>NC_135053.1:10313034-11550534 GCF_051014685.1 Ptiloglossa arizonensis | reverse complement strand
ACGTTCTTTCAAAGCCCCATGGTATCGTGCCTCGTAATTACCATCGACGATTTACTCGTAAATGTGCGAATTACATAGTTCCGAAGTTGTACCGGATCATAATAAACGATAATTATCGATTAACCGTCCGGTAATTGGTGCAATATATCGCGCGCGATTTCATAAAAGCGTAATGTAAAAATTGGCAGCGATTTTTGCGATCGTTACACGGCAATCTTTGAGTGTCGTTTCTCGTGTCACACCGACATCGTGGCGCGTTCGTCGTGAGTACGCGCGCGCGCGCGCGCGCATTTATACGTTCACGTGTGTGCATTTCATTCCCACGACACGGCCAACGTACATATTGAGTTTATTTTACGATCGACACGCATGATTAATCCGCTTGTAGAAATCAAATAAGGGCGCAATTTCCAGCGCGGGTATCGCCCGATCGCGGAGCGTGCTACGACCGCCGAGCGGTTAATTATCGACGATTAATCGAACCGATCGGGTTTCTCGGCCAGCTTTTAAATGTGCATAAAGATTTAATTGGAGGCTCGTACCGTGTCTTACAAAGATGCGCCACCGGGAGCAATTTAAATTCGATCTATTCCGGATCGGGCGGTGCGCGAGGCCGTTATCATACGGTCGCTCGAAACCGGAGCACCGAGTATCCCGATAACGAAAGGTGACTCGATGCTTATCGTCGAAATGTACGGCCCGATAAGAGGCGCATCGACTCGTTAATCAGTCCCCGTTACACCAATACGCGCCCGCTGCACCGAGAGGCGTGTTCAATTAGCTCCGCGTACCCGGTTACAATATTAATTAACGTTAAACCGTGGCCGCGCGGCCGCGTCGCGCTCTCCGAATTCGCTTAAGGGTAAAAGCTTTATGTCAACGGGGACAGTTCACGGGGAACGTGGCCGAGATAAAACTCGCGCGGTCGTTGTACGCGGGTGCGAGATGCATCGAGTTTTCGTTCTACGTTCGAACGCGCGTGTACCCGAGTACGGTTGAATTTCGACGATCTGTTCCGTGGATTCACGCGAGAACCGTGAATAGAAACCGTGGACGAATAATACGACGCGAGATATCGAAAACCGTCGACGAGAAGACCGAGCGAAACACGTCAGGCAAGTAAATAATATTTGCTATTACTCGCGCGCGGCAGATAGGAATGGTAATGTACCGGATAACGATAGGAATGATGTAAACTGATCCCCGGATAACTGATCAAATCTTGACCCGGGTAATCGAGTAGATGACACTTCGCGACACGAATCTTTTTCGTCTTCATTTGAAACCTAGGAGAGGTTCGTTTCGGCTTGTGACAGCATATTGTGCACGTGTGCGCGGAGATTTGCATTTGTACGATGCACGGTGATCCCCGGATAACTGATCAAATCTTGTCCCGGGTAATCGAATAGATGACACTTCGCGACACGAATCTTTTTCGTCTGTTCAGCATTTGGAACCTCGAGGATGTTTATTTTAGCTTCAAAGAGTGTATAGTATACGTATGATTTACAGTGATCCCCGGATAAATGATCAGATCTTACCTCGGGTAATCGAATAGACAACATCGCTCGATGTTACTCTTTTTCGTTTATTTAGCATTTGAAACCACCAGGTGATTTATTTCTATTTGCAAGAGTACATTGCACACGTGTGTGTGTTTAGATTCGCATTTGTATAATACACAATGATTCTCGGATAACTGATAAAATCTTAACCCGGGTAATTGACTGGACGACATATTCCAACGTTGCTCTCTTTTTTGTCTATTTCGTATTTGAAACCTCGAGAAGGTTTATTTATTTCAGCTTATGAGAGTATATTGCACAGGTATGCATTTGATAATCTTATCACGTGATTCGTTTTATAATTTGCTAATTATATATCTCCATATTTGCTATTGCGACGCTGGTAATCTCCGGATAATTGATCAAATCTTAACTCGTGTAATCGAATAGACGACACCCTCCAATATTGCTCCTTTTTTTCTATTCAACACACGTCTACACAGTGCGCAGATCGCAGATGTACGAGTGTATAGATTTACATTTGATTACCTTATCGTAATTCATTTTCTAACGTCGGTAATTACACACGTACCTCTAGATACGCAGATTACATTGCTCGAAGAAGATAGAAATGCACGTCGTAATGTTCGGGATTCTGCCATTATCGTTTTTATACTGAGCGATAATTGCAAACTTTATTCCACGCGTGTTCTTGATTAATGTTACTCTTCGAGGATCGTAGAGTTCGCATTACGAAACAAAACGATTCATATCGTCTCATTTGTAGCTACATTGTCGTCCCATTGTTACTCTTTTTCGCTAAAAATAGCCGTACCTTCTTCGAATAATCGATTATAAATTATCAGTTTGCATTTGTGATTAGTATCGATGGTACGAATAATGCAACGTTCGAGTGGTGTGAAATAAACGCAAATACGGGTAATAGAATTTTGAAATAGAAACAATGGTGAACGAATTCAAGAGCGAGGTTTAAGAGAAGCATTAATTTTCATTGACGAAAGTAAGAAAATGACGAGACTTTTTTCAACAATGCTTAGCGTATCGTAAGAAAATCTTGTTTTAATACTACGCAAGCGCGCAAGGAACTCGGTTACACCGGGTGTTTTAAAATATATTTATTAATAGTCGTATCTGAATAATAATAGCGTTTTCTCGAACATTGAATTCATGGTTCCGAGTTTAGATATGCTTTTCTGATCGTGATTTTTAATGCCTTTGCGTGAGAATACATGAATGTATAAATCACGGTGCTCTTATGATGTATATGTTTTTATAGCAAGCAGAGATGCTAATCAATGGTAATGCATAGCAATTATTCCTCTAAGTGTTTGTGGTGTACAATGGGGTTTAAAAATTCATAAGAATTTTGTTGAGAATAAACACAGGGAATATAGTTGAAATTTTAACGATCAATCTGAAATAATTTTAGTGCGCGGCTGTTATTCAATGGAAATTTGAATACGCGTATCGAGATTCCTTCATTAATACTATTATTCAAAGCTATTCAGTTGTCAGTTAGATATATTTTCAATTCATATTTTTAGAAACTGCCGACAGCCACTTTCTATTCCACGTGCAGCAAACTATTATATAGCAAATTGTCGTCGCTCCTGGCATTAACTCCGACTGCAAGTCACGGTATATTAAAAACAATATTTTCAAGAATCGATAGTCGCTTGCGAGAAATACGAGGAATACAAAATATTATCGTTAAAATTGAAGATTGCTTTAAAGTCGTTTCGGACGAATTATTAATCAAGAGAATCGAACCGTGTAGTCTTCGAAACTATAAAACTGAAAATATTTCCATAATTTTATTACCACCTGGAGAGAAAATTATACTTCAGCGAAGAAAACCGAAATGGCATCGAAGTCTCCATCGATGAGAAATAAAACGTTTGAAAAAATCGATCCAACGTTTTGTAAAAGTACAAGGCCAACGTTAAACGGAGAATTTGTCTTTCGAAATGTTTTCTCGGGGCGAAAACGATGCAGCCGTGTTTATCGATGATAGCTAATCGGTGATCAATGTTTGTATGACTTTTCACGATTCTGATAATTTGCGAAAAGTAAACGGGAATTCGCCTTGCGATTGATTCTCCGAAATTGCACGTTCAAACGGATAGAAAGAAATTGCTGGAATTGCGTGTTTACTTTCACTAAGCGGATGGTCATTTTCGCAATAACCGTGTGGGAAGTAATTACTAAGTATACATTACGGTTCGTTGCACCGTGAAAACAACGGTTTCGGTAAATCCTGCGGTAAATAGTGTTGGAGTTAGCGGTAATTGTGGCCCGGTGAAGCATAATATCGGTATTTGCGCCGAGAATCAAAATAATTGTTGCAACCGTACTTTCGTGGACAATTTATCGAACTTATCGTTCGAGAAAGAAATACATCTATTATTTTCTTATAAAACGCGAAGTTTGTCAAAAACTGTCATATCGGTAAATAAGAAAGAAACATGGATTTAAATCTCATCGTTCAATTCTTGAGACTAAAAATAGTACAAACTGGATAAGAAACTACACAGAGTTACTACTTATTTGTAAAACGCATTTCAAGAAAAGAAATTCGTTAAAATCTTCGAAGAAGTATAAATCGAAAAAATCGTCATCCTGTTCGTAAAATTAGACACGAAGTTGCGAGAAGATCGTGAGAAGCTACGCAAAGTTCGTTTACAACATTCGTTTAAAAAAGCACGTTGCACGTTATTTATATCCCGACGTTGTTATTCGCGTTGAAATTGGGAAAAAGCGTACGTGTTTCTCGTGTGGAAAATTTCTTCTTCCGAAACGGGATGCGTGCACGGCACCGATACCGGCGATGCACAAATGCACAAATGCAGAAATGCATCGTGGAAAAATGAAAGATACCGCGCGCGCAGCGCGTGTTCTCTCTCAATCGTCGATCGTGTACCGTGGCATTGGTTACATGGAAAACTACCAATAGTCGATAAATAGCGATCGACGATCGTCGACGCGGTTAACCGCGTTTCCCTTTGCTATTTCCCACGTGTTTCCACGTGTTTCCTTCACCCAGTGCCGTAGGATGGAATTCCAGTGGTCCGTATCGACATCGGCGGAGGAGAGTACCGTTCGTTTATCCCACTCGCGGCCAGCCTACACGCGCCTAGAATGCGCTGAAATAATATGATTATGCTAATGGGACAGGACAGAAGTAAAAGGGGGCAGAGGATGGATTCTATTCAATTATACCCGGGTAGCGACGCGATCGGCAATAATTATCGGTTACGCGCCATTCATCTTGATCGGCATTAAAAGACGTCGCGTAACTCTTATTGTTACTACCAGCATCGACACCTCCGTCGTATGTCTTTTCCCCCCCTTTGTGCTCGTGGCGGCCACGAGGAAAGAATGTAATTTACGGGACGATTTGTAATATACCGCTCGGTGCAACTGTACGACCCGAGCGAGTATTTAAAGCGGGACGACAAGGCAACGGGAATAAAGCTGTAAAGGCTGGATCGGTATTAATGCGAAAAATTCAGGCCAACCGTGCTGGCCTTGAGACACTCCCACTTTCTTCCCTGGGAAAGTCCTCGTAGATCCCGATGGAAAATCTTCGACTCGCGTACGTTCGGAGCACGTCGGGGTGTTTGAGAACGGGTTCGAGACTTCGGTCCGCACAATAGGTTAACACGCTCGCAGCAATGTTATTGTACGTTTCGATGGATCGTTTCTTACGATTAACAGGTTGGGCGAGATAGGTGTAAGCTCGATCCAAAGTGCAAGGTCGGTTCGTAAATTCGTGCGCATTTATGTCACTGCTCGCATTATAAATCCGCGTCGGGACGTTTCTGTTTCTTTCGTACGATTGTAACCGGCGCGACACCTTATTGGAAAATAATCCGTACGAATGCCGATAATCGGTAGAAATCGTGCGTCATTGTTTTTTTTTTTTTGTTTTTCGAACGAAGAGGAATTATTGGCTTCGATCGCGAGAATGTAGTTGCTGAAAAAGAATTTCGAAAGGGAATCAAAGTCGAAAATATTTTTATAACGACGATGTGTACTCAAAGAATATTTTTATAGCGACAACACGAGCTCGAAGAATATTTTCGTAACGACGCGATACGGACACTTCTCCATCGAAGATCGTACACCGCTACGTTGAACGTAAAGTTTCAACGCAAAATATTTATTTCTTCGCTATTTTTCGTCTTTAACCTTTCCGATGCTACGATCGTGTGTAATAATTGGTACGCATGTGCGCAATGGACGCTTGTACACGTTCACCACGTTAGCTACGCGGACATGTTCACGCAAAGTATTCATTCAGCGCCGAGGCGTGCCACAAACAATTATTCCGCGCGTACGCAACACACTCGTCAGACGTACGTAGCATAGAAAGATTAAACTTGTAAGATTAACACGTCGAATCCCATGATGGTCGCTGGTAATCTACGCGACAAATGTTTTTTTAACTGTCGTCGTTACACACCTGGGTCATTTCCAACACGGACGAACGTTCGCATCGTTCGATTGTACCGTGTGGTACAATTTCGCTTAGAAATCGGAGAAGGTACGATAAATGAACAGAATCCACGTTCGAAATATTTATGCGAGTAAATCACGTATCCGTTTGGATCCAGACACGGTCTTTCCCGTGACCGTCCAAACGGTTAGTATTATTAAGCTTAAAGGTTAGTATTGCTAAGCTCGCCAAGGAACAAACCCCGTGTAAACTTTTGCACTGCCTTTAGTGTCGTTAGCGATGCCACGAGATAACGAATACACCGATAAACTATTAAACGTGAGATATTTGTACTCTTTACGGTACACGTCGAACAAACGTCGGGAACAAGCTGAAATGAAGCAAACTATCGTGTCGATCGACGCGTTAACAGTGTTTCCAGAAGGCGTTGAAAGAAATCGGTGAACGCGGGAAGTTCGAGGGAGCGGATTTCGCCGAGGCGCGGAATAATCGTCGGTCGTAAAGACGCGGAATACGGATTCAGCTGGCGTGCCGTTAGAAATTAGGCAACGCGGCGGGCAGAGAAAGTCGTGGTTTAACAAGGGCTCTGAAAATTGCGGGCGGATAAAGGTTAACCGCGTCGAGAGCTGGGGCACGGTAAAATGGAGAAAGGATCGTTATAGCTCATTAGCCTTATCGTCTGTTGATCGTTTAACCTCACACCATTCCGCTGGTCTGGCAACGGGAACATCTATTCGAGAATATTGGAATTTTAATAGAGCATCAACTCGAAAGGTAGAACCAATGGGGCGCGGGCACGGGACGCCCGTGGATCGGGGCCCTAATTGTGCGATTAAGGCACGCCGATCGACAATTGGGGTTCGCGCGGCGCGTTGTGGCGCGGCGTGGCATCACGAACAGATCGGCTAGGAAAAATCGATCTTCGGCGTAATAAACACAGACCCGTGTGACGTAAGACAATAAATTCTGCAAACGAGGCTGCGCGGCCGACCGAAAGGTCGCCACACGACGGAACGATCGTCGCTATTCCCTCGGTTGATTTATGTACCCGCGAGAGATCGTGAAGATCGCTATACCCGATTCGAGAGACAAGTGAAATAAATGTCAAGACAGAGGGGGGGAGGGGACCAGGATCCGCGGAAATCTTGCCCGTCGATGTGTCCTGGCGCCAGAGAAAGCTCTCGCCGCCATTTCTCTTCTTTTTTCCATGTTTGCTCTTTAAGTCGGATGCAATCCCGCGGCAAGAAACATCTGTCGCGATTGGTAAATCGCATATTCAGTTTGATCGATAGTTTCCTACGGTACGAGAGTCGTTATTGAGCGAGCAACGTTGTCGCGTTAAGGGAAATTAATTGACCGGGAATTGTATCCGCGTCAAAATATTTGACGTTCGGATGCACGGAGTTTATCAAGGGATCGACGTTCCATCTCTGTCGAACGAAACGCGATAAATGGTGACACGCAGATTGTACGAAATTACTTACGCGAGAGAGAAAAACGACGTAATAGAATTTCCGATGCACACGATGATAAAGTGTCCGGTGTCTTCATTTATTATTCTAATTAAGCTCGGTCTTTCTTGTATACACTCGTAACTCTAGAAACGTTTCTCCGAAGATCCTATCGAAAGAAACGGAACGTATGCGTTCGAGGACACGCTATTAAGCTGGTTAACTCGCTTAGCTCTAACGGGCCGCATCGATAGTTTTATTTTCATGAAAAATTCTCACCATCTTTCTCGTTCCTATCGGAGGTGTCGGTTCTTATTGAAAAAATCAATTTGCTTGAAAATCGATCGCGGAAGAATCGATCTATCGGTGTCAAAAATTGATCTTCGAGAACACTCGATTCACGATATCCAAACGTGAGTTCTCGTACTCGAAGTTTCGTTCGATTTTCCGTTTCATTTTTATTTTTCTATATTCGAAAATCTCCATACACTTTAATAGCATTCTTCTCTCGAAATAAAAGTGTAGTGTTATAGACTTGTAAAGTTCAATAACGTTCTTCTCTTTTATTTTGTTTCTATATTTGATCATTTCTATCAATTCAATATCGTACTTCCCTCTTCTTATTTTTCTAGATTCAATATTTTTTATATATTTCAATAACGTTCTTCTCTTTTATTCTTCTCCACATTCGACATTTTCTATATACTTTAACAACGTTCTTCTCGTTCATTCTTCTCCACACTCGACATTTTCTATATACTTCAACAACGTTCATCTCATTCATTCTTCTCCACATTCGACATTTTCTACAAACTTCAACAACGTCCATCTCATTCATTCTTCTCCACACTCGACATTTTCTACATACCTCGACAACGTTCCCCTCACTCGTTCCTTTCGAAGCTCAACATTTTCCATACACTTCAACAGCGTTCTTCTTCTCTCATCTTTTTTTTTCCCCTGTATATTCCATCGTCTACCGGTTCTTACTTCCAATTAATCTCTTCCCCCCAGAGGGACGTATCCCGGAGGGGATACCGGTCCGTCTCCTAATTGCACGACCGGACGACGACAGATTAATCGCGATCGTGGTCGTTCGTCGTTATTCGGCGAACGCCGCGGCGCGAGATCGACACGATCCATATTTATGCGTTCCGATGATGCAACCACACGTGGTCGCGGACGCTTGTTCACGGCACACCTGGTTGGCGGCGATTTAGCATAATTCATGCCGCGCGCGGTACTTCGCAACTCTCGCGCGCGCCTCGGTGTCCCTTCCGCGCGCTCGATTCGCCCTGTCTTCGTTCAAAGGACGCGGAGAGCCTACTTCGATTCGAATTCACAGACGGGCGTGATGCCGCGCGACACGTGACGCTCTCTCACGTGTTTCCGCGCCTTCGATCGCCTCGCCGTTTGTCGGTTAATTTCGTCCACGCGTAGGACTCGTTCGCGGATAATTGCTTCCCTTCGGTCCGTGGGCGTTATTGTTGCGTCATTAGCATTATCGTCGCGATAACGTCCGACGACGATGTCCCACCACGAGGGTTCCGAGTCTCGACTTCTTTTTTTTCTTTTCTTTTTTCTTTTTTGTCGGGGTGGATCGCAGGTGCAACGACACGCAACGAAACTCGAACGAGTGGGTAGAACGAAGAGTCCACGAATTGCACGGTTGATCCTCGAGCGACGGACTCACGGGTCCGTTCCGACCCAAGTCTGAATTTCATTAGTTTTCACTCGAATGCATGGGTCTTCATCGAAGTTTCACGACGGTATTGGATATACAAATTCTTTGTTGTTTCTTTTTATCACTATTCGTTTTTATACATTTATTCTTTATCAAGCCGAACGTCCGTTGGCTTCGAGTCCAATTTTATTACTTTTCACTCAATTTATGGGTTTTCATCGAAGTTTCGGGCTATTAGATGTAAAAATTCTTTGTTTTTTTATATTGGTGCTTGTTTTTGAAAATTTATTCTTCCGTTGTTGTTCATGTTTGGAAATTCATTTTTTATTATCGTTGTTGAATCTTGTGGCGACAGCGAACGCGTGAAGTATTACTATTGTTGTATCTAGTGTGCGAATGTACTGTTCGGAGCTGAGAAGATGACACCTGGAAGAAGTTTTATTGGGTCGGACTTTTGAAAAGCTTCGATCAAGCAATGTATGAGGTCAAGATTATGCCATTTTTTAAATGACAGGCTTCAAGGGGGTTGTTTCGATTATTTGAATGCATCGACTCTTTATCCAGAAAATCGACTGTCAAAAATTCTTGGCATTGAAGCATTCCATACTTCTTTAACATTAAGATACATTAACAAGCCCTACGAGTTCAAGCTCTATAAAGTTTTCCTCTAATTCGAGTAAAATAGTTAATATTTTCCAGTCGTGAACCAACGTAGAACAATACGTAAATTAATTCACCGATAGAGAAAAAGTCGTACAAGAAGGCCGTTCCGTGAACGATAAATATTTTGATTCGCGTGCGTATTCCTCGACCACGATTCACTCGAGCAAAAATACGCAAAGGAACGTTACTACGGAAATGTTAATTTCGAGATTGAATTCGATAAGTCGCATCGTTCGCCGAAGCGCAAACCGTCGATAGGTACCGGTACCAAGCTACGTTCGTAGAATTACGATTAAGACAAAGGATAGAAAATTTGTTCGCGCGAACACGATACGGAAACGGTGGAACAGTGAAATTAAATCTAGAAATTGCAATCCCGTGCCACGGTTCTCGAATGATTAACGCGACACGGAAATACATTACAGAGCCGTACAAGATTTTGCATCCTCTGGATGTGAGTCTCAAATGACCCGAAGGTGCAACCACGACCGGCAACAATTTTCATTTTTCCACAATTGCTATCACTGCTTCTCTCGCGTTCGTTCCAAAATGACACGCTCGAGTGTACGCGAGCCAGCATGGAATCCCGAGCCACTTAATACGCGTTTAAATCAAGCACGGCCACGGTTATCTCGGAACAGGTACCAGCTCCGAAACGTCTCGGAAATAAGGAGTGAATCGTTCGTAAATATCCCGGCGTATGGCTGCGAACGTATCGGATGATTGTCTTGTATCCCGCCGATATATCTACACACCCTCGATTTAATGCTCAGTCTCAAAGGCCAGCCAAGCGTGGAATTTGTTTGACAAATGGCATGGAACTAGCGCTAGTACGGGCTAGTACGTCCTTGGAGGAAATCGCGTTCTCCAAGTTGGCGATACGTTTGGCCAAGCGAGCGATTAATGTAAAGCGAACGCAACCAGCGAATGCACTCGCGCGTTGCTCGAACGGCGCAGAACCGTCGCGCGAATTCCCGTTTATGAATCGACACAGAAGCGACGGCCACGGCATCACCATAATCAGGCCTAGAAAATACGCATTGCCCGCGACCGTTTTAATATTTCATCGACAACATTGGAAAACGACTACAGCCTGTATAGTAAACGTTCAACGTTAATCGTAAGAGGAAGTACGTAATGGACTGGTACGTGTTATTCAAGGTGTATGGAAAGTATTTTTACCGAAGGTGGAAGATATACTTACAGAAGTTAGAAGGTATATTTGCAAGAGGTTCTTGGAATCGACAAGAGAGTATCGTGGATCGAAAATTCTTTCGACGAGCGAAGTTTTATCAAAGATTCTTTTACCGATAGTTATTCTCGATTGTAGAAATCGTGCATCTTTCGACGCCATTTGTTTCGTATCGCGTTGATGAATTTCTGGCAATACGCAATTTCGAAACAACGCGAGCTTTCGTTACAGAATCGTGTATCGAACGTTTCTTTAATGAGTAAATCTTCACGAACTAGCCACGAGTATTGGTGTTCTTTAAATCGTGCCGTTTCTTCCGTGTCGCGTTAATAAAATTTCCGGCAATGTGTATCATCGGATGGATGTCGAGAGATTTCGTCGAAGTATCGTGCGTTAAAAATTCCGAGTGAATCTTGATTAAGGAGACACGTGGAGGCCGTATTTCTCGGTTGCCATTTCTTCCGTGACGCTTGAATAAAATTTCTGACAGCGTGCAACCTCGAACCGACGTCAAGGAGTTACATTGCAGCTTCGTGTGATCAAAATTTCTTTGACAAGTAAATCTTTATTAACGGTCCACGCGTATTAATGTCTCTCCGATCGAGGTAGTCGTGTTTCTTGCGTGCCCTTTTTTCCCCGTGTAGCGTCAATAAACATTCCGGCAGTGTGGATCTTCGAATCGTCGACGAGAAGTTTCGTTACAAAGTCGTACACCGAAAGTTCCTTCGACGAGTAAATCTTGATTAAGGGAATACGCGTGTTAGTATTCTTCCGATCGTAAAAATCGTACCTTTTCCGCGCCATTTTGTCCACGTCGCGTTGACAAAATACACGACAATACGCAATTTCCGATCGACGAGAAGAAATCGTAGAATCGTAAATTCAAACTTTCACGCGACGAGTAAATCTTGATTAACGAGTTGGGCGTACCGAATCGTTTCCGTCGTGCTCCTGGTGTGCCATTTTACCATTCTTCGAACGAAGAAATTTCAAACGATACGCAATATTCGTTATCGAGGACGTGCAACGGAACGACGTATCGCCTGTTACGTTTAATCGTGTTTAACAATGCAAAGAAATGGTAACGGGACAATTTTCCTTTCGAAACTCCTTTCTAATCCAAAGGGTGTTCTTGTTCGCTACGAGCGAACTTTCCGCGGAACACGCGAGAAATCTTGATTCCGGTTAACGATCGAGATACGATCTTTTATCTTAAACACCTCACGCGCCGGCTCAATTTCATTCCAACGAGATTTAAATACGCTCGTAGCACGTACCCGTGCAGTTACCGCGAAACGGATGCAAAAGGGCATCGTTATCGTTCGTGAGACGAAAAGGTTGATCGGTTAAAGGGTTGCTGGTTGCGCGAGCCCCGTAGCGACCGAAGTCTTATTAGGCGATGGTTCTTCCTGTCGCAATTAAACTTTTACTACCGGCGATGCCGTAATATCCAACTTGTAATTCGCGGAACTGCTTTCCGTGCTAATTTACGTTAGCAGTTACGAGCGTCGCAATTAAAAGGGAGCGCAACGCGCGCGAACCAGAAGCGGCATAAATCCGTTCAGGTGCTTCCGTTTGAAATCGGCACGGTATCGAGCAACGTCGACGATAAAGTGTTTCGTTGGCGATTTTATCGTAAATTTGCGACGTCTCGCGCGAGACACAGGTGGTGTCCGCGCGTTAAACTGGAAAATTTATCGCGATGCTTTTATTCGGTGTCCGATCGCGCGTTGATGTATTAGGAGACGAGGGAGAGCGGACGAGCCGACGAAAGAAACGAACGATTTCAATTTAATCGTTCCCGACGACGACTTTTCTTTTTTTTTTTTTTTTTTTTGCCTTTCCTCGCGAATTTTTTACCCACTCTTCGTTCGAACGGGGTGTATCGAAACGAGGGAACCGGGGAGGAAACAGGCGTTGCCGCGAATTTTAACGATCGAAGATACGGCTATCGGAGTAGCGAAGCAGTCTGGAAATATAGGAAAAATGTAGAAATTATCTACCAACGCGACTTTGATCGAAAAATGTTTCGTAGCGTTCGAGAAGTTGATGGATCTCGTTCGTTGCCTTTGATACTCGCGGAGAAATCAAGAGTATCTCGTCGTAGATTTAATTATTATTCTTTTACTTGATAAAGAAATGTAAAGGAAACTAAATGCGTATCTCTTGTGATACGGTTTCGAAGATTCTGCGAGACAATGGCTTTCAATTTTCCGTATGTCTTGTTTTCGTGTAAGTTGTCAGATCACCCTCAATTTTTCTACTTTACATTTGAAAAATATGTATTTTTCCAAAAAAGTAAGCCAAAAAAAAAACAGGTACAAGATTGTTCGCAAATTGATTGAAACAGACCTTGACAACTTACGTAAAAAATTCACTCGAAAAATCGAACATCACCTTGAAGATCCTTCGAACTCGTCTCCATTCATTGTAAAAAAAATGTCTCTTCGCACAAATTAAGCGATTTAATTTCAACGGTGTATCACTCTCCGAATCCTCCGCGATTTCTTTCCGTTCCCCTAAGTGTCTGCTCGAATCGGTATCCGTTGATTCCGTCATGGAAGAAAAATAACGCGAAAAGCGTTCGCGTTTACCGCGG
Organism: Ptiloglossa arizonensis; assembly: GCF_051014685.1. Classification (NCBI taxonomy): domain Eukaryota; kingdom Metazoa; phylum Arthropoda; class Insecta; order Hymenoptera; family Colletidae; genus Ptiloglossa; species Ptiloglossa arizonensis. The sequence continues at coordinate 11,536,960 of NC_135053.1, read as the reverse complement.
AATTTTACCCGGTCGATATTTTCTCTCGAAACTTCAGCTTCGGTCGCGAAGTCGTATTCGATTATGCGCGCGCGTAATTGCCATTCGTAACCGGTGAACGCGAATTAACGCCGTGAGTGGTTTTACAAATTATGCGCGCGGTTGCGCCATCGTTTCGTTCCCGTGACCGGACGAGCACCGAGGAAAATTATAATCGTTCCCGATGCGAGCCGCGCGGGCAATTAGCGATCGCCTTTCCGCGGATTGGGATTCCGCGAGGCCGTCGACGATGATTTCACTTTCGCCGGAATTTCGTGACGAGAGCAACGCCGATTATCGCCACGGTGCCGTTCGTCGAACGCAGCTGGCGAAGGTGTTAATTAATTCCCCTTTGTTCCACCGCCTCTTAGCACCTCGATCGCCATCGATGCTCGATGGAATCGTTGGTCGTCAAAAATTTCGCCGCACCTGCGCGCCCCTCGTGCTACCAAACGAACGATCGCGTTATTTATGCGCGATTCTGTTCTCCGCTCGTACACGCCTCGTGCGCCGCACCGAAAAATTTTATCGTCGTAGCATCGTTTCCGGGACAACGAGACTCTTTCGAATCAACCGCGACCCTGTCAAGGGAACACGACGAATTTCGGAAAGTTTTCGATTCGCATCGTAATTCGAAATTTGGTAACGTTTCAAGGTAACGTATTTATTCGTTTGGTTTCTTTTCGATTTTTCGAAACATCTGTGCGCATTTCTTGTTTCGATTAAAATTGATTCCTATCGGGATTAAGGACACGAGTCGTTAGGGTAAAAGTTACGAAAGAGGACCGAAGAAATCGTAACGTGAAGTACATTCTTTTCTTTCTGATCACCACCGAATACGATTTTTCGAATTATCGCTGTTCTCGTAAGTGACGAACTTGGAGATTTGATCGATTTAATTACAAATCGCGATCGATTGTTTCGAATCTTGTTTCAGTTCTCGAAGCGATACATTTTTCAAGCACGAGACACTTTCTGAGGTTTAAAAAATAAATACGTGCACAGTGGATAGAAAAACGCGATGGTCCATTTATATTACGATCTATATTCACGAAAGTAAGAAATGTGCCGGTAATGTATTCGAACGATGACAAGTCCACTGGATTCATTTTTGTGAAGCATGAACGTTAATGGTGGTAAAATTTGAATACGAAAATATGGAAAATCGAGTAACTCGTATGTTATGCTTTCTCAACGCATTGGTTACAGACGCGTGTTTACATCGGGTTAATTCGATCGAAATTCCGCGGTTGGGCGAAAGGTTGTGGAATGAAAAAGTTGGTGCTTTATATTGGCTCGCGGCCGGAAATCTCGACAAGTAACGAAATTAAAGAATAGAATTTAGTAGAAACGAAACGGTTCCGTTGTAGGTGGTCGGAGACTTTTGCACAGTACTGTATGCTCGCGTCTGTCATCGTGCCAGTCGTTCCAATTACAGCCACCACGCCATTAAATTCAATTATTTATGAAGCATAAACAGTAGGAAACGCTTGTCCGGCTATTCGCGGGCATTCCTCGCGGCGAGATTGTTAGATTATACCGGTTACCAATTCTAACTACTTTTTGCCGGGGATAATCGGTAACTGGAACTGTTTATACGGCTGGAGGATTGATTGACTCCGCGTGTATCGTTTTCCATAACTCGATCCTCGATTCCAGCGTGCCGGTCAATTCTTCTTCTCGAGCGACGAACGACTCGAGGAGAAGACGATGCCAACTTGTGTGACATATTGAAACGAACGAGTGTGCAGCGATTACTACGCATTATAGACGGAATATCCGTAATGGAATACACGTAAAAATCCCAATACGAAAATTAGTTTCTTTACGAAGTTAAATATTTTCTCTGGTAAAGTTATTCTCCATGTAGAATTTTACGTACGTTTGGAAAAGCTTTTTTCTTAGAAAATGAATTATTTTTTCTAGCAGAGATGTTCCTCACTTTTAGAATTGATTTCTTTACGAAGTTGAATATTTTCTTTAACAGTAACGATCGTGTCGATAGGACTACTGTCAGCGTAAAATTGTGCGCGCGATTCAAAAATCGGTTTCTTCGCGAAACTAAATATCTTTTCCAGCAGAGATGTTTCACGCATACTACCAACCGTGTAGAATTCTCGCGCGCGATTTTTCCACGCGAAACAGTGAAAGTAACGAAAAGAATCGATTCGAAGAGGAAAAAAAACTCGTCCAGTTCTATCACGGGTAAAAAAGCAATTGCATATCGCAGATGTGCCGTTGCACCTGCGAAAAAAAGGACGTATTGAATCAGTCCTCGATAAATCATTCGACTTTTTCCTGCACTTTTTTCCCGATCCCCGACCAGGAAAAAAGAGGCACTCGGGTTAATTACACGTGTCACTTCTCCTACCGTATCTCCCGTTTAACGTCCTGAAATCTCATCCCGACTCCGCTTCTGCCTCGACGATTGTCCATCATTAACTACGGTTAATCATCGGGAAGCATCGTAATCTTTAAATATGATTTACTCGTGTTGTGAAAAAAGAAGGAAGGAAACAGTAATTGCTCGATGTTCGCCTCTTCAACCGCATCCTAATGGATTGTTCGTGGAATAACGATGCAATCGTCGGTTTAAACGATCGTTGCGAGGCAAATCATCGAAAATATGACGAATAGAGTAACGTCTCAGTTTTTTTATCAAATTTGTTACTCGGATTCGGGATCAAGAATTAAACTCACCTCGTGGCACTACTAACACAGTTACAAGTGCAATTAATACGATAGAAAAGGTAACGCCGAATTTTGACATTAATTTTATATAAAACGATGAAAATTTTCAAGTCGATTAGAAAAGCGGAAACTATGATTTCCTTATCAGCGAAAGAGAAATTAAGGCAACAAAAAAGAAACTATAATTCTACTCTAAACGTTCCTGTTAAACTAGCGAATTTATAAATATTAACAGAGGTTTTAAAAATCGCCACAATTTTTTGATGTACACAATTCCTAATACTTATAAATGTTAAACAACGTCACTATCGTTAGCGTACTATAAAAGAATAATTTCACCGACAAACCGTCGAATATTCCTATTTTTCACGTTTGAATAAATATCGCAAACAGATTAAATCAATCAACGTGTTAAGTATATTGAATAATAGTGACAAAAGAAAAATCGTACACTCCTGGTCGATAATATCAAAAACCGTGCAATAATGTTGCACTCGATCCGTAAAGTGTCGACAGTTGGATCTTGTAACCTACACCTTGTTGTAATCGAGTCGAATATCAAACTTGCGTGTTGGTTGCGCGCCAAAATGCTCGTGTTGCTGAACGAGCGCATGCGCGGCAGTGGGGGGTGCCGAAACGAACCAATCACCGCCTCTGACGAGGGAAGCGCGCTCCCAAGCATCGATGTCTCGATTTCGCGACAAACATCGAATCGATCGTCCAGGATCACGTTGATCCACACTTTTACTGGCGAGAAATCGTTCAAATTGGAAACAAGGAGCGATCTGGTGCACCGTTCGCGGAAAAGGGGCTCCCAAGCACGATTCTATCGGGGTGCTTTTTAATTACAGAGTGCCACGCGTTGCGCAAAGTTATCCGGGACTGCGTCAGATAACATCTGTGGACGTCCAGCCGGCAGAGCTGCTCGGGACGATCCGGGAGATTTCATCCGTGGTACGATTTTGCGTCGGGAAGGGAACTTGTTATTTATTTGCAGCGATACGACCCGCGAGAGCGCCTTAGGCTCCGCTGCCAGCGAAACGTGTATGGATATTCATGAAAAGATTGCGCAATTATGCGCATCGGATCGAACGATCGCCTCGAGTTGGAAAAGAAACCACCTCGAATGATAAACATTTGGTGGGCGCGTACGAAACGTCCCGATAAGGGCTCGATCTCGTCGGTAGATAACGCGCGTTGAACGATACTCGAGTGTCAGTTACTATGTTTCACGTCGAGAAGTAAAATATGTCTCTAGCGACACGTGAGCATCAATCTTCGAAGAAAATTCTTGCCACATTGACCAACGTTTCCCTATTTGGTTCTTTCGTTCGATTATACGCGCCAAAGTCTTTGCAACGAAATGTCCAGAATGGTTGGAACTCGGGTTTCTGACTTTGTAACACGGTGAGGTGACTAGGACAATAACGAATCAGTCGTATTTGTTATCACAGGTTTTAATTGTAGACAAGTAACGTAACACGAGGACGTTATGGATTGAAAAAGACTCGGGGAAGGAACTGATCCGATTTTACAAGGGAAGGACTACAAGTGGTCAATTTCGAATTTATCGTTCTTCTGTAAGATGATAATGAACAAGTCTGTAATGATGCGTACAAAATATTAAGTGTAATTTCGATAGCTTCGAAAGTATAAAATATCGTTTCAAAGTATAAAATCATTTCAAAATATGAAAAATAAAAGTTACCTTTGTGTGCTGTGAAATCAAAGCGTCATTGAAATAACTTTTAGCGTTGTAAGAGGTCCTGGAATCGATTTTCACGTTTTATACATACTCGTATACTACAATTATCATCCAGCATCGCGTACATCGTTACCGTGATAAAACTACAAATTTAAAAAGAATTCCAATGCCAGATGGGGATCGATCCCAGGATCTACGATTTAATCAATCATCCGGAGATGGCAAAGCTTCTACGATGACATTGATTTGTGTTTGCAGCGTCTACCGGAGATATGCAATTTCAATTATTTATATCTCTAAAACTATCGAGTATATACACCTCGTATTCTACTCGCATCGCTAGAGACCTGTACGTTATCGTCCTTGAGAAACACATTGCAATCAAAGTCGAGCATTTGGAGTTCAATCTCGTACTGGAGCAAACACTCTTCGTGCCTAACAACAAGAACGTTCACCACGAAGTGGAAAACAAATCGATTCAAATTTCGAATTTCTTTTTATTGAGTTGTTCAGTTGTTTCGTTTTCCAAGATGGAGAATATATAATTTAATCAAATGTTCATGCACTCTAAAAAAATCATGTTTCCTTTTCACCAAAAAAAAAACAAAATAACTTTCAGAACAACCCAACAACCGTACAGTTGCGAACAAATCGAAAAGATAACGTCGAAAGTAGTACAAGATCCACGACCGGTTTAAATTCGTTAAAAAGACGAAGCTCGAGTCACAGTGCGCTAACATTTCCGTCGTCGATCGTCAATATGTTAATACGTCGTTATTGAAGAAAGAAAGTCCGTCGTCAAGTACAAGATACTCGAGAAAATTGTTCGGTATAAGATACAGAGAGGCGCGTCGATTAGTTGCCAATTAGCGATAACGTATCCGCTCTTGGACAACGATCCCGGTAACCTCTTCCTGATTTTCAATTACGCCTCGCGAAGCGGTATTACGCGTCGCGATTCGTCGAGCTACGTTCCTGCCAATTAATACATTATAAATCAAACCCGGACACGCGGACGAAACAGCGACGCGACCCAGTGGGCTCGTCTTTAACAAACGCCGCGATTACGCGGGCCATGGTCACCTTCGAGATTCCGTACGTCTAATAATACCTTGGTTACCGTAACGTAATTGCTACCCTCTGTGTGGAAATGGCCATTCTCACTCGAGATAATCGCGCTCAGTCGCACGATTAATAAGCGATAAACCCTTCACTTCGCCGCCCATCGGGCTTTGCGTTCCATTCTTCTCCCGTTGGTTCGATCTTTCCAACGTCAGATCGTTTCATCTTCTCCGAACGTACGGAAAGCTTGTATATACCGGCTATGGCACCGGTGTCCTCGATACCAGCCGTAAAGTTACGCACCTGTTCGATGACTGTCGATAAATAACGCAATTCTTACGATTCACGCAACCCCGGTTCGGGTTACTATTAATTACGGCCGGGGGTCGTGAGACAGTTATGAAGCCTTCTTAATAGGCTTCGTTTAAAACAGGTTGAATGAAACTCGAAAGAGAAACATTCTCGCGTTGAATAAATTCACGCCGGGAAATAAATGTTTCGGTACGAGGAGAATTTACAAAAGTAGCTTCGATCGTTAATATCGATTGGATAGTCGGTTAAAATCGATATTTTAGTCGATAGCCTTTTATTTATCGTGTTTTTATGGCGCTCGATTAATCTGTTCGCGTCTTTGAACGAAAATTGAGAGTAAACGAAATATTGTTGATGACAAAATAGCGATTTCACCGATCTGATAGCAAACGGGTGTAACTTAAGCTTGGAGAGAATAAAAGTTTCGGTTGGTGAAGATTGTACACAAGTAGCTTCGTTATTCGTTGATATCGATCGGATAGTCGGCTAAAATCGATATTTTAGTCGGTGATCTTTTATTTATCGTGTTTTTATGGCGCTCGATTAATCTGTTCGCGTCTTTGAACGAAAATTGAGAGTAAACGAAATATTGTTAATGACAAAATAGCGATTTCAAAGCTCTGATAGCAAACGCGTGTAACTTAAGCTTGGAGAGAATAAAAGTTTCGGTTGGTGAAGATTGTACAAAAGTAGCTTCGTTATTCGTTGATATCGATCGGATAATCGGCTAAAATCGATATTTTAGTCGGTGATATTTTATTCGTGGAGTATTCTCGGTTTTAATGGCGCTCGATTAATCTGTCCGCGCCTTTGAGCAAAAATTGCGAATAAAGGAAAAATCGTTGTTCGCCGAATACCGGTTTCACGGCAGTGACAGTAAGCGCGTCTAACTAATGTTTGGCGAGCTTAGTGCCTCAAGACGGCCCTATCCCCGAGACGGTGAAGCTGTAACTCCTTCACCGACATAAATTTAACTTTTGTTCAATCGGACTAGATTCTAATACCTTTATGTATACGCGGCTCCGACGAATATCTCACGGGTGAGAAAAAAATCAACTGGTCGAAGCGGTCGTTCGACAAACGAAAGATCCGGGTTCGATTCCTGGCATAGCAATCCGTGCGGGTCGATTTTTCGTTTCTTTTCTTTCTTTATTGTTAACGGTTACAGCGAGCACCGGTTCTCGTCCGATCGCCGAAGTTGAATCGCTCTGGGAAGCACGGTCGTCTAGATTCGAATCGAAATCAACAGGACTGCTCGCAGACATTACGAAGATGGCTCTCGACACGAAGTTTGGTTACCCTGTTGCTCGTCGCTCGTCTTATCGCGCGAAGATGCAACGCGCGTCACGAGCCTCGAGACGAGAGGAAACGGTGAACATTGACACGATTGCGAGCTCGCGTCCGAGCCGTTTCGAAAATATTGTATAAAAACGAACAGCTGGCCATTCGCCGGGAGTGCGATTTCAGTTCCCAGAGATTGGCCGGCTACTTTTATCCAACTATAATTGAAAAGTATCCAAGCGTTGGTCCCTTCGGTGTGCAATATACTTCGAAAAGCTATATTCTTCGGGAAAATACATTTCACGACGACGAAAATACATTTCTCGATGCTCAACGAGCAACACGGTTCTAAGAATACCGTACAAAATATTGTACGTTTATTTTTCATAAAATAACGAATAAAGCAACTAACAAGTGCAGCACCAGAGACAAGTGACAGCGCTCGTCCGGTGCAAACAGCCGGGTACCGTGTACAAAAATGGTTACGCGCAAAGAAGCTAATTAATCTCGTAGAAGATTGTAATGACATTTGAAGAAGAAAAAAGATACTCGAAAACGAGGTCGAATAACGCTCGTATGTACGTTAATAGTTCTCCGTCGTTCCCGCGTCTCCCGTACACCGCCCCAAGTGAATCCCCGAGACGTTACGATACGCTCGGTGTGTTTCACGCAACGCGCGTTAACGCGTATTGCGCTTCACGCTCGACGTCACGTGCTAATAGTCAGTCCACCGTACAAATATCGATAAGCGGCCGATCGATACCGCGAAACGTCTCGCGAGCTTTCGTCGCGACACGTCGATGTCGCAATTATCGTAACGCGTCTTCGTTGAGAGTGCACGTGCACACGGGGTCGTCGGGGGCAATTACACGTTTCTTTTTATCGCGCCGCGAATAAATCAATCAAGGGGAGTACGCGACCAATTATCCACCGAGGACACGACGCCCCGTCTCCTTTGGTTTTCGGGGCGACGCTGCGACACGCTGACGTTGAGAAAGCGTCCCGACGACGACGACGACGACGACGCTACGCTGCCGCGCGCCTCGTACAGAAAGCAATTACTTCTTATCGCGTGACGGATCAACGTTGGACGCAACTGACGCGGACACCGCGCGCGTCTTGTCGGTATTTGTCGAGCCGTGTAATTGCGCGTGCGCGCCTACGAATTAAAGTCGCGCGACGCCTGGGCGCGCCTCGATCGCGAAATACCTGCTCGCGATTCGGGCCAGGCGGACTGCCGCGGTGAATATTTCGCGATACAACCGCGGGACTTATTAGCGACAGTGATCGATCGCTGGGCTGGAAGGGAATCGACCACTCGATCGAAAATACGATCATTGGTCTCGCGATTACGGTCCGAGAGAGAAACTATTGTTGCAACGCGTTTTAGGAATATTTTATCTGACTCGAAACGGTTCAAGGGGGGTTTAAAGGTACGTTTTCAAGCGACGATGACGCGAATATTTTCAAGTAGCGTGTATATCGTTCTTGAAACGAGAAAGTTTGTTGCTAGAAAATCGAAATTTTCAAATTACAGCCATGGTGGCGGTGAAAGTCTATCTTGACGCGAAAACCTTTAAGGTACGTTTTCATGTAACGGTAACGCGAACACTTCAAAGTCACACGTATCGTTCTTGAAACGACAAATTTTGTTGCCGGAAAATCGAAATTTTCAAATTACAGCCATGGTGGCGATGGAAATCGATCTCGATGCGAAAACCTTTAAGGTACGTTTTCATGTGACGGTAACGCGAACACTTCAAAGTCACACGTATCGTTCTTGAAACGACAAATTTTGTTGCCGGAAAATCGAAATTTTCAAATTACAGCCATGGTGGCGATGGAAATCGATCTCGATGCGAAAACCTTTAAGGTACGTTTTCATGTGACGGTAACGCGAACACTTCAAAGTCACACGAATCGTTCTTGAAACGATAAATTTTGTTGCTGGAAAATCGAAATTTTGAAATTACAGCCATGGTGATGGTGAAAGTCGATCTTGACGCAAAAACCTTTAAGGTACATTTTCATGTGACGGTAAGAGTCATAAATTTAGGCGTCACGCCATTGCAACAGTCTTATTTTCTCGCGACGATTGTCATGACTTTTATCGTTATCGGGGCAATAATTTGAAAATTGCAATTCTTTGGCAACAAACTTTATCAAATCGAGAACTTAATTTATTATAAGGCGAGTAAAATTAATTTATTATAAGGCATTCTGAAAGCAACGAATGTCGTATAATACGCAATTGCATAGAAATGATTGAAAAATAACTACATTGCCATGACAGTTACTGCTAGCAGAAAACGTATGTTAAATCTTGCGTTACCGAGAAGTAGATATCTTGCTACCACAGTGTTGCATTTATTCTGAACGCGATATCTCGCGTCTTGTATCGGGGAACGAGATTTTGCATTCAAACTTTCTGGACAAAGAATCGATTTGTAAGACTATTTATCGTCGACGAAATCGGATATGATAAGCAAGGAGTGCGTTGTATTTTTGAGAATTCACTTTTTCATTTTTCTTTTCCGTGGAAAGCTTGAAAGCAACGTGCGGTACGTAATGCAACGTTAGAATTTTTGCAAAAATATCTTATTTCTTTTTTATACTAATTTTGTAACGCGATGTATCTCGCCCACAGCATGGTATAGACGATATTGTAGCAAGAGATATCTCGTTCGTGGGAATATTGAGTTCAAGCCGAATGAATTGGCCGCTCGAGGTTATTGCACAGCTACCCCCACCACACTGATTGGTTAGCCCGTCCCTCTGCCCCCTCTCTGTGCAAACTTGTGATATAGATACTCGGAGAATTCGAAGACGCTACCTCCTCGATAAAAGTCACAAACTTGGGTCCGTTGGGAGACTTTTAACGAATACGGTAAGCGAATTTGTTTAAAAAAATTTGAAATACTGTTGCAGAAGCGAATATTACTATATAGAATGTGCCGGTTGTCCTATCTTCAATATTTCAAACATTCTTCGGAATGAATTGTCCTTCGGTGTAGTTGCGAGACTGGTACGAGATTGTTATTTATTTCAAACGCGTATTGGCACAAATTACAAGTACTGGTTTTAAAAGTGGAATTTTTATCGACAGTCTTCTCTTTTACATTTATAATGAAACATCTTGCGCAAGTCAGAGAGATAAGCTCGGAAATTGTGTTTCGTCGAGGGCGCAAGGCTCGATAACGGGAAATTAACTTCTGTTAAAAAAGTTTCGCAAAATGCATCGTATATTGCAGAGCAAATGGGAATTATCATAATACACGGGTAATTGTGAACATATATACGTCGTTCTAAAGCGCACGATTTAAAATTTGAAATGTATTCGTTAAAATACCAAATACGATCACCGATTATCTCGATGTTATCAACAATTCCTTATCTACAGAGTGGTGTCCAGCGTAGGGATGCATTGAATCTAATTTTTTAATTCGATTTTTCAACGCCTTCTAACCGGCTATTAATACAGGGATATTAAATTTAACGATGTCGCATCCTGTGTAATCAGGCTGTCCAACAAAACGATTTAAGGAAACATCCTATATAAACTTCCAGTGTAAAATTGCAAGATAAATTTAGCGTTCGTAGGTGGTTCGAGTCGCGATAGCAATTTGAAATTAAAGAGTCAATGTTGCGCTGTCGCCACGACAAAAACGAAACATTTCGCTTTTTACGCTCACGAAGCGTACCTACATCCGCTTAAAGCATAAATTGCCGGTTAAATTACATCAATCAACTTATCTATAGATACGTACACCGTGCAACGTGAACGTAGCATAGTTGCTGGTAATTAAACGGATATACCGAGTTGCTTTGAATGCTAGAGTCACTCGATCGTGATCCATAAGATTGTCGAGAAAAATGTGCACCGTATGAACTTTAAAGTTCACCGTACACGATATCGTTACGAGAGCGTTTTAAAAGTTTCCCGCGCGTCGATTAAAGTGTCACCCGAAATATTCTAATCCTATTTTACAAGCGGTTGAGAAGGGAACAATTAACGCTAAATAGGTACACCGGAAATATTTTGCAACGATACCAAGCGAGTGTTCCTACTTCAACGATCAGGAATTTTGATATTTTCAGCTAAATTTAACATAAAATAATGGAATTATTGTCTTCGATGTAGCTCGATAACTTGTAGGGAATAGTTATTTTACTTATCCATGTTCTAGGAAGGACCACCTACCTAGATACAATACCTAGATATATTTAGATATACTAGATATGTTTTCTAGTATACTAGCGATGCTACAATTTTCTCAGTTTCGTCGAATCGAGCGAATAAACGAATGTTAATCCCCGTCACACCACTTTTGGGTCTTTTCGGACCTAAAGTAATTTTCTTATTATACCGGTAGTACAGCTTTTCGTAGAAACTAAGAAAAGTGGGCTACAATACGCCTATATACTCGACATACTGTGTGTGTCTCATAACGACCATGATTATACGTATATTCGATACAATTTAAACCTAATATCCCTTGAGAGCAAGCGTCGAACGTTTGATCCTGTTTTTGCGCGCAAAACGCTAAATGGTTTTATTAATTCTCTTGGCCGTGTTCCGTGTCTATCTATGGTCAACGTAACAGTATCAACCGTACGATGAAGCATGTAAACGACATTTGCGAGGAAATTGACTTTTTCCGTCTCCGTCTTTAGGCACGAGGTACGTATATCATTGAGAAATTGATTACTGAATTATTTATTTTTGTCCGATCGTGACACAACCGAACGAACAATTGTCTTACGTGTAAAAATAAGTTGAAAGGAAAGGATAAAGTGTTTTCCATTCGAGGATTAATTTTCGGTACACCCTGTGTACTAGAGAATTCTTAAACCGTGAAATAAATGAACGAGTAAGTGATAGATAAAATAGAATTTAAAAAAAAAATATTCAAACAAACGAGATCAAACGACGGGTCGCGGTCTATTCTTATGCTCGTTCAAACCAATGATATTGCGACGATTAAGGCTGCGGCAAATTAATATCGTATAGCGACTAAATACTATTGTTCGATCGAAAGAAACAAGGGATGAAAAAGATGTCGATGGTACAAAATTAGATACCCTTTCTTACCATATTCATTGTAAAAAATTCGCTATCTCTTCATCCTTTGTTTCTTCCTCTCGGTAGATCGGATCTGTCGCTGTAGAAACATTCGTTTAAAATCAGCCTCAGTTATTCGTATACGCGAACAATTCTCTAGCTGCACAACCACTCGGTACCGGCAACTTAAAAAAAAAAAAGAAAGGCAAACTACGAAAAGCTGTCGAATTTCCCTCGATCTAGATACGATCATAAATTACACCCAGTTGAATTTTTGTCGCGTTGATCGATCGTTCGTATTTGTCGTTGCACGTCGTTCGATCAGAACGCGAGCCTAACTGGTCGATCCGCGATCGACGCGAAAACAACGACGCGTTTGCCTCCGCGTCGTCGAGGCGACGCAGATCGGACATTATCACGGATCTCGTCTCGTCGTGGTCCCTCGCTTAAACGAAGGCTCTTTTCGCCAACGATTTATGCATCGACACTATCGAAAACAGGTGGTTACCTAATTAATTCCATGCGATCGGCTCGGACGTAGCGCGAACGAGCCAACGTACGTGGCAAAGATAAAGGGGGGGCCTCCGGGGAGCACGGCGGAGAAAATTGGCTCCGTTGGATTATTCAATCCGGGACGAATTATCGGTATCTGAGCGATGTATCAGCGGCGAGCAAATTCGAGCGATACGTGTGGGTCCACCGTTATCGCGAGCGGTCACTCATTCCTGTTGGCGGCTCTGAGACACATATTCGTCCGCGCGTGCGTATCCGCGAGTCGGCCTTTAAATAGGCGTAGTGGAACTGGTTTTCGAGCGGCGCGCGGCGGGCCCGCGGACCCGGTCCCGCGTTATCTCTCGCGGAGAGGTATTTCCTGCGCGTAGGTACAACGATCGTGCCGGATAAGGAGAACGAGAAGCTACGGTCTTGAACGCCGCAGCGCCGGTGCTCGCGAGATTCGCGACAATGTTGCGTTTCGCAAACGCGCGACGTTCCGCCGACGCGCGCGGAATTTTAATCTAAGAGCTGCGCGCCGGCTACCGACGCGACGGGGGTAGCAAGGTGTTCTTTTTTTCTTCTATTTTTTTTCAGGAATGCGGAGAAACAAACGGGAAGAATTTTACGCGTTACCGTTACCCCGGTGTAACCGTGTATCTATCCGTGTATTCGTGTGGTGTTTTTTTCTTTCCTTTTTCTTGTTTCTTTTCGTTCACTTGCGCGGGTACGTTCACGAAATTGATACCTTCGTATCGAATCGAGGAGTACAGTCCGTATCGCGAACGCTGGTTATCCATGAAACTGGATATCCAACGTGGGGACGGAGATCGTAATAATGTTAACGTATACAGTATCGTCCAATACACGGCTTGAAGACTCACGAGGGAAGTTACGCAGATGAGCAATTAATTTCGAAGAAATAATCACTCGAAGTTACGGTAGCGTGATTCTGCTCCGAAAGCAATGTCTTGGGGAACATTTCGTATTCACGGTGTGAATGGTATTTGTTTACTTCGGGGATGTTCCCGTGTGCGCGTAAGCAGTGTGACTGGAACGGGAAAGGAATGTTCGAAGAAGATACGCTTTGTTTACATTTTCACCGTGCAATGGTGTTACTTTCACGCTTTTGATCCTTCGTAGCACCGATCGTAATTCATAATAGTGAATCGACCATCTTGATATTCCCAATGCAAATCTATTTAAGATGTAGTCCTTTACTGAGTACAAGCGTCGAGGAAAACGTATTCTAACGCCGAATGTCTTTAGAAAGATAAAATTTTCCGAAATGCAGTACTCGTCGCGACGTTAAGATCGTTTTCTCGGCCACCATACCGAAATGATTTCTGCCCCAAAGGGGAAATCAACAGTGTATTCTTCTTTCTTGAATTCCACGAACGACAGGAATAACAGTGACGGTACACGAGACGATAAAAATCGTTCGGTATCGGCCTAACTAGCATTCTTTCCATACGGAATCCGTTTTCTAGTTAATATCATCGAACGATTCCAAACGAACGCGCAATCACCGCGTATCGATATCCATCGATTAAATCGAGTTTGGTAGCCGATTAATGACATTCACCGCGCATCGGAAATAGAAGAGATAACAGGCGATAGTCCGAACGTCGAACATAATTGGCAACTATTTCATGAATAATGCAAACCAGGGACCGTTAGTTACTCTTTAATAAATCGAAAATTAAGGAAGTAATGGCTCCCAGGAGCAATTATATCGGTGACTCGATTACGCCTTCGAGACTCTCGTCAAGAATTCCGAGAGCACACGCACGCCTCTGGTACGTTAAATGATTAGTTCCGAATGTGGGCGCGCCCGAGGCGAGGTTTGCGGGGTCAACCTTACCGTCCACCGACAAATCCCGAACGAAACGTCGTTTTCACAGATTATTTAACTCTTACCGATCCCTGGTGTCAATTTGACACATTTATCGCGTAAAGAGACTCTTTCCAACACGAAATATGCATACGGCACGCGACGAAAAGGTGCAGTAACATTTGTTTTAAAAAAAGGGTCCAGTGTGTCGACCTGACGCACACAATTTTCGCATTCAATCGGGTCCTTCGTCTACCGGTTCGTTGCTCCGTAATTGTTACGCGACAATTACGATTTGTTGTGCAACGAATTCTGGAATCTCTCTGAAAAGTTTCTCGAATTAGAAATTCCAAGCGTCGCGTATTACGGTTTATAAATGTTACTAAAATGTTTAGTTCCTACTTTTCTTATCTATAACTAATTACTTCTATCAAGGTTTTCTCCTCCTTAAAAAAAAAAAAATACGAAATACGAACGGTAGCGCGCGAGACAACTTCGTCAAGATTCGCGGTACCGATCACGAAGAAAGAGTTACGAACGCTCGACAGATACTTCCACCATAGTCTCACGGGCGTCCAACGGGAGCACGCGGATGGAGCAAGGGTACAACAAACGATCAGCGAGAGGATATACGATTAACGAAGGCGTGAGAGAGACGAGGACGCGCGAAGCTGCACGAGAGGAAGCTACACGAGAGGAAGCTGCACGAGAGGAAGAGGCGAAACGAACGAAGCAGGTAGATCGACGACGAAAAGAAATAAAACCAATGTGGGAGCAAGGCGGAAAAGAGGACGAAGGGAGAAGATAAAGAGGAAAGGGCGCGTAAAATGGGGGGGAAGGAGAGATCGGTTGAACGCGTTCGTGTAACACTTCGCTACGAGGTGGTTGCACAAGTGGGAACGCGACCCCCATAAACCATCGGCGACCTCGCCGCTCCATCGAGAGGAAAGGGCTCCTTATTACCGTACGATCACCGTCAGAGCGGGCAGAGGGTACGCGTGGACATGGCAGAAAAAAATATCTCTCGACGAGTACTTAGCGGACGACAGCCATTCTTTCGATCGTAGGCATCGTGTAGCAGTTTGACGATTTAATGGCTGTCGGGCCGTAATCTGACGCTCTTGAAAAAAGTCAAACGAGAACCCTTGGCGATAACCTTGATAACTCGCAAGATAGAATACGTGTGAAGCATTAGGGCGAACGAGAGATCTCGATTTTGAATCTAAATCGGTGTCCAAATTAGGTCGCGTTGGACATGGTTACTTACGATCGTCTAGGAACTCGAAACGAAATTTTTCTACGTTAAGGTCGGAAGGAAGAGTTACTTGACAAATTCACCGAGCGGAAGTGTAATTCGATGACTCAATAACCGTTGGATAATCTTAAATTATTGAAAAACGTGAAATGAGAAGGTTCGTCAATGTCGATAGCTCGATTGATAGAACACTAGCGCGTGAAATATTAGGATAAACGAAAGATTTCGAATCTATTAGGTTGTTTAAGTAATTTCGTTTTCCAAAATGGAGAATATATAATTTAATAAAATGTTTATACGCTCTAAAAAAAATCGTGTATCATTTTCACAAAAAAAAAGAACGAAATGACTTTTCAAACAACCTAATATTTACATAGATACCAAAATTAAACAACGTCTAAAACGACTTTCCGAACAACCTAATATTTACATAGATACCAAAATTAAACAACGTCTAAAATGACTTTCCGAACAACCTAATATTTACATAGATACCAAAATTAGTTACGATCGTTCCGTAACCCCGTACACTCGGAACGAAATCGATCGATCGTTCAAGGCCACCGAAGACTTCCCCCTTCCACGTCGTACCGATCGACAAGCCCCGCCCACTTCGGCTCTCTCTTCGCACAGATGCACGGCGCGATCCGTCTCTCGAACCGATGGACAAATTGGCTCCGTGTAAATACAGGAATCGCGTTCAACGTGATTTACGTAGTCTCTGAAGTAGCGACCGATTGCGTTTGACGCGACTATATTGTGCAGTGGATGAAGGTCGATTCACGCTGTTCGCCAACCGGGACGATCGTTCTCCCGAAACGAACGAAGATCACCAGGACTCTGCGAATGATTGCAAAAAAAAAGCGTTGAAAAACGTTTCGACGACGGAAGTGTAAATCGAGCTTCACGGTTCACCTAAAAACCACGTTCTCGGGTAAATGCCAAACAGTAGTCGCTGTCGGTTAACACAAAGGGTGGGATGAAAGGGATCTGTCGATAACACGGATAGCTCAATTGACGGGGCAACAGAATCGCGATGTAAACGAGAGAGAGATATTCGAGTTCGAATACGAGACCGGTAATTCGATAGGTCGATCCGTTTTTTCTTTTTTTTTCCACTCTGCGCTCCGTTTCGAGGGAAAACTCCATGGATCGACGAGGGATCGCGTCACACCCGGCGGCGATAAGCGAGAATGTTAGGCGGGTGCGCCGAATGACTGGCATAGCTTCGAGTTTGCAAGAATCGTAGATCAGAGCTCGATTAGTCGCAAAGACACGTATCTCGGGTCGATATTAATCTTTACGTAGGCACGCCTTGTTTCATCATGGGATAAGACAGAGAGAGAGGGTGTGTGAGAGAGAGAGAACCACCGCGAGAAAAGCCATGGTTAGATTGTCGCGGTCCGATGGGACACACGTGAATGGAAAGAAAGCACGCGACACTCGGTAATTGCATGCAACGGTGAACGACATTATGAGAGAGTTTGAACACAATCGCGTATTGTCTGACGCATTGTCGTCGGCTGCGAACCTAATTAGTTCCGAGTTGGTAAAATCACTTGTACCCCCGCTCGAGGGAATTAGCGTTTCCGAATAATTTACGGTGATAGATCCATCGTTAAGAACGAAGTAATTACTTATTATCGTTAAAAATAAGAAAAAATAAAAAAAACAGAATTCGTCGATAGCCTGGATCGTTCGATCGATGGATAGACTCGTTTGTCTTAATTAGACCGCGTTGAACACGGTTGCGTTCGCAAAAGATAACAAATACGATTAGAATTTATAGAACTCTGCGAGCATATTTCTATGGATTCGTACAATATATTACGGCTACGAGATTGGTTACAATTTTCGAGGTGGTTCGCGTTTGACAGAGTTCGCTATCGATGGAATTCTACGCACTGTTCGATAGTATCGAACGGATAACGATCGTAAATATTCACGCGGTTATCGTTTACCACGGATCGTAAATTAAGGTCCAATTAGCCATCGGGTGACACTCGGATAAAGAAATATTAATTTTTGAACGGGCACACCCTCTTTCGTCGAACGCGCGCTGTAAAATGTGCACGAAGAATCGGTAAAAGTGTGAGGTGAATTTTTACAATACGTAACGCGAATTTGCGGAAAATTTATCGACGGTTTGAAAATTGTATCGTAAGGAGGAAGTTGCCCAACCTGTGAAACGAATTCAGAAACGTTGGACCTAATTTTGTCCGATTGCAACAGGATGCGGGTGATTTATCGATATTCCGTAAGAATCGCGCGTCAATGTTCCCGTTTTAAGTGCGCGCTAAAGAAATTTAACGAACTGTTCAAAAGGGAAGTATGTATATTAATGAACGGCCAATCCACGTGTTACGTGATCAGCCAAATAATTACACTTTCGTAGGACTTATAAATCACGGGCCTACTAGAATTTCACAGCCCGGCCGGGGCTCGCGAATATTAATCTTTCTCTCGACGTACCTTATTTCATTACGCGATAAAGACTCTAAATGTGTTCGTA
Organism: Ptiloglossa arizonensis; assembly: GCF_051014685.1. NCBI lineage: Eukaryota > Metazoa > Arthropoda > Insecta > Hymenoptera > Colletidae > Ptiloglossa > Ptiloglossa arizonensis. The sequence continues at coordinate 11,518,736 of NC_135053.1, read as the reverse complement.
TTAAATTTCTGCAGTCGGTGTTTTCCAAGCGCGTGGCAGAATTTATAGTTTCATACCTTACATCTGTAATACTGACCTCGTATCGAAACACGAGGTTCCGGGAAACTCGAGAAAATTACTCAGGAGTCGAGAACACCGTTTAATCGGATCTAAATTACACGAATTGTGGGAGCACTGAAATAATTTCAATAATTCCAGGGCAAAATACACGACCGCTACGCGATTGTTTCCCATTGTGGCGCACCAAATAGTACACTCGATCCGGGAGAAGTGAATTCATTTGCCACGCTGCCGTGGCTTTCGATCGTAACAATAATAATTACTCACTTTTGGAAATCAATTTAACGGGCACGCCATTGTTTTCGGTTTCTATCCCGGTGATTTATAGCGCGAAAAATCGTTATTGTTCGGCTTTCTTGCAACGCGAGCGAAATTAATGGAATCATTTCCATGAAGGTATTTCATCGAATTAGAATATCAGAATATTGGTAATAATTTTAAAAAACGTAGCGAAGAAAATTTGTCAATTCGCATCGCAGATAAATACTAAACTAAAACGATTGTTCGACCCATTTTCATTTCGCGTTCGAACGAATTGATCTTGCAACGATTGCAAACACGATTCCTACGGGAGTTACAGGATTTAGATTCAGGCTCGTGTAAACAAATAAATTTCCTCGGAGTAAATTATCCCCGTGAAATCCACTTAAGGTATTTACATTGTATAAACATTACCGTTACAGTTAGCTCGAGTGTTCTCCTTAAGCGACGAGTGTCGGTAATTTTATGGATCGTTTCCCTCTTTAAAACGCCGATAAAACGTTTCCAATCACCGTTCCCGATTAAGGACGGTAATCGTTTCCCTTCTATTGCTCGCTCGATATTCCAAAATTCTAAAAAAAAAAATACTACTCTTATTCTCCGTACGATGCGACTGAAAAGTGGACCAAACCGGCAGAATAATGGAATAATTGGCGTTATTTCCACGGGTACACGAGCGGCTGATACACGCGAAAGGAAGACTCTCGATAAAAGCTCGAAAGATCCTTGGGGCTAATCCGCGCGAGGTACGAGGTAGAATGATAACAAAAAAAAGCTACATATAAAATACAAAACCAGTACACCGATAATATCGCCGCGCGTCTGTTAGATCGCCACGGGTAATAACATACGCGGAACGTCCTGAAATTATCATACCATTAGGCACGTTATTACCGAGCGTCATTCGTTCTCGAACGTGGATACGTATCTCCAATAACGATCCTTGTAACGATCTTTTTTCTTTTTCTTTTTCTTTTTTCTCCGTTTTTACTTACCCGCGCGGGATTCGCGTCACCGCGAGGAGAATTACGACACGTTCAAATTACCCTGAAAGATCACCGATTCCCCTACGATCCGCGCATACGTTCGCGATCGGTACCGGTGTCCTTCGTCCTAGTCGTGAACGCGCGCGCCCACGTCCGCGCGCGTGTAATAACTTAATCGTCGTTTCCATGATTTTCGAGGGCCGCGGGCTACGTTTACCGTGGCCTGGACGCGCTCCGCGAATCGACGGATTCGTTCTGAAACTTTAAACGCGTGATTGGTCGTCGAACGCGGGAACGAGCGCTCGCCAGGTATGAATCGTCACCCGATTGTTTCGCGTCGCCACTTTGCGTACGGGGACCGTGGATTTTGCAACGCGGCGACGATTTTATCTAAGAAACGCGATTTCTCCCGTGCGAGATTTGCACGCGATTTCTCGAACGATTACGGGGACACGCGGTGGACCGAACGAGCACGAACGAGTCGTGCCCGGACTAACGGAACAAAATTCTCAGACGCGTTTCGAATACTCAAAATGGCCCGCGTTAATGCACCGACACTTACAAACCAGTGTTATCTTACCGAGATCGACCTTTTTACGTCACCGTGTGTCACCGAATCTCGATCCCCGAGACACGGTGCGTAGCAAAGTTTGTGCCTCGTTTCGCGGTCCATCTTGAGCTTCCTTTGGCTTCTGGGCCAAAAATTTACCGAGGATCGAACACAAGAGGGTTTCAGCGTATTGGTTCGTTGTACGAGGCAGTCGAGTTCGGTAGGATCTGTTGCGAGCAGTTCTTGAATCTCGAGATCCTGTGTACGGCTCGCGATTAGGTGACTGACGTCTTTCATTCGATGGATTCGATCGATGAGACAAAATCTGCGGTTCGTGACGCAAACGTGGAAAAATATGGAGATTGGAGATAGTTTAACTATGATCACTCGTTGTTTTATCGGAGTTTATCCTCAAGGATTACGGTTTGCAATGGTGCGTGACACAGGTGATTACTGAGTCAACTTTTTGACTGAGTCTATATAACTCGATGAACAAAATTCAATATATGTGTATATGGTGTATATATATATAATATATTCTTGTAAGGGATCATTAGAGTCGATGAAACACCAACAGTGTTTGTTGTGGGGATAACTTCTGATCGTAAATTCGAAACATTACTGTATTTCGAAGATTGAACCAACTTCTTAACGAAATTATCTTTCCAACGTCGATCTTTACGTTATTCAATACCATTGTTACCAAATTTCGATCCACGTTTTAAAACACGGTGCAATGAACTCTGTAACAAGCAAAAATGAAAGAGAGAAGTGTTTTTATCGATTGTGTTTATCCATTCGAAAATCAGTTGAATCCACCAACGATGATAGATAATATTGTTGCTAACATTCTTGACTCTCGAGATGCCGCGCACGGCTCGTAACAAGTTGACTAGCGGCTTGCATTCAATAGATTCATGCGACGAGGCAAAATTAGCGATTCTGACGTAATGACAGAAGTACACGGAAAACAGATGTAACTTACTCGTCGTTGTACCCGACTCACGCAGATGGTAATCTGCGAGTAATGCTTCGCTTAATGTGGAAAAATGAGGACCGCTGATTATCGATACGTAAAGTAGTTATGGAGGAGTTTTTGAAAAAATCGAAAAGGGAATACTGTACTTATAAAATCGAAGAGACAACGCTAAATTTAAAAATCGAAGGACAATACTATATTCAAAAGATCGAAAAGATAATACTGTATTTAAAAATTCGAGGGACAATACTATATTTAAAAAATTGAAAAGGGAATACTGTACTTCAAAAATTCAAGAAACGGTACTAAATTTAAAAAATCGAAAAGACAATACTGTATATAAAAATTCGAAGGACAATACTACATTTAAAAAATCGAGAAGAGAATACTGTATTTAAAAAATCCAAGAAACAATACTAAATGTAAAAAATCGAAAAGAGAATACTGCGCTTAAAAAATTCAAGAAACGATACTAAATTTAAAAAATCGAAAAGACAATACTGTATTTAAAAATTCGAAGGACAATACTATATTTAAAAAATCGAAAAGAGAATACTGTATTTCAAACTATATTTAAAAACTCGAACAGTCGAGAGAGTGTACTTTCAAAATGCGCTGAAAAATTTCACCGAATCCAGAAACAATTCTTCGAATCGTCCGATTAAAAAGCGTTCCAGTTTTACGAGAAATCCATAGAAAAATCACTATACAACTCGTAGAAACGGACCAGCGAAACGCTGGTTCGAAAATCGTGATTCGATGGACGCGTCGCGTCAAGACTCGAGTCGAACGGATTCCATCGAGCCGATGATTGACCAACGATCGCAACGTCGAGCGTTGCTGTTGATGATTTGCGGCAAACAGCGCACCGAGGAGCCGCCAACTCGAACGTCTCAATTAGTCTGGATGTTAATTAGAAAAGAAGCGGCGGGACGCTTTTCACGAAGATGTAAAGCACGCGATTAGTCAACCATCTTCAATTACATTCCGGTAACAAGCATTAGCCGGCGAGGGGCAATTAACCGGTCGGCGATGAAGCTGACAAATGATCGATGCTGTCGTTCTTAATGGTTCGCGCGATGATTGATCGTGTTGCCGCGAGTTTTTCGCGGATCGACCATACCGATCTCCGTGTGCCAGTGGGCGTGCGCGCGTACGCAGTTCGCGAGAACGATTTTCCCTCGATCGCCGAATGAAATTAAGTTGGAAAACGAGATCTTTGAGGCGAGTTCCCCCGGGGATTAATTTGCAGGCGTCAGGTATCGTTAATTATGGTTGCCGGTACCGCTACCGATCGCCGCCAAGGAAATCCCATGCTCACGTGTACAGAAATCCCGGAAACGGTCGATTACCTCGCGACGTGAGCCAACAGAAGAATCGGATGAACGTTCCTCTATAAATATGCAAGGCATTGCTAATAAATATTTCAACTGTAATTTGTAACACTAATCGGCCGTTTCCGGTATCCATAAACGCGCGAGTATTAATTGACGTTTATAATCGAGCCTGTTCTAATTATGTATACGCTCGATTTAACCGGTAATTATTAGGTCGAGTAACGACTACGTTTCGACTTTTTTAATACGTACGTCGACTCGTAACCACGGGGAAGAGCGGTTCAACGAGGTTGATGGACGTCTCATTGTACGTGAAGTTTTTCGAAATCTTTTCGCGTTCTTTGCACTTTCCTCGACGAGATCGATTTTTTTTACCATTTGGAGAACAGGACGCTCGACATCGTTCGTGTTCTTTGTTACGATATTCCCATTCGTCGAACGTTGGACAGCTTCGAGCGTGCGAAAGCTAACGGGAGGAAATTCGACGAGTAACGATTGATTAATAGTTATTTGATTCCGTCAAATTTGAATAATAATTACCGGTAATTTTCAACTCGTCGCTGAGGAAACGTTGACGTAATTACGACAGTCAGTGACGATTTCGCTCCTCGTTATTAATGACTTGTCTTTTATCGCCACGTTCAATTGATTACATTTTCCCTGGGATACACGCGTACTCTTCCGTATTAATTGTCCGACTTTCTACCAGTGGCCGATAATAATATATAATTTACCAATTGTAATTCGGTCGTGCGAAATCCCCGATGCACGATCGTTCATTGTGACGTTAGAGCTGTGGCACGCGATTCGTCGAAGATCACTGCTTTATCGTGAATAAACGTCCGTGATTCCTCTTGGCTTCTGACCTGCACGTCGCCGGTGCAACTCGATGCATCGAGTGTCCTTGTATCGTACTACTAACGGTGACGCGATTATTTATGCACGGCCAGGATAATAAGCAGGACTGGGACCGACAGAAACGGCACCCCATGAAAAAGTATACTCTCGGTGTAATATTACCGACACTCGAAGACTCCGTTTATTGCGCGACACACATTCACTTCAACACTTTTATCGCGTGCAACAGTTTACAGAAATTACGGTACCGCGATCGTACCGCGCTAGAATTTCGACTGTATTGGGTCCCTTGTAAATTTTAGAAAGCTGCTCGAAACAAAAATTAAAGGAAACATCCATTCGAGAGGACGTCACCGATTCGTTACGAGCGTTATATATCCATAAGCATTAACTATTTTACCGTAATAACGTTAAACGTATCGATCGAAAGACGTTATTTTTCCCAACGAATGCACGTACCCAGCAGCGAATAAATCCTAGCGAAATGGGTTAATCGATATTCATGGTAGGTAAAAATAATCGGATAATTCAAAGCGTCGGTTCACCTCGGACTGTCACGTGCCGTTGAATGGTACAAGAGAGCTTGTGAAATATCGCGTTTATTCGTGGATTAGAAATCGAAAATATACGAGATGTATGCCTCCGTGACAATTCACGTGACCGTCGTACCGCCGCTGGTAAAACGAAAAACGAAGCCGACCAAGAAACATGTAACGTTATATATCTCTTCTTTCATCATTTATGCGTGCATATATCATTTGTCGGTGACAGACCTTCTCTCTTGAACACAATCCTCTAATAGCGAAGAAGTAATACATTCCTTGTGGATACGATCTCTCTTAAATAACGCGGCGGTCTTATTCACCGGATAAGTTTCTGGTTCGGTGCGCGAGCATCAAAAAGTTCACGATCGATACGATCGATAATTATTATGTTTCTCCGTTCCTCGTTAGAAAATGTCCTCTCTCTACCACCGACGAGCAATAGCTTTTGGCGTACATTTTAATGTTTTTGTCCGAGCTGTGGCTACGTGCTCGAGTGATTCCTGGCGTACAATAATATAAATCCGCTACTGCCGGTACCAGTGTTACTATACGTGGAACTAGCGATGGGAGCAAGACGATTCGAGAAATCATTTCGCGAAGAACGCGGTGAGAATAAATCAAATACGTTGTACACGAAGTAAAAGAATTGTACACTTATACTGTCTCGTAAATTAAATACGAAACGCACGAATAATTTTTACGCGGTCTAACACGCGCATACGTTAAATGTTTTACACGATTCCACCTCGTTTTGTTCGGATTCTCTTCGGTAATATTAGAAGGAACATAACTTTGGTTTACCGTAAAAGGAAAAAGGAAGATAGAAGGTACGTAATTAAGTGGATAGGAAGAAAAAAGAGGGACAAATATTTGTCCTATTTTCTCTTTTTTGTTCACTTTTCTCTAACTTTTCTTCTTGGCCGCGTAATTACATACCTTTTCACTCCTTTCTTGCTTTCGTCGTAGATAGTTATTTTATTATTTGTTCAATCGTTACCAAGGAGAAACCCAACCAGGTTGAAATATTAAATAAAACTGTTCCAGTATTTTAACTTACATCCTACACGCTCTTTTGGAATTTTTAAGGTTGTAAAATTGTACTGTCCACTCTTGCCAAATTTTGTATATAAAATGCGTTAACTCTATTGTTACTTTAATCGTCTCAAAAGAGGAACGCAAAAGATCGACATGGAAATATCAAACAAAAATATTTCACTATTTTAATTTACATCCTAGATGTACTTTCAAAGTTTTCAAGGTTGTAAAATTGTACTGTGGACTCTATTGTTACTTTAATCGTCACGAAAGAGGAACGCGAGGAATCGACACGGAAATATCAAACAAAAATATTCCAGTCCTTTAATTTACATCCTGGATGTACTTTCGAAATTTTCAGAGTCGTAAAATCGTACGATCCAAACTTGCCAACTTTCGTCAATAAAACGCGTTACCTCTATTGTTGCTTTAATCGTCTCGAAAGAGGATCCGAACGAAACGAGGTCGAAACGTCAAACAAAAACATTCCAGTATTTCAATTTACATCGTACATGCACTTTCGAAATTTCCAGGGTTGTAAAATTGTACGATCCGTTCTTGGCAACTTTCGCAAATAAAACGCGGCAACACGTTGAATCACTGCTCGGTACAATTCTATTTAAATTCTGCTCGGAGTCTAATAGGCGACAGCTTTCGTAAAGATGTCGGAAAATTGGTCGAGCTCCGATAGAACGCATCGAGTCGGAATCGCTACGTGGACCATCGTTGTCCAGGCAAAGAAACACGAGGATCGTATGTGTGCACGCGTAGAAAGCCGTCGTTTATTAATATCGGCTCGAATCGTGCTCGCTGTTTTGCGCGGGAACAGATGGAGATATTTAAATGTCAATACCTCCTGGTTACGCCGTCGGCTTCTTTACGATCGGTCGTTAGAACCGATGTAACGTACGTACGTACATCCGGCGTTTACATTTTACGACTCGTTCTTCTGCTCTTCCTTCAGCGTCCTCTTCCCCTATAGTCCCGATGTCCGTTGTTTCTTTTTTTATTCGACGAGATCGTTCGCCAAGCTACGCGGGAACGAATTTCGCTTCCACGAAGCACCTATCTCCCCCTCCCCATTCCTCGCAGTCGTACAAATGTCGTTAGGGGTGTAGAATCTCGGATGCTGAACGAAGGCGAGCGAATCTCCGTGCTTTTAAAACAATTACGGTTTTATATTCGAACGTTTCAATAATCTTTCACGTCCTCGGTACGTTCTCTCTCGCGAACGACCAAAGCCTTCAGGGATTTACCCATGTGTTTATCAATTTCGGAATATTTTCTAGGACCGCTCGTCAGAATTAATCCCGTGTAGCGTTTTGTTTTTTTATCTTTTATTTATTTTTTTTTTGTTTTTGTCTCTGAAAATGGACAAACGTTTCCAATCCGCTTAGCTTTTTCATCGTAAATCTGCTAGTCGGAGTTTTCGATAAAGCCGTGTCCCTCTGTTCGCGGGTTTAAAACGGAAAAGTTCTTTTTAACAAGCTATTATTAATATTAATGTTAACGTTAATGTCCTTTTGCGACATTCGTGCCAGAAATATTCACGTATTTGCGTTTCGTTTCGCTAATCTGTACAGTTAATAAATCTTTTAACGAGGACTCGAAAACAAGTGTTCGAAACGTAAAACCATAACTTTACTCCTTCTCGTATATTTTCTCCATCGTTTAAGTACTATTTATCGAATATACGAGCGCACGCGCCATAATTCATACGTTTAAGTATGAATATTATCTATGGAACTGTTCGGAATAATTATCGAAGGTTACGCGATCGAAGCGCAAGGCCTAGAACACGAGCGGTCTTTAAAAGCACTCGACTTTTTCACCAAATATAATTGGAAGTAACGAGAATGGTTTCGAAATTAGCATAAATTGTTCGTAAAAAAAACGACACCGGCTGCATTCGTTTCGCTGTATTCGCTGGAACGAGCAAAATTATGAGATTTATTCCAGTATTACTGCTAATACAGCGCACTGATTATTGCTCGGCAATGATAAAAGATAATTGCATCGCGCCAAAAAACATAAAATATGTGTCCAATTACGGCTGATTATAGGTAATTAGCTGTACATTTCAGATGCAATTAACAATTCGTTTATTCGATTGTCGTAAATTCACGACACTTTTAATTCTTCGAACGAATAACCTTGCAACGTACAATACCTGCAACGATTTCGCGCGTACGTTTCTTCTCAATTTTATTCGTAACTTTTAGTAAATAAGGAACGAAAAGAAAATTGTCTTTGTCTTATCGCGTAAAATCTGTCCCTATTGTTTTCATTATTCCCGTTTTCCGTTGACCCCTCGGACCGTTATCCTTTAAAGAATGAAACGATCGCGCGATCGATACCATCGATGTGCTCGATGTTCCCCGTATGAAAATAAAAGGCGCATTTCCCCGATAAAAATAGACAAGTTTCGTTCGACGATGAAAATTTATTCCGCAACTTCGACTTTCAATCTTCACCGCGAGGAGTTTACTCCTTTTGTAGTTGTCAATGTCCCCCCGCCGCTGCTGTATATCCATTGCGATCCCTCTGACATTTAAATCACAGTGGAAAAAGTCAGCCGTCGCTCGGGACCTCTTCGGTTGAATATTTACATACAATTTCCAGTACCGTTAAATTATACATTTCAGCCGGCTCGCTGAAATTATTATCGCGACCCAGAAAGACGATTAATTAATGAGTCCGAGGACTCGCGTGACTCGATCAAACCTCATGAAAGGTGTACTCGACGCCCAATGCGCGGCTTCGTTCTCAGCCACTTGCTCGCGCGCCATAAATTAAGCATAACGATAAAGCGATAGAATATTTTTCGCGTTGGCCGCGCGCCGCAGGAACAAGTTAATAATATCGACGATTTGTACGCGTCGCTCACGGTTAATACTTCATAAAATTCTCGGCGATTGCAACAGCGACGCCTGATAAATTCATTATAACGCGACCGGAGGCAGCGTGGCCATAGTTGGAGGCAACCGTGATTATTTGCGCGCGCTTTCTATTTACGATATTCCAATCGTATTCGAGCTTCGCTGTTTACGATCTGCTTCCGATAAAAATAACCAGCTAAATACTTCCCTCCTACGCCCCACCTCATCCCGGTGGGGTGCGGTTAATTTGTCGTCTATTAAAAAATCAATGGAATTCGCACCGGGTCTACGTAAACCCGTTGCAGGTCGAATCTTTCGTTTCAATAATAATAATAATAATTAACGCGTTTCTGTCGTACCAAGGTGTGTGCAATAAAAAAAAAAAGAAACTTACTACGAACGTACTGTGCGGAAAGGAAGAAAAGTAGGTGATGACTGTACGAAAGTGGAATTAAGTATACGTTGGGTAGAAAAGAACGGTACAGTTATATACTGGTATCGAGCTAACCTCAAAAATAATATTGCGCGGGAAAAAGAGAAAGGGAAAGAGAGATAAAGTAACAATAATTGTATTAATAAGAAGCAAATAATAATGATAACGATAATTGATACGTCTTCGTTGTACCGAGCTTGTGTACGATAGGTAACGAAGTATTGTGTCGAAAAATAGAAGGGAATAATGACCGTATAGAATTAAAGTACACGTTCGGTACAAAGGCAAGGTACGGGTTATGTGCCGTTATCGACCTAACCTCAAAAATAATACAATAAGAAGACGATAAGATAATACGGTATAAGGAAAAGGGAAGGGAGGAAAGAAAAATATGTATACATAATGATAATATTAACGATTGCGTTAACAAGAACGAACACTTAATTATCGTATTACACAACTGCGCCTACTTAAGAAAACACGTCTTCGACCGTAACGTTTCGCACCTCTTCGATGTATCGAGCTATCCAACAACTGCTCTGAAATTTGCATCGCGGTGAATCGAACTGGCTGCAATACAAATAGAGCGCGAGTGAAGTTTATAAAGTAACATTCGTGCATTATACTGCGTAGCGAATGTAACACGGTAGTCTTACCCTCGGACTCCTCTTTAATTACGGTCTAAAGAAGTCGTGCATCACTCTAACGGCTCTCTAATTCGCTCATTCTCATACATTCCATTCTCTTCGTTCCTTCAATCGACTCCCCTCGAAGCAATCTCCTCGGCTCCGCCATAAATTGAATATTATAAATGAAAGTCTCATCATTGGACACGCTTACCGTTGATTACCCTTGTGCACTTGCCACGACCGTTCGCACGCTCGATGATAAACGTTCCACGCCGGAAGAGCAACAGCCTCGCCGCGATGGTTGAAGCGGGAAAGAACTTGAGACGATCGTTAGGTGAATTTACGAGGACACGAGGAGCGCGTGTTGGCGAAATTTCGCGGCCGATCCGTGGACAATGAGGATGATCGTGTCGGGGGACCTACGAGTTGGGTAGACCCCGAACGGTCCTCGTAACCTCGGGCCGTAAAATCCTTACGGCGAGAGCCTCTCGACATCGGCAATATTCTGACGTACGACTCTATAAATCACGGGACCGCTAACTTCGTTGCTACTGGGTGTTTCGGTTAACTCGTGACGATTCTTTAATATTCCTTCCGCTTTCTGTGCATTAATCAACGTCGACCACGGTTGCTTTTTACGATACGGTACTTTAGCCACGGACCTATAGACACTGGCTTGGACCGAAATTATCGATATCAACACCCGGACGATACGGAAAACACGTTGATGTAGATTAATACCGATCGCTCGACTCTTTAAGGTTTTTTCCATTTTTTCTTTTTTTTATTCGATAAGTATCTCTCCGAGGAAGAGTAAATCAAGTTGTGTTAGATTTTGAGCCTCTGTTGCGTAATGCGACCGATCGACAACTCGAGAAAAAAAATCTCTGTAACGTTGGCTGAGGGAATTTCCATGCAACTTTGCGGTTCGATTATTTTAGATGGAGCATCGATCGGTAAATATTCGAGGAATTGTTTCTTTTTTCGATTTTCTTTCAATATTTTCCCGTAAGGCCTACTCCAATGGGGAATTCATTGTATCGTGCATTTCGATGTATTTACCGTACAGAGGTTGACGACGTACACGATTAATAGCAAATAACCGCGATGAGAGTTTAATCATTTATACGGCGACTTGTATTTTCCAACGGTTGGGATAACACGTTTCACATACGTGCACGACCGACATCGGTGCACACAGGATGCATTTGAAGAATTTAAAATCGAACACGTGTAAACCTTGATTATTTTAATACGCGGCACAGTTTATGGCAATCGTGTCTCGAATGTTAACACGATATTAATCTCTGCTCATTATCCGACGGAGTTAGCGGAATAAGATTCTGCTTACGCGTACTGAATTTATTAATGATCGTGTAATTAATCTGGTCATTTTTATCGCAACGTTTAACAACGTGCCCAGTTGGGTCGATAAACTTTAACAAATCAACGGGATACTGCTCGTAGAATATATCGACCAGTCGAAGGGACTGGTTTCCTATATAGAATAGCTTTATTACTCGTTATTCGATGGAATTACTCGTTAACATTTCAGTACCCATTGTTACACGATAAGCTACTAGGCGGACGAATAGCATACCATTAGCCGATAATAGTTTACCAGAGTGATTGAGTTGCACTTGCGGCACACACGGGAAAAAGAGCACTCCGCAAAGACGAAAGTGATTTACGACGATCTCGATATTAATCATCGAAACTCATCGCCACTCCGACAACTCCGGTTCCTTTTTTCGTCACCAAAAATTCTCTCGGCGTCGGAAGCTACCCGATGAGATAAACCGAATGAAATCTCGTTGAATTTTTTTCTTTTTCCATTTTTTTCTTTGTTTCATCGCCGAGCAGCAAAGTTGCCCGCGTGAAAACGAAACTTGCCCGTCGTTCGATAATCACGATTGCTCGAACCGAGTAATTTCTAATCGGGCGCCGGATTACGCGAACGAAATATGTTGATTAATATCGCAACGTCATCGATCAAACGCAAAACTGACGGGTAGGAATTTATTTAGCCCATCAAGCGTTCCGTCCGCACGAAAGTATATCCACTTATTAAATTTAGATTTAATTGGTATCCGGATGCGCGATCAATCAATCGCTCGTTTATTCAAGACCCGATGACATACGCAGACATTTCTTTCCAAGCGAGTAATTTAATTAATGACACTTTTCGTCCGCGTAATCGAAGAAGTTGTGTAAACCAATTTTTTAAGACCGACCCGAGATCGACCCGACTCGTTAATTTCAATACGAGTTTACTTTCAATATTTTCTTCCACGTTGAATTCGCTTCTCGCGGAAGGCGCGAGAAAGTCCCCGTTGAAATGTACACACTTATTCAACGGTTCGTACATCGAGTTCGTTAGTTTCGATCATCGGAACAAGTCCCCGAATTTATCAACCGAACTTTCGATCCAAACTGTGTAAATATATCGCGTGTACCGTACACTTTGAATGGAAGAAGCTGCACAAAACCTTTAACGCTCCAAGCACGCCTCCGTTCTCCTAATTAGCGGAATTGTATCGAGCACGATAAAGCCCGTCATTGTGCAGCCACGATCTCGCGTTGTTCCGTCGGGACCTTCGTACAATGCGCCGGGTCGCTGCGTGTTAATGTTATGGCATATCGTTAACGTTACCCGTACGCTGCGTGCTCGTTCTCGAGGGTGGGTGGCTGTGTTTGGCTTATTGTTTAATTAATACCGTGCTGCGCGTACAGCCGTGGGTACACTCCGGTCTCGCGATTATGTCAGCTGCCACTTTTATTCGCGCGAGAGATTACCTCTTGACGAAGATTTCCATTCCAGGAACAAGTTTCTCCCTTCGTTTCACCGTTAGGTGGATGCTGGGCAACGATCGACTGATTTTTTTTTATATTTAACTTAGTTTTTTTGTATACGAACGTAAGCTGCGTCTTTTGAAAGGATTTCTGCTTGTATTGGCTACAATAATTTCATTTTGAGTTGTGTCCTTTTTTTGTACTTCTTATCGCTTGGTAAGTATTTTTTGGTAACAAGGGGCAAAATTTTATATTCGAATACTAGTTGGAGAATAAGTGCAACGCGTAACGGTTGATTGGTGAGTCTTAGTCGATTTGAATGTTTGTTCGTTCGGTGTGGAATATTTCGTTGAATAATTCAAATTTTTATTGGTATCGTACAAGTTGGACGACGAGGTATCCAAACTCTACGGTAGCCATGATTTACCAATTTAGAGACTTTACCTATCGAAGATTCGATGCTTGTTACCGTAAAATCTCACAAATGGGCTGTAGCTTCGGGCCAGTAATAGCAGGGTTCTGATATTTTCGTATCGTGGACCTACGGTATAATTTTAACGTAATGTTGAATATCTTCTCGTCGCGAGAGCAACTCTTCCTTGAAAAATGAAACGAAAAATCCGAATAATTCGAGATCGAGATCAATTTTACCGCGCTTGACGATAACAACGTTGTTCGAACATTGCTCGTGTTCAAACGCCGTTTCCATCGATCGTGATACATTCGTGGAAGCTCGATATAATTTTAACATAGAGTATCTTCTAATTGCAAAAGTAACTCTTCCATAAAAAATGAAACGAATAATCAAGAATGAAACTGAAAGTCGACCGTGCCCGAACAATTCGATATCGAAACCGATTTTACCACGATTAACGGTAACAACAATATTGAAAGAACAAAACTAATATTCAAACGCAGCTCCCCTCGATAGCAGAATTCTAATATTTCTGATCATACACGCACAGTATAATTCTAACATAGAGTATCTTCTACTTGCAAAAGTAACTCATCCATTAAAAAATGAAACGAACAATCAAGGATAAAACCGAACGTCAAGATCGAGATCGATTTAACGACAATTAACAACGAGAAACGATATTGGAGCACTGCTCATGTTCAAACGCAGCTTCCCTCGATAGCAGAATTCTGATATTTTCGATAATACACGCACAGTATAATTCTAACATATAGTATCTTCTACTTGCAAAAGTAACTCGTCCATTAAAAAATGAAACGAACAATCAAGGATAAAACCGAACGTCAAGATCGAGATCGATTTAACGACAATTAGCAACGAGAAACGATATCGGAGCGCTGCTCGTGTTCAAACGACGCTTCCTCTTTTATCGCGACGAATAAAATTGAGTTTCATATTTTAGAGGCAGCCCGTATTTTTCGCGGAACTAATATTGCAAAGTGGTCCGACGCGTTCGAGGTTTTTTGCGAGCCCCTCCGACGAGCGAGCGTAGAAAGTTCCAAAAAACCGAGAGAAAGGTGCAATAAAGTTCGCATCATTTAATTTACGACATCCGAAACCGCGCGTTCTCGTTACGAATCACGGTGCCCGCCATTCTCAGCGCCCTTCACCGCTTTACGAAACTCCGCGACCGGCGAAAACGTCGGTTCTTTTTCCGCGTTCGCCAAGTTTCCGTTGCGGCGTGCATTCGCGGGAGATGTAACGGAATTCGTTAGGAATTTAATTTCGCGCAACGCCGTTTCCCCGACGCGAGCGTAACCGCCGCGATTCGAAGGCGGAAAAATCGTCACGACCTAATACGCCCGAAACATACGCGCATAAAAATGCCTCGACTTTTTCTTTTCGCGCGAACGTACGCGGTATCTTCGACACGCCGCTTTCTATTCCCTTCCATCGAGCAGCGTGTCGATCTGACTCCTAGATGCAAAATTAAGCGGGAAATATTCGGGAAGACCATCGACGAGAAACACTACGCCGAGAGACTTGTAATTTTTGACAAGAACCGGCTGATAACACAACACAGAGGATCAAAAATTGCTGAAGTCGATTTGTCACAGCTATGACATTTGGCAAGGAAAAGTTTAGTATTAATTTGCTAAGAATTCTTACTTATGGGGTTTGTCTCCCGAGTGTGATTATTACAATTGATACCAGTAATTGATGTTCGGTTAGAATGGACGGGTTATTTTTAAGTGATAGTGCATAGGACAGAGTTTAAGAAGCACGATTCTGTTAGATTGTTCGGAAAGTCATTTGGTTTTTCTTTTGGTGAAAATGAAACACGATTTTTCTAGAGTGTACAAACATTTTACTAAATTATATATTCTCCATTTTGGAAAACAGAATGACTCTCCGAAATTTCGAGACTTGCGAATAGAAAGATTTTGAAAGACTTACGAATGGAAGTGCGCTTAGAAGTATTTTCCTAGAAATATTATTTCAGATCCACCCTGTGACCGTTCTTAGTTTTTTCTCGTCAGACATCTGCGTAAAAGTTGCGCTCGAAGGAAATTACACACAGATCAAAAACAACTTATTACCCTGGACACGCGCGTATCAAATTTCCTAATTAACGTCCGAGTACGAATCGTGAATTCTAGTCGTCTCGCTTTAAAGTCTCGACTCGAGCGGCTAAAGGAAATAAATAAAAAGCGAAATATCGTTTCGTTGGTACACACGGCGTGAAAAAGTTAAGTAAAAAAAAAAAGAAAAAAGAAAAATTACGCTCCACGAAAACGTGCTTCGATTCCGGGAACACGTGTTTACCACGCGTCGCGATCGTTGCCGCGCTCACGGTGTTTATGGAAGATTTTTTTCAAAATAAAAACGGGGGACCGGGAGCAACCCTTCCGGGGCGTAAAACAAACTCGCGCCCTCGGCGGTTCACGCACGGGGCCTCGTCGTAAAACAGGACGAAACAGGAACACGTGGCGCGATATAAACACGAAGAAACTTGGACGTCTTCTTTTCTCCCCCAATTTTGTCTCGTTCGTCGCCATTGCGCTGCCCGATCGTCCACGAAGGATCTCGTGTTCACGGCGGAAAGGAACCGAGCGAAATGAATTATCGAGTAGGAAAATGGGGGCGGTTTTACGAGGACCGGTAACGGGTGTGCGCGCAGCGGGATTTCTGGAATTTCGATCCTCGTATCGCGCGCCCCTTTTATCGGTTTGAGTAAGAAGATAACGGCGAGAGAGGTTGTTGGGGTATTTATCATAATCACCGGTCCTCCGCGAACGAGTTACCTTCGCCTCGGCTCGGATAAGGGGCATTCCTTTCGAGATTATGAAATCTCGTTGACTTTTACTGTCCGTCGCGGCGATAGAACGTGAAACATGCGGTGTTTAACTGTTCCATTATGTTCGTAAAAAATGTACGCGCCGGTGTGTCGGCGCCCGTGTATGCAGATCCGACGAAGAAAGACGCGTACACGTAAGTACCTACTTCTGGTGATTGGACCACGATACGATACCAACGAGCGATAATTGAAATGGGAATTGCGCAACCAGGCACGAATTTATTTATAGAATTCGTCGAAAGATAAGAACATAATGAAACACATTAAGGAACACCGGCTACGCGAATGGATAACAATTTTCAATGTTTCAACGTCGGACCAACTTTCATCGTTTTATACTTTGAGGACGTGACGACGTAAACGGAACGATGCTTTGAAAATCGCTATATTTCAGTACACGCGATCGTACGAAAAATAGTTATTCTGTTGTTCGGAAAGTCATGTCATCTTTTTTTTGGTGAAAATGAAACACGATTTTTGTAAAGTGTACAAACATTTTATCAAATTATACATTCTCCATTGTGGAAAACGAGATGACTTTCCGAACAACTCGATATAATTCTTGAAAAATTATACGTAAAATAATCACAATCGATCCCACAACCGTTCCCGTTATTGAATGTATTGAAAGATACTTTCCTCGGTATACTTTTGAACGAGAGAAGTGAAATCGCGAATCTTTGGCGACAATCTCATCCTTGCCCCTTTGAGCAACGTGTCGTTCACCGAAAGAATCGTCTCAACGAGCGTAATCGATATTTCTCAACCGTATCGAATTTTTCGGGCCACCGTAGCAGTGTTCGGCTATAGTACATTTTCGACACCCGTTACACGAGGAGCATTCACACGCCACGGACGGTATCCACCTGCTAGTTCCGAGCCAGTAACCCTATTCCTCTGGTATCTGGAATCTAGAACCCTCTCTAGACGGGCGAACACTCTCCAATTTCGGGGCCCAGCCCCTAGAAGAAGAAGAAGGGGCCCCCATAAAACGGGCTCGGTGCGTTCTAGGGGGCTACGAGGTCCACGGGCCGCTAAGCCTCTTAAATCTCGAGCCACGTCTGTCTACCGGCGTTCCATCTTCTTTCATCTGGCTACCAAGATCTCCACGGAGATTGGAGCGTTTCTTTCCTCTTCTTCTTCTTTTTTTTTCGCCCTCCCCCCCTCTTCTTCTACTTCTCGAGAATCACCAAAGGCACCCGAAATAAAGAATCCCGGCGTCGACGAACCACGGCGTAAGTCACTCGATTAGCGTGGAAAATCTCTGACCGCCGGAGAAGAGGACCCTAGGCGAGGAAAAATCATTTTCTGAACTCGTGGGAACGTCATTCTCGGATCTCCACGACACAGATTCCCGTTATCGCGAATTTCTCGAATACTTTGACCCTTTGACTGAAATCGGGGATTATAGATGCTTAATCGCGTGCGGTGAACGCCTGTGGGCGTTCGAAATGTGTGTATACTCCGTATGCGAGAAGATCTTCCGCGCAGAGCGTGCGTTTCGCGTCGAAGGGTTGAAACGGGGAAAAACAAACTTAATGTTTTCCGAACATTTGGCTTCCTGAGACATTTCAGGGATCGGAGAATGGGAAATTAAGATCGTCCATAGCATCCACAAGATTAATTTTCTAACGTTCTTTGGTGTGCGCTCAAGATCTTTGGGAAAAGAACGCCCAGTGTTATACGAGGGTAGAATCTACGAACCGAGTTACCGCTGAATGTAAAGTAACACATTTCTCGAAGCATTGTATACATTGGATCGTTCGAAAAGTCATTTCATTTTTTGTTATGAAAATGAAACACGATTCTTTTATAGTGTATAAACGTTTAATAAAAGTATACATTCTCCATTTTGGAAAACGAAATGACTTTCCGAGCGATAAAATACTTTCGATTTACAATAACTGCGAAACATTCGAAGTTTAAATCGTGGATATCGTTACCCTGTACAAACATCGCGTATGAAAATTCGTACACGCGAACAATTCGTACACACGATCGGAATATACGAAAACACCGTAGTTCAAAACGACACGTAAGATCGGAAACACGTTCCCAATATGCTCCGATTTTATCCAAGGAGGCGAAAGTGTTCTCCAATTAGGATCACAATTTTGGGAAAAAGCTGGCCTGGGGATAAGAAGTGTTTTTATGGACGATCGGGACCGATAAGATTTCGAATCGTTTTCCGGTCGTTGGAGGGTTCTTCCGCCACTCTGGAATCGTCGATCGTCTGGCAAGCACCGCTGTTAACCGGACTTTTACGATTCGAGCAGCCACGGGAGGGGCAGGGAGCAACGGAGGAGGGAACGAGGGGGGGCGGTTGGAAAAGGTGCAGCGGAGAGGAAGGAAAGAGCTGAAAGAGGAGGAGGAGGAGGAGAACGGGGGAAAAAGACGGCGAATCGTGCGTAAGGAGACATTTCCGTGGCGTTGTTTGTATGCCGTTCGCGATAGTGGCTCGTATACGGTAACGACTCCTTCGTGTTTCCGGTACACGTGCCTCGCCATCTTCGTTCCACATCGGGCCGCAACGCCGCGATGTTCCGCGGCAACCTCACCACCACCTTTGTTTAATCAATTTTCCCGACTACGATTAACCCCTTCCGAGTAACACCGGAATAAATCACACGATACGCGACGTAATCGGTATTCGGGGAACAGGAAGCCGGATTTACAACTGCTAATCAACGCTAAACCCGACCAGATCTCGTCGACGTTCACGATGCTTTAAAGTCCACCTTACCACCATTATTATTATCATTATTATTATTACTCTTACGTTCATTCGAACCCGTTGCTCGCGGTTAATTGTAACGAGCTGCAAACTCGATGCGTACGCAGCGTTGCATATATTATTTAATAACCATGCATTACCCCCTGCCAGTTACTCCGTCCGAGGTATAACAGTACTTCATTCATCGGTACGAAGTTTCCCTCGATTTTTATCCGTGCCGTATGTACATACCGTTTGCGGTTGTCCGTTTAATTGCATAATAATTGTACCTTCCAGATGGAACTGCGCAACATTCCCCGTTAATTGCGCGGCGTTCCTTTGACGCTCGTCGATTGACGAATAACAAAATGGCGCACCGGGTCTCTCCCCGCGGGTCTCGATTGCATCCTCGCGGGTACCCTAGCCCGCTCACCGCCTCCCCCCTCGCCCGAGGTTTTCTTTTCACCGAGAAACCAGTTCATAACGGCGACGGTGCGCATTCTTCCGACGCGCAGCAACGTCGGAAACTATTTTCGTGGACGGACGGTAATTAAACGACGACCGGATAGAAAACTCCGGGTAAAGGGGTGGGTGGGTGTGGGGGAGTTGGACGGTCGTTAGAGGATTCTGTTCGTGCCCGAGAGGAGCATTATCCAACGGGCTCGGACCCGGGGACATCTCCCAAGCGGCGCGGAGCATACGTACGGTAAAAATTTCACACGGAGCGGTTCTCCAGCGGTCGTACAATCGAAATTTCTCGGTTCGATTGCCCACGGAGAGCCGCGTTTCTCTCGTAATTCTCTGACGTTCCTTGCCGCCACCCGTGAAAGATTAATATTTCACAGTGAATGTCCGGCATGGAGTTCAGGCGAGGCATGCTAATGCCTCGTAAAATAGCCGGCAATTTCGACGAACGTCGAGTGCCGTAGTGTGTGTTTCCTTCGACCATTGGGGAATCTCGCCAGGCCGCGAGGAATTAATTAGAATTGAAATCCGAAAAGGGAAGAAATTTAATTACCCCGATCGGGGTTGTCGACCGTGGATGAACTTTTCAGCCGATTCAATATCAATATTGACTCGGCGCGCGCATCACGCGCATAACTCCGAGAGACATCCAGGTAGAGGGGTCCCAATAAACTATTTCTGTTTTCCAACGTTGCTCCGGCATCTCTGTATAATTATGCGCGTCCTTCTTCACCGCATTTAGATATTCTGCATCGCCGCGCGGCTCATTTTTACCGACGTGTTACGCGAGTCTTTCGGTAACCGTGCCTTTCCACCGTGAATAATCTCTTATCGAGTTTCGAGGACTTCGAACCACCAGAACCACCGTACCGTACCTCGAAGCTTGCGGGGAAAATTGGTAATAATTGTTACAATCGCTGTGCCTGGATATTGGCTGGGAAATTAACGAATATCGACGAAAATAGCACCGTAGGAATGCAACGGTAAAAACGAGTCGCTGATATTTAGAAATAAATATATCGCGGGGTTTCGACCGCAAGCGTTCGTAGATCGAGAAAGTTTCACCCGTTGGTTGAGGGAAAGGATCTATTTTTCTTTATCGCGTATTTATCGAGATTCGACCGAATCGTGTCTCGAGTGAACAGTTTTCATTTCGTGAGTTGCGAAACGAATCGAGAAGAATCATTCTACTCGCCGCGGTAAGTGGATACTGGCTGAGACGATAATTAGAATTGACAAGAAAATGTAAAAATGCAACGATAGACGAGAAACGCGTCATTAGTATTTAATATCTCCTGTACAATTGAAAAATAAATATATTGCACTCGGTAACCGTCAGCGCTTAAAGGTCAATCCACTGGTATCGTTGCGAAAAGTTGATGTTATATTCTTATAAGGTAATTTTTCTAACGTTAGGAATCCGCTGCGAGTAGTATTAATTTCGTCGTTCGTCCAACGCGCGATGAATTATTGGAAACGTTTCAACGTGTCGGTTGTCGAGAGTCGCGGCTAATCTTACTCTTTTCGCGTCGACTTGAACGTTTATTTATTTCTTCCACACATTCGTCGCGATTCTTTCGTTCCCCTTTCGTTCGTTGCACACACACAGCCTCTCCGTTTCTTCGATAATATAATTTTAGTTTTCGATTTCCATTCCGACGAGTCTTTCCTTTACGTATAAGTAAATACAAAGTTCCTATTCGGAACTGCTTATTAAATTCTCACGAATGAAACAATTTTTTTGATCAAGTTCAATGTCTCGCTTCCTTCTACTTATTACACAAACGCATACAATGTGAAACGAAGGAATGGTTTCTCACGAAGGAAGATTTACGTCTCGTTAACGACTCAATTCTTGTTTAAATTCATTCACGGTTGAAAAACAACAATTCGCTGTATCTCACCCTCTCACCTTGCTGTCTCCGTTCTACCTGTTCAATCTACTCCAACTAAAGAAAAAAAAAAACAAAACATTATAGACGGTTGTAAACTCGTTAGATCGTTTATTGGATACATTTACGATAGTTTCTCCAAGTATTTTCACGATTACACAAAGATAAAGATAAATCATCGGATCTTCGTCTATCCATCGACATCTCTACGGTAATTTCTTCGAGTAACATTCACGAAGAAGAGCCTCGAGAAAATTCACTGGATCCTTGAAACGATTCTTTGCAAGATCCACGTACGTAAAAATTTCACAAACGACGTGATCGTATGCGTAATTTACTCCCTAAGAAATGTATCCAAATCGCCATCAGAAGTACCAACAGTATCCACTTGGTGGCCACCAATAGAAAAATATCCGATTCCCGAGTTTCGGACTGTCGGTGTGCGTTAACTAAGCACGTTGACTCATCCTAGCGGGCGCCATATGCTCCCAGACACTTGAACCCTTTTTTTCGCGCAATATCCTGTACGTCGGAGCCTCGTCCATCTCCATTGGCCATTCCACGGTAAATAATATCAATTCCCGTTGTTTGCCCAACAATTCAAAATCCTGAGGCCACGAGAGAGAGAGAGACAGAGAAAAAGAAAAAAAAAGAAACGAAACGAACGAAAGAGAGAAAGGAGGAGAACCGTTCCGTTCTCCCAGCAGGATGAAAAAGTGTGTTTACACAGCCGCGGCTCCGAATACCCCGAAGCCTATTCGTACGCTATTTAACGCTATCGGGTTCCCTCTCCCCCGTACAGTCCCCCCTTCGCCGACCAGCTTCTCTATCTGTCGGTCTAGAATGCACCGCGTTAGATTATACGTCGGGAAGTCGAGTTCGAGGAGCTTTGGCCACGCAAGATGAGTTTCCTGAGGGGCCAGTTCGGTTGTTGGCCGACCGTGGTTCACCAAGACCGAAAGAAGGGCACACGCTGTGTCTCTCCGACGTGTAGGCGTGCCCGTGTGCGCGCGTAGAGCCCGAGGAGAGCAGAGAAGAGAAGAAAGAAGGAAAAAAAGAAAAAAGAAATAAAGAGAAAAGAAAGCAACCGGGAACCTCGTGACTGCACGGGGTGCAGGTCAGTTTCGTGTCAGCTGCGTTACGCTGTCGGTGGCGGTGCACGCGTGATCCTCGTGGTGCAACGTTCCCCCTGTTGTTGAGTCTCGACGCAGAAAACCTGGGACGCAACCTTCGAAACATCGGGTACGTACCAGAGAGAGAGTTGAGCATCTTGGAGAATGAAATGTTCGCGAAATTCGATCGCGAAAAATCGTGAATCGATGTTCGGTTGCGCGGCGATACCGATTACGCGGTGAGATTTTCTCTCCCCGTTCGCGCGGTTTCGTTAAATAATTTATCGAGCCGGCGTTTCGATCGTAACCAACGGACACTCGGCATGGAAAACTTTAAATAGATCGTGTTACGTGTTTAGCAATGGTAATAACGACACTGGGCGACTGATTAACATTTCAAAACAACCGAGAAACCCACGGGTAACGCGTTCACCGACAAAACCGAAGATCGTATCGAGCGCCGACGAACGACTGTTACCGCTAACGAATCCAAAAATTTATGCACCAAGAGGCTAGCAGCGATTCCGCTGCCTAGCTGAAAACAATTTACAAGCGTTTCGCGTGCTGGATGATACGGCCGTAGCGATAAGGATCGGTCGGCGTCGGGGTTATTATTCAACGCTTTTAATGGTATTATCTCTATAAAAGTAGCTTGGGAAACGCTAATGATTAATCCGCGCTAGTCTCGGCCGCATCGGGAGATGAACAGATACACCGTGTATTCTCACAGTGGATACAATTAAAGCCTCTGTTAGAGCGTAACTACACGTTCCCCGGTCTGATGTAATTCGTGTGGTAATCATCGCTATTATTAACCAATAACGTGTAATTAGGTAGACGCCTGCTTGTACGCTGGCAGGAGACAAATGGACGCCCGTTACGCGCTTTATGCCGCGGAGAGACCGTGTCTCTCGGACAAACGATGGCGAATGGTGTGTGCGTGCCTGCGTTTAACGCCGTTAGCATCGTCAAATGCTTACCGCGACAACGGTGTGTTCGCCGCGAACAGGATTTCGATGGTAAACAAATTCTTTTCTCGATCACGGGGACCACGCGCACGCGTAACAGACAGAGAGAGAGAGAGAGAGAAAATTTGAAATTCGACGCGGCGAGTCGTTCGCTCGACCGAGAGCATTCCTCTCCCTATGATGTTGGCCTTTGTGCCGACCGATTGACGCTACGTTCGCGGAACCGTGGAAACGGATTCCAGTTCGGGAAAATTTCAAGCTTGATTCTCACTGGACGCGAGGAACGTAAACGTCACCTCGGTGGGCGTAAATCAGACTTCAGATTATCCGAATATCCGAATGAGTATTCGTAATTCGAATTTTTCTCAGGAAAATCCGATTATCGGTTAGGTTTTTTAGAAAAGGGTCTTGTCCAACAATGTAAACTTCATACTACCATGAAGTACTTAAAATAGTGCATAAATTTACGATCGTATCTTTCTTTTTAATTTCTTTTTTTTTTAATTATTCGAAATACAGGAAACGGAAAATTTATGGAAAAAACCGAGCTAATATTTCACACGTGCTTTTATTGTTTTTTTTTTCTTTTTTGCTCCATTTATTATCCGAGTTACCTCGGTATTTGTAACTGCTATCTAGATTATTCCGTTACTACTTCGAAAACTCGAATATTTAGATTAGCTCGGTAATTAAATAATTCAGACCATCCGCCCAACCTTAGTGTAAACATGCTCGCGTCTAACACACTGTTGTAAGCAGAGCGAGGATTTTCCACATTCGTGGCGTACGCGACCATGAAAAAACACTCGTACGCGTGTAGAAGTTGCGCGTTTATGTAAAATAGAGTATTAATATTATTATATTAATTTATGAAATTCTGCATACGTTTTGCATGTGTTTTCCATACTAATACCCCATCATAAATGCACAGAGTCCGCGGTCTAGTTAGTCTCTGTTGAGCACGAGCGTCGCTGGAGCGGTGCAGCCCTTGAGCGTTAAGGGGAGGCTCGCGTTAATGTCCACTTTTAAGTTAGAAATCGATAATGCGAGTAAACGTGACGAACGAATCGACAATTTTCGTCCGAGCGTCGAAATCGACCGATTACAAAATTTAAATACGCGTACAAACAAGTTTCTTTCGTCTCTTTGGATAATAATCCCTCTTCAAGAGTCTACAAACGAAATATAAAAATCACGCAGTAGTTAAATTAGAAACGGAAACATTTTAATGTAAACTGTTCCTATATAACTTGATCGTCCTACTGATCATCGATGAGAAAATAACAATGGTCGACGCGTAATTTAAACGACATCGTAAACTTTTCGATCTTCCAAGAAAGTTGTTAGTTTTGGGCTCTCTTTTAAAATTATTCCTTTTATAAGCAAACTAAGAATAAAATAGATTATTTTCACGAATATACAGCGGTTCGTGCGTTCTCGAACCATTCTGGATGTCCAAAGTTTCGAGCAATCGACGAGCCGGTATCGAGCATCTCCACTTTCAACCCCTTCAGCCTAATTCCGATCCGAGCGATTTTCGTATCTGCTGCGAGACACCGGTGTCCCGACTACTTCTCGAAATTACCCCCATAAACGGGATCGTTAGAAGCACAATAGGCTCGAGGCAAACTACCGGTTCCGCAGACTCGACTTCTCGAGTCGAACATTCGCCAAGGGGCAGGTTGCAGGTAGAACCACGAGGGTCCAGGTATTTGGAAAACGGTCCTGAACACACACCGCGTAACCGAGCCGTGGAAAGTTCGTGGGGACTGCGCGAGCGTGGTATACAGGTGCACGGCTCGAGACGAGGAAAAAACCACTCGAAATCCCATAATCCCGGGGAGAGGTGATCTCTCGTGAATGCACAAAAAAATGCTGCGAGGCGTGGCCGACCCGTTCAGCAGGTTGATTTTTCGAATTAGGGGCTGGTTAGGGATACGTTTCAAGAAAAAAAAAACGAACAATCGCTCCGAACCGATTAAAAGAACGATGCAACCTGTTTCACGATCACCTTTGTGGAAAATGTATTTTCTCGATTTTATATTTTTCTTCGAGTATATTTTATACGTAAATAAAGAACACCGCGGTCCTCTTCGGTATGATTCACAGAAAAGAATTATTCAGAAATTCTACGTTCGTAGAAACTTTTCCTGTCATTTACACCGAACTTTGAACTCTCTGTTAACAAACTACGTTTACAAACCGTAGAATACTTATTTACTTTTCAAATGTACTTTCTCATCGTTTGAAAATTTTCAATCGAATCAATATACACTTTCCCAAACATTACTCATCTCTCGTACGATCGTCGCTGCTCGAGATTCCGCGCTGAGATGCACTTATGCACTTCCAATTGTGCATTTCTCTTCTACACAGTTTTCAATAATTCTCAGCAAATTGCTCCAACTCCGTTAACCTCTGTCGATGCAAATACTTGTTGGTGTATTTCCGAGAGAAAAAATCGAATCAATTGTTCTCATCGTGAAATATTTCCCTTTTCGACGCGCGCATTCTTCTCCCGATGCATTTCGTTATTTCGGGAAACGACTCTATAAATTCGTGTAACGCTCGATAGCGTCTGGCCGGTACCCTGAAACGTTCGATAAACGACCGCGTCGACTCGTAAAGTCGTCCCGCAGTTTTCATCCACCGATTCGCATTCGTTTCGCAGTTTACATTTCGCAGGTGATACGTCCGCGACGCGTCGCGTTCACAGGGTGGCGCGCGAGAAGAGAAACACCATACGCGGAGCAAGTTAGACGGGGATGGCGATGGTGGTCGTGAGGCTCGAGCGCGGCCCGGTATTATTTATCACTTCGAACGACCGTAAACACCGTTTCGTTGTTTAACGTCCGATACACGAGGCGCGATCGCTCGTAGACGCAGCGCCGCCCACGCGATACGCGCGCACGCAACGCAACGCGTGCACGCAACACTCGCGTAACTTCTTTTAACGGGGAAATTAGTTACGAACCCGTAAGAGTCGCGTACGAACGAATCCGCTACCCTTTCGATTGCGTCATTCCTTTCGTGTGCAATCCGCCTCGCGTGTCCGTACACATTTTTCCCTCTCGTTATTTAACGAACGTTGCACGCGCGCCCGGCGTTGTTTATAGCCACCGCGACGCAGTTCACGCCCGAGTATCCGCACCGAGTTTCCAGTAGATCGATTATCGAATCGTGTACGCATTAATACGTGCAATACGGTTCGACGCGGTTATTGAATCCGCGACACGGAAACGAACGGAAATTCCTCGATAGAAAAAATTCGACGACTCGTTGAGAACTCCTCGATGTTTCTTAAATACGAACGAAACGTTGCAACGTACAGTTGGAGTAATTTAGAAAAGATCCAAGAGGGCGTGGTCTCCGATAGAGACGAGACCCAGAGTTACCGTGGCCTCGAGTATATAATTTTAGCAACGGTGACTGTACTAGTCGGTGAATAGTATTCCATTACACGTTCCTGTTTACTTTCGAAATCAATTCCAACTTCACGCGACACCCACGTGATCTCTTCGCGTCTTCCACGTTTCTCGTTTCTTTTTTCGTATAATTATTTCCTCGGTGTGATTCTCCCTTACGAGAACAATTTCTCCCATAAAGTGTACAAATTCACGGGACAGAGGGTTTAAGACACCGGTACGACTCAGGGGGATAGTGATTTCGTGTTCGATTTTTGTTCTTCTCCCTCTTTTTTTAAGCGATCGGTGACGCAGCCGGTTCGGGGCGTTGACGTTGCACCGTTTAAACGAAATCAATTACGACAGGCGACAGGGCTGCTGGCGTAATCCGTCGGCTGTTACACGGCTGATTCCGCGCGACGTCGCCTCAGCGGGGTGCCAACGTCCAATGGGCTTCCAGGTATTGCGAAACGCCTAGGGCATCCAATCAGCCCGACGGATCGTACCTCTAAGCCCTGGTCATTACGCCGAATTAGTCTTCCGGGCTTTCGTGGGCCGCGGTCCGACCGTCGGCTATCCATAATCCGCCCATGAGTCGAACGGCAACGTCATCGCTCGATATTACGGATAACGTTCTCCAGGGGAAACGTTAAGAGCCATTAGAGAACGAAACGCTAAGCTCGGTGCGCCGATTCCAACGAAAACGAATCGAATCGACTCGGGAACGATCGGCTCGCTTTGGGTCCGCTTTGACCCGACCTGCGACGCCTCGATCGCTCCGAACGATTCGAACGTTCGTCGTTGGAACGTGACCGACTTCGACGTTAATTACAAGTTAAGTTCTTAGTCGAAATTGTTATCCTTCTTTGGAAAATTAATGGCTGTTGTACACGGGAATCGATAAACACGGAAATATTTTTCTATCGATCTTGAAGAGTATTTTACACGATTGCTTTCAACACGGATTATCATTCTTTGTTTTTAAATCAATGCTTCTTGAAACATGTATCTACTTCTCCATCGATTTCATCGAAACACTATTTGTACGAGATGCATCGTATTCAAAGGGGTTGATTGAACGAACAGTGTATGAATTTTTTATGTCTTATACTTTCAGATACTAAAGGGGTGATATTGAATTTTTGAAGGCATTGGGTAGATTTTTTTTAATACGTTCATAGTTAGTTTGTTATCAGTTAATAAATGAATTGTTTCGTCGGGTATGACGCAGTAGTGAAAAATGTACAGTGTTGTTTGAAAAAGTCAAGATTCGTTTCTGAAAACACGAGACGCGAAAGATGAAAAATTCGCGAGTCGGATCGACCGGTTTATCAAAAAATGTACAATGCGTTGGCAGACGTTTTCTCGGCGAACGCCGGAGACTTTGCAAGTTTAATTAGAATCCAGCGAACACAAACGAACGCCAGACAGGCAGGAGTATACGCGCAAAGAGCCGAGGAATTCCCTGAAACGCTAAATTGCTACTAATTTCACGCTCGGGAGCGAGGAGTGATGCAAAAAAAGGCACTCGTTACGTGGGTTACCGGGCTGTCGACGGTGAATACTCGGTCCGTGATCGGCCGATCGAGATCTAAACGGTAACGGGCTCGCGTTAGTTCGTTTCATGACTCGAGATCATTATTCCCGGCGAAAGAAAAGCTCGAGTCGCGCGAGAGAGCTCCGTTTTCAAAGTTTTCGAAACTTCGAGACTTTTGAGAACGTTGGAGATTGCAACGCTTCGTTGACGATACGTTGTTAAGCGTGGTCTTACGAAGATCGTTGTCGAATCGATGTTAAAATAGCATAGATTTTTTTTTATAGGTCGAAAGTATGTATAGGTTACAAAGGTTAGGAAAATGTAAATTAAAAATGCTACCGAAAGTTGAGATGTGAGAGGAAAAAATAGGGGAGGAGAAAAAGAAACAATTTTTGCTCGTTATCGTAACGTGATGAATAGTTGACCTCGCTTCTGATTTCATTATCGTTACTTATTATCATTGTTACTAATTATTATCGTGAATTGTTTGAAATTATTATCTGTCGTTAATTTATTATCATAAATACGTTACGATTTATTTCTATGTAGTATATATACAAAATTTTCAATAGAAATTTTCCAACTTTTATTGACCTTTCAAAGATAGACTTTCTTTCGATAATATTTTTAATGTACATTTTTGTAATGTTTGAGACATATACGTTTGATTTGTATACAAAAATCTATGCGAGTTTCGCACCGATCGAATGGTGTTCTTCATTTGTTCCAGCATTTGGAAATAATAAATGCGCGAATATTTCTCAAACGGTGTAAAAAATTCATCGATACGTCATTCTGATGGAAATTCGAAGGTATTGGTTTCCACGATGTGTCTGTGTAGAAATATTGCAAGTTTACGAATATTTCAAGTATACCAAAGCCGATTATGCGCGTGTTTACGCAACGACGTCCGGAAACAGAAGAAGGAAAAAGGAACGAAACGAAAGACAATTCGTGTACAAAAGATAGCAGGACGGTATCTCTCTGTATCTTATTCGCTAATTGGCACACGGATGTCGTGATTAGTACCTACGTTCCATCGCAATCTTAAAAAAATTTATTAACAGATTTAATAAAGTATACTTAGAGGACGCAAATTGCAGTCTTCCATCGTCAACGCTTCGAAAACGAAAGACGTCGATTGACGTCTCTCGTCAACAATGTGTGCAAAAGTGTTGCATGTTTTCAAAATATTCTCATCGAAAAAAAAGTTTCTTGGAAATTTTTACTCGAATATTTAGTTTTTATTTTCATAAGAATACTATTACTCTACTAATTCGATTCGTTTTAAGTAAAATTATACTACTATTGACTTCGTGTCATGTTACAAGCGCCTCAGAGTAAGGAACGGTTGTCACATTGTATTCGGTTTTCATTTTTTATTATCAATTTCGTTACTACTTGTCGCAAAGCGAAACAACACCGATGCAATAATAATTACTTGCGTAAAACTTCCGTATAACTGTTGCAAGAGTAACTTTCAAACTTACAAGAGTAAATCAAACCCTATCAATTCCTCGAACCAATTGAACATTAACATTAAAGTTGATTCAAATGATTTTTGAACCAATTGAATATTAACATTCATTGCAAATATTCCTTCAGCTTATCGTAAATACCAAAAAAAAAACACACTTCTCAACTTTTGAGAGCAACTCTAGACAAGCGCCAGGTTACCAATCCGTTGGAAAATGTCTCGAGCAAGAATACCCAATTTTACCATTACTTGTCACAAAGCGAGACAACACCGATACAATAATAATCATTAACGTAAAACTCCCGTACAACTATTACAAGGGCAATCTTCAAAGTCGAACCCTACCAATTGACATTCCTCAAACCAATTGAATATTAACATAGGTTTCAAAGCTAGGTAACATAGGAACATTAACACAGTTGATTCAAATGATTTTTGGACCAATTGAATATTAACATTAACGTTGATTCAAATGATGTTTGGACCAATTGAATACGAAGATTAACGTTGATTTAAATAATTTTCGAACCAATTGAACATCAACATTAACGTTGCAAATATTCCTTCCTCTTACCGTAAATACCAAAAAAAAAAAAAAGAAAAACGCACCTCTCGACTTTCGAGAGCGACTCTCGACAAGCCCGAGGTTACCGATCCGTTTGAAAATTTCTCGAGCAACAGCATCGAAGTGCATGGTGGTTGCACGTAGGGTTGACGGGGATTCCCACGAGACACCGCGAGCGCGTCGTTCCTCGCGCATACAAAGACACGGTTCCGAAACGCTCACCGTCGCTCGAGCGATTCTTTTGTCGGGGGCGGGGGTACAGAGGTGGGTACGCGCAGAGCGTTGATCACCGTTGTCGCATTCTTCGTTACCGGAAACGCCGCGGCACCGCCGCCGCCACCGTGGCCCCCTTTTTCCTTTTTCTTCCGAGTGGTAATGGCCGCCACCGCGCGGTCCCACCGCGCATAATTATCGCCGACAAACCCGAAGATCCTTATCGGTAGCAGCGTCATAATTATCACCGTGCCGGTGGTCACTTACGCGTTACACGGCCACGCGCATACCGCGCATTACTCCGGCTCGAATTCCGTGCCCGACCTGGCTACCGACAGATGCGCGTCGTAACTCGTAAAGCTGCCGTCACGAAGAAAAAGAAGGTGTCCTTTCCGTACCCTGTCCCCTTCGCCCGCCATCGGCCATGACACCGTCCGCGATCGGTAATCGACGCGGAGGAACGAAAATCAACGATTACGCCACACGGGACAACTTGGCCCGAGATCGATTCAACGACACACTCATTAACACCGATACCTATCGATTTCCAACGCCCGGCTAGAGAACCAACATCGAAACCGATCGTTCTCGGTACTTGGAGAACAAATGTTTTTTTTTTTTTTTAATAACGATGATACGATGTTTATTTGCGCGGTTGGTGTACGATTTATATTGGGTGAAATTT
The DNA here is from genome assembly GCF_051014685.1 of Ptiloglossa arizonensis. Lineage (NCBI taxonomy): Eukaryota > Metazoa > Arthropoda > Insecta > Hymenoptera > Colletidae > Ptiloglossa > Ptiloglossa arizonensis. The sequence continues at coordinate 11,487,085 of NC_135053.1, read as the reverse complement.
GGAGTTTTACTTTAGAGCTTCCTCGGGTCTTTTTCGACCCGCGTTCTTAGGATCGTATATATCGATACCTCTGTATATCTAGAGATTACTACCGGATCGTCCGGGTATTTGATTTTATGGTGATGGAGTAATACGAGTAAGGAAAATTAGAAACTTTTTCACTCGGAAATTTCAAGTGTATCGCTAACGAAAGAATGTTTTGAGATTAATAGTACGAAGGAGACGTTGGTTTGACATAATTTGACGAGTTACACCGGTATGAGTTCAAATGCGTGAATTGAAATTTATTCATTTTCCGTTTACACAGAGTGTCCTGATATTGATAATGAAATAATTCTTTTCAAATGTATTTGAAACTTTCGAAACGAACTGTGCATTTAAGGATTAATTGTGATCCGATTGGTAGAATTTAGCTCACCGTACAATGTTCTCGTACTAGGTACTTTCGAATGAGAAACTAAGAGAATTCTCGGGAGCTATTACAGCACCATTATCCACGAATACCAAATTGAATTTTCCAGAGGTAAAATATTTATTAGCGATTGTGTGAGTAATCACGGTTGCTCGTTGACATAGGATATCCCATATGGCGGATAGCTAGACGCGGAACTCTATATTGTATTCCAGTACAATCGATAGAATTTATACACTATATATCACCGAGACGGGACAACTATGTAGCTGGTCTACCGTTAGACTTGCACATTATTCGAATAAGTTCGAATGTATCGCTATCTATGAATCAAGACTCGACCAATATCTAACTCGGAAGACATACCAAAGCCCGATAGCAAGTGAAATACCAAAGCTAACGATAGGCGCATAGTATCGTTGTTCGAAAATTTTGTATTATTTTTCATCATTTTCCATCGCGTAGTTACTATATTCGCGTCAGATTTCTTTTTCAAAAATCAACTACCTAATTTTCTGCGAATCATGCGACATTAAACAATAACGAACAAGCCAATTTAGCTCGTAAGAAATTGTATATTTAACCCTGGTGCGTCCTCCAAATCTCTTATGATCCATCGTGTCAATAAATTTATTAGTTTTTTATAATTAAAATTACTATAACAGTCCGATATATTTAGAACATTGCACAGAAAAATTCACAAGGATTTCCTCTATCCATGACATGACTGTTAATTATCAAATTTGGTAAATTTATTACTTCTCTGGAAGTTTGAAAAATTCGACAGAATCGGAGGTGTAAAATTCATCGGGTTCTAATCTCGATAAATTATTAATTGATCAAACCGATTATCGAATCTTATCGTTCGATTAATTTTTTAACTCTTCCAAACATATTGGATTAAAAAATGATCCACCTTCTTAGTATTTCACAGTCTAATTGCATATCTGAATTAATGTATTATTTTCTTTTGATCATTTTATGTCGTTTTACAGCTACAATTAGAAAAGTTAACATTATCGCGTCAATTTTCTGTATACAAATATGTCCCAACATTTTTTGAAAGTATACCGTAAAAAATATAAATAGTCAATAGATGAATGACGTACCTGTCACGTTACAGCATACTTGACAACAGTAATATTCCTTGTAAGTTTACAAGTAGTAAGTTTACGAGTAAAAAATTTACAAGTAACGAGTAGTAAGTCTACAAATAATAAATTTACAAATAACAAGTAGAAAGTTTACAAGTAATGAATTTACAAGTAAGAAATTTGCAAGTAACAAGCAGTAAGTTTACAGGTAATAAATTTACAAGTAACAAGTAGTAAATTTACAAGTAATAAATTGCAAGTGAAAAGTAGAAAGTTCACAAGTAATAAATTGACAAATAATAAACTGCAAGTAACAAGTAGTAAGTTTAGAAGTAATAAATTTACAAATAACAAGTAGAAAGTTTACAAGTGATAAATTTACGAGTAACAAGTAGTAAGTTCACAAGTAATAAACTGCAAGCAACAAATAGTAAGTTTACGAGTAAAAAATTTACAAGTAACGAGTAGTAAGTCCACAAATAATAAATTTACGAATAACAAGTAGAAAGTTTACAAGTAATAAATTTACGAGCAACAAGTAACAAGTGACGCGTAATAAGGTTGCAAGTAATAAGATTTCGTTTATCGTCAAGCGTTCAAAGAAGTATCGCAAGTTCGAAGCGTTTATCACCGGTAACCACCGTGGCAATCGACGCGTCAACGCGATTAAACGGATATCGAGCACCGTGTATAATCGACGGGTTTTGCTTGTCTCGGCGAGTCTCGAATCGTTCGATTTCCTCGAGGCGTTTCAATAGACCGGAGCGCCAATTTCGATCGCGTACGTAACGAGAGTAACGAAACGTGTCGCGTCGCGTCGCGTGGCGTCGCGTCGCGTCTCGGTCCCATCGCTAGCGGCGGGTCGGGCCGCGGTCTGACCATAATCGTCTTAATCTACTTGACGCGTTCGGTGCTCAACGCATGACTGGCCGCGCCTTTTCTTTTTCATCTACGGCGCACTGAATTCGCGATCTCTCCAGAATCGTTGCTGCATTCCGCTCGCGATAAATTGGTGCCCCAAGGTGGCTGGAAAACGGGAACGCGATTGTACGGGATCGGGCTGTCACCGGCGTGGCTCGAAGACTGATTACTCGATGCAATTAAAGCCCAACGTTCGGGTTACTCGCGAATTGTCGGAACCGGCGACGGAACTAATACTCCTATCGGTAAATACCTATCGATACCGGACGATAAAGCGACATTTCACATCGAACGGTTTCGATTCTCGCGATACGGTATGAATTGCAACTCTCGTCGTGCATCGAATTGTCTTTTAGTTTCTAAACGTAAAACGACTTTTCTTCTATCGTTCGGAAACTCGTATTATTCTTTCGAGCACTTCGACACTATTGTTCGCGATTCAATCCTTTTCTTTCGTTTCGTTTTGTGTTGTATTTATTGATTTTCACTCGTGTGTACACCGTGGTCGAAAATTAGCAGTAGAAATGGAATCGGGGAGATTTCACGACTCGAAATAAGACGAGAATCGTAGAATGACGAAAGTGCATCGAAGACTTCATTCTCGAGAAGAATGCATTTGAGAATCCAAGTAGTGCACCTACATGCACCTATACGTCTATTTATTTACAATTGATTGAATTATTCGTGGTACAAACGAGGCCACGAAAATGTAGAACGCTAGAATTGCATCGAAGGCTTCGTTTACGAGAAGAATGCATCTGAATGTTGGTCCAATCCACGTGCATTTAACCGTGTACGTGTACACTGTGAGCAAAAATTCGTGGTGAGTTCAGAGAAATATTATGGTTCCAAATAAGACAAAAAATACAGAATGACGAAACTGCATACGAGGCTGCGTTTTTTTTCAGAAAAATGCATTCGAGAAGAAATCTACCACGCGTGCATTTAATTGACGATTGGCGTTACTGATTTCACTGCAGACGACTGCTGTGATTGTTCTTATGTAGGATACAATGTCATGCACTGTTTAATATCAAAGCTATCGTTTATGATATCGACATTAACTGTCATTTTCCATCGAACAAGTCACCCGAACGAAAACAGGCCTTTGTGTATTTAATGGCGTAGTTTGGTAAAGCTATCTGCGCCGAAGTGAATGCAAATGGTCGAGCGTACACAGCGCGCGTTCGCAATTAATGAAACGCAATAAATGGGTAAACCATTTATACGAACAGGGAATATTTATATCCTGATATACACTTTTGCTAATACGACGCCATAAAATTGGTAGAAATTAATTAAATCGAATCGATAATTACGTTACACACGAAACGAGCAGGTGTTATTCTTCTGAAGGGGAATGTGCACCGGTTTCATTAAAAATATTACTTTTAATATGAAAAAGATATTCCTTAATTACGATGGATGATGGAAATTGCATATCGTAAATATTTTTAAAGAATACAGAAATTTACAGGCTGGGTTTCTTCGAGGACTGGACATTCCAGTTGATTTGAATTTCATTTTAATAGCCAAGAGACGGTAATATGTATACTATACAAAAATGTTCACCTCTTTACCGAAATTTACAAATATTGTTAAGAATTCACAGCCATAAAAGGTTTAAATACAAATATAATAATAATTTTCATTTTTGATTATACACGAGCAACGCTCTCATAATACTCGAGCATAAAGTTTTTAACAACTATGAACTGTCCACAGACGTCAATAGCAAACGAAAGATTAAAAGCAAAAGTTCTGTGTCTGTGAATAGAAATGGATTTGCGCTCCACTATTAAAATGCTCGACCATATGCTGCAATTATACACTACGAAAATAAAAAATCTAATTAGCCGTCTAGCGTGTTCTCCTGTCTTAATGTCTTAAGATTATAGTTCGTTTCGGTAGTTACAAGCTATTTAAACGTTAACAAATTTAACGGTCGCAAGGAAGCCGTGGACGCTGTCGTTGATTATTTTTAATCGCGACACACGGATTTAGATGCAAATGGAGCGGTCGTATTAGTCGAGAAATGACAAACAGGCACGGACAACTCGATTTCCAAGCTTGCTTGGGTCGAATCGCCATAAAAAGTAAACAAAGAAAAAAGAAACCGTGCAACATTCCTACAGATTCAACATTTCGAAGCAGTTGAACATTTTGTAACTCTTTCGAGCGAAAAGTAATGTCGTTGGAAGACTGATCGAATGGGCGGCTTTGAAAAATAAATAATAATCCAATAACGAGAAAATATAATAATTTGTCAACACAAAATTATCTATAAAAATCATCGTGATTCGTGGAAAAATTTGTTTCGAAAAATGTCTGACACATACACTTTTTCTAAACACTCGTTCGATCGTTCCTTCGAAGAGAAGATCACGAGTTTGAGAATTAAACAAATCGTGAAACGTATTTCGTTGAATAATACGCAACTTTGTTTACCAGCCGAATTCGTTTCGTAGGGAAAAAATCAACCCTCGAAAATTCGAGGTAGTATACCGTTTTCTCGTTTTCCCGCGCATTTTCCGACACGAAATCGCGCAAATTATACCCACGTACGCCATCGGGGGTCTCGTTTGCACCAAATTACGAGTTAATCGGTTGAAAACCTCGGTCGATAGTCGCCTGCTTTACCGACGCGGCACGAAGATTGGAAAAACCGTACCGACGGGGAATACCAACCCCATACGGAAAGGTGGGCCGAGCTTAGAACGCTGGTTTCGTCGATTCGCGACGTTTGGCGTCCCGTTGGCAACTGGAAATTCCGAATCGCGAACAAATATTCGAAACAAAGGCGAAAATACTTTTTCTTTTCGTATTTGGAACAATTTTTAACACCAAAACTGGCATCGTGGGCTCACCGACCAATATCGGATTGCGAGAGTACAAATTTTGAATTTCTTCCGACAAAAACAATACATCCAAGAGTATTTTTACAAAAATTCAAAGTCAATTACCTCTAGCAATCGCAGAAAATAAAATTTCCTTCGAATCGTGCCGTTCCAACGTGTCCAAAGAACACGATTCCCCCAAAGGGGTAGTTTTCGTACCGACAATTCCACCGAGAGATGTCGCCAACGTTCGGTCTAACGACTCCACGAGACGCGATCGGTAAACACATACGAGAAGCTCGCTTCCTTACCGATGGAAAGTATAGTAGGTACCTCCGAAGAAAAAAAATGTACAACTTTCCCAACGCGTCTATAACCTCCAAATACTCGCGAAACAATCCTAATCTCGAGGTTCTAGCTTCGAAGGTACTATCTCGCTCCAATAGGAGCTCGACAATTTCACAGATAACAATATTCCGTACTCTGTAAACGCAACGGTGGCCTAAAAATTCATCCGATCTCTCTGAAAACGTGCTCCCGCCTCGTCATCGATCCCCTGCAAAAACCATACACGAAACATAGTGCGGCCCGCCGACAGATGTCAGCGTAATGTCCCGTGATAGCGCTAACTGGCGGCGATCGTCTCTCCCGCCTCGCGGTGAAAACCGAGACGAGACGAGACGAGACGAGACGCGTATCCGTGGTCGCGCGTCCCCCGGAAAACTCTCTCTCGCGACGGAAAAGCGCCGTTGGGGAATCCGTCGAGAGAGGGGGCGGAGTCAACGTCGTTGCAGCGTGCTCGCCGCGAGCGGGGCGAAGAAGTGGGAAAAAGGCCGAGCGGACTCGCGCCTGCTCGGGTTTTTTTCCTTCCTCGTTGCTCCCTCGCGGTCGGACGCGCCGCTAGGCGGGGTTTAAAAAAAGATTTTGCGCTCGGCGAGGGGAAAGGTGGAGCCACGGACGCGCGGAATTCCGGAATTCCACGGCGCTCTACGTAACCGTGAACGGGGGTGGGGGGAGGAGGGGAATGGAAGAAGACGGTAGAGACGACGTAGACGGTCGACGTCGACGACGACAACGACGACGATGTATCGCGAGCCGGTAGCTCCGTGGAAGGGATGAAGGGGAAAATACTACATATGTATCGTCGGCGCGAGTTTCGGTAAGACGGGCGGGGTACGGCGGAGCGAGGGAGGGTAGGTGGGGGGTGTGGGGTGGCTGGAGGGGGGTCCGGGAGGGCCGAACGCGCAGGGAAAGTGGCGAAGGGGAAACTCGGCTGCTTCGGGCGGACCGATCGAGCTCGACAACAGTCAGTTCAACGCGTGCCAACCCTCTCACGAGATACCGTCTTCTCGCGGGCGGGTTCGAGCGCCCCTCGGGTGTCCGGTTCTTCGACGTTACGAACCACCCGCGTACTCGGTGAATTCCTCGCCGACTCCTCCGTGGTAACCGGGGGAGTGCCGAGAGGGAAAAAGATAAATAAGTGTGCACGTGACGTTCGGTGTGGTCAGTGTCCCCGCGTCCACCGGGCCGGGATATTTTTCTTTCTTTCTTTTTTTTTTTTCTTTTCTTTTCTTTTTTCCCCCTTTATTTTCTTTCCGGTTCGCGGGGGGTCCGTGTCGCGAGAAAACCGAACGGGAAGCTTATTCTCGGAGGGAGGAGTTTGCGCGACGAGAGACGGTTTGGAGACGGCTCGTTAAAGCTCAAGATCGTTCAATGTTCCTTTGGTTCGTATAATCATATCTGTCATGCACCCTTCAGAGAGCCGTGAGAGAGGATACGTAGGGACAAACGGCTCTGAAAGGGTGGTAGCTGCCCTCCCATCGTTATCGCCGCTACCGTCTTCGACGATCGCGTTTTCTTTATATCGAGATGCATAAATCACGTGGCCGCGGAGCGACGCCGATCGAGTACGCGACGATCGGTCGAACGATCGAACGAACGAACTCGTCGCGAGAAACGTCGTCGTTCTCTGCTATACTCGACGCGATCGCGAGTCTTCGCGCAGAGTCCGCGTTCGATGGACGTTCACCCGGCCCCTCTGCGTTCGATTGAAATTGTTGTTCGAAGTTCGCGACGCGGCGGCCACGAGCTCTTAAAGGGAATAGGAGCGAGTCGCGCGCGAGAATCCGTGGAAACGGAGCGCGGGTTGCGAGCACCCGCTTCGCCCCCACGAAAACCAGTTTACTTTCATCGGGAACGCGAACAGCGTTATCGTTTCGAGCGCCGGCGTACGTTCGAGCGGTCGGTGTGCGTACCTTGAGAGCCTCGCGAGTGATAACCGCGTTGTTAGCTATAAATAGACCGCGCGACAAACATCCAGCCCCGATGATACCGCGATACGATAACGGGGTTTCTCGACGACGAACCGCGCCGATGTATTTTCTTTTCGTTCCGCGCGTTCGCGTAAAATAAAATTCACCGAGGGATCTATCCCGTGCGAGACTCCCGTCTCGGTGTCCGGTGTTCGTCGCCGAATGCGAAACGAGAGAGAGAGAGAAAAAAAAAGAATCGTTCTCGGTGGCCGAGACAATTCGAGGAAACGATTTCGAGGTAGCTGCCGAAATCGATCGCGACTCGCGATCGTTCGGAGGGTGGGCGGGGTGAAATCCTCTTCCGTGTTTTTGTAAAATCACGTTTTTCCCCGCGGTAGTGCCATAGTCGCAGCGTGGAGAGCGCGTGACGCGTGCTGCTGGCAACGTTACGGTCTTCTGCTCCCCACCATTCGTCCGTTTCACGACGCGTCCCCCGCCACTCGTCGTCGTGGTTCCCCCACCACCGCGACGGTTCCCCCCGTACGCCGCGCGTCCCGTAACCCCGGCGCGGAGCGAAACGGTGGACAAAGACGGAGCGAAGCGCGAGCACGCAGGCCCGACACGGAACGGAACACGTGCCGCGCCGGTGGGGGTGGAGGAGGAGCCGATGAACCATGGGAGGGGAATGCCGGCGGCACGACGAGAGGGGAAGTCGGCCGACTCACCCCCGTGGTTACCACTCCCCTTCCACCAACCAGTGGAGCGCGTTCTCTCCCACGTAACGGCGCTAACCGACGGGATCTTTGTTGCCCGCCACGCTCGAACGGCGCGTCCCGCTCGAGAGTTTGGACGCTGGTGCCGCCCAGCGGCGATCGCGCGAAGCTCCCGTGGTTCGGTCGCCGAGGGTGGGGGGATCGCTCGCCGCGTCGTCGCGGTGGGGGAAGGTGGACGCGTAACGGTTGGAGGGGAGGGAGTCTCGAGCGAGAACGGGAGGACCGTAGTGGGGGGGGTGAATGCAGAGAACGGAGCCGAGCACCAGGACGGGGGCACGCTGCTCTCAGGACGTGCAGAACGTCAGAGTGGGTCGAAAAGGACGGGTGTCTCTCGTCTCTCTCTTTCTCTCTTTCGACGACCCTCTCTCGTTTCTTTTCGATCGTTTATCTCGCTCGCTCGCTCCTCGCGGAGCGGCGGAGAAAGAGAGGCCGATGGCGGGGCGAGAGTCGGCTTACTACGCGGTGAAACGCTACCACGGCGTTCAGTCGTCAGCGATCGGACCGCCGGGCAGTGTGAACCTTCCTGGGCAGTCTCTTCATCCAGTCGTCCTCGGCCGTCCTTCCACTCGGACAACGGCGCAATAATCGGCATCTGGGAGAGAGAGAGAGAGAGAGAGAGAGAAAGAAAGAGAGAGAGAGAGAAAGAGAGAAAGAGAGAAAGAAAGAAAGAGAGAGAGAGAGAGAGAAAGAAAGAGAGATACCCGGGGGAGAATCGTCGTCCGTTAACCGGGTACTCGGATTTCCGTTCAATCGTCACCGATGATCCTGGACCATCCGCGGTCCGAGAGAGGAACCGGCCAACGGATCCGCTCGGTGGGCATCGAGCAAGAGAATTTTTACCGAGAAATCGATCGCGGTGGACGACCCGAGTGCGCGCAGAGATCGGAGGAACATCGGAAAAAAAAACTTCGTGTCGTCTTCGTGTTCGTCTTCGTGTTCGTTCACCCGACTCGAGACTATTTGCCGCGGTCGACGACGATGCGAAGCTTCGGGCGGGACTTGGACGTCGAGACTTCGAGCCGTACGACCCGGTTCGGGGCTAACAGATGTTCGGGGAGATCTCGCGGGGCGAACGGTGCTCGCGGTTGGAATCTCTTCGGGGCGGTCGTCGCGAGAGCACTTTAAATCGCACGGGACTGCGTGGAGGAAATTGGATACCCGAGAGGTGGTTCTTCGGCCTCGAAGACGATCTCGACGATCGTCGAGGATCGTCCGAGAGGGCGGAACTCCGCCGATCGGAGTTCGCCCGTGACTCCGGTCGGTCGTCGATTACGAATCTCACCAGTGAATCGTCACGTAGCAGTGGAGAACCCGTTATACGAATTACGCGGCGATCGTTCGAACGAATCGTTTGTGCGACGCATCGTGACGCTACCACGTGGTGCTTCGAATCGCGTGAACCGATCTCGCTCGATCATCGCGCGTCAGAGGAGGTCCCCTTTTCGCGAGAATCGCGAGATTCGACGAATGGTGATGATCCGAGTCCTGTACGCGCGGTACGAGTACGCGTTCGTCGCCAGCCATTTCGACGATCCTCGTTTCGTCGTACGATAGCTTCGGGTACACGGTGCTGGTTCGATCGTTGCGTAACGCACGGGACGAGCGAAGATCTAACGACGAGATCATCGGTTCCCGATCGAGAAGACGAGAATTCCGACGACCGAGTCACCGTCAGTGCCCGCGATAGTGTAAAACGAAAATTATACATGCGCAACAGATATCCAGAATACAAAAAAAAACAAAAAAAAAAAACAAAAACGAAAACGAAAATGTGTGCTATAACAGTGGGGAAACAAAACGAAATTGATAAAAGCTTCGCAAGAATGTATTTTCGGTACGAATCGTCGACGAGAGACGACCACGAACCGAAGATCACGTTTGGGACATGTTAGCAGCCGACGGCGCTTTCGCTACGAGATCACGACCAATCACCGACGAGCGAGCGAGGTAAGGGACACTTTAATAAAGTCGACGAGAAAAACAACCAACCCCGATACACTCTTTTCCAACGACGAAGCTGCCGAAACGGTGTTCGAACTTTTATCCCCCGTGTACACTCTCCAGAGAGTCTACCTCGTACGTTCCTTCGACCATCCCGAAACTTCGCGATAATGGCTATTCGGTACGGGTGATCGGGATGTATAATATCTTCTCCTGTGTGAATTCTATCATTTTTTTTCGATTTTGTGTTCTTCCACGCTCTTTCTTTTTTTTCCGAACGCGACTTGAAATATTTCGGACGAACTGTTAGAGAGCTGCGACGACACTTGGGGTTTCTTCGTGATTTCGTACTTCGGAGTACGGGAATCGCGATTGTTCGTTCTTGTCGCTGGAGTTTAACACGATCTCGGTGTAAGAAGTTCCGTGCTAATGGATAGTTTTACGGACGAGAGTGTCCGAGCGTTTAGACTTCTATGGAAGAAATTATTCTAGAAAACCGTGACGAGGAACATAGACGCGAATTTGGATCCTCCGTTTCTACTTATGGAGTTTCACGCGGAACCAGTCGTACAGTTTCGGTTCAGCGGATAGTTTCGCAAACGGAAGTGTTCCATCGCTTTGATTTTCGAAAAAGACTACTGTTTCGGGAAACGTACGATACGGTCACTCGTGCCAGGGAACATAGGCGCGAACTTCGATCCCTTGTTCTTGCTGCTGGACTTTGATGCACTTCCATCCGGGGTAACGCACCCGTAGCTTCGTTTTGGTGGATAGTTTTGTAGATGAAAGTGTCCTATTGATCAGTTTTCCAAAGAAAATCTAGAAAATGTTCCGTTCGTGTCAGAGAACATAGAAACGAATCGTGATTCTCCATTTTTGTTGCTGAAATCTAAAACAATTCCGGGATAAGACTAGTAGCTGCGTCTCGACGTTTAGTTTTTCAGAAAAAAGTGTCTGATCGTTTCAATTTTCAAAGAAGATTATTATTTCGAAAATCGTATAATACAGTCATGGACGTGAATCGTGATTCTCCATTTTTGCTGCTGGAGTCTAAAACAATTCCGGGATAAGACTCGTAGCTGCTTCTCGACGTTTAGTTTTTCAGAAAAAAGTGTCCGATCGTTTCAATTTTCAACGAAGACTATTATTTCGAAAATCGTATAATACAAACGTGAATCTTGATTCTCCGTTTTTGCTGCTCTAGTCTAACACAATTTCGGAATAAGACTCGTAGCTCCGTCTCGACGTTTAGTTTCTTAGATGAAAATGTCAGAGTGCTTAAATTTCCAAAACAGACTATTATTTCGAAAAATGTATAATACAGTTATTCGTGTCAGAGAACATAGACGCGAATCTCGATCTCTGTTCTTACTATTGGAGTTTAACGCACCTACACTCCAGGACAAGTCATGCGTAGCTCTGTCTCAACTGATAGTTTTCTAAACAAAAGTGTCCAATCGCTTAAAATTTCAAAAAGGAACTTATTCCAGGAAACGTACAATCTCGTGACGAAGGACATAGCCGCGAATCTTGATCTCCCGTTTCTACTGTTTGCGTTTAACACATTTTCATCCGGGAATAAGACAGCGTCTCAATTGCTACATTTCTGAACAAAAGTCTCCAGTTGCTTAAAAATTCAAACAAAGAACCAGAAAACATTCTACTCGCTGCAGAGGACATAGACGTGAATCTCGATCGTTCATTATCATTCTTGGACTTCGACGTTATTCCACTTGGGGATAAGACACTCGTAGCTGTATTTCAATTTCTACATATCTGAACAAAAGTGTCCAGTTGCTCAAAAATTCAACAAAGAACCAGAGAACGTTCTACTCGCTACAGAGAACATAGCTGTGAATCTCGATCGTTCATTATCATTCTTGGACTTCGACGTTATTCCACTTGGGGATAAGACACTCGTAGCTGTATTTCAATTTCTACATATCTGAACAAAAGTGTCCAGTTGCTTAAATTTCTACCAAAGAACCAGCAAACATTCTACTCGCTACAGAGGACATAGCCGTGAATCTCGATCGTCCATTTTTATCGTTGGAGTTCAACGCTCTCTCACCTAGGAGCAAGACATCCCGTCCCGATCAACGGTCATCGAAACGTGTAAACGAATTTCGTATCGTTTGAACTTCCAAAGAAGAATCTAGCCCAGCGAACGGTGGCGTTACGTGTTGCGCCATGGGACATAGTCGCGATTCGTGAACGTTCACGGTCCTGGAATATACGACACCCGTTTACCCGAAGCGTGACGCGTCACTCGACCGCTCCTCTAAGTATCCTCGTTCCTCGAAACGTCTCGGCAAGTTTCGCGCGAACTTCGAGCACGACGTTTCCCGTCCGAGTGTAAATTTGTTCGCGTAAACGCGGATCGGTTCCGGAGTTTCGCGAGAGAGGATCTTCGCCGTCACTTGTAGGGGTAGGGGTCTCGGGACGGGGGGGTTTCGGTTAGGTGTGGGGGGTGGGGGGGCGGACACTGCAAACAGTTTCCCGTGTAATCGTCGCCGGCGGAATAGATCCACCTGTTATGCAAACAGGCTGACCGCAAATCTCCGTACCCAAAGCGTTGCCCGAGAAGAGAGAGAGCGAGCGCGAGCGAGTAGTCCTCCACCTGTAGAGCGGTCGAGGTGTCTCGCGTGTCGGGCACGAAAAATTTCCTCGTATCGAACAAAAAGGGAAGTGAGCCAGCACGTGCTCTCTGACGGGCGTTCAGGTAACGGCGCCCTCGGGGTCTCGCATTGTATCGCCGAAATGGCGACACCCAGACCCGTAGACGCTGCCGCGTTCTTCCTCTTAATCCCGCATCGGGCGGGAATCGAGAAGTCAAGTGTTTCCCATTCAACGTCCGGGCACAACGAGGGAAACTCGTGTCAGGGAGGGGGGTATCGCGCGTGCTAAGCTACCTGTCCAGAGACACTCTGAAAACTAGCCAGATTCGACCATCGGTGAACCCTCCGCGCGCAGAGAACAGTCCTCTTCCGCGGAACGGAACGCTGGAGACGAATTTCACGACGAGTTTTCGCGTTCATCGACAGTGGTAGTCCAGATGGTTGCCTCGGATGCGTTTTAGGGAATTGTTTCGCGAACGGGAGTGTCGTAGCGAAAGTTTCATTTTTTCTAATCGAAGATGACAGGTACGGAGAATCTGGAACTCTACGGAAATTTGAAGAAAGTTTATCGAGATCGGTTTTTCTATCGGAGTTGGAAACAATTTTACTTAGGGATGAAACTTCCTAGATTTTTTGCAAAAGATAGTTTCGCAGACGACAGCGTCCGATCGATGGGACATTCTATATCTTAGACACGTAGTCCGTGTCGGTATTAGTATGTACGCTAGGTGCTCTGTCTCTAGTTTTCGCCATAACCACAGTGACTAGGAATAATTCCACCAAATCTCTCGTCTCTTCGAATCGTCCGGCACGGAGAACTCTGGACTCCAGTCTCCATAAATCCACCGAGAGTGTATCCCTTGGTGAATAGCTCCCTTTCAACCGATAGTTATTTAAACGAATGTGTTCAATCGCTAAACGATAATTCTGTATCTCGAGCGTTCGATCCATACCAGCATTTCTACGTACGCCGAGTGCTCTAACCCCTAGTTATCGCAACAACCAGGGTGACTCGGAATAATTCTACCGAACCTCTCATCTTTTCCAATCGTCCGATACGACTCTGAACTCTACCCTCTAGAAATTGAAAGGAAGTACACTCGTGAAATCGTTCTTGCTGCTCGAGACGATTCCATCCAAGGATGAGAAGCTCTAGCTTCGTCTCGATGTACCGAACGCTCTATTCCTAGTTTCCATCGCAAAATCAGGATAACCGTTAATTTCACCAAACTCTTTCTACGCGTCAAAGGCACTGGACTCTAGTTTCTGGCAAGTAGCTCCAGTCTCGGAGTAATTCTCGACACTGGAGTTCTCGATCGCACTCGTTGGCAAGACAATAACGCGAAATCGGGATCCACGTACGGTTCCCCGAAAGATGTTGCGGCAACAGGACCAATCCGAAGGGAAAAACGAGTTCTAGCGGGCCGCGTGGATCGCGTCGATGGGTGCTATCAAGAGGAGTATTAATCACGCGCGATAAAGCCGTTAGAGACAGATATCGGGTGTAATATTTTACACGCTCGTCGTGGTTCTCCCCGTCAGTGTCGCGCAACGTCCGTGCGCGTAGTTCGTTTCTTTTTTTTTTTTGTTTTTCTTCTTTTTTTTTTATCACCGGGACGCTGAGACGCCATCTTTTGTAATTAATCGCCGGACCGTTTCGAAATCGCGCGGACGACGATTGCGTCTCGAATCGAATCCTACTCGCGAATCGTGCTCGATTCAGGGGAATATGGACGCCGGTAGGAACAGATACGATGAAACGCGTCGGCGAGGGGTTGAAACGAGTCGGGTTACGCGCGTCGTTCGTTGCCCGACGGACGCTTGCGACGCTCTCGAGAGCAGCGTCGCTTCGTTCGCGCTCGTTGGATCTCGGGATTTCGAATGGAAACGCCGACGCTCGAGCGACGCGACGGCGAACGGATTTCTTACGATTGCAAACATTTTATCGCCAGTTCGAATCTTCGATCCGGCGGACGGTTGCAACTCGACTGCAACTCGATTGCAACTCGATTGCAACAAGACTGCAACTCGATTGCAACTCGACTGCAACTGGACAGCTCTGGTTCTCGGACTCTCGCATCGTGTTTATCGTTACGTTGGTCTTTGTCGCGCAGATTGAAAAAAATGAGTGTGTATCTGTAACAGTATAGCGAAGGTTCTAGAGCCTGACGTCGAATATACAGTGTTCCAAAGTCGAAGGAGGTGAATGTGTGAAAAAATAAGTCGAAAATACAGAACGACACTTTTTCGTACGGAGTTTTCGAATAGATCGACGTTAAGTATTCGCGAAGTGCACTTGCATACGTTCGAATGATGTCACTGTGCTATTTTAATCGCTGTTTTAATATTTTATATTAATTGCTACGGGATTGACATCGAAGTAGAATTATTTTCGTATTGGATGAGAAGTCCAACGAAGACCAGTCTGTAACACAGTGCAGTGCAAGTAGACGTATTCCAGGAATCTTTGACATCGATTTATTCGAAAATGAAATTCTGTCACTTACGTTTTCCATTTATATTTCATAAAAGAGTCACGTCCTTTCGGCTCGTACCACAATTTCGATAACATCCTGCACAGCGGGGATTTTGTTTATCCGTGAAAACTCGTATTTGTCGTTGCGTTGGTCTTTTTCCGAGTAGATGAAAAAAAAGTGTGCACCACGAGCGAAGACGTACCTAACGTTTCGTTTCTCGATGGAAAACGATGTTTATCGTTACGTTTGCGTGTTTGTTGTGCAGATTGTAAGAAAGTGTGCGCACGTCCGGGGTAATTGCACATTGTTCTCGAGTCTGACGTCGAATGGATCGTTTAAAAGCGAACGAAGACGAGCGAAGTGGTAAAAGTCCGGATAAACTTTCTACGGATCGTTGTTTCGAATCGGGAAGCGGAGACGGCGTACGTTCGGGAAATGGAGATCGCGGTAGGATACGAAAGTCTAAAATTTAATTACGCGACGATAGGAAGCCGAGAGAGAGAGAGGATCGCGAACGAGCGAGATAAGCGTCGTCGTAGGAGCGATACGAGAGATTTATTTCGCGGTTATCGGGACGAGTTATCTACATTTCTCGCGGAAAACTGTGATCTACGAAATTTTCCGCGTCGAGTTCCACACTCTTGGGTAATAACGACGATGTGGAAAGCCGAGCGTTGTTTTCGAACGTAGCCACGACGATGTTTCTCGAAAGAGGGGGAAGATGGAGGAAGTAGGAAAACTTGAACACCCACGGACGAAACGAAGATCTGGTGACGCGATCGTAACCAGCGCGCATTCAAATATTTTAAAAATGTTGCAATTTAATTTACGCAACGGTACTGTGTAGAAATAGAAGATCGCGAACCGGTGCGACGGATATTTCGCTTCCGGTGTCGCTGAACGATTGCTTTTATAGTCGTCCAACGACCAATGAACCGAAGATGCAACCACACGGTAGAATCTGTCGTGGATTGAAAGATTTACAGACTTGTAACTTAATTACCCGACGATACCGCGTAGAAATAGATGATCGTAAATCGATGAAACGGACATTTTGCGTGTAGCGTCGCTAAATGATTATTTTCTGCATCATCGAGCAATCCCGACATCGATTAACCAAAGATACGGTGACACGGTAGAATGTAGCATAGATCGAAAAAGATATCCAGAAGAAGCCAGCGATACAATTACGCAACGATACCGTGTAGAAATAGACGATTTCTAATAGGCGAACCAACCAGGCGGACATTTTGCGTCCAGTGTCATTGAACGATTGCTTTCGCAGTCAACTAACGATTCTAGCTACTCGGTAGAATCGCGAAACATGTTAAGATATTTGTAGTTTAATTGGACAACGACGCGACGTATCGTAGAAGCGGATCATCGGTGAACATTTTGCATTCGGTGTCGCTGAACGATTACTTTCTTAATCATCGTGCAATCTCGAATCCAATGAACCGAAGATCCGGTAGTTGGAATACCATCTGGGCGAAGATATTGAGAAATTGGTGATTGAATTTCGCAACGACGCGACGTATCGCAAAAACAGAGGATCGCGAGACGTGTTACGCCCGGTGACGTTAAACGTTCGTATTTCGCGATTATCGGTTCGATCCAAGGATCGTCGTTCTTTGAAATTTTCCGCCTCGAGAACCCATGACGACGCGACGACCACCACCGTTACCGCCACCGCCTTCGGTTGGCTCTCGGTAGTCCCCGATTTAAAAGTCCCCGGATCCGAGCACTCAATCGAACGTCACCGGTGGTATCGGATAACGTTGCGGACGAAATCGGCGCGATCGATTCGTTACGCGGTCCTGAGTAATACGTTCGCGGAACCGGGACAATGTGTCTTGACGAAAATAAAGGCCGTGAGCCTCGAAGACAATCGGGCGGGCGACTCGCTGCTCGGGTGTACTCGGCGAACGCGCACGACGATTCCTGTACAAGCTGCGGTTCGGTAGATACCCCCGAGGTTCCCGAGGCTCCTCGGGGCCTCATAGGGGCCATTATCCGATCGTGGAATTCGAGATCTGGCCCTTTCAGCCGCGCGTCAAATTATCCCCGAGCACAATGCGCCCGTTGATTGATATCTTCAGTCGTTGCTGCTGTAACGTAGCCCGGCCGCGTTCGTTCGCCTCCTTTTGCCCTCGTCTCCTCTCCGTCTCGCTCCGCGCTCGGTTTCGCTCCGTCCTACTCCGGGCAGGGGCCTCCGTCCGCGTTGCTCGTTTTTCCTCTTCCTTTAGGGCCGTCCCGTGCAGCGGCCTCGTACAAAGCGAGCGCCGAATATTTCTAGCCGTGGACCCGCTCCGGCCTTTCTACTTGATTTATTCTAAACCCCGTGGCTTTCTTTGGCCTCGGCCACGGGGACTCGGCCCCTCTCTCCCTCTTACTCTATCTCTATCTCTTTCTCTCTCTCTTTCTCTCTCTCCATCGCTCCGACAACGTGGTAAAAAAAAATCGTCTTACGAAACTTTTCGATTACGCCCGGTGCCCTCGCTCCTACGGTTCCTTCCCGGTTTTCGAACGCGGCCCGCCCCGATTCCGCCCGTTCGACGACCGACGAAGGTCGAGCTTGGATTTTTTAGCGGTAGTTCCAACGACGGGATATTAATATTCCGCCACTGGACAGCCTTGAGATACTTGTTGTCGCGAACCGTCCAATCGCCTCGTTGAACCTCCGCGAGCTTTCCGCGGCCGATAATTTCGGCGCGTTCGATCGATCGAAATTCGTCGGGACTTGGAGCCTTTCGTTCGATGCACCGTTCGGGCAAGAGGCGCTCCGGTCACGAGGTTACGTTGCACCGAAATGCAACGGTCGACGTTCTGGTTTGAGAATTGCATACCGAGGATCGATGGTGGTAATTATCCAATTCTCGCCGATGAAACGAAACTTTAGGTAGCTATAGCTTTGACGAGTGAAGATACGATCTAGAGTGACACACTTTGAGACGAAACAAGTGCAACGATTTTTTATTATCAGCACTTTTGAGTATAATGTGACATCGCGACGAAATAGCGGTCAGTGTGCTGACTCGCGATCGGTGATCGTAATTGTCGAGTTCTCGCGGATGGAACGTAACCTTCGGTACCTGTAGTTTTGCCTAAAATAATATTTAGCGATCGAAAATATGATTCTGTATGTTCGACGCGCTTTGACTCGAAACGAGTGCATTCATTACGAGCACATTTTCACATAATGTATCATTTGGGAGATCATTGCATCGAAATAACGATCGACGCGTTCAATTAAGATCAACCGACGATAATTGTGCAGTTCTCGCGAACGAAGTGATCGATTTCGTAGAAAACTTTCTGAACTTTTACCGAAAATAATAATTACCGGTAAAAAATACTATCTAACGTATTTAATACACTTTAACGTATTTAATACACGTTTTTAAAAAATTCCTGTGTCATTGATCGCTTCCGCAGTACAGTTACGTTTTAATATGTACCATTCAGACGATCATCGAAGTTTCGTTATTTCGAAACAATCGACGCGAAGATCGATTCGCGACCATTATCAAGTTCCCGCGGATCGTATAAAACTTTCAACGACTACTTCACCGAAAATAATATTAATCGAGCACATTTATTCCGTGTTCGATAAAAAAAATTCTATATTTAACAATCGCCTCTTTGGAGTCACGTTCGCGAGATACCTCTCTTCTAATCGAAACTTGTCGCTCGCACGAACATGTCGCTAACACGAATTTGTTGACTTCGTCTTGCCAATCTCCGCCAAAACCATCAAACGAATCGGTACTCGGTGTAATCTCCAGCCTTCGAATTCCTACGCGATAAGAACCACTCGACGGCACATTTTGGTCACCGAGCACCGAGAAACTTACAACGTGTACAAAACCCGTGATTTCGATCCTAAAAACGTGGTAAGTTCTAACCCGGAGAAAAGTCACACCGAATGATCGATCGCGAAAGCGTCGAACGAATCTCCTTTAACGCGAATACAAACAACGATAAACGTATTTCCACCGAACTTTCTATCTATCTTTGCAAGTAGAATGGGAGAAGACGAATCAATTTACGAATATAATTCGTAGTTTTCTATTTCGATAATTGTCACCAAATATTGCGAGCAAAGCGACGTTAGTAACTTTCTACTGGAATAGATTCTAGTAGACTAGAATAGATTCTAGTTCGACTAGAAATAAATTCGAAACTAGTCAAGCTCTTTGATAGTTTTAGCGTCGAGTCCAAAAATCCAAGTTTTCCGTCGGATGCGTCCGCGACGGTTCGAATCGTAACTCCGGTCAAAGTCCAAAGACGCTTCAAGTGCTTCACCGTGTGCACCGAAACTAAATAGCCTACGCGTCAAACGGCGAGCGTGTTCGTGGAAAACATGAGAGGTTTCGTTCTTGGACCTCGAGCAGACGCTACGACGATTTCGCGCGAAACTGACGCCGAGGTTCGTTCTCCGGGCATTCGTAACGGTAGGAACGTTGGTGTCCCTATCACCTGCCTCGAAAATGTCCCGAAACCGACACTCTAATCGTCGATAATTACCCATGGCCGAATCGGGTAATTACACCGGGCCCTGGGCTATCCGTTTGTATCTTCGCTTAGCCCGTTTTAGCTTCAAGTAGTATAATTAGCCGGAGACGAAACGTTTCGTTGCAGGTTCCTAAGGAGAATCGTTCCGCTGAATACTGTCCTCTTTGCACTGGTTAGACCCTTTCCACCCCTCGCGTCCCTTACAATGGACGGGATTCTTTTTTCTACTTTTTCCACGGCTCTCGAAACCATCAATTTCTTCCCGATTCGAACGCAAGTCACGCCGAAACGAAAGAATAATTCGTGCTTTTCGTTCACAATTACTTCCCATAGGCGTAAACACGGCCACCGAGACACCGATGACGCGGCACCGGGAAATTATCAACAACTCGCGTACTGATGGAGTAAATGTTTTGCAAAAATTCACGCGACATCTTCGCGAGTGTACCGATAAACTCAAAAAGTTTCGGTAGAGTGGGTCGCGTACGCTCCTGTAAAAAAAATTCCAAAGATTCCCCATCTTTTTCTTACCCGGGACACGAAGAGTATCCCCCTCGAGGGATCCGTTCCTTCTGTTAATAACACGAGTATTAGTAGACTAAATATTTCGAAAAAATTCAGGCAACATCTTCGCGAGTATACCGATAAACTCCAAAAGTTTCGATCAAGTAGGTCACTTAGGTTTCTCCAAAAAAAATTCCCGAAAGATTCTCCGTCTATTTTCCGTCCCAGGGGACAAGATGAAAATCCACCGCGAGGAATCGATTCGTTACACGATTCGAGGACACCTGGGGGCGCGCAAACTGGTGAGAAGTCTCTCGAAGATTCGGAGACCTGTATCGAAATACAAATACGTCGTCGTAAAAAATCGATCGGGAGCCATCGGTGCACGAAAACGTTGTTTCAGTGTAAAGTTGGGCATCGGAACGCGATGTTCCTCCGATAGTTCGCGAATCGGGGGATTCGTTTCGCTCGATCGAAGTCGCGAGACGATTTCCAGCCGTATATTTCGATACTTTCCGCTTTTCTTTTTCCATTTTCGGCGCGCTCGGAGCTTTTTTTTTTTCTCTCTCTCCGTCGAGTCGCGCATCAACGGCTCCCGTCGTATTTCAAACGGTCGAAGGGACGCCCGAACGACCGGAAGCGAGTTTTCCGCGCCGTCGCCGCCGCCAGCGTCGTCGCTGGAGGCACAGCGGGGCTAGGCTGGCTTCGAGTGGATTTTTCTCGCTTTTCCACTGGCTGCCGGCGTAACGAGGTTACGCCTTAAGTATTTGCTCGTCGATTTCGCGACGATGGGGACTCACTCCTTCCTCTCGTTCCTCGCCACCTCCTCCTCGGTGCTTCGAGGGCTTCGAAAAATTCACCACCCGGAAAAAAAAGTTCTACGTGACTTTTCCTCCGAGATCGGGGCACCATCCCCCCACATCACCCCCGCGTCATCGTCCTCGTCCTCGTCCTCGTCGTCGTCTTGGTCGTTCTTTTCATCTCGACGGATTTCGAGGCTAACTTTTCGCGCTCTCCCTCCTTCCTCCGCTCCAGCCCTCTCTTCTCGCTCTCGTGCGAGAGGAGAAATATTTCAACTGGTCAGGGAGAACGTGAGAGAGAAAGAGAGAGAGATAATCGTTCGATGGAACGTTTCGTTCCGTGCCACGAGCGAAAGACCGAACGCTGTCGTGCATGACCGGTTGACGGGTATTGGACGAGAGTAACGGCGCTGCACTTTATTGGATAATTTAGCGGCGATCTAGAGAACGATTTGGGGAGCTAATGGGATCGTTATTGCGTGGGTAGACCGACGGAAAAGTGATTTTTGCGTCGCGAAGTGGATAAAGAGCGGTTCGGTGCGGGCGAGCGAATACACGCGTTGTTCGTACGGGCCCGATCGAACGACGTCGAACCGAACGTTTAACGCCACTTTTCTTCCGCTCGTTTCCGCGAGAAGAGTGTATTTCTACGTGGATTTCGGTGTTTACGGACGATTAGGTACTTCACCTTCGTTACTCCGTACGTACGAACTCGTGCCGCCGGTTTCGTGTATTACGCGCTCGCGCGGTCGATAATTTCGCGTACGCCTTGTAAATTATCGCGGGATTCGTACTCGCGATATTACAGCCGACGTAAGGTTCGCGCGAAGAGCGAAATGCGAGTACACGTTCGAACCGGAACGAACGAACCGCGAGATACCGCCGTGTAAATTGTGCTTTAGGGTTATCTATCGAACGATATTTCGAAACCGATTGTTCGAGATAGAAGTTGTTTTATATACCACGGTTTGGCCGTTATCTCGGCTACAACGGTCTCGATACCGTGTACCGAACGATTTCAGAAAAAAATTGGGACTATTTATAGGCGTAACGGTGCTCGTAGAAACAGTCGAAATGTACCCGCTTGAAATAGATCCGCGAATCAACCTTGACGGAGATAAGATGAGATAAGAACGATGCGAAAATTGGGTTATTTCTCCTCGCGGGGCAAATTCGAGACCCGAGAGTATTTCCTATTTGCGATTATAAATTTCCGTTCTCGTCGTGTTCGAAGTGACGGGCTGAAATTATTTCGTGCGACTTGGTAAAATAAAAACGAGGCTCGAAGATCGTTGGACGATCTTTCGCGAACATCGACGAGAGGACTGTACTTCGACGTAGAAATTTGTGTAGATTGAAATTTTAATTACAAGATACTTTGCGTTCGATTTTATACTCGAATACCATCGTTATTCTCACAACGTGTCTATTTTCTAAAATACATTTTAGAGAAACTCGAAACGATATTTTCAATACTGTTGCACAATTGACGGAAGAAAGGTGCGAAACGAATGACAACTTTCTTTGGTTCAATTGCGTCGATGATCCGAATCGTTTCGCATCGTAACGACACGTGACATAGGTCCCTTTCGTAATTACCTGCACAAGTATCGTATATTAGAGTATACTATACCACAGAGTTCGGTAACCGAAACAATGCTAACAAACTTCATCTATTTCGAGTGTTCTCCAAACACGGTACGCTCCTTGTATCATTTCCACCGCAACGATTCGGATGTTCACGTTTACACGCAACAGCTCGGTTTTCGTCGCACGTTAGCCATCGTCGAGGATTAATTTCACTGTCATTTGCACCCTGTCGATGTCTGCGCGATCTGTTTTCGAAATAGAAAACGATCGCGTTACTCGAGAGCCGATACTTGTCGAATACGACCATCGATGGATCCGATCGTTTACAGGTGTGTCGCGCAGCATCGTTCATTCTTCCTTTTCACCCCTTTCGAGCCGAGTTCAGGTCGATAGCGTATACCTACGCTCGAATCTCACGAGGGATACCGTTTCAGGTCATGCGTGGCGTATAAATATTGTATATAAATAAGGACGGCCCGAACGCGCTTATTTATGAGAATTTTATGAAAATTACGAAGGGTTGAAAGATCAGAGAAGGTATCCATCGAAACCGTTACCTATCGTTCGCGACGTTGCACAATTTTCGATCAGAATCACTTCTCGCTGCTTAGTACACCACTGGTGATGGTATAACGCGATGTTATACTGTAAAATTGAAGACAATAACGCAACGTAAATTTCTAAAGTTCGTATCGTGAAAAAATTGGAAAACCTATATCGCCTCTTTCTCGCAACTACGACTCCATCTTAAGTTTCTCGAATATGTCCACGCTCGAACGAAGAAGAACAATTATGAACCTTTTAGTTATTTTCAAGATCCTCGATCGTGCAATCGACCACGATAGTAATCGACCTATCCTTGAGCCTAGAACCTTACGAGATACCGAACTTTTTGCATTGGTTACAATAGAACTTTGATGGGTTTTCAAAGTTGGTCTCTTCGGTGACACAGTGGTAATATTTTTTTCTCCGGATTGTATGTATTGTTCTTGCAATAACGATAATACGTTTGAAAGAACGTGTTGGTGACAATTCTAAACGGCGCGCTCTCGCGAACCGGTTCCCCTCTGTCGTTGGAAAATATTTTCGAAGATAACCCCTGGAAGCGAGTATTATCGCGCGATATTGAATCGAAAGTGTTCCAAAGGTACGGAAAACAAAGTTCGGGTCGCTTCGAGAATTCGTTTATCGGAAGCGTAAACGTTGCCTGTACCGTGAGAAACGAAAGGATCATCGCCTTATGCTAATGAGCGAAGGAAAAACACCCTTAGGGAGTTTTCTCACGGGATCTCGCTGTCTAAGGAATATTAATAGGCTCCCCGACCCATCGTTCTTCGACACGAGGACGAGCAAATTTCTCCATCGAAGGGTTAAGGGCTACGCTGGACCATCTGTGTACCTTTAGACTCCTGTTCTCGTCACCGACGAACCTTCGTGTTCTCGGATTCCATTAGTATGCCCTCGCCATTATAATATAATACGCGGTGGATCCGTCCTGGTAATATTTATTCTAAGGGGAACAGGTAAAGGGTTGATGCGGCTGGAATTTATGAAAACTGCCGTCGGTTTGCCGCGCGAATACTCGACAGACTCGAATTCGTTGCTGGATTGTTCAATGTTTGCGCTCCGGAAGTCGAACTCGAAGGAAACGCGTATTTGCGTACTCGTGAGATTTTAATCAAGAAGGTAGTACGGAATTTTTCATTAAATCGTTTCGAGATACTTAAATCACATTCGAGATGTTTGAAAAAATAGTTTCTTGTCATCGTTGAACTCGAGGAATTACACGAAATATCGATACAGGGTACTTGCAATTGCTTGTCATCCCAACGTGCACTTTTGTGCATTTTATACGTACTTTCGAGACCATTCGAAAGTGGTTAATTTTGAACAGTTCCTCGAATCACGATTCACGTGTATTCGAATATTTTAACGATATTAACGATTTATAAGATAAAATTGGAAATTTCAGAAAGTTTATTCTATTAGTTTCTTATTCGTTAATTATACGTTCCGTCGGAAGCTTCTAATTATACCATTGGAAATGTAAAAGTATACGGTTCGAATGTTATTTTTTGTCGAATGCTTTTTTTCTTTTTTAAGTAACGAGTATATACGACACGGTGAAATGTTAAAAATACATAAAGATATATCGCATCGGGAAAAAACATCGCAATCGTATCGCGCAATAGCCCAAGAATAAACTACGGTGCACAAGGTGTACCGTAATGGCGGGCAAAAATTAATTGAAAACGCGCAAGAAAATTATTTCTCGCGTTACAACCACTCGGTTCACGTTACTCGGTTCTTTTTTCAAATTCGCTCTAATGCGTTCCACCACACACACGTGTATCGCAGTAATGGAATCCACGTGCAAAAAGAAATTGTGAACTTCGACAAATTTCTACGTATTATGAACACGACAGGGATACCTAGAAATCTACGAGTCGAGACGCAAACAAAAACCGCCGACGTAAATATTTCAAAACGACTACCATTTCGAGGTTAACTTCGAACAATAGAATCTTACCTACCGCCTCTCACTCACTTTCACAATTCCTGCTCGTCTCTACGTAGACCTTACGCGTTCAACGAATTACACGAACCGTTCGACATTTCAAATTTCGCGCGAAAAATTCTTGTTCCACCTTATCGATGATACTTTTAATGTCGCTCGTATCCTATCGCTATACCCGGGCAATTAACAACCGTACGAAGAGCTCGGTGTCACCCACTCTTCCCCACTCCGAGTACCCATTCGCAGAGTGCTCTCGAGGCGAGGTGGAGGGGGTAGACAAACGAAACGCGCGTTCCGATCGCTGCGCCGCGTCGATGCGCAGATTTAACGATAATGGATACGGAAAAGTTGAGCGGGATTAGGCGAAACCGGGACTTCGTTTGAAATTAACCGGGTCGTTGCGCGTCGCGGAGCGAAATTCCATCGAGGAATCCGCGGCCAGTGGCCTCTCTCTCTATCTGGCCGGCCCTGCCACCCCCTCTCCCCCTCGAACATCATCCTCCTCTCGTCTTGATGCGATTATAATGAACGCTCGGTTTACCGATAACCTAACTCCGAGGAAGACGAAGAAGCTGGGACCGGCCCAGGACGAAAAAACAAAAAGCACAGAGTCGAGCAATAATACGAGAGGGCGGGGCGAAGCTGGAATACGTAATGCGCTAAGAGCGAAGCCGAAGCGCGTCTTGAACGGAGCATGAAATTGGATTTTCGGCCCGGGATCGATTTGCAACAACCAAGAGAACGAGAGAGAAAGAGAGAGAGAGAGAGAGAGAGAGAGAGAGAGAGAGAGAGCAGGGAAAAAAATAAAGAAAAAAATGAAAACGGAGTGAAAAAAGATGAAAGAGAGAAGTGGGTGGGGAGAAAGAAAGGAAAGAAAGTTCCTCTCGTTGGTTGGTCGTCGCGATACGAGAGATAGAATTATGCCTGCCGGACTCTCTTCCGTGAACGGTCTTCTTACACTGTTGCTAATTTGAATTCATTTCGACCGCAGTATCGTACGCGCATCTCACGGCCGCGAACGAGAAAATTGCTGTACTCTCTTCGGAACGACCGAGGGGCCCGAGCGTTTGACGCGCGCGGACCGAAACTCCTTTCGCTCGCGTCGTTCGTGAAAGCGGGCCCCGAAAGTGTCGTGCGCGCGCGCACTCGCACTCGCGCGCTCGCTCGAGAATACCGTTAAATCGTTCTTGACGCGTAATCGGGAGTTGAAAATCGAAAACGTAATCTACGTGCACCGTACCTGGTGCGTTTACGATTCTTAAGCTCGTGTGTGCTGTATTCCTGTCGCGTAACCAACGCGCTTTAACCGTACGAATTAAACGAACAATTACGTAACGGGAGGAAATGTAACCGGTGGGTCGAATATTTCATCGATCGACGATTATACATCGGGGGAATGGACTTGTTGCAAATGGTGAAAATTGTTACGATTTTATGTAATTTTACACAATTTTACGTAATTCGTATGCGTTCGCTCGTGTGCACGGTGATTGCACACCTGGAGTTAAGAAAATAATTGTATCGTGATACTGGTTTGTATTTAGATTCAATGATTTTTTTCTTAATATTATCTGCAGTGTAATCGTACGCGTTCGATTATCTATTTGGAAAGACAAATCTTTTTACGAGTGGAATGCCTCGATCGAGTGTATCCCATGCTCACGGTTAACACCGGAACTACCAAAATGGTCGATTCGATCATTTTCGAACTTCTTAGTAAAATCGATCGATTATTAACGATGTTTCTCCTCGAAATACTCGGCAACGATTATCGAAACAGAGAATTAATTATATTCGTAAATGAATTTCCCCCTCCTTAATTTCAAACACGTGCACATAGTTTGTTAGCAATAAGAGCCCAGCCAACATCGACGGTTCTATCGTTGAGAAACTTCGAGCAACAGCATCGAATCGTTCTAAAGAAGCACTCGTTGCGAGAGAGAACGCGAGCCAGAATAATACGTAGCGCTCGGTGATACTCGCACCTGGACAAATATTTAATCGAGCATTCGTACGAGAGGGAATCGAACGAAATAAAAAAAGAGAAGGAAAAAATGTGTATCGCGTTCCAAGCGTTTCCCGAGTAATTATCCGTTCCCGGGTTCGATTCGCGGGGAATTATTCTCGAGACCGGGTCGAATCGTTCGATCATCGTAACGATGCGATTAATACGACAAACTCTCGAACGGTTGATTTTCTTCGGTTAGTTAGGTCAGTCGATTCACGAGCGTTGCGCTAGGGTGATGCATCGTGACGCTAATTCGTTGCGAAATACGTATCTGGTGTCCCGGACGAATATTACACGTCTCGCGCGGCCAATTTAATTCAATATCGATACGTTCGGTAACGAGAGTCGAGCGGTCCGTGGCGGTGTAATTTCTCCGGGTATCGTTCGCCACTCCGAAGCGTATTTACGTAGCTACGCGCGATGTATACGCGGCGAGAAAGGCCTGGTTCGAAGTTTGAAATTCGTCCCGCGCGACACGGCTCGGCGCGGCAGTTTCGCTCGGAGATCGCGTTTGTCTCCGTGATTCGTAAAAGTTGAGTCACGAAATCCGTATGATTGATACCCCGGGGGGGCTCGGAATAATGATAATAATTATTATTAAGCGGGAGCGCACGGCGAAACCGCACGCTCATTTCCTGCGCCACGGAACGAGGGTCCGAATTATTGCTTGTCCGACACGGGGCGACGAGCAATGGGAAAAAAAAGAAATTCATGGGAAGCCCGGTAAAAAATACCGAAAATCCGTGATACGATTTCACCGGTCGGTTGGCCAACTTGTCACGTGTTTGCGGGCCGTTCGTTGTTTTTTTTTCCCCTTTTTTTTCTTTCTTCTTTTTTCTTTTTTTGCTTTTTACTCCCTCTCCGGTCTCTCCATTCCCCCGCCTCTCGCCCCCTCTACGCATTCTAGTTATTTTTTTGTCGGGTCGGTATCGAGTGCGCTCGTAATCCGAGAAATTCGCCGCCGACTCGTTTCGAATGCCGTTTCGCGGTGAAAACAGGGGCAAGGGGAGGGGTGGATGGGGAGAACGCGTAATGAATTCTTCCCCGTGCCTCGTTTATTTTTATTTCTCTTTTTTTTATGTGTGTGTATGTTTTTTTTTTGTTTTTTTCCCCCCAGTTTTTTCATTCGTTCTCGAACGCGCGCAAATATTTAAACGGCCCCGATCGAACGCGAACGACCATCGTGCACTGATCGAGTGTTCTCTTTTTCTTTGTTTCAGGTGCGAAGCTCGATAGGAAGTGTTGCACGGTTACTTAGTGGCGGAGATTCGGTAAGAATTCCCGCTATAAGGACGAGACGCGGCGAGAAGTGTCGCGTACCAGCGAATCCGATCGTAGGTTACTATTTTCGAGATTTAACGGACGCAGTGAAACGATCGCGTTTCGAGAATCTCGTAAACATCGATTGTCGTAGTATCACCGATCGATCTTCCAGTTCGTTTTCAACCTCCCGATTTAAAGCTCGGCGAAACAACCGAAAAAGTCACACCTGTTACCGATCGTAGGATCCCAATGATCAAACTTCTCTGCTCGTCTGTAGGAATATGTATATCTTTCAACCGAATCGTTCTTCGCTTACCCCGGAACTCCCTACCTCTTGCATCACGATCCCCCGCGATCCCCTCGAATTCGATCGTCCGCTGTATTAGCGAGAAAATCGAAGAAAAAAAAGTAGAAAGACAGTGTTGGAAAAAGAGACGATAGAGAACGAGAGAGATTCTTTTTTCGCGGCGAGGGGATGACGAAGGGAAGGTTAAGGTGGGGAGGTTACGTCATCGGAGGGATCCGAGGCGCCGAGGAATCCAGCAAGACGATACGGCCCTGCCCTCGGTGGGCAGATAGGGTATAATCATGGCGAGTTTCGTATCTCGAAAGGGGCACACGGGAAGATGGTCCAACATCTGCCGCTGCAGGGAATCTCTGCCCACATGCTGGCCGTTCGTACACGCACGTACGCACGCACACGGGCAAAAAGTGACATAGCTACACGCTGAGACGTCATGTAAATTCATTCGAAACACATGGCAGGGCCGATGCGGCGGGTTTCTCTTCTCTCGTGCGCGCAAAAGGGTTCTCGATGGTGGAATCCGAGGAACTACGGGCACGCGGGACGGGCCGGGGGGGCCCACGGTAAAAAAGGCAGATGATAACTTTGACTTACAAGTTGGACTTCGACTTCTCTCTCTCTCTCTCTCTCTCTCTCTCTGGTGGCGTACGAGCCACGTTCGCGAACGTACTTCGAGACCACCGGCTGGAACACTCGCCCCGGTTACTTGGACGTTTCTTTCGTCGATCGTTTTCGACGATCCGTGTCGACGAGACACATTTCACCCCCGGTTGCTCCGCGATTTTTTTTTTTTTTTAACGAACAACTTTTTTCCCCAGAGTCGACCGAGCGCCGCGAGCGAACCGAAAAAAAAAGACAAAAAAACAGCCGCCGATAAGTTCGTGTCGACAGGGTCGCCTTTGACGATCGGTTACCGTGTGAACCGAGACGAGAAATTTTTTGAACGTTCAAAGTGGCAACGGTTCGCTTCCGCCCGCGTAACGCGCGCACGGAAACAAAATCCCTCGTCGGAGCGTGTCCGTAGGTGGTACGATTCAAAATCCGAAGCGCAAAATTCCAGACGGAAGATGGAACGGCACCGGTCGTAAAACTAGCGATAACTCGCTCGGCGTTCATTTCACGGTGAAATCGTCGCGAATGAAAACGATGGGAAATGAAATTTTGAAACTTTTTCGCGGTATATAAATTTTCGATAGGATCGACGGCGACCGAGATACCGACCGTTTCCGCGTTACGGCCTCGCGCGGGTAACGGAAAAGTTCCGTTCGTTTTTTTGTATCGCGAAAGAAAAAAAAAAAAAAAAAAAACGAAAGAAGAAATGCTATACATCCGGAAGCGTAAAAATAATTTCCGCGTTAAGACTACGCCGGGTAATTCAGCTATTGCGATATAAGAATAGCGGAGTTGATTACCGTTTGTACGATATCGCTCTCCTTGCTATAGTCGTAGATTGCGTCATTACTGGACTCCGTAAGATAATTGCTCCGTGTATAGTATCTTTGTTTTTTCTGTATACACTTCGTCGTCGACGACGTCGTCGGTGATCGCGCCGAGCGGAACACGGTGGCTCTCCTATCGCGCGTAAACTCGATTTTTCTTAAATACCTCCTCGTAGATTCGTCGAATCCCCCCGTAGAGGTTCGAGGAACTCGATTCTCCCCGGTTTGGGAAGTATCATCGTGCTCGTTCCACTTTGAAAATTCTTTCGGTCCGGCGATTAATCTCGATCGCTCTGTTCGCTGATTACCAGTAGACGTTCGAGTGAAAATTTTCTGCTAGACGAACGCAGGAATGCGTTGCGCGTTAATCACGGCCGGGTTCAGTTGGATTCAGCTCATTAACGAATTACAGTTAGAAAACTAGCGGCACTCTTTGCCGTTTTCTTCATTAGGGGCTATTCGCGGTAGATTACAGTTACTCTTGAATTCGACGGCAGAGAAATTGATTACGGTCGCGGAATTTATCCGAGTATTTCAACGATCTTCTCGTAGGATCCGTCGATTCCTCGCGAGCTTGTTAATTTATCCCTTCGTTGATAACGCGATCCCTCGTGATCGTTTCTTCTTTCCTTTAACGAAAGATCGAGCTCGAGGTACCATCGTTCGAAACGTTTGGAAATTTTCCAGTTCTTTGGCGCCATGTGACCACGAACGCGGTCTAACTGGTTCGAAACGT
The DNA here is from genome assembly GCF_051014685.1 of Ptiloglossa arizonensis. NCBI lineage: Eukaryota > Metazoa > Arthropoda > Insecta > Hymenoptera > Colletidae > Ptiloglossa > Ptiloglossa arizonensis. The sequence continues at coordinate 11,456,083 of NC_135053.1, read as the reverse complement.
TTGGAAATTTTGCAATTCTTTGGCGCCATGTGACCACGATTTCCGAACGCAGCCTAACTCGTTCGAAACGTTTGTAAATTTTGCAATATTTCGCGCCATGTCACCACGATTATCGAACACACCCCAATTCGTACCGATCGCGAAACCGTACGCGGATCAGTGATCGCGACGATCGGGTGGTAAGATCCCTCGCGAAATCAGAGAACACGATTCGAGTGTCGAGATCGCGGTGATTTTCATTTTCAATGTATACCGTGCAACGAGAAATACCGGTTAAAGAGGAGGCGCCTACCGAATAACAGGGCGCGCTCCGGTAACGAGACGTTACTGCGTAACGAGGGTTTACGAAGAAATCGTTAACGGGGCAATTCTCGCGCTCCGCGGGTAATTACACACCGAGCCGTAGAATTCCAACGATCCCCTGATTCATTATGCTGACACGGCGACGCCGGGGCAATAATAGATCGCCTTTTGTTTTCGATTCGTCAAATCCGCTCGGTCTGGGGCTTCGATCCCTCGGCCCGATAGCCGCCGACTCGTTGAAATATTTAACGCCTATTACAACGTACGTTGTACGTGTGTACGCGAAACCGAGACAAACAGAACGAGAGAGATAGAAAGAAAGAAAGAAAGAGGGAGGGGGGGCGTTCGGCGTGCTTAAAAAAACGGCGAGGAGAAAAAAAAGAGAGAGAGAGAGAGAGAGAGAAAAAAAAGGAAAAAAAGACAGAAAAATAGGAGGCGCTCGCTCGCCGCGCGGAATTGCTGAACTGCCTTTAATTAAAGCCATCAAGCTAGTTGAACAATTATCATTAATTACGGACGTTGCTCGGCCGCTCACACGAACCGTCGCCATACCGTGGCCGCCTAGGAACGTTTGGCTTCTCTCGCGTGCACGGGCGTCGCGGTTTAAAAACGAAAGAAAAAAACCCGACGAAAAAAAGAAAAAAAAAAAAAAGAAACGAACTTTCCCCCCTTTGCTCCCCACGCCGAGACGAGAAACGAACGAGTGGAGGAAATAACGGGCGCGTTGTGTATTTTCATCGATGCTCCACTCCGCCTCCCCCGCTACGGGACAGATCCAATTTGAAATCCTAAGCGAAACGATTTTCACCGCTAATTGAAGAAGCTCTAATTAAAAAAGCGTAGCACCTGGTTTCATGCTCGAATCGCTTCTCGATTGCCTGTGAATCGGTCGGATCGTTAACCGGTTACGCACGGACGAGGAAAGCCTTTTTTAAGCGATCGCGGAATTATCGTTCCTCGAGCGCGAAAGAAATTTCTCCGCGGCTCGATGAATCCGCGTCGATGAGACGAGTTTTCCGCGAGCGAGATCCCTCGACGGAGTTCCTCGATCGCTCCATCGGGAACTTCGAAACCCTCGAAACGGTAACAATGGTCGCGAGCGAAGATTAAGGAACTCTCGGGCGGTAGTTTCGAAGGTTAACGATTTCGAAAGCTCAGAGATCGAGACAAATCTTTCCGATCGCGAAGTTGCCTCTCTTTCTACGCCTCGAGAAATTTTTATCAACGATTTTTCGGGCGATCGGTTCACCCAGAGCTTGGAAACGCTCGAAATGGTAAAAATGGTCGTCAACGGGGAAACTCTAGGGCAGCAGGTTCAGGAGGTGACAAATTTGAATGCTTAGAGGAGGAAAACAATTATCTCTCTCTCTCTCTCTTTTAAGGGCGAAAGAAATTATTCCTCGAAGAATCTTTATTGACGATTCGAGCCTTCGAGCAAACTTTTTCCAATATTCTTTCGGTAAAAATGGTCATGAGCAGGGAAACTCTAGGGCAGCAGGTTCAAGAGGTGACAATTTCGAATGCTTAGAGTTGGAGAACAATTGCTTTCGATCGAGTGCAGAATTATCTCTCTCTCTCTTTGAAGCGCGAAAGAAATTATTCCTCTAAGAATCTTTATCGATGATTCGAGTTTTCGAGCGATATTTTTCCAACATTCTTTCGGTAAAAATGATCATAGGCAGTGTCAAGGAACTTTCGAGTCCGCCTTCGAGGGATGACTTAACCGACAAGGAAAGATTTTGTCAAACTATTGCAAAATTATCTTTCTTCCTCTCTCTCTTTCTCTCGAATACAAAAGAAATTTATCGGTGCCTCGAGGAATCACTATCGGACGATCCGAGTTTTCGAACAACCTTTTTCAAACGTTCCCTCCGATCTTTTCACCGAAAACTTCGAAACATTCGAAACGGTAAAAATGGTCGTGAACGCGGGTCAAGGAACTCTCGAGCGGCAGGTTCATCTTCGGGGACGACAATTTCGAAAGCCCAGCGGACGCGTCGCTCAAAGAGAGCCGTGCTACAATAAAGAGGACAATTTACGTTCAGCATCGCGGTCGTAAAACCGGGGCCAATGACTCGATGAGCCGGGCCCCGGCGTCTCAATGCCGTGATTTACGCTCGCCGAATAATTCCCCCCGTCGAACGACGAAACGGGTGGACGGTACGATCGTGGAAAACGCGTTAATCCGGCATTTCCGAGTGCTTATTTCGAGCGTGTCCCGTTGCAATCGAAACGAAACTAGGTATACATACGTATGCGTACATACAGAACGTCTTCGGTATTGTCTCTCGTCTTGTCGTCGCGTTCGTCGCTTTAACTTCCGTGCCACCGTTCGCGTTGAAAATTAGTCTTCTGGTCCGGGATTAAACAAATGGGAATAAATCATTCGGATGGGGGCCATTAATCCCTGCACAGGGGTAGGAGTGAATTACTCCTCCGAAAGCGATAGGTTATTTCGAACTTGAACCTCGTGCGAACAATATCGACTTAAATTTATAATGTACAAGGTAATCCGTTCGGAAGTAACTCAACTGGTAGCAATCACACCCCGAGGAACCGTTGATTAATCTCGAAGAAGATCGTAACGATATTTGAGGAGAGAAAAATAGGAATGTGTATCAATTTTGCTCGATGATATTTTTCACTTACAAATATTCGTATAGCAATCACGGTAAGGAGTTATCAAGAACTCGGTACGCGTCTTCATCTCGTTCAATTCGATAAGATCCCAGGCAAGCGGTGATTAATTACGCGTTATCGGGCAACTGGTCCCGATTACGATGTCTCAACGGGACAATAGCGAGCGAGGACGATAATGGGCCCGATAGCGGGCCCCTTATTAGAAAAAATTTAAGGTCCGCTCCGCGTCTTTAGGGACGCGGCCGCGCGCGCAGGAACGGGCCATATTTCTCCGTGAAATTTAACGAACCTCCGCGCGATGGGACACCATTAAAAAATTCCTGAACGTCATGTGGCACGGCGCACGCAACGACGATAAACGCCGCTGGGCGGAATAAGCGCGAACAGCGCGAGGGAAACGAGGAGGAATGGTAATATTACGGGACGTTTCACGCAGGCCTCGTGCAAAAGTGTCATCGGTGAAAAAACTGATTTATCGGCCACGCGAATAATTGCGTCCGCTTCTGGAGGCGATTTACGAGCCGCGATCTTTTCGACGGGACGACACTCTCGCGAACGCCTCGCGCGGAAAGAGCTCCCGCGTTGAACTCTCTCGATGAAAAGAATTATTTTACGCTTTCTTTCGTCCCGTCCCTTTCATCCTTTTCGATATTGGCAGGGTTCAGCTACAAGGGATCTCGGATTTCGAATCGGTCGAGTTTGGTTTCGAATGGTTCCATTTAAGGTACAGGTTAGCTTTCTGAGCGCGATGTGTTCCCGTGTTAAACTTTCTGGATAGAAAGAATTATTACTGACTTTTTTCTTACAAGTCAGGATTATTTACGTTGTAACGCGGATAAGGTACGAGGAGTGTCAGAATTTTCATTTGATGAGGCGGATAGTTCAATCGAGACTCGTACAGGTTAGGTTTTTAGGTTTAAGAATACACTCTCGCGTTAAACTCTCTGAGAAGAAAGAATTATTGTACGAAAGTGTCTTTTTTTCTACAAAAGGAATTATATTTCCGATATTGAAACGTGAATAAGCTACGTAGAGTCTCAGAATTTTAATTAGGTGGACTTGGTCCGAATAGTTCAATCGAAACTCGTATAGGTTAGCTTCGTGGGTTCAAGAACGTGTTCTCGAGTTGAACTCTCTGGGTAAAAAGAATTATTTTACGGTGGCCGTTCTCTTAAAAGAAGAGATTGTTTCCGATACTTTTCCGAGAAAACAAAAAGTTTCGATATTCATCCATCGAGTAATTCGAACGACAAGGCGATCGTCTAGGTTAGGTTTGCCATTTGAGTCGAATGTACTCTTACGTCCGACTCTCCGAATGTAATGAAAATAATTATTTTATGTTTCCTTCCTTCTCGCAAGAGAGAATCGTTTCCGATGTTATCACAATGCTTACGTACTTGTCCAATTAAATACGCCCGATACGAGTAGTTCGGCACAACAATCGTCTAGGTTAGTTTTGTAGTTTAAGCAAGTGCTCCCGTTTTGATCGTTCCTGGATAAGAGCAATATATTTACACCTTCCCTCTTATCGCGCGAAGGAATCGTTTCTGATACGGGAATCGAGTATAACGAGCGCAAGAATTAGTACCGAGTAAATCTAATTGCCCGATGGACCTATCCTGTGTAACAAACTTTCAAAGATTCCACGTTTCGCTTCTCTCTGTCGCACTATTCGTAAATTACGACGATACATTACGAGACCCGGATAAAAGGTCGCGTCTCGGTTTCTTCTTAGGGTGGAGAAAGCGTACGCGCGTACGTCGCGACGTAACCGGACGGACGTTTTAATTATTTAAGCTGACAACGAGCGCGTTCGGTCGAAAAAGTTTGGCCGTGGGAAACTCGAAAGTGCATTTCGTGCACGTAACGAACTTAAATAAGCGGATCGTGTGCACCGGTTGCCCGGCGACTATTATCAGATCAATAATTGCCAAAGAGGGCCGAACTTGCCGAACTTCGAACCGTGTTTCAGGTTAATTCGTGTCTATCAGTCGCGTCTACCTCCCCTCTACCCCTTGTAGTTTCTTGGGAAAGTAAAAAGGAGAAGTTCGTTGCGCGTCGACGACGAAAGAGGTAAAATACCGTTGCCGGGCAACTCGAGACGATTGTTCGAAATGGCGGGAAATTTGAAATCATCGACACTGGAGCTCGTTGGAAATTTCGCAATTAAAAATTCGAAATTCGAGTCAAATTCGTCGACTGTGTATTTGTACGTTAAATACTTTTGGTAAAACTATACCAATACGAAAGATTACCGTTTAGAAGTTTCTGGAAAGTAGCGTTTTTAGATTCGCTTTCGATAGAGAAAGTTGAGGGTGAATTTTACGTACCATAGAAATCTATTATTCTATTATAATATTCTATTATAAAAAAAAATTACATAAAAACGCGTTACACAATGTCAAGTAGAACTTTAGAACGCAAGTACCCCAATTATCGTCCTACTGTGTTCCAAATCTAAAATTTAAATTGTTCTACATGTATTTCTCCAATTCGAATAATTTTCTTCTAAAACCTTATCGGAGATTGAAAACGTTACAATGTACCCACCGGGGGAAGGTTCGACGCGCAGGAGGGTACGTTCTCGACAAAAGAATCGCAGCGACCCCCTGGTCGGTGGTGCAAGGGTTGAAAAACCACGATGCACTCGCACCTTCGCGCATAATTAACCGGTTCTTGCGAGCGTATTTCAGCCCTCGGTGACGTCTCTATCCGACCGTTTCGCTCATATCGCGGCGTTTACTCGGATTTACATCGCGCATACATATGTATGGAAGAAACTACGATTTGTATCGTCACGTTGGCCAATTAAGGGGCCGGGGTCGTTAACGAAGAGAATAATTAGAAAGCGCGGCCCGGGGGACGGTTCTCTCCTACGTCGAGAGAGAAAGAGGGACAGAGAGAGGGAGCCTCCAACCCTCCCTCTCTTCTTTTTACTTTCTCGGCTCCGCTGCCGTGGACCCCGGGCAAAAAACGTCCAGGGTGCGCCCTTTAGGTGGTAGAAAGACGCCCAGGAATTAATATGTCCGCCGGACGTATTTGCATTCGGAATGCCTGCATATGAAATGAACGCGCCTCGCGGCGACCGTGGAATGTCCGCGAAACGGGCAATTAAAAGGGGGTAATTGGATAGATTCTTTCTCGCGAGACCACCCAGCGCATATGTGTAGCAATCTGTGCTCGGATATTTTATCGTTCGTCGAGGAAAAATTATCAAAATTACTTCTCCGCGTAAAATTACTATCGAGGAATATTCGAGCGAAGAGAGAGAGAAAAAAAAAAGCGGCCGAGCGGACCGTATACACGGATTATTATTTTTACGAATGTGAAAAAAAATATTGGAATTCCTCGATAATGGTAATAATACAACGCTCCCGGCGAGTAAATTTATTTTCAACGGTTTGGAAGTTAATTTCCACCTCCTCCCTTCGTGTCTTACGGGGGAACGGCTTTTAAATTTGTACGGTTTCGAATACCTCTGTTTATTCTCTTTGCATAAGTCACGTAGACTTGAATCGTTTTTTCTTTCATATTTTGCACAACGGTACAAGTATGACGAATTTATCGGATTTGTGCGTTTAGAAGGTTATTGTGAATCGTTTCCGGCGTGAATAATTCGAGCGAGCTCCATTTGTCGCATTCGATGATTTCGAACTTACGACGTACAGAGTTTCGTATATTTCATTCCGTCCGAATATTTTTGCATCGGAGCATATGTACCGCCATATTTCACCGCTATGAAAAATACGAGGAAACGTTTTCGAATACGTTTTATCTATTTTTAAGGGGACCGTGAAAAATTGCAAAATTTTAACCGCGTTCTACCGAGAAAAAAAATGGTTACACAAACGCCAGAAACTCGACAAAACTCGAAAATATCGGGGAACGGTTTTATTGTTATTTGTTGAAACAACAGAGCGCGTCGGAAAAAATTACCGCGCGCTGTTCGTTTGAAAACTAAATCCATCGACTAGAAATATTAGTCGAAATACACGTCGTAACTATCATAGTTTATTAACACACAATGGAAATAGCAGACAGCGTGAAACGTGTTTTCCGAGGTAAGATACCGTCGAATAAATTGTCCACAGACGGGGAGCGTTAAAGGTTGAACGCAAAATGAATCCACGATAGAATGCGGAAATTTAAGGTAATACGGTACGATATTACAAACCGGAAGTTGCCGTAACATTTCCTTGTTTTCCTACGTTCGACGTTCGAACCGTGGAATTACCCGCTTTTCTTCTCTCGCGGTCACGAAGGCGTGACGCTTCTTATTTTTTTTTTTGTCCCTTGAAAATGTAATTTACCCGGCCAATCTCTCGTAATTAGTCACGGATCGATTTGTCGCGCACGATTCCCTCGTCGAACGAAAAGTAAAAAAGAAGTGTCCTTAAGTAGCGGCTCCGGTGACTTTCAAGGGGCCGTGCGACGAAACGAAAGAAACGAAACAAAAACGGACGAGAGAAAAAAAAATAAAAATAAGAAAAAAAAAAAACAAGAAAAACGGAAGAAAGAAACAGAGGATACTGTCGCGTGAATAATAAAAGAGTCGTCGTTTAGTTTCGCGATGCACGAACTTCGGATACATCGTGCTAAATACATGATTCCACGGTTCACGCTGATCGATCGGTAATCAATTATAACGCGGATCGGGGGCTCTTATCATCGATCACGGAAAATTACCCGCCATTAATTCTCACCTTGAATTCGTGTTCCCCTCGCCCGCTACACTCGTTAAAACCACAAAATTATCGGTTTCTCGCTTCCGAAGCGAACGAGGTGCGCAGGTCGGGGACGATGTCGATCGCGATTCTCACGATCGTTCTCGAGCGTCGGACTTGGAGCGAATTGATGCTCACGTGGACATTACAGGTCCGTTTATACTATTGACGAGCCGACCTCGGAACGATTGTACGCTCGAAACGCGAGTCGATAGTGTTTTCTCATTATTTTCCATCCTGCATTCACAACGGACGAGTATGTGCTCGTTCGAGCCCTGTGTAAGATTAACAATGATTTTTCAACGAGCTCGATCAGTCCATTTTCGATGTAAATATATAATTGAAAATAAGAATAAAAGACTATCGACTCGTGTTTTGGTAGTGTAGTCGTTTCGACTCGTGCTTGGCTTCTGAATAGTACCTTAAAGATATTTAGTGGTATTTTGACTCGTTAATATCTTAAAGGCCTTTGGTAGAACCTTTGATAGTACCTTGACTCGTTACTAGTACTTTAAAGGTTCTTAATACTATTTTGATATTTTTTTGTATTTTGGCTGGTTGATGGTATCTCAAAAGGCTCTTTGGTTGTATCTTGATTCGTTGATGGTATCTTAAATACCCTTGGTAGGACCTTTGGTAGTACCTCAGCTTGTTGGTAGTACCTTAAAGATCCTTGGTAGGACATTTGGTTGTACCTTGGCTCGTTTATAGTAACCTCAGTGATCAAGGTTGGGAAAATATCTCGTCTTAAAAATAATGCATCCTGCGATAGATTTCAAAGCAATCATCGATACACAGTCTCCTACTACATTTTTCACAGTAGTATCTCGAATCGTTCTTTTTTCCCCTTTCTGTACAAATTATGTAACCCTCTGCGAATTTCATTGTTTCCTCCTCGGTGTATTTTTCCGAAAAAATATCGTTCCGTTAAACTAGGTACTATATCTATACTGTTCCTTGCCCTGATATTTACGTTACAAAACTCGAGGAAAGTGTCACCTTAAAGTCTTCATAAAACGTTCGTTCATCGTCTATTAATTCTTCATAAATATTACACTCCCCTTTCTTATCACCTTTTCATAACGGATGCACGCTAAACCATCTTTACTTCTCTCCTTCTTTATCCAAAAATATCGCCATCAGTGTCAAAAATTCAATTAGAAGCGGTATTTTACCGTACGCTCTACACTTTACATCGAATTCAAAACAAACGTGTTTCTTACCGACCTCGTCCGATCGTACACAAATTCGAACGTATAAACACTCGGCCAGGACACGAAACGGACACGACACGGTTGTGTATAAACGGAGCTAATCGTCGTTCCCGATGTTCGATTCCGCGAGCAGCCCCGGGACACGTGGATGTCGTTTTTCCGGCGAAACGCCAATTTTTACCTCCCGGTGACACGAATTAATGGATCTCGGAACGAAACGGGGGGGAAAAATTTGATAAACCGTGCACGCGTGTATGCGCGTACGTATGCAATTTTTGCTTTTTTTTTTTTCTCTCTGCCAGCTTTCGAGCTCGTCGATGCACGCTCGCTCGATGTTTACCGGGAAAATCGTTTCGCTGATCGGGCAAACAGAAACGCGGGAAAAGATATTCTTTTTCGATCGGGAACACGGGTTTCCCGGGCGGTCGAAATCTCGACGATAAAACGTGGCGAACCGGGAGGGGGACAGGGTGGTACGGAGGGGGAAAAAAAAGGTACCGACGCGATTTTCGGAGGCTGTAAAAAACACGTGTTTGCGCCGGGAGCCGCTACGGTCGGGGCCCGATCAGATGGCTACAGGGCTGATTTGCATGCGACCTTTGCCTCCAGGTGTTTCGGAATTTGCATACGAAAGGGTGGCGCTCGCAGATTTCCCCCCACCTCTCGACTCCTCTCGTTTCGTTTCCCTCGTGCTCCTCTCTCCGCCTTCCTTTTTCGCTTCAACCGAGTCCGTTCAACCCCCGGTGTACGCATTTATGGGTTACTGGCTCAGCGTGTCGCGTCGTTAACTCGCCGTTAAATTTTCGTTAACGTCGCTCTTTAACCGCCGCGACCAGAAACGCGAAATTACGATCGAGGATCGGCCGTGACGTTTCGTTTCGAGATCGAATCGTACCCAGTCCGTCGCTCGACTCCGTGCTGGAATCTCCACGAAATTTTCGCCACACTTGGTCACACCGAACGGGGAATTTTCGAAACTCGAACGTAGGCGACTGTCGAAAATCTACGCTTTAGAAAATTCGTGAACGGAAAGTTCACATTACTGTGTTTACATTTACTGTAATTTATGTACAGAGGCTCCGCTGGAAGATTGTACAAACTTATCCGACTAAATAGAATAGGCACTGTACTACTGAAACAGATCCACTAGAAGAGTCATTGTAAAAATGAAACCGACGAAAATACCGGGATTATTTTCCTAGCGAACGAAAGTGGAATATCTCTATTTTTCCAGAAGCTCGAAAACGAGAAATGTCGGCGAGAAATAAAATGAAAAGCGTTTCGGTGGAGGAGCGATCGGAATCGGGCGCTCTCCGTCGCTACGTAATTACCGGTCATTTATTCTCGAAAATTACGATCGCCGAAGATCGCAATCGCGGCCACGCGACGTATTAAAAATTCCGACGCGAGAAATACCACGCGATACAGGCTGCAAATTTAACGAGTTACTCTCGAAAGCGGGGAACGGTCTCCGCGGACGGTTCGGCGAATCAAAGGCTATTATAAATTCAATCACGCGCACGGCGGGCCAGAAACGAGCAAACTGAAAAGAGTCCCATGCCATTACTTCTGATTACCGATCGGTATCAAGCGCGATGGAGGCTACTGCAAATATCGTTTGCGCGCGACGAGAGTTTCCACGCAAACCATTGATTTATGTATTGCGAAATGCAAACGGGGATCGTGTTTATCGAGCGAGATGATCCGTCTGTCGACGAGAGCGGGAACGATTTCATAGCAATCGTTATCGAATACGGTGGAACCACCCATTATACATACAGACACGTTGTTGTACCAATCGTGCATTTCGTTTCACAATGTCGCGTTTTCTTTTCCGTGCGAGCGGATTCGCGCCGCCTGTTCGTTAAATTTTCAACGCTCGAATAACGCAACCTATCCGAAGAAAAAAGAATAATTCTATCAACCTTAGTCGTACCAACGGTTTAAACGATCGCGAGACCACACTTGGGTCCAAGTGGACCCGTAACTTGTCTTTATCCGAATCAATATAATTCGAAAGAAGATTATTCTATCGTTTCATCGTACTTTTCTCAATTTCTAAGGAAAGCTGTACTAATGTTATAATTAAACAAAAGTCTCCCTGGATCCGAGAAAACCCAGGTGTGAAGTACTATTATTTTCTCAATTTTTAAGGAAAGCTGTACCAATGATATAATTGAACGATGCAAAAGTTTCTTTGAATCCGAGAAGACCCAGATGTGGGATTCTATTATTATATCGTCCTGTTTTTAATTTCTGAAGAAAGCAATACCCACGGTGCATGCGTTTCAACGCAAACGAACGATGCAAACGTTTCTCTGGGTCCGAGAAGACCCATACGTGGTACATCGTTGGTTAAATCAGCAGCTGCGATCGGCTGCAAACGATTCGCGAATAGTTCGAGAACGAGGCACTGTTATACGATAGTTGCAGCTGATCGAGGACACTCGATCGGATGCTCTCGATGAAAATTTTATCGACAGGTTACATCGTTCACCATCGGTCTTCGTTTCTTTTTACGTCCAATTATACTCGAGGTTGAAGAATCAGTGATCGGGTTGGAATAAAAAAATGAGATCCTCGGTGGATTCGAAATACTTTCTAAAAGCCTGGAGGCGAGCATCGACGGAGAAATCGTGTGAAAAAAATGTCGGTTCGAAACCTACTCGCGCCAAGTCTGACAACGATTCAAGGCTGACTTCGACTACTTCCTCTCTGGTCACCTCGAAACTTTGCAAATGCGAACATCGCTCGTTGTTGCAACCTTGAGATCGTTTCAACGAGACGGTACGTCGTCTTCTCGTTTATTTCAACGAGAAGATTCAAAGGAATGCAGCGCGAGTGGTAAATGAACGTACGATTATTATCTACGAAATTGTCTTCCCGATCGTCTTTGATCGATTTTTACATCGACTTCGTTGAAAAGCGATCTCTCCCTCGGTGATCGAGCGTAAGTGGCCGTGGATTGAAAAAATACGTTCGAATTAGGTTACATCGGACCTTCTCCCGTTATCACGGAGTTATAATTAACAATATAGCGCGCTAACGAGTCAGTACTCTTTTCGAAACGATTGAGAGTTCGAGCTGGAAAATTAATTAATATCCATTTTGGTGTTTCGTGCACAATCACTCGGACCTTCTGTTCCTTATCTCCGCCCAAGCACTCGTTGTATAATGTTCAAATATAATTGTTCGTATGCTACTGTCCTGTTCGATCAATCTCGAACAGTGTCATATGCGTCACAGTCCGAGACCTAGACACTTGTCATTAAGGTACAATTTTCAATGTTTGTGACACGTCTCGAAAAAGTCGTATCCTCGTTTAATAATTTTGTAATTACCGTACGATAGCTTCTCATAGATTCGATTAATAGAACACGTTAGTGAACCCTAAATAAAAGACACGAGAACACTCGATTACAGTTCGTGTTCACGGATTACGTTGAACGGATGCTCGAAGCATCCATTTGCGACTCTCGACGGATTCTGAGGAGTAGTATCCATGTCTAATAGTTTTGTAATTACCGTACGACAGTTCTCTGTCGTTTCCATTAATGAACCTCAAAAAGAGACGATTCGAGAACGCTCTATTACAGTCTGTGTTCAGGTATCGCGTTACACGGACGCCCGAAGCGTTCATTTGCGCCTCTCGTCGGATTCTAAACACTCGTACACGTGTACAATAATTTCGTAATTACCGTACGACAGTTCCTCCACGATTCCATTAACAGAATGCATCGATAAACCTGAACCCGAATCTTAAAAAAAAAAAAAAACGATTCGAGAACGCTTTATCGCAGTCTGCGTCCACCGATCGTTGCGCAGCTGAAGAGTCGTATACGCGTGGAATAATTTTCTAATTACTCCACGATAATTCTCTATCGATTCCATTAATAGAAAGCTTTGGAAAGGACGATTCGAAAACGCCCCGTTACAGTTTACGATCACGGATCACGTTCCACGGACGTACGGTGTATCCGCTCGCGTCTCTCGCGCGATTCTAAATAGCCGCGTCCAATAATTTGCTAATTACCGTGCGATAGCTCCTTTATCGATTCCATTAATTGACCCTGAAAAGAATCAATTCGAGAACACTCTATTACAGCCTATAATCACGGATCGCGTTACACCGGTGTCTAAAGTACCAACTCGTGTCCCTGGACGGTTATCGAGGAGTCGTATCGGTGTCTAATAATATTCTAATTACCGTACGACAGTTCTCTGTCGATTCCATTAATTAACCCTGAGAAAAAAAAGAACAGAGGACTCGGGAACGGTCTATTAGTGTCCTCGGATCGTGGCTGGTCACGTATCTTCCTGGTAGACGGTTCTCGGCGAGTGATCCCGAAGAGTCGTATCCGCGTCCAATAATTTTTCAATCTCGCAGCCTCCTCTCGCCGCTAATCGCTTAATCCGCTCCGGAACCTCCCCGGTGTCGTAGCGTCTACGACGCGTAAGCGCGCGCGTGGTCCGCGTGCGTGTGCGTGGTTCCGCGATGATGGAGAGGGCCGGTCGGCAGCCATCTTGGCTGACGTCAGCTCATGCCGAGCACGCAACCGCGAAACGCCGACTTCCTCGTTGCGATAGCGCCTTACTTTTTATTCCTCCCTCTCTTTCCTTCTCGTGACTCGCCCTCTCTGCTGCTGCTCTCTCTCTTTCTCACGTTCTTCTCCTCCCTCTCTCTCTCTCTCTCTTTCTCGTTTTCTCTCGCTCTCTGTCACTCCTTCTCTCTCCCTCTCTCTCTCTCTCTCTTTCTCTCTTTCTCCACGCGCTTCCCTCTCGCTGGTTCCTTATACGCCTCCTCTCACCCCTCTCTGTACACACACCGTGTGTAAGTACATGTTTAGGCTGCGAAACGAACCGAGACACCCCTCCCGCGTTAACTAAAATGGCGGAATTTAATGGACAAGCGCTCGGCCGCTATTCGCCGCTCGCTATGAAAATTAAGGTAGGCGGTGTGGCGGCAACGAGATCCTTATCGCAGCTGTTCGGTTTCCTCGTCGCGGAAGCGGTGAGAAAATCGCGCACGCCCCTCACCCCCCCTCTTCCACGCGGCTCTCTCTCGTCGCGTCTCCGCGATCCATCGACCGTGCTGGAAACCGAACAACGGTTTCGATCTCGAGCCGCGAAGCTTCGTCGACGCCCGTTACGTCGACGATACGAAAATCTTTCGTGTTCGAAAACACCGGGTGTCGTGAATTGATTTCGAAGACCTTTTCCAGAGCTAGCTTTCTCAGTCGCTGAAAATTCTTTCAGAATCCATTTTACAACCGTTAGAGAACCAACCCTTCGCAGTCGTATTAAATTTGGACACGTGTATCGTACTGGTCGGAATTAATTTCGATTACGAAGGATAAACAAGATTTAGTCATTCTTTTGCGAACTTTAAATATGTGTTCACAGAACAGAGTGTTTTAATCATAATTTTTTTATGTAAAAATTATATTTTATATTTCTCCATCGTGTGCTATCTTTCAAAACAGTCTCCAACGTGCAGTCCTGGTTTAGACCATACAGAACAATCTTTACTTTTTACATCTCCATACTGCCGCAATACATGCACTTTTCCATTAAGCCTTTCCACTTTACTGGATTCCGTTATCTCTAATAGGAGCACCGTATTGGTTCGTGAACAGATTCTTTAGACATTCAGGTTCGTTCAGTGAAAGTGTAAGCTAATACATAGTTGAATAAAGTCTAAGATTAGTACGGTTCCTTGCTGTGGTGGCTGAGAGCAGACATACGACCGCAAAGGGCTAAACTCCCAGCTGTTACGTTCGATCGGTTTATTTATCGGCCATGACGAAAAAATCCAAATCTGAATACTTCTTACCAAATCTACGAGTTTATTCGTGCTTTCTGATAGTTGACATCTAAACGCAAGATCGTACTCCAAATAAACAACGAAACGTAGAATCCCAACTCTGTCAATCGTCCGCTGCAAGAGAACTACTAACCCCCATAGAGGTACAAAGACGTACTATGTAAATTTCTTTCCAATGTCACTTTTGTCAATTTGTTACTTGATTATCGTTCGTTAACATTCTTCAATAACATTACTTAATATTTTCTCGTACAGCTTACACACCTTAGAACGAAGTTACCTTAAACTGTATTTTCACCATCCAGTATCATTCTATTCTTCCATTAGGGGGTAAAATATCAACTCTTGGACTTTTCGTAATTCTCAGACAACGTTTTCGCGCTGTCCACCTCGCCACAACCGTTCAATTCTTGCTCTCGGTTTCATTTCAAATTTTTAAACGACGTTCGCGCGTTGCTCGCGTAAATTTCCCCGCGCGGGAACGCAGAGTGCAACGAACCCGGAACGTTGTTGCACACCGTTGTATTCGCGCGATACAGTGACATAAACTGCGCTCGAATCGTTGGCCGTTGCGTGCCCGTACACGCGCGCGATAATTTTAATGTCTCGCGACGAGTCGAAATCCGCGCGGCGGGTGTTGTGCACCGTGAACGCTCGCGAGATCCGTGTGCATCGAGATAATCGCTTCTCTCGCGCGATCCTCGAAATTTTCGTCGCGATTTAAAGTAATTCGGAAATAAAGATGCACGCTGCGAGCCGAGGCGACTCTGTGGTGCGCGGCGAGGTGTTCGAGGGTTAATGACGGTCCCTTTTACGATGTCACGCGATATCTCGGCGTACGAGGCGGGTAATTTGAATTCGCGGAAGCTCATAATTTAAGAGACGTCGCGTTTTACGTTATCGTCGAAGCGTTTCTTCGCGAGGAGGAGCGAGACGAGGCGGCCGGACGGGGGAGCGTTTTACAACGTTGAAAAGAGTTCCAAAGTAAGGGAAAGAAGGCGCGAGAAAAGGAGACGATGGGCGCGCGTTGTAATCGAGAGATTGGTGTTCAGAGACGATGTTAAATCAGGCCTCTTCTTTACGATTCCAATGAAACACGCGGCGCTCGAACGAGAGAGCCTACCGATTCGTACTCACGGGGATAGAACCTGTTTTAAAATAGAGAGGGGGTTGCGGAGGGCCTCTCCTTCCCCCTCCGCGATGGGGTGGCAAAGAGGACGGTAAAAAGGCGAAGGACTACGCGGGCTCTATCGTTCGTTGCAATAGAAATTTTTTTGCGGAAACATTACGATTTATTATGGCGCCTTCTGCGTCGTCCGCGATTGGTTTACTGGAAAACCAGTCCCCGCAAAAAGGCCGATGAAAAACGAGATCGATGGCTAACCGCGTCGCTAATCCGGAGCCAGTTCGCGTTTCGTTTTCTTCTTCCGGACGAACACGATTCGAAGCGGCCGGTTAGGACGAGAAATGGAACGGGTAAATTGTCGTGGACGTCTCCTAAGCGTCGCGGAGGCGAATATTAATTTTTTTGTCGAATCCGTGTCTCGAAAGTACCCGCAACGGCGCGCGGCGATCTACGGGGGTTTCGCTTCTTGCTTCGAGGCATTACCGCGATCGTGTTTCTCGGTTTTCTTCTTTCTTTTTCTTTTTTTTTACCTCCTTCATTCCCCAATGGTACATCTGGTCTTCGATTCTTATCCCCGATGGAAGCGCGTTAACCTCTTAGGCACGGCTGAATTTCACGCGGACCTGTTTTTCTCGAGGACGAGAATTACGCGTAAACGATACAACGCTCCAATGTATGACGGACAATGCACGGTGTACATTGAAATGAGTTTTCTGATGATTAAATTATAATTTTTCTTAAAGAGATTTCTTAAAGAAATAGTAATGAAAAAAGTTGAGCATGATGTATTTTGAATAATGAAAAAGTTGAGTATGATGTATTTTAAATAATGAAAAATTGAGTATGATGTATTTTAAATAATGGAAAATTGAGTACGATATATTTTAAATAGTGAAAAATTGAGTATGATGTATTTTGAATAATGAAAAATTGAGTATCATGTATTTTAAAACACGGTACGACGCGTAGAACCATGTCATAATCTTTACACTCATAGTACGATTTTCGTCTTACGTCATTCTTTGAATGTACGATACAATTTGGTAACGCTTTTTTCAATTTTGTGGACTTACTGCACAATGGAAAATGTTTTCTAATTAGTCTGAAGGGGTGATCAACGATAGATTCGTTAAAGTTAACATCACTACTCGTATCCTAGAATTTTTCAATAATTTCTTTAACACTGTTGTAAAACGTTGAAACGAGACACATGAAAACGATCCGTTGGTTCAAACGGTGAGCGAGTGAGTCACCAGAGTGAGCCACTATAGTGGCGCGTCGTAATATAAGATGACATCCACGAAAGCCACTACAGTGGCGCATCTTTCCTAAGAGGAACAATTTTAAGGTGTCCCGAGAGTGACCTTTCTTGCAGTTATCAGAGTCTAGGACCGCGCGTACACCGTACAATATAATACAACGTATAGTATAGTAGACCTATGGTAGAATTATTTTATAGTAGAATTAGTCGGTTATCCCGGTTACGATAAAGATTAGAGTGAACTTTGGCAATAATAAACACCCAAGACTTCCTTGTAATTGCTAGAACAGGGACCATCAAAATCGGTGTCGTCTTTCGAAACAATGACAGACATAGATTAGTAGAATTACACCAAGTCGGTCACTTTGGTTACAATGGAAACTAGATAGTAGAACACCTGGTAGATTGAAACGGAGCTACGGATCTTATCCCTGATAGAAGTGTGTTGGATTTCAGCAACAAAAATAACTCCAGATTCCACTTCCATTTACAGACTAGAGTTTCAAGGCTCTCCGTACATATCCTCGACGATTCAGACGCGACGAGAGGATTGGTTGTTTCTTATTAAATCCTCCGAGGTAACTCGGGAAGAATAAATAATTTCATACTACGTTCATCGATACGAGCATTCCTTGGATACTTGTTTCGTCGTTTTTCGCACCGACACGACGACGCAATCAATTCGCGAATCAATTCGAACCATCGAAAGACTCATTGCTCGGGTTTTGGCGCTTGTGATCGGCAATTTCTACACGATGCACGAATCGTATCGTCGACTCTACCGTCGATCCCATCGAAAAGGATCACACGGGTGTTGACTGTTACCTCGTCTATTTTATTGCCGGCTATGCCATCGTACACGCACCATAATATGGTAATAAGGGGATCCTAGCCCTCCCCGTGTAACGACGGACCGTCGTATCCCGATTATGCGAGACCACCCCGGGGTCTCCCCTTCGCGTTCGCGAGATCGTTACGAGGATCTTAGGAAGTGTCGTAGCTGAAACGATACGCGTGTTCGTGCGACTGCAGGAAATGCCCATTACGAGGGTAAAATCTAAGGTAAACGAGTGAATTACCGTTGACGAAAGCCGCAAACTCGAACTCGACGAAGTACCGTGGATATTAAACATCGATTGCTTCGAAACCATGATTACTGGTTCTGGACGGTGGTGTGTTCGGTTCGTACCGGTCGTTTGTGAAATTGACGCGTGCTGTTCGGTCATTAGTCATCGTTTTTTCTGAAATTTCCTCGCCCCGTTCGAGCCTAGGTACGCGTTTCACGCTGCTCGCGCGAAAACTCTTTCGACCGAGGATACCTGGAAATTAACGCGCCGCTGCGAAATTTGCGGAATACGCGCCTCGTGAACAATCGGTTGACCGCGTCACGTGCTCGTAACGACGCGTATAATCGCGATACGTAAGTATCAACCCTTCCGACGCTAACCGTGACTATAGTCACGCGTCGTCGCACGCTCTATCCTGCCGGTAACTAAAACCACCCGTTAAAGTTTCACACCGTGTCGTAATTTTGAATATAGCTCGTTTCAGTTCCACGGTTACCGATTTTCTTCCCTCTCCTAATCGTTTTGCTTTTCACCGCCTCTGCGAACAATTACATATCACGTACTTCTATTCTATTTATTCACTGTACCACCGTTTCTCGTTTCACCCTTTCGACTCGAGAGGAGATCCTCGGTTACCACCTAATTCAGTGTACTATTTCCAACCCGGAAAAATGTCGTGGTTTGGAATTGAAATTGGAATTTAAACATTACGTTCTTGCAGAGTGTAAACGCATGCACGCGAAGTATATAGAAATGTTTCATTCCAGATTAATTTTACGTAAATTTTCTCGAGGCGTCGGTTCCTGGTAGCAAAGAAGCCTCGAGTGCAAAGAATTAGAAGAGAAATTTCACAAATATTCCTTCCTTCGAAGAATAAAAATTTGTTTGTCTACTGTCTTCGTTATTCACTATCAAATATTCACATGTTCCTCGATCAAAAAATCTTTCCAGCAAATCAAAAAATCGACCAAGAAAAATTCAGTACCATCTCGCGCGTTTCTCGCGGAGAGAATGTTACTTTAACGATCACAGAATCCCAGTTGAACCCGGGTTGGGTAAAATCTCGAGCTCCTTGCAAGAGACAGCGCGGACGAAGACACAAAAGCGACTCTCCCGCAG
The DNA here is from genome assembly GCF_051014685.1 of Ptiloglossa arizonensis. NCBI lineage: Eukaryota > Metazoa > Arthropoda > Insecta > Hymenoptera > Colletidae > Ptiloglossa > Ptiloglossa arizonensis. The sequence goes on along the minus strand of NC_135053.1, from coordinate 11,436,805 downwards.
TTTGTCGCGCATCGAGGGCGAACAACGGATCGTTCGTGCGCGCACGATCATCCAGACCGGACGATTGACCGCGAGCGAGGGGGGTTTGGTTGGGGGGCTTGGTCGCGGGCGTGGTGGCCACGATAAAAATGGCGCGAGCGAGGGTGGGTGGCCCCCTCCCCCTCTTTTATTCGCGAATAAATGCCGCGTGTGCGATGCACCCTCGACAGACCGCCCCGGGTTTACTCTCGGCGAAAAACACCGAGCTCCTCGCCCCCGTCCCTCCACACGCCCCGCATACGGAACCCTCGAATCGTGCGCGCCACCCCGACCGCGCGAGGAGGCACGAGTCTCCGCTTAACCCTCGACCGGCTTATTATACGGCGATGGTAGCACGGATGGGCACGGGGGATGATTTTTGGGGAGATGGTTCTGGGGCACGTCGAGGACAGATCGAGAGAAGATTTTCGAGGGGTCTCGTTCGTTGGGTTTCTCGACGCTAAAGGACTTCCTTTGTCGACATGGACGATCGACTCGACCATCGCGATATCTCTCGTGCCCTACGGACCAACCCTTGGTTTCCATCGGGTTTCCATAGAGGAGACTCGAAGAGTAGATGCGAGTTGCGTGTCTCCGTGGGCGGGGTCGCTTGAAATATTCACGCGAAATTACAAGCACCCGTGGAACGACGTCCGAAGCACGTTAATAGGCGAAACCGCCAACGTTAATAGATAAATAGATGCGCGCAGGTTCCACCGGGTACCGCGTCGTTCCCTCGATTACCGCCACCAGACATTAGCGGCGAGTTAACGACGCCAACGCGGACAACGACCTAGGATCGAATTCGATTTTCCAGACCCGGTGTTATCAATATCGTAGAACGTACTCGCGGTACTCCTGACGCGATTAGGAGTCAATCTTACGCCTCGTGGATCGCTTCCGAGACCTGTAGCGAGATAACCGGCAGGAGACGCGTAGCTGCGATCGAGAATTAAACAAACAACGAAGCTACCGAAGCCCGACGATTGATCGCGCGACGGGTCTAATGGACGAACCTTACGGGGTTTCGATGGTTTCTCGCGCGCAGGGGGTTACTTTCTTCTTCCTCGGTGACCATTATCTATCTAATGAGAACACTGTTCTCAGTAGTGTTTCGTTTCTTTAGAATCTACTTTCCTTGTACCTTCTCGAACTTATTGTTTCGCCAGAAATCTCGCACGAATTACTAAAGCTAGCGATAACAGACTTTTTCTTCTCTCTACGAGACAACGTGGAAAATGGAAATAAACTCCTTTCGCGAAACCAGCTGTGGTTACAAATATTGTTACCAAGGATTTGCATGTTTATTAGTTCGTGAAACTTTCTGTTCTTGTAGCTATCTCCGATAGGTGTCTTCGAGGCACGAAAACAATTACCGTACGGTTCCGAGGAATTTAAAATTCATTTTAAATCACAATTTCGCGTACGATCGTCGGTACGAGTCGTTCGTTACAGTCTATGGGATGCTACGCGCTCGTGCGGCCGGTTCGCGAGGAGGAGAAGCAGCGGGGAAAAACGAAGCAGAAAAAACCAAAAAAAAACCTAGCGTAGTTAGATGGTCGACGAAGAGTGTATAACGCGCCCCTAACAATTCCATTTCCCGACGCGACAAACCGTGCGATCACGGCCGCGCAATAAACAGATCGAAGCGGACGTTTCAGCCTGTATCGTGGCGATGTCATCCCGAAATCCGGATCGTTTCACGCATCCCTGGTTCGCGAGAGCACCGTGGTCTCGGTTGGACGCGACTACCCCCTTCGATGGTCTACGGGTTCCCAACGATTATTCGTCGACCGATTTCTGGATCCACTCCATTCCAATAGCTTGCTACACGTAACGTACTGTAGGAATTCTAAAGCGTTTTGGGAAATTATTTTCCCGTTACTTCAATACTCGGGCGATCACCGCGTCGGGTGATATTAAACAAGGGATGCAATGGTATTCTTTCCTAGAAAAGTGTTTTTTCCCTTGGTGCAGCGTAAATATTATAACACATTCAAATCCTGTAAGTCGAACTTACGGAAAGACAGCTTATCGTTCAATACGATCGGAGACAATGCTTCGAAGTAGATACTCCAATATTGAAGAAAATTATTTTTATTTATCGTTCAAAGTAGGAATCTATCAATGTTAGGTGTACTAACTCGGAAAGTGACTTTCGATCGAAGAGTTTTCTTCTTCACCCGGAGAAATACTCTTCCAAAGATTGTTTTTGCACTTCGAGCAATTGTAATCTCTCTTGAGATTGTTTTCCATTTCCAAAGACTCGAAGCTTGAGGAAATACTCGACATTCGCGCACGGTGTCTTGCTCGATGTTGCAACGCGATATCTCCGCGAAAATTCTCGCGTCGAGACCGACTCTCTAGGTTCAGTTGGAATCTGGAGCGTACCCTTGGCCGTCGAAATCTTTATCTCCCCGCGGATCTCTGGCCTCGGTCCATCGTTTCACGGTATGCGCACCGTAGCGTCGCGCGATAACTCGGTTATCCGGCGATAATTGCGACTCAAACGTTTGCCCGTGGAATATCAACGCGTCGAAAGAACGCGCGTTGCAATATGTAGGGAGTGCAGGGCGTGCAACGATGCGTCGCGACGCGAGCTGTAGGAAGGAGAACGGCGGGGAGGGGAGGTGGTCAGCGATGCAATTGCATCGGGCACACACCGTCGCTTTTACGTAGCCGGGCGTGTACGTGGATGCCGGTAGACACGTATAATGGCCGTGTGCGCATCGTCGATAGTTATTGCTTTGTTATTGGGCCGACTGACGCGCACCCGGCCGGCACCGAATGTTGGATTTCCCTTTATTGGAAATTTCCCGATCCCCACTTCGCCCGATTCCCCGATTTCCGCGTCCGTAAATACAACGGTCCGCGAACCGTCGCGCGTGCGATTTCACCCTTGCACGCTCGCTTTCGGCCCCCTTTTTTTCTCCCCATACCCCTTCCCTCCCCACTCCACTCCACTCTCTCGATGTTTGTTTGGTTTTTTAACTACCGTTGCTCTTCCGTTTCTCCGGGCCCGCGAGCGGTGTCGATCCCGTTTCGACGCGTTTGCTCGTCGCGAGTACGGTTTCGAGCACTTTTTTCGAGAGGATCGTGGAGGAGGAATTTTTTCTTTTTTTTTTTTTGGAAATACGCGAACGAACAACGTGGACCACTTTCAACCGTGAAAAATAGGGGGGACGATTAGGTGGACATCTCGTGTCCGACGAACCGAACGACACCACGGTTTCCTCCATTTTGCGCGAACGTTTCCACCGATCCAATCATCGTTGCAACGAAGGAGAGGGTGGGGTCGCACACGTGGCTTAATTGATTTGATTTCGAGGGGTTTTCATCCCACTTTCGTCGGGCACGACCCCGCGGCTCGGCATTAACGTGGTTCTCTTTCTCTCTCTCTATCCCCGTGACCCCCTCTACGCCCTTCGGTGGATGGGTTTCCCCCATGGTTTTCGAAAAGGTCGATCAGGGGGATTCGAACGTGCTCGCGCGGCGGGTCGCGTGCATCGCGATGGCCTCCATCTTGTCAACGTGTCCACCGACATTTGGCTCGGAAATAAATTTCACCGGGACGATTAGGGGACTCGCGAGCTGTGTTACGCGTTAACGATCATTTAGTTCACCGAGTGCAACGTGGTATCGTTTGGAAAAAATCGATTCGAGTTGTCTTGAATTCTAACCGTGCACGATTCCATTTTCCATTTCGATTCTTTCGCGTGCAACGCGATGGCTACCATCTTGCACATCGTGGAATATCGTCCAGCGATATTCGCTTTGAAAATAAATTTTGCGCGATGATCCGCGAACTATGTTACGCGATAACGAACCTCGAGTTTACCGAACGGAACGTGGTTTCGTTGTTTGGGAGAAGTCGATTCAAATCGCATCGAGTCGCGATTATTTTCTTTCCAATCGTTTATCCTTTCGCCTCCATTTTGTCAGCGCGTCCACCGACATTTGCTTGAAGAATAAATTGCAACGGGAGCTAGATATTGCGAAAGGTTATTTCAATAACGTCGATCGAGTCACCGAATGAAACGTGATTTATTTGCTCGTCAATGGTCGGTTCGTATCGTATCGAAGTTACTCTTTCTCGTTCGTGGTTTCTTATTCGCACGCTTTCGGGGAGTCGTCCGAAAGAGAAGTGACTCACGACGACCGGAAGAGGATGATTCACCGATCCGTTCGTTGCAAAATCCGTCGCGTAGGCCTCGCGACATCGGCACGGAAAGCAGCTATTCGCGTCGGTTTTTCTTCCGGTGGGTTTGGCAAAATTATACCGACGGAAATATTCGGTGACATCATCGTTCGCGTAATTCGCCGTTTCGATCGCGAAACGGTTCGCCCCTCCCCCCATGAACGAACACCACGGGCCGTTGCACAAGCCGACGACGCTCGAAATTTTGCCAGAAGTGTCCGTCAGTTACGCAACCGCCATCTTGTGCAACAAGATCCTCGCTCGAAACAGAAGCATCGTCCTCTCGACGCCCCGATCTTGAACCCCGCCGCGACGTTTCGCGCCTGCACTGCTCGGGATTCTTCTCTGTAGCGTCGTAACCGTGACAATTTACCAGAAATTTTTAAACGGAAGGTTCTCTCGAAAAACATTTAACAGGAAAGAAAAGCGTTCCGCGTTTCACAAAGACTAGTTTCACCAAGTCTTTTTCAATTCGTGGTAGATCGTCCTTCGATCTCCGTTGTTGAAAATACTATATATACACGAAAATAAATAGCGGATCGTTCGTTAAGCAACCCCTCGATAGAACGAGGAAACGGGTATCTCGCGTTAGAATTTTATTCTTCGTTAACTTCGCGAAGCATCTCGTAGTTCCTCGGTAATCCTCCACCGTCCTCCTCGTCGTCAAGGTCCGGGGTATCCTTTTCACGGATACATCGAGTCTCTGGGAAAACAACCCCCGCACGGCAACGAGGACGAGAGGTCGCGGATCCTAGGGCAAGCCGGATCCGCGGGAGTAATTTTCAATATCCACCTTATTAGCTCGGAATAATATCTTGTCCCAGGAGCTTCGACCCACCCTTCCCACCTCCCTCGGATTACACCGTGGCCTCCTCGTTTCCATCGGTGGCGCTGGCGGGTCTAATACCGCCCGCCACTCGAAACGAAATCTTATCCATATTTCGTGACTGGATGGAGGGATGCACGAGGCCGGAAGAAGCGGAAGAGGAAGGGAGAGCCGGGGAGAGACAGGGAGAGACGGGGAGAGACAGGGAGAGACTGGCGTGGATCCAGGCGGGAGAGACCGCGACGGACGATGAGCCGCGCGAGGAATCCGCACGAGGGTGAGCGAGCAGCTTCGTTTCATCCCTTCGACGGACGGGGGGGGGAGGGGGGCTCCCGTTTACGACCACGTAGGCGTTTTTACGCGCGCGTCCTCGATTTCGTTCCGGTGGCGCGAGTACGCCACTCGGGTATTAAAGTTCTGTTTTACGCGCCGGGGAAACCCCCTGCCCCCCTTCCCACCGCGTACCAGTCCTACCCCCCGCTAAGGCCGTTCCTCCTCCAGGCGACCTCCGGGGTTCCTCGCGCTGGCAGGCGAGTAATGACCGAGACTTTCGCGAAGAGTTTCATAATTTCGGGGCGGAACCCCTCCGTGCTGGGGGGGCACCCCCCAGGTCGCTAGGTTCGGGAGCACTCGACAAGTTTGATTGCCGCGGCGCACCGTGAAGTGTCGGCGGATGTCAGCGTTCGGTCTGTTCGCCGGAGATGAACGAGCTCTGGTTGAAAAGTGATTCGAACAAGGGGCGTTTCGTTGCTCTCTCTTTTTCCCTCTCTTCGCGCGGGGGAGAGAGAAAGAGAGAAAGAGCGAGAGAAAGAGAGAGAGAAAGAGGGTTGGTTCCGTCGAGTTCGACGGGGCACCGTAGGCGCTGCTCGAACGGTCGAGGTAATAAATTGAAGGTAATATTTTCGACGAGTGGCCGAGTTTCGGAGCACGGTAGCACGGCGATCCGAACGATGAACGATGATTTCCCGTCTACTTATCGTTCAACGTCGATTCGAAGCTAATACGAAACGGCGCGTCAATTGAAAAATTCCCAACGTCGAGAATATCCCGGAATTATTCTACGAATCTTATTTCGTCGAGAAGAAGTTGGACCTGTATCCGAATATCCTTCGCTGAGAGAATACCCACGAATCGGGTGAAATCGATTCTACGGAGATGGATAGGGTTCCAGATCGGTCGCGTCGCAGTGAGCTAAAATTTCTATTCCCGGTTCGATGTTATTTGCGCAACAGATGTTCCTCGCCACTTAGACGAGGACGAGGAACATCCTGGACAAGTACCGAAACGCGGTAGCTGCGATCGGGTACTCGTGGCTAGACTCGATAACGAATCACCGTTCGAGCGTGCGTTGTCTCTCGAGCGTCGTGGCGCAGGAATCCCGAACCGTTTCTTCGGCGATCGGTTCGTCCCGTTCCGTGATATTCTCGTCCCCGATCGATATTTCGAACGCGGGAATGGACCTAACCCCGTTCCTTCCCGTCGCGTACCGCTCGCCACGGAGCTCGTAACGCGGAGCAATTTCGACGGGCAAGCACCTTGCTATTCACCTTGAAACCGGTCCAGCGATGCTCCTCTTCCTCGCGAGACCCGATCGAATCGAATCTTCGTGTCCGATCTCTCGTTCACCCGCAAACGAGTTCCACCTCGTGCGCGGATGCGAGAATGATTCGCGAGTACCCGTGTTTACTTGCCGAGTCATCTTCTAAATTGCAGCGTGTTACGGCCGTGTGTCGATCGGGGATCGATATTGCGATAAAAAGAGGGGAAAAACATTATTGCCCGGCAGCGGCGTTCATCGTTCCCGCGTTCAAGTAGCCGCGAGCCCCACCGTTCACGCGGACGCGGGCGACGCTCGTTCGTTCCTACCTTCTTCGACCGGTAGTGCCACGGCGAAGGTAATGTCACGTCGTATCGTAAATTGGATTCTAATTAAGGCAGGCTCTGGTTTCGTTCGAGTCGACCTTCCGTGTACACTTTTCGCGAAAAGGCGCTGGCTACCCGATCGTGTACCGCGCGGACCTCGAGAGATCGCTCTCGCGCGGAATTCTCGGTGGACATTTTTCCTACGTCTTCGCGATGGACGCGATCGTGTTCCATGTTTATGGGATTGTACAGGGGCTCGGTATTGTCTCCAAGTGGACACTTTTGAGAAATTACACCTGCGCGAGAAATTAAGAGCATCGTACTGGAGAAGTTAGGAAGAACGTATCTCGAAAGTCGGTGACGACGGGAGAGAAAATAGCGAAGTTTGTTTTGATAATTGTGATCGTGGTGAGTGAGTTTCGTGCACAAGTTCTTTGGGGCACATGTGCGTTGCTAGTGACGTTACGTTGCGTTGGAAATGTATTCTACGGACGGAGAACCGTTCCCCTTGACTCGTGGTACCCCTTGGGAACGATCACTCGAGCTCCACAGGATACTTTTGTAGGTTCTCCAGACCTTCGGTGATTCGTGGCCTACGTGGACTTTTTAGACTATAGTTGATCCGGTTTATATAGAATATCTTCGTAGATTGTTTAGACTAGTATCGATCCGTGATATCCGTAGAATATTTTCGTAGATTGTTTAGACCACTATTGATCCGTCATTTTCGTAGAATATTTTCGTAGATTGTTTAGACCGCTATCGATCCGTGGTTTCCGTAGGATATTTTCGTAGATTGTTCGGACCACGGTTGATCCATAGCCTCTATTAGATACCTACGTAGATTGTTTAGACCACCGTTGATCCATAGCCTCGGTAGGATACCTATAAATTTTCTAAACCACCGTTCGTTCGTGGTCACCGTAGATTACCCTTATGAATCATTCGGACCTCCGTTGAGTCGCGGCCTTCGTAGATTACCTTCGTAAATCTAGATCGTTGTTGACTCGTGACCTCGGTAGAATACCTCTACAGATCTTCTCGACCGTTGTTGACTCGTGACCTCCGTAGAACACTTCTACAGATCTTCCAGACCACCGTAAATTCGCAATCTCCGTAGAGAACGTTTCTACAGATTTTCTACACCATTACCGATCAGTGGTAGCCACTGATATAACTTTGTACATTTTTCAAACCATCGCTGATCCACGACGTCCATAGAATATCTATACAAATCATTTAGGTGGTCGTCGATCGGTGTCCTCTGAATACACCTTATCGAGCAAGTCTCGAAATAATGGTTCCCTCCCAATCTTTCGATCTCGCATCGGTACTCTGGTAACTCCATACATTACACAGAGGTACTCCAGTAATTCCATACATTACACGGATCTTCCAGACCGTTCTATATATCTCTGAGATCTCCTACAGATCACCTATAAATCAAATCCCCTACCCGCTCCAAAATCTCAGAATCTACTCCTTCCGCGACAGAGAACCATTCTCATCGATTTTCAAACGAAGGATTTCCTTCGTCGGAGGAAGTCGAACCGTCCCCTGCCCGCGTGACTTTCGCGAAGAGGATTCACCGCGACGACCGCGTCTCGGCGTTCGCGAGAGGGTTAAAGAAATTAGACGACTCGACCCCGGGGGCCCCTCGTCCGGGCCTTAGATCGTTCATCGCGCCTCCGAGGACAGCTGGCACCGCGCGTTCAATTCCGACCAATTCCAATTAATTCCGTGGAATCTCCAGAGTTCGTTTGCGACGGGACGCGCGGTGCCAGGATCGCGCGTACCGCGGGCGTAAATCGCGCGGCAAAGATTGCGAGTTATCGCGGCTCCGAGCGGACAAAGTACCGGGGGAATCTTTATCATCGGGGGCCTCGTACGCCCGGTGCGCAGCCGCAAATTGGACGCGCGATCCGCGCCGGGCACGCTATCATTTAACGTCGTCGTATATTACGCTAAAGCGCGCTCGCGTTCACTCAGCTCGCTCGCTCGTACGCTCGCTCGCGTCCCCTTTCCTTCCTTCTTGGCGAGTCCGGCACGAAAAGTCCGCTCGGTCCATCGAGCTGGACGAGGCTGAAAGAAGAGGGAGACGAGAAGAACGAGGAGGAGGGGTACGGAGAGAGGGCCGCGCGAGAGGGAGATCGGCCGGCCGCGATATATAATGCCGCTGGCATGACAAGGCGAGAGCAATTAGATGTCGCCGGATGCAGCTGCAGGCGATTGCGTCATCGGAGTTACTTTGCAACCTTGATCTCTCTCGTAGGGGTCTCCGCTTCCCTGCCTGCCTTGTCCCTCCCCCGTGGTTCGCCTCCGCGTCGTCCGCGTCGTCCGCGTCGTCGTCGTCGTCGTCGTCGTCTTGTTCCAGCCCCTGAGGACCGACGAGGGCCCCGTCGCTGCGTCCTCGCGTTTACCGAGAGACGTCGCTCCGTGAGAGGCGCCGGATCGCGCCACGCCGCGACGAGAGAAACGTTGGAAAAAAGAAACAACGGGGTGGGGAGCTTGGGGCAGAGATGGTGGAAAAGGGGGGGGCTGTCTCGGGCGGATCACGGCCGTGGAATTCATTAGCGCGGACCGTAAATACGGAACGATCGCTAGATTCGCTGGCTCTCTGGTATATACATCGAGGCAGAAACACGCTATGGAAATCCAACGCTGCGGATCCGTCCCGGTGATACGCAGATTCGCGAGGGGGGCTATACCCGCACGCGGAGAGACGGAGCGAAAGAGAGAGAGTGAGAGAGAGAGAGAGATCTCCCTAGCCACGAGGAAAAGTCACGGGAGGAGGGTTTCACCGTTATCTCCGTTTGCTCATTTACATTCAATCAAGGTAGTCAGAAAACACATCGCGCGCGGCGGATTCGAAGAAACCGGCCGGGTGGAGAACCGATATTAAACGGCGGTCCCGTGGACAGGGGCTCTCCCAACGTTCTGTCCCGTAGAGAAATCGCGATCTTCGCGTGTATTCGTCGGAAACGCCGCGCATAAAATAGAATTATCCTGTAAATCAACCGGTTTCGCGGCGTACCCCGGAAGCGAGTATCCAGGCCGTGTAATTTAGACGCCGATTAAGCTAAGAGTCGTTAAAGACCTCGAACGGAGGAGGCGCGCAGTGGGAACAGGTGCGATTCCGCGATATCGCGGGCGGTGACGCGTTTCCCCGGCCGGTTGCCTCCACCGCGTTGTCCTTCTCTTTCTTCTTCCTCCTCCACCGTCAACCGCCACCACCATCACCACCGCCACCACCTTGGTTTTTCATCCAGCGGCGAAACACGCGCGCAAAAACGCGCGACGAAACGAACGAGCCCCGCTCGTTTTTGCCGCGGCGGTTCAGTCCTCGCGTCGCGATCCCGCCGCGGAATCGTGGGACTCGTTAAACCGTGCCTTCTCTCGGGTTAATTATCCTCCGCCCGGTGAGAGCCTGTGTTTACCCTACCTTTGAGCTTTTCTTGCCGACGGAGCACCTGCAGTGAAAGAGAGAGAGAGAGAAAGAGAAAAAAAATAGGAACGCCTACCGAGCTCCGATTATCGGTATCCACGACAATCCTATCGGGGACACGACTGTCGTTTTTCCGCGAACGGAAGGAAACTCGCGCGTCCTCGTGATCGTCAGGCAGGTGTTTCCGATCGATTCGCGGTTGTCGTCACGCGTCACACCGTACGGAGAGTTTAACCGTACGCGGGTGTCCACCGAGGCGAGGATTACGCCAACTGCGAAGCTGCAAGAGTGACGCAACGATACCTGTAAAGAGTCCAACGTGGACTACTCCCCTCCACGAACGATCGTTCGTTTATTGCCGTTTAGCGCTTCCGATGTGACACCTATCTTTAAAAGTAACAACGAACACCGATCTCACGGGCGAGAAGTCCACGCGACGGTCCAGTTTAGTCGCCTGGCGACCACTTTGGAACACGGTGTCTCCGTATTTGGTACCCGCGGGTTTCCATCGAGGTGCTTGAACTCTTTCGCTCGGTTACACCGGCCCGAAACGTCCGAAGAATTTCCGACTTTCCCCATTGTTGGTGGCGCGGCTTCCAGCCGCTGCGTTCGCGACGCGAGCCTCTTGCAACGAAGGACGCAACAATGGAATTAGACGGTAGATGCCCCGCAACCCGTATCGTAAAACGTTACTAGACGATTGTAGGTGGTACGGGGTTTCACTCGGTCGGTGCACGCTTCGCAACCCGTATCGCGAAACGTTCATTGGACGATCGTGGTCTTGTTTCGCCTGTAGAGTTCGCCTCGGAACGCGAACGCCTCGCGACCCGTATCTTCGAACGTTGTTCCTCTTTCGTCGGACGACGATTCCTCCTCGCGCGGCTACGCGAACCCGGGATTTCGGTGCTTTCCTCGCCAAGCGGGATCGTACGCTTGGACGATGCGGGCGTGCAACGCAGCCCTCTTCTAGAGGGAAAAAAGTTCCCACGAGTCCGAGAACCGCGGAAGAGGGACGCGAGCACGTGTAGCGTGGCTGCGACAACTTCGAGCCGATTCACACATGGCCGGGCCTGTTTCGTGGTTCCTCCCGTTTCGGATGCGCGCCCGTTACGCGTGTTCCTTCGGTATGCAAGTACGACTGCTAAACATCTGTCCGACGTGTTTGTTGGCCGAGCCGCGGCGGCCTTTCGGGGAGAGGGCTCCACGAAGATGAACCAGAGCCCTTCGCGAGCCTCTGTTACGAGCATGCTCCGTAGACCGGGAACGGATCAACCGGGAAACAACGTCTTTCGAGTTGGACATTTGCCGGATCGATTTTTCCTCCACGTTTTCACCCGTCTCGAGTTTACCCACGGGCGATAAAACGAAAGATTTTTTGCATTTTCTCCGGTGACCGTGATCGTGGTACAGAATCTTTTTCTCGCGTTCTTTCTTTCTCTACGTTCAACGAGCAGAGTATGTATTCGAAAGACTGTAACCGGATCAATTTCCATCCGTTGGAAAATCGAACGAAACGAAGTTAACGCGATTGAACTGTACAGGGTTACATTCTCGAGCAAAGGAACACTCGTGTGACGTTTTTCCGTTAATCTCTCAAACACGCACCTATCCGTCTATCCAAATCACGTCTATTCGTGATTCGTTCGACTGAATTGGTGCTTCGAATAACCATACCGGAGAACAACGAGAGAAAGTCATCCGTAGGTTGTGCCGTGTTGTCAAAGCTTTTGGAAAAATTGCTTCTCGGATACGAAAAGCAGAAGATTGCTTGATCGTTCGCGCTCCGCTGGCCCTGTAACGTCTACTCACTCGACGAAGAGACAAGTTGGCTTCTTTCTCGTCGCTTGTCTCTGTTTCTTTCGTGGCTCTCGCTAACAAGTGGCAAAAGCGACTCGTCGTCTCGCAAAAACCAGGAGATCCATTTACCAGGGGGATGCAACTTCGTTGCCTACAAATCCCTACGGCACGTACTCTCGCGACGAAGAAACGAGTCGCGTTCTTTTTTTGGTCGGTCGCTACTGTTTTGCCAATTTCTCCCGATCGATTTCATCGAACAGGTGAGAAGCAACTGCGCGATCTCGTAAGAACCGGGCCATTCGTGCGACCAAGGCTGTGCAACATTATCGTTTACGCTCTACCGTCGACCTGCAGAGTCCGCTGTATCGATAAAGGAAGAAATTACAATTGTCCCTCGTCGCGTGTTTTTCTGATTTCTCACGACCGATTTCGTCGTGACAGATGACCAGCTACGTGTACAGCAAAAACTGGCCGATTACCCGCAACTTTGTTGTTTACACACTCCCTTGGTGACCCCTGCAGCGTCCACTCTATGGAACAAATCACGTTCATCCTCGTCGCCGGTTTTTCCAATTTCTCACGATCGATCTCATCGATCAAACGACAGCAACCTCGCGCACCGAAAGAACCAGATTCCTTTATCAAGGACACGCAACTTTGTTATTTACAGTTCGTTGTCGACCTACCGTGGCACCAATTCTCTCGATCACGGGACACACGGTTACACTTTTTCTCGCCGTTCGTCTCCGGCTTTTACTCGCCAACGTTTGCTCTCCAACGATTCCGTCGAACAGGTGCCACGAGTTCTGAGTTTGGTTCGCGGTGATCGTAGAGTACTCTCGCGTTGGCCATCTTCGCGAGATCGTTGTTAAAAACGCTAGCGAGCAATACCGATGTCGCGTCGCGGTTGAAACTGTTTTATGTAAATTCTAATCGCGCAACAACGATATCGCTCGACCGACTCCGGTGGCGGTCACGTTGATCGGGCTAATGCATTTAAGCGCGTGCAACCGACGGTCGGCGCTATTAATCGTCCAGTAATCGAATCGTTCAATTGACTCGACTTTCCTTTGAACGTCGGATCGTCCATTGTACGCGGCCTCCTCTTCAACGGGTTCATCGAAGGTGCGCCCTTCTCGAATCGATCTCGCGATTTATCACGATCGCGACGATACGACATCGCAACGATGTTCCGTGTTCCCTTTTCGGTATACGTAGCCAGCGATACTGTTAACGAAGAAACGCGTTCGCGAAACGATGTCCACGGACCCGTTACTTTCCTCGAAATTTACAACGGAGCGAACCATCCTTCCGAGAATGCTTCTTTTAATATTTCTGACCTAGAAAAATTTCCTACGTATTGTATTTTTTTTTTTTTGGTCGCGAAATTCTGGATTTTTTCAAGCGCAAAGAGTTGAAATTAATCAGAGTGTTTCCGAGTGAATAATTTCTTCCAAAACTTCTCGTCGAATTTTCCTTCGTACTTTTTTATATTTCTACAGATCGAAAATTGTTCGTGGTTAATATTTCCATCGATGTTTACACCGAGTTTAGATTTCGAAGAACTCGAGAACTTTTCAAATCTAAAAGCTCCGAAACGCTAGAAGAACCTCAACGTTTCTTCCCAATCTTCGATAATCTCGTAATTCTATCATCTGGTTTATCTCCTAACCGAAGAAAAAATTGTTTACATTTAATACTTTCATCGATCTCTGTTAAATCTAGATTCGTTCTCAGATTCCTACAACTCGGACACTTTCGCTTCTAAAACCTCCGAAACCCTAAAAAAATCTACATTTCCACTTTCCCTAACAATCTCCGCTCCGCAACGAAGAAAAAATCGTTCGCGCGTAATACTTTCGTACATCCTCGCCAAGTCCAGATCCGGTCCATCTCATTCGCACAACTCGGAAACCATCCGCCTCCAAAAGTTCCCGAAACGTTAAAAAAATCTCCACGTTCCCCTCTCCCTGACAATCTCCACAGTCCAGATCCACTTCGCGCTTCTTCCACTCCACAGGTCATCTCCGTTTCGAAATGAGAGAAAAAAAAGAAATCGGTAAAAAAAAAAACTGCAAACCGTTCGTTGCAAGCAGTTACATCGTCGATCGAGTACTCGTCGATCACGTGTCGGTGGAACGATCGTTTCGAGACACTTGTAATTTCCGTCGGTACGGAAAAGGAATAAACGCAACGATCGATTTTTCCGCAGGTTCGACAGGCGGGCCTCGATCGTCGTATCGAGCGCGATCCCCGATCGAGATCCACGCCGTTGATCCTCTCTCCTTCCTGTCCCGTCTCCCTTTCCTCGACGTCTTCTTCGTCTTCTTCCTCGCGGACGTCGTGTCATTCTTCACCGCCAGGGGCGTCGGTGTCGCCGGCGGACTCGAACGAAGTAGGGGAAACTCGGAGGGCCGTGTGTGTCTTCGTCATGTGTGTTTCCTAGCCGGTGCCCCTCGAGACTCTTCAGTTCTCCACGGGCCGCCGTGCGAGCAGGTTCGCGGGAAATCGTTCCGAGTTCAACGCGTCGAACGAGTCGTTTCCCCTCCCTCGTTCGACGTGTCGTCGAACCTCCGCCAGGGGCTTCCGTTACGGAGCCTAAATTCGCGGGTGATCGTGCGCGGAACTTGTAACTCGTTACCGGGACGAATTTAAGGGAGAACGCGGGTTTCTAAACATGGGGGGAAAAAATAAAGAAGGGAAAAAAAGAAAAGAATTGTCTACCGGTGACCGAAAAGAAAAAAAAAAGAAATAATCGACTAGAAACGGATCTCGATCGGTGACAATAGGACACGCCGGCCCGTAGCGGGTTTCCTCTTCCTCGTCGCGGTCGTTCGGTTTCGAACTCGAGCCAATCCGATTCGACGTTGTACCCCGGGGTTCGTGGAACGTTCGTCCAGTGGGGTAACGGGGAACGAGGAGGTAACAGTGCGCGAGACCAGTGCGCGTAAAAGTGTCGAGGGGGCCAACCGGCCAGCAGCCGCGCGGAAGAAAGAAGAGAAGAGAAGAGACCAGTCACCGGCCATACGAGAAAAGAAAAGAGAAATAAAATGCTGGAACGAGGGGGATGGTTCTCGATGAGTATGTTCATATATGGTAGAGATCCAGCAGCGAGGTATAGAGTTCCTACGTAGTGTTCAGAAAGTAGGAACTTCATACCGTGCTCTTGGACTTGCCGAAAGATCGTCGAGAGTTTTGGGTGTCGGAGTGAATACGATATTAAACGGAAAACACCGAACGACGCGCGACCATGGAAAAGTACACCGACGGAACCAGCCGGAGAGTGACCGATAAGCGCGGGATTTATCAACGATTCGATCCCAGACGACCAGGATGTCGGTTCCGTTCGAAGAGTAAGTCGAGTCGCGCGAAAACGACCGGTTTTCGAAACTTTCGTCGCGAAACGTGCACGGATTCTTTTTCTTTTTCTTACGGCGAACGCTACTTGTGTTTCTTTCTTTTTTCTGGTATTTTTTTTTTTTTTTTTTTTTTCTTTCTTTTTCCTCCGGTCGAAACACCATCGCGAATTTCGGTGCTCGGACGAAATCTCGTGGAACGAACGAGTTTCTCGAATCGACGACAGTTTCTTTCGTATGTTCAACCGTTAGTTGTAATCGACGTCCGAGAACGATCGAAACGTGGCAATCGGGCTCGAAAGTTTCAATTTCTCGAAAAGTGACAACTTTTCCCAGGTACTTGGACTTCTCTTTCGATGGATAGATAAGAGTAGCAATTTTTTAACAGAGACGGAGGACGATCTTCGATTTCGATCGAAAGATTCCACGATTCTCCGCCACGCGAGTGCCGATCAGTGGAGAACCCTGTACGGGGTTGGAAAGTTCGAATTTCTCGAATAGTGAGAATTTTTTCGACACGTCGACTTTTCCTTCGAGAGTTGATCAAGAGTAGCGATATTCACCCGAAGAATGTTTCGGTTTTGGTAAAAAAAAAAGATTCCTCGATCCTTCTCGTCACGCGAGTGCTGGAAATCAGTGAGCAACCCCGCACGAGAGTTCAAAGTTCGAATATCAGAAAAAGAGTATTTCTTCGAGAATCAAGGAATAACAATTTCCACGAGAAGCAAAGAACGTTTTTTATTTCGATCGAAAAATCCCTCAATTCTACGCGAGTGCTGAAAATTAACTGGCAATCCCCTACCGGGTTAAAAGTGAACTTTGGAACCTTCGTTTCGAGTTTCTCGAAGGGAAGAAAAATTCTCTCGAGAGATCGAGCTTGACAATTTTTTTATCGAACACGTTCGTTTCGACGTCGACCAGAGAATTCCCCGATCCTCGGCCACGCGAGTGAAAAAATCAGTGATGAAATTCCAGAGGGGTTGAGAATTCGAATATCTCGGCTAGAGAATTTTTCCAGGAATTGAACAATAGTAACGATCGATTTTTAGCAAAAAATAAACGTTTCAATTCCCGTGGAAGATTTCCCCCGATTGTTCGGTGCCGAAAATCAGCGGGCAACTTCCGCGGCCGCGATAAAAGAAAGTGGGGGAACAAGCGGAATTGGCAATACATCCAAAAATAGTGTGCTAGAGTTTCTCGGTTACCAACCGGATGTGTACGATTCGAAACTTCCAACCGAGTGAGGAAAGGTCTCGCGAATTCCGCGAACGGTATCGGACGAGAGAACGGTGGATTTCTCGTCGAGAATAACCGCGATGGAAAAAGAAAAAAAAAAAAGAAAAAAATGAAAGAAGAGTCATCGATTTCGCGAGTCAGGATGGACGCGTCGAGTCTCCGTTTATAATCGTTTATAATTCGAGTTTCCAGTGCTCGCACCGTTTGCGCGAAAGAATCGACACTTGACCCGACGAACTATTTCCGTCGAATCGTTTAATACGCGCGAGTGAGTGGATCCTCGAGACGAAACCGTCCGCGATTAATAATTAGCGATTAATTATCGATTCGTCGCGACGTCTCGACTCTGTGCAGCACATGACCGTGCACGTTTGCGCGGACGAACGTTAAATCGACGACGCCGTGGTGGACGCGTTTCGTTTCGAAATCACCGCTTCGGCTGCGCGATCGAACCGATTCGTTCCGTTCGCGAATCGACGGCCGATTTCATCGACAACGTTGCGCTTTTGATCGTTGTAAGCGAACGACGCGCGCGAAACGAACGTATTTCTCGAGGTTTTGGTATTTGCTTTGTTTCGTTGCGCGAGAAACGATCGTCGTACGGAAAAAGTATGGTAACGATACAAATTTGCGAATACCGAGTTTTGCGGAGGATATTTAAAAAATAGGATAAGAATCGTTCAAAATTGTTCGATTTTTGAGAGTGAAGGCTGTAGGTTTTGAACACGATGGTGTTAGGTCGTGTGGAATTATAAAGGATAAATTTTGAAAAGTTTATAGAGTTTTGCAACGGAAGAGAAATTTGTCGTGAGTGGTATGGTGACGATACCAATTTGCGAATACAGAGTTTTGCGGAGGATATTTAAAAAATAGGATAAGAATCGTTCAAAATAGTTCGATTTTTGAGAGTGAAGGCTGTAAGTTTTGAACACGATGGTGTTAGGTCGTGTGGAATTATAAAGGACAAATTTTGAAAAGTTTATAGAGTTTTGCAACGGAAGAGAAATTTGTTTGTCGTGAGTGGTATGGTGGTAATTATTATGGAAAAAGTTCGGTAGCGATAATCATTTGCAAGTACGTTTGCGTTGCGTTTTATGGATGGTATTCAGAGAAGGAGAAAAACGATTTGAAACGGTTCGATTTACGACAGTGAATATTGATTTTAAACGCAAAGGTGTTTTGCGTTCCGCGGGGAACTATAGTTTGTGAAATATAAACTACGAGGAGTTATAGAATCTTGCGAAAAAAAAGAGAAAAGAAATTCATTTATCGTAACTAGCGTCGAGTCGTTTGCAATTATTGCCATAGATGCAGTTTGACGGCGAAAAAAATGTGGGAATACGAAGCATACTTGCATCGTGCTGTACGTATAATATTTCAAGAAGAATACGAACCGTTTCAAATAGTGTAACTGGTGACGATGAAGTTCTAAACGCGCACAGAACTCTAAACTATAAACTTCGAGAAGGTGTCTTAGAAATAAGAAAAACGTTTGTTTAACGCAAACGATGTCGTTTTACGTATTAAATTTATTCGTTTCGAAATCCCTGTGTTCCAAAAACTCTCGACTTTGCTCCGTTCACGAACCATACAATTCTTATTCTTTTCAAAAATTCGTAAACTCGAATGAAAATTGTCAATTCTGGACGCAAGATTTTCGGTGGACGAATACGTAAATACTTGCAGTCCATCGCGAGAAACACGATCCGTCTTACACGGTGTGAAAAAACCAAGTAAATCAAGACTCGACACCGTTATTGAAACCATTTCCGTTTGCAGCGCGATAGCTGGAATTTTTCTAAAATTCGATATACTCGTGATGTTTGTATTACATTTCTGCACCACGATAACCTGTACTCTTTGCGTTCACTTGCAACAAGGTTCGATAAACGTCACTCATCGGGACGCGTTCGATTTAAGCTGAAAAATCATTAAACGCTCGTTAAATCATCGAGAACGTTTCATTTTCAACAATTACGCGTAGACTTTTACGAGCGACTGTACGCGTATCATGGCGGTAGCTGGCTCATTGTTGGGTCAAAATACCCACAATGTAAAATCGTTTGTTCCGACGAGTAACACGAGTAGATCGTTACAATAATAACGTTACGGTGGTTCGAGCAAAGAATATTACGCTAAATCAACAACCGCAATTGCAATTGCCGAGCAATAGCCGAGAACGATATTTATTATAGATTGAATCATTGCCCGCGGTACTACAAATACGGCTCGCTCGGTCTACGCGTTATAATTTTACGTTCTAACGAATTGTTAGAACAAACATAGGTTCCACGTGTACTTGAGTATACTATATACACAAAAATGTTTCACACTCGAAGCGACTCTGCTAAGAGGGTCCTAATCTTAATAAGCACACGAGTGTAGTTTCTCTTCTTCGTGAAGTAGATTACAGACGCGAGACACGCTCGACAACCGTACTTTCGGTTGTTAAAAATTTGTACAAATTTCAATCGAAAGATTCGAAACGAGACCGTACGCGTCTGCAAACGAGATTAAAAACCGATCGCTTTGTGCTCGCGAACGAAGCTTCCTGAGAAGTGAAATATTTAAAAAAAAAAAAAAAAAAAGAAAAAGTAAATGCAACCTCAAAGATACACACGCCACGGCGCAAAGAATCGCAAAAAGTTCCAGACACAAATAAATTGTCACAAAATCAATATCCCTGCACGAAGAGCGGCCAGCAGATAAACGGTATTGACAATTCGCGCGTCGCCGATAAGCCGATATTTTTCTCCGATTAACGATAACAACATTGCTCCACTCCCCCCTCTGTCTCTCTCTCACTCTCTCCTCGCGGCGTGAACTTATCGCGAGTACCAACATTGACGAACACCAGATAGAGACGACCGACGGGGTTCGAATACCGTCGCAGGACAAGTTCCCATCGATTAGGTTCGAAAATTCGATAAGTGCTTGTAGGATATAACGTCGGATGAAAAAAGAATCGCGTCGTTGGATCGAAGTTGTTTTTAATTGTATTTATCAATATTTTAAACGTTTGGATCTCGTGTTTGCGACAGGTAGCAATTGGAGAAACATAATACTGTACAAGAAAATGACAATGGAAGGAGACATTTTTTTTATACGTGTTTCTTTTATAATTGGAATAATTGTGGATTATTTTTGTATTTTTTTGGTAAGTAAGAATAAGTGATAAGTGAACATAAATGACAAACGAAGAAAATTTTCTTTTAATTTTTCCAAGTCTGTTAAAAGATTTGAAAATTTGAATTTCTCTTCTCAATCATTCATTTTGCACAAATAGTCTTTTTCCTTCTCGACTACTTCTAATTGTATATCTTCCTTCCTTCCTTTTCTTTCTTGTAGAATGATATACTCGTTTAATTATCAAAAGGATACAAACACTAAATTGAAGCGTTTAAAATATTGATAATTATTATATCGTTCACCTTCCACAAAATATTTCCCTCTTCTCTACTCGTCTACGCAACTACGTGTCTTCTTCCCTCCCTTCTCTCGTCGTGGAACGATACGCTCTTCCAATTCAAGAAAATCCAAAAAAACCAAGTAGAAACTAGTTTACCAATAATATTAATAAACACGTCCAGAGGCACACCGGTGTCTACGGTCGTGCTTTAATTCGGATCAGGTTCGAAATTCAAATAGACGAGGAGAATCTATCCTCCACGGTGCTCGCCTATCTGAATCGTTTCGGGAAGGGTCGTCGATAGGCGCGGACCGATATTGGTCCCGATCGATGTTTGCATGCGGTGACGGGATTATGTTTGACTCACCGAATCAGTGCCACGACCATTTGTCACCTCGAGATTAAATAGAGAGCCCAACTGTCTTCGAGGAGCGAATGGGGACACGGTACAAGGGTGATTATTAGGCGTCCCTTCTTCGTGGCCACCCCCACCGGCTCGTGTCTATGTGCTTTCTTTTATTTTTTTAATCGGCCTCGCCAACCCCCCACGAAGATAAGACATCGAAGGCAGAGGATACCGGGACCGGTTGTCGAATTAGCATGCGTTCGACGAGCGATGAGATTTTTCACCGACGAGGCATGTAACGTTTCAACGACAAATTGTATTCGTTTATGGGCTCCAGATGGATATTTGCATTAGGGGCGCGAGATACCCGCCAGTTTCCCGCGCTTTTCTCTGCACGTCCCTCGATCGAAGTCACCGGGGACGGTGATCGTTTCGATCTTCCGTGAGAAGTGTTTCGCGAATCGTACTCGACGTTCACGAGTGTCGTTTGCGACACCAACGGTTTAGGAGATGAAACGGAGATCACACCTGGGTCAAAACGGACCCGTGACTCGACCTCGACTCGCACAAATACTTGGAACGAAGACTCTACTATTTCATCCAACTCGAAAGCTGTGCTATGTAACCGAACGATGGAAAAGTATCTCTGGGTCTGAAATGACCCAGACGTGGGATTCCGTTATTTTATCGTGCTTTCTGAATTTCTAAGGAAACTCGTATCAATGGTATAATCGAGCGATGATAAACGTATTTCTGGGTCCGAGAAGACCCAAGCGTGATAGAATCAGAGTTATTCGAGAGTCAGTCGAACGATCGAACGACTATGGTTTTAATCGTAGTGGAAAATCGAACGTGACAAAGTGCGAACGTTCTCTCGCTCTGTCGTTCCATCGTCGATTATTCTCGATCGTGGTTTTACATTTTTTTTTGTTTTTCTTTTTTTTCCTTTTTCGACAATCCGTTGCTTCGTTGTCAATTATTTGGGATCGTGGTTTTGCATTTTTTTTTCGGCAATCTGTTGCTCGCCGTGTTTTTCAATGTATTTCGTTACGCGATATAAAGCGTCCGCGACGGCTGAATTTCGACGATCGGTTGCAGTCTTTTTCGAACCGTGAGAGTGTAAAATCTGTTTCGGGCTTCGAAAAATTTCGTTCGCTGTAAAGTGACTCGATCGAGCGTATCGCCCTTTCCCGCGTATTGGAAATTCCGAACGCGCAAACCGATTACGAGAATTTACAAAACGCGCCATAACTTGCACCGAACGGCCGGAATACGCGACAAATTCGAAGTTGAAACAGTAAAAGCGTTAATTTTTTGTTACATGAATTCGATACTGGCACTTCTCTCGCGTTTACAAGTTATTTCAGAGAAATATTCACCCTCCAGTGAACGTTCCGAACGTTATTCGATAGTTGGATCGTTCGTACGATTGAAATTATTTTCCAAAGAATCATTTCAACGTTTCTTTTCCAACACCTTCGACATACTGTTGGAAAATCGGAGAAATTCACTTGCTCGTGAACAATGATAAATTTGTTGTTCAACGTTGGACAATTTTACCGGGTATTTTACAACTGGATCGCGCAATATTTTTGTAAGCAACGAAAACACCACGCGGCAAGGTTAAGGTTGAACACCACTGACCTAGACCCTCTCGAAAGATTCTACTTTATCTCGAAGATATGATAAAGAATTTACCGAGTCGAGCAGCAACCACTTCACGTTTCTTTTTATCGGGCTTTGCTGCAGTTTTTACTTTCTCTTCACAGTCGGAGCTGTTCAGATTTATCTGGCAGCTTGTGGTTCGTTGGAATGAAACAAAAAAGAAAAAAAGAAAAAATAAAAGAAAACACGTAATCTATTCGACGACGTATTTTGTAATAATTTGAATACGAATGGAACGAAATAAAAGCAAAATCTGGTAAAACGAATAAATAAATTCAGTAGCCGGTCGACAAAAAAAAAAAAATGATATCGAAACCGAAATTACCACGATAGATTTCTACCAAGTAAATTACCATTCTCGATTTAATCGCATCATTTACCTCTATCACTTTACATTCGAGTTTTGGACGCGTGACCATTTTTTCCCTCTCTAGTCGGTTTCGTTTTATTTATTCGTTTCTTCTTTCTTTTTTTTCTTTCTCCTTTTTATTTCAAATTGGCACGATATTCGAAACGGTTCGACATTTCGAAAGTTTCAGTGGTACAGCATCTGCCCGGCTTTCCACGCGTCGCGTACGTGGACGGCCCCAACAAAAATCACGCACGCGAAGAGTGGGGTGCATAAATTATGGCCGTACGCCATCTTTCTCCTATGGTGTGCCGATTGGACGAACGGAAAAAAAAAAAATCCATCCCTCGCCTAAGCGATCCCGCACGGGCGCAGTTTTCACCCCAAATACGCGAAACGTCCGCGCCATTTTCCTTGGACGATTTTAACCCCTCCCACGACTCGGTTCGCGAGTGTTTAGCAAATGTCGTTACCGCGCTCGATAAACTTCGTACGCGCAAAACATTATTGCAAATACAATGAGACGAAGGTGTACTTTATTCCGTGATATCATAACAATGCGTTTTCATTGCACACGACGCTATTGAATTAACGGAAAAGTTGTATTTTAAAGAGAAGATTCGTACCGCGTGTAATCGATGAAAGATATTGAAAATGTTTCTTTTGCATCGTACGAGAGACAAATAGAACAACGAGTACCCAAATGACGCATTTTACTCGTTTGTTTATAACCGGAGCGGTGAAATTATCTGCACGTATTGAAATACGGAATTCTTCCGCGAACTCGATAGTGATACGAAAAAATAAGTGGAAAGAGAATTAACAATACGGAAAGTTAGCATTGGATGTAGAAAGCGAGCTGAGTAAAAAATTACTTTTGTTATCGAATTGAAATCTAATATCGCGTTTCCTTTTTGGAGAACATGTGTACGTTGACGATAAAAGACTTTTACATTTGAAATTATTGTCCAGAGAAGCGTAATTAGTGTTCAGCCTCGAAATAGAAATTTTTATCTATCTTTGAAATTTCTATTGGGATTCTTTCGTCGCGTGGCAATGGACGACGGTGATCCGAAGCGTACGAAAGTGTCACGTGAAATTCGTCGTAATAAAAGCGATTCTGCGAAACGATCTACTGTTGGCTCGTGAACGAGATCAACGTTTTATGCACTCGATGGTATCGGTGCGTAACTTTGTATGGCGTAGAAGCACCATTATCGAAACGGTTATCGATTCGAGCGACGATCACTCTCCACGGAATCAAAAACAAGGAAGTTTGTACAAGAATCGAGAAAGAATGTGTCAAAAAACATTTAGAAAAGTTCTCTGCATAATTATGCACGGGAATAAAAATGAAAAGTATCTAATTTTCTGAGAAACAAGAATATGGAATCATTTTCTTAAGTAAACGTTAATCTTTAAATATTTGTTCGACCTTTATTACTTTTACCTACTGTAAATACCATTTGAAATGATTTTAAGCTACTGAACGAGGTTTTTACATTTTTTGCAAAAAAAATTATCTTCTACAGGGAAAAGGAATTTATAATTTCTCTGCTCCGTTTGTACGAAAGCCTATTACTTTTTCGGTCCATTTGAAATGTCGATTAACCGAATTTAAATTTATTCCATTTGAGAGTATCTCGCTGCGTATTGGACGGTACGAGTGCATAGTAAATAATGAAAATAAATAACGGGTAATGACTTTGCTCGGAAATTAAGCGATGCTGGTTGCGTTAGAACATTGCGTTAATTTAAATCCTTTCCAAATATAAATTTTCATCTGTGACTATTCCAAAAAAAAAAATATTAGGATAGACGTGGATTTCTTTGATCCAGTAATCAGTGTTACATATAAATAGAATCGTTAAAAACTGAACGAACGTCGCTATCGCTTACGGATCGTTTGAAAACATTCACGTGTTTAAAAACAGCAAGATTAAAGAAAAACCTTGCTCAAAGAATACCAATGAATATTATTTAAAATACACAGTTCAAATTTGAAGAAAAAATCAAAATCGAGAAAAATTTGCCACCGATTGAAAAAGAACTTATATCGAGAAAGACACATTATTGAAAAAAAATTCACTCGGCGAAGAACGTTACGCGTTCGTTAATTCTTCGATTTTCGGCGCAATGTTCAAAGACAGTGTCCTTGAAAGGTTAAAATTCCAAGAAAATACATGAAAGCAAAAAAAAGAAAAAAAGAAATATCCATCTTACGAAACCGTGACGGTTTCCCCCTTAATATCTACACAGTGTCCGTTATCTCGGTAGTCCGCTGCACGATCTCGAAAGCGTTAATTAACGTCGCCGGCGTGAAATTCGTGAAAAATCGGCATCGTTTCCCCGCGTTTAGAGCGCGATTTCCGTTTGTCGCGGTGTCCCGGAAGGGAATTCGTTCCGCGAGCGCCACTTTCGTGGATGCTTTCTGCATCTCTCGTGTGCACCTGGCGTTGTTGCACATTGGGCGAAAATTGCACCGCATTGTACTTCATGACGGCGTGTACACGGCGGCGTGTCGTCGCATCTTTGGTCATTGAACTGCGCTAGACATGTGGCACGAATTTGCATACACAAGGTGTTCAGAAATTGAGGATGGCCGCGCATAAGGCGCCGCGAGGTGTGCCCCGCCGTAATAACGAGACTAGCGTACTTTAACGAGGCACTGAAATTACGTCGACGCGAATCGAACAAAAGTCGTGGCCGAAGAAACGTTCTTCGGCTTCGCAGAAAACGATTCCGATCGCAGTAATTGCACCGGCATTAATATTACGCAACCAGGATTACGGTTATTAAATTTCGAACCGCAACGATTGCTTGCTACATTGTAATGTCGTCGTTTGTACGATCGGCGACACTCCGGACCTTTTTCTTTCCTCGTTTTTTTTTTTCCTTCTATTTCGCTATAATTCGATTCTCGCAGCTGTACGTGCTAGGATAAACGCTCGTCTAATTGCAACGATGTATTGTCTCGGAGGTCTAGTGGATGGAAAACCCCATCGGGGGAATTACGAGGGGGGTAATTGACAAGCACGTTTCGACTTTCAGATTAGGGATACCGCGTAATCATTATTCCGGTATTAGTCGATTATTGTAATTTCTCAACGTGGGATGAAATTTATTCTATTTTACATAGCTTTCTCGTTTTCGTACCGTACGGACCACTGTACGAAATTCCACACTGTACTCGTGTACAGTACGCGCTCGAGAAGAACGCCGCAGTGTCATCACCGGGATCCACCTGCATTCTTCTCGACCGCTAATAGTACATTCCCTGCGCCGAGTTAGAAACATGGAACAATCGTTTTACGTAATATTTCCATCTTACGGGTTTGAAAGCTTTGAGTACTATCCTTTCGGTGATAACTCTTTGTAGAAAAATACAATTCTCACCCGTAGAAGTTGTATATTTATCAATAATGCGACTCCTTCAACCCGACCTTTTTTATATTATTTTTAAATACTCGAACTATCGTTTCGCACGGAACAAGTCTCAATTTTTCCCCCCAATAGTAAAGGTGACGTCCCTTGGTATTTCATTTCAACTGAATCGCTACAATTACTCACTTTATCTTGTAAAATATCAAAAAAAATATTTTTTCGACTTCAAATTCGCTTTCAAACAATTTCAAGTTTACTTTCGGCAAGTTCCCTAATATTCTGAACAAGTGTTTACACGTTGCTACCGTTGTGTTCTCGCGCGTATACAACAAAGTTACCACTCGGTGTTATTGCGAAAACGTTTCTTACGATGCTCGTGACATCGAGAACGCGATTTTGTGGTTCGAAGGACGATCGACTCGTCGGCCGGAAAGTAAACAATTTCGAGCCGAACCGGAGTACGAGCGCAAACAACGGAGATATTTGCGTCGGTCGAACTTCCGCGGCGCAACTTTGCTGCCCAGAGAACCAAACCTCATCCCGTGGCCATTCTCGTAATTTCCGTTGCACTTTAACGGACGCACCTTGGAAATGTTCGCGGTTAGAGCGCCGCGTTCGCGGTTTGACCCTTACCTATAATATCGAGTCTCGTTCCTTTGTTGTTTCCTTTCTTGCGCCATGCGCGCGCATTTTTTACATACTTTTTGCATACTTTAATTTATTTATACCTTGACGCCCGGCACTCGCCGTCACTCATACGCGACGCGTATACATTTTTCCCCGTTGCGTGTCCGTGTATTTTCAAACACTCTTCGTCGACGCGTCGTTGGAGTTTTTCACGCGACGAGTATTTCTCGCGAGGTAGGAATAAAATGGTTTTCAGTTCGCACGAATCGAGAGACGGAACAAACGTGCGAAGAATCTTGAACGACAAGAACTGATACTTAACGTACCCGTATGCGCGTTATTTGCGATCAAGTTTATATCGATCGAGAGAGGAGTTACTCCGTCGTATATTATCATTAACCTACTCGTATCGCAAGACATTTTTTTGGAAATATTTAAGAGATGTTACACGCTCGATATTTGAGTGATTTTTGAAGGGTTAATGAAGAAAGAAATTTATATGTAAACGGTAGAGAAATTGATAAATAACGCGTTTTCAACGCGTGTGTAATTTAATTCTGATATTTTGTCGCGAGCACCGAAATCTATTATTCTCTGCGTTATCATTTTTTTCACATGCTTCTTCGTTGCGACGTTCGATACAGGACGTAAGAAAATGTGCAATCGACGAATCGAGTACTTTGCAAAAATTTATATCGTCGAATTACCGAGATAATGTACGAGTTGCTACCGAATAAATCTGAACGAGTGAATTCACGATATCGCATATCCGGTTTACCGGATCCGGATTAACGCGTAAGGACGTACAGAGACGTGGGAGAAATATCCGTACGAGCCTAAACGATCTCGTGGGGGCATAGAGATTTATCAACTCGAGGAGTTGGGGGCACTGAATAATGCTATTAATTATCTTGAAAAGGAAAAGTAAATCAGCCGCGGTTCTCCTTGACTCGAGAGATCGCGGATTCAGTTTGTACATAATTAGGCTATAATCGTGGCCGGTAACGGACATTCTCCGATCCAACGTAAAGGTCATAAATTGTACTGTTATTCGGGCAATGACGTTAAACAATAACTCGCGAACACTGTGTACAATCGTCGACGTGTTCCTTGATACCTCCTATCCTATGTAAATAATTTCACCAAGGTATATAATACTTGGCGACACTATATTTTTTACATTTACACATATGTTTCTCCATTTTAATTTCAAAAACTTGCAGAGTCGTGTTCAGTAAATTATAGATGAGAAAGGTGACGTGAACAAATATTGACAGATATATATTCCATCTACAGTTTAAAAGTTTCAAAATAGTTGCAAGACGTTGCTCCGAATTAACTACATTTTCAATTCTGTTTATAGCCTTCGAATAATTAATAGTTTGAAAGGTGCTCGCAATACCTCCTATCCAATGTAAATAACTTCACCAAAGTATATAATTCTTCGTGGTATTACATTTTTTACATTTACACATATGTTTCTCCATTTTAACTTCAAAAACTTGCAGAGTCGTGTTCAGTAAATTATAGATGAGAAAGGTGACGTGACCAAATATTAATACGTATATACTTCTTTTACAGTTTAAAAGTTTCAAAATAGTTGCAAGACGTTGCTCCGAATTAACTACATTTTCAATTCTGTTCATAGCCTTCGAATAATGAATAGTTTCAAAGATGTTCGCAATAATTCGATCGGTCGCTGTATTAACGAAACTCGTTCCGAAAAAAATTTGTAACTTCGTATTCGTGCAAAAATAATCCCCCGCAGTTTGCCGCGAAATAAAGCGCGTTTTGTAAATACACCGGTGAATCCTGTGCGGCGTTCTACGCGGAAACGGTTCGTAAACACCGTTCGTGGCCCGACGTTCCCGAAAAGCACTTTAAAAAACCAACAACACGAGCGTCGAAGAATTAAAAGGTCCACCAGAACCGAACACACCGACCACCTATGTTCAAACAGGTCCGCGGGTTCGGCGCGCGCTTTGAAACACCCGCGATCGATCGTAATAAGGGACGAAATTTATGGGTGCGCGATAAATTGGAATATTTACAGCGCCGTTGGCGTTAATAAATAACAAAATCGTCGGGGCACCGACCGTCCGGAAACACAAAAGGTCCGCGTGCTCGCGCCCGCGCGAAGTATAATTTATAAATATCGCCCCGACAATTTGTTCGCGTCCCCGAAGCGATAATTTCGCGATCCCGATAAACTCGACTCGCATTGCGCGTTCGATTCATAACTATCGTCGCGGCACCGTCGTTCGAGATATCGTATGGGCATCGTGGGCCCCCTTTCGTCCCCTTCTTCTTCCACGGGGAGGGTGACGGCCGCGAAATTGCCATAAGCCACGCCGTAGACCACCGGTGACGACAAAGGCGAGGTTTATCCGCCTCGAGGACCAAAATGGGTGTCTCGTGTCGCGAAATTCAATTTCTCTCTGTCTTTTTCCACGGTATTTGGTTTTCTCTTTTCGTAGACGAGAATCTTTGCTTCACGACTCTGGAACGTTTCTTCGGGGGCGGGAAGTAGAATTTTGAAACTACCATCGTGGAATTAATTCTTTCTACAGTGATTAATTCGAAAAAATAGGGGATAGGTAATAGTTTTGTACAGAGAGAAGAGTAATATTTGTACGTCGAAGAAAAGTTAGATTATCGGGGGTAGAGAAGAGAGGAACATTTTTAGGACATTTAATAAAAGTTCAATGTTGGAGATAGGTAATAGTTTCGTATATTTTGAAACTACGATTGTGGAATTGATTCTTTCTCCAGTGATTAATTCGAAAAAGTAGGGGGTAGGTAATAGTTTTGTACAGAGAGAAGAGAAATATTTGTACGTTGAAGAAAAGATAGATTATTGGGGGTAGAGAAGAGAGGTACATTTTTAGGACATTTAATTAAAATTGAATGTAGGAGGTAATAGTTTCGTATAGAGAGAAGAGCTTGCAGATGTCATCGTTGATGTATTTTTTAATATACGAATTACAGAATTGAGAATTTTACAACGAACGAGTACAAATTTAACCGAATGAACAAACCTCGCGAATGAATCGCTATACGTTGCCCTCGTTCGTCAACTTTTATTCGAAAACAATTTTTCCTGTTTGTTGGTCCATATCAGTTTTATATCGTGTCAGAGTACCTCTTGTTTTAAACGTTTCATCTTGAAACAATCCCGAAAAGGAGAATTTAAAATCTTCTTTCCAAAGACACAACGCTCGCTTTACCATGAAATTATGGAATAAATGTTCCATTGAAAGGTCCCACCGGGATCCTTGTGATTTCTCGTAAAAAATTTAATGTCATATTCGATATATTTTCCCCGTTAATTGACTAATCGGTTAAGTGCGTCATCCATGACTTTGAGGGTGGTTTTAATCCCTCGTAGATCGGTGGATACAAAAATACAAGTTCAATATTTTTCAATGCTCCACATCCGTGTAACTATGACAGTTTAATCAAAATCGGAGGTCGTCGGTTGAACGTTGTTCTTTATTGCTTACGAACCAGCTTTCTTTCAACGTGGCCTACACCTACGGGCTACCCGATGATCGCGTTTCTGTTAATTATGCGTTGCAACGTAAGCTTAAGTTACACAATGCGATTAACGTGGACTATAAATTTCGTTTGCTTGTCTGGGATGTGCCAGTACGGCTCTGTCGAGTATCGTAGTGGGCCCCCTACCGATTTTACAACACCCTATGCCGCAATTGACGTAATTGCCAGCGCAAGTAAATCAAGTCGCGTCCGCCGTCGTCGCGTGCACGGATTCGAAATCGCTTCGGCAGGTCGATGATCTTCCGGTTTCGTTAGAAAAATTCCCAACCGGGGCCACGAAATTCGACCGACAATTTCGAGAGATCTTACGAGTTGTTCGCGAAAGTACGAACGAATATCGATCGTTTAACGTCGCTTGCTATTATTATTTGTCGTTCGTCACTCGTATTCGATGATCGCGAGCGTGCAATAATACCCGGAAGACAATTGCGTTCGATGATTGTATTTCATCCGTGTTTGGGTGCATCCGTGTAAACTTCAACTCAACGTTCTTCGATATCGCGAATAGAGTAGTAATTACGAGTGGAATATTTGATTTCAGTGCCATGTAATTCAAGTTCGTTTACTTTCGAGTGTTTTTACAGTTTATAGGCCCTTAAAACACTTATACTACTATATAAAGACATTAATTTTTTTCTTAAAGAAAGGTTTATATAATATAATTGTACGTAAGGATCAAATTTAAGTAACGAATAGAGTGAGTTCTCGGAGTCTTCAGCATCGACTTCCATAATGAAACTTTCAATCGGATATTTCATAAAATCGTTTCCACCGAATGAATACAATAATACACTCACAAACAATAAAATCAGAACGTACAATTACTTTTTGAACGATTGCAACTGTAACACGAACCGTTCCTATCAAAGTAGCTCTATACGTAGAAGGAACATTATCTTCGTTTCAAAATAACGCTATCTTCATGTCTGCAAAATCTCCGCGGTCCAAACAAACCTACAAAATATAACATTTTCGTTTCACGAAGTAAACGAAGCGCGCTTCGTTTCGATCAATCGTTTGCCGGATGTTCCCACGAATATTGCGACAAATAGCTTAGTCACCGTTCTCCACTTGCGATGCAGAAACAACAATTGACTCGCAACGTGTACGCGTATGTCGACGTACCGAAAGTAGGAACCAGATTCGTTACGATTTCATGTATGTAGTTCTCGTGGTTTTTTTTTATTACAATTCTTTATTAATTTGCAAACGCTTGCTATGGAAATCTGATAAGTTAGCGAGCGAGACGTCACAAGGCCAAGAAGAATTCTGGTGCTTACCAGCCCCTTATAGTACAGTGACTATACTGTAATTATTTAGAGTTTATGTACTCTATTCGAGCGATCGTAGTGCTCTAGTTTTCGACGAGAGCACGTATACACAGTATAGTGTAAAAAGTCACGAAAAAGTTACAGTTTACGAAAGTTGTAGTCACTTAGACTCTATTACGATAAAAATAAATCTCAGAGCGTCCCATAGACCAACCAACTTGTCATCTCCCTATAGTACGTACTCTATTCGAGCGATCGTACTCTAGTGCTCTAGTTTTCGACGAGAGCACACATACACAGTATAGTGTAAAAAGTCACGAAAAAAGTTACAGTTTACGAAAGTTGTAGTTACTTAGAATCTATTACGATAAAATTAAATCTCAGAGCGTCCCATAGACTAACCAACTTGCCATCTCCCTATAGTACGTACTCTATTCGAACGATCGTACTCTAGTTTTCGACGAGAGCACACATACGCAGCATAGTGTAAAAAGTCACGAAAAAAGTTACAGTTTACAAAAGTTGTAGTTACTTAGACTCTATTACGATAAAACTAAATCTCAGAGCGTCCCATAGACCAACCAACTTGCCATCTCCCTATAGTACGTACTCTATTCGAACGATCGTACTCTAGTGCTCTAGTTCTCGACGAGAGCACGCATAAACAGTATAGTGTAAGAGAACGCGAAAAAATTCATGAAAATTATAGTCGTTCGGAGTGTATCCCGATAAAAATGGATCCCACAATGTTCTCTAGACTCTCTAACTTACCGGTTCTCTATACATTATTTGCATCCGTGTGATCGTTACGAGTCGACCGACTCTCGTGGAATTCCGCGCGCGGTTTCTTCGTCGTCCAGCTCGCGTAACAAAACGCGTCGTCTATTGGCTGTTGTGAAAACGGGATGCGTCTGCACGTAGAAGCGTACACGCGCGGGGGGGCCTGCGTTTCCCCTCGCAGGAAGTCAAAGCGGCTGTGGTCGCGTCGCGCTAATGGAAATCGTAAACATTAATTAGCGGAATGGCCGCGGTCCGTGCACCGAGAAATCGGATTCTATACGTTGACGGAGGACGATAGTTCGGACGATCGATCGATTGACGATCCAAGAGCGACCCGATATCGCGTGTACCGTTTGTAACGAGAGTCAGAGAGAGAGAGAAAGTATGTGCGCTGGAGTATGAGCTTCACGATGCACTATTCTCGTTGCAGAGCGAATTTGCGAGAGATCGATGGCATACAGGGTGGTCCAGTGGAAACCACGATATTTTCTCTGTTAAGAATATCGATAATAGTCGATTTTGTGGATAGAAAATAATTTACGTGGAAAGTTTTCTGGTTGTATGTATAGAGGACGTATAGAGGAAACGTTGACGCAAGCTATGCGATTTTGAAGAGGGTG
Organism: Ptiloglossa arizonensis; assembly: GCF_051014685.1. Classification (NCBI taxonomy): domain Eukaryota; kingdom Metazoa; phylum Arthropoda; class Insecta; order Hymenoptera; family Colletidae; genus Ptiloglossa; species Ptiloglossa arizonensis. The sequence continues at coordinate 11,404,057 of NC_135053.1, read as the reverse complement.
GAATAGTGTGAGAATAATTTCTTACATGTGAAATAATTTACGTACAATGTTGGTAGCTCACAGTTGCTTAAATGTGTGTAATTATGTACGAAAGGATTGGCGATGAAAGTTGTGCGATTTCAAGGATGGCAATAATTTCTTTAACTTCCTAAAGTCAATTTCCTTTTGACTTCGAGAAACTATTAAGGTACAACAAAGGGACTAGTACACTATGAGCAAAAAATTCACGGTGCGAGATATCTCAAGTTCTGATTAGATTAGGCTAAATAATCCCAGCAACGTTTGTTTCAATTTCACGAGGTATCGTTTCATAGAATTTATTCTATACAATTACAAGTTCTTGATAAAGTAAAATTTCCCAACTTACGAAACTGCTATTACTCCGTAAAATACTTGTTTTCAAAGGTCGTTTTCCAAAGACGATTACGGATAACGTAAGCAAAGTGTTCCAGGTTGTAGAACTGGGACATTGTCATATCTATTGTAGCACTAGGGCTTGTTGAGATACAAGATACCCGGGAGAAACTTTGCAAGAATTTTAAATTCAAAGGTCGAAGTAAAAGCGGAGCTAGCGGAGTATGGCAATATTTTGTGTAAAAAGCAGTGTGTAATATCGAAGCTTTCGGTACCAGGGACCGTACGTTGCTGCCTGGTTTTTCGTAACGACGTAACATTCCAAGCGAGATGAACTCGTTGCAAAATTTCAACAAAGACGATACGAATTTTTTAATTTCATTCGTTACGTAATCGTAATTAACGATCGGTTGATTTTTTTTTCTGCTCGCACGGACGAACGAAATTACACGGAAAATATGCACCGATAACTGTTACCGATTTTATCAATTTTGTTGCGATGGAACAGTTTGATCGAATATCACGGAAGTTCGCTGAATATTGCCTCCGACAGTCATCTCTCGTTTCGGTAATAGAAATTGATATTTGGAACACCCAATTCGAGATTATTTGTTTATTTCGATTAGTCCGGTACTCCGACAGGACTCAATTTATTTCGATATTTTACAAATCTGTTGGTCCCTCGTACCTTATAAAATCGTCGCTGCACTTTTGCGTTAGGTGTACGAAAAGTTATTCAATAAGTACACGATTGCGTAAGTTTTTATACGTTTGAAATATTTGACAATAAGTGAAGCTTGTTACAAGGCTTGTAACTGGATACAAACAGGGGCTTGGATCGTTTACTTTAAATTTCCATAAATAGTGAATTATAGCATTTACGATTCACGTTCAAATAGAAACTTTTATAATAATCCACGAACGTGTCGTTCCTATACTATATTTAAAATTCGTCTCAGTAAATTACGGAGCATTTATTCTCAAACGTTCTTGATCCTCTCAAAATATTCTAAAATTCCAAAATTCGTTACAAAAATTACACGAAAGTTACCTTGACAATATCGTTAAAAATTGCCAAACAAATTCTAACAAATACTTCTCAATGGGGACTCACAATATTTAAACGTTCCGTGTCTATTCGTTATCGATCGATCCTGGCAATTTCGCACGAAGTTGCACCTTTATCGACCAATCGCGTAAAAAATGTAGCGTTTCTAAATAAGTCCCGGGTTACTTTTAATCCAGATTTTCGCAACCGTATTTGGGATGCAGAGCCGCGGAAAGCCAGATGCGGCCGGGTCATCTCTGAATAATCGATCGCGCCCGAAACCGGCCAGAATTTATAACCCGACGATCTCTCTTCGTCTCAATATACTTGTATCATCGTGCAATATGGCGATATCGATTCACCATAAAACAGAGGACCGCTCCATCGCGGCGAAATACCACGAAAATAACTCACCGCGTTCCGTTTAACTCTCCGCAGATCGTCGCGATAAAATAACCCATAAAATTCAACTACCTGTCGCGTTCACGCGAAAAAGAACAAAAGCGAAACGGGAACGGCAAAAAAACAAAAAAAAAAAAAAAGGAAAAAAAAAAAACTACGCGACACGCGTACACGAGTCGATAGGTGTCACCTCGTAGCCAAGCTGCGCGATATACAGGGTGTACTGCGGGGGATTACGCGCGAACACTGAAACGTACGAAGAACGTGTAATAAATTTCATCGCTGGTTGTACGGTACTTTTCCGGGAGAAATTCCTTGCGATGATTATCCCTGAATTTAGTACTCAATTGGCTACGTCACCCGGGGAAACGTTTCTTTTCGGTTTCCACATTTTTTTAATACCTCGACGAGATCGATCTTGGACGGATCTTGACAAAATCCTGTTTTCTGGAGATACTTCGAAACGGTAGAGGAATTTTGTCTCTGAAAACAATCTCTTCCAGGTGTTTTCTATCTTGTAAACAGGGCAACGAGAGGTTCGACACTAATTGTCGGTTCAACAGTTTCCTTCCCTTTAAAAAACTAAATTAGTTTTCTTTTCTCCAAAAAAACAAAATTAACTTCCTTTCTTTTTAAAAAAACTAAATTAGTTTCTCTTCCTTTAGAAAATTAAATTACATAGTTTCCTTTCCCCTAAACGAACTAAATTATTCCATTTCCTTCCCCTGAAGAAACTAAATTTCAAACTAGTTTTCAAATAATTTCATTAACCGTACAATGTGTACCTAATTATCAGGACTGGGTTAGGTCTGGGTTAGGTCTGCTTTATGATATTAGATTTTTCTCCTTCATAAAAATACATTTCTCGTTCTTGATCCCAGACCCTACGATACGTACACACTGATCAAAATTGATGAAAGTTTCTATCAGGGGTAACATAATGAGCAATGTCACCCCGTGTCTTTGTTTTCGACCATGACCACGGTCAAATCTACTCTTTGGCAAACTGTTCAATCGAGTTCCGTTTCGAGGTCCGCGCGCGATTCGGCGACGTTTCGTCATTCAACGCGTCGTATAGTATTTTCGGACGAGGACACTATCTACCGCGCTTACGCTCGTCCAATTTGCTCGTCGGTCGTGCCGCGAGTTTCTTCTCGTTCCTCCTTTCTGCTCTCCCTTTCCTTTTTTTTTTCGGCATTCTCACGATAACCGCGGTTCGCCACTCGATAAACCTATCGCGTTGTTGACGCCCTCCGGACTGGCTGCTTCCCGCGGCTGGCGATTCGATACCGTCGGTGACCACCGAACTGGCAAGCCCCAATCGTAAATGGGCCAAGATACGACCACACGAGCTTCGAGATATACTTACCCCTGGATGTACGGACTCCAAGGAACCAAGAACGTGGTCTCGCCATTGGTCAGCGCGCAGTGGGCCGGTTCGAGAAATTTAGCGAGGTTTTTTTACAACTTTCAAACCGTAAACGATACTGTGATAAAATTTCTAGAAGTGGAGTAGCGTAGAAACGACATATTTCTATAATTTTCAAACCGTAAATAACACTGCAGCGAAATTTGTATAAATGGTGTAGTATTCAAGCGATATTTTTGCACAACTTTTGAACCATTTCGTAGTAAAATTCCCAGGGAAACGTTTGCAAAATACAATGTACTTACACGTGCAATGTATTGTAAGTTGTACTTGTTTAGTACCTGTTCTCAGTTCATTAAAATTTCTACCTATATCAATTCCTTCACCTCTTTTCGAATCTTTTCAGTATCCTTCCAGGTAAATTATCTCGAATCGAACAACATTCTACGTTCGAATTCCAGAGAAAGATTAAATATAATTGGTAAAAATTCGTCCAAGAGTTTCGTTCTCGGTAGATTCCCTTGCGAGTTGATTCACGATGGAAACTTTTGCACGTATCGATGAATACCGCGTCCCGTGAAGTTGAAACGCTATATTGGTACAGTTCGCACGTGTTCGTTTAACGAACTGGCCACCGACTAAATACACTATACCGGGTTCTGCGCGCGTACATCGAACCGGGGCGGTTTCTCCCTCGCGTCTCGCCTCAGCTCGATTCGATTCGCGTTCGGCCGCGGGCGCATCTGACGTTTCTCGATTACGCGATCGTGGGTGCAGGTGCAGGTAGCGGTGCAGCAGTGCACCGCGGCGGTCACCGGCGGAAAGAAGATCGGGAGGACGGTCGAAAGCGAGCGGAACAGGGCTCTCCCCTCTCTCTCTCTGTATCTGTCTCTGTCTCTCTTTGATCCAGCGATCCATGAAGCCCCTGGACGCGAGGAGCGTTGTAAATCTCCGTCATGCTCCATAAATCCCACCCTCGATATTGCTGTCCTCGGTTACGTGGCTCTGCACGTACGCGCGCGGATCCTTTTCCGCTGTTACCACCATTTAGTCGTCCGCGACGGCGAGAAGGGGGGTAGCACGGGGGGAAGGAAAAGAAAGGCGGAGAGGAAACATCGAGCGGAGGAACAGGATGAGGCAGGAGACAGATAAGGAGGCAGAGCGAGGCTTTCGATCTGCTCGCGGACACGCACCATAAATCCCCTCATCTGACCGCGATGAAAACCTTCGAAACGATTTTTTCGAATTTCCTTGACGACCGATCCGTGAGGATGTGTGGAGAGGAGATCGAATCGTGTGATCGATCGAGAATACCATTTCAAATTAAATGCATGCGAATGGTTTTGAATTTAACCATCCTGGGTGAGATTAATTTCGATCTGTTGACGAAGACGCGTTATAAATTCTTTCGTTAGGGATGAAAAGCTTCGAAACGATTTTTTGAAATTTCTTTGACGACCGATCCGTGAAGATGTGTGTCGAGAAGATCGAATTGTGTGATCGATCGAGAATACGATTTGAAATTAAATGCATGCGAACTGTTTTGAATCTAACCACCCTGGTTGAGATTAACTTCGATCTGCTAATGAACATCATAAATTCCCTCATTTGGTCGCGATGAAAACCTTCGAAATGATTTTCTCAAATTTCCGTGATACCCGATCCGTGAGGATGTATGTAGAGAATACAATTTGAAGCCAAACGAGCGCGAACTGTTTGGAATGTAATCACCCTGGTTGAAACGAAGTAGAATCGATAGAAACATTTCGAGAGGAAGAAGCAGGGAGAAGGTACACAATGTTGAAAAAGTGAATTCTAATGTTCACATCGATTCAATACTCTGTGGATAATATTCTCTCGGAGAGGAATATGCATTGTTACGATATTTATTTCTTCGATAGAATTTGAGAAAATAGAAATTAAATCGGCACATCTTTCACTAACGATTATTTACGCGAACGAAACATTTCTTGAAACATACATCTCGAGGTCAGTTATACCCAGTTTTTGGTTATCTTTCCTCTCAAACTTCTCTCTTCGTTTCGAAGTATCCGAATCTCCTCGATGCTGTTCCAATCCACGCGATTAATTTCTCAAAACTTCATCTCTCGACTTTGTAATACCCAAACGGATGAAAAGGACGAGAGTTTGAGCCCGCTGCAACGTTCAATTGTTCCCTCTTTCGTTTTTAATCGTTCGAAACACCGTGGAATCGTTCTCCTGCAGTCGTTCGTCCAGCTGGTATCGACTGTTGCTTCGAGAACTACGGGGAAAGAACAAAACGGGGTCAAAGAACAAAGAAACAAAGAGGCCAGCTTTACAAAAGCTGCGGGCAGAAATGTCCTCGTAGAAGTTGCGAGTTAGATATCCGGGGCAGCGAAAGACCGTTCCTTCCTGCGGTTTAACGCGTCCGTCCGCTTGTGAATCCTTGGAACTCCCGCGGGAACACTGGAGATCCGGCTTCCGAGCGATTTGGACCGACCGTGTGCAGGAAAGTAATTATCTCGCGATTATTCGAGCGGACGTCGTCGTTAGCGGCATCGGTAGTTCATTCATCGTATCGCGGATTTTAACGAGAAAACGCTCGCGAGTGCGTAGCGGCGAAAACACGCTTCGAAACGGTCCGATGAAATCGAAACGGACACGACTCTTGCATATCGAAGCAGTGAATGTAAGTTTCGATTGTCATATTTTTAAAAAATGTCAGGATGTGTATTGACCAATTTATAGTTTATCTTTTATAAAGGTTTCGATCATTTATTTGGATCCTCTTTGGTAGACGATCATTTTAACGAGAAGCTCGCGAGTGTGGCCACGTATTTCTTGTATATTAAAATAGTAAGTGCATGGATTGCTTGTTATATTTAGAAAAATATCAGGATATGTACAGACCAAAGTATAGTTTATTTTTTATAAAGGGTTCGATCATTTATTTCGACCCTCCTTGCTAGACGATCATTCTAACGAGAAAACGTGTTGACGTATTTCTTGTATATTAAAATAGTAAGTGCATGTTTTGCTTGTTATATTTAAAAAAATGTCGGGATATGTACACATCAAAGTGTAGTTTATTTTCTACGAATATTACGATGATTAATTTGAACTCTCTTCGCTCTGGAACAGAGATCTATTCGTCGACAAGAAGAAGGCAAACGAGTGTTTGCATCCCCACTCGAGTTTACGATCTACCAACTCTCCCACCATCGCACGCGTGTGGCTATTGACCGCTTCGATCATCGACACTAACATTGTATTTAGCGTTAAACGAAACTGATCTATAATAATTAAGTACGAAACTGAAATGGAAACGAATAGAAGAATGTTCACAAAAATCGAAGATGTGCTAATTTATAATTCGAAAACGAGCTAAATGTTTCATCGAAAACATTTATCCAGATGAGAATTCCGGTTTTTCGAAGAAAAAATTACAAGTGGCATGTATAATGGATGCACTCCTATTACACGAACATGTTCCCTATGCGTTACCTTCGTATCTAATAATATATACATGGTATTATATTCTAGTCGTTTAATAACATTCAACGTTGCGGTGGTTCATTTTGATGAAATTTTATTCATCGGTTCTGTATATTTTAAACTCTTCATCTCGCTTACTTAATCCTTCTCCTTCCAGTATTAAGAAAAATGGTTAGATTACCTCTTATCGTATATCTATAATTAGAATTTATATTAAATTCCGCATTTTATTATACCCTTTCATTACACGATACTTTGTTTTTGTACAAATTACGTTTTTATATTTGCTTAATGCTTTACTTATTACAAGTACCCTTTTTCATATTAATTTATGCACGTTCACTTCTATTTCTTGTAGGAATTAATTACTCGTATATGTTTAGATGCAAAATTACCGACTGAAATTAAAACGAGATGCTCAATCGACAGTAGTTAAACAGGTTATACTCGAGAACTTTAGAAAATTACAATTAAAACACAAGTAAAAATAATATCGATCGACTTTGAGCAGAAAAAACATGCGATTAAACCTGGACATCGATCCGATCGTTTGTTTTTTAGAGAAAAGTTTGTACTTTCATGAGGAGTATTTCGTTAATGGATGGTAAAAATGTTATTGGACATTTAGACTGTCCTAAATTGTCGCATTTTTTGAACAACAATTTTTCACAGAGTGCAATCTTTATTATTACATGAATGTTTAATTCACAAAACGGTCAATGATTTTTTTTTATACGTTACAGCAAATATTATAATTTTTTTTTTTTACATTTCACGATGCAAATTGTAATTTTTAATGTACGAAACGATTGTGCGGAATATTTTGTCGAAACGTACGAAATGTATGCAAATTTCACGATACGTATCGCGGAAATCTGCAATGGACGGATTCGTTTAAAAACGCGGTTCCCTGATTAATCAATTTTGCCAAATATTTTCACTCCGTTGTATAAATTTTTACAGTAACTTCCGACCGTCCCTGAACGTATTGAAGTAAACACGATTGTCGAAACAATGTTGGTACGTCCCGTGAAATACGGTTATAGAAATTCATTTGGCGCGGTCCGGAAAATGTTTAACCGAATATTTTAAAATTGGTTATTGATCTGTAAATAAATTGTATCAATTGTAACGAATTCGATGCAACGAAGATAACGATTTTGATTTTCGCTACCCGTTCTTCCGTATAATTTCTAAATTTTCCCAAAAATATTATATTTTGCGTCAAATTGTTTCGCGCGAGCTCGATAGGCAAAAAACTAATTACTCTCGTGCAAATCCTTTTCGTCGAATAATTTCAGAGGATCGAAACTCCTCGATTTTTATTGCAGAGTTTCAATTAAACCCGCGCTGTTTATTCTAAACGGAATTATTTTATCGTTGCCGATAAGTTAAAGTACAAATTATACAGGGTGCGGCACGTAACTGGAGCCGCTTCGATGGCTACGTAAATGATACGTGATTTCACGGAACCGCAAGAAAAATTGATTCAAAATAATACGTATAGTGCATTCTGTAGATTTCCTGTATCGTTTACACCATTCAGGACTTTGGGGTCACGTATCCGAGAAAGGTTTCGGATAATATCGAAACAAACCCAATTGTATTAAACGGTTCGTGTTTATTCGAGGAATTATCAAAGTAGTTTCGATCGTGTGTTCGTTCAGTCTTTGTAATTCATCCTAAAAAATATAGAAAATTACTTTCCAATATGCTTTGGATGCGTCGAACTTAACCAAAAAATTTAAATCACGTGTATTCGTTATACAAATTTCAGAAAAAATATCTCTCAAGATTGTTCCCTATTATACATCATCTATCGTTGCGCAAATATTTGTGCACTTGTTGTTAACATGTGTGAAATGTATATTCACGTTAATGAAAAATACAAATTTAGAATATTTCAAGTGACTTTATATTTAGACCCTTCCTTTTCTATTCGTCGATCGATTCCTCAAGTTTCACAATTTATTAATTTGGAGTGACGTTTCCTGGAAGTGACATCCTATTCAAGAAATTCGTGAGATACCTCTTAGAATACTGTGACATTGGTTTAAATATCGTGAAATTTCTCGGAAATATTCCAAGAACTCGTGACATTTTCAACTGGATAAAAAGAGGGAGAAGATAAACATTGTTTGTTCAATTTCGTGAAACGTTACTATTGATAAAACACGTTGTTTTACAATTTTTCTAATAGTCGTTCTCGTAGAGGCGTGAACGTGCAAACATCGACTTTCGTTCTCACAAACGATTTCGTTCGCATCATAAATACACCAGTAGACAAATTTTCGGATATGTAAACATTTCTGAGTAGAAAAATATTTCCCGGTCTTCGCGCGAAACAGCTTTCGGGTTTCGAGTGTCCAGCACGGCGTAAACGTACTATCACGAAATTATGCGCGCCTTAACAAGTTCATTCGACCAGGCGCGACAAAGAAGTAGATAACAACAACCACCTAAGCCGTGATTCTATCTAAAGTACCCTGTGTGTTACTCACTTGTATCCGAGTCTGCCTATACCGATAAATTCCTTAAAAGAAGCAGTAAAATAATCCTTACTATCGTTAAATTCCTTGAGTTGCCCCTATATATAACTACAGATAACAACCAAAGGGTCGATGCTCGTCCGTGACCGAGCTGTACGTATTTATTTAATATAAATTCTTCGGAAAAGGAGAAGAATCAGAAGAGTTCTCGATATCGCTAAATTCTCCGAGTTTCTCTCATATGTGTATCTCTGTGTGTACATAGGTAGTAACGAAGGGGTTAATTAAATGTAATTTATACTCCATGAAACAGTAGGAATAACCAAGGGAATCGAGAATTTAATCGTGGAACTAGTATCTAACTCCCTCCACCTTGTTTCGATTCGTCCTCCATCTTTACACAAAGCTTGCGCAGAACTTGATTCGAGGGTCGACTCGATGGAATCGGAGTCGGTGTGTTCGAGAACACGACACGGTATTGTTACTATAAACGTCAAATGTTCGAATAGTTCAAGATCCATACCGAAAACAAAACTTTGAATTTCAATTCCATCGAACTTGAAAAATTCGAACGGTTCGAGAAAAACCGAACAGTTCGAGGAAGACCAAGCAGTATGACTGTATCTCGAGCGATTTGCAACGATTCGTTTTTCAACTTTTAACAAATTTTAAAATTGAATATTTGAAAGGCTATGTCCGCATTCCTTGCTTTTTTTGAATCGTTTGGTTTCTTTCGTACCACTCGGTTTATTTCGAACTTTGTTTTGAACCATTCGGTTTCTTTCGAAGCATTCGCTTTCTTTCGAACCATTCAGTTTCTTCTTTCGAACCATTCGGTTTCTTTTGAACCATTCGGTTTCTTCTTTCGAACCATTCAGTTCCTTCTTTTAAACCATTCGATTTCTTCTTTCGAACCATTCAGTTCCTTCTTTTAAACCACTCGATATCTTCTTTCGAACCATTCAATTTCTTCATTTAAACCATATCTTCTTTCGAACCATTCAGTTTCTTCTTCCAATTACAATTTCCTTCGAACCGAAACGGTTCGTAGCCTTCCCGTTCGAGTCCCTCGAACCGTTCGAACCTTTCGAATTCCCGATTCGGTTCGACCGTACGAACCAAGGCACAATTCGTCTCGATGTAATCGAGTTTTCCGACACCTCTAATTGTTACCCAGTCAGAGACGCGGCGCCATTGTTCGTAATCGCGAACGGCGATGCGGACGGCCGCCGGTTCCATCGTTTTCTAATAATTAAAAGCGAGGAAAAAAGCTGGCCAGCCGGGGGGGGCCCGTTCCAATGGCGCTGATTAATTGGAAAATTATGCGTTTTCTTCCAATTAATGGAAAGGGAGTCGCGCGTGCGGCCGTGGATCGCATGCGAGCGTAGTTAATTGGCGCGGCTCGCGGCAATCCGGTGGCCGGCATTAATTGGGAAAGCCGCGTATACCGGGCACGTTTCTGGATATTATTCGGCAGAAAACCGCAGAGCCAGGGCCCCGTCGGTTATTTTTTTTAACCCCCTCACCCTCACCCTCGCCAACCCTCCCCCGCGTCCCTCTCGACCATCGCGCCCGCTCGATAGCTAATTACGCGTTTACTCGCCGAGAGAGGAGAATCGGCAGCGGTATAAATTAAAATGATTTTAACCTTTTGCCGCGTTTTTCCGGCACCGAAAAACGGAAATAATAAATCGTGTCGCTCTTACGGACGTTCGTTTCGTTAACGGTGAAATTAATGAAAAGAGCGACACGATCATTTTTCGCGACTTCTTTTTTCCGACGATTTAATTACTCAAATGATTACCGATACGAAACTTGAGTGATACGCGGGAAGGTTGTACAATGGACGAATTCAGTGATTGCAATACGAGTTTTAATCTGTTCTTTTCCGTTTAGAATCGTCCAAGAGTTACGGGAACATCGTTCGGTAGATATAGATGTGCGTTTGGACTGGTTGTTCTTGAAAATGATAAATTTGTAATAAATATAGTATCTTTCTTATCCGAAGAGGAAACCAACGTAAGACGAAACGTCTGAAAATTTCCTCCAGTAGAGAAAACAAGAGCGACTTGAATTTTCCACGTGGAATTTAATTCTCTTTCGAATCCACCCGAACCAATATTCAACGTTCTTACGAACTAACGATTATACACGCGAAAAAGTCAAGAAACTACAAGAGGTAACCGTTATCCACGGACCGATTTTCCCAATAATCGAATCCGGTTCTCGTACAACGATACGAAACTCGAACACGAAGCTTCATTAAAATCCATTCGAACGTTTCGATGTACATTGGACACTACCGCGCTTGTAGAAACACTCATGAAAGAAAAATGTCTCTTCAACGACCAAACCACAACCGGGGTGTCTCGGAACGCGTAATCCCGCGAGATCTTTAGTAATTCGTCTAAGTTGTAAATAATCGTGAACGAACGAGAGCAACGAGACGAGTGTCGTCCACGTAGCTGGTTCGCGGCGGGAAACTATGATCGATCGTGAAACGAAATTTAATCGAGACGTCGATAATATACGGGACGGGGATAAATAACTACGTAACCGTTTCTAACGTCGCACGATTTCTCTAAAGGAAGAAACGAATATCAGCGTTTGAACACGCGCGTGTACCGCGTCAGACGGGCGGTTGTCCGTTTTCCCTCCATCGGCCGATTAAAATTGAAAACTACGCCGAGCAAACGCTGCGACACCTGCACAAATCTACATACTGGATCGACGGGTGCGTGTTTAACCCGTCCTCGCGGGCTGATACGCGAGGCGTTGGCTTCGCGCGCGTACGCGCCGCGTGTCCACGTGTGCTCGCGTGCGCCCGCTTTCGGATCGGTCGACCTTGCGGCTCGATGGCGGCTTCTCGAACGATCTCGCCTGAATCGCGGACAAGTTTGAGGCAAAAGGAGGTTCTCGGAGGGAGAAAGAGGGGGGCAAGAAGACAGAGTGGAGAAGGAGGAGGTGGAGAACGGGGGCAGGCTGCGCGTGCAGCTCCGAGAAACCTAACGCTCGCCTCGGCTTCGAGATCGCTCGCCGCTAGGAGGACATCGAGTGTTCCGCGATTGGTCGCAGTTAACTCGTCGAGAAATCCCCGTACCACGACCACTACGCGACGTTCGTCCTCTTTTTATACCCCGTCTTGCAAATTTTTCCTTTCGTCGTCGGCGACGAAGGTTTCAACGAGGATGCTCGAAACGAAGCGATAATTGGCGGATTTGAAGGATACTCCGTAGTACTCGCTCCGCCGATGTCCTTATCCGAAGCAGTTGGCGGACGTACGGATTCCACGGCGGATGGAGTGCGAGAAAAATTGGACGTCTATCCGGTCAACGACGATCCAGTTGGGAAAACTTTCGTAACCGGGGAGGGAATAGTTTTTATTTCGAAGGTGCGATCTCGCACCGTATTTGAGCGATTCTGGGGAATGGTTACTGGTCGCGGTAAAGATAACGCGACCCTGAACGAAAAATATTATCATCGTTGTTGTTAGTTTTATTATTATTTATTTGTTTGTAAACGAACCGAAGCCCTTTGTATAAATTGTGTACAAAAGGGACAAATATCGAGAGACGTATAAATTAGAGTTAACTTGAACAAGGGACGTGTACAAGGAATTGTACGAAATGGAGTAAGCTATAGGAATAAAGAAAAAATCTATACGATTGTGAAGAATGTTAGAGTCAATAAGGATGCGATTGATCGGATTCTTTAATTCGTATGCAGATCTGGATTTATGTGTATAAAAAGCGGCTCTAGATCTCAGTACACGTTCTGACAGATAGAGATTGATTTGCGTAAGGAGAGAGGAAGAATTATTAATTAAATTAAAAATAAAACTACGGTCAGCTATTCTTCTACGTGCAGACAACGTATCCAAGTTGATCGTCGAAATATTTTTATTCTAAACGATCATCTGTTAATTACTAGCTACGTGAATATAAAACGATATTAAACTTCGTTGAAATTTTTGGAAAACTTTAAAAAGAATGAAACTATTTTTAGCGCAAAAATATAAAAGTTACTTATTAATCATCGCCACCGTAAAAATGAATCTGTGTATCATTGACCGGTGAAACAGAAAGTGTATGTTTCAACAAGATCCAGTCCCTTGTAAACGCAATAAAAATTTCCATATCGGAGAATTTTTGTCGAACGCGTGGCGCAATTTGATTTCAAAACAAACAATTTCCCGTATTCATCGGTGCGCGACATTTCCTTATCGTGTTTGTAATTGTAGAAAATATTACCCTCGTAAAAGGTGCAGGAAAGAGATTACTTTACCATTATCGATACGTTCAATGTTTCTACCGGACACGAGTAAAACGAGTCGTAATTACGTTGAATACATCGACGATATATCAGTCGATGAGATTACGAATTGATTCGCGGTAACGAGCACTTATCTCGAAAGAGCGAACAATCCAAAGGGAAGATCTATACGTTTCTCACGTGGCACGAAACGTGTCGATAAATGTATCACTTAAATACACAAGTGTGCAGCCGCGTATAAATTTCCCTCTCCACGCCGCCGTAATCTGTAAACGTGGACGAGAATTATTCGAAAAAATTCGCGAAACATTTCGAACGATCCGTGCACGTAAAAATATCGTTGATAAACGTAACTCGTACGTCCCGGTTGATTATTTTTCGTTGCCTCGTCACTTGTTCGGTTTCTCTTCGAGCGGAGTGTCACGTTTCAGCGAAATATCGAAAACACGTGACGGACGTTGCGACGGCCAGTCTGTCGACATAAATGGTCCCGCGTCGAGAGCCACGCGACAATTAAACATTTCTTCGTACCCAGTCAAGTACGCTTATTAATAAACGTTGCTTCACGCGACGCATAAATTATTCACCATGACTATTAACTGCACTCGTTTATCACATCTTTAAGGCGATCGACAACCGCATGAATCATCGAAAAACCGAGCGACTACCAAACGCCTATGAATACGAATGACTCGGCGCGCTCGCGCGCGTACGACGTCGGGCGTCGAGATTCGACGCTTTCGTTGCGCCGGACCTACGAATACCAATGTCTTTTTTCCTCGTCGATTCGCTGTGCGAATGCACGTGCGATTAATTAACTAATCGTTTTCTCCTCAACGGGCCATTTGGCACGATTTTGACAACCGACGTCCGGGACTTGTCCGCGAAATCTGTCGCAATAATTGCACGGTGTTTGCAACGAAACGAACGAGCCCAATGAGCGAGGTAACCGTGTCCACGATCCACGGTACAATTGAAAACGGTGCGAACGAGCGAGTCTGTTCGCCCACACGAGCGTCTATCAATAGACTCTTTCGTCAGGCCCATCGTGCAACGTCGGATCGTTACGAGTTCTGAATTGTGCGATTCGTAGCGAGCGCCAGTGGTGTTTTCGAAAACTCGTACCGAACGAACCGAGGGTGCGACTCGAATGGTCCGAATGTCGAGTAACTCGAGAGAAACGAACAGCTTGAATTGAAACTGGTAACTCGAAAGGACCGAGTAACTCGAATTGAAACGAAGAGTTCGAAAGAACCGAGTCGTTTGAAAGAATGGAGCAGCTCGGATTGAAACGAATAGTTCGAAAGAACCGAGTAGTTTGAAAGAATGGAGCAGCTCGGATTGAAACGAACAGTTCGAAAGAACCGAATAATTCGAAAGAACCGAGCAGCTCGGATTGAAACGAATAGTTCGAAGGAACCGAATAGTTCGAAAGAACCGAATAGTTCGAAAGAACCGAGTAGTTTGAAAGAATGGAGCAGCTCGGATTGATACGAATAATTCAAAAGAACCGAGCAGCTCGGATCGAAACGAATAGTTCGAAGGAACAGAATAGTTTGAAAGAATCGAATAGTTCGAAAGAACCGAGCTGTTTAAATATCCATATAATTCAATTATATATAATAATATACGTAGCAATTCTGAATAACGTATAGTCCATTTGAGGTATTTACAACGATTCTTTCGAGTTTTTGGATTGGATGGAAAACTCGAGTCTTGACTCGGTTCGAATATCAAGCAATTCGAGTACTTAAACATCTTTATCCTATACATCGTCTCGATGCTTCGTGCAAGGAGACATCGATCACAGTTGAGTTCGATCGATCAAGTGAGTTCAGAACGAATTTAGAGCGAACTGATTCGAGCTCGAATTTCTGCCGGTGAACGAATCCCAAAGAAACTGACTCATGGCCATCTAAAGCACTCGTATGGCTGGGTCGTAAAATGGCAATTCGCTGAACCTTAGCTTTTTATACAATCTGTTATGCCTTGATGTATTTTTGTATTTTATTTCGTCGCGGATGATAAAGTCGAGCGAAACGAATTCCGAGGAATTAATTGGTGTAGGATTTGAGTAGTATCTTATGTATTTCAAAGTATATTCTTTTCTCATCGATGGAGCTCTTTTCGTGATAAAACTTTCGCGTTGTGCGAACCTTAACGGTGTTTGAAAAATACAAGATTAACGATGATACGCAAATTCTGGAATTTCTCTGGAAATTTGAGAGAAATTCACGTTCGTTTGAACGTTTCGCTCGAGTCGCCCACCTTGAGAAGAAACGGGACGCGTTGTCTCCGGAACCGTGCACGTATCGCCGCGTTGGTCGTTCCGCGTGACGGAAGCTTCTCCGCGACGCGATCCTTCGAATCAACGCGGAGAATTAATCACTCCTAGATCCGATGGCAGCGGGCAGCGGCGATATTGTTTCAAATACGATTACGTACCGCGAAGCAATTAAGAAACGGGAACGCCGAGCGTCATTAATAAAGGCGCTTCGATGATTAACAAATTATCGCGCCGGTCGATCTTGACGAGCTTGTACGTGGCCCGTTTTTATTGGTCGTCGATGCGTGCGTTATTGCGCATCAACGGGTTAATAGGATATCACTGCATCTGCGCGCTGCGCTTTTTATCGCGACGGATCTGGCACGCCTTGAAATAGAGCGCAATGGTCCTCGCGGATCTGCGTTCCGCTCGACACTCGATCGATCTATTTGCCTCCATGGATCTTCGACGACATCGACTACTAATGGCTATTCAATAATAAATAATAATTATTTCATCGGCAACGGAGGTGATAACCCTTCGATCGATTTAATCGCCGTAATGGATCCTCGATAATATCGATTGTTAGTGACTATTCGGTAATAAATAATCATTATTTCATTGGCGACGAATTAGAGAACCCTTCGAGGACTGCACCGGAGTCACTTTTGACTCGTCACTTCGTTCGAACGATAGACTCATTACGATAGCAAAATTCTAGTATGGAATGTTGCAGACATATTTTTCAAATCCTATTCTTTATGTAAAAAACAAAAGGAGAAACGATTTTTTCAAACTCTTACAGTAAGGGAGGCCCTGATGTAACATTTGCGGTTGTATAGAATATTGTAATATTTCAAGAATTTTAATATCCTTTCTAAATTCTAGAAAGGCAACCTTTCTGTACGGCTTTTACTTTGTCCCTGCAATGTGTAAATTCTCTTCTCGTGTAGACCTATTTCAACAATGTTGCTCTGTGGAAAACAGAGGATAAAATTTTCATCCGGATGAAAGTTTCGCACAATTTTTTTTTCTTCTTTTAATAAAAATAACAGTTTTAATTATAAAACGAAATATCTCGCGATGGACAAATTAAAATATAACCGTTCGTTAAAATTTAACCGTTAACCTTTAATGGAACGAAATTTTCTCCATCTCTGGTGAAAAATAAAAATCCAAGAACCATTCGTACATTCGCGATCGTTTGAATCTGTTGAGATTTAGATCGAGAAAGAAATAATTATTGTAAAATACACGCAAAATGGAAAAGATTTTTTCGACAATGTGTATTCTCCGCAACGATTCTCGTACAGATAGGAAATATTGCGCGCAGCCCCAACGATGTTATCACCGCGTAACACATCTTGCAACTTTCGTTAAAAAATCAGTGTACCGTATGAACGTCGAATTCCTCGAGTGCGGAAAGATCGAGCGACGTGTCGAGATCGTGGCATTCGAATGCTCGCAACAAAGTGTAGATAAATCTACACCCGTGGCAGGACTTGGAAACCTCCGTGAAGTTAATGCTTAATAAATGATACGTTACAACGGATTCCTGAGTAAATAATCTCTGAAACTCGACATTTATCGCCTTTATAGCGAATGCTGCGCGATTTTATGGCGGTAGCCGATAACACGACGAAGCTTTTAACACGTCGTTAACACATTACGAGTGAAAGTCTATTAATAGAATGTACGCATCGTGGCGGATACTTAGTACCGTATACCTGAAAATACTGAATACCGACGGATCGAATAGAACGTGACGGGACAACTGTGCATCGTCCGGGAGTCACGTAGCGTTTTATGAACGAGGTTCGCCCCGTCGTAGGCTACCGTCCTAAATTGACGATAAACACGCACCTCGCGCGTATGATTGCCAATAATTGACATTTCGTTCGATAATCTCGTTCATTACGAAACGTAACGTTTGTCATCGATAATGATCAATTGTTAAACATAACTATTCGTAATCAGCGAGGAATTCTCATTATGCGGTAACCAGGAATCCAACGACTTGCCTTAGCAATCAAGTCTTTAGATAGTCGTAGATATCTATCGGTCTTTTAAGCACGAGACAAACAGAACGATCTTTTCTATTCTCATGCATGACGTGATTCGACATTCATTAACGATCGCTTAACGAAATGTCAAACCTTCCATATCCTTCTAATTAGTTTAATGACATAATCACAGCCAACGAGTACGGGAGTTTCTCCAAGGGTAGCCGAGTTGCTCATCGATGGCCGATAAGAGATCTCTCGTTGTGTCTTGATTTTACCAAACACGCGTGTATCTTATCGGGTCGTTCGGAAAGTCATTTCCTTTTCCAAAATGGAGAATATATCATTTAAGAAAATGTTTATACGTTCTAAAGAAATCGTGTCGTCTTCACCAAAAAAAATAAACGATATGACTTTCCGAACTAATATTTTGCGAGGAACAACTGTTACGCGCGTATTGTTTTTTTTTTTTAAGGA
Source organism: Ptiloglossa arizonensis (assembly GCF_051014685.1). Lineage (NCBI taxonomy): Eukaryota > Metazoa > Arthropoda > Insecta > Hymenoptera > Colletidae > Ptiloglossa > Ptiloglossa arizonensis. The sequence goes on along the minus strand of NC_135053.1, from coordinate 11,385,900 downwards.
AAAATTCTTACTACTTTCCCCATTTTGAAATCTTCGACCAGAGAAAGAACTACCGATCGCGAGGAATTCGTGGACAGGTTTCTTCGTTTCTAGCGACGTTCGATGTACACGAACGAGATTAGAACGACTATTCCATGCCCGGTGAAACATCGAAACAAACTGAATGCCTATTGCAATTTACCGTACAACTCGTTAACGTTGCATCCACCGTACTACGGGAAAGCTTGCGTAACGACACTCGAATACTGCGCCGAGTCTCTTTCTCGAGTAGAAATTATCCACGGTGCGCTCCAAGTGTAATTACTCGATGCGTGAAATTTTCAAAGATTTCCGCACGATTGAATCAAGACAGCGACAACATCGAGAAGCGAAGTCGAGGAATTCCACCACCGAGAGATTGCTTTGCTCCAAAATACTTCTAACGAGCAATACACGCGAAAAAGCAAACAAAAATCGTATTTAACATCTTACAATGATAATTAACTCTCAATTTTCACAATTGCGGATCCTACGAGGGAGCAAACATTGCACGATAGAAAATCATCCTTCTCGAGAGACATACGAGAAGTGAAATACATGTTCGGAAAGTCATTTCGTTATTTTTCTGATGAAAATGAAACACGATTCTTTTAGACTGTACAAACATTTGATTAAATTACACACCCTCCATTTTGTAAAACGGAATCACTTTCCGAACAACCTAATATTTTCGTTGCGGTAGAATCGTTGCCGAGGTAAGCCAGTTTCGATTGCGGATGAAAAGTAAGAAATTTCGTGGATTCTCCCCCCATCCCTTAGATCGGTGTCATCGAACGACAGAGTCGTGGTCGATAAACCCTTTCGGGCCCCGAAATTCGAGGGGCATCAGATGGCGTCGGCAACCGACGTCCAACTGCAGCGCGCATTTGACATGTGCAAACTGCAAGTGAACACTTGCAATTACTGGCATGCGAGGGCACGCGCCCGCCGAAAGAAGCGTGCGACACGGGTCTACGCGAGAAGCGCGAACACGCCATCGCCGGATGCGTTTACCCCTTTTCGCGGATTGATGTTCACCTTTGTATCGAAGAATTGGCGTATGACCAGTTCGATGACCCTGGCCAGGTCGACGAGAGGCATAACAGCCCGGTCAACGAACCCTTTGGATCTCCGTGGTAGCTTCCGGTTCAAAGCACGAGCCCGGAGCACCTAGCCTCGTTGCTTGCACAATGTTTCGATCGTGGCCGTGTCCAGCCAACTGTTCCCGGACCGTGCCTACCCGCGATCTGGTTTTTCCTTTTTGTCATCGAGACCGATGATAATGCGTCAGCTGATAGTTAACGAGCGTTCTCGGTCGTTGAACCAACGACGCACGGGGCTGGAGTCATCCAACGTTAGAAACTGAACGCGCGACAGACGCAAATTACCGGGTAGCATCGGGAGGGAGGATACGAAACATTTTGCGGACAGATAACCTTCTTTTCGATGGAAACCTAGGGTTCGTGGGACAGAGAACGAACTATGGTGTCGGATTTTTAGACGGATATTGAACTTTTCAACGCACGGGGTAAGTTTGAGAACGTTGGACTGGAATATGTAGCTAGTAGGGGGTAGCGTTTGAGAAGACTATGAGATAGTTTTCAAGGTAATAACCTCTGTAGTAATGGAGATCTAGCGTTAGTGTCATAACGAACGTGTGGTGATTTTTAATTTTTAATTGGGCATGTTTCAATGCTTGAAACGAGTCTATTAACGTTAGAGATGAAAGTGCAGCAGAATGTTGTTTTAATAACTTTCTTTGCAATGGAAACCTAGAGTTTGTGGGATAGAGAACGAACTATGGTGTCGGATTTTTAGACGGATATTGAACTTTTCAACGCATGGGGTGACTTTGTGAACGTTGGACTGGAATATGTAGCTAGTAAGGGGTAGCGTTTGAAAAGACTATGAGATAGTTTTTAAGGTAATAACTTCAGTAGTAATGGAGATCCAGCGTTCGTGTAATAACGAACGGATAGTAATTTTGAATTTTTAATTAGGCACAAAAGTTTCAATGCTCGAATCGAATCTATTAATGTTAGATATGAAAGTGCAGCAGAAATGTTGTTCGAGAGAATGACTTCCAAAGTCCAAATGTTCAATCTAGAATCAATAAACGATTTTCTAAATGTTAAACACGCCAAATTAGAATTTTAATAGTTCGATAGGTGAAATCATATCGAAGATTAGTTTTTCAATTTCGCGAAGATCGTGTTCAATCTTTCCTCTTCTATTAGTAAAAATTGAATGTCATTGTTTCATTAGATCAGCGACTGAACGCAAGGTTTGTTTCTTACATAGCGATAATTATTTAAATAGCGCAGGTGAAAGATACCGGACAGTGTACGGTAAAATCTGTGCGTAACCAACCGATTTTTAAAACTGTGGAGACATCGATGCACCGCCATAATGGACATCCCCGCGACATTCGAAAACATTTTTCCATCGCGCGCCAAATCGCGTCTATTAAGTCATCGTTGAAGTTCTCTTCGCGCCGCGAATTTCCACGAATGAAATAGCGCCTTTCAATGTCAATTCTTTCAATGTTCACGACCGATAACAAGAGGTACCAACTTTTTCGTGCCATTATTATTTTTTTTTTTTTTTAAAGAGGTGCGCTTTTTCGCATGCAAGAGAAAACAATTTGCTGGGTCCACGACAGGGCAAAAAAAAAAAAAAAAGAAAAAAGAAGAGAAAAACCCGAAATAATGGAGCCTCCGCTTTTGGCTTTATGGAAACGCTCGTATTGTATTTCGACGATTAAACAATGTGTAAACGCTGAGAGAGCTCGTTCGGTTTTCAATAAAGGGTATATCCGCGATGTTTGCTGATAGGTATTTGCGCGCACAGAGCGATTAATATTCGAATCTATATGTATTCTATTATCTTCGATATGAAAGTTCTCCATTTAGCGTCCGTGCCGCGTAATGAATTAACGTTTGCTTCGTAGTTAGCGAATATTAAAAGGGCGCAGGGAATTAACAACGTTGCCGTAGTGTTGTTGCACGAGGCGTGAACCTCTGTTGCCCGTGCTCTCACGGTTTAAAAAAATTGGTATCGCGAACGAAAATGTACATCGGTGATTTTTCCTCGATTTAAAATTGATATTGTTCTTTCGGCGGTTCACCGATCGATTTCGATGCGAGTCGTTAAAAAAAAGAAGAAAAAAAAGCGTAAAACGAGAGGGTTAACATCCTCCGTATTTTGCAACGAGAATCAATTAACGCACCACCGAGCGGAACGCATTTTCGAGTACACCACGCGTTATTCACGAGACTCCGATGTCCTCTAACGAGAGATTCAAAGGGTTGTGAGTCATCATCCCCCGTGTATTTGCGTATTCGTCGAAACGCATGTTGGGACAGTGTTTCGCGTAACTGCGTGGATCTGACGTCGTAACTATTCTTCGATCCTATTAAGAAGCGAGGACACCCCTAAAACCAACCCTCCCTGTCCCGCCACCCCCTGGGGAGCTTGCGCGTGACCGTTTAACGATCCGCGGCCATTTTGGACACATGGCGTCGGCGTCGGCGTCGGCGTCGCTCGTCACGTCACCCCCGGAGCGTGCGGCTTATCCGGAAACTGCGAAGGAACCCTTCGTTCTTATCATCCATACCAGATGGCGGTGTCGGTTCTTATCCGGTTTTTCCAAAGACTCGTCGCCCGTTATCAATTTCCCTCTTCGACTCCCGAGCGGAAATTCGTGAATATTTTTCAAGAAATCTACGTTAAAGAACCGGACTGATCTTGTTCTCGAGTGGAATTTTTCACGAATTTCATTTCGAATTAGAGATTTATGCGATGCATTCTTCACAGGGAAGCAAGTTCACGAAACGAAGGAAAGATCTTTTGTTTGCTTTGGTTTAACAATTGGAGTAAAATTCACTAGTATGTTGATAATTAGTGGCTCAATTGGGGGATGAAGTGTTTTCGAGAATGAAATTTATTGTTGAAGACGTTGAGGTCTCGATGATATTGCAGTATCATTGGAACACAACTGTGTGGTACTCCTTGGTGGAACGTCGAACGAAAGTGTTCGAGAATTTTTGAAAAAATTGTCCCGTGAGTTCGAAAATCGATCGATGTTGCGTACAAAAGTACAATGTGGAAATTGAGGGCAAGAACTCGTCAGTCTCTTTAAAATCCTCCTAATACTCCAGTACTGGAAAATTCTTAGGACACTAACTAGGAATAAATTCATTTGATAAAAATATACTAAATAAACCTGCAATAGCATAGACGACATTACCATTTGTAAAAGTATATTCAAATATCGGATTAACCCGTAAACGAACTCAAAACGCACGCTGTGTACGGATTACCTTCTCATGTATCGAACATAGACGCAGATTAAACTCCTATAGGCGTTTACCGCAAATCCACCGAGTGCACACAAGTACCGATCGTAGTCCAAGGGGTTGATAAGAAGAAACTAATCGAAAATGGAAACAACCACGTTGATACAGCTAACGAAAAATTCTTTTTCCACTTACAAAACACTGTTTCGCGACAATCCCTAAGATCTGTCCGAGTGATTGGACCGAGTCTCCAACATCCGAACGGTTAATTTTATTTCGTTGGAAGAACAAATTCCAACCTCGATTTCCAGGCCCGCGTTCACGAAAAACATTTCTCGCCGCCCACGGTGAATAAAAAACGCTCGAGAGATCCACGAGATGCTTTCGCGAGACCCTCCGCGTTTCTCGAAAATTCTCGGTCGTCGGTAGCCTTCCAATATTTTCGTAATCGGAAACCATTGATCGGTACCGGAAGAATCGTGCCGGTCGATCGAAAATTACACACGGAGCGCGGTTAACGTTTATTAAAGACGATCGGGGTCCGATCTTGACAACGTGCCGCAATTTCGGTGGTTCGTTACGAGCGGGAAGGGTGAGGCTCGTTACGCGATACGCGTAAACGTCGCGGCGGAGGGCGCCTCCGCGGCATTATCGATTTAATTGTCGGAGGGCTTAATTGTAGGGGATGAAGGGCGACCTTGAGAAGGGCCGCCAACATCGAAACCGAAGTTCGAGCACCCGGGGACTTCCGCGAGGAGAGGGTAATTACGTGATTGACCTACCTCAACGTGATTCCCCTTGTCAATGAAGAAATCTTCCCTCCGAGCGATCCAGTTTTCTTTCGTTCGTTTTAAAGAGGCAAGCGCCTTCTTCGAACGAACGAACTGTCCGAGATCATTTCCACGCGAACATCGCGGTTCGTGATTATTGTAGTTCACGGAGCACGAGACTATGTTGCTCAGTGGATGCACCGGGTTGTACAACGTGTGATCGAATCCTTCGAACGAAATACCAGCAGCGTGTTCTATCCATAGTTCTGGCGATAAAATTTCGTACGAACGTCTGTAATTTCTTTTTCAATTTTCATCTATCGAAGATTGACGAAGAAGAGTCACGTTTTCCGTCAAACTCGTACCAGTGGCTCAATGTGTTTCAAGACTTGTACAGTTTCGAGAGAAACTCGTACCAGTGATCCAATGTTTTGAGAAAAACTCCCATCAGCGAGTCAACGTTTCCTCGAGATTTCTACAGCGATCCAATATTCGAGAAACTCGCAACAGTGACGCAACATTTTGAGAAAAATGCGCGATCCAATGTCTCGAAACTCTCAACGATAATTCAACGTCTCTCGAAAAACCTGCACCAATGATCCATCGTATTTCGTAATTACCCAGTTACGCATTCTCCGATTTAACAATCGTCGCAATGGGGTGGATTATTCCTCGACGCAAAGTTACGATCAGGTTTCCCGAGCCAACAATACTCCTCGCGGCCAATCGACCACAAAAGACAATCACAGAGGAAGAATCGTGTCACAGGAAAAGCACATCGATTCAAGTTTTCCGTTCACCTCGAACGTGTCTTCGCGAGGAATCCGTGAAACGATATGCGACCTCCGAACGACGAAAGGTGTCTCCTCGCAGAAGTGGTCGAGAAACGAACACGAATACTCGCATCGGGAACATCCGCGTGTGAAACGCTCGAAAGTTCGCGTGGTCGTTTCCAAGACCACGCGAAATTCATCGAGAGGAGGGAAGAAACGTAGAACGACGAGGGATGGAGATAACCGTGAAAAGAAAGTCCGCGACTATTTTAAAAGGCGTTGGCGGTCTGGAGAGCGAGAAAAGGAAATCTTTCCGGCGGGTAACCGGCGTGTTTCCTTCGATGGGAAATCCGTGAAAAGTCGTGATTGAATTATCCTACCGCGGCGCTACGACAGCGACGTACGGAGGGTTGGGCAACGAAAGAGAGGAGAGAGGAAACAGCCGGCTGGCGGCTCGACACGGGGCTGGATAGGAAAACGAGAGAAAATAAAATACACACCCGGCCATTGGCGCGACTTCGTTTCGTACATTTTATTCGAGCCAATTGGATTTATTTATGCGGCCGGGTAGCAGACTGCCATGGTGGGGGTGGAAACGCCGGCTAGAACCACGCGGTCGGTAAAGCAGTTTCGCTTCCTTTCCAACCCCCACCACGCCCTTTCGCTGTCCAGGACCTGCGAGCTTTATTGTATATTTAATTCCACGTTGTTTGTCTCTGTCCTGTTCCAAGGCTCTCGGAGCCCCGTACAGATATTTCAACGGGGTAAACGACGTTAAGTGAACACAAGGGGAATTGGAGAAAGGTAGGGGCTGGGGGTGCAGAGAACCGGGAGACGGAAACGACGAAATCTTCGCGAAGGCAGCGTTATTGCTCTTCGAATTCCAACGTCGAATCGCTTCGTGGAAATGCTTCCTCCCTGGAATACGATTTCAGTGAGCGTGGTTCGCGAAAGAATTCGCGTAGATGGTAACGACTTCGCGTTGCGTTTCGTGTTTCCGATTCTGAGACACCGTTTTCGAGAATCGTGAGATATAGATTCTCCGCGTGACGAAAACGGAGGAGATTTCTCCTGCATACCGATGTTGCTAACAATGGTGTTCTACGGTATAATAACAGCGTTTCTTTGTCAACATTTTATTCTGTGCATTTAAAGAATTTCAACGATGTTTACTAGTGGTACGAAACGGGTCCAATGACCGGGAGACTTGAATTTTGCGTATTTATGAATTTTCTTCGGTAAAATAACGACCTTGCAAGATTCAAGCGCGACGTTTCTTCTTTTCGACAATTATTCGGTAATCTTTGAAACAATTTAAACAGATGCTACCGAGATACGTACAATTCTTCCGTGTATGTTACAAGGAACAATCAAAATTCAAGAAAGGATCGAAAACCGGTTTCATTCGCGAGTTATCGACTATATAAAAATCGACCGGCTCGTCTAGTAAAAGCAGAACGGTTGTTCGATCAAATTAACGAATTTCCTCGGGGAATTGAAAATTTCGAAACGATGAAACGTCTGAAAGGGTATTAAATCCGTATCTAAAATTACATTCACCCTATTTCGCTGCTTTCCTGCTTTTTCGACCGAATCCAAGCTATATTCCATGAAGTGGCTTCTTAATTCGTATTTCGTCGCTTAACGTTACGAATGGAAAATATAATTTTACAACTGGCCCGTTTAAACGCAATTCGTCGATTCTAACACAAACTGACAAGTTAAAGAAGATTACGATGACTTTTCTGAAAATTTAACGCATATATTTAGAGAAGTTCAAGGATCTTTCGTAAAAGTATAAAACGAAAACCTATTCTGAAAAACTCGAATTTCACGTATTTATAAATTTATTGGAACCCGAAATCTACGTTGATATTTTTGTTCTAAATATAGGTTGTCGCTCAACAATTCCTTGCTTATTAACGAACGTTAAAATATTCTTCTTCTTATTATTATTCGATCGACGATCCGCGTTTCTTTGATCAATTTAAGCAGGACGTGAATTCTATCATTTTCGACGTTATCTTTTACCGTAGGTCCTAGTTTGCATTTATTAGAGCGCGTTACATTTCAAACGTGTTGAGATAAGGTGATCCATTGAAGTCGATACAATTCATGTTTCGCAAATTCACTCGCTTCCGCTCTCCAATTCGAATTACAATTTTACCTCTTCGACGTGAGAAGGGAATTATCTTTCGTTGTTTTTAAGAATATTTAAAAACGAATCGCTGCTTTCAACGTACATGTGCCGATCGTTGCGTCTCTACGCAATATTACGAATAATTGCAAAATTGTTCTTCGAAACACATCACGAACGATTGTGAAAATTGCAACCATTTTTCAACGAAGAAAAATAAGAAAGAATTGTCCCATTGTGACAAAGTTAAGACTCTCGATGCGTCCTCTGTCCATCGTTTCCTTCGATATTGATCCATTGCATATTTAAAAAATGATTTGATAAATCGCGTTGCTCTTCTTCGTGGCTCGACACCGGTAAGGAAAGTCAACGACTATAATTCGACCTCGACGAAAGAAAGGGCACGTCGCGAGAGGGAGAAGGTGGGGTACTAGCTTACTTCCGGTTCGTCTATTCGCGTCACCATCCGGCACGAGCTGCATTCTCACGCTCATTTGCATACCCGGCTACACATCAATATTCAAGGAGGCCAGAAAACGGGCCCGTTTTGCATACTGGACCCCCCGCTCGTGTTATTTCTTCTTTCGCAGGGATCTCGGTGGGGCATCGCGACTTTGACCCTGAGAAAACGAATCGGAACGAACGGATTCAATGAACGATGGAATTCAATACGTCGATCGCTCAAACGCGTCTTCGATGGTCCGTGGATTAACAACGATCGAGACACAATTCGATCTAATCCCTCGAACGTTGTGCGAGAACTTCGTGGAACATTTGTCCCCTGTTTCGTCGAATAAAGAGTGAAACTGGGTACAATATTTAGAAATTATAGACACGAATTTATCTGGCTGTACCATCCGTGATAAAGAACGAAGAAGATCGAAGATAACGAAGGTTCGTACGAGTGGTTGCACATTTTTCTTATTATTTTTATAGATCGTGAATTAACGATGATGGAACGTGGCAGAAGAACTTTGTAGAAAATTCGTTTCCTATTTCGATGGTAAAAAAATGGAATTTGAACAGTGTTTCAAACTATAGTATACACTTGGTCGACTGGTAGAGCTCGTAGCTAAGATCAAAGATTCAAGTTAAGATTCTCAAAAATGTAACGAGTTTCTTACCGCCATTTTCTACATAGGAAATACACCAAGATCGTACCAATGTCGTATCTTTTTCGAATAGAATATTATATTTTCGTTTCAGTTCGACCAAAATGCCCCAAAAATTCAACTTACATTGACCTCGAGAAAATCCAAGGTCGAAAGGACGAATGTTACTAATCTCTACGTGACACCTCGTACACCACGTTACACATTCTTTCTTATTTCTCCCGTTCGCCATCGAAACTCAAGGTTCCCGCTTCCCCTGTGTCCCTCCTCGTTCGATTCTCGCGATCCTGCATAATCGAACTTACAAGAATAATAACAACCGCGCATCGACCCCCTTCCCCGTGATCGCCATCAGCGGTTCGCGTGCACCGTGGCACGGTGTGGTGGTCCATTCTAAAAATTTCTTTCCCATGCACACGCGTTTCCACCATGCGGACCGTTACTCGGTAATCTTCCCGTCGATGATCGAAACGGTTCTCGGAAGTCTTTAAATCCCGATCGGCGCGTACGTTTGCGTTTCCTTATCGAAATTCCGAACTCTGCGCTTAGGGTAACCCGTGTCTTTCCCCCGAGGCCACCCCGCCCCGCGTATATTCGCCCGCCGGCTGCGTTCGAGCCGACAAAAGATCGCGGACGATCGCGTCGCGCGTCTTCCACGGGGCACGGACGGAGGGGGCTGATGGGGAGGAGGAGGGGCGGGCGGGTTGCGTAATTTAAATAATTCAAGAATGACCCTGACCCCGGTTAGGCCGCGGGCTGACCTGCAGCCGGCGATTACAATCACAATGCAACGCCGAGTTCTCAGGGTAAGACAGGTAGCACGCCGCCGGTCCCGCATACATTAGATCGAAGCCATACCGCCATAGAAATATGCGCTGGTATCTCTCTCTTTCTCTCTATCTTTCTCTCTCTCTATCTCGTGATTTTTTACGCACGACCCGCGAGGAGGAGATTTCGTGTCCTCCCGGTGAACCGGCCCGCTCTAGCCAGTAGCTGACACACATTTAACCGGACCGAGCGATTAGCATAACGACGACCGAGATACGTATTCCGTCGTGGCCACGCACCTTGCGAGGATCCCACGGTGGGGGGATTTTCCAACGCGTCGCCACGATCTCGAGAGACCATTTCCACTCGATGGTTGCCCGATCGGTACGCTTGGATCGCGATGGAAACACGTGAGAACGAGAATACGTCTTCGGGGAAAAGATATCGGGGACCGAGGACCGTTACAGGGCTACGTATGCGAACGAAGGACGCCATTTCGGCGACTAACACCCGTCAATTATACACCGGAATATTCCCGGCGAGATGTACCGCGCCGGTTCGGATGGGTTTTTGCCTCGTCAATGGCCAAAAGACGGAGGGAATATTGTTAACGCCTCGGGGACGATGTGTACCAGGGATTTTAGATCGTACTGGGTCTTTAGTTGATCGTGCTCGTGGGTTTTTAACCGTTCGAACATCCAACGACACTCGAACCTGGATGCTCAGTTTGACTTTTGTAGAGAGTATTGAACGACTATGTTGTGAATGGTTTGGAAATTTTCACTCGTTTTAATTTTGCGTACAATGTGCTATTTATTCGATTCTCTGTGACACATCGTTTCTTTTGTAACATTAGATTTACCAATCGGTCGAAATTACTAATTCAGCTGCTTTTATAGAAAAATATACTTTCACTTGCACTCAAAGTCTTCGGTTTAAGAATGTCTCGAACGTGTAGTATTCCTGTTTTCAATTTTATAATATTCACTTTTTTTACGAGTGGGTACAGTAATTATTATCTGTTGAGCAAAATGAACTCATGTTCATATTGTTCGCTCCATTTTTTCCCCAGACTCGGTTTAAAAATAGCTCAGCGACCGCTGAAATTGATCATTGTTAGTACTGTGATAGTCTTAGTTTCCAATGCAACGAGAGATTCAAGGAAATGCAAAAACAATCATAGAAAAACAATGTATTACAGGGACGCAGTGGGCCGAAGAAAACTCGAGGAACATACTAGAATTAGTGTCTTCTCTTTAATAAGTAAAGATCGATACTAACAACAATGTATCACCCACTTAGTTTCCAATACAACGAGAGATTCAAGGAAATGCAAAAACAATCATAGAAAAACAATGTATTACAGAGACGCAGTGGGCCGAAGAAAACTCGAGGAACATGCTAAAATTAGTGTCTTCCCGTTAATAGGTAAAGATACTAACAACAATGTATCACCCACTAAAAGTGAAATTAATTAGTTAGGTATACGTGGATTCTAAAATTTCTCGAAAACGATGCTCCAGAAATGATTTCGTCGTTCTCGATTTCCAAGTCTTAGTTCGAGCCAGGGAACCTCACCCCTCGCTCCCCGTTCCTATCGAAAATTACAGGACCACCCCGTATTCGTATCCCGGTGTATGTATTATGCATAAAGAGCCACTTGAAATTTGTGCAACATCGAACACACTACTCTCTGCGTACCGCAACGCTAATCACCCCGCTCCGTCCCTTTCATCCCTTGGCTCGTTCGCTCGTTCGCTCGCTCGCTGACGCTTCCTCTTTCCTAAGAACAATGCACCGATCAGGATCTCGCGCAGCAACGTATTTCCCGGTTTCACGTGATCGATGGCAATCGAACGCCGACCGGATCACGGTGATAATTTGCATCTTCGATGCTGGAAACCAAACACTCGAAGGGTTGAAGGCTGGCATGCAGATGAGCCGACATAGCCGCCCTCGAAAGCGGATGTTGGCAGTCTGCAGCTACGTAGACAATGGGCCAGTGCCATTATGTCCGTCGAATCCTAAAACCCCATAGAGTCGTTCTTCTCTGTCTATTATCCCGCTGGTGGCAGGCCACATTGTGTATCCGGTCTGCCATGGGACCCTGGCCATTGTCGGCCCACCTAATTATTCGCAAATCTTCCGCTCGTTGCCGGTACACCCCGCTCCACCCCCTCGCCGTCACCCTCAACCCCCTCCACGTTGCTCTCAACATCGCGAATTTCCGTCTTCGCCAGGGGGCTCGTTGTTCGCGTTTAATTCACCTCTAGTTCGAACTGGCCGGCTTAGAAACTATTGTCGTAAACGGGGACCGTGTTCTCCTACGGACTCGAGTTTTCTTGTCCCCGGCGACCGTGATTGTTCGATTCGATTACGAACGGGTGTTCTTTGGGATTTATTCGTACGCCGCGTCCGGGGGCGCTTTATAGATAGAGGCACGATACGAGAGCCGCGTGTTTAACATTTTTCAAATACGACTCCACGATCTATCGTACACCCACAGTGTTGCGAAAACCGTCCTGCGCTCGCCCGATTCCTCGTCATCGTATTTCAACCGTACAATTTTCTACCTCGTACGATTTTCTACCGTCACGAGAAACGAACCGGTGTCGCTTTTGAAGGTTCGATCGTACGTTCGAATCGAATATTTATCTCGAAGTGTTGCGAAAATTCGAGAGGAACCAGTGAGAAATTATTCGATAACACGGGTCTTCGAACGAACTCGAATCGGAGCATTCGAGTAAGATCGTTTTCGTTTCTTCGAGTATCTTTCCAAGCTCGTTTTTGTTTTTTCAAGTTTCAATTTTGGTGCAAACGGTGTCGATCGATCTTCCAAATGGCTAATCTCTGATTCTTCGAGTAAGATAATCACTCGATTGGTTTTGTTTCGTTAAAACCAAACTGCAGCTCAGAGTGCAGAAACGGTACACGCGCATTATGTTTGTTATCTCGAAAGGATTCTGCGGTTTGTGTTTCGGTTACGAGAAAGTCGGTCACAGTCGATTTAGGCATATGATTAATGCATCCGTAACCGTTAACGATCGGCTCGAAGATATCGAAGAAAAGTTACCGTTATTCTGTAAGAAGGCTATTCTACTTTGTAATTGCAACACGTGTAGTTTTTACGAAACAGAGGAGCGTAATATTGAAAAATATCGTTGTGCTTCTCGAGCAAGTCGAGAGGGTTGCGTTCTCAAAGAGATGTATTAATTTCTTCGTACTCACCTCAGGATCCGCGGAGTCCGGTCGCTTGAAAGCGTACAGGGGAGCGAGTTTGTCGTAGAGGTTTACTCGATCGTGAAGCATTTTGAAAGGATTCTTGGTGCTGAAGAAATCCAAGTCGATGTCGAGAATGTAGGGAGTGTCCCGTTCGGGTAGATACTGACGTAACGCGGAACTGATTGCGGTAAAATCGTCTCTCTGAAACAGGAGTTAACATTACAACTACATTAACTCCGCATCGCTGTTATTAACGTTTTCTTTGCTCTTTATCGACCCATCGTTTACGAGTTCAAGAGGACGCTTAAAACTAACACCTCGTTCGTGAAAAATCTATCATTAAAAAAGTACAATCCGAAAGTAAAGAAGAAGAATTATTCGCGCAAAAATATATAAATTGGAACACATTGAAAGAAAAAAACATGTTTAAAAAATCTTATTAAAGCTACCTCGAGTTCTCGTAAAGCACAAAAATGATCAAAACTTCTCTGCTAGATTATACGTGCAGCAATCATACGATTGAATTTCCCCCTCCATGTCGAAATAAACCTAATGAAAACTATTACGAGAAAGATCTCGAAACAAATATGTCCACAAAAGTGCGCAAGCATCTCGAGGCACGCACGCGTCGCGTGCTGAAAACCGCGTAGTCGCGTTTCTCATCGATTCTCGTAATCTGTCCGGTCGTAGGAAACGGAACGCCCCGATTGAGAAACACCACGGTCCCGATTACCGCTAAAACGATCGAGGAACGATATCACTGGGAACTTCCCATCCCCGTTTCCCACCGTCCTCCCCCTATTTTGCAACTCATTGAGCGCAATTTACAAACTCGCCGGTTTCTTGGCAGGGTCGAAACCGGTCGAACCCCCTGGCAGCCAGGTCTCGCGCGAGCTCGGAGCTGGATATTGTTCGGGAACGATGGCAAAACGCTGGCGCTGGCCGGCGTTGCAGGGGAGAGCTTTTTGTGACGCGCAAAAAACAATGACTGCACTCGAATTAATCCTGTTAGAATTGATACTCGTCCCGGCACCGGGATCGCAATTTGCATGCGTTCACAACAATGAAACGCAGCGGCGCACGCATTCGAGTCGCGGAGGGGTTGCGGTGGTCGATCGAGGGGGTGGAGATTGGCAGAGAGAAAGCAAAGCCAACGATCACTATGGTCAGCGGCTCTCAAACGTTTAATACGGTCTTCGATGCCACGGTCCTCGTGTTTTTTTTCATTGCCCGGGACCGAGTGTCCGCGTAATGAAATTTAATTATCGCTTTTCCAACCCCTTCCGGAACCCCCCACCAAGCACCCCCATACCCTCCCCACTCTGTCAAAGCCGAACGAAACGGGGATTCGATGCAATTTCGGTGGAGGGTCGACGAACGAGAGAGGGACAATTTTTAAAAAGAATTTCGAATATTGCGCGCGTCGTGACGCCGATGTTCGAGATAAATCAGATTTAATATTTGCTTTCGGTAGTTGCGACGCACGAACGAGCGCATAATAAATGACAGAATTAATGTTACGAAATAGTGCACCGATATAAATACCGGTAATAATTTTCGACGTTCGCGGTGTACATCGGACCGGGCACGAAAATCCATTAATTTCGTCGGGCGGTGAACGCTTTGGAAACGGTCTCGTTCGATGTTTTCCGTTAACGCGAAAAAATAATTACAAATTTTACTTGTACCGGCGCGTCGCGTCGCGTCGCGTCGAACGAGTAACGTTTCAGAAATTTCATTACGCACGCTCGAAAATTGTCAAATCGTTCGCACGCAAGGAAAGACTATCGAGTAGAGCACGAGTGCGAGGTAATAACTACGATCGACGCACTTCGGTTAGTTTGTTTTCTTTTTTTTTTATTCTTTTTTTCATTTTCAATAACGTACCTTCGATTACCTCGATAATCGTTCCGATAAACACTTTTAACTGGTAATTGTATTTTCACCGCATTATCAGTGACACGTGACAATCTACAGAACGACGTCTATTAACTCGAGAAGAAACCAACAAACTCATATTTTTAACAATTGTTTCGAGCACTCGTTCAGAGACTAGAATTTACGATGAAAGAATGGTAAATAATTATTCCAGCAACTTTCCAGCAACGCGGTATAAATTTTAGTTTCTTCTTCGAAAATCGTGTCAATAATTTACAATAATTCTTCGTCCACGAATTACTTCACTCGAATTGAACGATACCACCTGAACCTTCAAAGGTACCAATCGTCTCTATAAATATAATATTGGGTTGTTCGGAAGGTCATTTCGTTTTTCTTTTAGCGAAAATGAAACACGATTTTTTCAGAGTGTACAAATACTTAATTAAATTATACATTCTCCATTTCGGAAAACCAGATGACTTTCCGAACAACCCAATACTTATACAAATTTTTCTTATTTTCGCGATCGGTTCCGTTACGCTCTCTGCGATAACATAATGGAGAATGCTCTCATTCTCCGAATTGAAACGATTTCTCGAAACTAGCCAAGCAACTTCGAAGAACTTTGGAAGTGTTGCAAGCATTCGAAGCCGATTCTCGATTACAAGTTTCTTTTCGAGACGGTCGTTGAAAAGAGTCAAAAAAAAAAGAAAAAAAAAAACAAGAAGAAGAAAAAACGTTCCTGTCAAAAATGTGAAAAGTGTCGCGTAACCGCATTGACCGAGGCATTAGGACGGCGCTCCAGAACGGCTGCTCCCCTGCATGCATTCATTTGCATTCGCCTAACATCAGCTTTTTCGTTGCCCTCGGTTTCTCCTTACTGCAGCGGAGGGAGAGAACGCGGTAAGGGACGAGGAGACCGGGACCCGATGGTGGAAGCGAGACCGATCGAAAGAGGTGCGCTCGTATTTTTTTTCCTTGCCCCCGTGACAAAGCACCGTTCTTTTACGCTGAACCACCAAAGCTCTTTTCGACCGAAACCCGTTTCCCGTTTATGCGAACCGAACTGGGCAGGGTGATCCTGACTGGAATCGAGAAAGGACAAAAGGCCCTTGCGGAATCCCCGTTGCGCTTAAACCAACAGCTCTGCCCAACACACGTATGCCAGACGTTGCCGTGTCATCTGCGGAGAGGCGGACACGTCCGATCTTCGAATATTCTTGGATCCGTTTCTTCGATTTATGCAATTTTCTCCGTACCTTCTATTTACTCTTCGTCCCGTCCGTCCTCCAACGTTCTTTTCGCGGTATTCGTTCACCACCTATGGACACTCTCGAATTCTTTCGCGCGCATTTCGAAGCTGTCTCGAAGGATAATCGTTCCTCGACACCGTATCGTATAATACGAATGAGAAGAATCCTAGTAAAGTTGGTCAAGGGAATTTAACACGATTGTGTTCCATCGAGAAGACGTCTCTTGGCTTTGTAATTTCGGTTATGGATCGTTTAGTGAATTAATTCGGGGATGTATAAATGATCGAAGAACAGTTGTTGAAAAGTGATGTGAAATTCGTGCAACAGAGTTGACGTTTCAAAGGCTAGGTTCGGAGTAGGGACGCTTGAAACACTACTCTGGAGGTGCACCTGGAGAAGTTCACGAATCAATCGGCAGTCTGAGCAAAGGGTCGAGGTTACGACCCTCCAGGTGGATATCTGTCATCTGAGATCCTAAGCACGATCTAATTTGTTTCTCATAGAAGGATCTGTTGATTCGTGGCAGCAGGTTGCCTCAAAGACTTTTCGACGTGTATTGACGTGGATATTCGATAGTCTATTCGATATCTATTCTCCAAGTTTTCGGATGTTTTAGAGGCATACACCAAGAGTAACTAAGACCAGCTAGACCCATTGATTCCAATTGTAGACTTTCCTTTCCAATTACGACTACGGTAGAAGATGATCGTGAAAGATGATTTAGGTATCTAGATTCGCTACAGTAGGTTGTCTCGAAACAAGATTACGCGATATTAATATATTAACGCAAACGAAATTCGATAGAATTCTCGTATACTGCAATAGGATATCGATCGAGTAAAGACTTCGAAATAGTATCTCTCGAAACGTCGATTAATTCTCTAAGTTACGCTCCGGCGATATCGACCAGACGCAATCGAGATTAGTCCCGTTTATCGTCGCATACCCGATTATTCGATTTTCTTCCATATATCCATAGAATTTCGATCCAACTAACATTTCGGAGCAGTGTCTCCCGAAAACTCTAATTCTCTAAGTTACGTTCCGGCGATATCGACCAGACGCAATCGAGACTAGTCCCGTTTATCGACGCGGACCTGGGTATTCGACGTTCTTCCATATATCGATGGAATTTCGATCCAACTAACATTTCGGAGCAGTGTCTCCCGAAAACTCGATTAATTCTCCAAGTTACGTTCCGGAGAGACCGATCGAGCGTACTCGGGACCGTCTAGTCCCACCGGTCCCTATCGTAGACTTCTCTTATCAGTTACGGCTACGGTGGAAGATCGTAAAAGATGGCCGAACCGCGGCGATAAACTAGGATCAGCCGCGGAGGAGCGGCGAACGTCGTGACGTGGCGAAGCGAGGCGAGGCGATGCGAGGCGATGCGATGCGAGGCGATGCGAGGCGATGCGATGCGTGGCGAGACGAGGCGAGACGAGGCGAGACGAGGCGATGCGAGCAACGATGCAGCGGGATTTGGGAATTCGGTAGTGCCGCGGCCTCGTGTGACGCTTGTGAAAGCGTAACGGGGCCGCCGACATCGCGCCACTTCGGGTCAAGACAATGTGCCGATTTGCATGCAGCACTGGTCGGCTTAATTGCGCTCGCGACGGTGGTGTGATGGACGACCGTCTGTTCGGTTAATGCGCATGGAAATGCTTTCGGTCTGGCCTGCCACGTGCTGCGTCGCTCGCTCGCTCGCTCGCTCGTTCGTTCGCTCGTTCGCGAGTCATTCCCGCGCCGCGGCCGAAAATATCTGCCGAAATCGAACCGGCGCGGATTATCGCGTTATTGCACTTACCATCGGGTGCAACGACCTGCCTTGGATTCCACGCGCGAACGACGTAAAATTAGCCACGCCGCTGGTGGAACAGATTTTTCGTCGTGCGAACGCACGAGAACACTTCTGCGTCTTTTTTTTTTTTTTCTTTCTTTCTCTTGGTAATCACGGGAGAAGAATGTTCATTTTTCGTTGAAGCATCGATAGGATGAAAATAAGAGCCCCAGGAGGGGCTCGTAATGGGAAAGCATCGTTGCACAGTCACGGTATCTGCAATCCACGCTACGTCGGTGTTTCAAAATAATTGCGGTGCGAGTGGTAACGATGCGTGTGTGTGCGCGTGTGCGTGCGCGTTAGCAGCGAAGCAGGTGTCATTTTAAATTTCATCATTTTCTCGTGGAATTCAGCGTGGAACTTTTTTCGCGTCTTTCTTCCAAGACGAACGATTCTCACACAGGGACGTATTCTTGTTTCTTTCGTCGAGAGCCGATGCATACCATGTGTGCGTTTAGTTTTTAACTCGTACCGACTACCGTGTCGCGCCAGATAAGATTCCAATCGTCGGGATTGCCGAGAAACATATTCGTAATTAAATTTCCCGAGCTGTGCAGCATACAGTAGGGAGAACGATTACTTATTCGAGAAAAAGATTCGTTCGTTTTGAAAACAGATTCGACACGATGATTTCACCGTTCTTTGATCTCCCAGTTTCGAGAATCGAAAGTTATCTTGCCGAATTAAATTTCATCGGTGAACCAGGAAATACGAGCTTCGGGGAAATTTATCCTTATCGCTGTAAACAATTTCAAAGTTTTTCCGTTGGAACTAACAAGTTTTCTCGGAACTAATGGACATTTTATCGTTCGTAAACACGTGTCGATAATCTTCATAATCGTTACAATCGTCACAATTCTTACAATCTTCACGATCGTCATAATCGTCACAATTCTTACAATCTTTACGATCGTCATAATCGTCACAATCGTCACAATCGTCACAATCGTCACAATTCTTACAATCTCTTCACGATCGTTATAATCATCACGATCGTCACGATCCTCATAATCGTCACAATCGTCACAATCGTCACAATCGTCACAATCGTCACAATCGTCACAATCGTCACAATCGTCACGCTCGTGAAAATCGTGAAAATCGTGAAAACGTCGGTTCCATCGGTTTCGATCGGCGAAGGATGTTGCCCGTTTCGGGTCGAGCTCGGTCGACTATCGGTTTCTCGCGGGCGCGCACGGAAATGCAGTCGCTGGCGAAATTACTCGAAAACGACATGACGCAGGGAAATTCCTATCGTAATCATTGCCGCTATCGCGGTCAAGCGGCTCGCCGCCTGTTTCTTTGTTTCCTGCGCCGCTCGCGATGATGCATCGCGGCCAGAATTGCTTCACTTGCCTATGAGTCATTAGAATCGAATACAGCGTGTTTGTAGAACGCGCTTAGCGGGCCGCGATGCTCGTCACGCGTGCGTGCCCGCGAGATAACAGCGCCTCGATGCAAATTAAAAATCGCGTGACAAAGATAGGGGATTACAGCTGTTGCGCAACCGCGCGCTTAACCATTTCGACGTTACGAACCCTCTCTTGTTCTCTACGTTGCGTCGGTTAAGTCCTCGGAAATTAATACGCCGCTCGAAATAATTAGAGGATCGCCCACTAAAATGGCGTCATCGCTCGCTAAAAAGGGAGCCATCGCGCGGTGAGCGCCGGATCTCGATGATGCCTCCTGCCGATTGACGGAAAACAAAATAATATTGGGGCAACGTTACGGTCGTTTGCATAGACACCGAATAGTTCGCGAGATGTTCGACGATAAAGATCGCGTTTCACACGCCGAAACGTTCAGCATCCACGATTCCACGTAGCAGCATTGAATCCATGGAAGTGTGGTCATAACCGTTCGACGTACACGTTTACGCAAAATTTGTGTATTTTTTATGATTTCCCGACGGATACCACTACGTAAGATCGTAGTCTACAAGATAAAGGATCGTGGGGAGGAATATTTGGATATCTCGTCAATGGCACGGAATCTAGGTCCACCGATTTGGTTAACTCTTCGAGACACGATCGTTGAACGTGTGAAATAATAAAAAAATGGCTGAAAATAAAAAATAAACGAACTAGATATTTAATTACGAGATGTTAACAGCGTTACAATCCAACTTGTGTCGAGTTATTTTAATTTTTCTGGACGGATATTGAAAAGTTGGGACATTCTTTAACCCACTATGTTGCAAAGGGTTAGGTCTTTATGAGATTCGTCTGTACTATTTTTTTACAGAATCTTGTATTCGAATAGTAGGTTCAGCATTCATTGTTCGTTTCCAGTAACGATTAAATCATGCACGTGCATCTAATGTAATAATTTCTCTCTCGAAAGAGACGAAACTTACACGAGATAGATTTAAACTAAACTTACGTTTTCGTTAAATCGTAATTGACCAAACTTTGCACAACAACAGACGTTATTTCGCTCGAACGATCGAGAATCGTACAAGTCGCGATCGTGAAATTCGTCGCGCAAGTTCGAGACGAGAGCCCCGACGCGTCGTGGCAAGCGATTCAATAACGCGGCGGTAAATTTTGATTAGGAACAAATGCCAGAACAACGAGCAACAAAGACGGAGAACGATCTAGATCGTCGGCCGGCGATTTGGTTCAAAGATCACTCGCGCGGCTTAAATCGCGAGAGAAGTCTGATGAACATCTGCACGGTGGAATTCGAAGATTGCGCAAAACGGGAGCTCTTATCGCCGCGAAACTGGGCCAGGGAGGGGGCGGCGGGGGGAGGGAAGGAAAAATTAATCGTGCCGTTTCAAAGAAGCGATTAGCGCCGCGCGCTCCGAGCATCGCGATTTATTCAATTCGAGAAAACGTTGGATTCCGGGCGAAACGATACTGTTAGAATTACCCAGATCGGACGACACAGTTCGCGGAACGGTACAAAGTAGGTTTCCCCGACTACAAAGTAGCTCGAGGATTCCAGCTATTGCACTCGAAGCGTATACGCGGACAAATTCCCACAGCTTGTACGAAATTGTTCGCCGCGGATGCACGTCTCCGTGCCACAAAAGCGCGCATTTTTAACAGCGAATGGAAATTCTGCCGGAAGGAAGACAAAGGCGCGAAAGAAAACGTACACGGTATTACGGAATCGATAACGTCACGGTTAATTATAGAAATTTCGCAAGAGTCTCGATCGCGTTACGCTTAACCGGAACAAATTTTTCATCTTGCTGCGTGTTTACCAGAGCGTTGTAAAAAAAAAGGAAAAAAGAAACAAAGAAGCAAAGGTGATACTGTATTGTTTTAGACGGGAGAAAAATTATGGAATATCGCTGTGTGGAAATTCCTCGGACTTTCCAAGGTACGTACGTTCATTACGAAAATTCGAACGGTTCTTATTTTTAGGTAATCGGAAATTTCAACTCGAGTCAAGTGTTTTTAATGGTTTGTAAATCGAATTGCAATCGTTCGACAAAATTGTTAATTCGCGGTTGATACACTTTCGGGAAGAAAAGAAATTCAAACGATTTTATTTGTAGGTCCTTGTCGGAAATTTGGTCTCCTTTCGAGTGTTTTTGGTGTTCGTACACGAGGCACAGTCGCTCGAGAAAATGGTCGATTTGCGTCGATATGTGTATTATACTTTCGGAAGGAAGGAGAATTGAAAAGGTTCGATTTTATTCTTAATTCCTCGTCGTAAATTTCATCACCTTCCGATTGTTTTTCGGCGTTCGTGCATCGAGTACAGTCGCTCGATAAAATTATTAACGCGCGTGCACACGTTTCTCTATACACCGTCCACGGTTTCGCGAAGCTGTTCAAAGTCGACGAAGCATCCTGCTCGAATAAACAATTTCTCCTCGGAACCAGTTCGAGTTTTAATTCAGCGGGCGGCGAGGTTTTGTTTCTCGAACTTGTCAACAGATTCGACGCGCGGGACTGTATCCCAACACCCTTTTTAATATTTCTCGCCTTTTTTTTTTACCGTCCACGGCCAGCCGGCATTCCACTTTTGCAATCAACGGGCGAGGCTCCAGGGACGTCTGCGTGCATTCGGCGACCTATCGCGCGCGGCAGATGCAACGTCGATCGTGACGCATTGTTCTCGTACAAGGCGAATTAGTTCGCCGAATGGCAGCCCAGAATTCACGGTGTGTTAATTAAAACAATA
Organism: Ptiloglossa arizonensis; assembly: GCF_051014685.1. NCBI lineage: Eukaryota > Metazoa > Arthropoda > Insecta > Hymenoptera > Colletidae > Ptiloglossa > Ptiloglossa arizonensis. The sequence goes on along the minus strand of NC_135053.1, from coordinate 11,363,688 downwards.
CCGCCCGGTGCGACCATCGCCACGAGAATTCGAATTTCGCGCGCACATGTCACACTTCGCCCTTTTCTCCCTTTCTCCCATTGTCTGTTGGGTTCACAGCGATCTTCTCGTTCCGCGATATTGATTTCCCGATAACGTACAACTTATCTGCCGAGATAATTCTACTACTACGTGCATGACTATTTTAAAGTAAGCGAAAGGTTTTTCAACGTCTATCGAAAAGTATCGCGCGAAATAACGGGGAATGGTTCTCGATAAATTGATCGATCGAAACGGTGGACGATTCTACGCGTGAAAATAGATCGAAAAGGAGGAATAAAATTTTTTTGTAGCCAGCTTCGTTTTCGTGAAAATCGACGACGTAATTGTTCGGGGCACGCGCACGCTATAGTACAATTTAATGAATCTCGGCTATAGACACCACGAGGAAATAATTTATAACTGGAAATACTATTGTCCACGTTCAGTGTACTACCGCGATAGACAAACACAGAGACGACACGCGTGCGTAACTCGCGTATTTTCAAAATAAACTTTCTCGAAAACAAAGCCACCCGGAGAAAAGCTTTGTTCCGTGGTCTCGCTTTATTTTTGGACATGGAATCGCTCGTCACTCGTTTGGACTACTCTTCGGGGAACATCTCGCGTCGATGGACTACAAAACTTTTCGAAATACGTTACCTAAAACTAGCGGTACGTCAAAGCGATAAAAAAAAGTATATTAAAGATATTTAAATTATCATAAATATCTTTTTCACGCCATCCTTAAAGAAGATACCTCTAAGATACCTCTTCTAGGAATCGTGCCTCTCCTCTCTTCCTCAAAGTATAATATTTCCATCCAACATCAACAGTAAGTTAAAACAATGAAAAAACTATAAGAGACGATTAGTAGTAGTTCACATTTTTCTACGTTAAAAATTACGTTTTACGCCCCTCTCGAATAAAACGCCTTTCCTGGAGACTATGCCCCTCTCTCTAAAAGAAAAGGAATATCTTCAACCGAGACTAGTGGAGCTCTAAAATAATAAAAAAATATAAGAGATATTGAAATCGTCCATATTTTTCTACGTAAAAAATTCTTTCGCACATCCCCTTTGAAAAAGACGCCTCCTCTAGAAACTGTGACATCTTTGACCGAGACTAGTGATGCATTTAAATAATAAAAAAATATAAGAGATATTGAAATCGTCCATATTTTTCTGCACAAAAAATTCTTTTGTACATCCCTTTTGAAAAAGTCACCACCTCTAGAAACTGTGACATCTTTAACCGAGACTAGTGGTGCGTTTAAATAATAAAGAAATATAAGAGATATTTAAATCGTCCATATTTTTCTACGTAAAAAATTCTTTCGCACATCCCCTTTGAAAAAGACGCCTCCTCTAGAAACTGTGACATCTTTGACCGAGACTAGTGATGCATTTAAATAATAAAAAAATATAAGAGATATTGAAATCGTCCATATTTTTCTGCGCAAAAAATTCTTTCGCCCATCCCCTTTGAAAAAGACACCACCACCAAAAACTGTGACATCTTTAACCTAGACTAGTGGTGTGTTTAAATAATAAAAAACTATAAGAAATATTGAAATCGTCGATATTTTTCTACTCAAAAAATTCTTTCGCACATCCCCTTTGTAAAAGACACCTCTAAGAACCGTGTCCCCTATTCTGCCGAACACTGGCCTACACCAAGCGAAACGTCCACCACGGACGTGTTTCCATTATAATGTGCCCGGTTCGAATAAATAAACTATTTGTATCCCTTTTACTTATTTCGATCCCATTGTCGGAGTCATCGACCGGCCCAAACCCGGAGACAAGCGCGCGCGAGCGCGAGTATGTTGCTACACATCACCGTTTCGCCATCTCGAGCATCGAAAGCAACGCGCGCTCGCGAGCAACTCGATGGACGACCGTGACGAGCCAGCACGTTTTCTAGTTGGGCCTTAGAAGACGTGCCGCTGTTCAGTATGCAAGTTCGGTGTGGGCGCATCCGGTAGGCGCCCGCAAGCACAGAAACTCACGTTGCATTATATATCCGGCTGTCGATACGAGCGTCATCCCGATGATAAGAATAGAATAATAGAATTTTCTATGAGCCTGCGGCGTTGGCACGGTTGACGAAGCAACCGACGAGGCGGTGGCACCGTGAGGGAGGAAGGGGGCAACAGGTAGAGAAGAAGGAGGTGGTGAAGAAGGAGGAGAAGGAGGAGGAGGAGGAGGAGGTGACGTGCCGCAAAACGAAGAAAATGTACGGAGGCCTTTTCCGGTCTGATGATCGACGACGATCCACGACGTGTCTTCTCCGTTTCGCGTATATCTTTCCTGTGAATCTCGCCTCGAGCTCGCCTCGTCGTTTTTTGTCTGTACGGGGGCTGCACTCTCGATAAAACGTCGCGGGCAGCAGGACGTGTGTCGCCCCGGTGTCGGTGATAATCTCGTTTCGCTATCCCGTGTAAACGGAAGGGCAAGCGGTTCTAAAACGGTCCAACGCGCAAATGCCTATTGTATAAGGAATTTTGTATAATGGATCATTTTCCTGCGTCATTCGCTTCGCGTATTGGACATCGGTTGAGCCTTCGAGCGAGCAGAGCTGACGTCGACGAGATCCTCGAACGCTTGGAAAAACAGATACCCACGGTTGATAAAGCCAACGTCGAATACGTTATTTACCCCTATCCTCTCGAATCGTGAAACAGAGCGGAGAAGAAGCGCGGAACGACGAGGACAGTGTAGGTGGAATTCACGGGGTGCACTCTCACGAATGTGGACCGCTTTGGATTTGCGTTGCGTATTTGCGAAGTTTCTTACCAAATTCTCTAACAAAAGCTACCTACTTGTCCGTAATAAAAGAAAAGTACAAGTAGAAACAATATTTGTTTCTCCATAATAAAAGAAAAGTATGGAACTAAGAGTCCATCTTAGTAAGAAACTCTCTTTGTTATCTCATTACGAGAAAGCAGTTGACGAAATTGCGAAAGAATTGGATATGTATTTTTAAGGTGAACTCGAAAAGTAACTTCTCGAGGGTAATAATATGGTAGTGTACTTTGTTTACTTCCACCACGAAATTGCTCCGGACAAAAGTTTATTATAAATGAAATACAAGGCAAAATTTACTCGAGCGATTATTTCCTTATCGTACGGAACAATCGTCGCTGAATGAAAAACACGTTTTTAAAGATCGTTTTCCGTAGATAATTACGGGGTAAGTGCGCCCTTAGGAGCCCTTCGTTGGTCGTTAACGCGACGGCTCGTGGCTCGGTGTTTCTAAGGGTTGATCTTAACGCGTTCGTTCGGAATATTTCGTTTTATCGCAACTCCGTGCGCACAACTGTTGCATAGAAATAGATATTCGGGTTGCGTTAAATTTACCCCGAAAAATACAAAAATTCTTTCCATCGTGGTGAATTTAACCCTTTGCGGTCGTATTAAATTTGAACATGTGTATCGTACTTGTTAGAATTAATTTCCTTTGAAAGATCAGTGATAGATAACATGTAAGATTACGAAGGATAAACAAGATTTAGTAACTCTTTTGTGGACTTTAAATATATGTTCGTACAACAGTGTGTTTTAACGTAATGTTTTTATGTAAAAATTATATTTTATAATTCTCCATCGTGTGGTATCTTTCCATTTTACACCCGTTAGAGAACTAACCCTTTGCAGTTTATTTTAATTTAAACATGTGTATCGTACTTGTCGGAATTAATTTCCCTTGAAAAATCAGTGATAGATAATATATAAGATTACTAAGGATAAACAAGATTTAGTAACTCTTTGGTGGACTTTAAATATATATTCGTACAACAGTGTGCTTTAACGTAATGTTTTTATGTAAAAATTATATTTTATAATTCTCGAACGTGTAGTATCTTTCAAAACAGTCTCCAACGTACAGTCCTGGTTTTCGACTACACGTATCGCAACAATAATTAGTTCGGTGTCTTCCACCCTTAATCTTTCCGTTCGAACATACAGAACAATCTTTACATTTTACATCTTCACAGTGCCGCAATATATGCAGTTTTCCTTAAACCTTTCCTCTTTACTGGATTCCGTATTGGTTCTTCAACAGATTCTTTAAACATTCAGGTTCGTTCGTAGAAAGTGTAAACTAATTGAATAAAGTATAAGATTAGTATAATTCCTAGCTGTGATGACTGAGAGCAGACATACGACCGCAAAGTGTTAAGACCCAACGAATCGATTGGTGCATCAACTGTTGCAAGTGCATACAATTGCAGCGCGCACAGTTTGTCAGATTGAATTCTTTTCGAACGCGTTGGTCTTGATCGAGGCGTTGAACGCGCGAGCAGATCGTACGAGAAAGATATTTCGACGAGGGACGAGCTTGATCGGTCGGGGTGTATTTAATTCGTACGGAAATAATTATTTCTGTCGTCGAAAGATGAGGACCGCCGCGAGCGCGGCATGTGTTCTAACAGCCAATTAACAAGAAATCAATAAAAGTCGGGACTGGAGGGACGGTAGCTCGTCCAGAGGAGCGCGGCACCGGTCCGTAGCAATCGCGCGACCGGTAATTGCTGGACAATTACCGTTGCGCTGACGTATTTACTTACATGCGAGAAGACTCGGCCATTGTTTGCTCGGCACCGACAGGATCGGTGAGCGCCTAATTACATATAATGTTCCGCGGGGAAATCGTCGACGCGCGATAGTCCTGCCCCCCACCCCCAGCCACCCCCAAGTTTCAGCGGGACCGAGCTCGATGCCCCCTGTCATTGTTTTCGACCGGCAATCGACACTTCCCCACCGACGACACGGCAGACCGGCGGAAAAGCCGGGAAACGAGCGATTGTCGAAATTCAATTTTCCACGCGACCGTCCGTGACTTCTCCCGTTTCCGCTTGGAAATTCACCGATGGGAAGGGATACAGGCCAAGCGAAACAGGAACAACTAGTCACCGGTCATTGACGCGAAATTGTGATATCGCGAAACGGGGCTACGGATCGAGGTGTATTCGGTGTCCGCGTGACAGTCACCGGTCCCACGAGTTTTACCGAAAAATTTGGCACGCGCCCGTCGAGAAATTTTCAGCCAACCGGAGGGTGAAATAACGCTCATCGGGGAGCACGCTGATTGCTCGAAGCTTAAAGCGTCCTTCCGTTGGAACGTGCGCGCGGAATGGGGAGAAAACGTTACCGATTGTATGCAACTCGTGTGTATTTTTTTTTTTTAAATTTGTAGTATCGAAGAGTAGGGAATTTGATACGGGAACATCGGCTGATATTTGTTATTATTGTTTTAATCGTAGGAGAATAATGTAGTGGGCACGATGGATCGAAAAGGACACGAGAAACGCAGGATGCACTGCACGGATGCATTGCACGGATGCACCGTGATTTCTGAACATCTTCGGTCTCAATTTCGGTCGATTTTTTAAATTTTGCGCGGTAAGAAACGTGGCGAATTTTCCGCGAGTTGTTCGAAATTTTGTAAAATTGAAACGCATAATGACTTCGAGATCTTGGAGATCGTTAGGAAATTCAGTAACCGAAAGATAGAGTTTCTAGTATCGACGTTAAAAAATAAAATTGAATACGTAAATAGTTCAATCGGTGTAACAGTGGTTTGGATATTCGAGATCTTTGGGACAATTTGGGAAATTCGGTAATCGAGAAATCGAATTACTTTGTTCTTATTTTATACATTGCAGCCTTTTCTCATTGATGTTAAGGAAGAATAATCGAACGTCCCGAATACTTCGATCGGTAGGAAGATTCGAATTAGTATTGCGATCGAAGAAATTCCAATCGATCGATTCACCTCGCACTTCGGTGGGTCGTTTGGAATCGTGTCGACGATATCGAACTTCGAACGATTGTCTTCCATCGACGATTCGATGACTATGCTGTCGTTGTCCCCGAGCAACACTTTTGCAAACACTCGCAGCGATCCTGAACGAACAAAGCGTCGAGTGCCAGTTATTAGCAGTCTACGAACACGTGGCTGAGATGGAGGATAGACAACATTGTCTTCTTGCGGAGAATGATTAATTCCCGCGGCATTAATGAGCAACCTCTAGCCGTATTTTCATTCGTCTCATGTTGCCCGGAACAAAGATAGACTTCTGCGAACTCGTTCGTGCATTTCTTTCTTCGTACATCCTATTTGGTAGCATTTAAAAATCTCTAAAAGTGCAAAGCTGTTCGTATTCGTAGCACGATGACGAAGAATTATCGTACGGGGACAAGACGATGGTAAATCCTTGAACGAGAATTTGTTCCTTAATACTGTGTTTAAATATTATCGCGTTACGTTGTCACAGTTTCACAAAATGAAAAAGTTTCATTTTACAAATTGATCCGAGTTTGTGCGAAAACGTCATGAGAAATTTTGAGAAAAGATTAGTAGTCTGTAAAAAAAGCAGAGGGGGCTATTTGGAAGATATCTTGTTCCTTTATTAACTTCCAAGTTTGTACTTTTAAATAAAAGAAAAAATATCAAGATAACTTAAACTATTTGAATTTCGTTCGAAAAGTAAATCGACCGATAACGATTGGGACACACTTTGTACACTGTGTCCAAGAGTCACAGAGCCGAATTATCGTCAAACACCAAATCGGCCATTTGGAAGATATCTTGCTCCATTATTAACTCCCAAGTTTACACTTTTAAATAAGAAAGAAATATCAAGATTACTTAAACCGTAAAAGTTTTATTCAAAAAGTAAATCGACCGGTGACAATTGGGACACCCTTTATACACTGTTTTCAAGGGTCACGTAGCCGAATCGTCGTCAAAAGCCAAGTCGGCCATTTGGAATATATCTTATTCCATTATTAACTCCCAAGTTTGCACTTTTAAATAAAAGAAAAAATATCAAGATTACTCAAACCGTATAAGTTTTATTCCAAAAGTAAATCGACCGATTACGATTGGGACACCTCCCATAATTTGATATCGTTGATTTCGGAGGAACTTGGGGATCTTGGAACCGTGGTCCTCAGATGACGAGAGGTCGTCCAAAGAATTTAGTCAATCGGAATATATCGAACGAGGTATACGGACGTACGGTCTAGATAACACCCCCGTCGTCGTAATCCGCGCCGTGTCGTGATTCGAATTTGGCGGGAATTTAGACTGATACAGAAACACAGGACAACGGTACGGGACAACGTTCGAGCATCTACACGCTGGTCGTTACAGAGAGAAGTTCCCGGGGTCGAACGCGTTAACGAATCCCCCCTGTGGTACCCAGAAGACCCCGACCCCGTACGGTCCGGAACGCTAGATTCCAGAGGAATCTAATGGCGCGCTGAACGCTTAAATTGCCCCGAAGAAGCGGCCACTGTGCGCATTCCGGTTGCGCGAAACACAAGGTCCGTACGAACGAGACGGTGACGCATGAGAGAACGAGAGGGAGTAACGAGAAACGGTACGAAACAGAACGAGAGACGAACGGAAAGAAGGAAGAGGGATGAACGTTCACACACGTACCCGTTCACACACCTACGTTACAAATATATGTATATATACATATATATATATATACACATACGTACAAAAGGAAGCCCGAATGCAGTCGCAGATGCCGGCGATAGCGCGCATAAGAGGTGTATCTACATTTAGTACGGACAGCCACCACTTTATTCGCCCGGCAAGCGTTAACAAGTGTTTTCCATCGGTTTAAAAGGCGCTAAGGCGCTTTCGCAGTCGCGCAACCGGTCCCCCCTCCCATCCACCGTGGCAACCCGCGAGTGCCCCACGCTATCGGTGACTCATTGGAAACGCAGCCGGTTTTCGTGTGCGCGAAAGATCCGATCGCGCGATTCCGCCACCCGCCACCGCGTCCTCTCGCCTCACCTCACCACACCTCACCTCGTCTCACCTCACCTCACCTCGCCGCCTCCCGGTTCGAGTTAAGACGTTCGATTCGATACGTCGAGAAGGGGGGATAGGGCGTACGGGAGGGGACGCGATGGGTGGTAGAAGAAGAAGAAGAAGGAGGTGGAGGAGGAGGTGGTGGAGGAGGATAGGGATCGTCTTCTGGTTTGCCTCATCCGCGGGCCCGCTGGTTTATTTTCCACCTGCGATTACGCGCGGCGCGTTGGCAAGCAACCGGAACGACGCGGAGCGGCTCGCGACCTGAAAACCAACGCCTCTGGTTTATTTTGCCGACGAGCTCGCGAGAGAGAGCACATACCTCCCCCCTACATACCCCTCTACCACCATCTCGTCCCGCTATTTAGTCCTCCCCCTGCCCCGACGACTTTACGACCGCTTTTTAATTAGGACGTTCGACCCACCGTCCGTCCGTCCGTCCGTTCACGGTGAATCGGGAATCTGGTTTATTTCCAACCCGATAGGGATGCTTAATCTTCGATCTCGATGGTCGAGGCCGGCAGCCTCGACTTATTTACACAAACACCGCGATTTCGATCTTTAATTGGAGCCGTCGGTTCGATGCGCGCCAGAAATCGGCCGACGTCGTTCACTCCGCTCGTTTTCAGGGAGGGGGGCCTCACCCCGGTTTAATTAGCGGTACCGTGGGCTTTTCGATTCGCGACCGCGATTCCACGACCGTGGAAAATTACACGAACAATCTGGAGAACAGCGCGATCCGAGAAGATCGTGTTGGATTATGTTCGTCGATCAGGGGGTGATGATCTTTTCAACGACGAAACTCGAAACCGATACGATTGAATCCTCCGTAGATGCACTTTATTCAATTCAGTGACCGTTACACGACTTTTAACCCTTTGCACTCGAGGCTTCTTTGCTACCAGGAATCGACGCCTCGAGAAAATTTAAGTCGTAAAATTAATCTTGAATGGAACATTTTTATATACTTCGCGTACATGAATTCACACTCTACGAGAACGTAATATTTCAATTCTAATTTGACGACAATTTTCCAATGACAATTTTCCAAACCACGAAGTTTTCCGCATCGGAAATAATACACTGAATTAGGTGGCTCCTCTCGAGTCCAAAGGGTTAAGCGCCGCTGTATATATATGTTTACAAACGATGGATAATTTTTAGACACCTGACCATCACATTGTCGCTTCTCGATCGCCGTACGAAGCATCGAACGAGACGATTCAGTGACTCGTTCTTTTCCGATTCACGTGAACTTTACCTTCTGAAACTTTCTACCGTCAAAATACATCTTTAAAAAAAAAATGAAGAGTCAATTCTTGAAACACCTACTTATCAAACCACTAAAAATTCTAGAATATTTCTCAGCGACCGCCTACATGAAACGCACTAACCACCCCAAGACTTTCGAGCGCACTCTATCGCGAACGATATCCTCGATTCCCGGAACGCCTACCTACCCTCCACATTGTCGCTACACGACCCCGGGAGCCAACTCGATCAAAACACCGTATCTATACACACTGCAGTCTCCCTTCTTCCCTGTCTCCCCTCCCCTAAAAACGACCAACCCGGTCCCGTAACGAAGTGGGGCAAAAAGCACCCGGAATCACGAGTATCGGGTCACGCGCGGCCCTAATCTCGAGCGCATCTCCCTAATCCGATTATCAGAAGTGAACAGAGGAGGGGGAAGTTGGGCTCGCGGGAGGTCGAAAAGTATCTCTCCGTATCGTGTCCGGGGCATTTGTAATTTTTCAATTTTTCAAGGCGGTACACCGTGACGCGTTTCGAGCTACCACGCGATCGTCTCCGTCGTCTCGTCGGGGCTTTACGCTCGGAACGGTGCCCCACTCCCCCCTGGGAGCGTCGACGTACCGTGGAGGCCCGTGAAGGGGGGTCCCGTTCGCGGAAGGGGGAGAAAAGGGCCGCGCGGCGATACGAGCGGAATGGTATTTCATATTTTACGGTCGACCGTGCCAGGAAGCCGGCCCACGGCTCACGAGCTCGGGGAGTAGCTCCTAGCTTTGATGGGGGACACAACATCGTCTTCGAGCTCTCGAGGATCACGATTCGGTGACGTGTGGCCGGTCTGCTATCGGGCGAACGTCTTGTACGGGCGCATATAAACGTAAAGTTCGCGGTGAAGGCTCGGCTACGTGGCGGGTTAAACCGGTAGAAACCGCACCGGGTGCTCGTGGGGGCCCCGCAACCGTTTCCTAGTAGTTCTGGTAGTCCCGGGATCGGCCGGAACCCCCGGGAAAATGGATCGAACGCGAGCTTCGGGATCGTGGCCCGTGGCTGCGCGATAAATAAAACCGGAGCGGGGGACCACTAGCCAAGAGTGGCTCTGTTCCGCGAAATCTCGGATCGTCGTCGACGAACCTACGGTTTCCTCCTTGAAGCACGCTAGGCAATTGTTGATCCCCTTGGGACACGCTGTCCGCTCGAGACACACGGTGGCGCGCGAACGTTTCCGGTTCGCGGACTCGTCGGATCGTCGACTCGTCGGTCTTCGGTTTGGAGGTCTCCGCGTTTTGACGAGTGGAGACGTTAACAGTCGTTTCTTGTTTTCGAAATGTCGGCGAGTGGGGACGTTGACGGTTGTCTCTCGTTTTCGAAGCATTGAGAAGGAGAAATGTCGAAAGTTTTTCGTTTTCAAAATGTCGGCGAGTGGAGACGTTGACGGTTATCTTTCGTTTTCAAAATGTCAGCGAGTGGAGACGTTAATGGTTGTCTTTTATTTTCGAAGCGTTGAGAAATGTAAACGTGGAAAATCGTTTTTCGTTTTTAAAATGTCGGTGAGTGGAGACGTTAACAGTCGTCTTTCGTTTTCAGAATATTATCGACTGAAGACGTTAACAGTTGTCTTTTGTTTTCGAAGCGTTTAGAAGTGGAGACTTCGTAAGTCGTCCTTCGTTTCTGAAACATCGGCGACCAAACATGTCCAAAGTCGTCGAAAGCCGTTTTTCGTTTTTAAAATGTCGACGACTGAAGATATCGAGTATTATCTTTCGTTTTTGAAATGTTGAGAAACGGAGACGTCGAAAGTCGTCTTTCTACTTCAAAATGTCGATGAGTGGAGACGTTAATAGTTTTTTTCATTTTCGAAGCGTTGAGAGCCCACGTCATTCGATTTTCGTTACAGCAAAACCTCGATTTACGTCTCGTAGTTACGCGTATTTTCGTTCGAATTACGCACGGAGTTGTCTCTACGCAGGTACCTTTATCGCTATTTCGTTACTGTGAAAAGAAACGTACACGCTCGCCTACTGCAAACAATAAGAGGAGCGAAACGCGAGACTTCAAACAGCTGCAGTTTTATCGAAAAAATGCAATCAAACGGATTCAATACTCTCTCAGAAGCACGTCCATGCTTTCACAAAGGAACACGTAACGTTCGAAATCGCGCAAAAAATTGATATCGCGTTGAACGATATACAAATGTAATTGTTCGTGATAAATCGAGTTCAATAATGACAATTTCCTATCCTCCTTGTAACGTCATCGATTCTTAACCAAACTCGCGAGTCCCGAAGTGATCGTAATAAGTGAATTTCGGTGTAGAAATGCGGACGAATCTATAGGGTGATCCGATACGTTCGATTATCGAAACAGTTACGAAACGCGTTGTCCGTAGCTTCTCTCGACGAACGATCAAAGAGAGATCCGTAGGATCTCGTGAAGTCCCTCGATCCGAGAGTCGAGGATCTGGCTCATTGAATCCGCGCGAGTTGTTCGATCGCGTTCATGCGGATCAGGAACACGCTCGTCGGTCGTAATCGAGCGATCTGAATTGCGCTACAATGAACCGCGATAAGGAGAATAAAATTCAACGGGATTTAAGGCAACGCCGCCGGGTGAAAATTGTTTGCCTTTCTCGAAACCACTTTATCTCGGAACGGTGTTCGCGGAATACCAGTTTGAAACCTTCACTTTCCGCGATCGTAGATTACGAGGGTGTTCGAAAACGACGCGTCACGGGGACACGAATCATTATATTCAGAGGCATCGACGACGATTTTTATCCAGCACGCGGAGTGCGTTTCGCTCTCTATCGTTTCGTCGAAGAGCTCGTCCCGAGTATTATCTTCATGGAATACCGTCTCTCTTTCACAGATTTTATCACGTACACGGTGTTTTATTTCGACATTTTTCAATGGAACCGTACACGATCGAAATCGACTACCTGTAACGCTTTCCGTTCGCGTAACGAACACGTACAGGTTCCTTTCGGAAATCCAAACCGATTTAACGATCTTGGAAACCAATTTTGAAGAATTTTTTCTGAATTTTTTTTCACGAATTTCAGGGGTACGTATCTGCTTTTAATAGATCGTGAGTAAATGTGCTGTTGAGGAAGATAACGCAGCATTTGTCCTGTCAAGGAAAACGTTACTTTTCAGAGATTCTGTGTTTGGGAACCACGATTTATGTATACACAGGGTGCACTATTAGAATTTTTTATTTGTTAGCCATCAGGTATTAAATATCGAGACCAGTTCAACGAGCTAAAACAAGTATTTTTTTCATGTATAAAAATGATTGAATCGTACATAAACTATTCGAAGGTGACCTTGGCAAAACTTACACGAAAAATATCATAGAAAGAATTAAACATCTTCAAGTTGAATCTGTCTTCTTGATCAACGTTACTCTCGATATAATTTCTTGGGAAGAATTAAGTACCACGTGATTTTTAAACGATAGGGGGAAATTTTGCGAATCACTCTGCAGTTTAATACATCGAGTGTCATTTATCAAACGAATGGAATGCTCGAGGTCCGTTAGGTCGAACGTACTGTGTATAATAGTAAGTGGACTAAGTAGATAATTCCTGTCTTTCTTGTATTATCCCGCTGACTGAACGAAAACAAAAAACAGTTTGACGTAACCGAAGTAGTCGATGAATGCCAGAGACTGGGGAAAGATTAACTACGTTTATGACGGCGAATGAGTGAATATTAATATTACAACAATGTTGCAAGCCGCTTGAGAAAGGCAGGCACGTCCGTTCGCGAGCCACCGCGATTGACATTTAAATCGCTACTTGTCATCGATAGAACGACGAGCACGATCGTACGCGCACGCATAGAGAGCTACCGATTTCTACGGGGGAGATGCCTTCGTTTACAAATGAGGATCATTAAAATCCAAGTATGTCACACGGATTTGCAAATACTCGTCGTTAACCTCTCTGCCCGAGTTTCTACCAATATTGTATAAACTATTCTACAGGGTGGACCGATAACATTGACCACCTTGAATATCTCCTATATTTCTAGAAATGTGAACAATCTTTCTATACAAATGTTTGGTATATGCAAGTATATTATTTTCTGTTTACACGTGGTGGACTTTTGGAGATTTCAAGGTAACCATCACTTTGACCACCTTGAATATCTCCTATATTTCTAGAAACATGAACAATCTTTCTATACAAGTGTTTGGTATATGCAAGTGTATCATTTTCTTTTTACACGTGGTGAATTTTTGGAGATTTCAAGGTAGCCATCACTTTTTTTAAACTGTTCACTACACTTCTCAATTCTTAGGAAAGTAACGAGTATTCGGACCAATCATACAAGGTTGTTCGATAATATGAAAAAAATTGTAATACGCATATGTACTTCGACAATCCAACGATCGTAATTTTACATCGTTGCAAATGGCCCTCAAGTATCTTTGTGTTACCTTGTTGTATATTATCGAACGACCTTGTATCGGGAGTGGTTGAAATCGTCCAAACACTCTTTATTTCACCACCCATAGAAAAATACAGCTTACAGTTGAAAAAATTAAAGCGACCTTGAAAGTTCTTCACTTCCAATAGACGATAACTTGCAAGTCCCTCCGTACTGTACAACACTTGCGCATCGAGTTTCTCCGTATCGCTGAAAACAACGGAGATATCGTTATTTTCCAGCGTCCTGTGCATCGTAACCATTTATTGATCGTTGCATTGAAAAAGCGGTACGAGTTAATTCCGGAGGCTTCCAGATAATTCCAGAGGATTGAATACCCGGACCTCTTGGCATCCAGTTAACACCGGGTGTCTGCATCGAACGCGGTCTGATGCTCGGAAGAAGACGGGACGCGAGCGTGTCCATATCTCTGACAAGTGTGATTTATGGACTCACGTGAACCGTGAGTTTCGTTCGTCCGTGTCCGTGAATGCGTTTCGAATTTTTCGACTCGCGGCCGTACGTACACGCGGTACTGGTACACCAACACCCACAAGCATTATTTCCTAACCGTGAACGGTGTAGCGATCGTGGATACTCCGGAATGGAGATCGCGGCCCTGTCCTTTCCTAGGTGCACGGACGCGTCCGTCATTCCTCCGATAACGAGCAGTGACTTAAAGTCTTTACGGTGTCATACGGGCTTAATGCCACGGGCACGGTGACGGGACGTGAGCCGAGATAGCGGAGGCGCTATTTAATTAACGATAATAGCTCGGCTTAACAAGAACTCCGCGGCATTTTCTTTTCATTGTCTTTCCGTAATGCGATGCTTCCCTCCCCGACGAGGCACCGACGTTGTTACGTTTCTTCGTTCCCTCTCGGTCCCTGTCCCGCTAAAGTGGACATCGCGATTGCCGGTACGGCCGATCCGTAGAACTCGGGACCCTTAACACGTATCGCTCGGTTCTGGGGATCACCCGATGCCATACTGTTCGGTCAGATCGGACGATTTCTGTTGTTTGCGAACCGCTGCGAGCGACGTTTACGTTCCTTTCTCCTCTATCGCGGCGTACGTGACGGAGACGATGCTCCGAATACTAAGCTCGAAGAAAAAGAATTTATCGACGTTCGGACGGTCGAACCGAGAGGGCAGTTTATAGATTCAGGTGTCGGAATGACCTGCACGTTTTCACTCTGAAATAGGATGTACCGTCGGATTATGATGCACCTGGTGATTCGTTGCTCGAGCACGATGGAAGATGCTCGAACGGTTGAACCGTGGTAGGGTGGTTCGTAAGAGACGAAAGATCCGCGTTGAAATCCTGGTTCAGGTGACGGAACAACCTACTCGTTTTTCTCCCCGCGGTGGAGGACGCGGTGCCAGATAATGACGATGGTGAACGTGTGTCAGATAACTCGTTGGTCGGGTGTGATGGAAAATGTTTGTCCTAGAAAAGCCTGGAAGAAGATAAGGAAACGACAAGTGCGCGTTTTGTCCGATACTCTGATAAGTAGACGCGTTAAGCTACCTGGCAATCTCGTGCTTTGGACACGAGAACGTTCTGTATTAGGCAAGGATGTTCAGTGGCGCTCATAACCATTCCGACGTTTCAACGATCGCGTAATTATTTATTCGAGTAATAACTCCGGTGCGGCGAACACCTAGAATAAAGCTGTAACTGTTATCGTACTTTATTCGAGGAACGTTAACCGTTGTACGTGGATCGATTCTTATTATCGTGAATTTCGGAACGTGTCTATTATTCATTAGAAATTGCAATCACGGTTTAGTTTATTGGCTTGACAAGCTATTTGATTGGCAACAGATTGTTATAACGGCATAAGGTTACTCTGTAAAAGGCGACACTGTGAAAGGCAACATTATAATGGCCGATTGGCTGATATAAAGTTCGAACTAAGACACCTTCGGAATAACTTGTCGTTGATGTTTCTTTATGGGGACGAACAAGCAACGTTTGTTATCTATTCTCTTCGTTTCGTTGTTAATCGTTATTTACGAAGCAGCTATCAAATACACTTGCCTGAATCTTCGTTCTCTCTTATCGTCGCAATGGAAGAATAAGTATTTCATTATTTACAATTAAATGAAAAAGAAAGCGTCAATCTATGTCGAGCAGTAGCAAATAATCTTTAGTGCGGGTTTAGCGTGTCTTTAAAAGAGCTAGAGCAAGATATTAAATTGTATTACTTTCAATTTTTTTAAAAGTTTCATTGCGAACAAAAATTCTTCGTATTCTATCAATAGTCCTAACAAAATCACCAATTTCTCTACGTCATCGGACTTAGTTTTGGGTTAAGTTTAAAAAAATGAATAGCTAACATAATCCTCTAGAATCATAACAGCTTTAGAAGCTCTCCATCGACAACTCTAGACCTAAAACGAAAGATAGAGAAATAGAGTAGACACCAAACGATCTACCCGGAGGCAACACGTTACTTTTAGCTCCCAGGTGCTAAGTCTCATCGCGAACAGAAACGTTATTTTACGCCATCGGATATAGGTCTAGATTAAGTTTTAAAGAAGAATAGTTGAGACACGTAACAACTAGGCTCGTAACAACCTTAGAAGCTCTCCACTAACGATTCCAGACCCAAAACGAAAGCTAGAGCAATCGAGTAGACACCAAACGATCTACCCCGAGGCAACGCGTTACTTTTAGCTCCCAGGTGCTAAGAGTCTCATTGCGAACAGAAACGTTATTTTACGTAGTCAGATATAGGTCTAGATTAAGTTTTAAAGAAGAGTAGTTGAGACACTTCTCTAGACTCGTAACAACCTTAGAAGCTCTCCACTAACGATTCCAGACCCAAAACGAAAGCTAGAGCAATCGAGTAGACACCAAACGATCTACCCCGAGGCAACGCGTTACTTTTAGCTCCCAGGTGCTAAGTCTCATCGCGAACAGAAACGTTATTTTACGTCGTCAGATATAGGTCTAGATTAAGTTTTAAAGAAGAGTAGTTGAGACACTTCTCTAGACTCGTAACAACCTTAGAAGCTCTCCACTAACGATTCCAGACCCAAAACGAAAGCTAGAGCAATCGAGTAGACACCAAACGATCTACCCCGAGGCAACGCGTTACTTTTAGCTCCCAGGTGCTAAGAGTCTCATCGCGAACGGAAACGTTCTTTTCCCATCGGTTCGAACAAAATCACGCGGTTTCATTGCGCCGTCCGGAGCTGCGGGTCCGCAGATGGAAAGCGTGTCGTTCCAGGAGACGGTCAGCGTGGTAGCGAGTGACGCACGTGCAAGACGAGAAACACGGCGGATAGGCGTGCGCGCGTTGCAGATACGCCGGTGCTAATTGCAATTTATGTCTCATTGCAGTCGTCGTCGGTGCGCCACGACAAAGGCCGGTGCGCCGCAGGCGGCCGTTTCTGCGTTAAAGCGTTTCAAGAGAGAGAGCCTGTGCCACCGGTGCTCGCGGCAGAAAAGCCGCCGCGCGCGTTGCATCGCGACGTTGTCGTCCTCCTCGTCGTCCTCCTCCTCGTCGTCGTCGTTGTTGTTGTTGCCGCGGCGGTTTCACCTGCGCGTCCCGCGGATCGACTTTACGAGGCCGGCTTTTGTCGGAATCGGCGCCGCGAATCGCGTCCCCGCTGCGCTCCACGGCAACGAAACGCTTACTTCTTCTTGTTCCCTATCGGTACGAGGTCGTGGCATAGGCTCGAAAAATAAGGGTACCGCTCGAAGTCGTTCGAAGATTTGAGCCAGTGCGTTGGAAGTCATCGTGGCGAAATCTATTGCGTAAAGAGAAGGTGACCTTGTTGGTATTTTGGAGCGAGTATTGGAATTTATCCACGAGAACGTTCGGAGCTCTCTTCGTGGAGGACGAAAATCCTTGGTGGTGGACCAATCGTAACTGAAGTGTGTCTTTTTTTTTATATTATGTTTTTATAATATTTGAACTGTAATCGAACGAGAAGAGATAGGTAGGTTAATTTGATATCTCGCGTCGAGAAACCACGAGGAATGGATAATATATTACACTACCGATTAGGAGTTGAGATATCTTTTTCTGTATCCACAAGGGACGTTACAATTTTTGCAGGAAGGATATTTAGTGAATTAGGTTATCGAGACACGAACGTCAAGCCTAATGTTTTTTTCGAAAGGTAAATATTCGTGCCCGGAGAAAGCTCTACGATGAGAGCTCGTTGTTACCGATAAATGAAATTTCAAAGGTATCTGTAATTCTTATTGCTCCGATTCGAAGGTACTTGCAATATTGAATCTTGTAACAAACGTAGGAATATGTATTTTACGTCAAATTCAACGATATTAGACGTCGAAAGAAAACTCTTTGACATACCTCTAAACTGGCAATACAAACTCGTCTCTCGATCTTTGCAACCAATTTTTACTTCGCGTTGCAGCAGAATGGACACGTTGCAATATGTAGACACTGATTGCCAAAAAGGTGAAATCGCTCCGAAACATATTTAAGTGGAAATAAATTCTTTCAAATTTCTAAGTCGTGCATCTGCGTCACGCAACGAAGAGATTTTCTCTAAAGGATTTCTTTGCGCGTTCGGTGCTTGCGGACGTATACGTTGCGGATCCCGGTAGCGGTTTGTAATTGTTGACTCGATATCGTATCCATCGCCATTTGTTAAGCTTTCACCGCCGCGAAGCCTGTATCGGAAATGAAACTCATCGTATCTTGCAGTACAGTAGCCAAAACCGCAACAATTTCGCATTACCGTAATTGAATAGATCAAACCGGCGCATTAATGAAATATCAAATATCCACGCGCCGTAAACAATACCACAAAATCTATTTAAACGCGCCCGATTAAATATCCATTCACGACTATCTAACCTTGCTCAACGAGACGGAACGCGTATCTCTTCTGCAACAAAGACGTTACGCATCTCGCTGAGCCATTGAACGTGTTGCAACATGGGCCCCGTTCAAACCGGCTGAGCAACTTACAATGCCGAATGTAAACGGTAGCGTTACAAGCACCCAAAATACACTACGGATACACATCCGCAGCAACACGTATTTGCCAATCATCCGTGGACCGTAGTACGTTCGTCGTACGTACCTCGTTGAGAAAAAACAAATTTCTAGCTTTCGAAAATGCACAATGTTGTCCAAATTGATCGTTTCGCGATAAAAAGTTGCAAGTGTCGTGTACAAGGAACGTGTAAGTTTCGATAATATTTTATCGCCTCGCGCGTAACGTTCTATAACCGGATTAGATGTAACAGTTATGTTCGAACGTAAGAACCTATACAGGAAAAAAAAAAGGGAACAGAGTTATTTTACATATTACGTTTCAAATCCATCGTATACTAGCCTGTTTCACGTTTGGAATGGAATCGATGACACATCGCAATCCACTTAAAGTATTATAGTGCATGCGTTGAAATCACCCGCAAGCGTCTTAAGCTCGGCCTTTTCGAATAGATTTTCTCGAACCTATGATTCACTTAAAAGCGTATTGCGTTTTACGATAATTAGACGCGCGTAATTTTCTTTCACACCGGGAATCCTACGATTCCATTTTCTAAGAGTGCTCGCGAACATTAAGTATTCATTCTATTCAGGTTAAGTTTAATAATAGCTCGACTTACACATATCGTCGATTAAACTGCGTTCTTGTATATTCATCGTGGTAGGACGGTTTATCGCTAATTACTACATCGGAATGATTTTTTTCTTCAAGGTAGCTATACGGGTAGATGTTTAAATTATCGAATAAAATATTACTCGTTTACGTTTCCAAATTCGTAAATGGTTTTTAGCTTTTTTCTTTGTAGTTTTGTAAACGAAAGTGGCATTTATTTTTACGTGGATCTGCATATTTGTCGACAAAATAGAATCTGTGACGTCTTTGGATTACTTCGGACGGATTTACGTGCCAAGAACAAAAGAATGTATTTTCATTCAGGAGAAGAACTTTCCAATGTATCGGAATCTACCTTTCAGTACAAGTTCATCTACACGTAAGATACGCTCGCAATATTAAAGCTTCGTTAATTTTTCAAAACCTAATTGAACATTCTGATTCTCGAATCGATTGAAGTACATCGATAACTCCATAGATTCACAGCTTGCAAACCCCAATGGAAAGAAAATTGAGTACCTCGAATCGATCGAAATACAAAGTCCATCGATATCTCCACAGATTCACAGCTTCCAGACCGTTAATTTTTCAAAACCGATTCAAAAGTTCCGGATTTCGAATCGATCGAAGTACATCGATAGCTCCATAGATTCACAGCTTGCAAACCGTCAATTTTTCAAACCCCAATGGAAAGAAAATTCAGTACTTCGAATCGATCGAAGTACAAAGTCCATCGATATCTCCACAGATTCACAGCTTCCAGACCGTCAATTTTTCAAACCCCAATGGAAAGAAAATTCAGTACCCCGAATCGATCGAAACGCATCGATAGCGCCGATTCGTAGATCAGCGCGCATGGACGAGGAGAACTGATTTCGAAAGCAAAGCTGCCTGTTCACATCCGCAAAACCCCGGAACGAAATCGACGTACCATCCGCGGAAGCGGGTTCGTAATCGTTAGCGGGTACCCGCGAATCGAAGGCGCGATGGTAGAAGAGCGATCGTATCCGGAGATCGATCGGGACTCGTCGTCGCGGTCGACGCGTGTTCGGTTCTCCTCGATTCGAGCGATCGTCGGTTCTCTCCGGTGTAGCTATACGTGTAAGTACGTATACGCTCGCGGCGCAACCGAGCGCCGAAACGAACGGTCGATAAAGTACGAACGCACAATGGACGTGGAAGCATAGAAACACGTGGCACATAAATCGCGCATTATGTGCGGCTCTTTGTGCGCCACGAAGTAAATAGGCTGGCGCGCGCGCGGCGATCCCCGGCTACCCTTTCCTTCGGTGATTTCCTTTCGCCTGGCTTCGTTGTTGTCGGGTTGCAGTTGTTGCCGCGGCCGCGGCCGCGGCCGCAATAGACGTCGTCGTCGTATCGAGGGGTGGGAGGGGGGGAGGGGCCCCAAGACCCGCGTTCGAGCTCGCGTGCGCGGCCATTACGCCGACGCGGCACGGTGCAACGGCGGCCGCGTCGTTTTTCGCAACCGCTCCACATCGTGATTTCCCGAAGGTGTGCAAAGAGCCTCGACGACAGGAACGAATACCGTCGTGCGCTGCGCCCAGGTCGTAAGGTTTCGCGGAGTCGCGTTCGCAACAAAATCCGCTCGTAAGAAGAGGAACGGCCACACGGTAACGTCGTATCGTAAATTCCGTTGTATCGCGCGGAACAGTGTCGCCGCGACACTAAAATTCGTCGCGACTAACGCGTCTACCTTTTCACAGCCGCGGCCCCTACCCCCCTTCGATATATTCCGTGGATCGGCGCTCGAGGAAATTGCACAAGGTTGCTGAGCGTATTTATGCGATTACTGCAACCGCCACACCGCTGCCGTGGCCCGAGCACGGCCTACGTGGCGTGGGATTTACAATTTGTTGTCCCGCGAGAGTCCGGCCCGGGCTACGAGAGGCCTGCATAGTTGCAACGGAAACACGTACCACGCTGCGGGCTACGCCGGCTTATAACGCGTTCGAATAACGGGATTTCAAAGGGAAATTTTGAACCGATTCGAACAGCCACCGACAATCTGTCGCGTTCCAAATATACGCGAACTATGTCAGACCGAGGAGATGGGGAAGCTTCATGGGGGTGATTTTTTAGACGATTGGGCTTGGATGGTTTTTAGTCTGTGCAGGTTGGGTTTATTTTTTACACGAACGTCGTTAGTGTTTTTGTAGATACTGTCGATTAATTGTTTTGGCGGAAGGACCGGTATATTGTTCGAGATAATTAAGTTTCCAGAGTTTTATTTTCCGTAGGTGGAATCTTTTTCGACGTAAACGCTCCCTCCATTTTGGTGCAGATACCCGACCAAATTGTTTGGGGAGGTCTTGCGTCTATTTTTCGAGATAATTAAGTGTCGATATTTTTACCTCGTGTAGGTTGGACGTGGCATTTGATTTTGGAATATACTGTCGACTAAATTTTTTTTCAAGAGAGAGGTCACGTGCTTGTTTTTCGAGATAATTGGGTTTCGATAATTTTATTATATTTCGTGTAGGTTGCGTTTTTTTTTAGGAACTTTTTACATGCACTTTTGGCCTAAGAGACCACTCTTTGTTATATTTTATGGTAGAGTTACTAGAAGGTGACTTCAACGGTTCTGTTATTTATCTTTTTTGGAGCACACTGGGTTAAACAACATTCCACGTCTTTAATATACCGATACGCATGGCGAGATACCTTTCATTACAAAAATTGAAATAATTTGACATTGGTTACTCGGTGAAATTCTCAGTATCCCACCTTATAATTAAATATCTAAGTAACCTATTCTTTAATTTCGGTCATTTCGTATCATTTTACGTGTTTAACAACCGTGCTCCAAAGAGTTAATTCGCGTCTACAAATGAGCAGCACGAATTACTTTATTACCGTTTCCTGTCCGTGTATTCTTTGTCTCGTTTAGAAATGTCTTTTCAAAGTGTATATTCGACGATCGGAAGATACCACCGTCGAGAGAATATTTATGAAAGCTACTGAACGAACATTGGAAAAACATTGTTCTCGTACCTCGTAATCGAAGACAAGACAAACGTTTACACGAACTTTTTCCATTGTATCTCAGTGTATGATCAACATCATAAGTAATTTAAAAATTACGCGCCACTCTGTACATTCTCGCTCGAATAAAATAAGATACTCCAAACGACGAAGGATAACAATAAATTTCTCTCGATATTCTTCGATCGTATAATTTTCCCAATATTTTTCTCGCGTGTAAAATTTTTAACCAACAGTCTACCTCTGTGACGTCAATTTACCTAAGACACACGTACCATCTTCTTCGAACATCGTAATCGTATTCTCGTACGATCGGTCTTGTTCGAAACGTTTTCCCTATGATTGGAAGATGAGCCCGCAAAAGAGTACCGCGCCACGCCCGGATGTTACGTTCCTCTTGGACGTTTTGTCACACCCAGATACATCGACGGTCGCGAGCAATTACCAGCGAAGACGTATGGCGTCTGCGTTCGCGTCCCGAGACAAGGCGCGATGCAAAAGTCCGCGAACTTTTTCGTGGATTACTCCGAAGGCTGCGGTTCGACCGGTTTGGTATAAACGCGGCTCAACGTTGGGCGGCACGTAAGTTGGCCGTCCTGGTTAGAGACACTTAATGGGGTCCCTTGCATCCGCCCCTCTCTGTACCTCTAATGATCTGCCCGTACCTCTAATGTGGAACTTTCCAGCGCGGAACTTATTAATGTGAAACCGCGGCGTCCCGTTCAACGTTCCTCGCAAGAAGAGAACGAAACAACGAGAGAGAAACAGAGACGAAAGAACGGAATTCTTGCGTCGTTATCGGAAATGATCCGTTGTTCGTACAGAGGTAACTTTTTATTTGAGAAAAAAAAAAGAAATTTCGAATTCGAGAAAGTTTCGAAGAAATTACGCGTAATACTCGAATTGGTCTCCCGCTGGATGTACTATTCTATTGAAATTGAAATATCCAACGCGAATATTTCTATGTGTGGATTGATCGACTACGTCGTGCTTTGATTTTTTAAGCGAGAAGAAATAAATTTCGAATTCGAGAAAGTTTCGAAAAAATTACGCGTAACACTCGAATTGGTCTCCCGCTGGATTTACTATTCCATTGAAATTGAAATATCCAAGCAATGTTCGTTACAACGCGAATATTTACTATGTGTAAATTGATCGACTACGTCGCCCTTTGGGATTATAATTTTTCAATACGTTTCGACAAAAACGAGTAGCCACGTAATTGATTCGATATTAAAACGAGCGTGTCTTTTATTGGTCGTTGAATTTGTCTTAAATCGATCTATAATTCTCTTCGTTTCTCTCGATAAAATCGTAACGGTTTCGATCGGTTTTAAATAATGCGTTTATAGGAGAGGATTCTCGTGTAAAACTTCGATTTGGATTTAATTTCCACTCGATTCGAAAAATATGTTTTCGAGACTTTCGCGTGACCACGATCGGTAGATTAGGGACAAAAAGAAAAAAATTACACCAGGTGTATCGAAATTATTTGCATAAATCTCGCATAAGTACTTCGATGGTCGTTCGTGATCTCCGGGCTCAAAATTAAGAAGGAAGAGCGTAGGTGACAAACACATTGGTGATTGTAAATACGAGAGGGCTCTCACACCCATGATCGGCTTAGTCCCCTTAAACATCGATTACTCGAAATCTCGTAGGCGTAGCCGCGTCGGAAGCGATATAAATCTCTTCTAAATTTAAACCTGTAACACCTTTCTCGAGAACCAAAGCGAGAAGAAAGTTCCCCGTTCCGCCATCGAAGCGGTAATAA
This sequence comes from Ptiloglossa arizonensis, assembly GCF_051014685.1. Lineage (NCBI taxonomy): Eukaryota > Metazoa > Arthropoda > Insecta > Hymenoptera > Colletidae > Ptiloglossa > Ptiloglossa arizonensis. The sequence goes on along the minus strand of NC_135053.1, from coordinate 11,339,775 downwards.
AACATTATCAACATCTGTGGTAGACAAGCGAGATTAGAAGGGAAGTTGGGAAACTCGACGAACGGAACCGAACAAAACGAAGCGGCTCGTTAATCGTCGAGTCCATTACAATGATTATAAATGTATTTCACGACCAACCGATTACAATACGATGGAATAGAACTCCGATAGACTTTGTCGCTCTTATAAACTCTCTTAGTAACTCTCCAGTTACGATTCGTTGCTCCTTTCCAAACGATCTAAAGCTTGCTTCACGTGCTTGATAAACTTTCCAAAGTAGACTCGTTTCTACGAAAGCGCATTCTAACGGAATGCACCCTTCTCATCGCGTATTGGTTACACGTTTCAATTTCTCGATGCAGAATTTTTTATTTTTACCGTCTCCAAAAATACATCAGACGCGAAATGAATTGTATCGAAAAGAATTGTATACAATTTTCATAAATTTACCATTGGTATTTTTGTATTTCTACTTGGTCCTTTCGTTTACAATTGGAACATTAAAAACACGAAGAACGCGTTAACTCTTCGAGGCACAAATTTTATAGTATTGTCAAAACAATTCCAAGTTGCACGGAAATTTTATTCCAAGCATTTTATCGAGAACAAATTATGCGACAATGCAAAATACACCACCCTGGATAAACCACGCGCTCGTACCGAGAAAGGTGAAACATTATTTCCCTCTCTCGTTTGATCTAACATTTGTCGAGGAATTCTCCGACCGAGTAAACTGAATGCGACGTAACATAAACCTCTGTATCTCTACTTACTTTAATTTCTCACGGATTGAAAAATATTCCACGGTGCGTATCAGGGTGTTAAAAAGTTGGGACATTTTTTAAAACCGCTGTGCTCTAAAGTTGCGGAGAAATTTTATTTCGAGCACACACCGGAAACAAATTACGGGACAATGCAAAATATTCCACTTTGGATAAACCACGCGCTTCTACCGAAAATAGTGGAACAACATTTATTTCCCTAACCGAGTGAACTGAACGCGACGTAACGTAGACCTCCGTATTTCTAGTTACTTTCATTCCACATAGATTGAAAAATATTCCTAACCGAGCAAACTGGACGCGACGCAAACCTCCGTACTTCTAGTTATTTGAATTTTTCACGGCTTGAAAAATATTCTCCAACCGAGCAAACTGGACCCGACGCAACGTAAACCTCCGTACTACTAGTCACATTAATTTTTCACGAATATGAAAAATGTTCCATTTTTAACCCACACGATATTAAAAAGAATAGAACGCTTCTTAATCCACGCGAAGTTAAAAGGGCCCGAGACAGTTGCGATCCGCTGGACGATTAAAAATGTGAAAAATTTCTCGATCCACGTTGTATCAAAAAGGTAAGATATTTTTCAATCCGCGACGCCCCGAAGAGGTTGACGGAAGAAGAACAGCGGGCAGACGACGGTTAATCTTATCGATAAATAAATACGGGCGAGCGTAATGGAAATCGGATTGCACGGTGGCCTGTTATTAAATTCGCGGCGGATTGAATTTTCCGCGTGCATCCGGAGAAAGTTCGGCTCGGGCCCGCGCGACGACACTTTTCCCAAGTTTCTACCAAACGGCGCCACCCCGCGCGGCGTCCCGACGTCGAACTTCGTAATAAAATAATTATTTTCGTACGACCTCCCGCGCGGCGCTTGGAAGCGCATGCGCGACGTCACGGCTAGCGTTGCCCCGCGGTGCAAAAACTGTGACGAGAACTTAATACCTCCGTAACTGGATTGTTCCCGGTTGCTGAAACTTACGTAAACAGGTGTACACCAGTGGGTCAGTCAAACATCGAGCCGCGTTCGCACTTGATTAAATTATGCAAATCGATCGGATCGTACGTGTCTGCGGGCTGGAATTTAAATTACGGCTGGAAACACCGGGCTCTCGCGCTCAGTTTCGGTACCTTGTGAAACGGCCACTCGTTAATTTATTGGCCGATCGAGCCTCGAACAATCACCCATGGCGAGCTGTCTCGCGTTGTCTCCTACCGTACGTTCCCAGCCGGGAAATTCTTGTTAATTAGCGACAAAGAGTTTATCATCTATTTCGTTCCACCCCCACCAGTGCACCCATCGGTGCACCGTTGACGTTTTAATGCCGTACAAATTGTGTAATATCGGGACACTTTTATCAAGCGCATACCGTGTTCTGCAAGATTGCGTGCGGTGACCAGTGGGAAGCAGAATTCAGACCAGTCAAGTGTACGTTATAAATATGCATGATTTAGTGGAAAGTCTGTCAAGGAGATTCGAGGCAAACGGCGGACAATGAGGGGAAATGGACGAAGCGTTGCACGAAGACGTCCACGTGAATTATCGCGATCGTAAGAATTTTTATCGTCGATCGTTAAGATTATATTTATTTAATTAATATCGCAGCGACTCGCGGCCAATTCCCGCTGAAACTGTGGAAATTTATGCCCGCCGTGACAGTGGGGAAATACGTGAGACCAGATGCCGCTTTTAATCGCCTTCACTTATCGCTAGATCGATCCACTGTTCAAGGTTTTTTAACTACTGCCACCAAAATCACCTGTCTTATTGTTGGTTCTCTTAACGGGTTAAAACTGCGACGATTGACCCGAAGAACCGTGACGAATCGAAACATTTAATATTCGTTTCACGGTGGTCACTTATTATCGGAGTTTTTCGTTCCTTCTAAGAGCAAAGTGTGCAAAAGTTTGGTAAAATAAGAATACAGAATACCGAAGAATATTTTCCTGTAAAACACTCGAATTTCCTAAAATTTTATCTAACCGACCAAGCCGTGGATACGTATTACCCTGTACACGATTTCCTTAAATAGTAATTACACACTTTTTTTATTTTTAAATACCGTAAGATTCGTAAAATCGAAGCTCGTTGAAGATTCTCTCGAAAACGAAGCCCGGTGCAATATTCCACGTATTTTCTTTGATTTATTTTCGCGCGCCAATTCACCGGCCCTTGTTCCGGAGCAGCTTATATGCGCGTGCAATCGTAACCACGCTTTCGACAGGTGGCTAACTCCTTCATCGGCGAACAGGGAAGAGACGGATGTATCGACGTAAAAATGTCGGATCGTAGACGACGTCGTCGTCGTCGAGATCATATTATTATGTACAGCGACGAGATACCTGCTGTTGGTATGCATGGGGAAGCCGATTGGCCGAGAGAAAACGCGCGTACGCACGCACGTACGGCGCAGCTGGTTTGTACGCGAGCTTGCACCGTAGTCAGGGCATATTTATGGATTAGCATACAATGGTGGTGTTTATTAGAGATTCTTCGAAGGTTCCCACCTTCGACGCCAGCTCCGTGCTTCTCCTCCGTTCCCGAGAACGATGACGCCCTCCTCTTGGAAGCTCCGACGTCAAAAACCGAGCTCGGCCAGGGTTGATCGGGCCTCGTTCCTCTCGACTCGTCGCCTCGCCTCCTCTTTTACGTAACCGTGTTCGCGATCGCGCAGCATTGACCTTGTTTTCGCGTTACACTTTTGCGAAACGCGCTTTCGGAGCGTTTTACACCGCCGGAGCAGCTTAACTCGTTTTCCATCGCCACGATCAACGAAGAGGAGACCGTCAGAGTTTCGACGAACCGTTTCGAAGAGGTCCATCTTACAACTTTCGTTGCCTCTCGTCGATTCGTCAGCCACTTCGTCGATTTAATCTCGAAACGTTCTTTTGTTTTAACGACGGTCGGAATCTTTGGCTGAAAAATCCTCCGAATTTGTGAAACTCGTGTTTTTGAATTTATAGCGTTGGATACCCAATTCATGCGGTTTAGCAACTTAGAAATAGTCTTTGGGTGAAAAATCTTCCAAATTTGCAAAACTCGTGTGTTTGAATTTATAGCGTTGGATACCCCAGATAATTCATGCGGTATAGTAACTTAGAAGTAGTTCTTTGGGTGAAAAATCTTCCAAATTTGCAAAACTTTTGTTTTTGAATTTGTAGTATTAGGCACCTGAACAAATTTACACGGTTTTCGTAGCTTGGAGATACGCCACGACTTCAATGTCTAAGGAAAATTACGAAAGAAACAGTCGGCATTAGTAAACATTAATTTTCGTAAGATAACACAAGGCCGCATACAGTAAAAACCACATTCGAAAAAGTTTTGGAACAAGACTGGGAAATTTTAATTTCTTCACCGTATTTTCCATATCTCTCATTCTCTAGTTCGAGTATCATCTATTTTTACTCTAAAAAAATTATTTAGCGGAAAAAATATTTACCAATAAAGACTGTATGAAATCAAAAGTGCGACAGTCTTTTTCATTGAAAGAAAGAAATTTTTACAAAACGTACAAGCATGCATTTCATTAAGAAACAGATCATCAGTGTAATAGTGATTATTTAAACGGTTGAAACTACGAAAATCGCATAAATTTTCAAGAGTATTTAATACAACGAAACTAGTGAAGAAATATAGGATAATTCAGTCTCGTGTGTTATAATAGCTTTAATTGTAGAAGAACGATATATTACGAGGACACGATGGGTCGAAAGAGACCCGAGGAACGCACCAGGATTAACAATCGATGCAAAGCGGTACAAGGTTCGCCTGCGCAACAGTTCTTCTGTTTAACAATCGATTCGAAGCAGAACTGTTGCACAACACGCGACGGATTCACGTAGATGACCCTGTTTCGATCTTCCGATTAGGAGAAGTGTCCTTTACGAAAGACATTCTTAAGTTGCATCAGCATTGCAGCTCGTTCATCGGGGGATCGGACGACACACTGATAATGGTGTGTATCCTGTAGCTCGCGTTTATTTGAAGTACCAATGTTTGGTCAGCTGACGAATTAAAAGATCTGTGGTTGGCAACCAACGGTCCGTGAACATTAATTACAAGTTTTGGTCAACTTTCTCGATTCCACGGCCGACTTTTATCTTTTACTGCTGGATACAATATGTACTCGCGCAGATAAGAGATCCTCTAAAATTGTACTCGTATTCGTTCGAACAAAAGATCAACGTACAAAAAGTGACCAGTTCTTGATCGTGACGAGTAAGTGCATCAAGAATTCGAGCATGAAATTCGTAAATTATATCCACCAGATTTATCATAATCTGAGAACTGTTGGATTACACGAGATCTGAGATATTAAAGAGCTACAGAAATTGAATTAAAAATCTAACTATTACATACCTCGATACATATAGCGAATATATAAATTCTAGTTAGCTATTTCTTCAAAATTATTTAAAGGAGAAATGAAGATTAAATCGGCAAGTAGGTATCAAAGAATCAGAAAATTATCCCATTTAACTATCGTTGACTAAACTCCATCAAAATTTTTTTCGATCCTCTTAACCTTACACTTCACGAATTTCTATATTTTATGGCAAAAATATTTTTCTAAGAAAAATTACCTTTTAAAAACAACATAATAATAAACGAAGGAAAAATCAGAAAACAGTAAATACGAACCCCTAGAATGTTACTCCCTGATAAATGTAATCGTTATTCCTAGAATGATGTATCACTTATCTCTTTTTTTATACAAAATTCCAAAATTCACGATACGAAAGTAAGTTGATCGTTTTAGAGGAACTTTGTTCAAAATTTATCTTCACGAATATCACGAGTAAAATAATTAATATTTTTCTGGCCCTTGCATCGCACGTGTGCCCTTCGCGTTGGGTGCATCGCACTCAATCTTCGTTGAACGATTCCTTGCACGTAATACATTCGGTGACATCGCTCGATAACTTCTGTATATTGTCTACTAAACTCCCTCTCTTGTTTCTTCGACTTGTCTTTAATAATCCTACAGCACAGGTGAGAATTAGTTTTGCCCGTTACCGGGATACCTTACACTAGGTAAAAGATATTTGCATTTCTAACCCAGGTAGGTGGAACTGTCCCATTTTTCTCTTGCACCAGTGCACTATTCAACAAGCTCGTGGAATGATCTTTTTTCTCTTACACCAGCAACATTGTAGTTCTTTCTGCAATAGGAACGTGGAACCGACAGCCTTATCTGCCAGCAGCTCAAGTTTCACGACCATAGAACGCATGGTTTGTTCGCAGCAAGAATTTCAGTTCGCTCTCGATGGTGTCTCTTGTCATAAGTCACGCACGATGTCTCGCTCGCTGGTTCGTGAATCTTTTGCAAAATTTAATATTACCGTCCTCGATCGTTCGGTCCGTGTAACTTCTTTTTATTCACCGAAATAAAAAATATTATACGAAGGCAACATTTTTGGGATATAAAAACGATTCGACCAGAAGCAACCAGGTTACAAAAGGCCATTCCGAATGAGGTGCTGCAAGAATGTTTCGAACAATGAAAACGTCGTTGAAATAAGTGTGTGGGTTTCAATGGGAACTGCTTTGAGGGTGTCAATGTAGATGTTGATCGAGATTAAAATAGGATCAACGAAACCATTGGGCATAACAATGGAAACAACGTTGGACTAAATGTGTCGGCTCTAATGGAAGCTATTTTGAGGATGATAATGTAGATTTCGATGAAAATTAAAATTAACGACTTCTATTTTTCCACAAACTTTTCGAACACAGTCACGTACCAAAAATAGCATTGAAAAGTCTCGATTCCAGTACAGATACGAGTCAAAGGATCAGTGAACCCATTACCCACAATAATGAAAACAACATTTGTCGTTTGTCTAAACTAAGTTTGTAAGCTCTATTAGTAACTGTTCTAAGGGCAACCATGTGTACGTAGATTAGATTAGTAATGTAGATTATGAGGAAGATCGAAATAAGTAATCTTTATAAAATTTTCCACGAACTTTACAAACACGACTAAGTATAATATTATCTCCCAAAAATCGCACAAAAAATCCCGATTCCAGTAGAAATACGAACCAAAGGGTTAGCAAACCCATTACCCACAATAATGAAAACGACGTTTGTTCTTTGTCTAAACTAAGTTCGTAAGTTCTATCAGGAACTATTTCAAGGTCGACAATGTAGATTTCGACGAAGATCGAAACAAGTAACTTTTATAAAATTTTCCACAAACTTTACGAACACGACTAAGTATTATCTCCCAAAAATCGCATAAAAAATCCCTCTTCCAGTAGAAATACGAACCAAAGGATTAGCAAACCCATTACCCACAATAATGAAAACAACGTTTGTCGTTTGTCTAAACTAAGTTCGTAAGCTCTATTAGGAACTGTTTCAAGATCGAAATAAGTAACCTTTCTAAAATTTTCCACAAACTTTACATACACGATTAAGTATTATCTCCGGAAAATCGCATAAAAAATCCCTCTTCCAGTAGAAATACGAACGAAAGGATTAGCGAACCCGTTAGACATAACGCTTGCCCCGCGATATTCCTCGAATCCACGCTTAGCCAGAAGCGTCGTCTCCTCGTGCAGAGGAAAGGGCATCGTGTGAAGTCGCTGAAGAGAAGTCCAAAGAAAGCGGCTTCCTCGGAAGCGGTCGGCAAGAAGGAACCGTACGGTATTCCAAGACGAGAGATCCCGAAGAAAAGGGGGGACCCATCGGGCCCGGCCAGCCGTCTTCGATGCCCGTTTTGGTCAGCGGTGGTTCATTCGCATGCAACTTCGTCCGTGGCTCTTACTTGGAAGTACGTGTGACCGCGTCGCAACCGGTACCAGAAGCCAGACGAAGGCGCAACGGCCCCTGTTCGCCGTGCTCCGTTTCTTTATTTATTTCTTACGCCGACGACAAGCTTCATTCAGTGCTTTCGAGAGCCCGAATCACACGAACCGTGGCCGGATCGGGTTCGAGAGAAACGAGAGATCGTGCGCCCGTGACGCCCGGTGAAACTGTTCGTCTCGATGCACGTTTTTGGCCCGAGACTCGCTCGTTCCCGCACGGGTTCAGGGTCGATCGTGTTACGATGACTTCATATCGAACGACGGAACCGGAGAGTTTGTTGCTAAAATTGGACCGGGGCCTTTCGGGTTCGATTTGTGAAACGTTCCGCGTTCATCTCATCCGCCCTCGCGAGCCCGGGCCGCTGAAAAGAATATCGAGCAATTTTGTACGGAATGCAATTTTTCGCGCTCACGGGTTAAATACTCTGCTTTAAAGTAGTCCCCTGACGATGATACGAAATCGTGTCGACGTTTCTGTTTCTTTTCTTTTTTTTTGTCTTTTTTTTGGACGAGAGATCGTTGAGGCGGTGTGGTAGTTTAAATACGTTGAAAATATATGAAACCTTCCAACGCTGGATTTACCAACTACTTTTGCGAAGAAAGTTATTTCAAATTTTACAGCATGTTTTCCGAAGACACGAGTTTTTTATTCTATATGTGGATACGATCGATTGTATAAATTTCTTCTTTCGTCGGTACAGGAAGTTATCGCGAATCATCGTGGTTTTTAATTTCTTCGCTGAATATTAAGCTATATCTCGATGAATAAAAAATACTTCAACATTTTGCTATTATGGTAAATTATCTTGGAAAGTATCGTATCGGTACTTTTGACATCGGGCTGTATTATTGTTCGGGGCTGAGCTTTGTTTTGAAATTTGCGACAAAATATGTATGTAAAAATTCGTCGGAAATTTTGTATTTATCGTTTTTATTGAAATTGATTCCCCGCGCAAAGCCCTTAACCAATCGACGAAAGTTACGAAATCGTAACTGTGAACGCGTTGAAATTTTATAACAAACAACCGTAGCACGATTGAACGCGATACAATCGACTTATCGAATTATCGTTATCGCATTCCAACAATTAGAGTATCGCGTTTCAGGATAACTTACGATCAAGCTGAAACACCGTGTATCGGATACCATAATTTTTCTCAAAATAATTACAGCTTCCAAACGATGTCCAATAAAACGACCAAGACTTTAACGATCACAAATCGTTACATAGGTAAGATGACGAATAAAAATATTAGTGTATTAAATAGAACTTCCGTTCATCCTTGATAAAGAAGAATCTCGATAAATCGACATACCTGACAATTCAGCACGTATACTTCGGATCACGACCATGCCTTACGTCATTCAGCGATCATCGCGAGTCATCTTTAGGTCATATTATGTCGTATAGGTTCCGTATTTGATATATTCAATTTTTTAAAATAAATTCCACTACCAATGTATATTAACTGTATCTAAATTACTTTCTCCTTTTCTCCACATTGTAAGTATAGCCCAATCGGTATGTTTAACCATCCGTCGACCAAGCGTGGGTCTACTTTGACCCACGCTGGCAAGTCTCGTCGACCTTCTCGACCAGCGAGTAATTCAAACCGAGAATCCTTCATTTTGGAATTTTCAAGACGGTCGATACAATCGACAAAATGGAAAAGATAACTCGGGTCTGTACTGACCCACGCTTGGTTACCAACAACCTCTAGAACCTCTTCCAGCGTAAAGTGAATGATCCAACACCGTTGAAGCACCGACCGTGCTTAATCATCGAAATTCCATCGTGCTCGATTCCTTTTACCAAGTTTACGATCACCATAAATTCATCGAAACGCACGAGTCAATACTATCGGCTAGTATGATCGGGCGTGTCACGATCTTCCGAAAAATGAAAAAACCGTTTCTTCCAGCAAAGACGTATCGCCTCCTCCCTCCCTCCCGCCCCGTCCAAGTAGGGTTTTCTCACGGCCACGCGAAATCGCTTCAATTAAATTCGCATTAAAATCCATTCCCTCCCACCATCCCGCTCCTGATTCATTATCTACACACGCTTTAATTTCACTCGAGCACGGTATGCGCGAGATAATTTACCGCTCGGCCTTTTAACCTCTGCCAGGCCTTTGAGCGGTTTAGAGTGTCTCTAACGTTGCACGATATCCGCGCGGCGATCCGGTTTCCGATATCCCGAAATTATCGAGACCCGTTATGTCATCCTGCTTTCCCTTTACCCGAGGGTTTTTCTCGCGACCGGTCCCCGCGCCTGTTTCTCACGACATTAAGGTCGGACCGGGAGCCCAATAAACGCCGCGAAACAGAAACGACGATAAATAAAACGTCCCCTCCGTCCACACGGCCCCCAACCCTCTCCGACCGCCGCACCGAACGGTCTCTCGCTTCCCTCGTTACAACGCGGTACACGTTTCACGGCGATCGATCATTAATTAACACGCAAATAGCCGTATATTAATAATTAGACGCGTCGATGACGCGGCTACGAGCGCGTGGGCACGAATAAACTGTGCGCGCTCGCGCGGTTACAAGCACGAGGAACGCCGGTGAATGTCGCTGTAACGGGTGTTCTAAATGTCAGCCACGTTCCACGACGAAATTACGCGCCGACATTTTTTCTAACTTTCAAAACCGTTCGACGCCTGCACGGCCGACTTTAAGGTCACCGGAGTAATTATACGTCGCCTAGCACCACGAGAGTCCCGGTGGTGGCGGTGGCGGTGGCGGTGGCGGTGGCCACCGACGCGCGAGACGCTCGTTCGATCGGACGCTCGTCGATGTGCTCCGTAATAAGCGAAATTCTAATTGTGCAACGCGATGCACCCACGGACGTGCACCCGCCATGGTTCTCCGAGTTGTACGAAAAAATTTCATTCGACGAGTATCGCGCGGTATCGATGATCCTTCGAAAGAGAGACCATCGATGGTCTGTGGACCATGGTGGTCGATGGTGGTGTAGAGATTTTTGGAACGATTGAACGAGATATCGAGGATCGTCCATTCGAGATCTGTATGGAGAATCCACGACGGAAACGAATATATTTATTGATATACATATATATATATATATATATATATATGCGTCGAATATAATTATTCTTAGTATGCAATTGATACGTGTTACAGTTGTACGTTTCTTTTTTTTTTATTTATTATTTTTAGTATATATTATATATTACTTTTGATCCATTCCTCTCCTCCGAGTTTACGATAATTCCGTCAGATCGAACGCGTTGACGATCATCGATTCGAGATCGATATCGAGAATCAATACGCATCGAAATTACATATATCTTACTTTCCATCGTTGCCTATCCGAGTCTGCGACAATTTTTGCAACGTTCTCTAAACGATTCTCAAGTTTCTACAATGAGTCTGTTCGATTTTGTGGAACTCTATCTATTCGAATTTCGTTCAACGGAACGAAATTTCCCTCGATGGATGATTTAGTGGTTATTTACGGTCTCTTCCATCGAACGCGTCAACGACGATCGCCAAATTGAGATCGATATCGAGAACCGACGGTGGAAATGAGAACGCCTTGAATTAAGTAAAATACGGAATTACAGTCAATCAATTTTAAGTACGCAACCGATACGCATCGAAATTATACGCCTTACCGTCGATCGCTATCCGAGTTTACGATAATTCTTTCAATATTCTCTCAACGTTTCTCGAGTTTCTAATCTGACTTTACAAGTGCAGTGGAACTTCATTTATTACTATGAAATTTTCGTCGATGCTCGATTCGATAAACTTTCAATGAACCATTATCTAACTTACGACCGAGCATTGCTAGGAATGAAAATGAAAATAAAATAAAAATTATAATCCATTGTCGAATTCGAATCGTGTAGTAGATGCGTCTCGCGAAACATTGTTTCGATTATATTGTATCATAATTTTATGTAATTGCATTTCGAGAAAATGGCACTGAATTTAGCACAGTATTGCACAGTATTTCTCGAAGAGAGTGAAAGCAGCAGTTTCTCTATCTGAGATGTCCGATGTTGGAAAATCAACGATATTCAACGATTAAAAAAGAAACGTGAACGTAGAGTAATAAAGTACGAAACCGAAGTGGCGATCAGCGGTAGAAATTTCATAAATTTTTGTTTCAGATTACTACGTGAGCTATGTTTTCGAACGCAAGCTCCCAACAGTGGTCGATTTTTGAACAAGGTAAGTTAGTACACGGAATCGATGTAAATTATTATCAATCTCGTTATATAGATTACGAAATATGTTTCTACTTTCGAATTCCCATTTGGTTCTCGGTGGTATTTAAATTCAACTCGGTGAATTATCTCGAATCGCATTTAAATGTAGTAGACAAATCGAAGGGGTAATTCCAAGTGTTCGATGTTGGAAAATCAAGGATTTTCGACGATTGAAAAAAAGAATCTAAACTATCAATAAAGTATATTATCGAAATATTGCTATAATTCGTAGAAGCAGCTAAATATGTAATCGAATCCATTCGTCCAAACGAGTACTCGGATTATTCGAACGAAAATTTACAAGTAGCGTAAATAATCGCAACTCCTATTGTACGAATTTAGGAACATACCCAGTTGTACGAATTACTTGCATGAATGCACTTTTACTACCCTGGAAAGCTGATTTTTTGCTGGACACTAAGTTGGATGCACAATTATGTCCAGAATGAGGTGAAAGGGGTGGGGGTGATTCGGGACCGATAGATCAGAGATAACGCACCTGTGCTCTCGAAACTTTTCCATTAAACGAAACATAAACAGGGTATCACGTAGAACGAGTTTTCATGCAAAATAAATACAGCGGGGGCCCCCGATTTGCTCGATTTAATCGGGATCGAGGCAGGCCGGGTGAGTCGAGATCTTGGGAGAACGGTATTACCGTGTCGTGTTAATTTACGAAATTATTAATTTACGCGCGCGCCTGTTTTACAGATACGCGGGTAATTTATTGTATCGATTTGGAATTTAAATGCGCCGCGTTACCGAACGATTTCAACACTTCTGCGAACGAGAAAACGAGAAACGTATCGATTGCCAACGTTTTACGCTATTCAATCGTTAACAATCATCGAATAGGTGAGGTCGATGAGCCGGAGAATTATACGAGTCGGAAATTAGTCGTTTTCGAATAATTCCGAAATTATATACAAAATGCATAAAACTGTACGCAGATCGAAAACAGTGCAAAAGAAATATTCTACATTCTTCGTTTCGAAGAATTTTTTTTAATTCAACGAGCGTGAAAAATTGTTTCTTTCCTCAATTCATCGATTAAATTGTGTTACTACTGTAACAATCGTCGAACAATTCGCTTCATTTGTAGAACGTAATGAAACACTACAGCAGGTACGATTAGAATGATTAAACGTTCGAACGGTGCTTGAGACTATTGTTACCCGATGACTGTTCCACGGTAATTTAAAAAGCTTCGCGATGATTTCGATTCCATGGTTTCCTCCTCGAACGACTTAGATGGATATTTGTCTTCGCGCGAAGTATTTAATACCTATTACGCTACTTGGCGCGCTAATGCGAAACGTATCCACGTAAATTACGTAAATTATCAGAGCGTTCGATAGCGCTGGTAATTAAGAGTTAATCAACTCTTCGTACGAAGGACGTACACGTCCAGTTCGGGTTTCACGTCGTGCACTTGAATTTCTTCGGTGTTTTACGCGTTTGATTGCGCAATGCGTCGCATCGATCTCGGATCGTGTGCGAAAGAATTGTTCAACGATACGAAGATGCATTGTGGTTGAAATATCATCCGTTAATCCATACAGTACGAAACTTTGCTTACGGGAGTATCAACTGCGAATAATAGCGTTATTTTCGCGGAAGAAGGATCATCGGAGAAGCGTTATCGAAGCGAGAAACTTTTGCTCTCGGAGTATGAAAATTTGAGGCGCCGAGGCTCACAAGTGATTTCAACGCGTGTGAAGAGTGTGCGCATCGAATACGTCACCGATCACTAGAGAAAATTAAAGCGAAGTCGGATGACACCAGAATGTTACGAATAAGTAATTCGTAAACAGAAACTCAGCTATTGTCTCCACTATTTGTAACTTTTTATTCGAATAATCAAAGTTTTGTCGTTAATTTTCCAACATCAAACACTTTGGACAGAGAAACTGCTGTTTTCAATCTCTTTGGAAGTTAAGTTTTTTCCAAAATACTACACAAGCTCGTCTCGAAATACAATACTTGTATTGTATAATTATTATACGCTGTAATAATATAATAGTATTGTGTATTTATATATAATCGAAACAATGTTTCGCGAGACGTGTCTACTAGACGGTTCGATTTCGAAAGTTAATATAATCTATTTTCATTTTCGTTGGTAACTGGAACAGAGCACACCTATAGTTCGGATAATAGATAATAGATAATAGATAATAGTCCGTTGTAAGTTCGCCGAATCGAAGGATCGATGAAAATTTCGTTCCGATAAATGGAGTTCACACGTGTCCGTAAAGTCGGCTCGAATTAGAAACTCGAGAACCGTTGAGAGAATATTAAAAGAATAATCGCGGACTCGGAGAGCGATCATCGAAAAGTAAGAGGTATAATTTCGAAGCGTGTCGGTTGCATACTTAGAACCGATCGGCTGTAATTTCGCATTTTACTTAATTCAACGCGTTTCCAATTTCATCGTTGGTTCTCGATATCGATCTCGAATCGACGCGTTCGATCGGACAGAGCGTGAACGATCGTTAAATTGGACATCGTCGCGAAATTTCGTCCCGTTAAACGGAGTACCGCTGCACGGATAAAGACGAACGGAATTAGAAACTCGAAACCGTTTAGAGAACACGGAAAGAACGATCGCGGACTCGACGAACGATCGATGGAGGGAAAGTAGGATACGTAATTTCGGTGCGTGTCGGTTGCATATTGAAAATTATTGTACTCGATTCGACGCGTTCCCGTTTCTTTCGTCGGTTCGCGACACCGATCTCGGATCGGCGATCGTCGATGTCTCGTTCGATCGTACGATGTTCGTACCTCGACTAACAGCGAATAGACGCGTCGGGAGACAAACGTCTCCGGTGGCGGTTTGCTACAAATGTCCTTTTCGTGGTTCTGTTGCGAAAAATCTGTCCTTTTGCCGCGCGCGTCACAAGGCAGCGACGAGCGTGAATGAGGCGTGCCTCGAGGCAACAGGCCAACGGGGCGATGGAATGCAGAGGTGAAATTAGTATCGCTGTCGCCACAAGCGCTCTCTCGCCGGTTACGAGCTGCAATTCTTTTTTTCTGGCTCTCGCGTTTATTTCTTTTAGCGGCTCCGACCGGGCAGGCCTCGACTCTGCCGGCAGTTTCCAGCGAAACCGCCTGTGGAACGAAGAGGAACGAGAGGCAGCCGTTGAATTTATTCGTCGGAGAAAGAAAGGGAGCTCCGAGCGTACCGCGCTTCGTACGTAGCATTTTAATTACCGCGCTCCGTCCCATTCCGCGCGCGTTCCGCCGCAGCGCGCATGCGCTCTCGCCTCCGAGCAACCGTAAAGATGCGCGTGCGCGGATCGCCAGGCTCGTTTTCTTGCGCCGGCGCGGTCGCACCGATCCCACTCCTTCTTGGAAATCGTCGGTGCACCGGGACGACCACGCCGGGATGCGATTCACGATCGCCGCGGATTAACGAGAATCTCGGCAAGGGAACGTTCGTTTCGAAGTATTCGGAAAACTATTCGAGGCAAAATATGACGAACGATCGCCGGGAACCGTGATATCCGCGAAGCAGCTCGGAACGAGGACCGTGTTTCGCGCGGAAGTTGCGTTCCAATACCTATAAGCGAAAAGCGACGACGTTTTATACTATTAGGTTGTTCGGAAAGTCGTTTCGTTTTTCTTTTTTGGTGAAAATGAAACACGATTTTTTTTAGAGTGTATAATCATTTTACTAAATTATATATTCTCCATTTTGGAAAACGAAATCACTTTCCGAACAGTCCAATATATCGCGGAGTATTTCGGAACGTTGATATTTCTTGCTAGAAGGATATATATTTTTCGCACAGACGCTCGATCTACGTTCTTTCCGCGCGAAATATCTTTCTTTTCACCTTTCTCGGCTCGCGAGTCTCTTCTACCTAAGGATCGCGCCCCATACTTTGGAAAACACCGATTCAGCTCGAACGACGAGATCTCCGGATCCAGCTACGGCTTACCTGCACTCGACTCGGACGACTCGGCTCCCGAAACTGTCTCTCCTAAAGAACGCGGGACGGTGAACGTGCGTTGACCGCGCGGCGGGGGGGAAAGTCGGAATTCCGCGCGGAGTTCTCCGCTCCTCTACGCGGCGCGAAACGTGACAGGTGTCATCGAAGTCCATCGTCGCGGAGTCCAGAAGCGCGTTTGTCGAGTTACGCCGAGAACGCGTCAATATTGACGTTGCTCTCGGGGTACACGCACTCTACGGATGTCCTCTTGTGTCTGGACGGGCCACGGCTATTAGCGAAAGCCGCGGATCCACGGAAAGACGGGCGAGGGTAACGGGACCGTATCGATGGCTGGTGGAACGCGAAAGGGAAATCAGGTTCCACCGGGCCAAAGGATACGAGGCGCGCGGTTAAAGTGCAGAACAAACAGAACAGCACGAGGGGGTGAGTCCTCGAGGGTGATGCCAGAGGATACGCGACGACGTGTTTCCCGAAGCGTGTTCGGTAAAGGGGCACCTTTGAGAATAGGAGATCCGGCCCCGTGACGGGCCGTGTTGCGTCAATTTGCGCACGACTGTTTGAGGCCACGGTTCACCGGGGGACTCCGAGACTCGCCTAGTCTGTTGACGTTCAACGCACACCACCTACAGGATTTACCTGTCTCGGGGAGCTGCTTCTAAGAGACCGATGCGTATTCCGATTGTGCACCGACGAACCAAGATCGTGGGCTGCCTGGTGAAATGGGACGCGGGACAATTGACGCTTATGCTAATAGGCCGTAGGATGAATTCGTAATCGATTGTTCCCCGGATTGGTAGCCACGTTTGCGAAAGATAAAGGGTGGATCACCGATACGTGGGCAATCGATAGATTCGCGAGCTGGTAATCGCGAATCATTTTCGTACGAACGTGTTCCCGATACGATCACTCGTTTCCATACCAGGTATCGATAGTGATTTGTTATTGATCCTTGAACGACGACCAGCTACGGCTACAATTTGACGCAAACTTGAATTTCATTCACCTTCGGACATACGATCCTCGATGGAAAGTTTAACGATATTCCGAAACTTATCGATGGTAATTTGTTGTCGATGCTCGAACGGTGGGCTCCGGGTCTATTTTGACCCGAACATGAATTAGGTTACATTTGAATATATAGCTTTCGATCGAAAGTTTACCGATATCGTAGAACGTGTCGATGGAAATTTGTTATTGATCCTCGAATGGTGGTCTCCGGGTCCACTTTGACCCGAACTCGAATTTTATTCACGTTTGGATACATGGCTTTCGATCGAAGATTCACCGATATCGTAAAACGTGTCGATAGTAATTCGTTATTGACCCTTGAATTTCATTAGTTTACATCCGGATACACGGTTCTCGATCGAAGTTTCACGTTTTTAGATTCATAAATTCTTTATTTCGTTAGTTCAACGTCTATAACCGGCACGAAAGCAGGTCAATGGCTACAGCTGTTGTTCCACGGCTGTGGTATAAACATTACACGGATGAAAATGGATCCAAAGCACCGTAGAGTTAATGTATAGGGCAGAAGCTATCATCGGCAATTTAAAGGGACATTTCGTTTTACGAGATCAACAGCTCGCTGCAATTTTTTCATAATTTTGCTCGCACGTTGAAACGCGTCGACGAGCCGAAGATACTCGTCGTTCGCTCCTCGCCAAGGAGGATTATTTTCTTTTTATATCTTCAATAGACTTTAGAATTTATCTAGTAAGGATATTCGATAAATTGTTCTATCTGATAAATGATAAATTGAATATATTTTTCCCTGCAGAGAACATCCAAAAAGACTTCTCGTTGACGTAAGAGATCTTTGGAACGCTATCTGTACAATCTTCGTATAGTTTATCAATTAATCAGTCGAAAATAATTGTCCAGCTTCGTTTCGGTACATTTCCGCCGCTACCGCTTTAATTTCGAGAGGTTTGCGAATTTCGTAATTTCGAACGTACCACCGACCGTTTATTATTGTTCTAAGGATAACCGATCGCGTCTAATTTTGAAACGTGGTTTTTGGTTACCATACCCCACATTTCAATGTCATAGGTCCAGTTGGACTTGGAGATTATTTTATAAATTTGGAGTTTGTTATCTGAACTCGATTTTGAGCGTTCGCTGGTCAGCCGATGTATATTTTTCCTTTTGATTCGAATTTGATCGATCCTTCAACGCACACGTGTGTTCCTTTCGTGTTAATCCGGAGTCCAGATGTGGTCCCAAATATTTGATTTTGGGGAATGGTAACATTATTCGGTATAATTCGAGAGACAATCGATACGAACGGAAAAGTTACGATACACAGACGCGATCGGATCAGATTGAATAAAAAATGATCGGATTCGAAAACGCGAGAGCAAAAGTCGTTCCGTTGGTTTCGATACGCGTCTCGGCACGTTTCCACGTAGAGTTTCACACGTGTTCGAAGATTTCAGGCCGTTCCCTTATTTGCCGACAGCAAATTTCAATTCGTTGTTTCAATTCTCGCAACGCGGTAACTGCTTGTACATACGCCATATACGATAAGCCATTACTCGATAAGTATCGGACAAGCTGGTAATACAATTTCCAATTTTGTTACTAGCTCTCTCTTGAAAACGGTTCATAACTTTCGTCGAAGAGGATGATTCCCGGAGCAACGAGCGCCGTATACCTTCCCGCTTATTTTCAGGACTATTCCACGCGTTGCACCTTCGAACTTCGCTCGCGTATCCTGGATATTCAAATATGGGAGCACCGCTGCAAGCGCGTTCGAACCAATGAGTAATAATTTATAAATCCGAAGCACCGAGTAGAGCGGCGCAGTTACATTAAATGGCAATTTAATGCACATTTTGAAGAATTCTGGATCGCGATACGGCGAAGAAAAGAACCAGAGATGTAAATTTTTTCCATCCACGTGAATCTCACGAATACGCCTGCCTGAGGTAATTTTCAGACGTTCAACCTATACGGGCTCGAAAGTCCGTGAATCGAAACTGAATAAAATTACCAACAATTCGAACATACGTCCATACCCGGAAACATCGAACGATGAAGACTTCTTGAAAGAAATTTCACGGTATTACAAATACAGATACGAATATAGATTTCTTTCTCTCCAAGGGGCATTGCCAAGGGCAATGTTTTATTTACACGATATACGACTTCGTCGAAGAGTATCGTTTATCCTGGATAGAAGCCCGATGGTTTGTCGAAACATACGTGAATTCACGGATAAAATTTATAAGCGATGTATTCAATAGTTCTCGAAAAAAAAAGTGTCCAAAGTCGTGCAATTATTGAACTCGAGAACTAGACAGATCCTTAATCTCTTTGGGAACTTGTTCATCTAGAACGATTGTTTCTACAGTTCGATTGGAAGATTTCTCAACGCTATTTTTCCCATACACTCTCAAAAGTGTATATTATTAACGCGTCGCTCGATACTTCGATCACGATGCATATTTTCCCACGAAAAATAAATCTCTAACTTTATCGTCTCATTTATCCGGAACGCCTACTTGTTCTAGGGACACCCACCTTTCGGACAGAGCAAGATATTTCTCAACGCTGTTTCGTCCGGTCGTTTCTCAAAAATTTACACCGTTAACGCGTCACTTAACGTTCGTACGTCCCGTATATTTCCCCCACAAATTATCGTGCAAACTTCGCCTCGTTTTCAAGGTCCACGGTACAACTCCGCGCGCAATTCCTTGCGCGGATCGTTGGGAAAAAACGGTGAAGAAATCCGCGCGAGCGGGGGCCCCCTTAAAAATTATATCGTCGGGGGGAAGAAGGTATCGTTCGGTCGGTGCGAGCTTTTTCCAATTTTCGCAGATTCGTATCTACGGAATCGGGCAATCGACGCGCGGGAGAGGCCGGAGCGAACGGTTCGAGCGGCGAACACGTCGGAGCTACGTAGTGCCGGGGCTACAGAGAGAAATTTCTCTGCGTCGTTGCCCATTATCGTATCGAGTATCGACCGCACGCCGCAATTTCTGCCCAACGGGTCACGTCCAGCCGCGAAATCGGTATGCGGAAGAGAAAATATCGATGATTATCGCGGATGCGGACGGTCGCCGTCGGTGCCCCGACGCGAACCTAATCTCCACGACGCGACGCCCCGCTCGCCGTAACGGTGCACACGCCGTGATGTGTTTCGGGTTTCTAACGTTCTTTCGGCACCCCGTGTGCAGCCACAACGCAGCGACGAGGACGTAGCGACGTGGACGTAGCGACGAGGACGTAGCGACGCCGCGAGGGAGACGCTCGAGCGGATAACTGAATTCACGGAGAACGCGGCGGGAGATTAATGCCTGTCCCTGGGCGACGCTTCGACTTACACGATTCCCCGGTACACGGGGACTCGCCTCGATCTTCCACGTCGTGGAGCGCGTCATCGTTATCGGGGACGCGTGACGTTAATTGCCCGACGTTCGACTCACGGGGAACGACGCGCTCGAACCGATATTTATTGCCCGCCGAGGCAAATAGATACACCGGTACGAAATTTGAAATTGAAATTACCTACCCGCGATAACGATAGGTAACCGAAGCCATCCAGTTGGCCCCCTTTCTTTTATTGCGCGCTCCTTTTCTCGTTACGACGTTTCGGGGCTACGCCCCCGCGCTCGTAACTTACTTTCGTTTTCCCCCCCTACGTTCACTCGTCGAGTTTGCTCGTAGCTTCACGGGGCTCTACTCGTGTCTTGGATCGAGAAAGGGTAATTTGAGATTTTGTTTTTCGAGTGGAGGGGGAAGAAAAGTGAAACATGGAAGCGATTTTTTGAGTGGGGGTTTCTCGTGTCTTGTGACGTGAACAATTCGTGATTTTGTCAGGGGAGAGGGAGGAAAGTGTTTACTTTATTTTGGGTTACTTTACTTATATTGTTTAGTGTACTGAAATTTTTAGGGGGTTTTCTTGTCTCTCGAGTCGAACAGAGGAAATCTTAGGATTGTGGAAAAGTACATGACATATGCAATTAAAGTTTTGAGAGAATTTTCTCGTGGCTTGACTCGAGAAAGGGTAATTTGAGATTTTGTTTTTCAAGCGGAGGGGGAAGAAAAATAAAATGTGGTAGTGATTTTTTGAAAGGGATTTCTCGTGTCTTGCGTCGAGGATAATTTGTGATTTTGTCAGGGGAGAGGGAAGAAAGTAAACAATGTACTGACATTTTGAGAGGATTTTCTTGTCACTCGAGTCGAACGAAGGACATCTTAGGATCGTGTAAAAGTACACGTGGAATTGTAATTTTGAGAAAATATCCTCACAGCTTGGACCGAACAAAGGGAAACTCTTCGAGATAACGTGCAAGTACCTCGTTCGCTAATTAGAAACAATCTATACGAACAGGATGTCTCGCGAATTATTATTCCGCACGAGTGGAGCAACACGGGAGAAAATCATCGATCTTTCGATCCGAAATTATCAAATTGCCCTCTTACAATTAGTAGCTCGCTCTCGGTATCGTATTTTTCTTTTCCCGATGGTCCGCTCGGTGGAACGAGCGCGCATCCATTTCCCTTATCTCACCGAACGAACGGGGTTGATCGCTCAATTAATTACACGGTAGTGATCATCGGATAATTAATGCACGAGTATGGGTATTCTCGAAACGTAGCAGGCGGGTCGTGGGTGGCCCACGCACATGCGATACGCGCGCAGGAAACGATTTTTCCTTTTCTATTCGTCGCTCGTTTGCAAGAAACGCGATTATAATGTATTACGAACCGTTTGTACGCTTGCACGTTTATGCATTCCGTTCGTGCGCAAGCACGTGTAGCAATTATGCGCGCAGTTCGACGCCGACCTTGAGAAGATTTTCCAAGCCGCGACATTGGATGGAATCGAGAGACGCGAACACGAGTTTAGGGGTAGCGAGACGATGCAAGGTTTCTTCTTACCGATGACGTTTCGCGATCTAATCGTTCTAACCTCAAAGTGAAAACGAAAGGATTTCCCTCGTGGTCGGGAAACACGAGTGGAGACCCCATCGGTGAATCGTGTTAAAATTCTTGGAGCGCCGAGGATAATTTTAAAAAATATAAAACATAGTTTTCGTTAGTTCTAAACAGTAAGTGTTAAAATTCTTGGAGCGCCGAGGAAAATTTTTTTAAATATAAAACATAGTTTTCGTTAGTTCTGAACAGCGAGTGTTAAAATTCTTCGACCGCCCAGGAAAATTTTTTAAAATATAAAACATAGTTTTCGTTAGTTCTGAACAGTGAGTGTTAAAATTCTTGGAGCGCCGAGGAAAATTTTAAAAAATATAAAACATAGTGTTTTGTTAGTTCTAAACAGCGGAATGTTCGATCTAGTCGTAGAAAATACATTGTGATTGCTATTATAAATTGTATTAGCTACCTCGCTAAGAACGATTCCAAAACTAAGATGGAAAAGGGACACATGCCGCAAAAATCTACATCGATTTTTGGTTCGTTGCACTCGCGAAGTCGTTGCTACAATTTGTAGCCGAATTAAAAAATTACATCACTGCGGGCTTTTTCAAATTCTTTTCAGCTATTTTTTTCGCGTCCTCTGAATTCGTTTCCGCACAATGGGACACTCTAACGCAATTACGCGACTACTTTTAATCATTGCATTTACGAATCTCCGGAGGACTGACCCAAATATTCTTGACTGACAGAAGGTATAGACAAGACAAATTTCGAAGCCAAGATTTCATAATAGTTCCTATCCGCCATTTAATTTTATCACCGGTACCGTAATGTCGAACTAGCAATATCTATTATCCGAACACTTTATACATCTCATTAGAGTAGACTCTGCTGAATTTTTAAAACCCAAAGTCATCTCTACTCTTAAAGTCCTACTCGAAATATCGAACTAGCAATATCTACTATCCGAACACCTTACATATCTCATTACAGAAGACTCTGCTGCATTTTTAAAACCCAAAGTCATCGCTCTTCTTAAAGTTCTAGTCGTAATATCGAATTAGCAACATCTACTATCCGAACGCCTCATATATCTCATTACAGAAGACTCTGCTGAATTTTTGAAACTCGAGGTCAATTTTTAAAACCTCTTAAAGTCCTACTCGTAATATCAAACTAGCAATATCTACTATCCGAACACCTCATACATCTCATTAGAGTAAACTCTGCTGAATTTTTAAATCCCGAAGTCATCGCTCCTCTTAAAATCTCAAAGTCTCGAATGAAGCTCCCCAAAAGAGAAACTCTGTCTCGAGTGTAAAATTGAGGGAACCATTTAGGGTAGTAGTCGAGGATAGGCGAAAGAAGCGATTACCTATGACGTAGCAACAACCGCGATTGATACAGTTCTCGATCAACGCACCGGATTGATACAGTTCTCGGTGTTCTTGCGGGTCGACGCAACGCGGTAGCAATAACAATAAAATAAAATGGATCCTCGCAATCCCGAGTACGCCGAACGATCGATCTCCGGTAACGACGCGACCTGGCGTTCCTACACGACCACCATAAGCAAGATCCGTCTTTCGTCGATCTTCATTGACCAGCCGCACGAAAAACCGGGACGATCGAACGACCGATGTCACCGACACGAAAAATTAATCGGCCCCTTACCAGGGTGGCTGTCCCTCGGCATTCCACCTCGTTCGCCACGTCGTACGTCCTCGCCCCACCCCTCGTTCTTCCGCCCTCCGCCATCATCGGTCAGTTCACCGTCTAGCTAAGCAAGAACCGTCGAAACGCCCCGAGACGATCCCTGCTTAAAGAAACAGCTAATTAATGATTAGCGCACCGCATCGAAAATAACCACGGTTTCTTCCTTGGTACCGACATTACCATCGCTGGACACGAAAGAAGTGGAAGAGGAACACTGGTACACGACGTATCTCGGGCATAGGGGTACACCAGCGTCGCGACGCACCTCGATTTTTAAGAACGTTGCGATCGCGACACAGAAGCGTCGAAACGACCCACAATGGGGTGTATGGGGTGTTTGCACCGATAGAATGGATAAATATATTTAATGGTAACTCGTGTATGGTCAGTTGATTTTAAATTGACGTGTAATAACGAGAAACGGACAGTTGAAGATACTTTGTTTAAGAAAAAATTATACGCGAAGAAACGTAATTTTAATCGTATCGCAAGTAGAGGTATCTTCTCCAGTAGATTGTTTATCTTTTCGTATTCTTCGGATCGAGTTTCAGTTTTCTTTCCTTCGATTCGGAAGCATCGACTCTACTTTCGTTCATCTTTACCCGAGTGTGAGATACTTTTTAAAAAATATTTTCAA
This sequence comes from Ptiloglossa arizonensis, assembly GCF_051014685.1. NCBI lineage: Eukaryota > Metazoa > Arthropoda > Insecta > Hymenoptera > Colletidae > Ptiloglossa > Ptiloglossa arizonensis. The sequence continues at coordinate 11,315,734 of NC_135053.1, read as the reverse complement.
TTCCATTTTCCGTACTTTCAACGAAGAATGTAATTTTCGCTCCAAGTAAACTTTACGCGTATTGGTCCTAATGTTTTGTAACGCGTTCGATCGCGCTGCTGCGGTTTTGTTTTATCCACGGGTAGATCGGTTGGCCAATTACCTTATCCTGAATCAACTCCGTTTCGGGATCGAGTGCTCTCGAGAAACGTTGAACATCGCATTCCGCGATACCAGATTACATTTTGACGTGTACCACGACGCTGCACGGGAACCAGTCCGAATTTTTGCACACGGTTCCCTATCTCTCGAATTACCGCCACGTACCGATAGTTACCGACTTGGTCGCCAACGTACACGCTCCGTACGTTAATACACGAATACGCGATTCCCGTTTCTAAAGATATTTTACGATCAACGTCATTTATTTTCAAGATCTGTCGTCCGCGGTGATCAAACGTCCCCGCTGGTTTATGGAAGCGGTGCTATCTTTGCGGATATCACTTCGGGCTATAAAGTCGTCTCACAATTACGAGGCGTCTGACAGGTGTATAGTGCGAGGAGGAACGTTGAGAGGTTTGTTGGTGCAGGACAAGAGGCAGAAACGAAGGAGTAGCGAAAAACGAGAAGCAGAAAGAGAAGGGAACCGGGCAATGGAGAAAATGAGAAACGCACGGATGTAAGCGACTACCGGGAAGCGTATCTCGCGGAAACTGTTGCTCATTTTTGTCCGCGTCGCGAAGAATCCGATTGGAAAATATTGCTGAAAATAATTCGTGTCCCACCGTAGCATCGTTGGATCGTTTCTTATTTCTTTCGTTTCTGAAGAAACGTTTACAAAAGCTTCGACCTGGTTCAAAGCGACTCGATGAATTTTGTCAGTCGTTTCTGTTTTCGCGAGAACCTTACCGTGTTAATGGTGGGGTAAGTGATACGGTTGAATATCGATAACTCGATCACCTACGCGAGATTACGATTTTCTTTATTCTCTGCTCTGTTTCGAAAACATTTGTTAATTGAAATAGAACTTACTTGGATTTGAATTATCTGTCAGTTGTTCAAACGCATTAGTTTATTTCTGTAACTCGAATAGGCGGAGCTGCACAAAGTTGAAGTTAACCTCTACAAATCGTACTTGTATCGTCGCTGTCTTTGCAACTAGAATTTTGTGGGTATAATTGTATAAGAACAGTTATAATTGTATAAGAAAAGATTGGAAATATAAGACGATACCAGGTGTTTCCCTAGTGTATCACCTTTCGACTACGTGCACGTTGATACCACGTTTTCAATTTCAAGGTCACTTTAAGGTCGCGATCTAGAAAATCCTTGAACTCGTATCGGTACGAGTCACGATGTTGGAAAGTTTAATAAGAGCGATGCTGTTTGAGAAAAGTCAAGGTGACCTTGACCTTTCATCGAAGAAATTAGCTCTTTCGGAACTTTTGTTCAAAGCTTTGCTTCGTGGATTATTTGAAGCGCGGAAAAAACCTTGTAAAAAACGCTTGTAAATGTTTCCAGAGACGTTGATGCATGTTGAGACGCTTGCGTCGAAACTACCGATGGATTTGCATCTCTTGGGGACTCAGCAGACATTGACGCGAGTGATGGATTTACGCTAATGATTCCCAAGACACTGAAACATCATTGTAGTTTCCAACGTCGTTGGGTATCATTGACTTCCAATTCGTCGAAGTTTCGGTGTTGAAGACTAGATTGATAGGTTTCGCGAATCGAGTTACAATGCATACAAATTCGTATCGGTGCATCGAGGAGTCGATGCAGAAATCGGTGTCTCGTTCCAATTGGTGAGCAGAGTCCGTAATAGAGTTTCTCAACGCATCGATGCCATTTCTGTTGAAAATGAACGACGACAAAGAGTTTTGGGAGGAATTCGTCAATGTTTACAGAACGAACTAGTGTTTAGGGAATAATAAAAATTTTCTAACGTAGATAAAGAGACACTAAAAAAAGAAATTAGCAAGAAGGAAGGAGGAAGGCTAGAGAAATTCTCGGCTTTTATGAAAAGAACACCGATCGAAAATCATGGAAACGAGACACTAAACAAAAAGAATCAACAAAGAGGAAGGCTAGAGCCAACCTGTCGACATCTTAACAATACTAGAGTGAGACGCGTAGGAGAAATATTTAGAGAAATTTTTGGCTGCGATAAAAAGGACACCGATCGAAAATCATCGAAACGAGATACTAAAGAAAAAGAACCAACAAGGAGGTTCGACATCCTAACAATCCTAGAGACATCCTAACAGTCCTAACAATACTAGGTGAAACACGTAGGAGAAATGTTTAGAGAAATTCTCGGCTCCGATGAAAAGATCACCGATCGAAAATCATGGAAACGAGATACTAAACAAAAAGAATCAACAAGATGGAAGGCTAGGGCCAGCTTGTCAACATCCTAACAATAGTAGAGTGAAACGCGTAGGAGAAATGTTTCGAGAAATTCTCTGCTCCGATGAAAAGAACATCGTTCGAAAATCATCGAAACGAGATACTAAACAAAAAGAATCACCAAGGAGGTTCGACATCTTAACAATCCTAGAGACATCCTAACAGTTCTAACGATACTAAAGTGAAACACATACGAGAAATGTTTCGAAAAATTCTCGACTCCGATGAAAAGAACACCGATCGAAAATCATCAAGACACTAAGAAACAGAAATTAACAACAAGGAAGAAGAAAGTCCAGAACCACCCTGGCGGAGCAACTCGCGCGCAACTTCCGCGCGAAAGTCTCGCGGGACGACGGATCGTGCGAAAGTTCGAATCGAGGAACGAAGCGAGTGGCATTGTTCGAGAACCGTAGAAGAGGCCAGGACGTTGGAAGACGTGGATCCAACGAATCGAGAGTAACCGATAAAGCGGTGAAAAAGGGTCCCGAGCCGATGGAGCGGGGGGAGAGAGATAGGGAGCGTGAAAATCGGAGAGAGCGTGCAAGCGAGGAGGTCGCCGACCCGTACGGAAATAGGATCAAAACCTTAGGTAAACGTAACTTTTCCTCCGCGGGGGTGGGGGCGGGGTCTGGGGCGGGTCGGGGCCGGTTTCGACTCATTCGGCGCGTTTGGAAATTCGCCAAAGAAATCCAGGAACGGCGCGCGCTACGTCGCGGCGATTTCCCCCGCGGCACGCCACGATGCGCCCGTGCGCTTCTCGATCCATTAGCACGAATTGCGGTGCCGGCTAAGGTAATTGGACAGCTTCGGGGAATAATAATACACGATATGTATCACGTGGCTAAAGCACGGGTAAACGTAACGACGTAGGACGTGGCTGGCCACGATCGACTTTATCCGACACGGAGGCCAAGCCTCGTCGGATCCTCGCGATCCGATGTACGGGACGAGCTCGTTCTCCGGACCACGAGGAAGAAATCCTCGGACGGGTCGTCTTTCGTCGTCTTTCCTCGTCTTTCCTCGTGTTCCGTCGTTTTTTTCGCGTAGTCGTCGTTTTGCGTCGCTCTCGGCGCTCGTCGGCGACGATCTGGACGCGCCGCGAGCCGCGCTCTTTTAAACACCGATTATCGTTTAATGCCGAGGCATTACGCGAGCCGCATGAAAGAGCACGCATAATCACCGTGGGTCGCGTGCTCCCGTTCCGGGCGACGTTAATGGAGCTTGCCGGAGACACGGCTTAACCCACTTACGCCCGCGGTTTCCCGTGCGAACAGATCCTGCACGAAACGCGCGCCTCGCGAGTTTCGACCGATTCGATACGCGAACTACTATATACGCGATCGTTTTGCGCAATTTTGTTTGTTCGAGGTTTTGCGTTCGACGACGGTGCGAGGGGACAACATTGAACGACAGCGGGGACGAACGGGTCACGGTACTCTCCGAAGGGAAATATAGTTTGAGCACGCGACGAAGATTTTATTTAATTTTCTTTTTTCAGAGAAGACGGAGAGAATGTTTCTGGTAATTTTTTTTAGGTAGAATTTCTCTCTCGTCGATCGTGGGTTTAAAGGATTATCAGAAAATCTGGGTGTTACTTTTTGTTACGTTGTAACGTGAGAAGATAGCTTTTACTGCGTATATTTTACTTTATAGGCTTTTTTGTATTTGAATTTCTAAGGAACGTGTCCTCGATTCCTGGATATTCGACTACCGATGTACCAATCATCGTTAGAGCAGTGTTATGAATATTTTTTTACTTCTTTAAATATACATACGGTCGTACGAAATATAGATAAATATTAGATACGATCTTACTTTCGAGTCCCTGTCGTTTTTATTTTCAAATAATATTCTTATCTATATTCCCAAGTTAAATGACGACCAAAGTCTCGCGAAGTCGGTTGAAAAGGGATTGAGAAAGAAACAGCTTGAGAAAATTGACCCACAAAGTGCTGTCGTGTCTACTATGAAAATAAAGAACATGTTTAGTAGTGCTCGAGCAATATCGTTTCGGATAACACGCTGCTGTCACTTGTCGATCCTATAAGAGCTCCTTTGACCGAACAAATATCGGAATCGTGTAGCATCTTCGGTTCTCGCCGGAAGATCGTTTCAAAAATTTCAAAAATATTCTACGCAAACACAACCAAGACGTGAATTGTTCAAGTGTATAACCACGTTTGGACAGCGACAGTGTTATTCCACTCGCAAGTATTTGTCCATCATCGAAAGAAATATCTGTCGTTCGAGTATAGCGGTACACAGGATTAGATCAGAAAAGCCACTTTTAATTCCTTAGAAGACACCGAGGCCAAAGTTCTCCGATATTTCGATAAAAGAGAATCGGTCAAAAATATTTCATAAACTTTTTCTTAATTTTACTTAATTCGGTGTACTTTCTCCAATTAGAAAAACCATCGTGGTTTGGAATTGAAATTAAAATTCAATTACTACTTTCTTGTAAGATGTGAACATATCTACGTGAAATGTTGAAATGAAAAGGTTCCCTTTTTAAATGAATTGCACGATTTGAAGGATTTCATCGAGGTGCTAGTTTTTGGTAGCAGAGAAGCTTCGAGTGCAAAGGGTTGGTACAAAACTGTCGTAAAAATTTACTTCTAAAGAAGAGAAGTGTCACTCGATCTCGGGTAAATCGTCAATCTCTAAATTCCAAAGTTTCTCGAAAAAACTCGTCGTTCGCGGGTCGAAACCTGTAAGTTCCCGCTGGCGAATAATTAGAAGGCGTCCCTCTGGTCGCGGAACAATCTCGTCCGTACGAAAATCATTTCTCTCCCGGTGTACAAGATCGTGGAGAGCGGCGGCGTATCAAGCAGGTTGCACGGTAGCCCCTTATCGCGTGGTTGGTATCTCGTTGTAGGTAGAGATGCTCCCCGGGTAATCTACATCGTCCAGGAAGGAGAGCCACGGCTCAGAGCCGGGCGCACGGTCCCCGTGTACTACAGAAGTAGAAAGTCTTTCTACGTTCGATGACCCGCCACCTTCTGTCCAGGAAGACCCAGTGGGCCGCCGGTGGGGTGGGATATACCCGTAGCAGTTCCTCGTGTAATATAGAAGTCGAAGAACGACCGTGGCCACCGGTGTTTATTCAGGAAGAGTTCTACCGCTCGTAGATAACTGTGTCCGCGGACAGTAACGAAGTCCATACGTTTCGCCGGTGCCACTCGGCTCTCCCGTGACCGCTTCTCCCCGCGAGCAGGAGGATTTGCATGAACGAGGCCGTGTGTGTACGCGGCCCGAGACGTTCTCGTCAGACGTCTGGGAATTGATGGAAACTATATTTGGATGCCGGGGAATAAATTGTAATCACGAGAGTGCCGGGGAACGGATCGCGGAAGGTCGTTCCATATGGGACGCGGACGACGTTTATGTGGCATTCTAAAGTACGAGATTTACGGGAGGGTCCACGCAAGAAATACAACGGAAATCGGCCAGAATGTTCTCAATGGTGCCTCCTAGGCGCCCACTGCCTCGAAGATGCGCGATCTTACCAAGGGTTGGTACCCGCGCGACCGACGGGACAACAGTCCTCGTGTCTCGGTGTCCCTCGTGACGAATAATCGCTACCGGACAACGACAATTCGGTATGCATCCCAGATGCAACGATTCCTCGGGTTTTCGATCCGTTATCGGCGCCACGTTCTATCCTGTAACACGGTGCGAAAGAACGAATCTCGTACGTCACCGTCGTTCCAACGACGAAAGATTCCAACGGAAGGATAACTTGGAGAGGTTCCGAGATGCGACGATGACTTTCCAGTAGAATTTCACACGGTGAATGAGTGTCAGGGAATTAAAGTCAATAATAGATTTTAGGGTCACGGTTTGTAGTTTTGAAGATGTTCGATTCTATTTTCTTCTATATTCTTCTATTTTCTTCTGTGTTCTTATATTTTCTTCTACATTCTTGTATTTTTTTCTGTATTCTTGTATTTTCTACTATATTCTTCTATTTTCTTCTGTATTCTTGTATTTTCTTTTATATTCTTGTATTTTCTTTTCTATTCTTCTATATTCTTCTCTTCTCTTCTATATTCTTCATTTTCTTCCAATAGAATTTTACACGGTGATAGGTGTTAGGGAATTAAAGTCAATATCAGATTTTAGGGTCAAACCGTTTACACTTCGTAAGATACTCAACACTGAAATTATTACTTCCATTTATCCTCCGAAGTATAACATCATTTGTTCCTTACGGATATGACGCGGTTTGTAATGCATCTGCTTGTTGGTTTGAATTTCTTTCGATTAAGGGTTCGAGTTCCTTTGACGAAATTTTAGAACACACTATTTCTTTTCTCGCTCTTTCAATTCTTCTCTTTTCAACCATGCGTTCAAATACGTTCCGTTTATTCGAAGAAAAACCTGTATCGGACCAATTGTGTTAAAATCCTCGAAGCAAAAGTGATTCTTTCGTTTTCTTTTCGCCACGATCTTCACTTTTGTGCACACGTGTAACTACAGAGTATCGTGTAACACGATTGCGCAAGATTTCCGTGCAACTTGGTAGAGATTAACCGCGCTATACGAGTTATCTTTTACAACACGGTTTCTATATAACATGGTACGAATTTACCGTGTTATACGAGGGTTATCTCTTAGAACACGGTTCCGATATAAGACGGTACGAATTATGCGCTATAGTTGGGTTATCTGTGTAACGTTAGCGCGTGTTCACCGCGAGCATAGATGGTTGCGTTTAACGACGCTAGGCTCTAACAAACATCGCGTTTCTCTGGCGACGTTCGCCTCCTGGGCTCTTTCCTACGAGAAGGGTATTTGCATAAACGAGAGGTTACGCGGAGGCTTGCTTATGATAGATGAATGCGAGCCACTCTTGTATTCCTAGAAACACACCGAGTGGAAAGTTCGTTAGCGAATTCACTGCAGGACCGGGACACGCGAGCGATAGAAATTCCACGTTTCCCGGTGTGATCCTCTCGCCTCTAAACAAAACATATTTGTGCAATCCGCCAGAAGAGGAAATCGGTGTTAATTCTCCACGCGGCACGGCAATGCAAATTTGCCTTGCACTTCTTTTCCCTCGTGAAAATAACCGCGGTGTTCCGCGGGCAAATCGTTGGAATGTTTTTCACCGCGAGAGTCTTGTTTTCAGGCATTCCGGAATAGAAATTGAATGGAAAACGACGCTCGAGCTCCGAACGACGATACGAAATCTCGTTGTGTAACCGGTAAGGCCAATCTGAACGCGGTGAAACAGAGACAAAACGATTACAAAACGGAAAATGATTGTAAATCTTCGCCAGGAGACGATAAGCCCGACTATCGTTGCGCGTATTTGTTTCGAAGAGACAGTGTGCATCGTTTGGATCGATCCAACCTCGTTGAGGTGGATACAGATTTCTAGGATTCTGTGCGAGAGAAAAAAGAAAAAGAAGAATTCGAATAACGAAGAAGAAAAATGTGTAATTTATGGTGCTTCTGCCTAGTACTTTTCCTGGTAACTGATCCGAGGTGACCTTAGATCCATGGATCACCGTAAACGTGTTAAAATTCTCTATCGCGAGATACACGAAATATACGTTATTCCTCTCGAGCGAGGGTTACGACATTGAAACGTCCTCGAAGATTCCATTTGAAACCAAAAAGACGACGTTACCTCTAAAAATAAACAACTCGTTCGTTTTTGAAATTATCGTTCACGAAACGTTCGTCGCGGTAATGTTAACACGATTGCACGACACAGAAGGCTACAGTTTCTTAAACGTTAATAATACGCGCTGGTAAATTATCAATTACTTTTGGAATTCTCTATTCGGAGAAATAAAGAAGGTAAACGCTCCACGGGCGTTCAAATTTCACGGAAATTGGACCATCACCGACGCATCGCGCGTAATGAATTTCGAAGTACCTCCTTGAATGAAATCAAAGGACGGACGAAAGAGAATCGAAATTGCCGACATATCGTGCACGCATTCCGTCGTATAAAATAGAAAGTTGGATAGTCGCGATGCAACCAACGTAATTTCCACGAACTGTTAACCGTACTCGGATAAGAATAAAACGCGAATAAACCGTTCTGGACGTCTCGTGGAAGCAAGGGGAACGAATTCTTCCGACACGGCCAGTCATCGTTCTTCTATCAAAAATACCATCGTAACAGTCGGAGCTTTCCGGTGAAACTTTCCTGCCCATTACCATTACAAACGTCTCGTGCCGTTAGAGGAAGCTACTTGAGATACGTCTAGCAATCGACGTTACCTGCCACCGAACACCAGTCAAGCGACATCGGTCAAAGGAAAAGAAGAGACGTTGTATTTCATAGGAAGGAAGCTGCCGGACAGAGACACGAGGTCTGCGAGTCGAATGATCGATGACCGCGGCGTCGATCGAAGAGACCATCGATCACCCACGATCTCGCGTCATCCGACTGGTGCATCGATAACTGCGGCCTCGCTTCCGGTACCTCGACGACGAACGGTGATTCCAGATAGAGCCAAGAGTAGCCACGCTTTTTTACGTACGAAAACCGACAATGAATTTAGCCTAACCGAGGCGTGAACGGTTCAGAGGAGTCGTTAGTTACGTCTATTTGCACCTGACAGAGCGCCGCGGCGTCAGCTCCGCTCGGGGACTCCGAGCTGTTTCGAAACGACCGGAGTTTCAGGGGAAACTATTATATAAAATTATAAATCTTCCGACTATATGGTTATATCTCGGCTGGTATTATGTACAGTGGATGGCGACCGAGGTTTAAGTACCTATGGGAAAATTGGTAATCTCGTAAGGAATTGTTGCCAGAGGATGATTTATAAAATTGGTTCTCGGTAGGAGGAGAGAAGGTTATTTAAGAATTGTAAATCTTGCGAATGTACAATTATGGATCGGTATTGTATACTTGTAGATCGAAAATAAAGTAGCTTAGGAATGTTGATAATTTTAAAAGAAGGCTTGAACTACCCCTAGGATGCTAGAAGGATGATTTATAAAATTGGTTCTCGGTAAGTCGAGAGAAAGTTACTTAAGAATTGTAAATCTTGCGAATGTACAATTATGGATCGGTATTGTATACTTGTAGATCGAAAATAAAGTAGCTTAGGAATATTGATAATTTTAAAAGAAAGCTTGAACTACCCCTAGGATGCTAGAAGGATAATTTAAAAAATAAATCCTCAGTGGATATTAAACATTTATATACGGTTCGCGACTGCTTGGAAATAAATTCTCAAGGTCGATGGGAAAGATCGAACTCCTTCGTCTAGGGTTGAATTATTGCGCGTCGAATTATCATAATGTGTACAATTTACATCGGTTGCATTACAGACAATCAATCTTCCAAGCCGGTAAGACTGAGAGAAAACTCGAACCACCATCCACGATGCTACGGATGATTCAAAAAAAAAAAACAAAATAATAAGTTCTCGATAGGTTTTGAATAATTATATACGGTTCGCGCGTTCAGAAGAGATCTACGTTCGTTTGGAAATAAGTTCTCAAGGTCGATGGGAAAGATTGAACGGCCAGTGCTGAACTACTGTATGTCAAATTATAATTATAATTTATACCGATAACACGAAAGGCACACGAGCATCCAGAGTCGATACAGAGACAGAAGTTATCTATCAATTGCCGATCCAATCTTGCTCGCAAATCGCGCGAAGGCTAAGTCTGCAGGAAGCGAACCTCCGGCCGTTCTTTCCTTTTTTCTTTTCCCGTGTTTTCAACATCGAAGCGTTCCAACAACTTTTTTCGATGACGCGAAGCTGACTCGATTTCTCGAATCGATTCTTCACCGACGCGAAAGGTGCAACGCTTACGGAAAGGCTCGCATAGTCTCTGCGAGCCGAGGCTAATCGCTGGACGTATGAGTAAAATGAATGGCCGTGGCTGCGAAGGAAATGTGAAATAGTTATGTTGTCAATTATACCGAGGTGTACTCCGATCCGACCCATTTGTTCGTAAATACCTGCGAGTCGAATATCGTAAATAACCTGCTCGGTATTAGCCGATGTACTATTTTCAGTCGATTATACCGATGGTAATCTAATGGGATCTCCTAACTCGTTTTATCAACGGAAAGCGATATAAATCTTCGAAAATTGCCATCGAAATCGTTGCGATCGACCATTCAAATTACGCAGCACTCGTTGAACGCGTGTATAGTTTACGATCGAATACGCGTGTTTTCCATCCCGCCTATATGGAAAATTTTAAGTCGTCTAAATAGTGGGCATCCAAGGCATACGTGCTCCGGTTATTAAATCGTTGCCGATAGAGAAATATACGTGTTACGATTTCAGATCGTTTTTAATAGTTCCTCGAATCACTCGCAAGGATATTGAATTTCGTGCAACGGCGAGCGTGCACATCGATGCATGCGCAAAACATTTACATCGTTAAAGTACGCAACGCGTCTCGCTCCATCGACAATTGAAATCCTATACGATAGGTTAGGATTCGAATCTCTCCGGTTTCGTATTTATAAATTTCGAGGCAACCGAAAACACCAGGTTGAAACAACCATAAACATCCATTTAAATCCTTACGGTGTTTTAAAATACTTTCTTATCGTTAAAAAACACACTTGCGCGTGCAGAGTTAACTACACCTTTTTAGTCGCATTAAACGAAACCTAGATTGAACGTGAACTTTTCTATACTTTTCTCTATCATCTCATTCTATATCAAATCGAAGATTTTGGTGACTTATCGACTCGTTCAAACGTTCGAAAAAAAATTTATCTTCGAGTTGTAAACGCTAAATGAGCGAGAACCAATGACAGCACCAGAGGCAAGCGAGGATAACTTCGTGACATTTCGTTCGGTCTCTGTCTTACCAATATCGAGTCAATACGTTCGAAAAGGTTCAACACAGATTTCTGCGCCTGGCTGCCATATGGAAAATCCTATGTCAGCAGCTTACCATGATTACCCGCACGTGCAGTCACTAATGAATGTTTTACCTCTGAAGGGTCAGCGTATTCAATCCGATTTGGTATTTGCGCATCAAGTACTCGATGGTACAGCAATATCTCCAGAGATTCCCTCGCTTTTTAACCGGTATCGCTCCAAGTGTGCCTGTCAGTCGTACCAAGCGTTCTAACTCAAGTGTTCTTATTCGGCACTCCACTGACTGTTCCTTATCGTTTTCGGCGATGCGATAAAGAAACAGTTCTCTACCGTAAATTGCAACTAATCCGTTAAACATCGTTATCGAAATTATACTACGTTTGATTAAAGATTGTTCGAAAACGATTCAAAGATTATTCTTTGTCCCACGGTACCGAATACCTGGTCGAATTGTCACCGTACCGACCAAGAGTCGAATTCAACATTTTATAATCGATACAAGAAATTGCAATCTTCGCCTTGACAATCTATACAAAATTTCTGTAATCTATACAATGTATCCACTGTACACTAAACTGGATATTATCGTTATTATTGTTATTAAACGGGGTAGAAAATTGGGACGTTACTCGAGGCAGTACCGTAGCGGCAAGAACCTTCAGCTCCGTTTTCTGCAAACTATCGACCCTCTGGTCTATTCCTCGTTCAAAAATACCTCGTCAGAACGTTCCAGGTTGGATGATCCGGTTCCCGGTGTACCACTGTCGCGAGATCCCGTGAGACAAAACGGAAACTGATACGCTAGAAGGAAGGTGGTGCAATATCTGCAGCTGACCCACTTTATCCCGGCGCGGCGTATATCGGTGAAGAAACGTCGGAATGCTACCAATGCTACGGGGACTTTCACTCGGAAGGCTCGTTCCTGGTTCACAGCCGGGACCGGCAAGGCGATCGATTGTTTTCGAAAGGTCGTCGCCCGGTCCTCCATTAGCGGGGCTCCCATTAGTAGGTTCCTCTCTTTCAGAACAGCCACTAAAGGTCACTCCGCGGGTCCCGCTGATTTAATAATTTTGAAAATATCGCCGCCGGTGGTGCCTACAGCGGGACTGGGAGCCGGTAGGGCGAGGACAGAGGGGACAGGAACAGAAACGGGAGACGGACGGGGAAATATTTACGTTCCATTATGTGCTCCGTGGTAGCCAATTAGCGCGAGACGATAACGTAAAAAAAGAACCGCCGGTGGAGAACTTTTTGTCATCCTTGCCGCGAATTCGCCAGCCCGGGAACAATCTACGGAAACTTGTGGATCGCTGATTAAAATCGGAAGTCGAGCACGATCGCTGCTGGGTAACGTGCTCCGTTTCAACGACAGTGGATCGAGACTACTTTCGGAAAACTTAACGTTAACTAGCGCAGATTAAAATATTCCAGTTTCCAATGGAACATCCCTTGTAGTCTACACGATCGAAACACGTGCATACGCGAAGTTTAGAGGCTATTGATTCATCGATCGGAAAATTACGAACAAATACTAACTATCCCCTAGTCACCATCGATATCGAAGAGTTTGACTCGGAATATAGCTCTCGTCTCGTTCGAATCGTGAAAGACCAGTACGGAGGACTCTTGACTCCGGTCTCCAGCAGCAAGGATTCACTCTTTGGTTATTTTTGCCGCTAGAGTTTAACACGATTCCACAATTCCTTCAGCACTGCTACACATGCCAGATGGTCGAGCTCTACCCTTCCAGTTCTCATCGCAACCGGTGGGACTGACTCGGGTATATTCTACTACACTTCTCATCTTCTCGAATCATCCTGGACAGGTTACGGAGGACTCTTAACCGGGATGTTTGCTCTCGGTTTGCTTCTGGAGTTTGACAAACAATTCCATCCGACGCTGCGCACTCGACGCTATCGGAACGATCGATCTCCGTCCATTCGAAATAGAAACATTCCTTCGCAACGATCTCTCGATTTATCGCGAAATTATGCAACGCTCGAAACTAGCCCGCGCGAGTTTCTTCCAACCCTGTCGAGAATCGAAAGTAGGGTTTTCGTCGTTCGCGAAACAACCACACGGAGCGTCGTTCCATAAATCTCGAGGAATGGCCGGTGTTGTCGAGGTGGAGGGGCAAGAAACCAAACCGCCGGGTCACCGATATCGTTTTAAATGCTCGCGGAACGTCGCCGAAGAAGCTTGTACGTCACTTCCCGCTGGAAAAAGAGACGGACGAAAGCGCAGAGGAGGGAACGCCCCCCCTCCGCGCGGTGATCGCGAACAGGAGGCAAGAATTATGCGTATTCATTAACAAACGTGTCGTGCAATCAAACTGCTATTTACCAATCGATTAATTCAGCGACTGGCGCGATTTACGGCCACCTAGCTGACCAGCGAGGAGGCAAGGCCGGCCACGAGCTCTTCTTCTTCTTCTTCTTCTTCTTCTTCTTCTTCTTCTTCTTCTTCTTCTTCTTCTTCTTCTCCATCTTCTTCCTCCACTTCCTCCGCCTTTGGTCGTTTTTTCTTTCTTCTTTTCTTTTTTTTCCCCCCTTTTTCTTTTCATTCGACGATGCACCGTACTCCGGGGGTTTCGTCGATGTCGGTTATCGGCGCGTCGAATCGAGGCGCAAACGTTATTCCTCTGATGCGAATATAATTGTTTAATAACTCATTGCCGGCGGGCCGGGGAGATGATCCTTGGCCGCTGTTCATCGACCATGAAGAGAACTCGGGGCAATCCGAAACCATTTTCATGCTCCTCCCGCTCGCGCCGCATTAACCGTTCGTTGTCTTAAATCGGAGAGGAAGTCATGCGCGTCGAGGTGCTGATCTCGGCTTCACGGTTGACTCAGTCGTTGCTTCCGATGAAACAACGCGAGGGGGACGGGCTCCACGCTCGGACGAAACTCGATGCACGGTTGTCGAACGGCCAATACGAATTTGTCGAGTAATTATTTACCTAATGCGGCGAGCACGTATTGTTTAAAACGATCCATCGGTCCCGTTCCGAACGGTCGATCACCTCGACAGGTGAATACAACAAGGTCGAGGCATGCCACCTAAACATCTGCTTTGTTTTTAACGACGCGAGAAATGTTTACGGCGCCGTTTGAATAACTTTGAAGGAGGTTCGCGGTAGCAGAACACTTTTTCCAAACGTTTTCGAGATCATTAATTTTTACGAACGAGGTTACCTCAACATCTGCTTTGTTTCCAACCACGTGAGAAATGTTTACAGCGCTATTCGAATAGTTTTGAGAAAGGAGCGCGACGATCGAACGGTTTCTTTTTTTTTTTTCTTTTTTCGAACGCTTTTCAAAGTCACTTTTTACCAGGAAAATACATTTGGCGATGTTACGATCGTCTCGAACGACCTTGAACGTATTCTTCGCGTCCGGTGCAAGAAGAATTGTTTAACTCGCGATTACGTTTCAAACCGTGTGAAACTTAAAATGCGGGGAAACGTGACAATTAATATTACTAAGATGACATAAACGATCATCGACGTTGAGTTCACGATAGATCATTGAAACAGAAGCGTAAAGGTAGCATCATCACGAGCGATGATTAATATTGCATAGCTGCTCGCGCAAGGATTGAATAAGCGCTGAATGGATACTTTGTATATAAAAAAAAAGAAGAATATTTTTCACACGAACGTCGTGTACTCGTTCGTACGGTCGGTTCGGACCGTTTTGAATTTTGTTCAAACTCGTTTCGAACGGCTTGCGAAACGTACAAGTTTTTCTGCCTGTCAACGCCACGACGTACCGTGTATTTTCAATTTCACAGCAATGGCGTCGTCGGCTGAAATACCTCAGTAACGCATCGTTGCATCATCGATATCTTCCACACCGGACGAGGCGTAGATCGTTCCTGCGGAGTGTGCAAGCGTTATGACTAGTTTTAAAAGAATTTTTTCCTATTGCCACGGCATGATGCAAGAGGCTGATTTTACATTTGATGGATTTCCATCGCCTCGCGCGTCCATTCGATTAAATTCGATATTCCTCTTACGCTCAACGATCAACGATCATCGTTACTATACCTCGACGTGGATCATTGCGTTCAATTCCCAACGAGAACAAAAAAACTTGATCCATCGTGTTTCATTTCGCACAAATTACATCGTTAATTAGAGGAACAGCGTTATCGTTCGACGCTTAATATTCCCGATACCTATTCCCTCTGGTATCCGGTATTAAATACGTTTGCAAAGTAAGAAACATTGCTCGCGCCCGGTGGTGATTTATAGAGAGATGCTTTTCAGTTTCATCGCGTTCGCGGTATTTTTTACGTCAATACCACCATAAATATTCTCGGCTGGCAAGATGAATTCTAATCCCGCAGCGAGCATCCCGGGATTAGAATACTTTTTCACTTCGTAGCGGATCGAATTACGCGTGGAAACGTTACCTACGAAATATTCTACGTTAGGAATTTCATCTTTTCTTCTTTTTCTTTATTTTCTCTCTCTGCCTCCGTACCACGGAAATGTCTAACGCGGTAATAGCGATACGGTCGAAGGTGAATCGTTTCGTTCGTTGGAAAAAATTTCGAGCACGAGAACAATTATACACGGCTCCCGATAAAATTTAATTCCGTGATTTCAAGTTCGACCGTAGGATTCCACTTATAGGTTCGGCGTTTAATCCTATTTAAAACACGCGCTGCGTGGCAAATCGAGCAGCCAAAGGCCCCGAAGACCGTAACACCCGACGACCTAAGCTTATTATTACCTACGAAATATCTTAAACTGTAAGTCTTCGACAGTCGGACTCTGCACGTGCACAGTTTATACTGTAAGTTATTTTCATCGTTAATTATTGGCCAACACTCGCTACTTCCTGATCGAATTCGTCCCAGAGCGGTAAAATCGATCGTTGAAGATCGAGCTGCTTTTCGATTTTATTACATTCTTCGATAGAACGTATAAAACAATTTGTACAATTTAACCACTTATGTGGACGACGATGAACGATTTAGAAAGAAAAGTGGAAACATATATATTTCGAGTTAAGGAGTAGACAAATTCTCCTTACGCATGATACTATTGTGTTGTTCGGAAAGTCATTTAGTTTTTCGAAATGGAGAATATATAATTTAATGAAATGTTTATACACTCGAAAAAAATCGTGTTTCATTTCCACCAAAAAAAAATGACTTTCTAAACAACCTAATATATTCCCCTTAATCCAGCTGATATCTTTCAAACTCTACAGTGTACACATCTATAATAAACGATCAAATACTTTGGTGCAAAAAATATTTCGGTTTTGTAACAGCACCTCAACCGTTGATATCAAGAATATATTCTATCTAAAGAATATTAAACGGGAATATAATCAATTTGTACAAATTTCCCTCGACTGCTCGCCTACAACATGGTGGATGCATAAAATCTCTTCGAGTAAAAACCTTCTGGATTTTCAAAATTATATTCAGTTTCTATTCTCGGAGTCTCTGCTGGCAAGCGTGCACGCGTGTGAGCTATATATCTAAAGTCTTCGTCTATCGCCTCATTGATCGAGAGATCGCGAAGAAAAAGTAGCTACCACTACCAGGAGGTTTGACTCGGAATAACCGAGCCTTTCGTTGTATTCGATTCACTAAGTTCTACACTCTCTCGCAATTGAAATCAAATAACGCTTAAACGAACGTCTGTGACTAAACAGTCACAACAAATAATCAAAAAAATTAACTACACCGAAGTCACCCACCTCCCACTAACCATCAACACCAAAGACTATAATTCCAAATAACAAAACCTTTCGTCGTATTCGAATCGTGCATTACGAATGCGAATAATAACGAACCACGCTCTACGACAAGCAACACCACGCACATTTCTCTCGTTCCGACTCTCTTCGCCCATACGCGTATACAAAACACCTAGATCGTACCACACTACACTCATTATCGTAACACAAACTCAAAACTAAAGTCACTCGGGCAATAATTCCATACATACTCGCCACACTGTCCTTTCGTACAAACATTGTTCACTTTTACATCTAAATACACCACCTTCTCTACTAACCAGCACCGTACACACAAATCGTACAATTTAAAGTACGCTCTCGCCTCGTTTTCGCTCGAATCGAACGCGATTCCATCGAAGACGAGATCCCGGTACACTCGACACGAGTCTGCTTTTCCGAACAGAAGCGACGATCGAGCAGGTCGGTGGATCGAGAATACATTCCGCGATATTTTGTCGATCCCCGGGTCCGGTCGGTCGGCCGCTAGATGTACAGCATAAATCAAGCCTAATACGCTCGCCACGGGCAACGGGAGATACACGCGGTGGAAGAAAAGGGAAAAGAAAGAAAGGCAGGCACTCGGAAGACGCGGTGGTTGTTCGTTGGCTGTCCGTCCAGGCTTCCCGAGAAGCTCGTCCGCGCGGCGACGCATTTATCGATACATCGAGCCGCGTCGAGCGATGTTCGAGCGTTCTTCAGCGTCGCCCGGAGAGACGCACGATCGGCTCCGTGGCCGGGGAGCCGTGTTCGAATCGATCGAAGGAAGCCAGCTGCTGCAACCGGTTGGCGCCGCTTCGACCGGCCAGCTACGGACGAGTACGAGACCCGAGAGAATCGACTTCTCGCCGCTCGGTTCTGCCCCGGTGCTCGGTGCCATTCTCCGCAGGGGGTTTCTGGCCACGTACGCGCATTTAGCACACAATGCGCGATTACCGCTTTACGAGTGGATAATGAAACGATTTCCGCGATACATGAATAATAACTCTCCCCCTCGCCGTGGCCCCTACCTCGCCTTTTGTTTCGCGGGCTGCACGATCCGCGCACTCGCTCGCGCACTCGCTCGCGCACTCGCGAGCCACGATGCCCTTTTCACCGCCCAGAGAGTACGATACAGCCCGCGTCATAACGCGCGCGCGTCACGAGCGAGCGAGCGTTTCGGACGGAAGGAAATCACCGGCCGTGTACTTAACCTCTTCCCCCTTGTTCTCCCCACTCGATCGTGGCCAGCAGGAAATTTACGAGCGGTTGTGACCGGCCCGGGTGTATCGCTCAAATTTTTACCGATTTTTTTGGGGGTATAATAGGTTTTGCTCGATAAGTTTCGTCGTTCGATAAGAAACGGAGCTATTAGGTTGTTTTGTTCTCGAAAGTAAGTACTACCGTTCGATGAACGTGTGTGAAGTTTCGGGTAGATTTGTCGACTCGTTTGTATATTTACAGTTGTTCAAAGTCGAAGTGTCGTAGTATTTTTTTTACGGTGAAAATGCGATACACTTAACAATATAGCCTTATTGAACAACATAGTAGTACCGAAGAAGGACGAGAGTTTTGGTCGATTTACTTAAGATAGGAAATTTCGATGAAAGGCAATCATCAATGGATACTTAACTCTCCTTTATTATGTTTAGAGAAATCGACAGCAGAGTCGGGTGTGTTGTATTAAATATTTACGAATCTTTGAAGGCACATTATGTCGAAAAAGGGAAACATTTTGATTCGATTAACTTAGAGGGAAATTTCAACGGAAGAAAATCATTCCTGGGTAACTTCTCTCTATTACGTTCGAGGGAAAATTTACAAGCGATTGTTTTTGATTCGGGTGTGTTACATTAAAGTTATACGTACGTATTATCTGCTAATTCTTCCGTCAAAGCTATATTTCTTCGCAATTAAAATTTCGTACAATCACGTGCATACTCTGTCACGAGAATTCGCAAGAGCAAAATAGATTCCGTTTCTCTGATTCTTCGCGAAGTGAATACCTCGATACCCCATCGCCGTTGAATTAATAGCCCCAGTCAGTTAGAATCGTTAGAAAAAAATTCTTCCAATCTTGGAACGTTCGTTCAAAATTCCTCGAAACCTTTCCGTCAACGCCATCTTCTTTCCTCGTCCATAAAAATTTTTTTACAATTCCGTTATGCAAATCGCGCGAAGAAACTAGATTCTTCGCGAGATAAATACCTCGATACCCCATCGTCGTTGAATAAATAGCCCCGGTCGGTAATATTACACCGGACCGTTTGAAAAAAGAATTATCTCTCGCAGCGAGGTACGAACGTTCCCGCGCAGTTTTTCGCAATTCGTCCCTCCCTCCCTCCCCACCGAAGTCTTTGAAAGAAAAACAGATTTCATATCTCCGATTCCTGACGAGGTAAATACCTCTGTACACCATCGTCCATAAATTAACTCCCGGTCCACGGTATCGTGGACCATTGTCTCGTACGTATCGTGGAAAAGGCTAAACGACGCATGGGAAATTGTTCGCCACGGAATCGAAGGTGTACCCGTGTTTTCTCGGTTTCACGTGACGCGCGGGCGTATAACTCTCGGTAGTGTACCGCGTCGCGGCTGAAATCTCGCGCGCATTTTTACCGGTAATTTATGGCCGTCCGCGCGAACCTGCCATTTGTATTATTGTAGTCGCGAGCCGGGAGCTACTAATGGAAACTCCGTGTCCGCTAACGCATCTGCGGATTAGGCACGAGATAGATCCGGCGTTCCTCGTAGAAACGCCGCGATCGTTGCTTTCGCGTTCGCGATAAACCGAAATAGGTGTTCGAGCGTCGCCTGTACGCCTCGAGCGTTACGGAGCGGGCTCGACCTAGGCTCTGCTCCCGAGCGCATGGCTCCGCTCCAATTTTAACGAGTCTCGCTTTTTATTTCAGACGGTATTGGTCTACTCGTTAATGGCCACGTTTGGATGCAGTTAGAATTTTTGTACAGTCATTCCTGCGCCGCGGGGAGTCGTTTAACCTGTTAATTACGTAATTACCTTTAAAGGAGAATACGGCGCGCAGGATATCTTTTTTCTCGCGAACGATCCCGCGTCGATGTTTTCGCTTCGCTGAAGAACGAGGCGAAGAATTTCGAACGGAATCGCCGGTATCGGGTCGACGCTTACGTTTTTGGGGTTTTATCGTGTCACCGGGGATATCTCTTGAAAATCTACCAACACGTGGAATTTAACAGGTTCGAACGGGATTGGAGATTATCGTTGAAATTGTTTACACGGATCACCAGTGTATTATTTGGAGGCGAATCATTGTTTCGGATTATCGGGAAAAGAGAAACTTACGTATCGGGTAATGTTTGAAGAAACCGTGGTGAAAATATTCATTATATTCCGCGAATAGGATAAGAATTTACGTATCGGTAATATTCGAGATATCGCGAAAATTCTAATTATACTCTGTAAACATTACCGGATAAGAATTTACGTATCGAGCTGTCGCGAAATACTAATCTCGTTCGATAAATATTGCCAGGTAAGAATTTTAATCGATCGACGAAGAATGTTGGTGTACGATTGAAAACACCGAATTCCTAACCAGCGTCTATTCGGACGTTGAAACTTCTATCGACGATTCGTGTATCGTAAACTGGTTATAGAAATTTATAAACCGCATTTGGAAATAATTGTACACAAATTTTGTACGATCGGGCGTATTTCTAAATTCGTATCGCAGCACCAGGCGGCTTTCCCGGTACTCCGCGTTGTCTTCAAGGAAAACGGGTTAACTCGGTGCTCGGAAATTCGAATATAAAATCGAAACCTTTCCGTTTAGGTTCAAAGCGCGGCTGTTAAAGGTCGTATGCACGGGGCGGGGACTGTTTCTTCGCAGCGAGCACGTTCGTCCCGCTTATATTCGTTCCAGTGATTTTACTTTCGTGTAAACAATCAGCTATTTTGAAACGGTAGGCACGGGCCGCGAACTCGACAATTTAGCCGAACGTTTCGCCAGAGAGGGAACGTTTCAACCGCAGCCTAAACCTCTCGAATCGTGATTGTTTCCACAGTGGAAGCCAGTCCTGGCTCGCGTATAAGACGACAATTTGACAGTTAATTTTCGAACATTACACGGGGCATCACTCTATCAAACATTACTCAGATATTGTTAATCGTCGATCACAATTTTCGAGCATTATCTGAAACACTTCTGTGTCTATAAAAGACTACAATCTGATAGTTAATTTTCGAACATTATACGAGGCATTACTGTACTGAACATTACCTAGATATTGTTAATTGTCAATCACAATTTTCCAGCATTATTTGAAACACTTCTGCATTTATAAAACACAACTTGCCATATAATTAATTAGATATAATTTTCGAAAATTCACTAGCCATATTATTAACTAGATATTATAATTTTCGAAAATTCGCTAGCCATATTATTAACTAGCTCTTATAATTTTCGAAACTTCGCCAGCCATATTATTAACTAGCTGTTATAATTTTCGAAAATTATTCGTGCCTTACCTAAAATTTTCTACCATTGATATTGACGAGATATCACCGTTTGAAAAATTCCCTATCCATGCCTCCCATATCGATAAGCCTCGATTTACATTTTCGAACATTACCCGAGGTATCGTCGTACCGTGAAACTCGACTTTTGGAATCGTGAACACTTCCACCGTGGAAACGAGGCATCGTGGCTCGCCTCCGTGACAAAAAAAATACCGAGAATGGTTTTCGAGACGTTTGAAAATAGTTTACAAAACGAGAACGAAGTAAAACCATCTCCATCTCGGATCGGTCAGCACGACGAGCGAGTACCTTTCCTCGATCGAACAGTCACGGACGTAATTACGATCTCGTAAGAGTTCCTTAAATCAACCAGGTGTACACGATGTTCACGGGCTCGTGTGTTCGGACTATTTAACAGGTGAGCATTACGGTCCGGCGCGGCGGTTGCCTCTTTTTCTTCCCAGCCTCAAAACTCACGACGGCCGAGGTATTAAATTTTAATGCCCGGTACGGGAGCGACGGGACATCGTAATTCAAAATTCAATTACCCGAACTGTTTTCCATAGGTGCGCGCCTCCCCGGGAGGACCGGTGGGTCCCTCCACGCGTTCGTTTTTCCCGCCGCGGCCGTTCGAGGTTAATGAAAGGTAAGTGCACGGACGATCGGTATAATGAAATAGCTCCTGCGATACGAAAATAATAATCGACCGTGCGCGCCTCCCGAGATCGGGAAGGTCGATATTAATACGCCATAAGGTTTAGACAATTAGGATAATACGGCGTCCGACCGAATAATTATAGCCCCGACGGGACTCTGTTCCCCGCGCGGGCTCGCGCTTCTCCCGTAATGGGGGAAGAGAGGAAAGAAAAAAAAGGAAAAAACGAAAAGAAACGAAAAGAGAAAGAGGAAAAAAGAAAAGAAGAAAAAGAAAGACAGGCTTTGCCGGGCCCGCTGTCGACGCGGTGTTTAATGACATTTAATAATCTTCCGATTCGCGGCACGGCGAACGCGACGCTCGCTGTAATTACAACGTCGAGGAGACGAGCATGAACCAGCTCTTGTGTCACCCTCGCCGAGCGCTGAAATTAGCTGCCAGTTTTAATGGCCTTGGAAAAAACCTTCCCAACGATCAAACTGTTTCGTTTCGTGAGCGAGCGAGCGAACGAGCGAGTGCAACGCACCACTTGTGGAACGTTAGCTCGCGGACGGGGCATTTTTAGGGACCTTCAATTTCAGGGGCCCGGTGTTGCATCGGTGCGCGCGCCTTTCGAGACGAGACGCTCCACCAGAGAGGGAATAATCGACTTCCTTCGTTTTTAAATCTTCTTCTCCGACCGTTGTTTAATTATGATTGAAGACCAGTTTTCGAGAAATTGCGGTCTTCGCTTGTTTTTAAATAGTTTCGGTAAAAGAGACAGAAAGCTTTTCGGTCAATATTTTTGACCGAAAGTACACTCGCACGGACTGCTGCGTTAACCAGAAATAATCGAGAATGCAATTAAGTTCGAATCCTACTCTTTGGGATCATAGGACCTTCTAAGAAGACGATCTCGAAATACAAGATCGAAATGCCATTGTAAATTGCACGGGGTTCCAATCGTCACCGGTCGATTTGAATTTCGCGCTACTTTTGAAACGTCGAACCGATTAACCCGAAATTTGACGTATGTCATCTAGATAGATGGAAAATTAATCGTGGAAAAGTACACGGCGATAGAACTCGTGAAAATTATTCAGTCGCATCACAAAAAATCACAATCTTTAACGTTAACGATTCAAGAAGAAAAGTAAATCGACCGGTGATGATTGTGACGCCCTCTGTATTGACAATGAACATTCACGATCTTCGAACGTTATTCGAAACACTTCTGTATCGAAAATTCTCTACCCGTCTCCCATATTGATACCAACCCGTTCACGTTTTCGAACATCACTCGAGGCACCACCTTGAACATCGAGTCCACGCTACCGATTCGAATCTCTAACGATTCAAGAAAAAAATTAAATCCATTACTGTGTCACCCCCTATATCGACAATGAACATTCACGATCTTGGAACGTTCTTCGCTACTCTCGATATCAACGAGACGCCACCGTATCGAAAATTCTCAACCCGTGCCTGCCGTATTGATACCAACCGGTTCACGTTTTCGAACATCACTCGAGGCTACGCCGTGGACGTCGAGTCGAGCGAAAGACCAACGCGAAGAAACGCGACGATACGGTTGGAAACGCGTTGAAAGCCGTTACGCCATTAAACGACAGCGAAATCTTCGCGACGATCCACGGGTCTTCATCAGCATTCACGCGATGCAACGTGTCCGAGCGTTTCTCCCAGGACTCTGTGCCAGGAGTTCGACGTTATTACACGGTTTCCAGGTTCTCGTTGGCCGAAGCTGGTTGCACCGCTACCGGAGATGTAAAATGCACGTACGAGCGTAAAGTTCGAGCAACGCCACGAGGTTAGACGCAACCGGCATGGTGATTGCGATGGTGTGTACCGTTATCGACACCACTGCGTGTACACCGGCGAAGGAATTATGTGCAAATCTGGTTGGCCACGGAATGTCGTTAAATTCGTCACGTTGCACCGACCGACCGGCTCGGTCGGTGAATTAATGGAGGATTCGATCGCGCAGACCGTGCTTTGCTCTCGCAGCTTTTATTTATGAGCCTCGGTAGCATTATGGCAACTATATCTCCGGGCTCTGGTAAATAAAGCGTAAACTCGTTGCGCAATCGCCTGCTCAGCGGAAGGACGTGGTTTCAATTTCATCGTGGACCTTTTCAGGGTTAAAGGAACCAATATTTCAACGGTCACGAAAGTCACGCAGTTCGTCTTTGTACGGTGATACGGAAAACGTTGAGTCTCCATGATTAGAAGAACACCGATCCAATGACTCCGTTTTATTATTCTGGCGATCGTGGTTAGGTAAATTTTGATTTCTACCATTTTTGGAGAATTATTCAGCTTCTTCACTCGTAAGAAGTATACCTTCAGAGTTCAAAGGGTTTGGAAGCAATGGACGTATACTTTGTTACGAATCAGTTTTGTCTAGATTCTCGATGGTACCTCGTTTGAAGAATCTTGGTATCTCTAGATCGGTAGCATTCTACTACAAATGACTAAATGTTCTTCTCGTTCCTTATCCTTTCTCCTCTCGAAAACGTTAGTAAATGTTTCACGCTCTAAGTCTCTCGATCTTGGTTAAATTTACCAGAGAAAATATTTAACATCCTCAATTTTTCGAAGATGAAGTTACGACGTTTTCAAATATTTCAGTCCTTCAAGAACCATCCTGAATTTACGTTAATCTCAAGTGACTCCGGACAAATAACACGTATGGTACAATTATTCTGCGAAGATTTCGATACCGCAAACGATCAAATTTCTTATTTAATTTCATCCATTTAATTTAATTTATTTTCGTCTCACGGGGTTTCTCTCGTATTCGCTCTAGATGCACCGAAAGATGGACATTTCGAGCGTTCGTTCGCGCGCGAGGAACGAGTTTCAAATATTATTTTCCAAGCGGAGAACGTTGCAACCGAAAGATCGAAGACGCGCGTACGCGAAGTTTCTTTATTATTCCAAGACGGAGAACCGATCGCGAAGAACGAGCCGGTGCATTTTCTTTTCTTTTTCCTTGGCTCGGTAAATACAATGCTATTTTTTCACGCGGCGAACAAATCACGGGGATTCCACGGCCGGTGTAACTCGAGCGTATTTACGTACGGCTCCCCTGCAATTTCCATTTCTCGAATCCGTGCACCCGGTTACCAGTTTCTACGATTTTGTTTGCGCGCAGTCATCAGGAAATACGTTACGCGCCTTAGAATTTTAAGCAGAAAGCCAATCTGTATATAAATGACGGTGTCTGTATCCGGTTCTATTTAACAAGCCAGTGCGCCACCTCGTTGGCCAGCGAACTGGTTTACCACAACGTCGCGCGATATTACTCGGACGAGGAAAAAAAGGAAAAATCGCGAAGGCAGTCATTAATATACTCGACCGATACGGTGATCGAAACCATCTCGAGCTTGCGGCGCGTGTAATCGCAAAATACAATGTTACCCGACTGGATTAGCCGATCGAGGGGCGGATTTTAGAACGAGGACGTTTAAATATTGAGAGCACGCATGCGAAACACTTGAAAGTAACGCGAGTGGATTTTCATTATTCAACGCGACGGAGTTAGCTCGGAACTAACTATTTTCCAGCCAAATGGAATACGTAACGAAATATGAAATACGAGGTACGCATTGCGTATCGTTGTTGTACGGTGGGGAAAAAAAAAGAAGAAGAAAAAAAGGAAAGAAGAAGAGAGAAAGAAATAAACGCGCAACTTTCGAAGAAAAGTTCCGCGGGTCGTTCGAAGGAGTTAAAGTTCAGAGGATATTACCGAGAGTCCGTGCATCGATAATACGACAACCGCAGCTGTGCATACATCAAAGGGGCGAGCAACTTTCAGCGATTTTTCACTTGATAAATTAATTAATTTCCAACCGTATCTCGTAAAATATCGAACCTCGCCGATTGCGCAACCGTATACCCGGGTAAACGACGCGATTGTGTAGATACGCGAGCAAACGTAATAAATGTTCGAATCGTCGTTCGACAAAATGGTCCTCGCGGAGGACACCGCGTTTTTTGGTAAATATTTCAATTTCTACGAAAACAAAGCCACGAACGAACAAATTTTAGACTACGTTTTAGATTTATTTTAAGCTCTGTACACGTTGTACCACGATTCTAGATGGATTTTATCCGAATTTGAGTCTTGCCTAAGCTTAACGCGATCTTTTGTTTGATTGTACAATTGATGTCTAAGAAAATACGACGTCTAAGGGGACTAAGAAGATGCAGGAGCATCCAATCGTTTCTAATGTTGGAATTGATAGCTCATCGAATTGTATCGATAGACATAGGTATCGAGAAGAATCGATATCTTTTTGGTACATACTTACTCGAAAATATAGATAACTTTTTGGTAAATACTCGAAAATATCGATCTTGGTTTGATTTACTTCGATTAAAGTATCGAACTTGAGTTAGTACTTCAATCGAAATATCGATCTTGATTTGGTAATTCGATCAAAATATCGATATAGAATCGATACTGCACGAAAATGGTGATACTAATACTGTCGTAACGAAGTAGAAATCAATGTGGCTAATGTGATTTTTAATTAATTTACAAATACTTGAAATAACTATATCAATTTAGGTCTTGCAAACGTAAAACGTCATGGAGTCGTAGGTACTCACGCACTATGAAATACAGTTAAGAATACCATTTTATTAACGTCTTTTTAGATATTATTTTTTCGGTATTTGAGAAAACGTGTAATCTAGAACGAAAGCTGCTATAATGGCGCAAACACTTTCTGTCAAACGATTTGTTACCAGTCAAATGGGTATTTGTACGTTCGTAAAGTAGACATCAAACGGGTATTAACTTCATCTTCGTGAAGTACCAAACAGGTTTTGATACGATACAGAATTGATTCGATATCACTTTAAGTACCATCGGTATCGAAAAGCGATACCAAGTACTTGAAACTTTGATACACATCGGTACCTCTTATCGTGTACCTACTTTGGTATCTAATTGATTGAATATTATCGATAGTATCGATCCCATCCCTAGTCACATTTATCACAATAACTATACTACAGAAATACAATAAATAATGGTCACGATGGGTCGAGAAAGATCCAAGGAAGCTCTCACCGAGCTTAATTTTCTCGAAAATTTGCACGATTCCCAATTTTGTCTACTCATATGCGCTCCAACACCGAGACAGTCAAATATAATTTTGAATTTACGACCGAGGAGAATTTCAATCGCGGTACGATGTTACTGAAAAGCAACTTTTAATTGGAATAAATTCAATCCTGACGATAGCTACGAAATCCACCAGTCCGCAATTTGAAGCTTCGACACGGTATTTGTTGGCTCGCCTTCACCGGTAAAATATGACCTATCGGCGAGAGAAGGTTATGGGAGGGGCTAGTGGTCTACCGAGTTATGTGTCCAAAGTGGGCCGTGTTTGAGAAACACTGCCGCGGATGACTGGAGAAAATGTCGCACGATTTGTAAATCAACGATGCTCGAACCCACGATCCTCGACGCGTTGACTGTCGACGTTGTGCATATATGTACAACAGCAATATTTTGGTCGCCGCGACGTCGTTCTTCAAAGCGCGAAATTTAAACGCGAACAGTGTCAGAGAAATGTAACGGTTCGAAAATATGGCTACGGAAATCAGTCAAATTGGCCGAAACAGCTACTGGGTCGAAAAGTATATTTCATTGTGCAACGAAACATTCTAATCCGAATGTATAAAATATTCACGAAGAGTACAAATTATTCCCATTCGTTCAATTTTACCGCCCCCTTTTCATTTCCATATCGAGACACTGCGTTCACGATCGAGTTTCTCGATCATTTCAAATTCAATCTTTTCAATCTCTGAATTTAAAGTTGGCGTATAACTCAACGTTCGAAACATTATAATTAAATGATTAATCGCGTATCGCGCAAATTAACACACAAATTAACATACAAATTCTCGTCTCTCGGCCACACGTATCCAGAATACTTACAAGAGCTCGATCCTTGCGTTATTATAATTGCAAAGAAATTTGTCGTTCTTTCCTCCATCAATTTAAACAAATTCTTAACTAAACGCACTCTTTTAATTAGTTCTTTTCTTCGTCATATCCCTGACGAAAACAATCCTCGAAAACACATTCGTCAAAAATACATATTCCAACGCGTTAAAGAACTCACCGTAGAAAATAGATTCGAAAACTCACCGTAGAAAATAGATTCGAAACCCCCCGAATAGATCAACCCCGCCATTTGCATTCCTGAAACATCCCGCCGTGGAGAACTCCTAAACACCTAAATAATCCACCTAATCAGAATCCACTCTCGGTGTGCCGTTAAGACCATTTTATCCTCACGTTGGTGCTGTTATCGCGCAACGTTCGACTTCGACCACGATTCGCTCGCGCGTTCCGTGGCTAGGCTATCGTGCTTGCACCTACCCGTAGAAAAGTCGAGGATCGTTATGCAGCTAGATCCACCTCATCTGGGTCGTCCCACGATGCTCGGCGAGCCTCGTGGAAGTTTCATCGGTTTTCTCGGAACGATACCGGGTCCCTGTCCACGGCGCTCGATGTCAATGCGAAATCCGAACTTATCGGGCCACTAAGGACGATATTTACGGTAATCGAGGGCTCCGTGTCCCGGTGCACCGGCTACGAAACACCGTAGATCTTGCTCGACGCGTTGCTCCGTTCCCGTGAACGAGTCACGGCCGTACGCGGTTCCCGTATCTGTCCCGTGGGCCGACGCGATCGTGGGTTATTAAGTCGCGGAAAATATGATTTCGGTGCTCGAAACGGGACCGTAATGGCGCGAATCGATTCAACGCGTTGATCGCGTTGGATTCGTATCGGCGAGACAACCCAAGGACGCGCGGACGTGGCGCTACGTGTTTCCGTGATGGAAAAAAATTGCGAAATGCCTGGGACGCGATTAGAAGTTACGGTCCCGTGGAATGTTCCCCGAGCGGAGCTGTCAATATACATCGATACGCGTTATTTCACGCTCGAATTGCCATTACGCGGTGCCAAAGTGAACCGATCGCCGGTAATGTGGACACGGTTACGTTTGTTCTTCGAAATAAAGAAACGTAACAGGAATATAATATTATTCGCGTGTTACGAGCGTGTGTCGCGCGCTCGAAGGGTACATTCCCGCGCAATTTTACGGCCTCGTCGAGAAGGAGTACGAGAGATCGCACGAGAGATCGTTTTACGTAACGGGGGTACGTAATGGGGAGATCGTATTGTTTTTTTTTTTTCAGTTTCATCGTCGTTTCGGAAGGTTTGGTACCGTTTAACCGACTGTGTCTCGCACGATGTTCGAAATGGAGAACAATTAAAGTTGTGTCGCTCGTGTAAGGGGATATACGGTTGAATGGATTCTGTGTATCTGTATTGTGGCTAATAATGGTTTACTGGCTGTTCGTGTATAATTTACCGATTATAGTTCGCTGGGAAATTCAAAATCGTCGTGGATTTTATCGAATGTGGATTTTACTGTACCGAGCCCAAATTCGACTCAATTGTTGTATACAGTGGATAAATTGTCACGTTGGGTACGAATGATTAGATTGGAGAATGTTTAAAAATTCTTGATTGTGCTTCGAGGTGCCATTTATTGCTTTAAGATCGAAATATAATAGAAAGTGAGGTTCGATTAAAGATACGTGTTACTTTCGTCGTCGTTAATGAGAATGTGAGTACATCATGGTATATTGGACACGAATTGAATGC
Organism: Ptiloglossa arizonensis; assembly: GCF_051014685.1. Taxonomy (NCBI): domain Eukaryota; kingdom Metazoa; phylum Arthropoda; class Insecta; order Hymenoptera; family Colletidae; genus Ptiloglossa; species Ptiloglossa arizonensis. Next base: position 11,285,919 of record NC_135053.1, on the reverse strand, counting down.
TTTATTACATTTATGAGTAGAAGTAGCTGAATTATTGCGATGTAATGCCTCCCTGGCTATGATTAATTTCATTCTAAACGTTGCCCACCAGAAATGGGAAAAACTAGATTCGAACGAAAGACGACGAATAAAAACAACACGTAGCAACGATTATTGAACAGTTACTCCCATACATTTTCGCTCGCTCAATGTGACGCGTAATTCGAGTTTTTATTCAAACCATCGCGAATCATAGGTTTTTGCTCATCGAGAGAAGAATTTTGCCCATCTGTTGCTTAAACCGTACTGTTCATCAATGTGAAAACTATGACGTTCAACGTGAAAATTTCCTGGAATTGCTCGTTAAGATAAAAATATTGTCTTCCGTACTCTGTCGACTGGTTTTTGAGCGAGCTAGATATCAAAGGGTTCAAAATTATATTCGTATATTTCTCGAGAAATGTGATACAAAACTGTAACGGTATAACGAGCAAGTAAATTATTATTATTTTACGGTATCGATACGTTCTCGAGCGAACCCGAGGTCTAAAAATGACCGATAATTTTCTTAAGAAATACAATACAAGACTACAATGGTACAACAACAAGTAGGTCAAACGTTATTATTGTACAGTATCGACTAATTTTTGAGCGAGCCCGATATTAAAGGACTAAAAATCATCGATAACTTTCTCAAGAAATGTAATGCAACACTGTTATGGTACGACAAGTAGGTCGATCGTAATTACTGTACAGTATCGACTAATTTTTGAGCGACCCCGGTTGTCAAGACCCCCACATATCGTGTAGAAGTCGTAGATTTCTTTAACAAACTCCTTGAGGAAAATTGGAACAACGCCTGGTAGTTTTCTAGGAATGCACACATTTATAATACAGGGAATAATATTTACGAAACTAATTCGATGTTGTTCAACGGATAGCTCCAGAAAGATCGAGAATCGACCACTCAAATTTATCTCATTTCTTGAGATAAATTTACAAAAAATCGAACAAATAAATGTCTAAAAAAATCACGAATGTCAAAGACTCGTGTTCCACTGTGGTAAACTTTTCGAAGTGCATTGATCTACTAAATTGTATTCGATAAATTTGTAATCTCTATAAATGTGAATAGTAAGTGTGGTTGCCAGGTTGCTAGTATCCATTCGGTGGTAACTTGTCCTGGAGCCTGGAATTAACTCGTCAAAAATAAATCACAAAAACCAATTCTAAATCGTATTCAACGAATAAGTAATTCATACAAATGTAAATAGTAACAGTGATTGCTGATCACCTCTCAAGGCTGCAGCGACCTTCTTAACGAAATTCAACAAAGAAGGAAAACTCTGCTACGAAACTACAACCGTGTAACGAGTATTGAAACCCGATCGTAATTATTCTCGATCGGTAACTCGTTCCGTAGCCTGAAATTAACTCGTTAAAAATAAATCACAAATAACAATTCCAAATGGTATTCAATGAATTGGTAATTCATATAAATTTCAATAATAACAACGATTTGCCGATCACCTTTCAAGGTTGAGGCAACCTTAATGAAATTCAAGGAAGAAGGAAAAATCTGCTACAAAACTGCAACCGTGTAACAAGTATTCGAACCGATCGTAATTATTCTCCGGAACTCTGCATCTGGAGGTTGGAATCGAAGCGTCGAGAAACGATTCGCAATTCGAGAACTCGATGAGAAAATATTAGCGAAATCGTAATCGTTTCATCGTCGTGCAACAATACACGAAGCTCGCATGGTACGAAACGATTAATCGTTAAGAGTAGCGCCCGTATCGGGCCGAATTCTCTTTAATCGACGAATGCGCCGCGACTCCAACGTTGAAACGATGCAGCGGGGCTCGCGTGACTCGGCTGTTATTTTTCGCGAAAATCGTATAAATTCCTGACGAACCTCCTCCTCCACCTCCACCTCCGGCGGCAGCGCGCGGGGACGATAACGACGCTCACGATAAGTCTCGGTTCCAGCGGTGATAAGGACGCCAGGGAACCGGTCGCGCTCGCCGACGACGTAACGGTGAAACGAACGGCCCTGGAAGAATTCGAGTTGATTGAAACGCGTATCGGTTCCTCCTTGGTAACGCTTCCGTGTGTTTACCCGGACGGGCCCCGTTCTTGTTACCAAGCCTCCGCGCATTACCCGCCTCTTAATCGCCCTGGAAATTTGCATACTGTCGTACTAATTGCGTGTAATTTCCACGCGTATATCGAAGCCAGTTTACGTTTCTCGGCGCCGCACCAAGAATCACGACCGATTGCCCGCTATTCGAAGAGGCCACTTTGCGATCCGACTCTGATTAATCCTAGGGAACGATAAGGAGGAATTATGGAGGTTTCGTCGAGCGAGAACGAAACAAACGCGATGTTTACGCGATGCTGTTATTTTTTTTTGTTTTTTTTTTTTTTTTTTTTTGTTGCGTTTAACGTTATGTAAAATTTGGTGTGGAATTGGTGCAGCCAATCTTACGCGTGAGTGCGTTTGCAGACGGTTTCGTACACGAGCCAGAAACATCGTTTGCTTATTATAAACGAGTGAGTTAACATTGCTGCGAAGAGCAAAGAATGTACGATGTTTCGAAAATACGTTCGTTCGAAATACATGTAACTATTGCATATTGGGGTTGAAATTAGGGTGTGAAAAAGGAGAATGACAAACTGAGGTTTTGTTTGTCAAGTATATTGGAATACTATATTGCATCCAAGTTTAGATATAGATGTTTTTACACGGATGTTGAGTTCGGACGGATTGTAATTCATTTTGAAGTTGAAAATCATAATCGAACTATAATTGCAGTGGTCCATGGATGCAAACTTGAGCGATTTATATGCAGTTTTGGGGAAAGAAATAATCATTTTTCCAGCTATTTGTGAGAAAAGAGCAAAAATTGTTCGAAGACGTACAAAAAGAAAAATGATCGATGCATCGAAAATGAAAAGTTATCGCGAGTGTTAATATTTATATATCAGGGACCGAAAATATTTGTAGACTTAAAATTCGTTTTAAACACGGTATTATTTAGCCGATGACCCGATAGACGAACGACGCTTTGTTGTCCGTAAAAGCATGACCGACAGAATTTCACGTTTGAAATCAGAAGAGATGAAGATGAATCTTAGACGGAGCATCTTTTATCATCGTCGGGTCATTGTGCTCCCGCGAAGTGAATAAATCGTATTTAAAAAGGAGCAAAATACCGCTGCCGGTATGTGCGTTAGAAAAATGTAGGATGCGTTGTCAGGGCGTCGATCTTTACGCTCTATGCGGGCATCATATATCACCGTTCGCGTCGTTTTAAGTCTAGGCGAGAGTTTGCTCGACGTAGCTCGAGCTACGTGAAAAATGTTGAACGGAAGAAATAATAACATCCTTTGTCTTCTACGTTCTCTGTTTTTCGTTTCGATCGATCCGACTGGTGCCGTTGTCGAGTCGAACGCTTTGCTTTTATACCATACTGTCATTTTCTTTCATCAACTTTGGTACCAGTCGTTGCATTCTTCCGTATTCGAATATTCGAACTTTTAAATATTGTTCTTTTATCAACGTTGACACCTGTCGAATTTGTCCGTATTCGAACATTCGAACTTTTAAATATCGTGTAAACATTTTTTTACAAGTATCTGGATCTTCGTGACATTCGTGATATTTATTTTATTATTTTTATTCGAGGTATTTAATCATCGATGTTCTACGCAACATTTCTATTCCGATCAAGAAAATTTAAAGCGTTCGCATTTTTCGACCACTTTATTCCTACTCACCGTTACAACTGTTGAAAAGAATAGCAATAGTAGTGTTCGAATATCTGTAAAATATTAAATTATTTGAACAGTTCCAACCAACTTTTACGGTAACGATACTTTTTCGCAGGGTGGAAGGAACTTGTGTATAATTTTGAATCGAGAATCGATTCGACTACTTGGAGAAAATTTTGTAATATTAGCGTGGCTGCCAATAACACAGGAAACGCGAAAGAGGAAGAAATTTAATTTTCATCGTCCCAAATCGCAAGAGAACACGATGCAATTTGAAACGCTCCAGCGCTGAAGATATTTCTTCGCGTGGCTTCGGAGATATCTTATCGAAGTACCGACTGAAAACGAGAAAACGAAGCAAACGATAACCAATGTGAAAAATGAAAAATAGAAGATTTACTAACCATTGCTGCATACTGTAACCGTGCAAACTCGATGCAATTTATTCAACTTTACCATTGACGATATTTCCTCGGAGAATCGAACAAACTTGGAGTACAATTTTTAATCGAGAATCGGTTGGAGTATTTTAAAAAGAAATTTTACAATATTACCATCGCTACCAAGAATCTAGAAAAGAGATAAGACCGATAACATTCCAAGAGGTACATCCGAAGGAAGAAAGTTTCCAATGTGCAACAAAATACGGTGCAACGTGAAGCTCGTCAATGCCAAAGGTATCTAAAACCAAAACCGAGAAAACGAAGAAAACGATAAGTGAAGGGTGGTAACGCTGCACATTTGAACAAAATTCAGTAAACTTTGACAAACTTTACTGCTAATGGTACATCTTCGCAGAGTTGCAGAAACTTGTGCATAATTTCAAATACTTTAATGAAATTTCACGATATTACCGTCGTTACCAAGAATATGAGAAAACGATAGAAGCAATAATATCGTAAGAGGTATACACAAGAAGGAAGAAATTTTCCAATTTGCAACGAAACACATTGCAAATTGACACGCTACAACGCTGAAGATATTTTTTCGCGAAGCTTCGGAGATATCTTACGTATATCGTGGCTATCGAAATCGAGAAAACGAAATAAACGATAACCGAAGTGCGTGTAACAAAATTCCAGTGCACTTGGACAAATTCTACCGTTAACGTCATTTCTTCGCATACTCGAAGGAACTTACGTACCAACGAGTCGCTTCAAGAAATTCAACAATATTATCATCGCTACCGAAAACATACAAAAGAAGAAAAAACAATAACGTTGCACAAAGCGCCTACGTACTCCGATCGAAAATCTCGAATTCTCGAACGCAACACGTTGCAACTGTAACCGAAGATATCTGAAAATACGTTAGTAAAGGAGAAAATAAAATCAACGACACGCGGATTAAAAAAAATGAAAGTATCCGAAGTCACGGTTTATTTGCATCAACGAGCGCAATAGCGGTGCGTGGAAAACGCGGCTTATTAAAATTTCAACGGTTATTTTGTCATTCGGGGCGAGCGTAGCTCTATCGCGAAATCATTATCCCGCGAAACCGCAGCCTCGGCTGTAGCCGAAGCGTAATCACTCGTTTCTCGCGAAGGCTTCAGGGACTTCTACATCGAGAATAATTTGTTTACCAAATCTGCGGTCTGTACGTGCGCGATACCGAGGGCAAAGAAGAGAAAGACGAAGGCAGCGAGCGTTTATCGCGGTTCACCGCGACGATTTATCGACGTCGCCGTTGCTATCTCGTCCGGCTCGATTTGAACTCTGACCAACATGAACGGCTAACGCGAAATCGTGAAACGCCTTCTATTGCGGGGACCGCGTCGATGCCGGATCGTTACGTGACCGTACGCACACCGAGCCTACGTGCATTTCTGGCAGCGAAAAAAATCTAACCGAACGTCCCGTATTATGCGCAACGGTTTCAACCGAGAGAAACCCGCAGAAATCTATAGGGGAATGAAATACGTCCGCACGTTTCGCCGTAAACGCTCGGTACTTGTTTATCGTTGATACCGCGCCGAATGTCCCTCGGTTGTGTTTTTCGAGCAACGATACCAGCCCGGTAAGTACAATTTATCGAGCAGTTTATAGTTCGAGGGGTGATTCTTTCCGTCGTCGTGCGAGATGCGTAAGATTCCCGAACACTGAAATCAACGATAAAGCCACTCACCACGAACGACCGTGGACACTCTCGGTGAGGTTTTATTCGACCACGAGTTAGACGAAACTCTGTACACTCTGTGGAAATTTTCATAATTTAAGTCGATGGCTCCGATTCGGATCGATTCGATAGGACGGTTCTACGGAGGTTTCGGTTATTGAGGTTTACGCGAGGCTACGGATTTGAATTTTCCGCTCGAAGAGATGGCGCCACTGCGGGCGAAGAAGCGCGCATGCGCACGACGTGGCACTCGATGCGTTAAATATAGTGTAATAAGAACAGAGAACGGTCGTTCTAGGTCTGGATCGCATCTAGGTACGAAAGGTTTACGTTACGCGGTCGAACGTAGAAATTCGCGAACAACTATGGACCAGTAAGCGTTGTTTTTCAACGATAACGTTGTTAAATTGTAATAATGTTACGTTTATCGATCAACGTTTCGATTCGAAACTTAATAAATATTCCGTGAAAATTTCACGTAAAATCCAAATGTTGTTCGAAGTATTCGATATCATCGATAACAATTTGTTTGAATAAAAATATGATAGACAAATAATCGTTATTTTCGATCGCTGTATCTTGTCCGTACGACGTTTGGCCGACTGTTATCCGTTATCGATTTCTGTTTACTTCTGATCGTAAGATACAAACAATACCGATTTGCATGTACTAAAGTTCAAGTATGCAATTTATAAAACTCAAAGTCTTCGACATTCGGAATATTTTTCGACCTCCGTGTGAAATAAATTCGATACCAATTTCACGATATCAGTAAGGAACTATTGGAATGAAAATGATTTGGAATTTTTGAATTTTTTTCCAAATTTCTACCCAGACGAAAGTTATTCGAAAATAACGAACAAAAAAAAACATGGCTTTTCGACCGTTGAATTAGGATTTAAATTATAGAATAAAATACTTCAAAATGGAGCAAATAAACAATTTACTGACCGATCGAATAAACGTTGCGAATAAATCGCTGTACGTTGTCATCCTACGTTCGAATAAAACATTGCCCTGTAAGAGACTTTCGTTGAAGAAATTGATGGTTTCCTTTCGTAATAATACGTATCTCGCATTGACGTCACGGGTACTGTCGAAGACGTGCAACAATTCACGGAGCACTTCGAATTACAATTCGATGTATCGCGTTATCGCGAAGCGACAATACGGTCTCGGATTGTTTTTTTATAACAGCGGAAAGAAAGTGTCGCGAGCAAATTAAGATCGACACCGAACGATACATCTCGATCGAGGAACACGGTTGAAACTCGAAACAAGGAGACAAATAAAACTATCAGAGTGAACGATTCAACACCGAGACCAACGATCTATTTTCGTCTCGAACTTCACTTGTCAATACGCGATCATCTGTGTGTTGAAACGGTGCAATGTACGAGGTACACGCGCAAGTATCGAGGTCACGTGTAGCGAAATTTTATAAACGGCTTGTTAGTGGTACGTTGCATAAATAAATGGCTCGTTAAAAGTTTGTATTATATTTAGATACTCTCTTTATTAGTATCTACACGGACAGAATGTATATTTCAACCTGTACGGTATAAAAAAAAAAAAAGAAAAAACACCTGTCTCTCGTGTCTGAACGCATCTCGCTAATGGGAAATGCATAGTCTCGGCCACCTACGTTTAAGACATTACCGGTAAGATCTGTACTCAGCAGACCCACCGATTTCTCGTGTTTCGAGATAGACGTTTAATTACAATAATACACTTGGACTTTTGTAAAATGGACGAGCGCAAAATTTGGTTAAATATTTACGTTTAGAATATAAGCGTATTTAAATAAGGTTTTAGCTAGCTGGTCGAATCGGGCCACTGTACACCGTGAAGATGAAAAGGAAACTCGCGAGCTTTGGTCCGGCGGCGACCGTCTTCCTTTCCGAGTTGGAAACAATTTTTTTTTATCCGGTTCTACGTCCCACCGACCATCGGGTCATTAGCAACGACTAGGAGTAGTTTTTCCTTTCTCGTGATTATATTTTTTGTCAGATGTTGGTTTCCTTTAGGACATCCACGGTGTCATCTACGTGTGTTCTTGCAACATCGAAGCCACGGGTGGTTTTATCTTATATCTTTGTCTCGGAATCTGGTATCTCTTACGTTCCAGCGAAAGACGTTCGATCAATATACGTGTATAATTCGTTTAATTAAATATTCGTTGCAGGCGTCAAATTTCAGACGTTATCATCGGGATCTACAGACAACAAAGGCACCGATACGTTGGTCCCGAGACAGACACCCAGTTACCGGTAATCTATTAGGTTGTTCGAAAAATTCGTTTCCAGTCGTGGTGTAATCCTTCATTGCCTCTGGCGTGGATCGACGGTTTCGCAAACATTAAGCGATATGATTTCTGTATATGGAGATGCCTGTGTCGTCTACCGGACAATTGCTTTCTTCTTTCTTTCTTTATTACGATCGGTCTCTCGGCGACAAACAACACGCTTCTTCGACCGAAAAGTTGTCCCTTATATATCCTATTCTCTCGACCTTGCTCCAATCGATTAGTTTCTTCCTCTCGTTACGAAATTGTAAAATTCCAAATCCTTGGAAAAGATCAAATTACAGTTCTCGTAGCAAAGGTATACAATCTACCCGAAAGGCGAGCTAAAGTCACCAAACTTTTGCACGTTAAACGAACAATTGCGTTTGGAATTGACATCACTCTACAATGTATAGGTTACTATTTCAAAAATTAAAGTAGCGTCATTTACCGTGACGTCTCGTACCAGCTGATACCCTCAAGGGCGAAACGATCGATCGAACGATCGTTACCTCTCGGTATCTAAATGGACTACTCAAGAGAAAAGACCTTGTCGGTTGTACCGATAGCGATACGATTACACAATAAACATTACCTCGCTCGGAACCTCCTCCCGCTGTGTTTATCAATACACGCGTACACGAAACTTTCGAAACGAGCTTATCGTTAGAGAAATAAGGTCCCGTTGGTTCGACGAGTCGGGCGATTCCGTGGCGCCGAAGTTGCGGTCGTTCTGTTTCAGAAACACGGTGTAGAGTATCCGGTATCTTCTCGTCGCATTAATTCTCACGCTGCACGGCCAAGGTGCATCCTCCTCGCGCTGGAACTCCGCCGCGGCAGGTACTCGCGTACTCTCCCCGAGAAGAGTTTTCGCTCTCTATCGCTACGACCGCGTCAAGTTGCTCATACTTATCGCGGCGCTGTCTCCTTGTAAATATCGAGGGACCCATTGTGCGATCTTACGGGCCGCATTCCTGCCGTACAATTAAGCTGGACACGGGCACCGGTAATGACTCTCTCGTGCCGCTGCCGCGTGCGTGTACCTACCCGTGATACTTTACGATCGGCCGTTCGCGAGTCCGCGGCCTGGACGTGAAAACGAGATATCGTAATTGGAGTGTATCCCTCGCGCGATACGACGCTGGCGTGAAACGACGCGCACCGAGTTATACGAATAAAGTTTACGATATCGGGGCCAGGGGGGGTGAGGGACCGACCACGACGACACCACCACGCCGCGTGTTGTTCCGAACCGCGTTTCACACATCCTTGGGACCGTTTCGATACAACCGACGACGATTCGGCTACGTGACCCTTTGGAAACAGTATAAAGGGTGTCCCAATCGTCACCGGTCGATTCATTTTTCGAACGAAACTCAAACGTTTTGAGTTATTTTGATATTTTTTGTTTTATTTGAGAGTACAAGCTTGGGAGTTAATAATGAATCGAGATATCTTCCAAATAGCCGGCTTAGTTTTTTTTACAGACCACCGATCTTTTCCCAAAATTTTTCACGACGTTTTCGCGCAAACTCGGATCAATGTCACCAATGACACGTTCGATGTTGTCTTCCGGCTTTGAAATTGTCTCTGGATTGTCGGCACAGACCTTACCTTTGACACAGACCCAAAGAAAACAGACCAAAGGTGTCGAATCGCACGATCTGGATGGCCAATTGACATCGCCTCTTCGAGAAATATCGCGTTGCGGAAATTTTGTTCGCAAAAGTGCCATTGTTTCACCATCTTGTCGAAAGCAAATATCAGCCAAATCAAGACCTTACAATTGATGCCAGAAGTGACCAATCAACGCGTCGCGATATCGTTTCCCATTCACAGTAACCGCATCGCCATCATCGTTCTCGAAGAAAAATGGCTCAATCGCGCCTTTTGACCAACAATTCGCCCGTGATTTGTTCTCGATTGGTGAATTATTGTTGGTAATCCACGATCTAAAAACTTTCACCCGACCGTATTATCCTTATCGCGACCAAGTTACGATAAGTTTCCAGAGAAATTTCAATTGTCAACGTTTCTCTATTTATTGCGAAAGATGATTATCGAAAGGCTGGAATTGAAATTGTTCCTCGAGATTGTTACTCGCGATATTTTTATCTACCGCGCGGCGACGGAAGGACCGTCTAGCCGCCGATCGCGAGCGGTATCGGCGCGAAGATTAGAAACAACCGTATAATTTAAAACGCGCGTTACGCTCGCGCCAAAGTTGTCGCGTTACCGGCACTTTCTCATCCGCCGGTTACTCGACGGTTTTATATTTTCAGGTGCAACAAACTCCGGCGGCGCTGTGGGCATATTGTGTTGTTGTTTTTTTCTTTCTTTCTTTCTTCTTTTTTCTTTCGAAATCGTGCTAATCGCCGCATAAATCACCCGCGCCTCCTTTCTACCGCGGAAAACAAACGTTCGGGAAGCGAAACATTCATTACGAGCGTGGCTCGCCGTAGTGAAATAGAATTTCAATTAATTTTCCATCAGCGTTAAGTACTCGAACGCTGACCGTCGGAATTCTCGGTCGTCGTCGATGCGATTATCGTCGTCAAAGACGCCTAACTTCCGTCACTCGTTAGTTTTGCCTGCCCGACAGCGGCCACCGAAGCGAATCCGAACGATCGAAAGCTGCGTTGCCACGATCTGATAAATCACTCGAAATGTCACTGACAAATAAGCTCGGTCGCGCGAACGTCACTTTCCAATGCTATCGGCGAAGATTACTTCCTTGCAAACGCGACGGAAACGTTCCCATTGCTGTCCGGGATCAGAATTTATTCGGAGAAACTATCGCCCGATCGGGAGATCAATTTGCGCTTACGAGACGAAGAACAAATTGCAACGAGCGAGGCTACCTACCGAGTCATAATTCGGTAACGATAATTTACCGCCACGCAATTGCCGCTAAGAGATTTCAAACTATCCGATTTTTTCTTATTCTTCTTTCTTTTCTTTTTTTCATTGTCCGTGATAAACGTTCTCACCGTATTCGCGATTTCCGATACGGTACGTTATTTCTACGTCTATAAATCTTTCGCTTCGCGTAACTCCGGAAGGGATATTAACGAGTGACTGGAAACGGAGTGATGAAGACGTAGAGGGAGACAGGAGTATCGTGGACGGTTTACCTGCTTATTCTCAGCCGGTACGTGCAATCTCTTTTGACATCCGGATTAAATAACGCCCGTCTCTATAACCGATCAAAATAGACGCGTAACGTGTACGACGTTCTCGATCGGGAATCAACTCTCCGGTTGTAACTGGATGTACAACTGGACGTATGTAACTGGACGCAGGGATCGGAAATTCCTCCACCCTTGTAAAATACTTCCACGCGCTAGCAAAGTCGCATATGCGTGACGTTCGGATTGGCTACCGAGGGTCCAACGTCACACACGTGTGAAGTCGAATGTTTTTTGTGTATTCAACGCGCGAACAAACCAACACGAGTCTACGGTTCAACGTTACGTATCTGCGACACATTACGGAACACGTTTATTATTCGTATTTATTATATATCGAGTACAAGTGAAGATTCTTGTAGTATACTTTCGTAAATACGAGAAATATTCTTTACGATTTTCTTCCTCAGACATTATAATCGAAGCTACTGTCCTATTCATTGTATATTGATTACGAGTGAAAATCTGCGCTGTACCTGTAAAAATACGAAAAATATTCTCGAGTACAAGTGAGAATTCTTGTAGTATACTTTCGTAAATACGAGAAATATTCTTTACGATTTTCTTCCTCAGACATTATAATCGGAGCTACTGTCCTATTCATTGTATATTGATTACGAATGAAAATCTGCATTGTACCTATAGAAATACGAAAAATATTCTTTACGATTTTCCTCCTCAGCCTTTGGTATCGAACGTGTTGAAACGTTTTTTCTATCGACGTTTCGAAGTCTCTCCAATCGAATACGTCTCTCTGGAAGAATCATTTCGACGAAACGAACGTCATCGTCGGTTAACGTCCGAGAGTTACTCGTAAAGAGAACACACGGTCCTAACAACTATTAGGAAGTCCATTTCGGTCCTCTTCGGAACCCATCGTGGAATTGTGTACAAATCGAGCATTGTGATTTAAATAAATCATCGTCGATCCAATTCGCCGGCCTCTTCACTCGTACGTTCAACACAAGCGCATGGGGGCAGGAAAAATCAATCTGTCTGCTCTTTTTATTTATTACGTCGTGTCTGCTGTAGGTAGGTCCACCGATGGGGATCACGCAACTCCGTGAGGGCTTGGAATTAAGTGTCGGGATAATGAGCATGAATGACCAGGCTGTTAGGCAGGTATTCGGTTACCATGGCCTCGGGGAGCATGCACAGGTCAGCATCGTCGTCAGCGATTTTAGGCCAAGTTAACGTTCGGAGATGTTGCTGAATCACGCGAGAACGGCCGGTCGTACGCAACGATCGTAAATCAATTTGCTTCTCGTGTTTTGTTCGCGATTCCGTTCGGCCTTAATGCGCATTTTCGTCGCACGTAAACGAACAAACCATCGCGCGCGCGCTTCGAAGTGAAAATTCGTGGACGACCGTAAAATTCAACGCAGGAGTTTCCAATAGTTGCCACGACGACGTTGTAAATCTTTCGTACGAGCCGAGTCGAAAATGCGAGCGCGAACTTGAACGCTACTGGTGATAGGAAGAAAGAGGTATTCGTGAAAAGATTTGAACGATACCTTAGTAACGAGTGCGATACGTGTGTCTCTTGAACTTCCAAAGATTAGAAATCACAGTGGAGAAGACGACAGGTCGTCGAAGGAAGTGTCCAAGAGAAGGTGGATCGATTACGAATAAATCCACGACACGTGTATCCTCTATTTCCAAGGATTAGAAATTGGAGTGGTAATAATGACAGGTCTCCAGAGGTGTCTGAAAAGCTGGACGATACTCCGCGAACAGTACGGTACACGGACTCTCTACTTTCAAAGATTAGAAATTACAATGGAAAAGACGACAGCTCCACGGAATAGATGTTCAAGAAGCTGGCTGATTACGAATAAGTACGACACGTGTATTTTCTACTTCCAGAGATTAGAAATTAGAGTGGAAGTAACGACAGGTCTCCGAAGGTGTCTCGAGAGATGGATAATACTCTACGAACAGTACGACACGTGTGTTCTCTACGCTCGGAGATTAGAAATTAGAGTGGAAATGACGACAGGTCTTCAAAAGTGTAGAAAAAACTGGACAATAATCTACGAACAGTACGATACACGGATTTTCTACTTCCAGAGATTAGAAATTGCAGTGAAAATTACCGCAGCTTTTCTCTAACTCGCTTCGTCGCGAGCCTAATTGATACTTCTGTCACGGATCGATGTACATATTAGAAACAAGATATTATAGATCTACGTACTTCACAGCACGTAAAATGTGCTAGAGCGTTTCGGTGTCCATTCGTGTAAGATCTCGATCGATGGAACACACGCATCGAGTAATTGGTCATTTTAAAACCGATCCCTTCAATCGTTCGTACAATTGCAGTGTAGTTTTAGTTACGAATTTTTCTTTTTTCAAAGCACCGATTCTAGTATACGCTCATCACGTTCGTCCAGGACGAGGTACGTAAAATGTGAGAACCGATAATTTAAGATTAGGTCGAAGTATTTTCGGAGACACACTTTCGGAACAATTTATCTTTCTGTACGCGGAGATGTCAAGGTGATTGCAAAGTCGTTCAATTTATTTTAAACGAAAACGTTCATTTTTCGGTACGTTTAATTATAGCCCGCCTCGAGGTTAGGGTTTAATAACGATACCTTGACCGCACCACGCCTATTAAGGAATTCGTTTACCTTTCTGTCTTTATGTTCTGTTCTCTTACATTTTCGTAATAAAATAAAATCACAGACTTGGAACAGATCGTTCGAAACTAACACGTTCCTTCCTAATCCCCGAAATCATCGTATTTGTCATTCTTGAATAACGACAGAGCGCATTCTTTCAAATTGTCTCAAATATGCAGAAGCTCGCGTTAAATCTCAAATAAAACTAATTCAACGCGGAAATTGTTCAACTACTTTCGTTCCTTAAAAAAGAAAAAGAAAAATGCTCTGCGTCAAACTTTAATTGACAAATTACCCTCGACTCTAACGGTCGTCGTTAATAACCACAATAAAGTGCAGCGATGCGAGTTAAAACTCGTGCAAAAAGAATTTTGTAAAAGAGAGAGAATTCAATGGCTATTCAAAAATCGATCAAGGCCATGGCTGGGAAAAAACCAGTTGCACCGTTGCGTCCATTTGCGATATTTTTATTACCTCTCGAAAAACCATTCAAGATGTTGATTTCCAGCTCGCACCGTTCGTGGTTTCCTCGATCGAGTATGAAATTTAGTTAAAATTGAATTGCAAAAATTATACTTAAAATTTTTGCCTCAAGAAATTCCATCGAACGCCTAGTTTCTCGTCGTAGGAATAATTTTCCGACACAATACCTCGAACACGATTGAAATATAATTACTAAATAAACCCGACTCTACGACAACTTTCCGTATCTTCGAATAAAACCATCGTTCGTAATTTTCTCGATGGAGTACCAAAATTGATCTAAAATCAAATCGTTCCTCTCGCCTCGATGTCTCAGTCACGTGATTGTCGCGCGATGCACAAAATGGCACGATTCGCACCGAACCCTCGCCGATTAATTCCCTTTTTCCTAGACTCGTCTCGATCGCTCGGCCGTTAGTGTCCACGGCCACCTAGCGGCCACTTTTTTCTTCTCTTTCGCTCGGTGAACGACCAATCGGATACACGCACGTGTTCGATTGCTAATTACGGTGTTCTGGATGCTAATTGCGATGTTTTACAACCGTTATTGCGTAATTATGTGTCGCTCGAATATTCGCGCTCGGCGCGAACGAGCGTTCGATTGATTTAATCGACGATTCGGTCGAATCGATTGACGATTTCGCTTCGTCTTTATCGTTGCTTCTTGCTCGCGTTTTCCGCGAAACGTTGCGCGCCAGATAGGCGAAACGCGGCGGGAAAATCACGAGAGAACTCGAGGAATCGAAACACTGGTCCCGGTTCGTTCCCTCGCGAATATTCGCGGTTATCTTAATTGCGTACGAGCGAAGAAAAACGGAACGCGTTACGATCCCGATGCCCGCGGACCTCGTTTTAATCTCGCGGCCGGCTTACGTTTATCTCTAACTGCTTGACGCCGTGCCAATTTAGATACCGAGTGACAGAAATCGATACAGTTTATTTAGAGTCACTCTCGGAAGCCTCAACGTATATTCGTCGCGCGTTCCAATATTTTCCACGCCGCGTAACGATAATCCCCGCGGCAACGCGAATCGTACGCGAAACTCTCGGGCGAACGATCCCGCGATATCCTCCAGCGGGTGACGAAACGGAATCAACGACGTGGTTATAGGGACTATAGACCCGACCATATGTAAATATAATACAATTATCGTCGAGACGATAATACGTTTGCACGTCTGTCGTTGCAATTTGGTACTTTCCTTTGAACAAGATCCGTGAATCGTATCCTCCTCGATATTACGAATCAATGGAAAATTCTTCGATTTCCAATTCAAGTGTTCCGATACACTCGATAGACATAATAGATTTTATTCTTGTGGGTGAAGGATGCAAAAGAAGGTTTTGAAACGAGTGATCTGCAATGTTGAGAGAATTACAAAGTAGGGATTGTTACAGGGTTTAATTAATTTTGTTACTCTTTATATTCGAGAGGTTCTGGACATTCGTTTTAAATTTACTACCATGTGTTTCGAACGAATTACATAGAATTTTGGAAGCTTACGGTACACGTACAGTATGAATTTAAATTTTTAGAAAATGTCCGTACGATTCAAGTTACGCTGATCCCGAATCAGAAGTCACACTTGGTTCCGAACGAGCTGATTTTCCTTGGTTAAGATATTTGAAGAATTCAATTCTCGGTGAATTTTTTAGAGATCCTGTACTTTCCGTTCAAACATCCGTACAATATTCGAAAACACGGTCCTAGAAAACTGAATATAATGTTTACTCGATCGAGGATACAAAATTGACTTCCTCAGAGATTTTCATTTTACATTCCAAAAATATTCCCAAACACTACCCATATCATTTCATTTTTTTTTTTTGTAAAAGTGAAACACAATTTTTTCAAAGTGTACAAACATTTTCTTAAATTATATATTCTCCACTTTGGAAAACGAAATGACTTTCCGAACAAGCCAATACAATTACTCAACTCGGAACAAAGAAGATGAATCCATGTACGCAGTAATCAACAAACGACGATCCGTTTAGAAATAATTCGCACAAGCATCTACTTGGAATACACCTCGAACGACCCGTGATATCGGTCGACAATCAGTTCTTATAGTCGACGTTGCAAAATTTTCGAAAAACTCGTCGCACGCGAAACACGTTTCGCTTCCGGGTGCAAACGTTTCGAACGGAATCGACGTGTCGGCGCTATTTCGGCATAAATCGCGCTATTTCGATCCTAATCGCGCCCTTCGACGTGCACACGAAGCTCGGTTGCAAGTGGGGTCTGCGAAACCGTACAACGCGCGATCTGCATGCAGCGCCGCGACGCAGCCGGGGGGACACGACGCGTCCTAGCGTCGTTTTTCCAACGGCCTATCGAGGAATTCATTTGCGGAGAAAAGAACGGTGGTATGCGCAGGTGTACGTGGCGAACGTAAATGCGTTTACTCAAGATCTTCCGCCATTAAGTTTCTTTTCTCTGCCCGGTTTTCTCATCGTCCAAACATGTCCCGATGTGAGTGTTGACCTCGTGGTTACTGGGAACCCATCGAGACAAACGTGAACGTCGCTAGAGCTATCTATGGTGTGCCTGTCCGGACGCTTTTTAGGATCAGAAAGAATTGACGCTTAACCCAGGTTGGGAAAGTTGAGTCGTCGTCATCGGTCGCAGAAAACATAGTGGACTCTCGCGTGTACTACACTAATGTAATTCGCTTTTTTTTTCAGGGGAATAGCCATAGCTGTGCGATACACGACGACCAGGGGGAGGGAGCAGTTTTTATCGTCCCTCGTCGCAGTTCGAGGTATTGTTATCAATAGCCCCGAGTCTACGTTCTCGAATATCGACGAGTGCATCGTGATCGTTTTACGGCCAAACATCGCGAGTCCGAGCTACCTGGAACGATCACAACGAGAGAGCATCGGCATTTGCCGCGAGTCTTCGATCGATTTCAAACGGATCTTCTCCTTGGTCTTTTCGATCGATCGTACGATGGTGAGTCGACGTCCCGTAGGAATGCAGTTAGATTCATTCTTCTCGGGATAAATTCTAAACGATCACAGTGTCCAGAAACCGTCATTTTGATATTTTCTCACGCTACACTGTGTATGGTGTAACGTGAGGACGATCGATTCGATTTATTCGTATAAACGAGGCATCGTTATATTTTGTATCGGACGAGGAATTTACTACCATTCGTTTAAACTTTCTTGAGTATGAACGATAGGTTTGACAATTCACATTCTATCCGCAGCCACTGCGTTTCTAGGATACGTTCTTCCACGAGGACAAATATCTTTTCGAGGAGCTAGAGTAAATAGCTTTCATCGAAAACCGGAGCATCGAAACCCTTGTTGCCACGGTGAGATTCCGTTCGTCGGCTCACCGGTTCCGTGTACCGCGCATATATTTATTTAATTTATCCCTTCTACGATGTTGTCTCGCTTTGGAAAGACTCCACCGTATGCGTTACTCGACATCTGGCCCGATTTCAAATCCTCGTGCCAACGACCATCGATCCAACGAGACACAGTTCCAATCTTTTCTACACGTTACTTCGATCGGGTTCAGGGTAGCCACGTTGGCAGCTCGTTGTTTCAAAATAACGAATCGTGGTTATTGTTCGCGTCTCGCGATACGTCCTGTCGCTTAAACATCGTAACGCGTATCCCCGAACGCTCCCCAGATGCATCGAAGCGTTATGAAAATTGATGCCCTCCTCGTTGGTACGATTCCTCGTTCGACGCAGAAAAGGGATAGAGAAAAGGTGGCTCGTTAGGTGGTTCTCGCGAACGTACCCGGTGCCTTTTCTTTCCCTCGTTTGTTCGGTTGCCACTCTTTCGTTACCGTTCCCTCCGCTAATTTACACCCTTTTTCGCGCCTCGCTTAATGTACGACTTCGCTATACATCTCCGGCGGCCGACTGTAGCTCATTGTTGTCACATAATTACGCGACACGAAGGATCCTGACTGCTTCCTACGCGAGACCAGCGCCGCCGATCCGACGATGAGAAAAGCCCCAACACGCTCGGAGCCGCTTTGCGCAATTTTCCTGTGGCCGGTGTTCGTGCAACCACCAACGTTAATAAGGTGTTAGCCTGCGCTGGCGCATAATCGAGGAACACGGAGCATAGGATACGACGTTGCAACAAAGCGACGGTGACGGGTACAGACGAGCCATATCCGGGACGTCGGCCAATAAAATTAATCGCTTTTGCTACATCGCCTGAATAATTTATGCTCGCTGCCGTGTCTAGGAATTGGCCGATGATCGTTCGGGACGTCGTCCGCGGCGTTCCGCTTGCGACACATGGTTTTCATGGAACACGAAGCCTCATTTGTATTCGTCCGCGCCGCGAAAATCATCTCGCGGCGAACTGAATTATTTCTCCGCGAATAATTGCGAACAACGACCAATCGAGACACGGGATTGATAACGATTATGGGAGCTACGAATTTTCGGAACCATGGTAACCCGAGTTGAGCTCAGTGTTCGTTACTTGAGAGAGGTCGAAAGACGATACGGTTCTTTACGGCGAGTTTAGAAATTCACGACGATCGGGAACGTAAGTCGAGAAAATATTTGCGCGAACGTTCGACTCGAGAACCACGATCGAGCGTTTACGCTGCGAGTGTCTGTTGTTGAAAATCTTTGATGTGTTAGGTACATTGGATGTTTGGTAAAAGTATCGCTTACAGTGTATGCATCCAAGTATTCAAAAGTAAATCAAAGATTTGGAGAAAATACTCCAGAATGGAATTTTAAAATAATCAGAATTTTCGAAGGTCGTTTCGCTAACAAGTGACTATTCGAATACGAAACAAGGGGATACAACGTACAATTATTAATTACCATCATAAATTCAAAAGTAAATCAAAGACTTATATACTCCAGAATGAAAAATACTCCAGAATAGAAAATACTCCAGAATGGAATTTAAAAACAACCAGAACTTTCGAAGGTCGTTTCGCTAACAAATGACTACTCAAGTCCAATATATGGGGATACAACATAGAATTATTAATTACCGTCAAACATTCAAAAGAAAATCAAAAACTTAGAGAAAATACTCCAGAATGGAATTTAAAAATAATCAGAACTTTCAAAGGTCGTTTCGCTAATAAATGACTACTTAAATACAAAACAAGGGGATACAGCATACAACTATTAACTACCATCGAGTATTCAAAAGTAAATCAAAGACCTATATACTCCAGAATGAAAAAATACTCCAGAATGGAATTGAAAAACAATCAGAATTTTCGAAGATCTTTTCCCTAACAAATGACTACTCAAGTCCAAAACATGGGAATACATCGTACAATTATTAATCACCATTAGGTATCGAAGACTATACAAAACATCCGACGAAAATACTCCAAAGTAAAATTTAAAAGCGATTAGAATGTTCAAAGATCGTTTCCCGATCGAAACCAATCGTGAAAATAAATTCGACGAGCCGAACGACGTATATCTCGAGGACATCCTCGTCGGATGTTCCACGCGGCTCGTTGGAGTGTTTCGTAGTCGCCTTTGCAAATCAATCGGGTCCGATCTGGCGTGTTTTTCAGCTTCGAAATAACGCGATGACCACGCGTCGTCGGCTCGTAAAAGCTGTCGACGTGCCAATTCGAAGATGCTTCCGTGTTGCGTCTTCACTGCCGGGCAACAATGCTTCCCCGGGCGTGGCATGCATTATTCAACGCAGCAGGAAAACCGCTTCGAGCCTCGAAGAGGCTGGGCTCTTCCACGGCGGAGCGTCACCGTTTTTCTGCCGTCTCTTTGTCGACTTCTCAACACCAATTGCGCTTAAACGGAGTACCCAGAAGACGCTAATTATTCAACGCGTTCTGTGTCCAATAAAACTTTTTTGCGGTTGCATTAACATCCAGGAAGCTCGTCGCGCCACTCTATCGTCCGTAAACATCGCGAGACGGGGTGGGGTTCCTTCGACGCGAGCACCCTCGTTGGTCGTTTTGCCAATTAGTCGCAAATCGATTTCGAAAAATCGCACGAGATCGTTCACGCGGCGTAGAAAATTGAGGATTGTTCGTTCACTCGAAACTACGCCGCTGAGCTCGTCGCAAGAATGCAGACTCCGAACGTTCGTAAACACATCCCCACCCCGCCCCCGTCCCTCCATTGTGTAAAATCTACCAACGCGAAAGTCTCGATGTTAACGTTAAGAGAACGCGCGTTTACACTTCGCCACGGTTTCGAAAACAACATTCGCGGTCGCGTCGAAGCATTCGCTGCTTCAGAAACGGGCCTTGTACGGCACGAAGCATAGAAAGAAGGTAGCTCTACTGAAACCGCCATATTAAGAAAAATATGCGAACTAGCGCCTTGGAAGGACTGGAAAAATAAAACAGAGGATAAAGGAGACCGTTAAACTGTTTTTAGAGTTGTTGGTTTATATCACCGGTAGAATATTGTAGCAATAAGTAACCTGTCGTTTCTTTAATCGTCCGAGCCAGTTTCTCGTCGAAGAAACTGTGGAACAACATGTTGCACTTCTCTCGACGCATTGTCTAATTACGGTTAAAGCCTCGTCGTTGCGCGAGAAAGTTGGAATTAAAAGATCGGCAGAAAGAGAGAGAAAGATGAAAATTGTGGAATCAAATTTTTTCACACTGTGCATCGTTTATGGAGAAATGGAGTTTGAAAATATTCGGGTGTCTCAAAACTCTCGCGGTAATAATATATTTGGTTGTAGTTTTTCATTTCTACAATTGAAGCCTTTAAATTGAATTTTAGCAAACAGTGCACGCGTTTCGACTAGTTTCAGAGTCGATTTTCTCCAAAGAGAAACTGTCGCGAGTAAAAATTTTAGTCCAGGTTTTCCATTCATTTTTGCACGTAGAATCATCTCCTTCTCTGTTGTACTACCTATTCTTGTGCCATGCAGGTAGATCGTATTCTACGTAGACCGTCTCCTCTCCAAGGATCAAGCTGCGAGGGAGATCGCATTAAATTACAATTAAATTCGATAAAAACATTTGTCAAAGTCATTCTCGTTACTTCTGCGACGTCCCAAGTATTTCACCCGGCTCTTACGACACTAATGCATCCTGAGAGGAGCGAAACATCCCATCGAGTATCGTACAGCGATCATGACTCTGCGATCAAAGGACGAAAGACTCGATGACTCACGGAAACGTTCGATCAATCCCAGAGGTTGTTTTCCACGCCGATTTGGATACGGTGCTCCGTAGTTGGCGAGATATTCAAGCGAATCTTCTACCTTGGAAGTTTGAAGAAAAACGATTCTTCGAATAATACTTCTTCGTGACAGTGTCTATGAAGTATTTCTGTAAAACACTGTGTCACAATTTCCAAAATCGTTGAATTTGTAGCGGTTCTTCGAATTATAACTTCCCGCTCCGAAACTTTAAACGCAGTCTTCTTAAAGTCAAGTGTTACGAAATGACTCAAAATAGATTAAAATCAATCCAAAGACACCTCGAGTAAATCCGTCGTTCTTGTAGATAGCGGAACAAAGATCTTTCTTTTTTCCCAATTTCTTTAGTTCACGAATGGTACGAAAAAGAATTCAAAACATTGATCGTCGAACTTGGAAGTGTCAACATTATTTTAATTATCAATTTTTTTATTTCGATACCCACAGTAGCGAGACTCACACTGGTCGAGAATCTTTCTTTTATTTTCGTTTTTCGATCTTTTATTTCAGATAAGCAGAACGCTCGAAATTATGGAAGCTACTCGAAAATATTTTTGTAAGCCACACACGTTTGGGCATCACACTGACATCACTTTTGATCCTTTTTCGTTAAAAAAATGTACGAACGTATTTGACCTTGTTTTCGAGTTACAACGAGTTGGTTCTTTAACACACTGTATTTGTAGACATTTTACGATTGGATGCCTTACCTTCTGTTTGTTCAGGCATTGCTCGGATTTGCCGGAAGCTTCGTTCAATTGTCCCGCAAAGTATTTCGATACTGTCAATGGACGTTCTGTAAACAATAGGCTTCAAATAACCCGGCAAATAATAATTCAGCGGATTTAAGCACGATTTCTACGAAATATACTAAGAGAAAGTATTTACAGAATTAGACTACGATAAATGGTTGAATGGAATTTGTTTAACTACTATATTTCTAGTTTCTATGAATTTTTTTAATCATTTTCATGCGCAGAATCTATCCTGAAGCGATTCTCACGTGCTATACGACATGTTGCATATGCACGAGAAATACAGATAATAATCATTATGTCAATACCAGCTTTTTCTATCTTTATCAATAGCCAGGTATTCAGATACTCCAAGTGTTTCCGTTCGGATAAATCGTACACGTAGCAAAAATTTCGTTTTTACTTTCCCTCTTCGATTATTTTTCAGCTGGTATATAAAATTCGAGTAAAAAATAATAATCGACAATTAAATTACTCCACACTTTTACAACCATTGAATGTGAGTTTTAGTAGATTCTGGAACATTTTAAGGTTTAATCGTATCGTCGATATAAGCACACGTGTAGATCCTGCTAAATTCTATAATAATTCGATAAAACTATACAAGCTTTCTGTAAATCGAACCGTTGAATGTACCCAGTACATTCTTTCAAAATCACCTAAATACGCTACAAAAATTTACACCGGAAAAACTACGATCGAACGAGAAAGAAATCAAGAAGAATGAGTCGTGAAGCAATAAATAAATTCTAATCGAGTATTTTGTATCCTATATCTACAATTGATTCAGAAAAAATTCGTATCGAAACTTGCCAATACTTTTATTCCCCATATATAAATTCACCAGTTTTGCAATATTTCAGAAAAAATACAAAATTTTCAAACGACACTATACTACCCAATTATGAACACAAAGGTCAATGTACAGTACCTTCCTAAAAAAAAAAAAAAAACTTACAAAAACACTCGAAAAAGCACGTTCGACCATAGCAAGGCTCCCTCGAGTCGAACGACCCCATACGTTATAGATCGAGCTCCTCTTCCTCCTCTTCTTCTTCTCGTGGATGGTGAACCGCGAAGGTCGTCGGCGAAAATAAAATTCTAATTAACGCGATTGCGCGCGATCGGCGAAAAAAAGAAAGAAAAAAAAAGAAACACACGATAAGCGGTAATTCTGCGAGCGGCATCAAAGCTCCCGCTTTGTTGCTCCGTTACTCTTCGCTGAAGGCGCTCTCCTCTGTCAGCGTGGCTGGATGGCTGGTTGCACGTTTCGCTCGCGCATTCGTGTTTTGCCGCTTCGAATCGACCGAGTATTACAAACACCTGCTGCAATTTACTGTAATCCGCGCGGGACGTGGTACGTCTGTTTTCCACGTCATCGGCGTTAAACGGAGGTTTCTCGGTTAAAACCATCGGCCGTTGTCGTTGGTACGCGCGCGTATAAAACCGGTTTCACCTTTATTTTGACACCGGGGCAACCGAGGTTCGTGCATTGAACACCGTACGCGAAATCGGCACTGAATTATCACCGCATCGGTTCGCCGTAATTATAATATTACCGGGCGCACGGGTATACGGCTAGACGATCGGTAGTACGCTTGTTAGAAGGCGTCTTGATGCCTGTCCACGGTGCCACGGTGAAACGTTACTCGGCATTCGGTCCATCAATCTTTCAGCTGCCGCGGAGTGACTCGCGCTACCTCGATACGTGGTAGATCGCGTCTCCTCGAACGAACGAATCCCGGCGCGAGGAGACGTTCGCGATCGAGAGCCTCTTTATTAACCCGGGGGTTCGCGTAATCGTTCGATACCGCGCGCAACGTTTCACGAACACGAGACTTCGGGACGAAAATACCCAATTCGGATACTAATCGATTTTCGACTCAAATATCTTGATACTCTTCCGTAGAAAATCTAACGATTTCTCGATCGATACGAAGTAAACAGTTTTAGACACTGCAGGCAATCTTGAATTTTTTATCGAAGGTAAAAATGTTTCTCGACGATCTTCGTAATTGGAATTTGTCGTTGGTTAGATACTGGTTAAATTTCGCT
This sequence comes from Ptiloglossa arizonensis, assembly GCF_051014685.1. Classification (NCBI taxonomy): domain Eukaryota; kingdom Metazoa; phylum Arthropoda; class Insecta; order Hymenoptera; family Colletidae; genus Ptiloglossa; species Ptiloglossa arizonensis. The sequence continues at coordinate 11,261,516 of NC_135053.1, read as the reverse complement.
GGATAGATTTTTGTGGTAGTTCAACGGAAATATCGTGGGAGACGTTTCGCGTATATGGGTTTCATAAATAAAAATCAAGAATTAGTGTTCGCTCGATGTTTGATATTTACCTTTATAGTTAATTACATTGTCATTGTTTTGTGTCAATGTGCCTATGAAGTATAACTCTTTTTCACCAAAGACCTTCGGTTCGTGTATTTCTTAATTAAACAAAGAAAAAAAATTCAAAAAGGAACTCTCTTTGCAGAGTCCTCCTCTAAATCCTCTTTAACACTATGACTATCAAAGGGGACAATTCGACCATTTTCGAGCATCTTTTTAAAATTACTCAATTATTAAAAATTATTCCCTTTTCCCGTAATATTCCTTGATAATTATCGAAACAGAATCCTAGATTATATACGTACATCGATCTTCCCTTTTCCCTTCTAATTTCAATGATACGTACACGGTCTGGTACACATAGAAATCCTCTCATCGTCGATAGATCTAATGCTAACGGTCGATTGTGAAAAGTTCAATCGACATTTATACAGCCCCGATGAACTCTCGAGATCCTGTATCATCGACCTAAGTCGACGGCAGATTCTTCCCTGTAGAAAGTTGTCCAAAGTGCGTGGTGTAAACCTCGAAATTTACGCGACTGTTTCCTCTTCCGGCGTGTCGGACGCAACAGAATTAGAAATCCCGGTCTTATGATTACTCTATTATTGAAAATCGCGTTTAATATAACGGTAGCCAGGTTTCGTCGAGTAAACAAGTTTTTCGTGCCGCCTATTCGTTTCCCACGAACGACCGCTTTGCTTCTTTCCGAGGCAATTTCTGTTGTTTCAAACGTTCCGCCATAATTCTGCGAGGATTGGACGTGTCCTCCCTGCGCGATACAAGAACAACAAGGCAGGAAACGGTGAAACGACCGCGGGAAATGGCTCGTGGTTAAAAAATGCGTTCAATTTTCCTCCGATTCCGTTGTTAGACCGGGGAAACTCGGAAAGTTTACGTGTAAACGGACACGGTAGCTATCAGGAACAGGATTAGCCGTTAAAGAGGCGGCGTTTAGCGGTGCACTCATAAATCACGTGGAAGCGACAAGCAATTATAATAACTATCGCCGGGTATAGACGCATAAATAAAATACCGGGGCCCCTCGGCTAGGTAATGAGGCGTGCGAAGCGGGATGCGAACCAGTTTCTCGACTCGTTAATCGCGACACGGGCAAACAGGGAAAAAGTACTTTCACGGAAAAGGTCGTCGCGACCATCGAAGATCGCCGGGTGCCATTTTTCACGGGGCAAACTGGTCGCGAATAAAACGAATTCTTCGCGAACGGGGAACGAAAACGAGTCGTGAACCCCGTGTACCCGAATACGCGATTGTTCCACACGGGGCGAATGAATCGGAATTGTGGGAAAGAATTTTTGTTGTTTTTGAGGAATATTGTCGTTTTCGAGAGAATTGAATGTCGATTCTGCAACGAGGTACGATAAATTCCACGCAGAGTTACATTTTCCCCCGAGTGTCTCGATGTTACGCGCGTGAGTAGGATAGAGAAGTTAGGGGTTCGCGCGTGTTCGTCAACGGAGCGCGTGGCCCCGCGTATATTTGAAATCGAGTGTAACCGGTGAACGAAACTTCGCGCGCAAAATCTTTGCACGAGGTTTTCGTTTTATTTTTATTCGAATCGCCCACGCTCGTACCGCGTGTCGCGAGACACCTTGTACCAGCACAGGATTTTAGACAAGCATCGAGTTCCGCGTGGTTTCAAAACCACAATTAATTTGATGTCATAATCTGAAATCACGTCCGTCGAGCATTTTGAAATGCCAATACTAATTACGGCTTGTCCGTCCATAAATAATATTTTTTCAGCCCCATTAATTTTCCGCCGCGTGTCGTTATTCATGAAAGCAACCTTTCAGATTTTAATAAGAATATTGTAGTGACTGGCAGATCAATTTGTCCGAGCGTGACTTAAAGACAATATTTTATTACAAGCAGCTCGTTTAGAAGTGTTATTGCTTCATAAACGGTGATTCCTGATCTTTAAGTGCATCCTGCAATCTTCCCTCGAGTACCAACAAGTGTTATTTACGGGCCACTCAAATGCCAGTCCCGCGTCAGAATTTACAATGTATGCGAACAGCCGAAAATTCCAATCGTTCTTGAGCTACATCCTCGTACGCGATGCTAATTGATTCGTCCACTGTACGATTCAATCGAGCGTCTATCATCGTTATAAATAACTTTTCTTCACCCAGGTTGCCGTTCCTTTGTTTCCTAACACCGATTCTTTAACCCTTCGAGTGCTGAACGATCTCGATCGAAGCAATTCGCATGGACGACGCGTTTATAGCGTTTACGATCGCTGAAGATTGAATATTTTTTTGCCAGCGTGAATTTCTACGATTGAACGTCCAAGGCGCAACTAAGTTATGATTGAATTAAATAATAGGAGAAGTTATTTTCTAAAATCTGTGTACTCGTCCATGCTTCGCACCAATACCTTCCTCTGAACGCATATATGCGTCCATAGTCCACATCGACAGCTTTCTCTGAACGCATACATGCATTTATAGCACTCAAAGAGTTTTAAAAATTCGGAAACGACTTTCCGAACAACCCAATAATAAGGAGCGATTTATCGAAAGTTCGTACAAGGTCGGACCATGATCACCTGGTCCAGATCCTGTACCATGAATCCGACTCGTGATTCACGCCAAACGCCATTTTTTCCAACTATATCTAAACTCTCGACGCGACACCATAACCGAAGTCGCGTCATAGCACCCGTGAGATCGCAGACCCGATGAACGGAGCCAGATCGCGAACAGCGATTCGAGCCTACGAAAGCACAACGACAAAAGACAAGGTCTCGACTTTCGAGCCGATAATTGCGTGTACCGCATCGATGCGTTCCGTAATATCGTGTGCGGGCTGCGAGGAGATCGTTGCCCCTTAAACTGTCACCCCCGGCCGCCCTCGCGCGTTGTACGCCACGGAGATTAACGATAACGTGTGTCTGCGTTCTGTCACCCAGTTCCTGGAACCCCGATCCACGTAGTACTTCCTTCCAGGTAAAAACGCATTAATTAGATTTCCACGTTGCTGCCTTTCCGACGAGCGTAGTATCCAAAGAGAAGCCACCCGAAGGCCTCAAGGTCACGGATACCGAGTGGACACCGCGCTGGAATTCGAGCCGGGTTTCGAGTTTCAACGGGACGAACTCGGAGTAGGTGGGTTCGAGGAACGGGGTCGAAACGGGGGCGGTTGCGACGAGAAACGTGGAAAACGGAATCTGGAACGAGGAGGGAGGACGAAAAAAGAAGAAAAAAAAGAAGAAGAAGAGAAAGAAACGAAAGGGAAGAGGGGAGTGTGCGCGGAGGGGACGAGAGAGACGTAGGGGCACACGGAGACGAAAACGAGAGGCAGATAAAGAAGACGAATCGAGAGCAGAAAAACAAGGAAGATACCGGGGGTGGGGGAACGATGAAAGAAACAGGATAAGAAAGTTGAGCGAAGTGGAGGAGGAGCAAGAAGTAGAAGTACAAGATAAGTTAACGGAAAAAACAACGGCAACACGAGACCAGGAGGGCGACGATGAGGGGCACAGGGGAGGAGGAATAAGACACGTACACGGGAAGGAGGTTAGGAGAGAGAGAGAGAGAGGACCCGGAGTGGGGCCAAAAGTACATCGTGCGACTCGCGGACCGCCATAACCTTTTATCAGTTATCTAATTAGCCGTTGCATTTAATTAACGGGCCGAGGAGAGGGCTCGGGAAGATAGCCTCGGCAACGCGCGAGACCGACGTACGGTTTCTGCATGGTCGTACGTAATTTTAATCGGTGTTCTCCTCGGATAACGAAGGGTCGACGGATGAACCGGCATCCGCGCGCTCGCAATTAGCCGTGTTTTTATTTATTCGCGGCTGTACGATTCTTGTTGCGTACGCTGCGCGGGGATAGGTGACGTTGGAGGGGGCAGAACGACGCCACGTGACGCTACGCGACGCGAGTCGTCCCGATTTCGAGAGACACGTTACTCACCCTCCATCGTTTCGCGTTTTAGGTTCCACGGGAACAGGGACCGTGTGGTTCACACCGAGTTGTCGATTACTCGAGGACGTTCGTACGTACAACGAAGTCCATCGAGATGGTTGGTGTTGGAACGAATGCAACAACGATCTTAACCCATTTCCATCAAAGCGCGGAATAATCCGCGAGTCGCGACTGTACACTATCACCGAGCGCGGAATAATACGATTCCCATTTTACCAGTTGCAACTGGTACGTTTAACCATTTCTGAGAACTTTTTCGTTCCATTGGTTTAATATACATCAGTGTATTCTAAATAAGTTTTACTCTTTTGTGAAAATCTTTCAAACTGCCACTATGAGTGTTATGGCACGTAAAAATCCGCGCGGCACGTAAAAAAGCCTATAAAAAAATATTTTGCTATACAATATTGTGTATTAATCGTTTTAAACGGTATATTGTTAATAAACTCCGTAAATAATTTTGATGCTCGTTACTGCACATACGATCAACCACGAGCGGTGATACGGGTCAGTTGAACGTCGCTGATGTTTGAACGCGGCAGCCTAAACAGACCGATGATGCAAATGGATTAAGGGTGCCAGATGTCGGTGTCAGTTTTAAAAACTGTCTCCGCATTGGCGCGGAAGGGTCGTCAACGGTTTGGCCGCTTTTCCTTTTGGTTTTTCTTTTTAGTCGAGTTCCAAGTCCAGAGTCAGAAAGACCACACGACACTGTCGTCGTTCACATCAAGACATATCACTGTATACACATTTGTTCAAACTTTATATTCTTATATATACAATTACTATACTACTAGATACGCGAGATACTTGTATAATAATAAACTAGATATTATAATCTGAACTTTACAACAGTTGGAATTCAATACGAACGAACGTCTAGTCGTGATGTGTGGGATTCTTTCCAAGGTGACCCCGCGGAAGAGACTTCGACGTCTCGTGGTTCGAAAACCAGGTGCGACGAAACTTTTGGTGCCGCGAGCTCGTGTCAGGTGGCCAACTCTCGTTGAATTCTGCCTTGGGGTCTGATCACCGCTATGTACGTAAAAAACTGACCCGATTGTTTTGACAATTGACAATCTGTCGCACGTTTATTTTCGGCGGTGATTACACAAGTGTGTCTCGAGAATTGTATTTCCCAACAGCGTTCGCTTCGACTTACGAAAGAAAAGGACGTGTTTGATTTCGTTGAAAAATATCATTATTTTCTATTTTATGTCTCCGAAAAGAGAAAAGAATCATCGAGCAAAAGGGCGACGTCTGATACGGGTCCAAGCTGACCCGGACGCATCGAAACTATCGCTCTCGGCGGGTCTGCGCAAAACTGATTCTAAAGATTAATACAAATGTTGAACCAAATTTGACAAAATTTGCCACTAATATCCCAATTCTATACATAGAGAACCTACTCTCGAAATTGATTAATTTCAAGACACGCGAACCGAGAAATGAAATTTTACCAATACCCCGAGACATTAATGCAATTATCCTCTGGACAGAATCGATTTCACGGAAAACGAAAGAATATTCCGCGTTCCTCCGGTCCCAATGATCATCGATCCATTCCGTGAAGTTATCCAACAATCGGATGATTTATTCGTCACCGTGTACTCCCAATACCGATTACGAATCCGAGCATCGCGATTCCAATCAAACTACGAACACGTCTCGTACGAGGTCCGAAACACAACCAGAATCTCGGAAACTCACGGCAGTGGCAACTTTACAACTTCCTACTGCCATCGGTGACATCGTCGTTGTCATTCGCAACGCGACACCACGATTTTGCAAAGACAGGGAAAGAAGGGAACGAAAACAACGCGGTAACCGAGCCGCCATGTTTCTGCAGAAGCCGTTTTTCGCTCACGGCGTCGATCGGACCGTTAAAAAGCAAATGTTTGCGCAACGATGGACGACTGACTTACCTTCCCCGGATCCTCGATGAAGCCACCGATGGTCATCACGTGTAGGGTAACCTCGCGCTTGTTTTCCAGCTCGTCCGGCATAGCGTAGAGGCCCTCGCTGACGAAATAGGGCTCGGAACACGTGAGCCTGCAACACAACCAAACGATCGACAAATTAGATAATGAATAGGAATGCGTTAAGTTGCATCCCAACGATGACGAAACCGCGCCAGACGCGGCTTAAACTCTATTATGTACACCCCGGAACGTACCAGATAACGTAATTAGCGTTGCGCAACCGCGATGTCGAACGAGTTCCTCTTTGTGCACTTCGTTAATACGGTGGGGCATAAGAGGACAACCATCTTGTTGGTTGACTCGCGTCAATTGGTGTGGCGATACGATCCGTGTTTCGTGAGTGGAGATTTTTCGAATTCGCGACCTTAAAGTCGCGGAGCGTAAAATTGAGTCGAGGATTTGATAATCAGGGACCCACGCAAGGTTAACTCCGAAAGGGTTGATCGAAGTAAACCGGAGTCACGGGTGTACGCGTTTTGGTTTCGAATTTTTTCCAGGCTTGTTTACATTTTTATTCTTTTTCAGCGTGACGATATTACCAGAGACGAATATCAAGGTGTGTTTTTGTTTTTTTCTTCTTTCCGGGTTAGGTTTGACCTTTTGGGTAATTTACGAATCTGAATCTTCCGAATGTAGAGGAAAGAACGGAACAAATGTAATTTACGCGAGTTACGCGTACGTAATGTACGTACACATACTAAAATAAGCGTCATAGAGACATTAAACGACACTCGTCTCACGAATGACACCAAGGGTAGCGAAAAATGGCGACGAATACAAACTATTGCTCTCGCAACAACACAAACACCCGTACTTTCGAAAAGAAATAGAAAACTTTTCCCTCGTATCGACTACTCGGAAAAACTCGGACGTGTTTGGGCAACGTACGCACCGAACTCTCGAAGATCGTTGAGAACTCGACGCAATCGTTTTCGAAATAAACGTATCCACCCTCTCTGGTATTAATTTATCGCGGACGACGTAGGGTAAATAAGAGAAAAGTCGACACCGAGTAGAATATCGTGTTTACGAAGTTGTAGCCAGCTGGTCGTGGCGCAGACCGGTGTGCTATGCGGGGTCACGAGGAGTTGTAATAAATATGTTCGTCCGGCGTCTTCGAGTGGCGGAAAGGGGTTAGGAACGGGCGAGAAAAATCGAGCAGCTCGAGTGGCCCCCGTGAGATTGCGTGGCCGGTGAACATAAATTTCGAGGGTGATTCCCGCCGCTGTCGGGAGCCTCGAAAATTTCGAATGGCCGCGTAATCGAGGAGCTTCCTGGTTGCACGAGCCGGAGAAACACACCGAAAAATATTCTCCCGTCGAGGCTTGAATCCCTTCTATGCGTCCCTTCGGGTTACCTTTCTTTTTCAACCAACGCGATAATGGGTACCCACACGTTCTCGCTCGGTTTAAACAATATTAATTGCGGCGTGTACTCTCGCGATATCGGTGGTAGTTGAACGAAAATAAAGAGAAATAAAGGATAGGGAACTCAGTGTCGCTTACGCAAAGAAGAGAAGTGTCGCGCGTTCGAGGATCGCTTTGGAGAAACGAACGTTTGAGTGGGGGCACACGTAGGTGTTCACGCTTTTGGCACCGCAAGACCGGTAGTGTTTAGAGTTAGATCGCTAAACTATTATTCGCTCGTTCACCTTGCTTTCTCTATTTCTATACGGCTTGTTTTCGCGTACTTGAATTTGTATACTTTTCTTTTTGTTTCGTTGCGGAGAACAAGGGACATTCGTATTTAACTAGGGACGAATCACGATTATGAAAATCATTGTAAAACTTCCGTATTTAACTAGGGACGAATTACAATTATGAAAATCATCGAAAAACTCCCGTATTTAACTAGGGACGAATTACAATTATGAAAATCATCGAAAAACTTTTTATTCGATAAAAATTCAAAACTATCTCGAGTTTTTTAAACCAGACCATTTACTTTTATATACATAGATCGATACATCGTTGTATTCTCGTTGGGAAAGTATTAGGGTGTTTAGATTGGAAATTAATTAATTTATAAGTTGTGTTTTTTGTCCTGAACAGTACACGAACAAGGTCGTCGCGTAGGAGCGATGAAAAAATACTTCGACAGGTAGAATTTTTGAGGAGTATTTTTCTTCGCGATCGATCTTCAATGACCTTGGTTATTATCGGATAATAAATCGTTGCACTCGTTTCGAAAGTCTCTATTAACGGATAAATAAAAAGTGTACGATATATTTGTTTCGAAAAGAGTTGGAGACTTTCGAAGTGTCCTTGGTGGTTCCATGGATACAGAACCGAACGAAATAACGTTCACCTTAAACGATATTTGCCGTATCTAAAAATAAGAGAGTCGAGACAGCTCGAGTGCCTCGCCCTGCACTTAAAATACAAATTTAGTAACCGTCCATCGAAGAATTTCTCTATTCATCCGTAAGGCATTGAACTATACCTACCGATCGTCGTGGAATTATTTAGGATCGATTTAAAAAATTATGTATCAACAAAAGGACAAATGCATCGCAGTTGAAACTTTTTGTAATACCGAATTACCAGCTTCCGCGAGCAACGTTCCATTTACAGAACGTTCGACGAGGAATACCGTTCGACTTTGTTCGAATATTCCATTATTTTTGATAAATAATGCATGTGCACCAATTTGTAAGAAAAATTCTTCACGGTGGGAAACCTACATAAAATTACGTAGCGGTGTAAAAAAAATTAGAACGACGACTCAGCGGTTTCGATTCGAAACTTATTTTAACGAAGCATCGTGGCTCGAATGAATTCCTGAAACGATAAATCAACGAACGGGCAATAAAAACGCGAAGCACTTTCGCTGCATCGTTTTAAAGTAACGGATTATCAGCCTCGCAATTACGCTTCCAAGCGGACGAACGGCGCTAGAATTCTTTTTCCAGTTGGCACGGGATCGTTGCCGTCAATTAGAAGCGGAGTGTGAAAATTAATTACCATCGCCGAGACCAGTCCCGCAACGAAAATCTCCCACGCGCTGTTTGGCCGCCACGGTTCCGTACAATTAGCAATTTATTCTAAGCAATTCGCAAGCGAGCTCTCGCCAATGACCGAACCACGCGCGCCACGGCCACGTAACGGATAGATCCGTGCGATCCGCGGATCGATCGATCGCCCACGTGTCCTTTCGGTGAAATCGGAATCGCTTCTCGAATATCTACCCGAGACGAAACTCGAATCGTGCGAGGGCAATCACTGCGCACAGTGTTCCGTTCAATGGACGAGAATAAAAAAATCCGAAGTCTATGAATCACAGATTTTTCTACGTAAATGGCTCGATAACACTTTTTCAAACTTTGCGAATCTTTATTGAATAATTCAGTTTTCGAAAGTCCAGTACGTTTACCACAGATTTCGAACATTTTTCTTTTTTCTGTGAAAAAATAAATATTAGTTCGTATTTAACTAGGGGCGAATTACAATTGCGAAAATCATCGAAAAACTTCCGTATTTAATTAGGGATGGATTACAATTACAACAATCATCGAAAAACTTTTTATTCGATAAAAATTCAAAACTATCTCGAGTTTTTTGAAGGAAACGATTTTTTTTTATACAAATAGATCGATACATCGTTGTATTCTCTTTGGAAAATTATTAGGGTGTTTAGATTGAAAATTAATTAATTTAGAATTTGTGTTTTTTGTCCTGGACAGCCACGTACACGAAACACTCTGCGGCGGCGTTATAATCAGAAACGAACGAGGAAACAGGTTTCGAGCGAAGATTTCGGTGAAAGAGGAAACGAGGAAGAATTCGATTAAATTGTAATTATTCGACGGTTTCTTGTTCCGTCCATTAACGTAATTTTTGCGCGTAACAAACCGCGATGCCTGTTATTTCCATGCCTGTAATTGAATTCGTTTCGGCCCACCCTGTTATTTCATCGATTTTATTACGCCGATAAATCGATAAAAACGCGAGTACCAGTTTCCACGTACTTCGAAACGGACTCTGAAAATCTTACGAGTCGATCATCGCATGTAATTACACGTGGTGAGCCGAGCCACGCGAAACGGAACTGCACGCGGCCATATTTTTTTCGCCATCTCCCCGGTAATTTCCAGGGAAATTGTTTCCATCGAAATTACCTTCGAGCATGTCGATAAGCCTTTGCTATTTTTTCTCACCATTTTTACTACGAACTACAACACCCTGGAACTTGTTTTTTCAAGTTGTTAAGATACCATGGAAGCTATTTTATAAAACACAGTTTCGTCGTCGTGTCCTTCGAACTGTTATAAATTTCTTAAGTTTCAATATTTCGACATAGAATTTCGCAGATATATTTCTCAAACTCTATTCTTAAAAAAAAAAGTGAAAAAAAGAATCGTTTTTTTTTAAACTTCTACGTTAAAGCATCTCCTTAAGGAGTTCGTGTACGAATTAAAATTACACTTCAATTAAAATCGTCACCGAGCGTGTTCGTCCGACAAATATCGCTCGACTAGCGCGATTCTTTATTATAACATATTTCTCAACCTCGGTGAACATTTGTACCCTTCACAATTAATTTTCGAACGACCTTTGAAACTGTCCCCATTCATCGCGACCGCGGAAAACGCAGCGCACGGTATCACCGATCGCGCCTCGGAACTCGTTAATTTATTCGCGGTGTTTCCATGAATCACCACTTCGCACCGTGGTTAATGTCCACTTTTACTAATAATAATAACCACTCGGGAAACGTGGAAGCGTTATAAACAATTCGAATATGGACGAGAACGTGTAGCACAAATAGCTGCGAAATGATCACTTATTCCTCGAAACAATGCGATTCGTCGATACCGAACTGAAACACAGACAACGAACAGACTAAAATAAACAAGGTGTCCTAGAAATAGGTAGTCTGGAAGGAATAAAACACTGGAAGTGTTTTTTACTCGCAACCGAAGATCACCACGATGTCTAAGAACTGTTATTTTTCCAACAGAGCATTAGTATTCGTTGTAATTTTCATTTCGATTTATAAACCATCTTGATACGTGATAAGTAACAAATTAGGTAATTCAAAAATAACAATTACCACGAATAGTGGTAGCTCGTCTAGATGTAATCGCTTGATGCGTCTCGCGCACCTCCATATTGTCGAGTTTATTCCTCTTGCGATATGTTAGGTTATGTTATAGTTCGAGCATCGAGGCTCTTTACTTTCGTAGAAAGAATTGTTCGCAAAAATAGATTTATATAGCTCGATATGTATTTTTTATTTTTACGTTCTTTGCTTCCGGAATACAATACGAAAGAAACATTAAAATACAAAATACTAGTTGTTCGAAGTGTCGTCTTTATTTCCGTAAATGAATTTCTAAACATTGATTACGTAATATAATCTACTTCCAAAGTAAGTAGTATACTATAATACATACTTTTTATGTATTTTTACTTGCTGCAATACAAAAGTAACATTTATACTGAAACAGTATATTACCTGGCCGAAACGTTGTCTGTATTTACGTAAACAAATTTCTAATCCTCGATTGTTCCTGGGACTAACGTTTTAATATTACAAATATTGCTTGACAATTTCGAGAAACCTGCTGCAATACAAAAGTAACATTTATACTGAAACAGTATATTACCTGGCCGAAATGTTGTCTATATTTACGTAAATAAATTTCTGATCCTCGTTTGTTCCTAGTACCAACGTTTTAATATTACAAATATTATTTTACAATTTCAAAAAACTTTCTAAAGTAGGTAATATGAAATACAAATAAAATCACTCCGAAAAATGGCGCTTGGGCGCGGATAGCGAGAAGAAACGTACGGATCGTCTTGGTCGATCGAAACGACAATAAAAGAGGAGAATAAAAAAAATCGAATACACGCGGAACATTCTCGTTCCCTGTGTCTCGTGCGAGGAAATTTATAAAATGGCGTTCCGAGAAACGTGGATCGCATTCCGATTGTGCAACGGGGCCCACGAGTGCCGCATAATGAACCGCTGGGTGGATCTAACGACGCTCGTAAAGCCGAAAATATTACAAATAAATTCATAAATCACGGGATGCTAATGTCCCGTGGCGTGTCTGACGAAACGAACGGTTGGACAAGTGTCCTGCCGATCGTATGGGCGTAGACCAACACGCGAAACTCTACGAGCACCGCCACAAACACAAAATTTGTGTGTCCCGGTCCAACGAGTGTTCCGGCATATTTCTGTCCAAATGCTTGCATTACGAGCTGCGCGACACCTAACAGTCCATAATTCTTTACTTTCAAATTTACCGGGATCTGTCCCTATTTATTAATTGACCATGCAAATCTTTGAAATAACTTTTGGGAATAAATTACGGACAGCGTTAAGAAATTTCACGAATACGTTAACGACGGTTGTTTCTACACCATGATGTGGTCACTTGAAGGCGACGACATCTATTCTCGTTTCATCGAGACGAATCGAACGTAATTGTGAATGTACGGAGCTGTCGTGAACTATTTCAAATTTTACGAGATTTTACCAATGTATCATTAATCGAAATATCGAAAATATCTCACGTTTTTATCTGTTCGTTACATCTAACAGATGAACACGTCCGGTAGAAATTAACTTAGTTTTTACGCACATGATTTTGGTTTCACGCGCATGCACGTAGCCAAGGGACTCGTTAGTCTGGACCTCGTTTACCTATATTGCAGAAATGTGAAATAAAATGTTCAAGTCACGCTTGCGTACTTCGCTACAGATTGGTGCTGTTCGACGAGTGCGACTTAATATTTAATTAAAACTACAGGTGATTTGGAGGCACACAGTTATTAACATAATTTGAATTTATAATACTGGAAACGCTTGAACAATTCTTTCCTCGATTCGTGAAATGTTTTCGGAATTCTTTCTAGGGAACAGGTTTCCATAATAAATAAATTACAGCTTCAAATATAGAATATGCGTATAATAAAATCCATTGAACCGTGTTTGAGCGAAATACGCGAGCGTGATTTGAACATTTTATTTCACGTTTCCGTTTATTTTCTCGAACAGAATTAATCTTCTCGATTTGCAGCGAGTGTTTTTGGCTACCTTGCACACAACACGTAAATATTGATACTTACTCGATAGGGTAATGGTATCGATCTGTAGTTACATTGCAAAATGTATCAAAAATAGATATCGAATAATCGAAACATCAACAGCCTTCGATTCCTCCCAATAAATATTTTCGTACCGAATTATACTTACTTGACTCAGGAGTACATAAGTGTTTGAATAAATTGGCGAAGTTTTTTTTTTATTGAAATATGAAAATAACCATCAAAATTACGAATAAACGTATACATAATAAAAAATCCCCAATAATTTAACACCGCGATATCGTTCTAAAATGAATAAATCTCGAAAATTATCCTCGATTCAATTTCAATTCATTTTAAAGAAAACAATTTATCCCAGAAGAGATCGAATATCAAAGACGTCCATTATCTTGTCACAATCCATTGAATGGTGTTTAAACTAAGATTCCTATCGGTAACAACAATGATCGCGAAACATTAAATTTGACTACGTGAGAGTGAATAGAATTGTTCTCGACGAAGGAGAACCACGAAAGATCCGTTTTCGAAAAATTTAACGATACTCGCTTCGTCGTTTTTCATAGTGGTACTCTCTCGACACGAGGAATACTATCCTCAAGACGCGTTTTCCAAGTTCTAATCGGTTACGATCGTAGAGTAATTTGTAATAAATTCCACGCGTAAACCGGCGAGACCGATTCGCACGTACGAGCACCTAAACAGAATCGCGGTAAGGCATGTGGGCGCCTCCATCAAACATACATATGTATGCACGAACTGGTTTCGCCAGCGACAGCGTAGAATTTCGTGAATCTCGTGAATGGCAACGTGTTTACGGGCTCCTCGAGGCCTTCCACGCAAAAAAATATATTTTTCGGCCCGTCCGAGCCGACGCGCCGTTTGCCCAATGATTATACGAATTTGACGGTGACACCGGTACCGTGGTTTCTAACACGCGATGCGCGCAATAAGGAACGCCAATTTCCCGACAAAGTAAATATTTTGTCCCGAAAGTGTTCTCCCTGGACGCACGATTTCGCTAACCGGACGATCGATATGTTTGCACATGGAATCGATGAGATTTCGTGAATTTTGCGACATTTCATATTTCGAAACAAATCCTCCTCCAGAGTTAAGATTTCATCGTTTCGTTCGTACCGATAACTCGTCGATTCTATTTCAATGGTAGAATATAACGATCGTTCAGGATTCTACGAAACGTGCAATTTATTTTTGCATTACTGACCTCTGAACAATTATCTCGTCGTTAACACGAATCCATGATCTGTAATTAATCGAAAAAAGTTATTTCATCGATGAAAACGCGATTCCACGATACGCGATTGGGAAAAAAAATAATAGGTACGTAACGTTCACGTTGATCGGTCATCGATTTTTCGACGAACATAATCGTTCTAAATCACGGTACCAGAATCTACATTCGATGGTAATTGCTACCGCTAGCTTTTATTAATTGAAAGAAAGATAAACGAGTATACTAGATTCTTTGATAAGGCTATTCGATTTCGCAACAACTCGACTCAATTTGCACACACTCTCTCTACCGTGCTTTCTTCGCCACTGGCTTCTATCCCCGTTTGTACCTATTGCCAAATGGTTAGTGGTCTCAGACGTCTCACGGCGCGGTGTCTGTTATTAGGAAATGCTTACACCGCGTAGTAATTTTTTATATATTACCAACGAGAAGAATAAATATTTGGATTCGAACCGAAGGCCAACACATTTGCGCAACGATTCTATTACCATCGTGGTGTTTCAAATCGACTTTACCGTTGCTTTTGCCCGAAGAATGCAACGATCGTTGTATAATATTTTAACACTCGAACCAGGCAACGGTGAACGTGTTCCCTATTCGCATCGGGCCGTGTACGTATCTTCGAAATTGAAAGGGGAAATAGAAAATTAATTTACGAATATAATTAATTTCTATTTCAATAATCGTCACCGGATATTGCGAGCGGAGCACCGTTAACAATTGAACAATTTTAAAGAGCAGTTCGAAACCGGTGAAATTAAACCCCTTTGGCGAATCTACTGTTTAATTTTTCATATTTTTCATCCGAGCTCCGACAAACACGTTACCTACGCGTTCAACGAAGAAACGATGCATCGTCTTCTGCATTATTTTCTCGCATTATTAATTATTTTCTCTCCGCTGCGCCCGATATTACGGTTCTCGACTAAAATGTCGCGAACGACACCCTATTCCCACGTTAACTCGTTCGTCCCTACGGACAAAAATGATTCGACGGCGAGAAGAAACGCGCGAGGGAGCACGATTAAATTAATAAATAATACATCGTTCCCGCGTTGGTTTCTTCGGCCGCGAACCGTTAATTGAAGCGAATCGGGATAAGAAGCGCAAAATACTGGTCTCGCAACTTCTTCGTGTCGACCTACCGCGCTCTGTTTTTCCATCGAGGCGATGAAATCGCGTCACCCACGTGTACGCGAGAGATCCGAAATCGTGTAGATCTCCGTCCTCGTGAATCGACGAAAATCGAATCGAGGAATCTAGGAAAAATCGGAACATTTCCCGCTTTTATCCCGCGACCGGTCGAATTCGTTTTACTCGAATCGCTTTTTCAACGTCTCGGTCGTCGTGGCTCTCCCCGTATCGCAATTTCCTTTCCATCGATCGGGCCCGAAGGTTCTTTTCTGGTGTCGGCGTTATCTGGATTTCGCTAATTGACCGTGGCAAATAAGAATTCTCCTCGCTCGAACGGACCGTTCCGTTCCGTTCACGATTTCTTTCGGGTTACCCACGGAAGCCGTGGTCCGATCGTGCAAAACGGACAACGCGAGCGTGTGAAGTCGACTCGATCGTGGAAAAACGGGAGAAAAAGCCACGTCGTATCTATCGCCTAATCGCGGCGAATGGAAAGGTTCGACGCGAGTAACCCGCCCCGTAAAATTCGAAGTGAACATCTACGTATCGCGAAACTGGCGAAGACAAACGGAAACGTTTGTAGCGACGATTCGAGCGGGAAGAAGCTTCGAGTTGCGATTTTTAAGAATTTGTAACGATGATGATTTATCTTTTACGAATCTTGTCCAATTTGTATGTAAATAGTGTTTATAGAATCGAAATATTTACGTATCGCGAAACTGGCGAAGGCAAATGGAAACGTTTGTAGTAACGGTTCGAGCTGGAAGAAGCTTCGAGTTGCGAGTTATAAGAATTTGTAACGATGATGATTTATCTTTTACGAATCTTGTCCAATTTGTATGCAAATAGGGTATATAGAATCGAAGTATTTCAATGGAGGAGATATTTGATCGTAGAGACTTATTTTTGTTCGAACAGGATTAAATTCCATTATTGTAATTTAATGTACGTTGCGTACATTGTACGTCGAAACGAAAAGAAAAAGAGAAAGAGAAAGCGGACGTATTACACAGAGTTCTTGCATTAGCTTGACAATTAAATTTCTAAATGATGAAATCGGGCCACAAAAAGAATCAAGTAGGTTGCAATAAGAGTTAGCAACCACGCATGTGCGATTAATGGGATCTGAGTAATGGAAGTTGGGTAAAGAGCGAGTAGGGAGAAATGTTTGCACATATCTGAAGGTTGTCTTTGTTGCATAAAGACTCTAAGAATTGTGGATATCGAACTGTGTCATTGATCGGTTTGAAAAGGAAAAGGACATCGTTGGACCTTTTTTTGGATTCAAGTGATTTTAGGTCAGGTGGCTGCTATTATTTGTACAAAGTTCGCGATCTTTGCAATATTTTATACGGTTAATAAATATTGAAAATTCACTTCGTCGATGACACTTGTCTCTAGAGACTTTCAAGGTGCCACTATTCAATGGTGTTCACGAGAAGGTCTTGGAGTAAAATGAGATGCGACGAGATTGGGTCAATGGGTAAATATTCTACCACATTGATAAACGTCTAATTAAATACAGAATGCAAGGTGCAATTATTTAATCGTGAGTAGATTTTTTCCCGTGGATATCAGCTTCTAGTCTATGTTGAAGGTTGGCTAGAATCTACCCATGCTGTTCCGCGTTTAGGATTATCATAAAGAATCCATTTTTCTAGTCATCGAAGACAGGCACTCGTCTAACCGTGAACTTTTTTTTATCCACGGTGAGCTCACGGCAAAGATCCTTCTTCCTTGTGAATTTTTACCATTTTGTGCAAATACCTGAAAATAATTTTTTTTCTTCGTTGGTCTACCTCGACTTGGTGTTGTATTTTCGAGTCATGTTTTTTTCTTTTTTATGAACACCTACATAGTACTATCGAGCAAGGGATAACATTACGCAAAAGATTCTCAGATAGTAACTCAATGAGCCTTAAATGCATCTCCCTTTCCATAGAATCTTCCATTTCATTAAGTATCTATCACACTCTATGGCGTTCTTAAACACTAGCACAATGGTAGAAGAGATGTACTCTTAGACCGAGTAATTACGTACAAGTACACTCGTACGTGACAAATCCTCAAAATCGATTATTTCGAAAACGAAACGTTTAAAAAGAAACTTACTTTTCATATTCAATGTACTTCTTTCGTTCAAAATCACTTCCCGCTCGATAATACTCGCACGGTATCCTGTATATCGATTATTCGAACAATTGAACCAAAGCATCGGAAAGTTTCCTTCGATGTATCGCACCGATCGAAGAGTAACGAAGAAAAACGAAGAAAAAATTGCAGAGATCGAGCGTCTACTCCGCCTTGAACGTATCCGAGATCGTTACCAAATACAGATATCAAATCAGCGCGTACGTGACTCAGCGTACGCGAGCGAGCGCTCGTCCGCCTTGCACGCACCGTTTGTGATCGCCTCGGTTCGGATTAAACGAACTTTTGCCCGGTGTGTACTCGCTACCATTAATCTTCAGGGCCCGGTCAGGAGGAAGAACGGCCCGCTGCCGCCGCCGCCACCGCCACCACCGAGTAGAACGGACCATTCCCGATAATTTGTTAATCGTCACTTAATTACCCCGTCGATCGGTTTAACGATTCGCGCGTGCGGCACAAAGAGAGGCCGGGGCCCTTTGAAACGAAATCACCGTGGCCGGCTGGTTAATTACGAAATCGCGCCACGTTCACCTCTTTATCCGGCTCTTCCCTCTCCTTCTTGGCTCGCGCGACGAATTCTTCCCTGGTTTCCGCCATTTTCGCCCGACCTGTTCCTCGAACCTTTTTCTCCTCTGGTGAATTTGTTCTCGAGCCGGTCACGTGACACTTACTCGATGGTTTGTCAAAGAAGACGAAGAGATTCAGAGAATTCAGAGATTAGACAGTTTGTTCCTTTTAAATAAGACGAGTTCAAAATCCCTTGAACAGTGGCGATGGTGTAGCGATGTTTATTCGGATCTTTCCCTTCTCTCTCGGCTCGCGCGAAGAATTATTCCCCAATTTTCGCCATTTTCATTTAACACGATCTTTCGCGGGGTTTTCTCCAGCCGATCTTTGAGTAAAAAGTATCTCAAATGTACGAAACATATTTTTGTAACTTTACAATAGAATTGGGGAACCTAAGAAAACACCCAGAGTACTTGATCAAATCTATTATAATACTTTAATTACACGATCTTTCATGGGTATTTCTCGAGCCGATCTTTGAGTAAAAAATATCTCAAACATACGAAACACATATTTGTAATTTTACAATAGAATTGGAGAACCTAAGAAAACACCCAGAGTACTTGATCAAATCTATTATAATACTTTAATTACACGATCTTTCACGGAGTTTTCTCGAGCCGATCTTTGAGTAAAAAATATCTCAAACATACGAAACACATATTTGTAACTTTACAATAGAATATTAAAACCTAAGAAAACACCCAGATCACTTAATCGAATCTATTATAATACTTTAATTACAGAAAACAATATACTATGAGTACGCAAACGGTTAAAGATACTCCAGAAATCAACCAGGGTTAAAAGAAAAGGTAAACTAAGTCTTGGTCGATACCTAGGGCTAGCAATTTTGAAAAGAACTTCGTTCGATCGAGAATTCGAAATTATCGCGCTGGAAACCGCAACGTGCGACGACGCGGGCCACGTTGCGGAATCAATTTGCTAAATGGATAGACCAGGGAGCGAGACGATCAGGAGAGGATAACGGAGTACCAGCGCGAGGAACGATTCGAAAAACGACGTTACCAGTGAGGAGGAAGAGGGACAGCCGCGAAGAAACGCAAAATAGGCACGGCACGGTTGTTGGAACCAGGGGAGGGTAAGGGAGGGGAGGCGACACGTGGCCGCACCCTGATTTCAGGCATGCGACGATTCGTGCAGAGGAGGGAACCGACTATAGAGTCCCTGGGCTCCTCTAACCACGCGGGCACGTGAAACGTTGCGGCTATGTGGTCAACACTGATTTATACGCTCTCCTGCGTCACTCCGAGCTTCTTGAGCCGCGTTTTATCACCGACTAGCTACATAGTGGACATTAAATGGAAAAATCGGATCCAACCGACCAGAACGCGGTGACATCGCTTCTGTCAACTTCTCGATCCACTTTCAATCATTCGTTCGTTCGAACTGTCGAATAATCGTCGAAATGCACGATTGCTTCAAGAATTGAAATTTACCATGACGCAAATGTTTTTTTTATTTGCAATTTTATCGACGGGCTAAATATTCTTTTTTTCGTGTCGCATTCTCGGTGAAAATTGGTGACGAGTACGTATACAAGAGATGCGAAAGGATCGTAATCTCGAATTTTTTGAAAACAGATGAAAATGAATTTCTCTGTGTGGACTGCGAGCGTTGAGAGAGTTTGTTCAATTCTTTTTAATCGTAGCGGCAAAGGACACATGTCCCCTCTGTCTCTGCATTGTCACGGCCCTGTGTACACGCGGAACGAATCGTTACGTCTCTTGTTTTGGTTGCAAATAGAGAAAATTTCGCTTTGTCGCAAATACGCATATACGAAGGTTATGTACCGTCGTTTAATTTTTTTTTTTCACTCGCGGCACTCAAGGGTACGTGCTGCCTCTGCCTCTACCGTGTCACGGCCCTGTGCACACTTGGAATAAATCGCTACGTCTCGCGTTATAGTTGCAAACGAAGCAAATTTTGCTTTGTTGTATATATATATATATATATATATATATGTAACTTATGTACCGTCGTTTCATTTTATTTTTTTACTCGTGGCGCCCAAGGGCACGTATCGCTTCGTCTCTACCTCGTCACGGCCCTATACGTACACCTGGAATAAATCGTTGTGTCTCGTGTTTTAGTTGCAAACAGAACAAATTTCGTTTCGCGGTGAATTATACACGTACGTAGGAGTTATACATTGTCGTTTAATTTTTCACTCGTGGCATCACAATGCTTGACATGCACCGCGTGTACTTGACATTGCGTACACTTGTACACTGTCGCATACCCTGCCTACACTTGTCACGATCGTCACTCGTCTCGGTCGCAAACGGAGACAATTTCGATATTCGGAGTTCCGAAAGAACAATCCACGAAGGATCCTGATACACCGAACGTTGGAAGAGCGTTGACATCGAAGTGGTTTCGGGATTCGGTCGGTCGAATTCAAACAACCGCGTGACCAGTTTCTTTCCGCTTTGCGTGGCTTTCTCGCCTACGTACACCTTCGTCGATCGGCTCCGCTCGTTTGTTCACAATTAGAGCGACACTATGTGCACCGTGTGTATCCATTTACGCGCAAAAACACGCACACACACGCACACACACGCTCACCGAGGCGTATACCTGTCGCACGGGGAGCCGCGCGTATTAGGCCCAAGCGCCTCGAGTGTCTACCGGGTGGTCCACGGGACAGACTCGTAAAGCAAAATGTCAAGCCCTCGATCTTCCCGAACAATCGATCATTTTAAGTTGCATCACAACGAACGGCGTGCTAGTTTGTGACGCAATCCATCGTTTGCGGAACCGACGGCGCCTCTAACGCGTACAATTTCTCTCGCGGTTGAAACAGATTCCTTTCTTGCGCGGGATGTTATTTAATTAATGATAATTTGACGTTCGCGGAACGTCGCTTTGCGCCCTCGGTACGGTTGTTATTTACGAGCCGAGGCGGGAGTCATTAAGAACGCGCGAGGTGGGTGTGCGCCATTGTCGCCTCGAAAAACCGCGTCGAGCGACGATTCAAAAGACTTTCGATGAACGAGATCCATTCGATTATCTTGCCACTTGCACCTGCCTTTCTACCGCTGCGTTCACCTATGATTCTTACTGCTCTAGATTCGATTTTCTTGTAGACGATTCTATCTATTATATCGATCGATTTTCCTTTGCAATTGGTTGTGAAATTTTTGACAAAAGAAAATTTCTTTAGCAAGTGTTCGCCGATTGCACTTTCAACGTCCACTTGCATCTAGGTTTTTATTGTTGTGTTCACCTATGATTCTTATTGCTCTAGATTTGATTTTCTTGTAGACGATTCTAGCTATTATATCGATCGATAGGATATTTTCCTTAGAAATTGGTTGTGAAATTTTTGGCAAAAGAAAATTTGTTTAGCAAGTGTTCGACGATTGCACTTTCAACGTCCACTTGCATCTAGGTTTCTATTGTTGTGTTTACCTATGATTCTTACTGCTCTAGAATCGATTTTCTTGTAGATGATTCTATCTATTATATCGATCGATTTTCCTTTGAAATTGGTTGTGAAATTTTTGACAAAAGAAAATTTGTTTAGCAAGTGTTCGACGATTGCACTTTCAACGTTCACTTGCATCTAGGTTTCTATTGTTGTGTTCACCTATGATTCTTATTGCTCTAGATTCGACTTTCTTGTAGACGATTCTATCTATTATATCGATCAATTTTCCTTTGAAATTGGTTGTGAAATTTTTGACAAAAGAAAATTTGTTTAGCAAGTGTTCGACGATTGCACTTTCAACGTCGACTTGCGTCTACGTTTCTATTGTTCTTTTCACCTATGATTCTTATTGCTCTAGGTTCGATTTTCTTGCAAATATTCAATCGATACGATATTCTCCTTACAATTGTGAAATTTTTAACAAAAGAAAATTTTTCAATAAGTTTAATGAATACAATTGAACAGAAGTTTTCCTAAAGTAAACTCACGAGAAAAGTGCAGAATCTTTACTAATTGCAAGTTTGCTGGTAACATCGACATATTAGAAGCGAACGATACCGAAATAACACAATCTATTCTCCATACCTCTCATTTGGATTATTCTTAAGCGACTACAGTTATTGAACTCGTTTAAATATAAACTACAATCGTACACGTTCGAAAATAGAAGGTGAACTATTTAAATGGGAACAATTAAACATCTCCGTTATTTGTCGTTCCATGAAAAAATCTTTATAAATAGAACCATATTTTTTCACAGAACGATAGAAATAACCAAAGACGAGCCTCTTAAAACACTTTATTCGTTTCGGTGTCACCCTTCGATGTCTTCCATATTATTCAAGACATTCGATCGTCAAAGTTCGGGGGTGTATCGTTTCATCCGTGTTCGATTGTCCTTCAATTATAATCAACATCCGCAAAAATGTCAACCGCCGAAACATCGCGAGCAAGAGTAACGCAACGCGTATCACTCGCGATGACATCGCGCGGCAATACAAATCGGCCGATTGGTCGGTACGTGTTGCCAATTGACGTCAACTTGGCAGCCATCGATGCCAATCGGTCGATAAAAATATTCGTACAAGTTCGCGCCACTCGTCGATGTCCCTTGCGCGGGGCTGAGCACTCCTTTCCGACCGATTTTCCCCTATCTCGCCTCGCCACCATTTTCGATTTCTCAAGCGCGAAACTTTCGATCGTTTCTCGTTAAACAAACATGACGTCGCTTTTAGCCGCGAATTAGCATTTTTATTGTGCCCCGCAGTCTCCCGATCGGTCTTTATCGGTCATCCCCCGAGATGCATCCCTGTTATCCCCGAGGAAACTTTATCATTTAAGAATACGCGACGAGAGCGCCGAGAGAAGGGAAATTGGAGCGTAATGCGGGAAAATCAACGAATTAACCATTTAACCGGATCGTGCATTCTCTATCTATCTATCTATCTATCTATTTATCTCTCTCTTTCTTTTTCTATCTATCTATCTATCTATCTATCTATTTATCTCTCTCTTTCTTTTTCTATCTATCTATCTATCTATCTATCTATTTATCTCTCTCTCTCTCTCGCTTTCTCCAACGACACTTACGCCTCGCCCGTGACTCGGTGAAACGCAAATTCCTAAATCACCGTTTTCACGGCCTAGCTGGAATTTCTTATTGGCGCTCGGTGCAGCTACGTACCACCATTAACGGTTACGAATTAACTTGTAAATCGTCGGTAGCTCGATAAAGAGCTCCGAGAGTCTCTACCGGTACGGTTCGCTCGTCCCTGGTACTCGCAACTTTCGTACGGGCTGTATACACACCGCGCGACTTTCGGACAATTAGGTAGCTACGTTCTGGCTGCCGTTCGCTGGAAAAACAAGCCGCCGTTATCTCGCTGGACGGTCGCAATTAACGCAAAGCGAGTAGGAAATTACGTTCAACGGGGGCCAGGGCTTTTATCGTTAACCGGCGCGCGTCTGGAACGGATTTTCGAACGATTAGCCCGCCGCGCGGAACGAACGTGGGTATTTTAACCCGTTCGTCGTACGGGCGGAATGTATTCCGTTGTGACGTTTAGCGGGTACCGTGGACGAGACGAGATGTTGGCAGAGTACCCGCAAGCCTAACGGGTACATTGGTAAAGAGAATCGTCCGATCGTGGCGTGTTACAACGACGCCCCTATCCACGCGTATCGTCGTTATTGGACGATCGGATCTGCGCTCGGTCCAACGAGACCGGCAAAGAAAAACAAACTTTTGCGCGTAAGAGGACAAACCGTCAGCTCGGTCTTGTCTTGCCAGTGCAGTTGTCGTTCGCGCACATTTGTTTATGTTTGCCGACTCGTGGCGATGGATCGAGCGTAGGAAACAAGGTAAACGAAACGGATCTCGACAGGTGTATTTTTTATTACAGTACGTGTTGCAGTTGACGTCGACCGAACTCGTCCAGCTGGAATTCGTTGACATTGACGTAACCTTGGACTGAGACATTTGGATTTTATTGAAGGAAGTGCTACGAGAGAATTTTTGAACTTTAAATATAGATTTTGGAAGATTGGAATCTAGTAAGTAGGGTGTGTGAATGTAGTATTAGGTTGGTCGGAAAATTATTTCGTTTTTTTGGTGACAATGAAACACGATTCTTTTAGAGTGTATAAATATTTTATTGAAGTATATATTACCCATTTTGGAAAAATGACTTTTCGAACAATCCAATATTAATCATTACTAGATGGGTTTATACTAAAAATGGAAGTATTTCATACCTTCTAATTGTAGTAAATATTTAAAAGTCACGAGAAGCAAACATTGATTTTCGAGAGGCTGTCAAATTAAAAAGGTAGGTACACCTTTATACATAAGTCTTTATATCGTCATTGTAACATAGGTCCGTGCACACTGTTTCAAAATTTCCAGAATATCTATTATTGAACCTTGAAAAGCATATTTCCATACCGCGTACAATACACAGGCTTCATTTTTTGAACGCAGACGTCATCCGCGCGCAAAACGTACGCTGTGTGCGGAAGACATTTTCGCGTATCGTATGTACACGTACTCCGAACGCTCATAGGCGTTCAACGATCGATCGTGCGCCGGTAGCGATCGAAGGATCGGTACAGGATACGCAAAAGTTAAACGTGTTTCGTACCACGCGTCTTTCTTTTAGCAAGCGATGAGAAAGTTAACGAAAAATATAAGAAGACGAGAATTTATGTCTCGAATCGACGACGCTCGAACGTTGTGGATTTCGTGAAACTCGAAAAAGGTAAAGGTATTTCGTACCACCTGTCCTTGTTTTAGTAAACGATGAGAAAGTTAACGAAAAATATAAGAAGACGAGAATTCGTGTCTCGAATCGACGACGCTCGAGTATCGACGTCGCGTAGCGTCGCGACGAACGAACGTCGTGGATTTCGTGAAACTCGATCGGCTTAAACGTTCTTGACGCGTCGTTTTGACGTTCCTCGAGTATCGTTACCGCCGATTCGCCCCGCGTACTGTTCTCTTTTTGTTGCTATCGTGTTCCCATCGGTGGATAATTATGCGTTCGCGCCAAGGGGGCGGTAGAGATCGTAGCGCATCGCGAGGCGAGAGAAATTCTCCGGGCGCTAACAATTAAACAAAGTGGCCGGTCTTGGTCGCTCCGTTCTTGCAATTTTCTCTGCAAACGTAATTTCGTCGGGCAAATAAAAATCCCCCGGCGATGAAAACGGCTATTTAGATAATTTCTCCGCGCGCTGCCTCCCCCGTGCATTTTGACATTTTAATGGTTGCGTAAATTTTAATAGTCCTCGACTGGGATCGTGTTTCGCGCGGAAGATAATATTATAAACCGAGGTAATCATCGTGCCGGGTAGCGTACCAGTAATTAACAACGCGCATTAGACGCGTTGATTTTCCTGCGCGAGTTGATTCACTCGCGCTTTCTTGTCGCGGGACACGCGTTAACTCGAACTTTAACGCGGCGTTACGGTTAAATTATACACGGGACCGGTTGAATTATTCAACATTGTCCGGGGATAGGAAATACTGTCCGAAGTCTCGAATAGGAAAACTTTTACAACGTGTACGACATTTTTTACCTTCCGCGGCACAAATAAGCTACGGTGTTTCTCGACCCCGTGAGGTGGGAAGTTCTCGGTCGATATCTCGGCTACCGTCGATCCTGTCGTAAATTTGTACAGAACGAAAAAGTTGCAAAATACAATTCTCTGCAACTTTCGTCGTAAGCGTTGTTGCCGTAAATGTAACGCTAAGCGAGATCTCACCGTATTCGAGTACACGTGTACGTTTCGTTACTCCGAAAGTTTGGGGCGAAAATTCAAACGGTAGCTTCCGTTCTGTCGATAACTTCGTACAATTTTAATACCGAGAAACGAATCTTGTTCTTAATCCATCGATTCGTCGGTAGAAAGGTGCGAAGACACGAACCTTGACAATGTTAATGCTACGTTTTCTTATTGCGTTTCATCGAATAATATTTTCAACCATACTTTCTCTGGAAATATTTACACAACTAACCATACTTTCCCTCGAAATATTTATACAACTATACTTTCTCTCGAAATATTTGTACAACCATCTTCTCGGTAAATACCGCTCACTGGATACTAATTATAACGCTTCGAGTCGAGCCGAATTGTTCTCGCGGCGGCGAGTGTTGCGTGCCCTGGAAAATGTAAAACCGATTCGAAAAAGGGCAGCTGGCAGTTTTGCAAAAATATCGGCGCAACTGTGTCAATGGAGCGACATTTCCTGAAATACACGCGAACAGGATAGAGCAAAGGTCACCGTTAGCCTCGGGCACACGTTACAACGCGGGCTGAGCTAATGTCAAAGTCGATCGTGGCGTTCGCTAAAGCGTTCATAGTTTATAGCAGCACGACCGGGCGCGAATTATTGTTGCACGCACGGTACTTTCTCGCTTGGCTGTTTACCGCGCGGCTTTTAACGAGTACAATTTATACGGCCGTTCGTTATCGTTATTTAATAATTGATGGTTAGAGCCGGCATTGTGCCGAATGCCGCGTTGAATTCGACGAAGTTCGGTTTAATTGTACGCGGCCGGTGAACGAACGCGCGGCCAATAAGAATTCTTTTCGTCGAGCCCGCGGCTTAATGAAACCACGGGGAGATACGATTTTCAGATAGCACCGCGTCTGGCTGCACCGACGTAAATTAGTATCCGCGAAATTCCTGTTTCTTACGGGTAATGGAGTTTGATATTGAGCCGAGATCTTTCCGCGGCGGGGAAGAGGCTTGTAAACATCTTGCTTAAACGTCTTATAATACTTGTTTAATTATCCTATTACGGGTAACAACATATTTCGTCGTAACGTGATAAAAATGTTGGAAAATTTATTTACCGCGCGGTAACTCCTACTTCTTATCGCGGAATCCTCGAGCGGCAACATAAATAATTCACCGTGAAAAAAGAAATATAACTTCTGGAGGGAGAGGTAAAACGTAACGCTGGCATCTTTTTGCAATTTCTCGGTAAAGTGTTCACCTGTTCATTTACCAATAGAATCTGGATGATGCGACGAGCGTTACCTAAAACCTTCAACGGTACACTTGCAAGTGGAAAATTATGGACAGATGATCGTCGATACGAACGTACGGAGTCCGCTCAAGGTATTGAAGGTTAATTAGTCGTAGGTATTTATCTTTGTTAGAGAGAATAGTAAAGTCCATAAATGGTAAATGTATTGAATTATAGAAATAGAATCGAGTTTCTAGTTTTTGTACAAATTGAATCTGGATGATGCGCCGAGCGTTACCTGAAACCTCTAAAGGTATACTTGTAAGTGGAAAATTATGGATAGAATCCAAATTATGGATCGTCGATACGAACGTACGGAATCCGCTCAAGGTGTTGAAGGTTAATTAGTCGTAGGTATTTATCTTTGCTAGAGAGAATAGTAAAGTCCATAAATGGCAAATATATTAAGTTATAAAAATAGAATCGAGCTTCGTAATTCCGTTTCGGAAAACAGTTGGTGAACTCGAGCTGTACCTACAAGGTTGTTCAGTTCGTAGAATCGCAAATGAAACTAAATTTACAAAATAAGGGATCTTACAAGGGTAGCTCGACTCAATATCTAACCCAGACCTGACCTCGTGATTAAATGTGCCGTATCTCGTGTACCGTTGCGTTTACAGAAAAAACATACATAACAAGATTTATAAAAAATAAAATGTAGAAACTTTCACGTTCTATACAAATTTTTGCTAAAATCGACGGTGACCGAGATACCGGAGCCTTCAATTTCTTTCGCGGGGGTTGACTCACCCTCGCGATTGAACGTATCGTATCTCTCGTATCGTTACGTCTACAGAAGAAATATACATAACAAGATTGATCGCGAATAAAATGTAGAAACTTTCACGTTCTATACAAATTTTTGCTAAAATCAACGATAACCGAGATACCGGAGCCTTCAGTTTCTTTCGAGGGGGTTGACTCACCCTCACAATTAAACGTATCGTATCTCCCGTATCGTTACGTCTACAGAAAAAACACACGTAACAAGATCGATCGCGAATAAAATGTAGAAACTTTCACGTTCTATACAAATTTTTGCTAAAATCGACGGTAACCGAGATATCGTCGTCTCCAGTGGCATCGGGGGGTGAGGGTAGATGGTCCCGCACATTGTGAGAAAAAAACCTCGTATATCGGACGATTTGCATTTAAACGGTGTTTCCTATCCTGAACAACGTCGGGTAATTCAACCGGTAAAAGCCGTGGAACGCATCTTCGACGAAAGGTCGACGATCGTGTGTGTGTATCCGCGCTCGTGTACGTACACCCGTACACCAACGACAACCAAAGGGTTCGCCAAGAGCGCGCTCACGCGTGCATAACCAACGAAACGCGAATTAGCGTTGCCCGCATAACACCCTCGCGGACATTATCGTCTCCTTGCCTCGTAGCCTTGTTTATGGCCGCCGCGAATGCCGGTACCCATTCCGCGTGGCTAATGGGCATCCTATTAGTCGCCGGTGAACTCGGCCGAGTCGCGGGGACTAGAAAAGTCCTCGAGCGGGGCCTCTAATGCGCCTCCGCTCTAATAGAATAATTCTCTGCCGCATTAGTCAGTCCGCGACTCTAATCATGATTGCAGAATGCATACGGTTATCGGGGTGAGAGCGGTGGAAGAGGAGAGGGGGCGAGGAAGGGAGTACAAAGAGGGAGGGTGAGAAAGTGGACCGTCTTGGCGCGTAGGAGATGGTGGGGGGGCATAGAGGGGACTGAGAGAGAGAGAGAGAGAGAGTTGAGTCGCGCGGTATGATAATAATTGAATTAAGTGAACGTCGCTTAATGACACTCGTTACATTACCGATGGTCGGGTCGCAAGAAAGTACCAACGCAATCGCGATCTCGCGTGTAATACGTCGGCGCGGACGCGAGGACCCGGAGAGGACGATGCATTTTACATTAGCGGCTACGCCGCGACGCGTTCGAATTGAATTATAATACCGTGCCAGCCAGCGAACGCTTACGATAGAGCTGGAGAGGATTGGATCGTGTTCGTGGATTGCGTCGAACGAAGCAATTGCAGCTAAACGCGCGCGAAAGGGACGAAACAACAACAACAAAAAAAAAATATATATATATATATATACGAATAGACAGTCCTTGAGAGAGACTCGAACCGACTGGATCTTGTCGCGAGTGCGAACCGGAGATTGGAAAATTGAATCGAGACTCGATGGTTCGGATCGGAGATTGTTACAGTTTTTCGATGACCCCTTTGAATCGCTCGACTCGGTTAATGTGTCATCGATGAGTTTCGAGTTAGAAGGATTCATACGTTTCGAGAATTTTTATCTAGAACAGAGTTTACGCAACGTTCGAAGGTTATTGTTCAATTTCGTCAGATTCTCGAGGTTCAAGGTTGTACGAAGATCACGATTCGGGGATACTCAAATGTATTCCATCGTCCGGTACAAGATTGAATAGAAACGAGATATACGTTTCTCTGACAGAAGGTATCGATGAACTGAAAGAACTGGAGAATGTAGACGATGCAAAAAAAATTGTCTTCGCCTTCGAAACCATTTGAATCGCGTCGTAAATGTTTCTCGTGTCGTTAAAAGCAAAGAAGATATTTATGTGGTTTCCTTCGGCCGAGACACCCCGTATAATGCTACGCTACAGTAGAAGGTATATATTTATTAAATCGTAAACTTTAATGCGAGGATCGTGTCTCATTTATACGAACCATCAACGAGAAGCTGCCTCGTGACGACCTTGAATGTCCTTCGTAAGAATCGAACGACTCGGTATTCCAATTTTTTCAAAACAATTCATCGGTACTGAACCACGAAAGCGATCGGTAGCAACAGACTCGTAGAGCAGAAAAGAAACTCGAAAGCGGTGTGTAACTTCTTTCCAGGTACGTTCGGTGGAGAAATTTGAATTGAAAAAAAAAAAAACAACTTGTAAAACAATCCCGTACGAACTGACGCGAAAAGCCTCTAGGTATCCAGAGACTCGAACGGACTGCCATTAAGAAGGAATTACCATCGGGTCGTACGGTTCAAGAGGTTGAAAGAGTTGTCCCGGTAAGTAGAAACGCGAGTTCTTCGTGCAACGTGCGTCGCAAAATTAATAATTTATAGAAGGGAGACGGCACCAAGGACGCGCAAAAAGGGACGAAGAGATTCGTTCGTTCGCTACGATCCAGAACAGCATATGGTACCCAAGCGGAGGAAAGAAGAAGAACGGGGTAATCGCTTCCTGCGGACGACAGTGACCGTAAACAAAAGCACGGAGCAATAATGGGGCTTTTTTGCAACCCGCCACCTACATACGTTTCTCTGATCGGTCGTCAGCTGCGAGCCAGCTTCCACGAAGACGTATAGCAGTTTCGTGGATCGGGAGGGACTGCCTCACGGTCGTGTCTAATGGCTAAGTTAATACAGCGTAATTGGCCATTTCGCGGGGAGCACCGTGTGGAAAAACACACGTCGCGAGCGAGTCGAGATCACGCGAATGACACGCGCAGGTACGTGCCCGGATTCAGGTACGCTCGTGGAAACGTCGTTGTCGCGGTCGCTCGAATGGTTCCACGGACGCGGAAAGTGCGTCGTCGTGAAGTGAAACGGCCGGTGAAAGAAAAAAAAAAAGAAAGAAAAAGAAAAAAGAAGAGCAACGGAAGAGGACGGAGACAGTGGCAGGAGCAAGAGGGAACGGTGATAATTGAAAAGTCTGGTGTACACGCGACGCGCAGTTTAAAACTGCGGAGAACTTCGCTCGAGAGGAGCGACTGTTCGAGCAAATGGACGTTCAACGCGGGTAATTAAAGTACGCGTCGAAACGTCGCGCGGAGAGTCTAATCTTTCTATTCCTTTTCACTCAGGAAGTTGGTTTCCAACGTGTTGAGCTTGTTCGAGAGAAATCCGCTCGAAGATTTAAAGGTAAAAGCTTGTCGCGCGAAGGATACGTCCTGTCTAACTCGATCGTCGAACATGTTTCCACTGTAGCCAATATTCGTCGGGTATTAACGGAGTTTCACCACATCGAACAGCACACTGTGTATCGTAATTTTTCGACCCACTTCGAGAGTCGATCGCGAAAATGATGAAGAATCCTTCTTTATTGCAACGAATTTCTTGTCGTCCGATTACCTCTACAGAGGTATGTTTCAAACGATCGATTTTTATTTCCAGACAATCCAGTAGACATTTTGTTATTTATGTAAATGATTCCTGGTGTTTTCACAATTGGTTGGAAATCTTGTTCTATTCTGAACCGTGGTACGGTTTAATGTTTTCAATGGGTGTTGCGATAGATTTGGAAACGAAAGTGTTGGTATTGTAAAAAAAGAATGGGTCGAAAAAGACCCGAGAAGCAATCGAATTTTAGTCGAAAATATTTTTTTTTGTCGAAGTAAATGATCATTTTAAGAAACGAATAAACGATTATTTGAAGAAACAGAACATGAAGTATGTAATTGCATTTATTTTCTAAGAAAGAGCACTTTGACTACAAAGGTAACGATATTTTTTTCTCGCTCGAAGAGCATCGAACGATAAAAAGTAACTCTTATCGCAGAAATCGGTCACTTTCATCTCTTTCGAGACAACTGTCGTGTTTTGTCATAGGTTGTAGTCCTCGTAAACGTACAACTTTTACGAGAATCGCAATTTCTTTAATACCGAAAACGGAGAAAGTAATTCGCGAGATTAAATCAGGCGAGACAGTTTGCGCAATAAATTATAAATGCTGCGTATTAGAAGGTGAAACGATCTCCGTGTCTTCTCGATTGTGTGCAAAATGGATTGCGGCATTCTTAGGAAGCCTGCAGTTAACCATCGAACGGTAGGATAAAATGTATCTATAAAATACCACGTGTAAAGTCATTTCTAACCAGAGAAAAGAAGTATTTTAATCCTGGATGAAATTGTTTAGAAAATATTCCTTTTATTTAGCGTAGAAATATATTAGAAATTCCAAGTACACGATCGTTAGATAGACCAATCGGTGAAGTTACCGTTTAAACACTCATTATTTTGTACTTGATGGAACACTTATCCATTCGGATGATATTCGTATGAAAAAACCGAGCATCTCTCCATCGAATGTTTCGTTGTAAATTTCTTCCGTTGATGTCTTCCTCGTCGAACAACTGCCGTTGATCCGCGAAGTTCGTGTTTACAATTTCTTAAAATTCCGCTGGTTCGTAAAAACGATATACGTTGACAAAGGTAATCGTAAGAAGCCGTGTTTCGTTCGGATTTCATTTCCGTGCAAACAATGTTATTACGTTTCTTATCTCGGGCAAAATATTTACAGAATAACGTAAACTTCTTCTCCCGTCCCCGGGCCGCCTGGCAGCGGAGCTTCGGCTTTAATAACGGATACTTCCTCGGTTTTTCAGAACGTGTCAGTCAAGGGACTCCGGCAGACAATCCATTACGAACCCTTCTTAAACGGACCCGTGGAAACAACAAAACCCAAATTGCGCAGAACAGAGCGAATCTCCGCGAGGGAGCGCGGCTCTCGAAAAAACCGATTCTACGACAAGATTAATCTTCCCCCGTAATTCCTACCGAATGCTCGACGTTGGACGAAAAAACCCGGGGCGAGTTTAATAACTCAATTTACACCTAGCAGCGCGGCTGAGCAACGTTGTCGTTGTCGTCGTCGTCGTCGTCGTTGTCGTAGGGCCGCGCCGGGACGAGAGCTGCAAGAAGAGAATCGACGCGGGAAAAGAAGTCGCCTGAAAACGCCACGAGCGTGTACCAGCCGCTTCCCGAAACCGAAAAGAGTAGAAGGAAACGCGCGACGCCACCGCCGAAGGAAATTACGGTAATCACGACCGCTGGATGCGCGAGAGATACCTGGAAGCGCGCCGGTCAAGCAAGAAGAGGAAACGGCCATGTGAAGTCGAACGGGGGAGAGGAAGAGAGATGGCTGCGAGTGAGAGAGAAAGAGAGATGGAAGAGAACGAAAGAACGTGAGAGAGATCGAAGAAAGCAAGGGGGAAAGAGAGAAAGAGAAAGATACAAGTGAGTATCGGAGAAAGAGGAAAATATAATAGAGTAGAGAGAAAGAGAAAAATACGAGAGAGCAAGAGAAAGAGAAAAATATAATAGAGTGGAGAGAAAGAGAAAAATATAATAGAGTAAAGAGAAAGAGAAAAATATAATAGAGTGGAGAGAAAGAGAAAAATACAAGAGAGTAAAGAGAAAGAGAAAAATATAATAGAGTGGAGAGAAAGAGCAAATACAATTGAGTATCAGAGAAAGAGAAAAATACAAGAGAATAGAGAGAAAGAGAAAACTACAAGAGAGTAAGGGAAAAAGAGCAAAATACAAAAGAGTAAGAGAGAAAGAGAAAAATACAAGAGAGTAAGAGAGAAAGAGAAAAATATAAGAGAGTAAGAGAGAAAGAGAAAAATACAAGAGAGTAAGAGAGAAACAGAAAAATACAAGAGAGTAACAGAGAAAGAAAAAAATACAAGAGAATAAGAGAGAAAGAGAAAAATACAAAAGAGTAACAGAGAAAGAGAAAAATACAGAGAGTAAGAAAGGAAGATAAAATTCAAGGGAGTAAGAGAGAAAGAGAAATAAAAGAGAGCAAGAGAGAGAGAGAAAGGAAAAGTGAGAAGGACACACGGAGGAGTCTAGAAAGGGAGTCTCGGTAAAAGCCTCGCGAAGGGAAGAAAAGTTCGGCCTTGAGGCGAGGAGGAGGCATCGCGGTGCATACGAGTGGATGCACCGGTGGAGTGGCTGGAGGAAGGCCCGAGGGAAGGCAGAAATCATAGGAATTAGCGTGTCGCTGCCATGCGAGCGGGCAATCTCGCGCTAATAGCGAACATTTTCTTCGCCCGTAAACGATGTCGTGATATCGTAAACAGTAAACAGAGCATCGGCAGCGTAGTCGTAACTCTTCCGTTTGCTCGTTAACCGATAGCGCGTCGTGCCCGAAGCGTCCTCCGCATTTAAACGTTGTTAATGACGTTTTCCAGAGGAAGACGACAGCGGCGGAGAAGTTCTCAGCGGTAGCCTTCAGCTACCTGACTATTTAGGCGAGAGATCGAACGGATCTCTTTCCCTTCACGTTCAACGGTTCGCCATTGCGCGTTCAATGCGCTCTGCGCGTTGTTCATGGACTGGAAAGCTTCGTTTCGGTGTTGGTTTTATTTTCTTCTGGACAATCTTCCTTTCGTTCTTCCTTTAACGCAAATTGGACGCGGAATTGGCAATCTTGGTATTCGAGTTGATATTGTTCCGAGGGATTAGAAACGGAGTATCTGGGGAATAATGAGAACAGAAAATGCAGTATTGCATTAATTTGAAAAATTACTTTCGGACGACCTCGACTAGTCCGGATTACCGTAGTCGACTTTCCCGGAGCTACGAAGCCACGAAAGTACGCGAGTTGTTTAAAAATTGAAAAGTCACTTTCGAGCGATCCGGGCAACCTTGGTTTCGTTCTTCTTTCGTTGCAAATTGAACCGTGGAATTGACAATCCGTAGGTAAATATCGCGTTAATTTGGAAAATCTACGCGACTTTCTCGGAGCACAAAGCCACAAAAATGTACGAGTTGTTTACAAAAATTGAACTTCACGAATGAGCGGAAAGTCTTCGTCTATCGTTCCAAATACTCTTCAACGCTAACGATACTTTTAAAATAGATCACCTTGTATACCGTATACACCTAAAATCTATTCGTACTACGAGTAGTCAACATATCACCTACGTCGAAAATATGTACTCTGAAAAGTGCTCCGATCGAATTATTCCTACCCGACAATCACGCAAACCTTAATCTTTCCGGCGATTCGAATTCCACATCTCCATTTCGCGAAACATCCATCGTACCTCTATCAACGTCTCCTCGCAATTCTGAAAAATTTCTTCGTCAGACGTCCAATACATCCAAAACCCCGCGCAATCTTCTCCGTACATCGAAAAGCGATCCAATTTCAAGATAAAAAAAAAAAAAAAAAAAAAACTCCGAGACAAGCGTCTCGCTCGTCACGCGTAACGTATTTTCGTTTCGGAATGTTTTCAGGCAGCGATAATTACCCGTGCAAATAGCTCGCGCTCGCGCGGCTTAAGTTTCCGAAAGACAGCCTGTACGACCGAACCACCGTCCGAACTATTACCATGCAAATCGGGCACGATTTTTACATTCCGCGGATAATTAATGCCGCGATGTCTGGTCTCAATTACGCGCGCATACGAGGAGGTTCCCTGTCCAGCATTAGATCGATCCGCATTAGTCGGCGCGGGATGATTTTTGAGCGGCGCAAATTGAGACATTAAAAGTATAAATTGGAAAGCACGGGTACATGGGGGCTACCGTGTTTCGTAAATTACACCGTTTTATCGGTCTTGACTAATCAAGCCACCGAGCCACCTGTCCGACGCGAACGTATCCCCGCCGATCGTCCCCGGTTAATAATATATTTTAACGCGACATTAAAATTTTTTCTCCTCTTATCGATCACGGCGGACTGTAATTTAATCTTTTTTCGTTCCCGCGGCGTAATTAACCACCGCGGGGCCGATTTAAAACCGAACATTTTATCCGATGTCGCGCTAATCAACCGAGCGATGAACGTCCGAAACGCGCGACGGTGGGCTCGAATTTTCCTGGAAAACCGACGGAAACGATGCGTGGAATTTCAGATACGACGTTGGCACGCCGGCCCCGTCGCGCGAACCAGAGCGAAAGAGAGAGACGGAGTGAACTCGAGGTATTCGTGAACACGGTTTTCGGGGACGAAATGGTACGCGAGAGATGGTAAATAAATCGCTGGCCGAAAATACAGGAGGGAGTATTTTGGGGCACGCTGTATCCGCGCGCTGGAAAGATCGCTTTCGTTTCACGACGTCGCATCGCGAGTCGATTTAACGTCGCGAGACCGACGCGAATACCAGGAACGTCATCGTGTAACCAGCTTCGTACGAATAGTGGTGTGAAGTAGATTTAGCTAGCGCGAGATGTAATTTTACACGATTGTTCCGCGGTATGCGCGAACCGTTGATTAATCGAGGATCGATTTCAATCGACGACTCACGGTTTCCACGATCGTAGATCACGCTTACCTCGTCATTCGCCAATTTGACTATTCGGAGAGGAGTGACGAAACGATTCGTAGGAACGATTTGTCGATCACTTTGAACGATTCGTTTTCTTTGGATCTTAGCTGCTGAGTGCACGCAACTGTTGCACAAGGGGACGATTGTTTTCTAAGACACAGTCTCCGAAATCTAACACACACAGACCTTAGCCAAGTCACGGTCGCATTTGTTCCAAGAAAAAGAAATCACGGGCTATCGAGAACCGATTTTTGTATTTCTGTTCGCCGAGTTCCCTCCCGAAAGTTTCGCCGTTGGTTCGCGGAACACCCTGTACGTCCCAGACCCCCCATAACCCGCGGCCATAGCCGCGCCGATACTTTGTTTCTTCAAGAAGTTGTCTACGCGTCGAATAACTCCGGGAACGTTCAGAAACTGGACACCGGTGTGTGCGTACGAATACACACGTTTCACATTCAGCGGGGCCACGGAAAGAGCCGCCAGACGAGAGCGCGGATACGTATGAGAAAACTTGAGGTATTAAAGTTGGCGAACTTGCCAGCCGACGTATCCAGCTTTTACCCGGCCTTTTCCCGTACCTTTCTATGCCTCCCCCTCCCCCAACCCCTTGTCGCCGCGTCTCCGTTTTGCTTCTGCGTTTCTTCGCGTCTCTGGTAGCGCAGCCAGGATATTGCGATAAAAG
Source organism: Ptiloglossa arizonensis (assembly GCF_051014685.1). NCBI lineage: Eukaryota > Metazoa > Arthropoda > Insecta > Hymenoptera > Colletidae > Ptiloglossa > Ptiloglossa arizonensis. The sequence goes on along the minus strand of NC_135053.1, from coordinate 11,224,614 downwards.
AATTACTCATTTTTCACCCTCCGCGTGAGAACGTCTCGCTGGACGAGTGTGAAAGAAAACTCGCGATATTAAAATGAATCCCGAGGCTGTATCTTCCGGCGGACAGACCCTCGAATCCACGAGAGTGGAAACGCTTCGAAGAATACGTTTCGCGCCGGAAAGAGACTACAGTCGGCTGGATTACGTTCAAAAGGAGGACCCGGCTGGTCCTCCGCTTAACGAAAACCTTCGTTAATTGACTCAGCGGCGTTCGGTGTTCCATTTTCGATTCACCGTCGTCATTGAACGACATCGATCGTGGGATCTACGGTCAGTCACGAGGAACCATCGATACACGCCAATGGTACACGGATGTTGGCTGACGCTCGTCCAACAACTGAGCCGCATTGACATTATCCGTCAGGGAGCCGTCTGTCGAAGCATTCTTCGCTGAGTTTCACATGGAGGTATTCATAGTGTCGGCGTTCCGTCTGGCGGTTCCTTTGAAGACTATCTTGACGGACAGTTACCCGATGGATATTGCAAATCGTACCTAACTTCGACGATCGCGCGGGAATCGGGAATGTTGGATACGTGGACAGGGACAAGCGCTCGAAGTCTCTACTTTTTCGCGCTAGAAATTTACGACGTGCCGGTACGAAACGTCGTGGAAGCATTGTTCGTCGAGACCACACCGTTACGGCGGTTAGAGAACGACGCGTGGTAGCCGAGGCAGGCACCTGGTGTGAAAGGAGACTCGGTCGGTTCCCTCGACTTCTCCCGAGTTAACAATATTCGTTAATCGTTGTACAGTTAAGCGTTCGCTTCGATCCGGTGGAATTAATCATCGCGGATCGTTAACATCGAATAAGTAGGATTCGCTACGCCTCGCTCACCGTAGATCGACAGATTTACCCGGACTGGCCAGTAGAGAGTACTTTGGTACTTCATGAGAGGAAATGACTGCAGGTGTCGTCGGTACACTTGGTATTTTTGATTCCAAAAGAGTAACTTTCACATCGTCCGCGATACACACCGCTCAAAGTCCAACTATCCACCTGAAGATCATCCAGAGGATCTATAGAACTCCGACTCGACGTTCGATGTCGTTGATTCGCCACAACTCGTATGTACTGTTAGCGAGATGCGATTCGCGATCCACGACCGATAGATTCGATCCACGGTAGACCAAGGTCCGTGTTAACAACTTACGAACGATATCGACGCGATATCTCTCTCTTTTCTACCGTCAACGACACACTTTGAAAACACGGTGATCCACTTAAACAGACGGACGGGTAAAGGGATTTTCTCATCGACTGCAACAGACACGACATTCGTTAAAAATGTTCGTTACGTAAGTTAGTTATAAGTAGAGACATCGGGACGTTAGCCATGATTTCTCAACCGAACTGTCATCTTTTTCTTGAATTGTATTAGCAAATACTCTTAAACACGGAACAGCATCTTACGGATCCCACTGAACGAACATCAAGATGTAAAAACTCTGGTGAACGTTCCTAACAGATTCCTCCCGTTTGCAATTTCCTAGACCTAGTACGATAATCGTGAAATTGGAACGTGTAAAAAAATACATCGTATTTCGATAAATGACTTCTGGTAGTTCGGGTAGACATCACCGACATCGAGTACGCAACGACTCCTGGTCGGTTTACCCCAGGATCGTGTAAAGTTCGCCGACCCAAGAGTTCAATGACTACCGCGATTGTATTTTTCACGACTCCCGAACGATATCGAACCGGTGCACGGGCCGGTAGAATCGCGATATGGAAAAACCCATAACTCGATCGTTCTATTACGAAAGGCGTAAGCGTGTAACGGTAAAGCGCGAGAACATCGTGTCCGCGGCGGTATAGAGGGGAAGATCAGGGGGGTTGGAGGGTGAAGCGAGAGAAGAGGAGCGGAACGGAGGAGAGGACGGTACGAATCCAGGGCCCGCCACCTCAAAAGACTATAAAAGGCTTAATCCTGGCGGCAGGAGTTATATACGCTTAGAAGGGGCGTAGATAGAATTGCGGTGGTTTATAGACGGCGTGCCCTCGGGTATATTGCAATGTGGTTAGCGTCCTCGTCCTCCGTGTCCTCCTCCTCCTCCTGCTCGTCCTCTGTCCTTCGTTCGCCCGGCGCTGGTCCTCTTCTCCTCCTTGGTGGGGTGCGCCGACAATGTGACATGCAATATGGTAATCACCGTGGAACGCTCCGGGGCCCTATGTGGATGCTGGACGTTGTGGCGCAACCTCTGAATAGACTTCCCGGGGCTCACGGGAAAGGAAGCACGACAGGCCAACGACATACGTCCCCTCCTCCCCACCACTCTACGGCTCGAGTCTCCCCTCCTTCGGGTTCCCCGTCTGCCGATCCGTGGCGCACGCGGCGCATGAATCACCTCGGTCATTTTTTCGCGCCGATGGAATTGCTTTTCCTTCGATACACCGAAGAACCGAGACACCATCGCCAGACGTCGCCGACGGAGACGGTTCCGGGCTTCCGAACGCGATCCGTCGCGGTCCGATGAGCGGATGACCGTTCGTAGGGTTTCCGGCGTTGGGTTTATTCGATTTGGCAGGTGGACCCTCCGGGAGAATTATACGTTTAACGGCGCGGTTTCGCGTCGTTCCGGTTTCTCTCGGGTTGCGCGCTCCAGGAATTTCAAGCGGGCGGACAGGCCCGGGTGAAAGAAGCCTCTTAATTAACGGTAACAAGTGTATTTCACGGCTGACTTACTTAGGATTACTTTAAAATACAACCGAGCCTCTGGTTGTACAATCTCGGCCGCGTTGTAGTCCGTATTACGAGATACTTAACGCTAGATTCACCGAACAAGCGAAATTAATCGTTTCGACTGACTTTGTAAAGAACTTTAAATTCTTACGAAGGACTTCATCGTGGTGGTAGTTTTCGGTAGCGGAAAAGCTTCGAGTGCAGAGGATTAAAATATGCTATGAAATTTAAAGTAAGTTGAGAACTTTAACTTGAAGTAAGTTAAGAACTTTAACTTAAAGTAAGTTAAGAACTTTAACTGAAGGTAAGTTAAGAACTTTAACTAAAAGTAAATTAAGAACTTTAACTCAAAGAAAGTTAAGAACTTTAACTTAAACTTTAACTGAAAGTTCTTAACTTACTTTAAATTCCATAGTATATTTTAACCCTTTGCACTCGAAGCTTTAGTCAAAGATCTTAAGTTACTTTAAATTCCATAGTACATTTTAACCCTTTACACTCGAAGCTTCTCTGCTACCAAAAACTAGCACCTCGATTTTTCATTCCAACATTTCATATACACATGTTTACACCTTACAAGAAAGGAGTAATTGAATTTTCATTTCAATTCCAAACCACGGTAGTTTTCCGAATTGGAGAAAGTACACCGCATTAAGTGGCGATCGAGGATCGCCTCTCGAGTGGAAAGGGTTAATTATTCTACTCTACGGATATAATCAATTTCGTAAGTTCCTCTTCTTCCTCGATCATCGATTTTCCCGAGGCACGAGAAACGCTGTAATATACCCAAATCTATCCATAGTTCTGATGTTAACAAAGCTTTCTACCCTCGTTGAATCCTCGTCCCCTGATGTTCGATTCTTTTACATAGACCAGGTACTGGGTACTTTGGTTATCCGAGAACAAGATTTTCGTCGTTGAGCGATCATATCGAGACTTGGTCGAACGGTGAGCACAGAGGTTAGCTCGATCGAAGTACGTAGTTGGACCTTGTCTTACTGTTTGAGACAAAAGAATGTCCCGGGTCCAGCGGACGTATAGCTGGTAACGCGTTGTAACTCATCGAGGGGCCTAGATTTCCAGATTCCAAATAGTCCACGAACAAGACACCTCGTTATACGTATCGTTCGCTGACCTCGTCGGGTCCTGTTCAAACAGCGAACACAGGGTTTAACTTCGTTGTCGTCGTACTTGGACCTTGTTTCGTTGGAGGAAGTAAGAGGAAAGTAGCGTGTCTCGGATAACCGAACGAGCGGTCGCACACGTAACGGGTGTTGCATCTCATCGAGAGGGACCTACATTCCTAGATTCTAAATAGACCACAAACGAGATACCCTCGTTATCCGTGCAGAGTCTCTTACAGAACGACTCTAACTCCTCGGTGGATTCTCCCTGTTAGAACTCTTATAGACCAACTCCAACTACTTACCAAATGTGCCCTATACCGACCTCTCTAACAAACCTCTCTCTGCTCGCTGAATCCTCGTCCCTGACGTTCGGTTGTTCTAAATAGCCCGCGAACGAGGTATCCTCGTTATCCCCGTAGAGACTCTCACAGATCGACTCCAACTCGAACGGATTCTCTCAATCTAGAATTTTTACCGAGCAACTCCAACAGCGACGGTTCCTATACTAAACTCTCCGACAAAGTCCTCCGTACTGGCTCTACGATCTCATCCAGCCCCGTTCGAACGACGAACAGAGGGTTCAGGTTCGTCTCGAGCGTACCTGGAGCTTGTCCAGCTCCAGGAAGCGAGAGGAAGGCATCGTGTCGCGGATAATCGAACGCCGCGTGTCGCGTAGGTAACGGGTGACACTTTATAACCGATCGAGGGACCCAGATTCCTAGATTGTCGCGGTGTCGTCACCGGTCCCGCTGTATCCAGAAACGTAATACGCTCCCGGCTACAAATGTCCCGTGATTCATGCGCCACGTGCACCAGGAACGTACACACACGCTTGGCACCGCGTCGGTTAGATCCTGTCGCGTGCTTGCTTTCCGCGGCTTTCCAGGAATGCCAGCCATTGTCGTGGCGTTCTCTCGGTTCCCGGATACGCGATTGTTCGTTTTACGAGCCGCCCTCCCCGTGAAAAATTGCGGTACACGGATTAAGAGAGAGACCCTTTCAATTTCCGCGACGCATACGATTCTACTGTAAAAGGACAAATGACGGACGAGCCGATATCACCGTCTTCCTTTGCGGTCACCCTGTTAACGCAACACAAAGGCCAATTGCACGGTTAAGAGACTCGTCGGCTGATCAATGCGTCGCGTGCGCCGCGCCGCGCCGCGACGCGAAGCGTTCCGCGCGACGTGCTACCCCGCTGCAGAATATGGGAAATTTACGTCGTTAGCCGCTCCCGCCTCCGTTTCCGACGCGAATAGAAATTTCTTATTAGGCAATCGGTCGCCCGATGGCAGCCAATGAGGGGACGAGCGCGTGCCGTGACTCTTGCGTACTAACAACGGGGGAATGAATATACTAATGGATTTAATTTCATTAATTGGTACATAAATCCTAGCGAGTTAGCGAATATTCCAAGACGATGTGTGTTCCGTTCTGGGTAGTTAACATTTTTACGAGTTGGCATCTCTGGAGGTGTAACTTTCCGTGAATTTTGATGCACTTCCTCGCGTTTTCTTTCAGTCGGGAGCACAATTGCATTCGAACACCGTTTGCGTTTAGGATACGCGATCGGTGACACTTTGTTGTCAATTTTATTCGGTCGGTCTTCTCGCCGCGTTTTCGAACGGTGCGAGTAACTCGATCGGTGCACGCGACGATGTAACATAAATAAATCCCGAGTGTAATTCAGACGTCCAATTTTGTCGAATGTCGACACCGCGAAATAAAGTCGAAGACAGCGGAATCGAAGACGGTGGCAGCGAACGAGAAATGGTAAGCTATTTCTAGATAAATCCTCGCGCGGTAACGGAGACAGTAATTGCAAAACCAAAGCCGTAAATAACAAAGTGCGTTTCATGCGCTATAAACTGATAAATAACCTCCGATTTTTGTGTCGCGTGCGATAAAACCGCCGTCAGCATCTGCGTAATCGCGATAAAAATTCGAGTTCCACGTAGCCGATGCCTCGCGGTTGTTTGCTATTCGTGAATATCATGCGGCGAATCATTCCTAAGATCTTGCGCCATTAAGCGCAACGGTGGATTTGCCTCATCCAGGCAGCACGACATTTAGATCGAAAGTCCATCGAGTGATCTCGTCTGAAAAGATTAATTCGACTCATTACCAATGAGTAATAACTATTATTATACGTGTTCGGTGCACCCGCTTGTTCACCCACGAATTCCTCGGAACGAACGTAATAGGCACGGGACGGGGATCGTGGAGTTTTTGCGAAATCGATTGGCAGAAACTTTGCCTTTCACGAGAACCCCGACGGATGATCCGATCGAGTGCATGCATGACTTATATAGGAAATATAGACAAGTTTACGACGTTACGATCGTTCCGAAAGCGTCCGCTACCGAACGACGAGTCTCGGTTTTGTAATCTTTTCGAGACCGGTCGTCGCAACCGCTACGTCCTGCGCGTTTTAGAAAAATATTACGACGAACGTGGAAGATCGATCGAAGAGCAATTTTCTGCTCGCAACGCAGATTTCTTTCCTCCTGTGGACCGTGCGCTCCGCGAAGATAAACGTTCGTGAATTATCTCATTACGTTCGTAGAGAACCAGCGAATCGAACGATACAACAACTCCGAGATCTTCTCTAGTCACGGCTGTTTATTACATCATTGACAGATGAATACACCAGATGTCCTCGCGATGAAACATCCAGAGAAGGCTACGTGGACTCGCAATAACTCTCGAAACTATGTTTTCGCGCAATCGTACAACGTAGAAAATAAGTCGAACAGAAAATCGTGTCTACTACGGAGAGGATTCGTTTTCGTTCTTACGTTTACGTGCCAATGTTTACCCAACGTCGCGAACGTTTCTCATTCTTTAGAGAAACACCTATACCTCCAACGAAAATATTATCCCATCCGGCAAGTAGTTATCTTACGCGAAGAGTAATAAAAATTTATTCGATATTGAATATTCGAAGAGCGAGCCACGTATGCAGATTCCTCGCTTTCTAATTTAATTATTCATGCACGAGTGAGTTCATCCTTAGTTCTCAATACAGTCATTCAACGGTGGATAAGGAACGAAGAATCAATTCGTTTAATATCCGGACATTGAACCAAACGATGTCCGGCTGGTCGACTTAACCTCAAAAAATCTCCCACTCGTGCTCTTGAGCTGCTACCGTTGGATCATCGATGACCCGTAACAACTTCCATCGTCGATTCCCCGTTTGCTGGACAATAATCCTCGTTTCTTCTCTATTTTTAATCAATACTTTCCGAAAAGTCCAATACGCTTTTTATACGCGCACCTTATAACGTTCGATCGATGACATTTGAAGCAACGATACTCGAGCTCGCTGTTCGCGCGAAACAGTAATGGGTCATTCATGACCCGAAGGCAAAGTTTCGAATATCATCGCACCGATCGAAAGTTGACTACGCGATACAGTGAAAGGATTAGAGAAATAGCCAAGCATCGTATCCGATATACCTGTCACACTAAAACGGTACAATTGCAACGAGACAACGGGGTCGACGAAGACCCGAGGATCGCACGAGAATCGAACCCAATGCGCAAAAATGGTTCGGTAATCCGAGAAACGCGACCGATCGAACGATCGACGGATCGACCAAACGGGTCTCGTTTATTCGATCGATAATCACTCCCCTCTGCACGTGTCACCGAAACCTCCTGCGAAACTGGAAGCCTCTGCTAGGAGGAGCGCGTAAGTCATTCAAGACTAGTCGGAGTAACAGAGCGCCGGGGTCAGGGGTACTTAGGGGAGCGTGACCGAAGATGAATTTATAATGACCCCTTCGGACGTGGTACAAGAGGCATCGCTTCCGCAGAAATTCATGAGAGATTATCCAGCGACGGTGAACGGAGGAACGCAACGGGATCAAACCGGGAACGACGAAGGTCAACCGGGACGCGGAACGGCGAGCGGTGGCCGCGACGCGGAATGGGGCGAACCACGTCAGATTCCGGATGAATTCTCTGTCGTTGGTGGTGGTTCGAACACGGTCGCGGAAGAAGTTTCGCAGAAATTCTACCGCGATCGAATCGCGGGATATTCATCCAAGCGTTGCGCAACCGAACGACACAACAGGGAGCAACAGAACCGATGGTATGCGATTCGAGATGAATTTATAATGAGTCGTTGCGGCGTGCGCGGCAGCCTTCTGGGCCGCGCGTGTTTCTTTACCTCCGCGGAAAGAAATGGTTCCCCTTCGGGGTAGGGAGGGCCGGTGAGAGGAGTGAGTATGCATCGCGATGATCCTAACTTCATGATCACCCCCGGCACATCCTCTTAGCTACTCGCCTCTCGACGTCGGGGCAACGACGATCAGATCCATACAAATGCAATCACGACGTCGCGGGAGATGAGGTCCCGATGCAACCGCGCGAGCGAGCGAGCAAGCGCGCCCGCGCGGGTACCCTGCGCTGACTGATCGTGAGCATTTTTGAGCTACTCACACGGCGAGATCCAATCGCGTATTAATGTCGACACGACCGGGACACCTGCGGATATATTCGCCCGTAGATGCACCGGCTACCCGAGCCCGATTATCCATGCAGAGCCCTTTACGTATGCATGCGCGGATGGGGCACGGAGGGCGGTGAGGTGCGACGGGATGCGGTGTGCACGCGATCAAAGCGGGCCGAGCGAAGCCGCTCGCGATGGATCCATCGAATCGGGATCCTGTTCCGTGGCTCTCTCCCGCGAGACGCACCGCTTTGCCTCCGAAGGGTCGCCTGCCTTCTCAACAAGCCAACGCGGAACGTCCCTATAGAGGAAATTAGGGTAGTTCCTCGGTGACGACAAACGGGACATGTTCGAGCTCTCCGTCATCGTTTTCGATTTGGATGAAACTGTGCGCAAAATTCAAGGGTTCTGAAAATTTGTGCTCCGTTGCTAGAACGAGTCACAATTGCCGAAGGGAGCAATAGCTCGTAACGTGAGATCCTTTTCGGGTTGCGCGCACTCGAGTCTCGTCCCAGTGAGCTCTAATTTGTCGCGGCATAGTCGAACGAACCAGAGTTTGTCATCGAAGGAAGCGATAGGTCCTTGGAGTCTGTGAGAGAACGTAGGATTCCTCTCTAGGTTGTGCAGCTCTGTGTCGCAGCGCATACGAATTTGTCAAGGCGCTGTCTAAGAGTTGCTCACGATCCGACGACACGGCGACGTCACCTATCGATTCTGATTATCCTGTTTCGTGACTCTTGCGAGACGTACGAGCTCGATTTAGCGTGCTCTCGACAAGTAATCGTTGGGTATACAGGTATAGTAGAACTTGGATAATTTGGAGGTAGTGAGAAGGATAACTGTCAGATGACGATTTCGAAGAAATTAGGAACGAATGTCCGTCAGTTTGACCTAGCCACTATTTGCCAGCAAGGAAACAATAGGTTCCGAGAGTGAGCGACAGAATACAGAATGCTATCCGAATTGTGCACCCTCGGGTTTGACCTTGGCAAGTTCCAGAGTGTCGAAACTTTTTAAGTATCTCCTCGCTTGGATGGGTCACAGTTTATCAGCAAAAGAAGTGTTGTAAAGTTCAGATTATAATATCTAGTTTATTATAATATGCAGGGATCTCGTGTATCTAGTAGTATAGTTATTGTATATATAAGAATATAAAGTTCGAACAAATGGGTATACAGTGATATATCTTGATGTGAACGACAACAGTGTCGTGTGGTCTTTTTGACTCTGGACTTGGAACTCGACTAAAAAGAAAAACCAAAAGGAAAAGACAGTTCTTAAAACTGACATCGACATCTGGCACCCTTAACATCGTTGTTGCATTCATTCCAACAAGAAGCAATAGGTACCGAACGTTTGTAGAACCTAGGTTCCTCTCCAGGTTGTGCATCTTCGAATCTCGCTCTAACGAATTCTACAAGGCGATTCTCTCGTCAATGAGCCTAAACACTGTGCTTAAACACCCTAGATGTAACTTCAAATTTGTATACAACGAAGTAGCCAATGTCCCTGTTGCGTCATCGGCCGTTCAATGACAACTACCTCAGCGGAGATCACTGTATTTGCAACGTCTGTGGACTAAAAACGAGACTCACGTAGTATTATCGCTGGTGCGTTTCGACGATTGTTTTTGACCTCGTCGGCGAGAAAATCACCCTGCGAAACGCAAGAATTTGTTACGGTACCGCGTCACCGTGCAAAAATCGAGTCATTTTAACCGTCACCTATCGCGCGAAATGGCTTTCGATCTGGCGGCACAGCGGTGCCACCTATCGAACCCGGTTGTCCTGTTCCAGCCTTTCGCGCGACGTATGGGCTCGGTTTTAAAGGGTGTGCTCTCGCTGAATGATCGCAGGGTATATATACATACATATAATTGCGACGGGACACGAAGGCGTGATGGATCGAGCGAAACGTAGGAGCGTGTAATGCGCCGTGAGCTGCGGCCTTTCACATGGCAGTGACTTGGTTTGATGCTGGCGAGCTTGAAGAATGGTTGCGCGAAGGTGTCGGTTTGTTTCTGGGAAATTTGGCCGAGTGATTAATGCGGGCATTAGTCGCCCAAAAAGGCAATTGGCGGTTATAGATAGACCCGTGGAAATTATCCTTCGAAGCTATTGAATGCCTGACATAGGTACGCGGACCCGTTTCAGACGAGATGACATTCACACTTTGTTCATAAATTCTAATGCCTTCGTTTACAGTCGACGTATTTATTGCGTCGTTTGCCGCCTTGGCGAAATGTGAAGGACTTGCTGCTGTAAAGCATGCTCGGTCACTTTTGACGGAGAAGCAAAAGGTGCGGGATATTCTGAATGCAAATTTTGCTCAGACGGTGAAATGGCAAGCGAAATATACACTTTCCACCGTACGAATGCGCGGGACTGATCATTTTTACGGTCGACGAACGAACGGAAATTTGGAAATGCACTTTTCGCGTCAACTTTTTAATGTCTACCAGACTCGCGTAAAATTTCACGATTTCGTTACTCTTTTTTCACCATTACGTTCTTCAAAGCGTAGTATTATTGTTTCTACTAGTGTCACTGTTGCTACTGTTGCACTATTATTACTACATCTTGTACAATTATTATTGCCAGTATTTATCGTAATTGTTATATATATAACCTTTTTTAGCATTACGTTTTTCAAAGCATAGTATTATTGCTTCTACTAGTGTCACTGTTGCTACTGATGCACTATTATTACTATATCTTGTACAATTATTATCACCAGTATTTATCATAATTGTTATATATATACCTTTTTTTAGCATTATGTTTTTCAAAGCATAGTATTATTGCTTCTACTGGTGTCACTGTTGTTACTGTTGCACTATTATTACTATATCTTGTACAATTATTATCACCAGTAGTTATCATAATTGGATTGTTCGGAAAGTCATTTCGTTTTTTTTTTGGTGAAAATGAAACACGATTTCTTTAAAGTGTACAAACATTTTATTAAATTATATATTCCCCATTTTGGAAAACGAAATGACAGTCCGAACAACCTAACGTATATACAAATTTTTGTACCCAAGATACCGTGTCTGTATAAAAATAAAGTAACGTAAAATGAAACGCGACCGGTTCTATTTATTATCCTCTTCCATTCACGCGTTTCAAAATATCGCGATCTCACCATTTTGCCAAGACATTTGGGTCAATGTTGCAACTATTATATCCGAGGAACACGACGATCGAGAAGGTGGCACTACGTCGCGGATATTCCAGTAATCGTGACCCAGTTTCTTTCGAATTACAATTTTCGAAATTTTGTCAAAATCTTAATTTCAGTTTCAATCTTCCTTAATCGACGAGTTACGCGACTTGCGAAATCGATCTGAGCCGCGAGGAAGAAGCGTCCGATGGAAAAAGAAAAAAACACGAGAAATACGAATAAATTTCGCGCGCGCCACTAACAAATACCTTGTAGAAATATTCGTGGAACGAGAGATACGCATACCTCGGCGTCAACGTATATCCGATGGCAGACAGTTCGACGATGTTTCGCTTTCTAAAGATTCGCGGCTGGGTCAAGGGCTGAATAGGTGTCCTTGACACACGCCTGGTATCTTCGCGGGTGGACGTTGAACGACGGCCATCGGATGGTATCGCTTAGGAAACTTGTTTAGGAATATCGAAACGTTTGCGATCGAAAATTCGATTTTGATCGCGTTCGCGCGATCTGTAATTTACGTCTCTTTGAACGTGTACGTGTTTCCACGAACGGAGTGAAACACGTCGCCGGATATAAATACAGAATATAAATATAGAATTGCACAGCTTCGTTTTCGATCACGGATCGTTTCGCGGGAGGACAAATAGTTTATCTCGAGAGTGTTGAAAAATGACTGGTACGGAGAACCGTCTAGTGCAATCTCGCGATCCTCGACCGCGGTGACCTATGAAAACTATACCGCGATCGCGTCGGATCGAGTCCAACGTGCCAAATTATCCACGACAGGGGATCAAGTAGCGTTCGAGCAACGTAGTCCTCGCCAAGTCGAAAGGTCTGTTATCCCGACACCTAAAAGCTAACACGATCGGGGCACGGAATCGTGAAGGATGAAGCGCATAATAGGCAACGATCGCGGCAGAGATTGCAGCGAAGACAGAAGAAATTAATGGATCGAATCACACCCATTAACTTCGATATCTTCATCGTATCTTCGCACGAACTTCGGAAGGTCGAAGATCGGGAGAAATCGGGGACTTTCGCAACGCAAAGTGAAGTTATTAAAGAATATTTTATTATCTGATCTTCGAGAATGACCGCGAATCACCTTCTGCAATTACCCGGCTGAAATAACGGCCGGTTCTTTTCTTCTTCTTGTTCTTCGTCTTCTTCTTCTTCTTCTTCTTCTTCTTCTTCTTCCACCACCATCACCACCACCGCCACCACCACCACCACCATCGTCATCACCATCACCAACGGACTATCGCGGTCATTCGTGATCACGATGTTCCCGTCTTTGCGCATTAATCAGAAGCTGATTAATCTTGACCGCCGTCGGCGAGGGGAACAACCGTTTCCGCGATTAATCAGGCATTTGACAAATCATTTATATTCGAGCGGGCATTTTAATCCCGGCCGACCGATCGCGAAACAAAACGAAACGAAACGGCGGGTCGGGGCATTCCTTCGCCGGCTAATAACAGTATTTACGTCGGCAACGGCCTATCCGCGCTTCCTGTCTCAATAATATACCCACCGCGCGCGGCGAATTTTTCCTTCCACGAGCGAACGGCCAGGGAGGACGCTCGAACGCTCGCAGAAACGGTTTGGTCATTGAAATTCAAGCGTTTCGTTGCGAATAACTCGCCCACGTCGGGGCCCGACGCCGCCGCCGCCGACGCCACCGCCGCCGCCGCCACGGTATTGGAACTCGGCGAGGGACGCGAACAAAAAGATGAATAAGTAAATAAATAAATAAAAGAAACGAACATCTTCATAACTGTTCGAACGAATAATCGTAACTTATCCGTGGAGTTAGTTCCATTCGCAGTTACCCATGGTGGGGACCCGGACTCATGGAAATTCATAATCGCCTCCATCGTCATAATACGATGCCAACGCGACGCGATACGACCCGTTATTATCAGTCCTTTATTCGACCCTGTCAGTGGACTGACTCGGACCACCGTTTCGCCGAATCTACGAGCGGACGCGCTTCGTAAAACATCTTCGTGTTCCACGGGACTCCGCGCGTTCCTACGAATTTATCCCTCGGGAATTCCCGCGACCGTGAACAGATCCGGAGAAAACGATCGAAGATCGACGAACGTTTCGAGCCAGAGAGAACGAAGCGGGTTCTTTGGATAGGCGAGTGGTTGGGTATTGAGGCGATTCTCGTGGAATTGGATCGATCCGTGTTTTGAATCGGTTCGATTTACAGAGTTACGATCGTCGAGGGAATCTGAACGTATCGATCCCGACCGCGTCAATGCAAGATATACAACAGAGTCTTTGTGGTATACACGACACGTATAACGAATATAATTTATTAATTGTTTTGGGGGTTGAATAGTTATGAATTGACATTAAAATTGGAAAAAGTACCGATTTTTGTAGTTTTTCTCCATTAATTTTGTATATTTGTAAAAAATTCTTTACCTAGAACGAAATCCCTTTTCACGATCGGATCCTATATATAGTACATTTTCAAAGAAGAAACTGCGCGAAAATTAATTTCTACCGGCAAGTCAATCATTTATAATGCATAAATAACATGCATATCTAACATTAATATTCACAGCATACGTAAATATTAATAACGACGGCGTAGAGGAACAAATATTCACTAAAACCGTTCGCCTTCGCAGATTTTGCAATATCTTGAAACTTATTTATCATAATTATTAACAACTGTCATGGGACCATACTTTAAACAATTGCTAATAATGTTCTAGTATAAATAATGGCTAAAAAGCCATCAATTTCTTCAAATATTTGATTAGATCGAACAAAGACAATCGAAGTAACGATAAGTCACCTTGTGGTGAGTATATAAGGAGCCTCCACTTGCCAAAAATTTCATTTCAGCGGGAGCCTCCGAGGTGGACGGACATCTCGAATTTGCGTACATGGACCCCTTACGGACCACCATGGATGCTGGTTGAGCCGTTGGTAACCGGTACTGACCGCTGATAGGCGGTGGTCAGTACTGGCGACCATTGCCCAATATTTTTTTTTTTTTTTCTAAAGCTTTGTTTCTTTCCTTTATATTTACTCGCTGATTTTAATTCCTACTTGTTTTTCCATGCTTATTCTTTTTTCAGTGCTTCGTTTATTTTCTTTGTTATAGCATGACATGTATTCAACCACTCCCAATTATCAATTTGTTTCTCTTAGGTAGGCACATCGTTATACGAAGAAAGAAGAAAGAAGAAAGAAGAAAGAAGAAAGAAGAAAGAAGAAAGAAGAAAGAAGAAAGAAAAAAGAAAAAAGAAGAAAGAAGAAAGAAGAGGACACTCTCATCGCAGCCGCCGCGGGATATTTAGTTTTAAGTTTAGACTAAGTTAGTTTTAAGGCCACCATGTACGAACATCTGTGCTCTGCCAAGTAATTATCCAATCTTTAGCTTCTTTTTGCTCGCTTGCTCGTACCTCAGTCCGGCCACCTCTGCTTGTTGCATAAGCAAGTGACCGGCCGTGGAGGTGGACCGAACGCTCGATCGCCGTCTCTTCTGGTGCGTCCGCTTTGAGAGAGAACATGCTGCGAACACAGGGGCAGGTGTTCGCACCGGTCCCTGTGGAAGCCCTTGTGCCACAAGACCCTCTCTTCGTCATCCTCCGTGAGTCAGGTCCACGCTCTGCGTGGTTCCTGACGCGGAGTTGGGAGAAACGGGGCACTCCAAGGAGTGGACGGCGTCGCGCATTTCCTCGAGAATCGGGCCCACCGAGAGGAAACGGGACCGACCTAGTAGGATCACCTCCACGGTTCGCGTCGCGTATTTCCCAATTTTGCCTAATTTTTCCATAATGTAATTGCTCGGCAGAATTAAACGAGGAGATCGAAGGAACATTGATTCCTTCTATCTCTGCAGTTAGAATAAGTTAGTTTTAAGGCTGTGATCTGCCAAGCAATTATCCAATCTTTAGCTTAATTTTGCTCGCTTCCTCGTTCCTCGGTCCGGTCACCACTGCTTCTTGTACAAGCAAGTGGCCGGCCGTGTAAGTAGTCCGAACGGTCTATCGCCGTCTCTTCCGGTGTGTCCGCTTCCAGAGGGGGCATGTTGCGAGCACAGGAGCAGGCATTTTTGCCGGTCCCTGCGAAAGCCTCCAAAATAAGACCCTCTCGTCGTAAAGATGGAGAAACGGGGCACTCCTCTAGGGGAGTGGTAGGCGTCGTTCGTTTTCTCTGGAATCGGAACCACGGAGGAGAAACGGGATAGACCTAGTAGGACCAACTGCACGGTTCGTGTCGCGTCTTTCCCAATTTTGCCTAATTCTTCCATAATGTAATTGCTCGGCAGAACTAAACGAGGAGATCGAAGGAACATTGATTCCTTCCATCTCTTTGGTTTAGTATCTTCGTTTGTATCGCGTGTCGAGGGAGATCGATGGAACTTTTATTCCATCTATCTCTCTCCGGGTCTCCGCTCGCAGCAACCTCCACGTGGTGAGACCTGGTAATCGGTATTACTCGCGACGAACAATAATTTTTCGTCGCGAATAGTACCGAGCTAATTGGCTGCGAATTTACAATAGTTTTATCGTTTGAATTATGAGAATGAAATAAATGTAAAGTTAATTTATTGCATAAGCTATCATTACTTCCCGTGTTCGCTAACTTTAAGTAATATATCAGAAACCTTTTTGTACTTGCAAAGATTGTCCACTGCGAATAATGCCGACCTGATCGGCTATGAACTTAGACTAGTTACTTGGTATATAAGACTAAATTTTATATCATAAGATTGAACAATTTTTGAGGCGTCTAAGATTGTTCGATACTTGTATGACAAAGAAAGTAGAAATATCATTGTATGCCGAAAAAATATGTATATTCATTAAATAAACCAAACATATTCAAACTATCTTGTGTCTTTTAATTACAACATTCCTCTCCCTTTCCTGTACTGCTATGAATCACTTCATCTCCAAATAAATGACGTCATTTCCAACAGTCCGCGAAAAAGGAATACCTCCTACACTACTATGTTCTCCTGATACCAAAGTCTCGAAACCGACGAAAAATTTTAGCAAAAGTTTAGTAATCCGTTCGAAAATCCCGCCAAATCTCAATTCGCGGAAATTCTAGGAATTTGACGTCATTTCTAAGAATCCACGAAATCGTGCCACTTCTTCGCATATCATGTTCTCCTATTACCAAGTCTCGAAATCGACGAAAAATTTTAGCAAAAGTTCAGTAATTCGTTCGAAAATCCCGCCAAATCTCAATTCGCGGAAATTCTTGGAATCTGACGTCATTTCGAAGAATCCGCGAAATTGTGCCACTTCCTCGCATATCATGTTCTCCTGATACCAAGTCTCGAAATCGACGAAAAATTTTAGCAAAAGTTCAGTAATTCGTTCGAAAATTCCGCCAAATCTCAATTCGCGGAAATTCTTGGAATCTGACGTCATTTCGAAGAATCCGCGAAATCGTGCCACTTCCTCGCATATCATGTTCTCCTGATACCAAGTCTCGAAATCGACGAAAAATTTTAGCAAAAGTTCAGAAATTCATTCAAAAGTAATACTGCGTCGCGAGTAATGCCGAGCTAATTGGCTACGAATTTAGAACAGTTTCTTAGGATATTAGAATATGTAGAAGACTGTAAAGTAAAACAACTTTCTAATGTGTACGGAAATTTGAATATGATAATGAAACAAAATAATGAGATTGTATTTCCAATGTACCGATTAACTTAAATGAATTCATTCCGTGTAACACCAGAAGCTACCTTCTTTCCTTCTGTTTGCTTCCATTTCCTTAATCCGAACTTACGTCGTTACTGAAACTATTATGTCGATTTTTCACTTTGAATCTCGATCAAAATTACTGGCTGTAAGCTAATTAATCATTTGTAATACACAAATAAGAATCATATTGAAACATCAATATTAGTAACATGCGAAAATATTAATTACAATCGAGTTCCCAAATAAAAATTCATGGAAAGCATCGATCATCACAGATTTCGCAATATGTTCATTCATTGTAATAATGAACAATCGTCGTAGGACCATAGTTCAAGCAATTATTAACAGTATCCTAGTACAAATAATGGCTTAAAAGGCATCAGTTTGTTGAAATATTCGGTTAAATCGTTACCTCGCCTCGCATCGAAGCTGTATTTTTTAAACGCTGTTGTCGGCATCTCTGTCGATACTAACCGCAAGTAACTATTCCACAAACTCGTGACCGATAGTAAAGGAATCGCAAGTAGCACCGGTGCTCGTAGATGGTCGCCACAATGTTTTCGCAACCAGAAATAACGCGACTGCGAACAACGTTTGCTTCGTGTTTTACTCCCTTTTGCAAATGGCATCGATTCACTCGCTATCGCGTACCAACCGTGTACAAGAGAAGTGAATGCAAATGGTACCGAGGCTGGTAGGCTTCTCCACTTCGTTGCAAGTTGTTCAATTTTTGCACGATCGCGCAAACGGAACACTCGCCGATGTGGTAATCGTAAATAGCACAGTTCCCTATCTCAGTCGCAAATTGGTAGCAATCGCGACACAAACGACACTGCCTACGAATACTCGGAACGACGAAAGGTTAACTCGAATACGAAAATTATAGTTAACCGTCGCTTCGTCGTTTTATTTTGTCCGCATTCCACGCACCAGTTTAGCCGACCAACGTTTCTTTTCTCTTGCTCGTTCACAATTCGCCCGTTCTTTGCGGAACGAGAATTCGAATCTCCCAGCCCGATCGATTTTCGTGGCCGGTTGCTGCTAATCAAGAAAAGAAATAACAGCAGAAACAAACAAATTCGATGTTTTAATACAGCTTTATACAGGGTTTTTCTTCCTTTGCTCCTTTCTAAATACTCGAAGTCGTGTTTCAGGGTTCGAGGTTCGTTACCGTATCATTTATTTTCGTTAATATTTATTTTCTTGTAACACCGTATAAGACACCTAAGACCTCGAATTTATTCATTCTTTCTATCATTTCGTTTACTATCCATCAACGCGATGACTTTCTTTCCTTTCCAACCTATACGACGAATAAAAAGTACTAGGTTTAATTGCATCGACAAGTCGTATCCTTCGTTTCGTTAGGTATACGCATCGACGATACGGAAAAAAAATAACACACCGGTTGCACCGTCTCGTATCACTGGATACTCGGCGATACGATACGAGGATACGACGACAGATAGATACACACTTTTAACCGAAGGTCTCTCATTCGCTATACCGACGAACCTTGTATTCGACGTATTCGAACTAAGGACATTTTTGAATCTTTGAGAGACGATGACGATCGCGTATTCACGCTCGCATTTAATCGTCTTTCCATCCGGACAAAGAGTAACGATACGTTTCGTTCTTTGGAAGACCCTCGTGAAGCTTTCACCTAAATTTTTCGTTTCCAGACGAATGTCAAAATTGGTCGTTCTTCAACATTCTTCTTTCGCGATCACCGTGGACGTGATCCAGAATATCCGTTATTCTCACGGCCGTGGTCGGCTCGCTTGTACGGCAAGCGCGCGGCCGTACTCGCGAACTCTTCACGGGTTCTGGACTCTCGAGAGCCGACTAATGAACACAAAACATGTCAACAGCCGTGGGAAGTCGTCGGTGGCCCCGACGAGCGGCGTTCGCGCACCGTTCGAGAAAGCCCATGGCGGCGAACCCATGTAGAAGCCACAGGCCGCGTATCAAAAGACCGTACCTCCGTGATTCCACTTACGTACGGTGTCGACACGCTCCGTTGACCCACTATTACGGAGGATTCGCCGCGGATATCGTGCGATCCCTTTGCCCGAGAATCAACCTGGCGCGTCTTCCTCGACACTTTCTAAATATTGAACGTCAACGAAAGCGAGAACACCGAGGACGGAGACCGTTTGCTCCGTATCGGATTCGACGGCTACACTCTGTATCTTAAGACGATATCTCTGTAAATATTTATTCCTTTCGTGAAACATTTTATACAGGGCGGTACAATTTTTCAACCGTTTGCTGCTATCCTACGGGAAAAAACGATCGAACAAAGATCGATCGGTTCGTAGCGTAAAATAAACGAGGATGATAGAAATTTTGAAAGTAGTTTGTTTCCACAGTGAAAACTACTTCTTTCGAGTAGAATTAGATTTTTCGTTCTTGTTGTATATTGCAGGGAACACCGAGACGAATTTGGAAACTAGCATCGTTGTTTTATTAACAGAATTTTTAGTCGACGCATTATTCTGGGATCGAAAACGTTAAGTGCATCGTAACGATTATATATTGTTGCAATTTTACTTTCTCGGTAAGAGATCAATCTTTGCACGTGTCTCGTTATTTGTAGAACACATTTCAGAAGTTGCATATCCGAAAACGATGGAAAACAGTTTCTATGAATGTACGTTTCTGTCCATCTTCGTTTACGAAATATAAGAAGCTTCGATAAACCGTGGTAAACCGCTATATTGCGTAACAAAAAGAAATCACTTTCTTTAAAAATAATACTCAACGTCTTCCATACGACCAGGAACCATTGGAAGTGTAAACGGATCAACGAGACATCTCCAGGCTTGCCCAGGAAAGTAAGATGGTCAATCTGAACATCTCTAGACGTAATCGAATAGCAGAAAATTCATTGCGTCCCATGAAAAAGAATAATTAACACGTGCATGTGTACGAATCTTTTTAATTGCTTTCGAGTGTACAATCAACTCCCGAAGTGGTTCCTAAAAATTACAGGACACTGTACATCGAAGCATAACGAAGTAAAAATTCGAACAATATAATTTACCGAAAGAGCTCTCGAATCGTATTTGTGCCTAGGTCGAGCATCGACGAGTTCCATTCTAATTGCGATCGTTCTCCGTTCGTCTATCAACGCGAGGATCGAAAGCATTGCGAATACCAGGCGCGAAAAATATTTGTACACGCGAAGGAAGCGACGTTACGAGTCCACGATCGAAACCCATAAACCTTTTGTCGTTCGCCTATCAAGCGTTTCTTCAAAGAATGCGAAAATTACGGGTCATTCCGGTCCCTTAATTGTCACTTCGAACTTCATCCCGAGAGTGGAATTATCTGCGCGCAATGGTCTATTCATGGCACAACCCGCAGCCAGCTTCGCAGTATATTCACCTCGTGGTTTATTTGCCGATGTAATTGCCATCGAGGCGCGCCATTCTCCACACCTGGTGGAGTGACCCACACCTTTGGAACTCCGCGGTTGGACCTCACACACCGAACCTTCGGCCTACACGAATTTAGCGTACGATCCACGCAGGAACACGGAAGCACGCGAAGGAGACGATAATACAGGGTGTTCGATTTAAATCTTCCGACATGATTACGCGGCCGACCGTTGGTCGTTCGAACAAAGGTTTTCCTTCGATGATTGTTCAGAGCTACGGTTTATAGTCGATGAAACTTTATTCGAGACGATGATGTTTCGCGGTTTCTCTTCGGATGGAACTGTGAGTTTGTGGTTTCTTTTCAAAATACTTGGGCTTACGATGTTTTTATCGGTATAGTTAATTATCGATGAAATTTTATTCGAGGTTTCTCTGCGGATGAAACCGTGAGTTTATGGTTTCTTTTCAAAATACTTGGGCTTACGATGTTTTTATCGGTATAGTTAATTATCGATGAAACTTTATTCGAGGTGATGATGTTTCGCGGTTTTTCTGCGGATGGAACTGTGAGTTTGTGGTTTCTTTTCAAAATACTTGGGCTTACGATGTTTTTATCGGTATAGTTAATTATCGATGAAATTTTATTCGAGACGATGATGTTTCGCGATATCTTTGCGGATGGAACTATGAGTTTATTGTTTCTTTTCAAAATACTTGGGCTTACGATGTTTTTATGTATAGTTTAGGTATAGTTAATTATCGATGAAACTTTATTCTACGATGTTTCATAATTTCTCTGTCGAAGAATTTTCATATTCGATAACGAGTAATATTTAGACCTTCAAATTCTTTCGTGAAATGAATTCTTTCGTGGAGAATTAATTTTCAAAAGTAACGTTGCTCGAGTATCGATCAATATCAATATTTCAAGATGAGTATACGGACGCTTAATTTTAACGTTGCATCGTATATTTCATTGCTATTCGCAGCTATTAAATTACGAATTCCATACGAAGAAACGAAAAATCTTACAGTACTCGCGTCAATTTTCATATCTTCGCGATTCGAAAATTTGTTCGCTTATTTCTGGAACAGTCCGTCCAGAGCTAACAATACCCTGTCTGCCTCTTGAAAAATTGACTCATTGACTTCGTTTATAATTCCATCCTCGACTATCGCCTTCGTTATTGAATATGCATCAGGCGAAGCTCTAACAAAACTCTACGACCGTATTTGTTCGTCCACCGACCGAATTTATTTAAAGATAAAATTCTACCCTCCGCGATCTACCATAGCGGCGTATCATCCCGAGACACTATCGTGTTCCCGCGCCGGTCCGAGGAAAAATAATAAACGTGTTATTCAAATTGTACAGCCGCAATACCGCAAGGATCTAAGATCTAGGATATGCAACCGCATAAATGTCGCAACGATTCCACGCGGCCAGCGCGCATATTCACACATCGTAAATTCAAAGAATAGTAGCCTGTGCATATCCCAAGTGCAACCGGTCATCTGGAAGTTCGTAAGTCACTTCAATCAGCCAGTATTGCCGGACATATCGCGAAGGCAGCTTCGTTAAGCACAATGCATACGAATGCAAGAAATATCAACCACTGTAGCCCGTTGGTGCTCAGTCACGCGATAAACTTCGAGCGAAGCTGCGCAAAAGCGAACCGCGGATTACTGCAAAAGAGTCGTGCAAGACCGTTCGCTCTCGTCTAAAAAACACTCCTGAAAACGAGTTTCGGACACTCCGGGTCCGAAAATACGCTCGAAATTCGTTTTACGACGTTTCCTCGGTCACCTTTTCAGCCACACCCTGGTTTTCGAAACGGATACGACCGTTGAGACAATTATTAGCGCAATCGTCAACGAACATCGAACGCTTCGTCGAATTTCACAGAATTTGGACGATCGAATGCAATTTTGAAATTGGAAATTATTTCCAAAGATGGAAAGTAATTTTTGATAGTCCACGATTCTCTAGATTCTTCGATTATAGTTTGGGTTAAGTCTGAGTAAATGGTTTTGAAATTGAAAATTTATTCCTAGCGTATATCACTATGGTATAGATGCAAAAGAAGAAACAAAAGATGGACATTAATTTTTAACGGTGCACGATTTTTTAGTCATTCTTATATGCTTTGGTCCACCTGAGTGTAATATAATTACGTGACAAAAAGAATGGAAGACTTCTTTGGTAAAATACGAGAAAAGTAACGTGTACGGATCGAGAAGGAAGTAATCGGTGCTGATTATCGAATAGCAGATCGCGATGATGAAAAGAAGATAATATTTGTTTACCTTTGAAAGTCGGAGTAAACGTCCGTGTCGTTCGGATGATTACGAGCAATACTGTATACCGGCTTGGAAGCTGGGAATGAATTTCACGATCACTCGTTCCTCCGCGAGGAGATAATTGAAGCTCGTGCATGTACATCGAGGGCGAGTTTGCTCGCTCGAAACGAGTCGTAGCGCAATGGGGCCGCCCATGTACGCGTTTCGAGGGAGTTTTAAAAAGCGCCGTATCTCTGGAATCCCGCGACAAAGAATACCGGTGAAACCCGATTCGCGACGTTCATCATTGCCGTCTTAACTACGCTACCGTTCACGTGTACGGATATAGACATTAAGCGTAAGTATAGGCATTAGAAATGAGTCGTCGTGCTCACAGCCAGCAGAAGATTATAGAGTTGCGCGCGCGATAAAATAGCTTCGCACATGGACACGCATGAGCTTCCACGTATGCGCGGTAAAGGCTTCCGGGTCATCGGTCGGATAGGCCAAGACGAACCTCCGCGGAGAGGTCCTCGAGGAAAAGCAATGGTTCTTCGAGAATGTCGGGGCGAGGAGGCAGAGAAACGCAATAAGCGGCCTGGCGGATGTACGTTACTGTTCATCATTCTGGATGGTGAACCGTGCCGTTCAACCTCTTCCATCGGTGAACGATACTTACAGGCTTTCGGTATTTTCGAACGAGGCGCGAACCATAAAGCTTAAGATGTACGAGCGTTAAAACAACGTACGTTGCAACTGACGTCGAGTTTGACGAATCTCGCGAGCAAGTGACGCGACTGTCTCGCTTCTCGTCGGTCAGTTGTCAAAGCAAATAGAAAGTCACGGGGCAAAGGGGAATCCGCTCGCATCGGTAGCGATACAATTGCGCTCTTATGTGGATATATTGTTATTATTAAGTGGAACACGTGTGAAAGTCCACCGTGTGACGTGTAGAGATGCGTTCGCGAACTCTATCGTTGCATCTCTACACTCCAATTTTGCCAAAAACAGTGTATCGTATCGTGGTCATATTTTTCCAGATTTCGAGATCATCGACATTTGTTTAAACGGAACTTTTCATCACCATGACGCAATCATTGAGATCAAGACGAATTCAATCTGTGATACCTGTGATTCATGAAAACTAGCCAATTGATTCGAACAGCGAAATAACTACGACGGAAAGATTAACGAAGGAAAATCTATTTTAACAAATGTTTAAAATTCACTGACCCTCAAATCTGTATTTTATAATACAACGACAAAACTTATCGAACAACCTAGTACCGTTCAATAAGTTCCGTCGAACGACAATCTGGGTAAAATACGAGGATAAAATTGATTCAACGACCTAGTACATTTAATACCGTTTCTGCTCCCACAATTTCTCTCGAACGTTCGCAATTATAATTTGACGATCAAGTTGCGTCGCACGGATGATATCGTTGCCGGCAGCGCCTCGAGAAACACATCGTCTTAATGAAAGCCTTAATTGAATTTAACCAACGAACGAAAAGGGGTGGAGTCATGAAAGTTTCGTTAGCCACGATATCGGAACTGGCACGGACGGCCTTTTCACGAGTTGTCGATCTCATTAAAACCGAGCGAAATCTCGTATAAATACGGTAGTGGGGCTAGATCCGTTCCGCGACATTTCGAAATCCTGAAACGATCGGTCGTTAAATGGAAACGATCCCGGTACATGGCTGCGCTCAGCTGCCGAGCAGGGAAACTGCGACGATTCGATCTTTCACGGTCCTCTTTTCGACGGTTTCTGTTCCAATGTTTTCAATTACCGTGTACAACGGGACACGTAACCAAATTGTCGAAGGTTCGAGAAACAAAGGAACGAATCGTTTTCTTGGACGCTCAGTGACTCTCCCACGTTATCCGCAAACCTCTCTCGCTTGTTTTTTCATTCGTCTTTGATCGTCCGGCGATTCGTCTTTGATCGTCTGGACCTTTTTCTATCTTATCTCGAATTATGGTCAAATGTGTCAGTACGTGTAGATTTTCCGATTAAAAAGTAAGATAAGTCGATGTTGTACATATGTACCGTGAATGTCCACGAACGATGTGCCCCTTCTCTCTTTTCTCCACTCCTCTGAGAATTGGTAGTCTTAATTTTTATGCTGAGAAATATGATCTTGGTAAAGCAATTTACCCGTTTAACAACACAGCACATGGACGACACCGGATCAACGTCGACACACTCGCGTTATTATACGTAAGTAGTTCACGTACGTATACATCCAGCTATTTGCAACAGCACACCATCGAAGCTTCTCCGCGTCGTCTCGACAGCGAGATTCTCGACAAGAATGTTTTGCCGGTTAGACGACGATCGCATGCTGATCGCGTGCAGTCTGTACGGTGGTGAGATGGTTAGTTGTTCGTAACGAGTCGTGCTATCGTTAACTCGTTTAAAATACAGCGATACTAAAACCAACGGAAAAGTTCAGCGAGGAACATCGGGAAAAATATTGCTGCCATTTCTTCGGCATTGAACTCTGGTATACTCCTTTTTATGAAACCTTACGTAGAATTATACTATCCGTAGGGTGACAAAAAAGCGGTAACTCGTTCGCGAGGTGTCGCGTTATTATTTCTCACGCGACAGGTAACGAAAAATGAATAGAATTATTGCTTCCCCGGTATTTAATTCGACGAAAATTATAAAATTATTTCGTACGATAAGTCACGTGTGAAATTCACCGTCAGTTTTTCTTAATTTAATAAACTTCTATCTATCCAATACAATTATTTGTTTCTTCTCTAATTATCTTTGTCAAGCAGTAATGCAATGAACCCTTTCGATACTAACGACTACAGTCAGTAATCATCGTACGCTTATTGTATCCTACCGGTGATTATAATCACCAATCATCGTACTCTCGTAGCATCCTACCGATGGCTATAATCACCAATCATTATACTTATCCTATCGGTGACCGAAGTCACCCACCGTTATTTTCTACGCAAAATTGTATTATTAAAGAATTTATTCGATTCGATTATTCTGTGACGCATTTATTTATAAGTCTTTATACGAAGTGGTCCGGTACAATTTGAATAAGAAACTAATAATTTACACGACGCAAAAAAATATAAAATGTTAGGTTCTATTTATGTTCGTACAGTGGCAGTGTATTAGAGACTAAGCTCGCCATATCGAAAGGGTCAAAGCCGTTACTTCGATATTAAACTCTGATATACTACTTTCAGTAGAACGTTTCACAGTACACCGATGTGTTGCTGATTCGATGCCGTGCTTCAGTGGATAACAATCTCTGAACGTTCTTTCGTTCTGCACGATCAACATTTTTGGGCGAGAAAATGTCCCAAATAGACTAAGAAAATGTACCAGCACGCAAACTACAAACCTAATTGTCGTACATACGTTTGTAATTCTCGTTTCCATTTGTAAACCTGTATCTAAATAAAACCCTGTACTAAAGGTTTCACAAATTCAATAAATAGAAAAAGAACAAATAATCTACATCTTTCATCGTAGCTTTGATATTGTAATTCTCGTTCCCATTTGTAAACCTGTAGCTAAATAAAACCCTGTACTAAAGGTTTCACAAGTTCGATAAATAGAAAAAGAACAAATAATCTACATCTATCATCGTAGCTTCGATATTGTAATTCTCATTCCCATTTGTAAACCTGTAGCTAAATAAAACCCTGTACTAAAGGTTTCACAAGTTCAATAAAAAGAAAACAAATAACCTACACTTACCATCGCAGCTACGATACCGTAAAAATGATTACGGAGACATGGATCGAGAAAGACCCAAGAAACTCACCAGATTCGATTCATCGATACGACTCTTTCGCGAGGAAACCGAGAAAGATCCTAGCGCGCGAAAAAAGGGTCGAAACGACCCGTTTGAACAGCGGCTACCTACGCAATAATTGTTTCCTAATTACGACTGGACGCGAGGTCGTAAAGCGTTCCGAAGTATCGAACTGCTCGGCAAGTTGTGCATCACCGGGCCGTGAAGTACGATCACCGAGGAACGATAACCTAGCGTGGTATTCAATAATCATCGAGCCGCGGAGCGTTGGTCGGCACGGTGGGTCCATTGATGATCGGCTCGGGGTCAAGATTAAACCAGGGAGTGATTTTACGTCTCTATGAAGCGCGCCGATAAATCGGTACCGCGAAGCCGAGCTTGGCTGCCCCCTCTGTATCAAGGGTGCCCCCGGTTGGCGAACAGTTCCCTGGAAGAGGACGAAGAAGCTTCTTCGACGTTCGGTATCCCCGAGGCTCGATTATCCCCGCGATCGAGATGACCCGTGAGCCTCGACGACGACCGTAACGATCAACCTGGATACGCTTCCTGCAACCTCGGTAGGTGAAAGGTTCACGGGCGAAAGATAACTGATTGCTTTTGCCTCGCGGATGGGACCTAACGGGACGAATAATCTGCTTTAGACCCGGGAGAAGGTGAAGCCGTTTAATGAAGAAACGGCCAATGGTGGTTTGCGTGGTCAACGTCCGCGCGCGGGGAGACGTTCTTCTCGTGGCAGTGGCAGGAGGAAACGAGAGGTGGGATCCTCCGCGAAAATTGCAAGATCCGCGCGCGTGGCGGTAGACCGTTGACAAGATGTAATTTGCGGGAAATTGGCGTGCGTGCCAAACGTCGAAATCGCCTCGCGAGCTCCGGTATACGCTCCTCGCGACGATGCCCGAGGAATCTTCGACGAGAGGGTTTCGGCGCGGGATCACGGTGAAAGAGTTCATCGGACGAGGAGTTTAGGACCCGGGGGATGTCAAGGAATACCGAGAATAGGAATGAGGAACAATGGTGTCGAGTTTCAGTACAACGATCGAACGAGTTACGAATATCGATTGGAGCTATTCAATTTTCTTGAATTTAAGCGCGAACAATTTAGAGACGGACGAGAACACTCTTCGCGGGCGAGTACACAAAGTGTCATTTTCGAAGATTGATTCAGAGGTTCAGAAATAAAACAGAATGATAGTATCTTAAATTTTCGGTCGAACAATTATGTGACGATTGAGCAAGTTTCTTTGCGAATATCAATCGAAGGGCTTTTCGGGACAAGGGTTCTTAAGACCCAATAAATTGCATCGGAAGCTTTTCTTTTTGTCTCAAGAAACTTTACGATTTCCACGAATTATTGCAAAATCGACGATCGCTTTGAGTTCCATTGTATACGATTCAACGACAAGTGCTACCTTTATTTCAATTTGCAAACTTACAGGTCCTTCGATTGTACCTTCTCGATTCTATCCTTGCTCTCATTTGATCCAATATCAAATTTTCAACGATAGTGAAAAAAATGACACGAGAAAACACAAAATTCGGCCGAAATCGATCGAGAGGTTCGACGAAACCTCCGATGTCCAATTTTCAACATCCAAGTCGAACAGTCCTTTGTACGGCCAGCGAATGAAAAAAAAAAAAGAATCTTCACCGTGTATTTGTATATTTGTACCGCGCCAACTGTGCATATACATATTTAAGATAAGACGTTCGCCGACTAGCGTCACTCGGGGAACCTCGGGTATCTGCGTTCCCAACCACGGAACAATTAGTCTCGGGCCATAGAATTTCAAGCGCGCGTAAATCCATAACATCGACGACGACGACGAATTTCGCAGCGCGCTCGAGAAGCTTTGAATTTCAGCGCGATATTTAAAAATAATATCGTTCACTCCGCGACTATCCTAAATCCATCTCTATCTCCAAATATTCGAACGATCGACGAAGATCGTCGAAGATGGACGAAGATCCACGAAATCTCCGCGCGATATTTAAAAATAATACATCGACCGCTTATTTACTCCGGAACGAACGCAAATCCATGTGTATTTCCAAATATTTACACAATCGACGAAGATCGCCCAAGATCCACGAAATCTCCGCGCGATATTTAAAAATAATATATGGACCATGGTTCGCTCCGGGACGATCGTGAATCCATTTGTATCTCCAGGTATTTGCGCGATCGAAGACGATCCACGAAATATTAATACGTTTCTCCCGCATGTCGCGTCTCCGTTGATATTTTCGCGATCCGTGCACGGTTTCCGCGTTCGCGTCGATGAACCGCGTCGATTCTTCCTCTTACGGTGGTATCCTCCGGGAGACGCATCGACACTGAATTTCGTAAATATTTCGCGGGTAACTTTCCACGGAACAACAAACCGCGGTGTTCTGTTTGCCTATTTATCTCCGGTCGGCTGTATGTTTGCGCGCCCGCATAGAGCGCGCGGCGGTGCAACGGTCGCAAACACGCGCGAACACGGTCCTCGTGCCCCGTGACGACGGTGCAGCCCGGCGTTGCGACGCAGCCAGCGCCGTTGCAACACCCAGGTGTTTTGCAACGCGCCTCGATAGTCGATACGCCGTTTGCGCTCTTATCGGGGTGTCTAAAACCGCATATAGGAGCGCATTCAGGGGCCGTGTAAACACGCGCGAGCCTCCTCGAGATTCCAGCTCCAGACTGCGTAAAAACGTCGAGGCTGAAATATACGATAGTCTGTGTACACCGGTGGTATTCTGCAACATTCTTTGCGCAGTCTTTTGCTCTGTGTGCACGGTGATTTATCATGGAAACGTTCATCCCCCCACCCCCTTTCTTTCTTCGCGTCCTTCGAGCTCAGCGCGCGATCGTCTCGACGTAATTCCTCAATTTTCTCGAGTGAACTCTAATTAGGAGTATTGTAACGGGAATACCGAGTTCGCGGCTACCTTGCCTCGCTCGAGGATATTTAAGGGGAAACTTTTGCGTCTTCGAAGCGGTTTCCGAAGTTTTTTAAAAACCTCTCGCCGAACGAGAAACATTTCTCTGCCCGAGGTAGGTTTAAAGTGGTACGAGAAAAGTATAGTTGCGGGGCTCCGATGATCGATGTACTGCCAGAAAGGAGATGTTTAAGTTAAATGCGTTCTTTTGCGTTACGAATTTGTTCCGTGTAGCAACAATGTCGATTTCTAGAGAATATACGGGGAGATACATCTTGAAAGTAGTTTACAAAGCTTTTGGAAGATGTTTCATTGGAAGAGGAAATTTTTGTTGCGTTCAAAATACGTTTACGCGATCCTGGACAAATATGTGAGACTCCATTGAATGTTTCAGATATATTTCTACGTTGAAAATTTCTTCCCTCTTGAATTGCAAGACACTCTCCACTTTGGAAAATATTGATGTATTGGTTTGTTCGAAAATTTCGTTTTTTTTCTGGTGAAAATGAAACACGATTTTTTTAGAGTGTATAAACATTTTATTAAATTATACATTCTCCATTTTGGAAAACAAAATGACTTTCCAAACGACCCAATAAATAACGACACACGAGTGTACTACTCTTCGATAAGAAATAAAAACGATGTCCAAACCTTCGAAACGGACGATGTACGTTCGAATAGTTCCAAATAGATTCACCGCGATGGAAATTGTAAATAACGGGTTAACGAACATCAACGAGAACGACACAACCGAGTCTAATTGTTCCTTAAACCGACCGATGACTCAAGCCCGACTGCTTTTAAAACGATGTTGACCGATTACTCACCGAGAGCTTGATTGCTTCCTACTGCCAGGCCTGATAACCGAACCGGGAATGTTAACTTTGTAAATATTAGCAGTCTGACTCCTTTCGTGGTTTCTGCGAACACGAGTGCTTCAGTGTTCTCCGACCGATCACGAATTGTCCGTTTCGCGAGCATCCAACCTCTCACGGAAGATCCAATTGGACGATCTAATTATCGAAGACACGGCTGGTCGTACCACGAGATCGACCGCCTCGCGAATTTCGTTTTACATCCGATACACGCTCCGAGTGGCCGAATCGAAGTTTGTTTATTTATTTTCGTACGACTGGGTGGGACCGGTGGGACGTTGACCGGTGCTTCTCGAGAGAGTTGAAGTAAATAACGAGCCTTTTGCTTACAAATTTCGCTTTCAATTCTATCTGGGTACGCTGCAAGTGACTATAGCGAAGTTTGCTTATTGATTTTCGTGCGATTGAGTGGAACTAGTGGGACCACGGGACACTGACTGGTAATTCTCGAGAGAGAGTGCATATGTAACGAGAACACAGGATCCGGAGAAACTGAATCCACGTATCAAGATGACCATGTTTCGATGTACGAATTGTAATATTGTTATCGGAACGGCGCATATTTAACCAGCTACGACGAAGCACAATGGAAATATGTGAAACGATTTAATACGTGACACGTTTACATTGTATTATTATTTAGTCTTGTTTGATCGAATAACTCTGAATGTATCTCAAGGCAATAAAATGACGAGAATCTAGAATCTATCAGAAACCAAGATGGCCGTGTTTCGATGTACCAAATATAATATCGTATTGAGTTTCTAGAATTGAGAAAAACTATCTTTGTCAACGTCTATTGTAATCAGTTGGAACCAGTTCAGAAGAAATTATAGAAAATAAGAACCAACATTGAAAATTGGGATAACGCTCGACCTCGTGTAGTAAAAACGATTCGAGTCAAAATAATGGAACTTGGAACAGACATCCACTAGTTCCTCGATTTAAATAACCGTACGAAGGGCGAACAATTCAAAAAAGAACTACTAAACTGAACAACTAAACTTTACACGACGATCGTAAGTTATTAAACCGTCGAAAGGTTATAAAACGTGAAGATACTTCGACGAATAGAATTAATTCCAAAAGAAAAATATATTTCTTTAAAATTTTTTCCATAAAAAGTGACAAAAAGTTGGAGGGTTATAAAACGTAAAGATACTTCGACGAATAGAATTAATTCCAAAAGAAACATATATTTCTTTCAAATTTTTTCCATAAAAAGTGACAAAAAGTTGGAGAGTTATAAAACGTAAAGATACTTCGACGAATAGAATTAATTCCAAAAGAAACATATATTTCTTTAAAATTGTTTCCACAAAAAGCGACAAAAACTGTTCCACTTTCTCGATACACCCTACCAGAGAATTCGAAACAATCGACTCGGTACAAGAAACGAACTCCTCTCGTATCGCGCTAATTACCGTTTTTTTTTTCTTCTTTTTCTTCTTTTTTCCACGCGGAATCGGTTTTTCTTGCGGAAAGAATGGCAGTGTACGAGCAGCTATTAACGCGACGTTATACGCGACAGGAGAAGGAGAGAGATCAGTTCCACGAGGCGATTCCGTCTAAGAACGGAACAACGTCGAACACTCGGAGCCACGAATACGGCTCCCCGGTTCTGGGAAACGCGGCCTTCCGCATAACTGTTCGGTTTAATGTCTACAATAGACGCGCGAACAATGGGAAAGCGGCGACGCGGGTCTCGACTGGAAATAAATGTTCGAGCGCGATGTGTCGCTCGCAGTTAACCTATCGCGCGGTTTAGCCGAGAAATTAATACCGGTTACCGGCTGAAGGATGATTGACGTACGCTGCAATTCCTTAGGAACGTACGATAATCCAATGCACGGCGCGCAAACAACCCAGGGTACCATTAGCCGAGAAAACATTACAAACAATTGCAACATCCCCCGATACGGAATTCCCCCGGTCGCTATTATTTAAATTAAATCGCAACCACCGTTAAACGCAAACACGTATCTGGTGTTTCGTAAACGTTCAACCTGATTCGCCAACACCCTGTGCTTAGCGTCTAATCGAGTAATTACAGCGTCCCGTTGGAAAATTCGTCGAACAACGGGATCGTGCGGTAAATAAAACGCTCGATCAAATCGGAAGACACGCTAATTGCAGACACGTTGCTCATACCGTCCGTGACTCACGGTCGCTTTTTTCTTTTTTTTTTTTTTCTTTTCTTTCTTCCAGCTCGAAAATTGTGCTAAACGCGGTTGTAACATAATATTTCATCGACGTTCGATACCTCGACTTGCAATGAGTTTTGAACAGACGCGTCTGTTTTACGCTTTGGTATTTGTATGAGAACGAATATGACTCAACTTTGTGGAATAAGATGTTTCAGGTTGGATTAGACTCGTTTAAGAAGATATGAAAAATATTTTGCGTTCGATAAGGATTGATTCGAGAAGTTACGATACGATTGGAAAAAGGGATGAAAATGTTGAGCGTTGACAGAGAAAAGTCACGTGCTCGAGACTCGTCATTTTTGTTCAAAGGGTTAAGTGTATCTCGCGATAGATATCGAGTGCAAAGTTCCGCGATGTAGCGCTCGTGGACGATACCAATGCTTATATTTATAACCTCGTTGATTCGAAGGTCACGAGCAAAGGTATCTACCCTCCTGGTAGCGGGGAATACAAGGGGATCTGACTCGGAATACGCCTCGTTGTATTCCAATCATCGAGAACGAGTACAGAAGACCTGGACTCTAATCCCTAACAATTGGACGTCTACTCCTGGAGTCATTTTGCCGCAGAAGGTTTAATAATCCATTTGTTTCTCTTCGTTACAAATATGAAAAGCATCGGGGAGCCAACTTACCAATTGGGTACACGTGTAAGTGTCTTTAGAGTTACAGTACTGCAATTTTTTACTCTGTATACCTTAACAATTTCTTTCTCCGATTCGATAGACTTTTAAAGTGACAAATGTTGCGCGTAACGATTAAAGAATCAAAGTAAAAAAAAACTAATTATTGCACTGTATGCTCCACATTTAGATCGGACAATTTTCGTTGGAAGAATTTTATTACCAACGCACAGTTTGCAAGTAAATTGGAGTGAAAGAGTTAAACGACTTGTCCGGTATATTCAAACATGGAATCATCGTTGAGGTGTTCAAACAGTGGCACTGTCTTTGAGTTCACCGGCGAGTCACCCTGTACAAGCAACAGTGAACACGATACGTTTCTCCTTGCGTCTGGGACATTCGTTTACAAACTCTCTCGATCCATCGAGGTTCATCTTTGAACGTCGTCGAAGACACAACACAACCGACGGTTTTGATAGTGTGAATCATCGAAAGAGCTCATAGTTCAGAGATAAACCATAGATGACATCGGTCGAACTTCACCCCTCTAAGATACCAAAACAACCCATAGTTCATATAAGACAGTATCTAGATGACATCAACAAAACTTCACCTTTGTAAGGCACCAAAGCAACCGATAGTTCAAGAATGACACCTAGATGACAGTACCTAGATGACATCAATCGAACTTCACCTTTGCAAGGCACCGAAGCAACCCATAGCTCAAGAATGACACCTAGATGACATCGGTAGAACTTTACCCTAGTCCCCACTTTCACCTACCGTACCCAAAAGCGAACCAACAATGTAAAAACTATTGGATTGTTCGGAAAGTAATTTCGTTTTTTTTGGTGAAAATGAAACACGATTTTTTTAGAGTGTATAAGCATTTTATTAAATTATATATTATCCATTTTGGAAAACGAAATGACTTTCCAAACAACCCAATACATTTATATCTGGGGAAAAACATACATTAGTTCAATAAACAATGTTTTTCCTCCCACACACACACACACACATAAATATATATTATATATAACCGCACTCGAATAACCAGTCCGTGTTTTCCCAGCAAGTACTACGCGTTGAGACCCTACTCCTTCCTGTGGAGCGTTTCTTTACCTTCGAGTTGATATTTTACGGAATTTCTCAGCCGATTGTGTCGCGTTACAGGTTTACCCAGGACCGATCCGTGACAGTAGCGAAACTCGATCCAACGAAGCGCGCAACCGGTGTGTCGCGCATATTTGAGGGAAAGCGCCGGTTAACCTTTCCGCCCGATAAATTGATTCCCCATTAATGCCGATTACCGGGCGACCGCGATATCGGGGGGTCCCCCTTCTCCCCCGTAATGGACGGTCGACGTCAGAGACGCGCGTTAAACAGATACGATCTCCGGGACAGAAACGCGTATAAATTCCCGGCGCTATCTTGATCCCCGTTCGTTGCGGGCGCCGCTCGCCGATAGAGTCATTAGAAGATACTTAATAAATAGGCAAAACCCGCGGAATAAATTTCCGCGAACGTGGGCCCCTCGGTTGGTACACCTCCGCGGAAGCCCGCATCCGCGCTCGCGAGCGCGCAAGCGCACGGGGGCTCCGCGAACCTGGAGGACGAGTCCCCGACGCCGTAAAGATTACGGAAGGGGTCTCCCCCACTCCTTCCTCTTCGCGCTGGCCCAAACCCCCCACCACTACGGTAGACGGAGCGCTCGCGCCGACCGTAGAACACCACCCGGTGCCCCCGGTGACTTTTATTATTTCATCGGCGTTTTATCGAATTAATATCGCGTTACGGGGCCCGGTAGACTTTTATGGAATTCCCCCGCGAGGTTTACGGACTTTGTGGGTACCCGTAGCCGCGAAACGGGGCCCCCCGGTTCTCCCCCACTTTTTCTCTCCGGTCTTATCCGGCGCGATTCCGAGCACCAATTAACTTTACGATGAATAATGCCAAATAAACAACGAAGCGCGCCGCTGCCAACGCCACCGCGCCGTCGCGAAGCTATTACCGCCTCGAATACGCCGATGTCTGGATTCGGTGCCGAGGAGGTTATACCACCGCGCGGCAATTTATGCGCATAATTACGCTACGGTAATGGTTTAGATTACACCACTTATTACGCGATTAATAACGGCCGCCCTGTTAATGCGCCGCCGGGAACGATTTCAGTTAAGCGCCGCGAAACGAGCGATCCTCTTTTACCCTGAAACGGGACCACGAGCGGGAACGGGCCCAATATGTACGTGCTGTTTACGCGTATCGATACGACCGATCGATTTCCCGCGAGCGACGCGCGTCTCGAGCACGGAACCACACGCTCGAGTTACGCGCGCGCGATCGTTTCGGGGCCTCGAGCGTCGCGTCGCGAGTATCGTTTCCTTCGACTAAACAACGAGTTAGATACAAAGTGTACCACATGGAACGAAATGCGTCCTAACTGAACGACGAACTCGATCGACGAAAACGAAACAAAGGATAAAAAGAGACGTCGATTGGTGAAAATTCGACATTTTTTATACTTTCTTTCCTTTTCGTCGTGCGATCGAAGCGTAAAGAGAGACGGAATTTTTGTACGCGCGATGTTTCTCGTTGCGAGAAGGGTCTTTTCCTTATGTCAATTTTATGTGAAAATACACAGAGATCTCCGATAAAGTAACAAAAGTGAAACAAAATGTACCTAAGCAATAATACCCTACTGTATAGAACACGAAACATCTCGTAAAGTGTCAAGCTTATAACGGTCACCTCTCGATACTTTTACAGAATCGTTCCTCCTGTCGTTCCGCGAGGGGATATTCTATAAAAAAAAAAAACAGAGGTGCGAGTGAATATCGCATTTTTTATTTATCTTTACTCGAAAATGAGCCTGCACTTTATCTCGGTCCCTACGATCGTCCCGTGCGACAAAAACTACACACGTAACAAAACTATCGGAGACCCCCTCGCGACCCCCGTTGTTGTCCACTCCCCGTGCCCTCTTTCCTCTTTTTCCGTCCCCCTTTTTCTCGCTTTCCGTGGCCATCCGCAGTTGCTACACGTGTGCATTATACACGCGTGATGCACCGAGAGAAACACGCGGCGAGGAAGAGAGAGAGAGAGAGAGAGAGGATCGTATCTCATCTGGTCTCCCTCTCGTTCCCTCCTCCGTCTCGCCTCACCTCGTCAACCGAGTGGTCCTTCGCTCTCCGTAGATATCGCCCTCATACATTTTCATTCGGTCTTAGCGCTCGTAGGAAGAAAAAGAAGGGGGAGAACGAGCACGAAACTGGCGCGAGCGAGAGACCAACGAAGCTGGAACGCGAGGAGTAACAAAGAGGGGGACGGACGAGGGGGGGCCAGGGATGAGAGGAGCTCGGCCAACGTCTCTACGAGTTTCTCCTAATAAGGTGCTCTTCTTATCGCCGCTACTAATCGGACTGGCCTTACTAGGAGACGAAATAGACTCTCCGAAACCCGGTCTCCGCTTTTCCCCGCCGTTCAATTTGTTATTGCGGGGAAACGGACGCGATCCACGCCACGAGAACTCCGTAGCTGATTAGGCACGAAGCGCAGGATACTCGCACGAGACGGAACCTATGCCCCCCTGGAACAGTCGTCGAGAGTCACGCGTCGTTGCATCTCGGATCACGTGTGCGTAAATTTAACAATAATCGTCCAAAAAACTTCTGCAATTATTTCACCGTGGTGATTAAGTACCTTTTCGACGAAAACCACCGAGAAATTGAGGCCAAGGACGTTTCGAATTCGAAACGAAATTCATAGTAAGGAGCTTGGGTTTGCTCAAGAGTGTCTGCTCTCAGCCACCACAGCAAGGAATCATATTAATTTTATATTTTAGTCGACTGTGTATTTGTTTACACTTTCCCCGAACGAATTTGAGTGCCATGTCCAAATTTAATACGACTGCAAAGGGTCAATAATTGAGAAGGTCACGTCTGATAATGTGCGTTTGGATAATTGTAAATTAATTTAACAATTATTCGACGCACGAGCATCTTTTCAATCGTTTTATCGTTATAATGAATTACTTTTTAGGCAGAAGTGACCCAAAAATTATTCCACCTTTACAATTATCTTGTAACCGAAGATGATCCAACGAATAAAAGATGGAGAATCGTTCCGAACTCGAAACAAAATTCAAGACAAAGAACTCGACTCGAAGGGACATTAGCTGTCAATAATTGTAAAGATTCGACGATAGGAGAAATTCTTAAGCAAAGTTTGCAGGAAAGACTGAGCGTTCACCAGGTGGCCAGTCACTGGGCACAGGTGAGGTTGACACAACGGTTCGTAAGATTAAAGTCACCGTTCGGTGATTTAGGTTCGGTAGGCAAGGATGCCGGTGGATTCGCACGAGACGCATAAATGTTTCGCGGAATACCCGCTATCGAAAGCAAACAAGCGGACGGTAAACGTTGATGCATTACAATGGCCGATCCCGGACGTCGCGGCACGGTGGTGTATATCGATCACCGAAAGCGACAGCGGGCCGAGTATTCTTCTATAAAGTGTGTCCGATGAAAACGTGCCTCGTGAGAACGTCCATCGTGCTGGAAACTCGCGGTGAAATCGCTCCCGATGCCCGCATCGCGCGTATCCGACAGCCGATGCAGTACGGCGCGCGACGCGCACTAAAAATAAAACGAAAAAACAAAAAAACGAACGAAAAGAGGAAGAAAAGAATTAGAAGAAAGAAAGAAGGAGAAGAAGATGAAAAAGAAAAGGAAAGAAAAACGGAAGAAAGGATCGCGATGCGCCATCGAACGGACACACCGTGGTACGCGTCGATAGTGCGCTCCTTATTGCGGCCACGTAGGCTTGTTATAACTGATTTATGTTTAATATAATTGCGCCAGCATTCTCGGAACTTGTCGGCCGTACCAAAAAGTGCCGGGTGATGAATGATGGTCGATGCTACCCGCGTGCACGCGGGCCCCCGAGTGCAAGAAGATGATGACGACGAAGAAAGGAGAGGACGACGCCGGAGGATGGGGGGACCCGTTAAGGCGGGGTCCCGGAGCTTATCGCGTCAGCGTGTACCGGCGCAACCACGCCGAAGACTTCGAAAACTTTCGGCCGGGAGACCACTGGGGGGAGTGGAGGAGGTGGCCAGAATCGAAGCCAGGAAGCACCGGGGGTTACCCGGACGTTATCGTAATAAATCACGCGCGGCAGAGTCGGTCAGCTTTTCTGCAAACAATCTTATCGGGCGCCGCTTGTACGTACGACCGACGGGACGAGAACGAGGTGGACGCCGCCGAACTTCGGCGGCGTTGTGAATCTCTGTTGACATCGAAGTCGTCTCGAACGAACCTGACGTGTCCCAGCGTCGCCGGTGATAAATTGCTCGGGACCGAGCTTTCGCGAGAACGTTCCCAGTTCCACGCGGAACCGTCTCCTCGCGACTACGATTCATCATCTCGTTGCGATCCGAGCGTGCTCTATTACAACGTTTTCGATCCGAAGATTCTTTTTCGGGACGTCTTCGACGCGGAAGGATACGTGACCAGTCCGCGTGAAACGTTGGAAACGATTGAACGAGCGACGATAGAGATTGCTATGGGCAAAATTTGTCCGAGTTTGCGTCGAGACGATTGTGGGGAAATGGAACCTCGATGTAACTGTGCGACAGTTCGCTGGATCGGTGTAAAATACACGAGCAAGATTGGGGATACGAAGGATCGGGCAATGATACGTCGAGTGGCCTAGGATGGGGCTAGTTTCGAGAAAACGAGCGAAAGGTTCTTAGTAAACGCGGTCTATCGAGTGTCGTTAGTTTCGGAGTTACGAGACGCTTTCACAAGCTTGTCGTGGGAACTATATTGTCAGTTTAGTATTATGGTGTACGTGTGAGCGTAGAGCGATCTCTCGCTTTGGTTTTTCAAATAATCGTTCGTGGTTCACATCGCGTCGAGAGATGCCGATCACCGTGCGCTCACCCTGAAAACAAGCTTACATCGTGCAGAAAGATCGGAGGAATACAATCATGTTTGAACAAATTTTTCTCGTTACAATCACGACAATATACCGAATGATTCTTCGTAAAATTCTACTTCTAGAAACGATTTCTCGGAGCAGGTAAAAATTCAAACGAAGAGTTAATTTTCCTCGACGAAAGCACCGAGAAGAGAAACTCGGTAAGTGTAAACGTTACGTTATTTCGTAAACGAATTCGCATCCAACGAATCGATGACTTAAACCCTCCCCGATTTCGCTGGAACTACGTCGATACGTTCGATTTCACCGAGACACTCGACACAGATTCCGAGGAACGAGCCCGTTAGATTTAGGTAACGATCGTTTCCTCGTGGTTTCCTTCGTCGCGAATCTCGAAACGTCGCGGATCGTTATCGTTTCCACGAAACGATGAGATAAATTTCTACGGTGGTGGATCGGGCCGTAATCCAACGCGAAATAGCGATCTATCGTCGTAGTTTTCCCGCGTCGCGTTCAACGAGACGCGTTCTGCGCCATTTTTCTTTCCCAAGCATCGACAATGCGCGTTTCGTGAGCAGTTCGTGGCTGTTGCGTTACACGCGCGACCTCTGCCACCGCGGCGTATTAAATTCAACTTTACGATCGTCTATACATCACTCGGGAAGCGGCCGCGCGTTTCTCACCGGTTTCTGCGTAAACAAATGTAATAAAGTTCGCGTGGAATGTCTTCGACGATGATCTTTCCCCGGAGCTGTGGCGCGGCGAGCCCACTTGTGCGGCGTTGCGATCGCGGCGATGACATCAGAGGTCGTCCGGGTACTTGACCCTGCTGTTTTCCATAATATGGTCAATTAGTGCAGGACGGAGAAGCGATGTCGGCCTCGCGACCAAGCTTTCGTGGTTTACCAACTGGAACAAGTTTATCGGCAAACGTTGCGGCTCTCAATTTCTACCGCGTTACTTTCTAGCGTAGAAGGAGCGTCCGAGTTAACGCCGGTACCCTCCTCGATCCTCGTAATCGTTTTCACACGAGAGCGTGTAATGTACGACGCGACGTGTGTCAAAATGTAATTTGTGGCAAATTCCTTGATAAAACTTTCAGCCGTTTCTTCGAGCGAAATGTGTCTAGCCGCGTAGGTGTGTCTATAGGATGAGGAATAGGAGCGATTAACTCGCGGTAGAGATATTCGTCGATATCGGATTTCTATGGAAAGTTGAACTGAGCGAGCCTCGGCGAGGATTTCTTTTTTTCTTCTTTTTTTTCTTAGAGTCTCGTCCGTTTCAGATCTCTGAAAACGATTACCATTCTTTCTACCAACAATTGACCCGGGTCGCTTGGTAATCAGTCTCCGATAATTACGGTAATACAATCCTTCGCCTACTGTACGGGACATACGATACACTGATCCTCTCTGGCTGAGCTCTTCCGATCCAACTCCTGCCCCTCCTTCCAGTCTGCAAAATTGAACATTACCCGAACACTGCGTTACCGAATCCTGAACCCATCCTTCGAAACACTGGAGTTTCACCTCCAGCGTGAAAGGAATTTCCATTTGCAAAAGCAATCTCGTAAAGAAAACCAAGTTGTCGATAAACGTGAGCCTCGATAGCGAAACCCAGCGGTGCATCGTGCACTTTCGACCGATCGAAATTCAAGTCAAATTCTTCGATTCCGATTCACCTATTCTCTCTTCCATCAAAATTTCGCGTTGCCCGAACAACGAGTTACCGAATCCCCGGATACGTGCATCGAAACCCTCGGTCCTAAATCTTGCCTCGTCCTATAGCTCTTGCACCGAGAACCTTAAATCGTAGCGAGCAACCGCTACGAAAGTTTCTCCCGGGACCAAGTTTTCGAGACTCCCGATGAAGATTTACACTCGGCCGCGATCTTTCATTCACGGTGTACGAGCAAACTCGGTAGTCCCTTCGAGCGGGGAACTATCGGTGTGAAAGAACACTTTCGACTTTATCGAAAAGGACGTCGAGCCGCGTAATCGGTCCATCCATCCGAACGATGAACCACTCCGAAACACGGGGCAACGAGGAGCGGAGATTCGATCCGACTGAGCGCGACAAACGTAAAAAGAGAAACGGGACGCGGGCACCGTGTGTATTTGGGGGCACACCGTAGCGATCCGTGCGGAGGCATCGCAACGCTAATGAGAGATTAACATTTCACTGTTAACGAGCCACTCGTTACCGCTTGACACGTTCGTTCGGCTCGTTACACGACGAAATTATCAGGCTACGGGATTCTCCGGTGGCCTGGGCCGCGAGTATCGAAACGAACGACACGTAATCACTGTCCCGATGCCCCTGGACACGACGTTTACAACATTAGACCGTGAAACGACTTATACGTCGCCGGCGTCGTCCGGTACACGTACACCGTTAATAATCCCCTCGTTAAGAAACAAGAAAGCGTTGGAATGCGCGCCGGATACCTATATCTGACATTTGCGAACAGGCCACCGGCCGAACAGCCCGCCGCTACGAAATCGGACACCGATACCGTGGCATTACCGAGCTATTAATATGTCATCGTTAACGGCGCATTAGAGACGACGTCGGGACGCAACCCTCGCAGCGATTAACGGCAGTTTGACTTTTCGTTCGCGCGCCAACGACACGAATCGAACGCTCCGCGATATCACGGTGATATCGGTGCCAACATCGTGTCGCGGTCATCCGAGGCTGCTAACGATACCGTTATCGATAAATATCGATGCTTATCCGCCGAGTTGCCATTCCCACGGAACGTGGCCACGCTTGTCGCGGAAATGGTACAGTGAATTTTCGACGTTTCGTTCGCGAAACTTCCGGCTTTCGAGAGATCGAGAATCGTGAAAGAAACGTGGCTTCTTCGTTGAAGATTTTTGTTATACTTCGCGTATTCGGCGGTCTTTGGATTTATATATTTTATGGGCATTGGTTCACTCTTCTTCGAGATCGGAGAAGATCGCAGATTGTGGAAAATTGGATTGTTATTACGTTTTTGTTGCATGTATTGGGTTGTTCAGAAAGTCATTTCGTTTGCCAAAATGGAAATATATAATTTAATAAAATGTTTGTACACTCTAAAGAAATCGTGTTTCATTTTTACCAAAAAAAACGAAATTACTTTCCGAACGACCCAATATTTGGATATTTAATAGCCTTCGGATTATATAGTTTCGAGGTATTATACTTTTCAAATATAAAGGATGAGGTACGTATGGAGTTTATTTCAAATTATTTCCACGTTTCGAACCTATGTATTTGACCCCTTTGGATCTCGAGAAGAATAAATAAAGGAAAAATTATAATATAATAGAAGACTTATCGAAGTTTGAAGTTAGTCTCTTGAAGGATTCTTTTTCTTTTCTGTAATTTTGAAAAACATAAAAGATAGATAAAAAAGTATCGTACCGATGCGATTTTGTACGAAACAAAAGTTCCCAAAAAGGTCTGTGAAAATGTCAAACTAGTCGATGCAAAACTCCGTTTTTTCTCAACAAACACACCCACGTTGACAACCATAAATTCGCACATACCAAGATTTGAATAAAATTCGGAAAACATTAGATTATTTACAAGAACGACAACTGTTCTCCCACGATTCTAAACAGTATTCAAATTAAGAAATCTTTTTTCACAGACCTTTTTACAGAACCAAAATATTCGTTACTCTCCCGATGAATCCACCTCTCCGTAGCACGGATCACTACTATAGCTCTCCGTTGCGGGAACAGTGGATCGAGAGACGTTCCAACGTGTCGCTTTGTTTAAAAACAATTTCCGTCAACGCGAGGCGGATAGAGATTCGAGCGATCAGGAACGAGCGATCGAAGCATTTTCATTCGCGACGGCGACTTTACTTTTGTGCTTTACGTTGCATCGGCTCGTTGTTCCGCCTACACGGCAGAGTAATTTGCACGTACGCTGGCTGCTTGCCGATACGACCTCTGAATACAAGCGATGCCCTATTTGCAAATGTCAAATTGTCCATACGCATTACGTCCGTTTCTGCTACGTGCCGAAGTGTCTGCGAGGTAACGGCGCGAGCTTCCTTGCATGAAATTATCGGTCGAACAGCGAAATTCTCGTTGTCGCCCGAGCCTCTTGCGTCAGCGTTTAGACGGAAATTCTGAACGTGGGTGGTAACGTGGAATACATGCTTCCGCATAATACGGACAACGTTTCAACTTTTGGCCCGT
The DNA here is from genome assembly GCF_051014685.1 of Ptiloglossa arizonensis. Lineage (NCBI taxonomy): Eukaryota > Metazoa > Arthropoda > Insecta > Hymenoptera > Colletidae > Ptiloglossa > Ptiloglossa arizonensis. Next base: position 11,181,200 of record NC_135053.1, on the reverse strand, counting down.
GGTCTCCGATCGGTAGGTGGTCGAAAACAATTCTTCGGTGTGTAGCATTTGCGAAGTGTCTTGTTCGAGGAGTCTGATGAAATCGAAAGTGTTGGACGAAGTGTCTCTCTTAATGGTAACCGTGTACGCCGAGATGTGGGAAAGTTGGCAGAAACGATGGAAATCTATTCGACTCGGTGGTGCGAAGGATCATTGTAGTCACCGTGTTTGAGAACGTTGGTATTGAGGCGATGGAATGGCTCGTTTACCGGATCGATGTTTTTTCTTATCGAACAGGAATATCCACTTGTAATATTATACGCGTACGGATGCGGAATGTCGGTAGAAATTATAGAAATCTGTTTGGATTCACAGTGAGAGAGATAGGTGTAGTCATCGGTGTTTGAGAACGTTTGTACTGTGACAACGAAACGGTTCTACGATGGTTTTGTTTTTCTGTTAGAGCAGAGATATCTCTTGTATTATTAACTGTGTGTCCTGGAATGTGGAAAAGTTGACAGAAACGATGGAAATCTATTCGACTCGGTGGTGCGAAGGATCATTGTAGTCACCGTGTTTGAGAACGTTGGTATTGAGGCGAAGTAATAGCTCGTTTACCGGATCGATGTTTTTTCTTATCGAACAGGAATATCCACTTGTAATATTATACGCGTACGGATGCGGAATGTCGGTAGAAATTATAGAAATCTGTTTGGATTCACAGTGAGAGAGATCGGTGTAGTCACCGGTGTTTGAGAACGTTTGTGTTGTGACAACGAAACGGTTCTACGATTGTTTTGTTTTTCTGTTAGAGCAGAGATATCTCTTGTATCATTAACTGTGTGTCCTGGAATGTGGGAAAGTTGACAGAAACGATAAAAGTTTGATCAGACGTGCGGTGTATGAAATCGTTGTACGTGTTTGAGAACGATGACTTTCTTGGTCGCTGTTCGACTACTTTAAGAAATTAGAATTTCTTCGAATATCGATCGAAGAATTTCAATCGTTCGTCGTTCACAAATTATCCAAGAAAATCGTACATCATATCCTTTTTGCGAATCCTTCTACAACGAGTCCCTCAGAATCTTACATTTCTTTCACACACATAGTTCGTTCCGTTCTCCCCTATATTTAACAATCTTTAATTTTCCTACTGGTAACATCGATGTACTTGGTAACATCGCACGATCGATCTTATCATTAAGTCGAATCGTGAGTAAAACTTTCAAAATAGCAATTCATCGGCTCAGCTAGCTTCCCTTACAACACATTACGTCCACGTAAATTCGTATCGTAATTCGTTACGGGAACATCGTCGACTAAGAATCCAGCACGTTGGAACTTGATCCGGTTGCAACCTTCTCAAAAAATTCTTCGTTGCAAAAAAAGAACTCCAATATCCTGAATCTCCTTTTTGAACGAGCGAACGCGATAACCTTTATCGTCGAAACACGCGGACTTACCGTAGCAGCGATACAGACCCATCGACTTGGTAATTTTCAATACTCTTATCGCACGGTCCCCGCTCGCTCTATTTTCAAACCGGCGTGTACACGCGTACTTAGGTATCGCGCGCGTTTGAAATCGTGTTGGCATTAATCCACGAACGTGTTCTCGAATGACGAGTGAACTCGTCGCGTTTAAAAGGCTAACGTCGCCGCGGATCCGAAAACGAAGAATTCGCCATCGAGTCCGGATCGGGTACGAGGGGTGGGGTATGGGGACACCTCGGCCAAGGCCTTCCCGCGTTATTTTTCAGCGTTAAAAGAGACAGATGGCCAGTTTCAGAGAAATATTCCGCTAATGCCGACGTTTGTGTAGAACGCGGGCAAGATTGGTAGCGAGAGCCTGTCCAACGGGGCTTATCGAAAGTTATTTATGTCGCGTTCGGTAGCTGGTCCGTGTACACGAGGGAGACTGCACGCGTGCACGTGCTACCGAAAATTCCGTGAACACCTACGCGCGGCCCAGAAGCACCTGGCCGACGCGATAAAAAGAAAGGCGAGAGAGACCGGCTGATCCTGATAAACCTACCAACGTACCACCGCCCGGTCGGCTGATAAATCTGCGGCAACAAGTTCGCGGGACTGTTTTCGCGTGTCATATAATGGCAGGGGGGGGGGGGGGGGGGGGTTCCGCGGGCTTGTTTCGCCGTCTATTGTGCTTTTCAGTGCGCGCGATTGCAACGAGAAAAGAACGAGAGGACAATACGCCCGACGAGTTATAAACGAGCCAAACGGTATTAGGAAATATTCGAGAATTTAGGAGCACGTGCGGTAGCACTGGCCACGGAACACTGTAAATACTTGGTCCGATTAATCCCATCCAGGTGGGTATTTCCAGACCAATAAAACAGAACTTAGGTGTATCAATCCGCAATTAGTCATTTAACGTACAATAGCGAACGGCCGCGGATGACGTACGATGCAATATACCGCGGAGTGTGAACACAGTGGTATTACAAGTTTGATTTAGCAAAAAGGGTACGGGGACACGATCGCGCGTGAAGGTTCGATGTTGCGTCGTAACGACTATACGTTGAACGATATACCTTCACGCGAATGCGAAGAAAAATGAAACCCAGGTCGTTCACGATTATTCTTTATTTTGTGAAGAAAACGGCTGACGCGGAAAATTGTATTTTTATTTTACGGTTCACGTTTAGATTTGTGTATATCTCTTAGCGCGAGTGTTTCGAGTTTTTAAGGAAGAATACTAATTGTTTAATATCGTTTTTTCAATGGTATTATAATTGGTACCACCTAAAATAATTCAATAGTCATATTTCGTACACATTTGTACAAAGAACGAGAGGAAAATGCACCCGACGAGTTATAAACGAGCCAACAATACAAAGTGTTGGAATACAACGACATTGAACCATGCAGTACTTGAGAAGTCAAGGAATGTGTGGATGAGCTCGATACCGGCTTTCCTATTTTTTCCGTTGGTGTGTCGACGTGATCGTTACAATCTGTTCAGTTGTTCATAACAATACTCCGCTGCACGACTGTATTACATTTATCTAAAAATAAACGTCCTGTTTACATTTTCGCTTGTGCTAAACGATTCCATAATCCCACACAAAGTAATACACACTTGACTAAATACCCGAGAAAAGTATTCCCCAACTCTTCAAACTCTTCCAAACCTATGTATCTTAAAAACAATATTTCTCGAAGAAACATTCGAGATTTGACTCGTCACCCTAGTAGATCGTGAATTCAAACACCGAAATACCCAGGAGGGGATCGTGTACTTTGAACCAACCTTCGTTAAAATATTTCAAAATTCTGGTGAAACGTTACCCACCAAATGGAAGAAACATTCCACATCGAATTAAACGAATTACCATCCTCGAGCAAACGACACGTTGCACCCGTAACGTACCTTCGTCCCCAACGAGAAGAGAGGGTCGATTTTTGAGAGAAAAAAGAAAAAAAAAAAAGAAACCAACCCCGAGCTTGGCGAATAGTGTTCGCCCGCGTTCCCCGAAGATTCTCGGCTCGAGGAACAAGCGGAGTCGAGGGTACGGTGGATGTCAAAGGGCAAAGTGCGTCATTCTCGACGAATCCGCGAGCGTGGATCGCGTATTTACGCCGTGGTCCGGGAGGCACCTTCGTTTTATTACGAGCGTACGTACGTACGGTTCCCTCGCGTCTGCTTCGAGGGAAAGATAGAGAGTCGTGGAAAGAAGGGGGTCTTCGAGCAAGGAGGGCTCCGCGGCCGCGTAATGGAACGCCGGTCTTGGCTATCTAGCCGCACCCGCCACTAAATCACGAGATATTACCACCATTGTGCTCACAATCAGTCGTAATACCTACCACCGACACGAGTACCGAACCCGTGTCAGAATATACCAAACGACCGTCTGGGTTACCGTCGATTTCCGATTATTACTCGCCGGCAGACGAATATCGAGGAGGTCAGCGATTGCGCGCCGGAATCGCTCGCCGATTCGTAAATCGCGGCCACTCGCCTCCGCCAACCGAGATGATATGCGACGCGAGAAACGGATAAACAAATCGGCCCGACACGACGCGACGCGACGAGACGCGGGGAAGAAAATAAAAAAGAGACTGCCGGATCCGAGAATAGAACACGGTGTCTCCGACACGATCCTGCGTTATTATTTCAAGACTTGTTTTTGACGAGCGCCGAGCTTATACAGGGTATCCCCGAGACGCTCGGTCCGAGTCGCCAGGACGCGTCGTTGTTCGCCATTGGGAAATTTCATCGCGCGGAGACTTGGCGAAATGGAGCACCGTTTCAAATCTTTTTCATTTCGGAAATTACCGAACGATGGAATTTGCTATTTTGGAAATTGTACGTCGTTTGCGTAGGTGTCTTTTTCGTTTTGGTTCGTTTGATCCGTTTAATATTCAAGGGTGTTTTAGAAATTGTTGAACGTTTAATAGAATCGTGACGTAATTTTTGTTCCTGAGATCTTACACTGTTTTCGGAGAAGGAGGGAACGTAACGGTCGAAACGTCGCGAAGAACATAATTTTGTAAACAGGTATACAAGGAAAGTACACCTTTAAGGAAAATGACATTTTTCGGTGTATCTTCGTTCTTGGAAGAATGAAAAGTTTTCTTTCCCGTAACTCGCAAAAATTACGAACACTCTTAAAGACATCTCCCAAAAAGGAATTTATTCTCCGCGAGAGACACCGACTACAATTTTAAATCAGTGGACAAAGAAAGGACACCTCGACGGAGAAGAGTTCTCGCAAGCGACGTAAAGACTTAATCTTTCTTTCCCGTGACTCGCAAAAATTACAAACACTCTTAAGGACACCTCCAAAAAAGGAATTTATTCTCCGCGAGAGACACCGACTACAATTTTAAATCAGTGAACAAAGAAAGGACACCTCGATGGAAAAGAGTTCTCGCAAGCGACGTAAAGACTTAATCTTTCTTTCCCGTGACTCGCAAAAATTACAAACACTCTTAAGGACATCTCCGAAGAAAAGGAATTTATTCTCTGGAAGAGAAACTTTCCAGCTACCTACGAAAATTCACCGATGATCGCGTACGCGCGCGTTGCAATCTCAGCGCACCGCGTGATTCTCTCTCTCTCTCTCTCGTTACGGATATCGATCGTCGTTCAGAAAATGAAAATATTCCCTCGCATTTACCCACACTTGAACGTCGTTGCAGGAGTCACGGAACAACGTTCTAAAGGTTAATTACGCTCGACTGAATCCGTTCGACGAACCGCGGGACGCGTCGCGCGCGCCGCCGGTCGTCGCGGTTTCTTCGCGGACGCGGCATCTCCGCGCGCGAAAATTTGCATGCAAGGTTACATCGGTGATGGCGAAACACGCTATAAAGCAACGACACGGACGAGTATTGTCCCACGAGCGGAGACGGTAATTAACCGAGCACTCGAAGCCGCGGCGGGTGAACAAGTTTTACGAGCGTGGCGACGACGCAGACGGTTTATCGGACGCGACGAAACTTGCCTCGTCGCGATGAAATTCATGGAATCCAGAAGGTCACGCCCAAAAAGTCTGCGAGCGGTGTGCGTTCGGGCATTGCGACGATAGCAGCACCGGCAGCTGCGGTGATAACGCTGTATGATAAATAGGCGCATTCGCCACACGTGACTGCCTGCTAATAAATCCCATCGCGTTCTTTTTCCTCTTTTTCTATCGAATATCATCGTTCGAACTCCATTGGAAATACGAAATGATGAAACGGGGGGGAAATTGGAAAAACTACGGTTGTTGGGATACACGATGTCAGCCATTTACTTGGTTGTACACGTCGTATTTTAATTTCTGAATGGTACACAGTTATGGAAACGCAGGGATATCTGAATTATTTTTTTTGTAGAGTTCCTAGAACCTTCTGTTACGAATTTTTGATAGAAATTTATAATTTCTAATAAGTCCTATGCCATTTTTTTTTGAGCATTATTGTTCGAACTCTATTGGAAATACGAAAGAAACGAAACGATGAAAAGGGGAGAAATTGGAAAAATTACGATTGCTGGAATGTACGTCAGCCATTTACTTACACGTCGTATTTTAATTTCTGAATGGTACACAGTTATGGAAAGCTTGCAGAGATATCTGAATTATTTCTTTGAATTCGAACCTTTTGTTACGAATTATTGATAGAGATTTATTTTTATTTTATTGCAAACCATTGCTAATAAGTCCCATGACGTTTTTTATTTCTCGAATATCATCGTTTGAACTCCATTGCAAAAAGGAAAGAAACAAAGTGATGAAAAGGGAGAAATTGGAAAATATTGCAGTTACTAGAATTTACTAGAAATGTTAGGATACTTATCGAAAGGAAATTTAAAAATAATGTCAAGTGGAATAATGTTTCCCTCGTTTGATATTTTTCAGCGTAAAGAAAGTTGGTAATCGTAGCACGTAGATCAATTAAAACGAAATATTAGGGGTACAAATTGTTTTTTATACAAAACTGTAGTTCGAATCAGAGACTTGCGACGTTTCGTTGGTATTTTTCAAGTCCTCGTAACCGTAGTCGGTATGGTAACGTTGTACTACCTGTTTTACACACAGTTTACAATTATCGTTCGGACAAATTTGTATGCAACTGTCTCGCGCGTTTTTGTAAAGTTATTAGGAGTTATCTACAGGGTGAGGAAAAAGTTTTACTCCGCGACCGGTAACAAGTGACCTCGTTCCATTCGAGAGAAAACCTCTTGAAATTTCTTAATTTTTCATGTTCACTTTGCTCAAAGTATTCGATACAAAATTGTTCTTGAATTGTAAACAGTCTACTTTTAAATCTTCCTAGAGTCTTGATCATTACGAGCACATGTTTATTAAGAAACTTTTTCAAATACATTTCAAACTTTTTCAAACGAAAAGAAATGCTATCCACAATGTGTAAGGATTATTATATTATAGAAAATCTCGATTTTACTCTCTTTAGAACTGATGATCCAATCGGCATTATCCGAACTGTCTCTACAAAGCCACGATCGCGTTTTATGTTAACTACGCTTGAGGAAGAAATATAATTAACAAAAATTCGTCTGGTCGGTCGTCGAATCATTTTTTCAATCGCCTGTAGTTCGAGTAACTCGGCGTGCAATAACACGCTACGACACGGGGAACGTGTGAAAAGGTGTTGCACACCAATTGTACCAAACAAACTTTTTATCTACGTCTACGTTTTGCTAACAGCGATAATACTTATCAGGAGGCCGCGCCGATGACAGCGGCCAGACAAGAGAAAAGAAAACATGTGTATGTATTCAGGGTGTTCCGTCAATATGAATTTAATCTTATTGTTAGCGTTTTAGTTACAGATCGGGGGAGTAAAAAACTTGCAGCTTTCGGCGTACGACGTACAAACGAGGCAAAAATCTTTTATACCGACGATGCTAGACTTTCTTTTCGCGTCGAGCCGAAGAATCTATTTATTTCGTCTAGAAATAATCAGAACATGTTTCGTTTTTTAAAATAAAAACACTCTTCGTTTAATTACATTAGATTAGACTCAATAATTAAGCTCTGTTTATATTTATGTTTGTATATTTTCTTGTACGGTGTGATAAATATATTTTACTATTATTATTATTATATTCGTGACTATTTTATAATTATAATTGATGCAATTGTCCTAATAGAAATAGATTTTATCGATTATTACTGTGAAGCAAAAATTGTATTTTATTTTACGTTATCTTTTAGCCGTTAAGCTATATGTTGCCCAGTTCTATGTACGAATATTTTATTCCACTGTTATTAAAGAACAAAATACAGGTATTATACACAGTAAGTTTTTCTTTTTCTCTCGTATTAAATTTTATTTCTCTCGTGCCGTCTTTGAAGCCTTATGAGCAGTAGGTATTTAACTCCGGTGCCGAAAGGTTAAAGATGACGATGGGAATACTCCGTGCATTAGAATATAAAATTTGTACATTCTCCTTATTTCCATCTCCCGTTGCCGACAGATTCTCATTTTCAGGGACAATCGAGTCGCCTTACGACTCGAACGAATTATAAAATAACTGTAGAAACGAACCGACTATTCTTCTGATTCTTATGGAACGTAGCTTCGAATGTACTTCAAGATTGATAAAAATGTCGTGCAGAAATTAATTTAAATAAGAGTGCAACTGCATTTTGCAACAACACCGAATGCATCCCTGAAAAAGAGACTGTACAGTAATATAACACAGCGTGCAAAAAAAAAAGTGTGCAATTTTTCTCTACGATTTTCTTCTAACTTCATTTAAGACCAAAATTATGAAAAATTAGTCCAATTATATATACTCTATACAGAACATACTATGTTCGTACACTTGTTACTCGTCTTAGTGCACAGATTCATCTTCTGGTGACCCTCCAAATGTCCCTCCAAAACACCAAATACACTTCGAACTGTCTCTTCGGAAAAAGGAAATTTTTATTTGAAATTTCTCGATGGAAAAAATCCTGCTACCATCCTTAAAACGTCCATTGGCCCCGATGTAACGAGATGGTTCACGGTCGAAAGATATAATTGCTTGTTACTCGTCTTAGTGCACAGATTCATCCTCTGGTGTATCGACCCCCCAAAACACCAAATACACTTCGAACTGTCTCTTCGGAAAAAGGAAATTTTTATTTGAAATTTCTCGATGGAGAAAATCCTGCTACCATCCTTAAAACGTCCATTGGCCCCGACGTAGCGAGATGGTTCGCGGTCGAGAGATATAATTGCCGCTACATGGTCGCGATTAAATATTCATAGCCGGTTGTAGCAGATACCCGCGAGGCTGCTCATCGTACTAATTACGCGTATCGCGGGGCACGGACCCGGGGAGATCCGTGTCCTCATCGTCGTTATAAGAAAGGGGGCGTGGGGGAAGAGACGTCGTCGGTTTTCCGACGCGGCCATTTACCCTTAGTATATCAAGGTGGGATGTCGACGTCTTTTACCAACGGGGGTCCTTAAAATAAGTCGTAACTTCTTCATCGTTGTGTCAGTTATTATAAAATTTTCATTTTAACATCGATCCTATTAATCGTCACAAACGTACCAAAACTACCGTGGTCACCTCTTTTTAACCGTTACGTGCAACATTTGCTCTATTAAATTACGATTGAAACTATTCAAGGTATATGGAGTGAAAAATTAATAATTACTGAGATTGTTTTCAGTGAAGGATGGTGAGACTTCTATGTGCGAGAAATTCATGTATTTCTCCCATAAAACAATCCTAATTAAACTTTGTGGGATTCCCGGATGGTACAAACAGGTATCGAAACAGGGGGACATTTTACAAGTCAAAGTATTATAACTTTCAGCTGTGCTAAAGTGCATTGAATGATAAAAAGGGTGGTCGGATACTTGTATATTTTTGATCGAGTGATAAAAACATTACTACGATAAAAAGGGAGATGGTCGGATACTTGTACATCTTTCATCAAATGATACAAACGTTACTACGACGTCGTTTACATAAACAAAGAAACGTCACACGTGATCCACTCCATAGTTTCGAATCTAACCCAAACTCGAGCAACGTGTGAAATGCATAGTAACCGTACCGAGACGGTCTCGCTGAAGGAAAATCTGTTATCGATACCGTCCCGCGAAAATCTCGCGGAAATGAGGATCTGGCTGCTGGACGAGGCGCCGAAAGACGCACGGCGTCGAGCGGAGCAAATTTATCGCGCTCGGACTTTTATTGTCCCGTAAGAACAAAGAACGGACGGACAAAGAGGAGTCGGTCGAGACGGACAAGATGGCCGTGCCGCGGAGGGAGAGACAAAGGAGGAATATATTATTTTACCGCGGTAGGTATCGTCGTAACGCGGCCCGCGAAGAAATTAGGCGAGAGCCACGGGACGCATTCGAATCAACGCGTTCTCCGTCACGCAGAATGGGAGGTTTTCACGTGTGAAAAACTCCGAGGAAAAGCGTCGAGGAAGTGGTCAGTTCTGCGTGCTTTTCTAACAACGTCGACAGCTGCGCGAAAATTTCAAACGTCAGGAATCGGTGCGCACTGCTTTCTCGAAAATAAAACTCGAGGCGTCCCCACCATCGTCGTCGTCGTCGTCGTCGCTACCACCAACCCCCGTTTCCTCTACTCCTTCCCCTCACGTGAGGTAGAAAACTAATACCGGTTGCGCAAACCCGATCGCGCTCGTTACGACCGCAACGAAATCCTGTTGCACGCTATTCAGACGAATAATTACAACACATCGCGCGACCTTAATTCCATTATAATTGGAGTACTCCAAAATCCGCGGTTACGGTCCGAGTCACGAACACGGGGTCCGAAAGCGATTCGGTTTAGAACACGCGTACCTGGGTATCCATCGTCGTCGACGGATAATCCACCGAAACGAGATCGATAGATCGGTTCGAATCGAATTATCCGTTACGGAACTGATCCGTGTGTTTAGACTCCGGTTAAACCTATTCGGTGGACGAATCGTGGGAACGACGAAGACGATGGGGAAGGATCGAGAGGATTTGTGGTGGAAATGTGAGAAATTGATTCTTTTGAACAATTTCTCCAAGGGGTACGCTAGAACTATCGATAGATTTAGGTATATTGAGGTATTTGTCGTAGGTGTCTCGGGAAAATTGATTCTTTGTGAAAGCAGTTGACATTTGTCATTTCGACTGGGTTGGTAAATCTAATGTCGAGAGATACGTCGGTGAGTGTATGAGTCGGAATGTGTAAGTTTAATTTTCGACGCATCGAAAGAAGCGATGACCGATCATTTTGAAACTCTGCGTTTGAAGATTTTCAATGGTAATATTATACGTTTCTAAAATCGTGACAAATTCTCGAAGCGTGTGCAATGTTTTCCTTTCTTTGGAACTGAATCTATACTTTTATACGTATAATTTCAGAGTGTCGTGTAACGTGACCACGTTCCGATATAACAAGGTTCGAATCAACCGTATTATTAGAGGGTTACTCGTAGGAAATGACTCTCGTACTTCCTACGGAGACCTGGTATATCCAGTGCGATACGTAACACACGCGTAACGCGTAGTACGATGCCTGAATATTTTTTTCTTATTCGCTGGTATACCTCAAAGAAAAGTATGTTCGTAACTTCGAATTACCTCACCGTTGCGAAACTTTGCCCATCTCCTATACACTTTAAACTTCGGAGCCAGTGGATTTCAGCACCTTGTACCCGCAAAAAGTGCTAGAAACCCTTCGAATAACGTACAAGGTGTAGAGATATAAAAGAGAGACGATGGTCAACTTTGTTTCTCTAAATGGAGTCACTTTTCGTTCGCCTTCTAATACAGCGTTTCAGGATACGTACAATGGCCTATTAAAAGTCAATTACGAATAGGAGGTTCAAATCCAAAGAATGAGGTAAAAGGTTCAATCACTGATACTTTAAGAACCGATTGCAACGTTATTGCACAGCTTTTCATTTATCGACGAGAAACATATATTTTTCTTCCTATTTATTTTTATTCAATCTATTTACTTAAAGAAAAAAGTTATTCAACTTTAAAAATTAGTATTACTATTCATAAATTCATCAATTTAACGAAAGTGTTTATATAGTCACACCATCGCTATCGCCCGAATATTATCCGAAGAAATCTATTTTATTATTTTGACAATTCGAATATTATAATTACAATTTTTTAGACTGACGACAAATTACTAAACAAATGTATCCTTTACCTAAGAATAACACCTTCGTCTACGAACAAAAATGACCTATCCAAACTTTACCTACCCACTTGCACTCTATAGGTCACGTAATCGTTTCACCCCATATTTCCACGAATACATCGCGTCTCATTTTCTCGTTTATAAACTCGCCATCTTCTATTTTATTATTTTGCCAACTCAAATATTATAATTACAATTTCTTAGACTGACAAGAGATGACTAAACAAATGTATCCTTTACCTAAGAATAACACCTTCGTCTAAGAACAAAAATTACCCACCCAAATTATATCCTCGAAACCAAATAAAGTTTCTCCGAAACATCATCCGTCGCCAAAACTGAACCACTTGCACTCTACAGGTCACGTAATCGCTTCACCCCGTATTTCCACGAATACATCGCGTTTAATTTTCTCGTTTATAAACTCACCATCTTCGACCGACTCACCCCGTCACTTCTCCTCGGCACGGTGAATTCTCCCATTACTTACACACGTGATTCGGTTTATCTTTGGAGTTAAGTATACCGTTATACCTTGTACATCATCGAAGTCCGCGTTCGCGATAGATTTGCCGAGCCGCGGCAACACTTTGTGCAGATCGCTGGGAAAACGATCGAAACAGTCGAAAACGTTTCGTCCGGCTCGTAAACACTTTTCAGAGGAAATCGTTCCAGCCCACTTAGATGTAATCGAGCCTCCCGTTAAAAGGGGTGGTGCATCCTTTCCGCAATTTCTCGGCCGTGCATGATCAGCGCCGCCTAGTTCCGCGCGGCGATCAACCGGCCGAAGATGGAGAGAGTAAGCGTGACACAGAGGGGGATAGAGGGAGGGCAGAGCAGGATAGGATAATAACGCGGCGTATCCTGATTCCGTGAATTTATAGGCACGATTTCAGATTCGAGATAATTGATAGAAGGAAACCGCAATGAAACGAAACGGAATGGAATATCGGACGGTGGCCGCGATTCGTCTGGGGAAAAGAGGGGGTGCAGGAGGGTTGTGGAGGGGTTGCTCGATTAGTTCCCCGCCTTGGCCGATGCCCCGACTACGATTTACGTCCCGAAAACGTCAGCCGAGGCCATTATAAGGCCAACCGAATATTGATACTCGAGCGGCGAGAGCACCGCCGCCGGTTGCCCGCTCGAAACAAACGATAATTGCCAGTTAGACTCACGATTACGGTGAGTCGTCGTCGTAGTCGTCGTAGTCCTCGTCGTTGTCGTCTTTTCCGTGCGTGGCCGGCTTCCGTTTGACGATACGCGACTGCCTTGAGTACAGGTTATTACGTATCACCGATTTCCTGCTGCCATTCTTCCGGCGTCGTTCGCCGACCCTGCATTCCGACAAAATTTTTACCGACGACCAGCGCCGGATGCCTGTGCACCGCGTCCTGATGCTCTTCTTTTTTTCTCTCTCTCTCTCTCTTTCTCTCTGTCTTTCTCTCTATCTCTGTTTCTCTCTCTGTCTCTCTCAACTACGACCGCGTGGAACTAGGAATTTAGAGTGCAGGATACGATCGATGCGTTTCCAGTACGAGATTAGAGAGCGTAAGTACAGGCGTTCGAGTAATTGTTATCACTTTGGTCCCGAGAAGAAAATATAGCCAGGAGCGCGTAGCTGCGCGAAGAAAAGAAACGTTCGGGGTCAACGGTTTCCTCGCTGGTAATGGTGTTTCGAAGATAATGGAAATCTTCGCATTCTTAAGTGGATCGGTTCGTTTCCAGGACGATCCGAGACGGGGAATATTTTTGCAACGAGAGAAAGAGGATGGGGAGAACCGTTTTTTTTTTTTCTTGAAAGTTTTGAAACCGTTTTGAAGCGTCAGACGAGGGAGGATGAACGGTGCTGGAATACGAGATCGTAGAACAATTTTTAGAAATTGGGATTTGTAGTTTCAATACGTTGGTATACGATAATTTATTTTTCATTCCAAAACGCTGAATATTACCTCCGATTTCCTGACGATAAATCATTTTTCGTTTCAAGTACCGTTTTCATATTTTAAAAGGAGCACCCCTTTTGTTTAAAAAATCTGGCATTTTTATAGAAGTACGGCATTTTCATAGAAACGACGCAAATGCTGCGTACAGATTCGTATTACTAAAATCAGTGTATCGATCAAATTCGATCACCTCCAAGGGTATTAATAATCGTTTACAAGCTTGTAATGACTCGAATCTTGCACAAACTCGCTTCAAGGACCGACGGAAGACCGAGAAGCGGTAATAAAATAGCGACAGGCATCCTGTGGTTTGATCGGATAGGACTATGTTTATATACGTTTACACGGAGGCCAAATAGAGAAACTCGGTGGAAAGAACAGTTGAACGGTTTAATGAGAAATTTCCTGCATCGTATGAACCGTACACGCGTATTCTTTGCAGGAGTACTTTTTACCAGAATATTTTTTACACGATTAATTTCCACAAAAGTGCTTTTCACGGGACTAATTTCTGCAACAGTACTCTTTCTCGTAGTACTTTTTTAAACAATACCGATGCGACCGCTGCCCACGAATTAACGTTCCCCCAAATAAATATTTCAATCGATCTCGTCCAAGAATGTGTACGATTACTTAAAAGCAAGCTTTCGATAGCTCGAATCTAGCTCGAACTCTTTCAAGAACCAATGGAATACCGAGAAAACAGCCTACGATCGCCCAAGCACCACATTTACGTTTACGGAAAGCCAAAGTTCGGCGCGAAGTGCCCAAAGACCGGTGAAATTAATATTTAACTCCAAGCGGAGGCGTGTATCCACCGTCTCCTCGGGCTGAACGTCCCCCGAAGCAGTTTCACGGGTCGAGATTAAGTAACAATTACACGATTCCCGGTAACAAACCGGCGCCTAGACCTGACGAATACGCGTGGCGGTTGTGTCGTGGCAACAAATTCTCACCGCGGGCGCACCTGCGGCGCAACGTTTCGCGCAACCGTGTTGCAGGGCTCTTCTTGCTACTCTTCTTAAACCGGATTACCTCGGTCCTCTTCCGCAACACCATTCCGCTCCAAAGTACCACTCGAACCCGTCACGATCTCCGCCAGCTATTGGCAAGCGCATCGGCCCCGCATCTATAACTCAATCTCGCATCGTTTCGTTGTGGTTCGGACGAACAATCACGCTGCCTCGGTAAGCAGCTCTGGCTCGGTAACCAGCTTGTTTCCAGCGCGTAATAATCCTAGGTCCCCTCGCAATTTCTTACTTAATACCAAGACAGAGGGAGAGACAGAGAAAGAGAAAGAGAGAGAGAGAGAGATACACATACACCGACCGTGACTGAAAAAGAAACGACCGATCGAACGGATTCGCGTAGACACGTAACGTCAGTTTACGTGTACCACGGCCGAGGTGTCCACACACGTGCACCGCACACCACGGTGCATTCCACGGTGCAGGCCTATCCGCACGCGTTACGGCCGTGTGCATCGGCCAGATGTTGGCCTACACGGATGGAGATTGCGTGCGGTTTCGCGTGGATCGTCGACTGATTGACGTGAGTCAAGACCGCAAAAATGATCGCGACCGATCGCGGGCCCTCGGTGCATGTATTCGAACCGCAGCTATTTCATGCGCCCGCGACTCCGAGAAGAGTACCCTCCTCTCGCGCGGATATTGCCCGAGCGAAATTAGAATAGTCGGCAAATAAGCCATCCATCCCTCCCTGTTCCCCCGGCTTGTCTCTTTGGGTGGGCCGAGAGATCTTCCGGTCGGCCGCGAGTACGCGCGAGGTGCCCGAGCGGATCGAAAGCGCATTTATGGTCGTCGACGTCGTCGCGGCCGATCGAGCACCGGTGATCTTCGATGTTGTTAGTTAATTTCCGGGTCGTATCCTTTGATGGAATTGTATTAAGCCGACGGCAAAAATTACGGAAGGGTAAACTTCCTTGCAACTGTTCGAGTGTACGCTCCGAGGTACCTGTTCTCCATGATTCGAATAGGGACCAGAACTGGGGTCAGGCAGTTTTGGTCGCGATGCAAGGACGAGCGAGATTGTAGGTATCTCGGTAGCAAATTTCTCTCGAGGGATCGAACACCGGTTCCAGTTTCAGACTATTACAACCGGACGAACGATCCCTGATGGAATTATGATGAATCTTCCGGAATGACCCAAGGATAAACATCCTTGCAACTGTTCGAGGCTAGAGTTCAGAATACTCTCTACCGGTATACCATGGTAGATCATTTTGTTCGTGATCTTCGGATCAATTAGCTTACAGGTATAATCCTTGGTAGAAAAGTTCTCTCGGAGGATCGAGCACGGGTCTCAGTTTCAGGCTATTACAACCGAGAGACGGATTTTATCTCCGATGGAATTGAATTAAACTTTCGGAAGCTGAAACGACTCGTGAAAACATTTTTGTACTTTGCCTCTCGTTGGAGAGTCCAGAGTTCCTATACCATCGGAGATACTTTTCATCGTGATCTTTGTACCAATGGGGTTACAGGTGTAAGTTTCGGTAGCAAACTTCCCTCAGGAAATTGAACACTGGTTCCAATTTCACTCTATTACAATGGAACGATGAATCGTATCCCTGTTGGAACTGTGATGTATCTCTGACAGCAAAAATTACTCGAGAGTAAATATCTTTGCCATTGGAGACTAGAGACCAGAGTCTTCTCCTATACTGGATACTTTGTTCATGACCTTCGTATCAATGAGGTTATGGGTGTAAGTTTCGGTAGGAAACTTGTGTCAGGAAATTGAACACGAGCTCCAATTTCACACTGTTACAACGGAATGACGAATCTTATCTCTCATGGAATTAGAGTCTTGAAGCTTCAGCGGTAAAAATGACCTCGAGGGTAAACAACCTTGCAACTGCTGGTGATCGAACTCCAGAATTTTTCTTATTTATTCTGAATGTTTCGTATACAACCAGTGGACCAGTTATTCCGGGTCAGATCTTCTAGTAGCGGTGGATAACGGGAGGGTAGAAACTTCTGTTCGTGATCTTCGAATCAATGAGCTTACAAGCGTAAGCCTCGGTACCCGTGAACGCTATAGCACGAAACATCGCGCTCGGTATCTACCGCGGGATACAAGTATTCTTAACTCCTTGAATCGAAATCACGAGTCAAAATTCAATTTTAACAACATTGTCGTCCGATGAGCATAACTTTCATCTCCCTTTTCATTCTTCTTTATCGTAAATAAATTAATCAAATACGAACTGAAATTTTTCTCTCACACTCTACTCTAAACTCAACTTCGACGTACAATATTATTATTTGACAATACATTTTTAGCCACTACTATATCGACGAATCTATTAACACAGTTAACTCTGTTAAAAAGAAAGTTCTTTCGTATATATCGCGAAAAGAATCTCATTTCCGATGGAACTGTGTCAAATTCCATCAAAATAACCCAAGAGTAAACATCCTTCTCACCGTTGGAGACTAGAGTCCAGAGTCTTCCGTAACCGTCATCGATAATTCGAATACGAGAGGTCTGGCCATTCCGAGTCAATTCCCCCTGGTAGCGATGAATACCGTGGAGAAGATATTATTATAGTTCGTGATCTTCGGATCAACGAGGTTACAGGCGTTAAAGCCTCGGTAACCATGAGCGGTATGGCGTCGAACTCGCACTCGATGTTCGTTAATTCGTTTGGAAGCGTTCCGTCGGACTTCGGTTCGCTCGCCTCCATTGTTTTCACGAACGTCGGAAAAACAGTCGCGTATTTGTTTTGGTATACCGATGGTACGGCACCTGCGCGGTCGAAATGTTTTTGCGACGACGCACACTGCGATGTTTCAGCGATCCACCGGGACAAAATTCAATTTTCGAAGAGATCCAAATATATAACATTTTTTTGATACGTCAATAACGTAACGGACAAATTGATCGAGAACGTAAATATTTCTGGAAAGAATCGCCCAGAGTAATTATCGGGTTCGAAAAGTGTACGATTTAATATAAATACGAAATATTTTTGAAAGTATTCACTCTCTGAGGTCTTCGCGATAACAGTTTCGCGGATAAAACAACGAGAAAAATCGTTTAAAAAAAAATTGATACAATTTTTGTACCTGTAGAAAAGGAAACATTGTCCGAAGAAAGATACATGCAATTAAACCGAGCAATATTTCTTTCTATCAATTTTTTTTTTCAAGTCTCGTTCACGAAATCTTAAAATATTATACATTGCCTGTTTTGAATGCACAAAATCTGCTATTTTCCAATGCTTTCGCGAACTCTAAAATATTTCCTCCTGACCATTACTCTTTCCAGTTCCTTGGATAGAAATTTAAACAGGCATTGGCTACTTCGAAAGGTAACGACAATAACGAAAGTCATCCTTCGTTCGTACAACAAACCGTCCAGCAGACGGTGATTCAATAAACACCGTTCGTAACAATTGCGAGAAGGAAAACAATCGAGTTGGAAAAGTTGTCTGTGTTTAAATGACTCGAGTTACGGTTTCTAACTCCGTTCGAAAAAATTCGAATTTCGCCCGATAGTTGAATATTTCCTCCGAACGTTTTCCATTCGATACGAACGATTCGTTTCTGAAATCAGCTTCGTGTCTGTTGAGCTCCATTTTATAACGGCGAGAATAAAAATTGGTTTTAAATAAATTCACATCTGCCTCGAGGAAAAAGCATACGGAACGCGGTGTTGACCAAAGCTGATTGCAGATAAACGCTGATACGGGAGATTGCAGATAAGCCAGACCCGCGCGTCTGCGGCAGACGATGTGAATGCACCCTTATCTCCCCTCCCGCGACGTCGTTTACAGCCACCCACTCGTGCAACCCGATTGCAGTAGCCTTGAAGTTTGCAGCATGGAGAACCAAGGTCGCTATTTACAGCGGCCCGCGCGAGGGAACACAATCACTTTCGAATTGAGCGTATTCCGCTCGTTGCATGTACAGGGTGATCGGGAAAATGTTGCCGATCGAGGCATCTAGCACGAAACCTAACGCGAACACTACCGACTGGTTGCCTGATCATTTTGCAACTCGTCCATTAACGACGTATCGAATCATTGTACACGATACCGTACGAAATTCGAAGGGATATTTTTTTTAATGAATCACTTTATTAGCTTTTCCATAAGTATTTATTGGATTCATTAAGTATTTTAAGAAGAAGCTATGGATCAGAAGAATGATCGGTTCGTGTATTTTGTTATATAATAATGTTTTGAGTAATTGTTTCACTTATCCAGAATGATTCATTTTACTACTCGACGCCCATGGTTGAGACGTTATCTGCACCAAGGGTGCAAGTCAGCTGGATATTCTATATCCAAGTTTCAATATCTTTCAAATGAAAGAAAAGCATTTGAAAGTGTGGCGTGTCGCTTCGATTTTATTATCTACTCGATATCTCGACTGCACATTTCGTTTAAATAGCATCACTATTGCAATCGTTACGAATGCGTCTGTGATAATCACTGGTAATAAAATTATAAATTGTAATAAATTATTAATATATTTATTGTAATTTCTGCGATACTTTACCGATACAGTAGATGCATTATTAATAAGAGTGGTCTTTCAATGCCGAGAATAGATGAAAGAAATTCCTCGTTGGGAAAAAAATTGATCGCACGTAACGTTCTCCAATCGTTCTCCGTTTGAAGAAATGTCGAAAAAAAACATTACTGGCTATCGAAGACATCGCTTTTCAGTTACCGTGATTTTATCCTAAGTGGAGTCACTTCCGTGATTCAAAGGTCAGCTCCATTTCTTTAAACGGAGTCATATATTTTCTTTTTCCTCTACACTTGCGAAGCCGCGTAGAAACAGTTTCAATGACTTGCGACACGTAGGATCGGTAAAGTTCATTTTGTAAATAATGAATCGATTATTAACGTCGTGTTTTTCAACCTCGACTCGTAAGTACGAGAGACACGCTCAGCCCCGATGATAATCGTTTAAACATCGTCGAAACTATTAGCGATGTTAAAATATACGTCGGATGTCGACGAAAGGTTGGCGTGGAAGACATTACACACTGTACGCGACTTTTTTTTACAGCCGACGATGATGCAGACATTCGAAGCCAGCCGTTATGTTCTTTAAATACTTTCGTACACTCTGTTCGAAAAATAAAAAACAATGACCCCTCGGCAGATAAGGTTATTTGAGGTCAACGAGCCGGATAAGAGCGATACGCGACAGTCGTTCCAAAAACGGAACCTCTGGTAGACATCCTCTTATCGCTACGCATACTTCGAAACGTATTCTCTTTCTTCTTTTACCGACTAATAAAATTCTACCGACCTCAAAAACAATATTTCTCCTCCGCGTACAATATCAATTTTCTTTGCACACTCGATCGTTCGTAATTTTCTCGAAACGAGATTAATCGAAACGAGCCTCTCTTTGTACTCAAGATGGAGTCGATAAGGCAAGGTCCAATATTTCTCGATGTACGCCAGATTCGCTCGAGAAACTTTATTAATTCCGGACGAAGAAAATTGTACTATTTTCCGTTACCTATGAAATCAATCAAAATGGCCGTTTTTCGATCTAAAGATAGAATCCGTAAGGCAAGGTAAAATATTTCTTCGACGAAGTATTCTCGTTCCGCTCGGTAGATATTTACGTGGCTCTGCTTTATTAATTAGCGACAAAGGAACGAGAGAAAATTCCACGAGAAACACGTTAATAATATCGATCGATACTTTCATCGTAATCGAGAATCCATAAAGTAAGGTAGAATATACCTTGGATGAAACGGTCTCGTTCGATGGTTATTCACGTGGCTCGGTTTTATTAATTCGGGACAAAGAGAGCGGAGTAAATCGGGTCGATAATCGACCGAAAATCTCGCTGCCTCGAACGTATGTACTCGTAAAACCGGAACCGTGCACGTGCACTCTCTTCTTCGTTTAACAGCGACGCGGTTCTAGCGGGTGTGCACATGTGTGCACGCGCGTTTGTTTCGACAGCTGTCCCGGACAGTTTCGGGCTCATCCGTTGCTCCGATAAATACAGGCCTCGGCGAGCCTCGTGATTTGTTGCTAACGCTGGTCGCGTTGATTATCGTTGTCGTTCTAATTATCGGCCCGACGACCGTACGATAAAGCGAAACTGCAGCGTTGTTCGTGATCCTCGCGTTGCACGAACAGCGATCGACGGTTATATTCTTTTTTCGTCCGCGGGAGCGTGAATTATTCCCAGCTACGCTGTAACCGCGAGTTTTTCGAAACTTTTTTTCATAAAATGTAGGACCACGAGGATAGGAATCGGTCGATTCGCGGAATCACGATTTTCCCGATCCTCGTGTCGAAATTAAACGCGATATGGAGGAAACGTCCCGGCCAATGGGATTTCCGAGATTTGAATACGGATTCGCATTTTGTCCGGAACCGTTCCATCGATCTGGATATTCGGGGCCATCATCGACGGGATTCTTTTCCTCGAGCTTCGAACGCGAAAATGGCTGTCGCCCGCGGGGTTATGCAGGAAATTCGAACTCGGAAATAACGCATGGGAAATAAAGGCGGGACGCGGTACGCGTACGTGTAATGGTATCGGTGAGTAAGAAATTGTGGAAAATATTTTGTTCGATTTGCATCGACACCGTTTCGCGAAAAATCTTTCAAATATCGCTGCCGATTCGTACCGAATCGTTTCTTTCTTTCGATTCGCGGAACGAGGAAATTTCTCTACGCGTAAGCGAGTACGAAATTTCGTTTGCAGAGTTGACAGCGTTTGTAAATTTTCAATATTAAAAGCGCATAGTGACGAATTTTTATGCAATACGAACGAATTAAATATCACTGGGCGCGGTACAGTTATATCACTGGAGGTCACCGGTGACCATCGACGGCCCAGAAGTATCTTTAATCGATATTACAGCGTTCTATTACCGTACATTGTCGTGTCGTCTGTCGACCAATGCGATATATCAATATTATCTTCGCCCTTTACCACTTCCAAACGATACTATCTCATCGTGTATTTTCATCAAGGGGTCTTTAACGGCGGAACAAGTTTTTTTCGGGTAGTTTTAGTCACTTTTTTTACAAAGATACCATAAATTCTCCGACACTGATATTTCTCGTGCGTATCTCGTTACGTTTCGGGAACGTTCCGAAATTTATTCAAGGAAAGGAGATGAAAATTTACGTCAACGTCACTTAGAAAAACATCTCCTAACGACTTTCACAGTTTCGATCGTTCTGCTTATCCGCAGTGAAAGAAACAAAAAAGATTCTTAATTAGTATAACATTTGCCATCGTAGGCGGCACAGTTAAAAAAATGACTACGCTTTGATGTTCGACCATCGAATTTTCAGTTTCTTCAAACCTTCTGCAGGCTACAAAATTAAGGAACAAAGAAAGAATATATTTCCCATAATATAATACATAGTATTTAAAAAAGTACATTTAAAGTTTCATCGATACCCAGCTACAAGTAGTATATTCTCCGCTCCTAATTCTCTAAGAAAATACACGAAACAAAAATTAAATTTGTCCAAACTTCGAAAATCCCCTTACGATTCCAATCACGTCATCAATGCACACACTCTTCAAGTACTCAAGCACTGTACCAAGGTCTTCTTGCAACAGTTAGAAATTCGTTGATTTTCAAAACTGCGACGTTTTGCAAATACATTATCCGTACCCTGCTCTTTAAAATGGTCTACAGAAAAGAGATCGTTCGATTAAAGATCTCAAAGATTTTCAAACTTCCATCATAGAAGCTCCTCTCGCGATACGCTCTGCCAATCACCGATAAAATGAACTCAAAAGAAAATATCGATCTACGAAAGCCACCACTGGCCAGGACACGTCCATGGGTTTTCCTTCGTTCGCCACGAGTCGAATATTCAAACACCGATAAGCGGCAGCCGCCTACAGCGGAACAATCCTGTTTATCGCGCGTCGACCGTTGCGAAATAATGAAAACGAAATCTTTCATCCGTAGCCAGGGCCGTTTTCATTTCGCTGTTTCGCTTCATCCTCGCCCACCTGATACTCCCGAGCGTGTTTCTATCTTCGCCGTTTAATCACGGTATCAGCTATCGTAATTTCCAGCCGCGTTGCTCGCCCGGTAACGGAGAAAAGAGAACGAGCGCGGCCGCGTGCACACGGGCGCGCGTGTTGCACGCGCATGTGCGTCTTCTCCCGTGCATTGTGTTAATATCTCGTTGTCAACGATGACTGGCTGGCGGGGCCGGACTGATATACGGCCGACACACCCGTCACATTGCGATACGGGAGATACGGTTTCGCAAACCCGTGGCTCTGCTCTCGGCAGCGCCGCGCGTGTTCCCCGCGATACGTTTTCTCGCGTCGCTCTTTTCGACGCGTGCTACTCGAAACGCAAGTCGCGACTCGTGGATCGTTTTCTCTCAAAACTTACCCCGTCTCGTTTCTACGATCGTTCGCGTTCTTTCGGGAGAAGGGGACAATTTCGGAATTGGTGAACGAAAAACGCAACGAAGAGGGTAAATTGTAACGGAGAACTGGTGAAATAAATAATGGGGAAAAAATCAATGAAAATAAGACGAGAGGAGAAAAGAGAGACGCGATGGTAGAGGCGGCCGAAGAAAGGGAGACAATCGTTTGCAATTTATGATACGTTTTCGCAAATCCGTGGCTCTAATCTCTGGAAAGCCGCGCGTGTTCCCCGCGATACGTTTTCTCGCGTCGCTCTTTTCGACGCGTGCTACTCGAAACGCAAGTCGCGACTCGTGGATCATTTTCTCTCAAAACTTACCCCGCCTCGTTTCTACGATCGTTCGTGTTCTTTCGGGAGAAGGGGGCAATTTTGGAATTGCTGAACGAAAAACGCGACGAAGAGGGTAAATTGGAATGGTGAATGGAGAACTGGTGAAATAATGGGGAAAAAATCAATGAAAATAAGACGAGAGGAGAAAAGAGAGACGCGATGGTAGAAGCGGCCGAAGAAAGGGAGAAAATCGTTTGCAATTTATGATAACCTACGGGACATTAGTAGAAGCGCGCCGCGGCGGAAAGGGACGCGCGAGAGATCGGTATAATACGCTACTGGAGGTACGATCGAAATGAGACGTGTGTCTAGAACTCACGCGTGTCTAGAACTCACGCGTGTCTCAATTCTGCGAGGGGTCGCCGCGATGAGAACGCGCGAAAGCGTGGATAGATATTGGTGCGTTTCCCTTGGGTCTTCTTCGACCCGTTACGATCGTACGTTTAGTTTGTAAAGTACCGTAGAAGGTGTTCGTATGCAAAGGCTAGAAAATGTCTGAGGAACTTTGGAATATTGATATTGAATTTTGTTCGCTTTTTGTGTTTAAATTTCTGTTTCGAATTTAACTGAAATACAATCTCTTAATTGATTCGAGTAAGTAATGGATTTTAGTGGAGACTTAAGGTTTTGAAAAATTCCTTGGAAGATCGAAATGATATTGTCGCGAGAGTTTTGAGAGTATTGTATCATTGTGTTATAATGTTAGAAACTTTTGTAGATTTTGCGTATATTGTCGAAAAGTGTGAAAGTAAATCGTCGAAGGGTTAAATTCAGTTAGAACGAGTCTTTCGGTTTTTAGACTCGGTTTTCTTCGAGAATCTCTTAGAAGAACAATATCGCTACTTTTGTAAATGACTTTCGTCGAGATGTAGTTTGCTTGAAAAATGCACGAGTGAAATTGTTTTCCGATGATTTTTTCTAGAACGATCGTACAATCGTAGATTATGCAATAACAGAGATAGATATAAAGTAGCTGTATAAAAATTTTAATGAAACATTAGACATCTGAAATACCCTCGTTCGAGAGGGTGAAATACTCAACTAGTAGAGTAAGGACAATTTAATTACCCTAAAAAGTAAGTTTACCCAAATCAACGAACATTGGTTCTAATTCTTGAGAAAATTTTTGACGTGAATGAACATCTAGAGCAAGTTTGAATAAACATGGTTATTTAGATTCTTTCTAAATACGAGTAAAACATTTTCCTCCTACCGTACGGATAACACGAAGCGTACGCACACGAATTAAATAAATCAACGGGACATTCGTGTTTATTTATTTACCCCGTGTATATACATTTCGTATCATTCGTGCAAAACTAACGAAACGTTAAGTTTATCTTCGAGATTTAATCGCCGGCGCTGAGAATTAATCGCCGGTGGTAAGAAACGCCGATAGCTCGTTTAGTTTATGTAAAGTTAAGCCAACGAAATATTACGCTCGACCGTAGCAATTAACATTTTATTAAAACTTGCACACAACCTTCTCCGCGAATGAGACGATCGCTCTGTGTCTTTGCAACGAATTACGTAAAACTTACTTATACATGGAAATAAATTACGCGATTAAGAATGAATCGTTGGTGATTAAATAGAGTAGAAAATTAATACGAGAAACTACCGATAAATAATAACTTCAACTGGGACAACCGATCGAATACGGCGCTACTGAAAGGACAGCGCGAACTTCGAACTCGCTCTATGAATCGCGAGAACGAAGTAATGCGCGCTAGATCCTTTGATCGTAATATACTCTCGCACTTGCGCAACAAATTGATGGTACTCGAATCGATTTACGATATTTCGTTTCTAAATTTAGTTACAACATTTTACAATTCTACGCTTCGAGCCACTGTTACTTCGATGTCAAAAATTTCCATCATTTCGAAACACCATTGAAACTATCATTTCATTCTACAATTTGGAGTAAATTTTATTCGTATACCAAATGACGAGGAGAAACTATTATTTGACCATAGATACTATTATTTCATTCCACAATTTGGAGCAATTTTTTTCGTATAACAAATGACGAGTAGAAACTATTTGATCATAGATACTATCATTCCATTCTACAATTTGGAGCAAATTTTATTCGTATAACAAATAACGAGTAGAAACTATTATTCGACCGCAGAACCTTTCGCTTCATTTTACAATTCGAACCATAGTGTTTACGCACAACGAATCGAAGTTCCTCCTCGGTTCGTCGTTAAAAATTTGGATCCAAGAAGTTCGCCTCGTGAAGCACGCGTAAGGAATATATCAGGGGATGTTTACCGAGCCTCGCTAAATCGTCGTCGGATTACAAGACCGAGCAAAGACTGCGCGCAACGGGGGTGTACGCGACAAGCTGTTAATTATTAAGAAAATCGATATGCAGCCCGTCACGATCTCGGCCGGCTGACGGCCCACGAAAAAGGAAAGGTACACACAGTGAAATTGTGCAAAAGGGCCGAGTGGATGGACGTGACGTGAGAGCAATCAATCATTCTCGGGGATTTAAAGACTATCGGCCACGGAGAGCCACGGCGTGGAACGAAGAGGCGAGCGAGTAAATGGACGTGCGTGGCTGTTAAGAAATTTTCGATGATGAAATTCTCCTCGCACGAGAGGGAACGGATCGGAGCAGACACTCGGATAATTCTATGATTACCGAATGAATACAGAGGTTGGATATAATGTCTCGACGGTGAACGTTGTGCGTTTTCCACAGCCACGTACGTACAAAGGGGTCCAGAAAAACCGGAATGCCGATTCCAGGCATAACCGTGCATTTATCTGTCGCTCGTTGATGGATAAATATATACACGGTTGGACACGAAGAAAATCTGACAATCGCCGGATGTCTGTAATTTCGCGCACGTCGATTCGACGGTGTATTGTCCTGTCTTTTTTTGGTAACGTTTAAATATTCGTAACGTCGGTGTTCGTTCAATCGACGAATGAGAATGAAAATTATACACGGGCTGTGTTTGGCCGGGGCGATCGCGAATTACCGAAAGTGGCGTTTATTATTCCCCGCGTAACGAAACGATACCGTAAAATATTCACGAGCATGTTTTATAAAATATACCGTGCACAGTGTTCGACCGTAAACGATTCAAAATGTTATTGTAATATAGACGTTAAATATTGGAATTTCTTTCGTTCCACGTATTTAATTCAACGTTCCGAATTTCCCCAGTAACACGATCCCTTGATTGTTTCGAGCGATATGGTAATGTACTTAATTTACAATATAATTCGTTTCGTGGAGGTAAAGTAGCGTACCGTAACGGTGGAAAATTTATAAAAATTAAGGAAACGTTGCGTTCAAAACGCGCGTAGTTCCTTCCACGTTCGAACGAGTTGGAAAATTTATTTCGTCGTTCGCGTGAAGTCAACGCATCGTAAAAATGGTTAACAGGTTCCAAACACAGTGGTGACTGGAAACAAGGGTTAGCGCAACTATCGAGGTAACCGAACCGATGGGAAGAAATTTCCCTTTGGTACGATATCTGCAGCATCTACGGTCCATATACAACCTTCCGCTTTATCTTTGATCTCTCGGCAACGATCCGCTTTTGTCTCAAATCGAAAATACGACACTTGTTACCAAGTGGCCATACCTTTCACTTGTCAACACAATGCAGCAAACGAAGTGCACGGTTGCATTTACCGGCGTCCCACTGCATCGGCAATGAAGTAGCTGTAACTCAGTCCACCGTTGCGAGTCATTTCCATGCTCAACATTTCTGTCAAGAAATAAATAAAAGAGACAGGTGTCGCGTACGTGCCGTGAAAGAAAAAACGAAATGCACTCCGTGCATACGTGAAACGTTTGTCGATATAATAACAAGGAATCGATGGAATTACCCGGCGTGCTCGTCTAAAGTGTACCGTGTAAGTACGAAATAAACAACGTTCGGCTCGTTCGTGACAGTCCGCTCGGATAATTTCACCTTTGTTAAATATTTTCACCGTCGTCGGGATCGGGGCTGAGTGAAACTATTTTAAACGCAGCGTGGCTCGTTCCGTGGTGTTTTGAAAACGCGCCGTGGCAACGGACACGCGTTAAATTTCAAACGCTATCTCTGACTACCATAACAGGAAGAGGAGAGAAGAATTTCGTTTCAAAACACACTTTTCGCTCTGCCGCCAAACGTTTAATGTCCTTCCCGCGACCCGTTTTTCCTTATTCGTAGCGGTCGATGATAATTATCCTGGAACGGTGGCGGCAACGTTTGTTTTTACAAACGAAAGGACGTAATGGTAATGGGCGACTTCCACCTTTGGTCAGCTCCTACCTTGGCCGAATTCCATCGAACGCCTACTTCCTGTCGAGCCTCTGAATACAATCTACCGCGTTGCGTGCCACGTTTTCTCTCACTTTTTCGCTCCGTCTCTTTTTCCCCTCTCTTTTGTTATTACCGACTGTCCCTTTTTGCGGGCGCAAACCTGCTGGCCCGTTCATGTGCGCGGCTTGGAAATGCACCGGAGCCTTTCACGCGTATCGTCGATCAGCTGCACGTGCACTGGGAATACCGGAGGATTTTTCGGAATTTCGAAAAACCCGACCAACGTTCCGGCCGAGCCGTACGTTTTAAAAGAGGGAAAGTGGCCGACGCGAGCGGAATGCCGAGTCCTCGATCCTTGCTTTCGGCCCAGTGGACGAAACGAACCGTTTAATATTGAAATTAATCCACGAGGGTGAATCGGGAACGCGCGAATAGTCGAAAAAAAACGAAAAAAAAAACAAATGGAATAAATCGGGATCAAGTTGGCGAGATAAATATTAGAACATTGCACGAAGAGAGAAATACCGGGAATCCGGACCATTGTTTTCGGTTGTCGTCGGTACGAAGCGTTTGGAATTGAAATTAATTTCCACGCGAGAATCGGGAACGAGGAAATCGTCCGGAAAAGAACGAATCGGGATCGAATTGACGAGATGAATATCGAAAGATTTTTCGGTGAGAAATATGCTTTGCAAAACTATTCGAGTACACAAAAGACCGCGAGAACTGGAAACAGTGACTCCGATCGACGAAATTTGATCAAATCGTGGAAGAAGTTGTACCACGTTTCGAAAGAGGAAAAGTGAACAGGATATCGAGTCTCGACGAAGCATGTGATTGAAATTAATCCGGCAGGATAGATAAAAACGATCAAATTGTCAAAAGAAACGGTAAATCGCGATCGAGTAAGAAAGATAAATATTCGAGGCTAATGGAAAGAGACTTTGTGAAAAAATTGCGAGAAACGGAAGTAGAACGAAGTCACCGAGAACCAGAAAACGCAACTCGTTCGATGAAATTCGAACCGATTACTCGCCGTTCTTTTCACTGCGAAGTTAACCAACGGTGCGCGTCGAGAATTTCTTTTTTCTATTAAGAAAGGTGTGTTCACGAGTCGTCCGATGTCGTTTAGAGAACGAAAGAACAGCGAACGGAGAGGAGAGGGCGGAGGGAAAAGTAACAGCGAGTCGAAGGAAGAGGAGGCTGTCGAGAAACGTTTCTTCCCACGACGTGGCCCCAGACATTTGGTCCAATAATAACATTAATTTCGTCTACCAAGGAAACCTATTGTCCGGTTGATGCGTCCTACAGCGGATGCAGCCCTTTTATTCTATGTTACACACCACGGTGCAGGTATACCTACACGCGGGAATGTGTGAAACGCGCCCCGGTTCCACGGAGTTCACCTGTTTCGTTCGACGTCTTCTTTCTTTTTTAGAATCGCTATTCCCTCCCTCTCCCTTCACCTGACCCCCGTAATATTTACCGATTTCCTCTGGAAGATTCGGACAACCGACAATCTTCGAATTAATCCACCGCGGTCAGATCGGCGATCGTGTGAACAACTTTTTAACGTTTTCCGCTCGAGCTCTGTGTACCTCTACGACAAGATCGCGAAATAAATTTCAGCGAGAAAGTGTCGACGTGGAAGTAATAACCTCCGTCAAATTATAAATCTCTAAATTATGAATCTTTAAATTAAAATGACCAATAAATGCTTTACCCTCGCGGTTGAATACAATAATACAAATCTATACTAAATACGCGATCTTTGAGTTTACGAACAGTAAACTCTGTTCGTGAACTCTCTTTCAGCAGAGACGGGAATGTCTCGTAATTGTCTATTATATACTGACTCGGTTGCTTCGATCGAGGAATTATTTAATAAACTAAACGCATCGCGTAATTTCGGTAAACATTAGCAGAGAAAGATAAACTCAAAATGCTACAATATCCGTGAAAATATTCTCATCAGATCGCGAGGGAACGTTTGAAAACTATTCCTCGTGATCGTGAAAGAAGAACAATACGCGAATCACCCGATTGTCTCTCACAATCGGAGGTAAACACCGTACGCTCGTACGCGCGAAAGAAACACCTTCCCTCCCTCTTTCTCTCTCTCTCGTCGAACCGAATTTTCATAAACGATTGCAACACGCGACAATCACCTAATTACTCAGCCAGCGCGATTGCTCAATCGTTTGATTGCCGTAAAATTCTCACGGGGCTTCGACAAGCGATAAACTATAAAGAAGAAAAGAACGAAAAGAAATATTTACGAACCGTGTTAAGATTTCGAAATCACCCGAAATGCCGGCAATAAATCCACCGAGCGTTTTCTACGAGGAAGGATTGCACAACGGCGTGCAGTTCAACGACTCGCAAACCGCAGTCCCTCTCCCTCCCTCTCACTCTCTCTCTCTCTCTCTCTTTCTCTCTCTATCGTTCTCTTTCTACACCCTAATCCATTCTCTCAGGAAAGTATCCCTCGCCTCGGATCAAGATAACGACGAACAAGACGACGAAAATGGGAGGAACGAGTTCACGCGAAAAAGCTGAAACGTTATCATCCTCGACATCTGGCTGCGCCTTAATTATTTTCCCGAACGGGATTCCGGCGTCGAGCCGAGAAACACCGGAAGCGCCGGCTACGTGTACCAGCGTCGAAACGCCGCCGACATTCCGCTTTGTCGCCGAAACACAGGAATGCACTTTCAGCCGCGGGGCGATGCACCTTCCGCGACGAGTTCGGGACTGGTGCCCGCGGAGGCTACCGGGGAACAATCGAATAATTAAAAGACAGTTGTCGGCACCGATACGGACTCGTATACGCGTCACAGGTGCGCCCGAGCGACTAACGGATACGAGACTGCGCTTCGAAACCGATAAATGAAAAACCCGAGGCACCACAGACTCCGAAACAACCTTGCGCTCGACCTGACCCGATCCGTCGCTAGAGATCCACTCGAAACCGTACACACGATCGCGTTCGAGTTTACAAAATATCTTCCAATCGGTACTTGGTGCGACTTTTGGGAGAAAAGTGATGTTAAGAGAGTATCATCGTGAATTCTGACGAGAAAGGGCGAAAGAGATCTTGGAAAATTAGATACGTATCCTTGAACAGCTACTGTACGTGTAATATTTGTTGCTTGGTTGTGGAAATATACTGAAAGAAAAGTTTTGGATACGGAAGAAATTGTCAAACTTGTAGAAAATGTATTCGATACAATGAGAGTAACATTTTCTGTGCTGTTAATTTCTTTCAGTGTTCTCCGCGTAAATTGAACGCGATGTATTCCAAGGAGACAGAAAGATCGCTTTTCAGGTCGAAAAGAGAATACCAACAGGGTTGATTAATTTTTATTTACTTGCGGACCTTACAAAAGCTCAAACTGACACAATTTCTTCCATAACTGATCTTTTTTCTCTCTGAAACACATATGGGGTACGAAGATTAAATAAATCTCCGTAAAACCGAACTTTTCTTAATTACGAGAGCGATTACTTTCTCTCCCTACGATACATATAAACTCCCATACGAAAAAAACTTTTCTACTTAAATGCATAAAATAATCACAAAGACGCAAATAAAAAAACACAGATGCACCCGCGCGTAAAAACCTAACCCAAGAACATAAACAGAGACACACCGGTAAAAAAAGTAACCGTGAACAGAAGCTGTGTCCGTTTCGAGCGTTTCGAAAAATGATTTCAACTTCAAAGCGTCGGCCACCGGTGACCATCGCGGCAATCGTCGTTAATCGCATCTCGTGGTAACGCACATGGATTGCAGAAATACTTCCAACTCAATCGTTACTCGCCTGAACGGGCATAGAGCGTTTCTCGGTTATTACTCGTGATTTTTCGCGAGTATCGTGGTGTCTCTCCACCTCTCTTTCCCCCCCGTTCCCTTTTATCGCGTTCGCCAACACCGCCACGCGTATTTCACTCGGGTCGCGGCTTCTTACGATGCCGATTATCCTGCCAATTTATTCACCTTAACCGCCGGGCGTAATTGTTCATTCAATTACCATCGCCTATCGTCTTTATGCTTTTTCCGCGAAAGAAACCGGCGCGCGGCGTCTCGGTGCCCGCGCTTGGCTCCCCTTAATGGGAAACCGGCACCTCCGTTGGCTACTGTTTCGTCTTTACGCCCGTACCTTATACGCTCCTCTGCTCTCACTTCGCTCGAAACTCGTATCTCGCGGCGGGGATCGTAAAGCATCGGGACGATCGCGATTCCGTTCGGGAAGATCGCCACGCGTGAGCGTGCGTTGTATTATTACGATTATCAGCCACTTTCCCGCAGTTTTTTGCATGTTTTTACGGTTAGCGGTTCCCCGGTGTTGTATTATCCACTTATGAATTGTAATCGGGCCGTGAAGCTCGGGGGCGATCGCGAATTCGTCGGTTGGGATCGCCGCGGAGTCTTTCAATTAAGTACACCTGCGGAGCATTTTGTAACGATGGTAATTAAGCGTTAAACCGCTTGGAAATTTACGCGCACGGCGATCGTCGATATTTCGAGGATAAACTTTACGATATATCAACGATCGAACCGGTGGGAAATCGTAATCGATTTTCTCAGAACGAATAGAGTTCTTTGCGTATCCTGCATTGTGTTCTGCTTTGGGAAAAACACGGTTAGATTTGGATCGAAAAGAAAATAGAAATTGGTGGGTGATATTTCTATATCATCTAGATTGAATATTTTTATAGAAGAAATTACTGGCTGGAACCGGTGGGACTTTTTGTAATCGATTTTTTCAGAACAAATAGAGTTCTTTGCGTATCCTGCACTGTGTTCTACTTTGGGAAAAACACGGCTCGATTTGGATCGGAAAGAAAATAGAAATTGTTTGGTGATATTCTTATAGATTGAATATTGTTATAGAAGAAATTACTGGCTGGAACCGCTGGGAAATCGTAATCGATTTTTTCAGAACAAATAGAGTTCTTTGCCTATCCTGCATTGTGTTCTGCTTTGGGAATAACACGGTTAGATTTGGATCACAAAGAAAATAGAAATCGATAGATGATATTCTTATAGATTGAATATTTTTATAGAAGAAATTACGTTTGTAAAGTGTGGATGGAAATTCGTTCGTCGTTCTTCACCTGGTAACTCTACGCGTAGATAATCTTTTATTTATAATTCGTACAAAATCTCTACGCGAAGGAACGAACGATTATTGAACCCAATGGTTAAATCTAGCGAGATCTGGATTCAGAGGGTTAAGAAACCACGTAGACAGGGCGATGTATCGCAAACGAAGTAAAAATAATCCATTTAATAACGTTATACGTAGCATAAAATCGGAACGTGTTATCCGGATAACGTGTCGGGGACGCAGGTGTACAGTCGAGAGCGAAGAAAAACTCTCGATCGATACGTCGTATCGGGAAAAGATCGCGCGCAAGAAAGGAAACGTGATCGAAGAGGATCGTGATCATAAGACACGATATACGGGCAGCCTCTGTCTCCTCTTTGTTTCTTCGTCTATCATTGTCCGATACAGCATTTCAACCTTTATCTCGGATCTTCGATCTCGATGCAGCCTTAATAAATATAATACATAGTAACCCCGCCGTTCAACGTCTACCATACTGTCATCCTCCTGAGTAATTTCTTCCTGTCGATCGCAGATAACGGTACGATCGTTTTCTAGAGGACCGGCAGGTTGACTGCCATGTTTTGACCGAGCTGATAGCTACCGATTAGTTACGTGGAAACGAATTGTTTCGCGTGTCGGTGATAGTCCTTTGTACGCTCGAATCGGGAACAGAGATAACGATACGACTTTTAACTTTCGACGTTCGTCGTTGGATTATTTATTTCTTTCCGCGAACAATTGCCACTATCGGAAAGCCCGTACCCGATCGACGGTTCTCAGACTTTCTCGATCGTTTCTCGGTTCCGTGAACCGACCTTCGTTGTCTCGGGATCTAGAAAAATATTCGAGAACATCGAAGAGAAAACGTTGCAAACGTACACTCGAATCGGATGATTCCTGATTCAAAAGGAAGTATTGAATAATCTTACGCTTGCATAAAAGTGAACTACGATACGAAAGATTATAATTTTACTTTTTATTCGCGCTGTGAAAATCGAGAATATTAAATTCACATCGATCTTCTTCGAGGTAGATCCCTTTCCAGGTTGATCCTCATATCCGAGGATCACGCTCTCTTAAACTTTTATTCCAGTTGAACCATTATAAATTTTATTCGCTCGAATTTCTCCCATTCTAAACAACGAGTAGGAAAGTTATTTATTATCGATTCGTCACTAAGAACATCCAATTATAATTTCTAAACAACGAGTAACGGATGAAAAGTTACTAAAATCGTTCGATTCGTTACTAAACTCATTCCACGTCTCTTCGTTCCTAAAATCAATCCACGTCTCTTCGTTACTAAAAATCATTCCTCGTCTCATCGTTCCGGCGAGTGTCACGCGTGTCGAGTACCCCGAAAGAAATTCCAATCGAGCTGGTAATTTCCAATCGGGTTCAAGCAACGAATCCTCCCTCGACGATCGAGCGCGCCAAGAAACGTTGCCCATTACGGGGCCACAATGCGCAACGGGACAACGACTACGAGTACGATCGTGACAGCCGCGCGAGGCTCTTTCGCAGTAACGCATTCTACTCCAATTTTCGTTCGTATCTCATTATCGTTGATTCCGCAGATGTTATCGCAAAGAACGCTGCGATCGCTGACCGGCGCGAACCGTGCAAGAATCGTCCTTTGCCTTCTGGCCTCTCCCTGTTTTTGTCTTTGTTGGCTGTCGAGCTTCCCGCGAACGTGTCCACGCATTAATGCCCCCCGCGCACGCACGTGTCCTACCCGCGACTGCATAGATCCTGGCCAGGCGGCGCGCGTCCATTTCCTGCTAATTAAATTAGTGTATCGGCCACTGGCCAGTGTCGTGCGCGGACCGTGTGGAACCGCGGGATCCTCTCTTTCTCTTTCGTCGGTTCTTTCCTTTTTTTTTTTTCTTTTTTTTTCTCCCCCTCTTTCTTCGCCACTCCGCGGGTTTAACGACCCCTTTCGCCTCTCTCCTTTCCCGACTCCGCTACCTCCATCTTCATCAGTCGTGGCCACCGATTCCCGGGAGACTCGTATCAGACGCGGCTGTTGTTCTCATTAGGATAAAACATAGGAGCAGGAGCCGTTAACCGGATTACCGGACACGACAGCGTGCATTGCTGGACGTCCGGACATCTGGATGGGGAAAGGGGCACGGTTCGGATAACGCGTTACCTCGCTGATGGTACGTAATTTATGGTATAAATATGTTATTGGACCGAGGTAAAAAGAAAAAAAGGAGCGTTAAGGACGGTGAGAATGTCCAATGCGTAAGTTTTGGTATATATGCATCGACGAGTTGGAGACGAGTGCGAGTGTAAAATTAATCACTTTCGAATAATCTCGAAAGAGTATCTATAGAAGAGTGCGAAAGGAGTGTCTTGTAACAGTGATTCGTGTAGTCTCTCGAGTTTAATTAGTGTGAAAAGCTATTTTTTCAAGTATCTCAAAATGTGATTTTTGCACTTGTACTCGTTCAAATATGCACCGTGGGACAAAATTCAGGGAGAAAATGGATCTAGTACGAGTGCCTAACATTGTATCCTGTACGAAAGCAATCACAGTAGCGTGTAGCGAAATCTGTAGGTCGATCATTGATTTTCAAATGCATTTTTCTCAGAAACGAAGTTTTCGATGCAATTTTATTATTTCTTATTTTTGTTTCATTTCGGATCATAAAATTTACTTAATTCTATTTTTATCGTGAATTTTTGCCTACAGTGTACTCCAGAGCGAAAAAATATAAGAAATATTAAGTATGGTTAAAAAAGAAAAAAATGAAGAATATCATGTGTAACGCGATCTTAGTAGTCCGACAGATATGTGATCGCTGCTGGATTAGGGAGATTGCAAAAATGACCTCACTAGTTTTATACAGAAATTTTGGTGAAAATATACAGGGTGTCCTTGGAGAACGTGGTCTTCTTAAGGAAAGTGATTCGGTCGATGAAGTGATATAAAATAGAATCCTGTGACCATTGTGTCGCAAACGAATAATCAATGAGATAAATACTGTCAATGATATTATAATACAAAAGATATCGTCACATAGCATTGCGAATACGAATAAGCTACAATAAATGTTCAAAGTGGCCATGACCGATTAATCGCTTTTTAAATTATTTTCAGGTGTACACAGAACCTACATAAATACAATCGATTGGTGTATTTTCTAGAAGATGCATCTGTCTACTGTTTAAATAAATTTAAAATAAAATGCGTGAAACTTTCGTCTAAGAAATTAATTCTTATATTTTCTGTAGACACAGTTAATTTTTTATCACAATTTGCGACCCTTACGGAGAAAATAACAGTACCATTTAAAATGCAGCGACGTAGGCTCGCAAACGACGCGAACAATGACTATGGCACGTGATTACGGCAAGTATAATCTGGAAGGTTATTTAGTAAATTACTTTTTTTCCGGATGTTCTCGGTTATCGAGATTTTTATAAATTCTGCAACCCATGTTCTTCAGCTCCGAGCACCGTTTATAATCGAGAAGATTGAAATCTGGGCTACCCTGAGTGTCGGTCATCGGCTGCAACGAACTCTGGGAGATCGTTTCACTGTTAAATTGTCTTTGTTTCACGAGCCAAATATCGTTACAAAATTCTTTTTTGTCTATAAAGACAGTTATATTCAAATGCGATTCGTCAAATAATACCTCTATTTTTCTTTCGTTATTGATGGAAATAAATTCTGATCGGTTAAGAACTATGGTCTTCAATTTTACTTATAATGGTCGAATAGTCGTAATAAAAAAATGACGAAATACCCGCAAGGGAACTCGTGGCAGGACTCGGTAGTTATAGCACACGTTTGGATACTTTTAGTATCGGTTTTACCATCGGTCGTTCCGATAATCGGTATCGCGAGAGGTAACGCGATTTACGTTACGCACGGTCTTGTACGGGTTGGTAATCTCCTGCGCGTTCGACAGGTTGAAGATTAGAGTTCGAACGTGTTTCTACAGGGAAGATTGCGCGATCGAGCATGGCTTTTTGTATAATGTACATATGGCTCGGGTAATTAATTATAGAAAGAGCGAGTTACGATGAACATTTTCTGACAACATCGTGATAAATACTGTATATAATTATACAAGGAACGTTTGACTTTTAGTTATCTCGAAAAGCTGTTTTCTTTACAATAGTAGTTGACTTTTACTTAAAGACTGCTAACAAGTACCCGATGCAAATTACACGGCATTCCGTTTGGGAAAACGAAGGTGACCTTAATTGTCTCTTTAACATCTCCGTCTGGAGAGAAGAAATATTTTTATGCTACAACGAACGATCCTTAACGATTATAGAAATAATACTGTTAGTGTAAAATATTCCAAAATGTCATTGTTCTATATATTAAACGTTTTCAGCCCTTTGTTGAACATTTCCGATTTCTTCGGAATATTATTCATTTTAAGTAGTCGAGTCGAGCAAGAAATTCTGTATATATGTATACTTGAGTAAGTAAAGTTAAGAAATTCTTAATTCTTCACGATTTTGATTTTGTTTATAACTGTAATCGAGTTGCGTTCCAATGGATGAACATTGTCGCGATTTTAACCGAAGAAAATACCGAATAGGAAACACATTATGAAACTCGGAAAATGATGAATCTTAGTAGAATAATTTGAAGGATAAAATAAACTTAAAAAAATTATAACTGCAAACGTACAAAAAGAACCAACGTTTAAAATGTGTAATCCAAATGTTTAATCGATAAGAATAGAGTAAACGTTCACTGTCGTGCTCAATTTTCTCGATTAAATTAATTTTTTATCGTATGTTCGCACCAACTAGGACAGTCAGCTATTGTCTAAAATACGATAATAGTGAAAAAAATACGGGAGTGAAAATAAAATCGGAAACGAGCCGTTAACCGGATTATTGGATGTGTTAGGGCGAGTACGTCGCCGGAGGTCAGAAGTTCTGAGTAAAAGGCTTCGTTAGCGTGAAATGAAGCACACCAGGAAAGTTCGACAGCATTAGCTCTTCGTGGAATTACATCACGAGTATATTTAACCAAGAACGTGCGATCGATCGTTACATTTTCCTAAGAACAACCCTTCATAGAATATACTCCCGGTAACGTCGACGATTTCGGTTAAACGGTTAATCCAACGGACAAAGAACAATCAGATAATCGATCCGAATTAATTCATCTAACGAGAACTATCGGGAAGCAAAAATTGCAAAAATTAAAAAAATAATACCACTTCGATCGGAAGTGTTCTATTTTTCGACTCTTTTTTTTTGCTTAAATCGAAAATATACTCAGCAGTCTGTACCGATGGATATTCAAATTAATATTTTTACTTTCAACTTTATCGGGAAAGTAACTTTAAAAATATCGTTTGGAGACGTCTTTAAAATATCAACATGTAGAATTAGAGCTTTCAAATTCTATAGAATTACCAGTATTCCAAATTCCACTATAATCTTTCCAGTTTGATGCTTCTGAGATCCAAATCATTCATAAAATGATAACCGATACTACCAGATCGTCCTCTCGACAGTCCTACAAAATTCCCAATATCCAAACTTTCGTTAGAATTTTTTCAATTCGACGCTTTCGTGACCTAAATAATTCGGAAAATACAAAGGAAAAAAGAAATGGAAATTACTCGGACTGCCCCTCTCGACGAAGTGCATCGTGGTCGCTGGCCAAGTTTCGAGGGGGGACTTCGGTCCCAAAACGGGCGAAAATGTATTTTCAGGGGGCACGATCGACCAATCCCCGAGCGTTTCGTTAAGCCGGGCGGCGCTCCTAAGTGGAACGACATTATCGCGGGGTCACGATCGCCACGAATTAAATTCGCAGAGCACCACTGACAGCCCTGTTAGGAAGGACAGGAGAGTTCGTCGACTACACCGGAAGTTGCCAAGTAGGGAAAACTCGGCGCACCGGCCGAATATAATGCGACGAGTCGGTGACAAGTATGGTAATGCGACGCGGGTACATACGTGTCTGGATTTCAACTTACGAGACGCGCAACCTGCACCGTCGTTCCACCGTTGGAATTCACCGGCCGTCCGAATTTCCAAAAAACTTAATTGGATGATTGCTTACTTCGGGGTCCGGTTGCGTAACGCGGCGTTCGTGTTCATAAATTGTTGCATAATTAGAACGACGCATGTAAACGGACGTGAGAATGCGCGCCACGTTTTTCAATAACCGAGGGTCCGGTAATGATAGACGTTGCGCGACTCGAATGGAATAATTGTCGGATGCGCGTAATCAGATATTTGGTCGGTCCTCCAATAAAGGCGATCGTTGCTTTTTATAGCGAACGCGTATACAGTGTTTAAAATTTGGTTCGACGGGGACCGAAGCGGAGAGACGGGAAGAAGAAGTACGAAGAAACGGTGATATTTATCAATTTTATGAATTTTTTTCCCCTCCATAAATTTTCCTGTACGATGAGAACGCATTTAGAGTAACGCGAGACCTAATTGCGGATGAATCGATTTCGCGAAATAACGAAACGATTAATTAGTTTAATGTCCGTAGATGGTGATTCTGTGGACGATTTCGATTTAATATTCCCGAGCGACGTCCATGCGCGCGATGTTAATCGCGGTATAATGAAGTCAATAGTACGAACGTCGTGTATAAAAGTCTTGAAATCAACTACTCGATGGACTTCGACGTTTCCAATGCCATTGAGTGTCGTTTACTATCGGACTTATCGGCCGTTTAATGGAAGAAAGTAAAAAAAAAAAAAAAAAAAAAAAAAAAAAATGGAAACGACATAGTTTCCTACGTATACACGGTTCTCGTTTACACGGCAATTTATACAGCAGCTTATTATACCGGAAAGTATTTATTACCGGTTGAATACGAACGATAATTAGCATGACAATGGCCGACGCGAAGAAACTGTGTTTCACACCCACCGATAAAAGAAGGCGGAATGTTTGACACCAGAAGATAGATCTCCCTGCTGCGGCAACCGCTTATCGTGAAATCCGTGTCGCAAGAATTCGAATAAATCTTTTTTCCTTGAGCGATAAAACGCGGCCGGTCCGTCCAGCTGACACGCCGGATTTATTCCAATTCATAGAGACTCGTTGCCGCTAATGATATTCCGGTCCACGCCTCGACACACGTTAATTACACGCTCGTGACGCTCGTGAACAATGTAAAGCACAAATTGGCCGGCTAATATCAACCGCCGTATATACACGGTGGAGCACGTGTCCTGCCGCAAGACGGGGAAAAAAAAAAAAAAAAAAAAAAACACCTGCGGTGTTGAGTCAACATCAATACACATCGACAACGCGAGAGAAATTCAAGTCCACTCGAGGACTCGCCGACCTTTCCACGTTTTCCACGTTAACTCATTTACGCTTTCTGTACACAGTCCGTCCGTGTATAAATATCCTTTCGACGATTGGTGAATGTTCTGTCCTGGAAAACGAATATCAACCTGAAGGTGATAACCTTTAGGCGATGCTCCTCTATACGCGGTTCATCGTAAATAATCTTTCAATGATCGATGGATTTTCCGTCTTAAGAAACAAATACGTAACCGGTATTGTTTACGTCCTGAAGATGATCTTGTTCCACGTTATCATCGAACTTTTAGAAATACAAGAGTGAAATAACTAAATCGACAAATGTAGTGGGTCGAAAGAGAAGGTGTTATATACGTACTGGAAATAACAATCGGTACAGAGTCAAGTGTAATAATTGTTAAAATTATATATGCAGTGGACGTACGAAGTCGCAAATATTTTGCACGCGTTTTACAGAATAGTAATAAACAATGTCTTGTATATATATACACATATTTGTTTCATTCGTCGTTCTTATTATCACTCGTATTATATTTTGTAAAAGTAATCAATTACAATCTTGTGTAAATTTACATTGGAGTCCGAATGGGCCCAGTACCCGCTTGTACGAAGCATCAAACGACTCATCGTTCAAAGATTATCTATCATCGGATGACATCAGCCGAACCTTACCCTTGCGACTCAAAAACAACCTATAGTCCAGGAATGACAGTACCTAGATGACATCGGTTGAACTTTGCCCCAATCTCCACTCTCGTCTACCGTACTCGAAAGCAATCCAACATGATAAGATTGCACATACAAACTCACGTGCAAATAAATCGAAACATCTAAGTTTAACCTTCGAACTGAATACTTGCGTCTCTTGCTAAACCTTCTTTTACCACGGTTCAACGAAGCGTTCAAGTCGAGTAGATTCACGTGACAATAGAATCTTTTCGTAGTCGAAAAGATATAGTTGATATAGTTTGATATAGTTTGATATAGTTGTAATTATTTTTCTTTCGAATATTTATTTTACCAAGTGAGGCGCGAAAGTCCGATCGCACTTGCGTGGTCGCGATCCACTGTCCAAGCGTTAACGAGGAGCTCTCCTTTGATCAGGGGACAACCGAGCTCGCGAGGTTCATCGCGGGCACTCGTTGGTCCCGGATTACTAGAAATTTACGGCGCTCGGAAGAGATCGAAGTCGAGTGAGTAAGTCGTCGAAACTCGCAGCCGCGTTCGCGCGCGAGATTTATGAGGCCCCCTCTGACTGGGGCCCGAGTACGGGGCATAATATGCACGCGTTTCTCCGTAGATGACGCGCGTCCCCCTTCGTTATTATCTCTCGTGCACCTCGTTTTTCTCCACCTCCCCGTAGTCCATTCATCCCTACCAGGAGTACGGGTGCCTTTTTTGCCCCGTTCTCACGTCACTCCTCTGCCGACCGCGGGCCCGTACCATGCGATAATTCGCATTAGCGAGCCCAGATGCGGTTTGTATGGGCGTAAATACACACGTACGTGCGTACGAACGTACACACGCGGAACCACGGGCATTAGTCGATCGTAGGTTATTGATGGCTTCATCCGGAGGCCTCTCGGTGCCACCAGGTGGTCAGATTCTGGCCTGTTTCTAACGGAACGAAGGAGAAGCGTGTATCGGCAATCGAACCGAAGAGGGTGAACGATCTCTCCACGGGCGGAACGAGGCGAAACGAAGGGCCACGGTGGCCAACGAACGAGAGAGAGACACGCGAGGCGGGTTTAGTTTACGGCGTGGCGATGTTTGACTAATGCTCCGCAATTTTGGCTTTTGTTGCACGATCCCAGGATCGCCCGCTGAGAATCGACCAAATAGGGAAGAGGTTGGTTAACCAACCCTCGACTTCCCGGCTCCTACGAAACCACCCCGATCGACGACCCGCTGCGATCGGTGTTTAGGAAGCGCCGCGGACGAAAGGGCTCTCCGTGAGCGCCGGCACCGAGCAGATTTTTACGCGTGATCGGTGTAGCTGGAGTTACATGGGCAAGGAACGTGGCAGTACGAATAGAATGGGAGTAGTAACGTTAATAAACGCTATTAACGCGACAGGAGTTGATCGTTGTCTCACAAGCTAGAAGAAGGTGCAGAGAAATGGGGAATGGTCTACTCGTCAGCTTTACTAGACAAATGAATACAATCTCGTGTGAGGAGTGGGGAGAGGTACTGAGCACAATTTTAGGTGTAATTAACGTGGCTGAAGTTCCATGGGCAAAGAGTGGGGTAGGACAAGTGGAGTAGGAGTAATAATGGGTGTTTATTAACGCAACAGGAGTTGATCGTTGTCTTACAAGCTAAAAGAACT
The DNA here is from genome assembly GCF_051014685.1 of Ptiloglossa arizonensis. Lineage (NCBI taxonomy): Eukaryota > Metazoa > Arthropoda > Insecta > Hymenoptera > Colletidae > Ptiloglossa > Ptiloglossa arizonensis. The sequence continues at coordinate 11,138,875 of NC_135053.1, read as the reverse complement.
TGCAGAGAGAAAGGGAATGAATGGTCTACTCATCAGATTTACTAGAAAAATGAATGGAATCTCGTGTGAGGAATGGGGGAAGCTAACATGGGCGTCGACAGCGAGCAGATTTTTAGGTGTAATCGACGTAGCTGAAGTTCCATTGACAAGGAGTATTATTCACGCGACAAGAGTTGATCGTTGTCTTACTACGAGATGTTTGAAAATCAGTCTCATACTTTGACGATCCGTGTTTAATTTCTAAACTTCGTCGAATAGTATTTATGTGCAATTCAATGGTCTTTTATTTTACGTAAAAGTTAGGAAAGAATCAAATACGAGAATAATTTGTAGGGCGAAAGATACGTCGAAACTAGTCGAAGAGAAATGATAAAACACAAGGGTCTGTTTTTACTTCGACCGGTCGAGTGTAATAACTTTCGAAAAAAGATACACATTGGCATCGAAGTTATTTGAACGATAAGCTAATATCTTCTTGTCTTGTGCGATAAAACAAGGTCGTAACTGGAATTTTCCGAAAGTGGTCGTGCTGTATCGAGACCCGTTTATTTATCTACCTATTCGCTTACAAGCGGGAATAACCATTTCACTGCGTATCGAAATAATTGATGCTGCGCTGAGCCGATTACTTAAATAGCATTCGTAATTTAATCCCTGATTATAGCTCTGGATCAACTGGATCGAAGCGATCCAATAGGTATCTGCTATGTTAATACATATTCCTATTACATATTCCGAAGATTTAATCTACGGAAATAGGTGGATAGGTATTCGCTGCGTTATCTCGCTACGAAATCTTTGCTCTGCTCGAACTTGAAAGTAGATAAATTATCCTCAAACGTGGGAAAAAACACCTAACTCCTCTTCCGGTTGCGTATACGCGGCCTTGATCTCCACCGCTTTTAGCTCCCGTGGATTTTCTCATTTCGATTCGACTTTCGATCTTATTTCTGTTCACAACTTTTAACCCTCGACGATAGATCATAGACTAGTTAGAGATATACAATTCTAATTGAAATACCTCATTATACTCGCATTAACGATAATCAACGCGTTTCTGGATCATAATTCATATAAAACAAAGCAGAAGCCCGACGGGTAAAAAATAAATTCAACCGCTATAATTACCCAGATACTTCGAAAGAATAGCGCCGATCTGCTCAGAACTTTTAACCCTCGAAGATAGATTACGGTCGAGATATATAATTCCTCCAATTAAAATACCCAACTATTTTCCCATTAATGATAACCGACGCGTTTTTAAATCGTACTCCGTAGAATCGAATCAGAAGCTCGACGGTGAAAAATAAATTCAACCGCTGTAATTACCAAGAGACGCACCGAAAGAATAATACAAGTCTGCCCACGACTTTTAACCCTCGACGATAGATGATGCCCGAGATATATAATTCTTCCAATTAAAAAACCCAACTGTTCTCCCATTAACGTTAACCGACGTGTTCCTGGATCGTACTACATAAAATCAAAGCGGAATCACGACGGTGAAAAATAAATTCAACCGCTCTAATTACCAAGACACTCGGACTCTATTACCCGGTGGATTAATCAAATCCAACGCTTCCATTGGACCAGTTTGCGACTAATTCCGCAAAAGGAACGCAAAATCGTGATACGATTATTTCTAGCGACAGGGTGAATCGTAACGGAGCGCAACCAGTTCGAGTACCATTACAGGGCACCGAGTAATTACCACGATAATATCGCTACGCTTCCCCATTGACAACACCTTCGCGGTTACGGAACGCGAGTCGCGATTCGGCTTGGACGATAAACAATCACGGTGAAAATTTTCAACGTACCTCGAACGCCTCGTTTATCATTGCACCGCGTACGTCTCAATCGGCCATTGTTGACCACGAGACGCGATCGCGTCCGTTCTCGATCATTTTCCCGGCGAGCTGCGGGAAATCGGAGCGAGCAATTTGCGGCGAGCTACACGCGCGACATTCAGACACGTATCGGGGCGTTTATTGGCGGAACAACAACCGTACTCTTGGCCGTGAAAAAAAAAAAAAAAGAAACGAACACCACCGACTATTAACGATCGTGTATTGTTGTAAACGTGTATCGCGCACGGACGCGATAAATCATTGAAGGCGGGTGGCACTCGTAAATTACCGTCGACACTCGCGCGTGTTCGCGAAAATGTCAAGCGTTTGCTTTTTCCTACGGCTCCGTAATGCGAGAAGAAGGACGACGAAGCGTTTCCAGTCGCGGAGAACATTTTCCAATGGGTATAAATTACGCGAATGGGGGTACGCAGGGTTCGCGATTAAAATTGATCTTTGGGTGTAGAGGACGCGCGTATGGGATCTAGAAATAATCGAGGATCGAAAAATCGTGAGAATGTCAACGTTCGCGTTTTTTTATTGCTCCGTAACGCGGGAAGAAGGACGACGAAGCGTTTCCAAGAGAATATTTTTCAGCGAGTATAAATTACGCGAACGTAGGCAGAGTTTCCGAGAAATTGATCTTCGAAGACGTACGATGACCGTAGATGATCTACGCGCAGGTTTGGATAAATGTACAAATGATACCATAACGACTTGTTACGTTTATTTCGAACGAAAGATACGAAGTAACAAGGAACCAATGGTTTCGTGCAAAATATTCAACGGAAAAGTGAATCTACGAAAAATATACTCGATTAACTTTTCGAGAAACTGAAAAAGCATTTGTTCCCGTTGCAAGAGAGTTTTTAATTTTTCATTCCTGTTCCACAACGAGAGAACGTTTTATTTTCATCGCATTATGCAAGTTCCGTGTAAACGGTTTCCAAAGTTTTAATTCATTAGATATTCGCAACGATTAACCACTATTATCTCCGTTCGTGACAAAATTCGTGTTTTCGTAAACGCGTCTATGCATCGAGAAACCAGTTCCTTTTTTTTCTCTTTTTTAATACATCTCCGCGCAACAGCTTCCAGTTCATCGCCTCGATCCATTTAACGAAGCAGATGTTGTATCGCGGAACACGCTATTTAAATGTCCGCGTAAACAATCCGACCGTAGGAAAATAGAGAACATTTTACGACTTCCAGAACCCGTGTACGAAATAACTTTATTGCACGATAAATCTTTATTCAATTCGCGTAGGGGCCATAATTTGTTGCCAAGTGGTCTAAGTGAGAAAGTGAATGTTCCGAGATTGATCTGCGATACATACGTATGTATGTTACTTGATGAACGTCTTTGGCCGGCTGTCGACGATTAATTGTATTCGACTGTTCGCGACCGAGTCTCTATGATTGAATGTGTTCTCCGGATTGGTAGCGATTTCCACCTACTGATAATTTACGATGATACGGAGGGCTTGTTGAGATCGATGTGGCGGCTCTGTGTTGAATCGCGGTTGAATCGAACCGCGTGCTGTACCACTGGTAAGAGAAGTTTTCTCATTTTCCGCGAGTGTATCGTCCTGGGATTCCTGCGAATCAGCTCGCGACTGGTATCGGTTGAAACGACGCATAGTTGGTTCTGGGTGCGAGATGCGCGCATTTGGCTCGGAGGTATCGTTCGAACGTTGCAGAAACATGTCCACGAAGGAACGCGACTCGTCTGTAGATGTGGAACGGTATTTTTAAACGAAGAATCTTTTTACGCTCACCTCGACCGATTCGGTCCGTTCTACGACACCACGGATGCATAGAAGGCGCGTTACGACTTCCGATCGACGGAACGCGTGCCACCGATCTGATTCCAACCGGAAGTCGAAACGCGCCTAGCATCTCCTATGCACTCGAGGCAACGGTTAATTACTAGGTAATGGTATAACCCGTTGATACTCATCGTTTTGTGAAATTAAATTTCCGATTAAATCCGATTCTCGAGTATCCATATTAAATGTATAAATTCCTCTTCGTAACGTCACAGTGACACGCTCTTGTGTAGACATTTATTCTCACGAAGGGGACCTATGTATATCGAGGTTCGCGTCAAATGTTCGATAAATCACTTATCTTTTACCTCATCGAGTGGTGCTCTTAACCCTTTCTTCCCCCTGTAGCCATATGGCAATATATTTAGAATTATCGAATAAAATATTACCGTCATCTATCCACTCGAGCGCGTTCTCGTGTATTGGTTCTTTCTAGTTTTGTATGAACGGGGGGTAGCGTATATTTAGATACGTATTTAAAAACTTCACGAAGCAAAATAGAATGTATCGGTATCGGTCATTTACGTGTTACGGTACGGTGATAAGTGTTACTATAAATACGATGTGTGTCTAGGAAATTGTAACATTCTTGAAACATTTTAGCACTGTGTGTAAAATATGCATCGTAAAGTATACTTCGCGATAAGAACGAAACGATAAAAATTCTTAGACGTTTTCAAAGTGTAAAATTAGTTTTACAAATCGAGTACGCGTGAGAATACGAACAAATAAATTTTCAAATGGACTTAATGGAGTGTAGTCGAGTTGAGAAGATGGTTCAATCACGATCAAGCGTTCAACCTAAAATTTTGATTTATTTACAAGGTGCGAGGAGGAGAGTTTCCTTGTAGATTCGATGATTTTGTCATCACTGACTCGTCCCCTCTCGATCGATCGTCCTCGGTGATTGTTACTGGTCAATACTGTCGGTGTCGAGTTGCTAAGAGCTGATATTTTTACTAAAACTCATCGATAGGAAATTATGCGTCTTTCCAGTATTAATGGTGTACAATATTCAAACTACAAACGACTAAGCATCACGCATCGTCGGTTAACGAGGTGAGCTCCTCGTTTGGCAGCTGTTCGCCAGATTTTTAAAAACGAAGCTTTCTCCGTTCACAAGGATCAATGACCAATTTGTCCCTGGTTGTTCCCAACGCGACACTTCGCGTGGTCGATGTGAACTCGCGCCACGACGATCGTCGTCGATCGTCTTCCGCCCTAGTGTTTTCGATATCCGACACGAGAAACGAAATCTCGGACGACAGAGGATCAATTCGACGACCATCGTCGACTATCTTTCGTGCACGTACACCGTGCTCGTAGTAGTCCAGCGTTCGAAAAATGACCAGGAACGAGCCAGAGGAGCGTGACAATCGCCGCCACCCTCGACAGGGGCGAGGTGGAAGCGGGAGGGCGTTCGCGAAACGATGGAAAAGGGAGGCGAACGTGGCGAGAAACGAAGAAAGACGGGGAGCGGACAATCGCCGGATGCCGGGGGCCCGCGCAAACGTGAGCGCAGGTGTGCCCCGGCTTATACGGCGAGCGCCACGACAGCGGTATTAACGTGCCACTATATCGATATCGTTATAATATGCAAATGCGCTCGCACATGCGGACCTCGACGGAGAGTTAAGAGCAACACGTGTTGTTCTGGCCCGAGGAGGTACCTGGAAAGGAGATCATCGATCGCGATCCGTCCGATGCCGGGCGACTTCTGTTTCCAATCGAAGATCTCTATTCGACCAGACCGAACGAACGAACGAACGAACGAACGAACGAACGAACGAACGAACGAACGACCAACCGGGGACTCGCGTTATTTTCCTCGCGTGTCCGTTTCGAGCGTCTTCATCCCGAGTGTCGCGGCACGCGTCGTGCGTGTCCCGTTTGACGGTGATCGTGGATCGAGCCCCCTGGCTACCGTCACGGAGAGAACCTTTATTAAATTTAAACGCACGGGAACGCGACGAACAAGGAATCCTTCTCAAGGATTTTTACGTAGTCTCGATCTGAACCGAATTTTCGATCAAGGGAGAGAACGAGGGACCGAGTTAATTCCGTGCCGAAGGCGAAGGGGGATATTGTAATCCTTTCGCTGTGCGTTCGTTCGAGGGAAAGTCGGACTTTAAGCTATATACTTTATGCTATATAATACATATGAACGCGATGGTTTTGAAGCTCGTTCTACTATTTTTAATCGTTGCGTTAAAAGCGAATTGGAGGATATTGTAATCTTTTTACTTTTTTCGAAGAAAAGGAGAACTTTGATCAAGATTCGAACACGATGGTTTTGAAGCTCGTTCTACTATTTTTAATCGTTGCGTTAAAAGCGAATTGGAGGATATTGTAATCTTTTTACTTCTTTCGAAGTAAGAGAGAACTTTGATCGAGATTCGAACACGAGAATTTTTCAGAAACTCGAGTGCCCTGAATTTTTACTCGACGACAGACAGAGAAAGGGGATTTAATTATTAGGTTACGAGCGAATGGGGGATATTGTAATCTTTCCATTGTGTTCCTTCGAGGAGAACTCTAATCGAAACTCGAACACGACGATTGTAAATAAGTCCGATTGTCCTGAATTTTTGACCGACAACAAGAATAGAGGATTAGATAAGAGCTTTAATTTTATTACGTTAAAGACAAAGAACAGTTCCTTTTTCTACGTTCGTTCGACTCCAATAGAAGATCGATACACACTCGATCTTTAACACTTACTGCGTAAAAATTCTATTCCCAGGAAAAACAATTTTCTGAAAATATTGTCCACGCACGATCTGTGCTCAGAATCTTGAAACAAACAGGGGAACTATCGTGTCGTTCGGAAAGTCATTTCGTTTTCTTCGGTGTCAACGAAACACGATTTTTTCAGAGCGTATAAACCTTTTATCAAATTACATATTCTCCATTTTGAAAAACGAAATCACTTTCCGAACAACCCAATACATTGTCACTTGTTTCAGTCTCACTGTAAATACGATCTTACGCGCAGAACGTACCTAAGAAATCCTACCAACGAAATGCTCGATACCGAGCTGCAATTACTCGAAAGCCCTAACATCCGTACGGTGTTTGTATTCCAATTAGAAAAGAAATTCGACGAACCGTAGGTACCGAATCGTCGAGCGGGTCCGCATAAATCCTTGAATCGCGACTTCCCAGGGAGTCGAAAAGCCAACCGTGACTCGTTAACGTCGTTACCTCTCCAATTCCCTGCTGAAAATCTCTAGTTGTATCTTCGAGCAGCGACCGCGTGGCCGAGTAAAGAAGTGATCGCGGCAAACGTAGACCGGGACCGGTGTACGTGGCAGCGCGGGCCCGCTCCCACGGTATCTTTATTTCAATCGTTATCTTAAGTGTTCATTAAACGTCCAGTTACCGGTGGTACAGATACAATTACAATAGGCAGCTAGACACAACCCCAGGGGCAGCTAACAAACGCGCGAATGCGCTTACACCGTCGCCGCTCGCAGCGGCTGATATTTAAAAGAAACGCAGGCCGTTCTGGTTAGTCGAGGCACCTGGATAGCAGATCATCGATCGCGATATCGCTGTTCAACCTCCTTCGGATCGAATACCTCTTTATTTGCCGTCGATAGATCACACGCTTCCAATTCGCGGCTTGTATCTCATAACTCAAGCCGAGTCGTTACAGCATATTTAATAATACCCGCGTCTCGTTAACCATTACGCTGTACGGTGAAAAAAGTGGGTCTCTTCCCTGTCGGGATCCGGAATCCGTGAACCGTGAGGGAGTTTCACGAAAACCCGATCACCTGGACGCGAAACGTCGATAGAGACACGACGCTCGTTCGCCGGTACACGGTACACTGTTACAGATCTCGCCTCCCCGGTGTGCTAGAGCCTAACACCGGATTCCTGTATCGAACTTGGAACGCGGGTACGTTTCTTTGCTACACCATCGTTACGCGAGCACAATTATTCGAGAATGCGCGAAAGAATGTTGCTAATTTTATGACCCGATTCCCTATCAATGGGTTTCCATCGTGCTACAACATTCCTGGTCTCGCAAGTTGGTTATGTACTTATCTATCCATTCCCTCGTCGAGGTATTTTCTAACGTACGAGCGCAGGTAGGTGTACCTGCTGGATATCTACCTGTCCCGATCCTAAGTGCATTAAACAGTATCGGATGACTCACTCCACGCCGCGCGAGCTACTACGTCGGGAATCTTTTCCAAGTTGTCGTGTTACAACCGCGAAACGAGCCGATCCGGTACACGTTCGTGTGCTCCATCGAATGTTATACCTATTTGGCGAACGTCTGTTATGAAAACGTTCCGCGTACAGGTGTCTCGCCGAAACAGCCTGGCAATCGGCAAGACCGTACATTAAACGTGTATCTATCGTTCGTGCATTTACCCGGTCCGCAATTATCGCTTCAAATGGAAACTATCGCCGAACCGTGTTGGAAAGATTTTGCTCTTGTTCGGAAAATAGACCGGAGTGATTGATACGATATTACGAAAGCGTTTGCGAGTTATTAAGGTCGCTCGCGAGGTATAAAGCATCGATGGTACGGTAATACCTCGGATATTGATAAAACTTGTTGCTCGGATTCGCGATCGGGAGTCATCCCCACTACGGTATTCCTTCGACTTGAAAACTCTGTTCTATTACCTCCTCTTTTCTAAAAACTACCATACTTCGCGAATTGATAGTCGACCATCCAGATTTTCGAACGATAAGCGAGGCACTACCGTAAACGACCGAGTGAAATTGCAAACTAGTTCATCCTATTACCGAGATGCAACCATTTCTGTAGCTCGGATACAAGATCGAACGAAACACTATTCGTTACCTCAGCGCCGAATTCATCAGCGTATACTCGTTTCATGTCCTTTAATATTTTTCACACGTACATATGTACATATACATCTTCCTTTTTTCATCTCGAGAATACGATCACCGTGAATTCCCTAAATGCAAAAGGAAAAATGTTCAAAACACAATATTCTTATCCTATTCTCGGCCACCGTTATCCGTACGTAATGCTCGTACATATTTGATTGTTCGAAAAGTCATTTTCCAAAATGGAGAATATATAATTTACTAAACTGTTTGCACACTCTAAAAAAATCGTGTTTCATTTCAACCAAAAAAAAAAAAAAAAACGGAAACTACCTTCCGAACAACCTAATATATATACACTCTGGCGATAACGAGCGAAAAAATGTCATCCAGTTGCGTTAACGATGCAAATGGGTTAATCGTCCGGCTCGATGCTCGTTTTCAGATACCGTAGCCGAAAATGGACCCACTCACCGTGACACTCTGTGTGCAGGAGGTGTCCGTGCTGTCTCCCGCGGCACAAGTCTTCGCGTTGCGGGATTGAAATGCCTTCGATCGGTCGAAAGTGAAACGCGTTACTCGGATTCGGAGCACGCTGCATCGACGATCGCGATCGCCTTGTCGCCAGACTTTGTCGGCGAGTCGACCTTTGCTCGACATCGTGATAAATATATTAACCGCGGCGGGTTCGTGAGCGACGATGACTCAGTTCGTTCGCGGCATTGTCGGGGCCCGTTGGATTTTTTTTCGTAAGAAAGCGGGCTGCCGACCACCGGGGCCCCAACGTACATACATTTGCTTTCAAGCGACACGTGTTGTTCTGGCCGCGAAAGGAGCCCGCCCGATCGTGATTCATCTCGTCGTTACAAATCGACTTCCGTTAAATCAAACGTCCCTCTATGCGCGCGACTCGGGCCCGCGATTGGCCAATACCACGGGCCCCGATACGCGGTTACACGCGTTTCGTATCTCGCGCGCTCTCTCAACGAACAAACGAGTAAGCGCGTTCTCGTTTAAAAAGCCGCTTTGTCCGCGTTCCGCGTCCTGCTTTCCACGAACGACTCTCACGGTTATCAACGTTTCGCGCGTAACCGCCTTCTTTTCGTTACGTTCAACGGTTACTAAAAAAATTCGCTCCTCCGCTTGTGAAAATTGTAACCCGGCCAGGACCGCAAATTATCCGGGTACGATGATCTCGAACGAAAAATGGGAACCGGTACGAAGGTAACCGGGAATCTCGAACGGTGTCGCGCCACAGGTGGCCCTCGCAGAACTAAAAACTACCGACCTTGGGCATTCTTACGTTGTACACTCGAGTTATTTGGGTCGAAAGTGTCCCGAACGTATGGAACCTGTATTTTTAACTTTACAATATTGGGTCGTTCGGTAAGTTTCTTTTTTTCTTCGGTGAAAATGAAACAAGATTTTTTTTGGAGTGTACAAACATTTATACACTCGAAACGTTTATACACACTTCGCGTTTCAAAGAAACGAAATGACTTTCCGAACAACAGAATAGAACGACAGGAGTAAAGAAATATATTCGTTCAGATTGCAAGAAATCTTTTCTCGCGTCAAAGTCAACTTTCTCGAAATGGAAAAATTCAAGCAGAAGTTACGGAGCAAATTGCAGAAATCACAGTCGTTAAAAATATCTGTTACCATACGCGGTATAGCGAAAAGAGCTCGCGCGATTAAAAATCACGAGATGAACGATTTTCCGTAAGACGGGACCGTTGAGGAGTTCCAGAAGTTACAAAATATTCGGAATAATGGTAGCTTCCTCGTGTTCCTATACGGATGAAATAAAAGAAACGAAAGTAATCAACATCGCGTAACAAAGTGGGCTCGAACACGCGAGAAAACCTTCCGCGCAGTGTCTCCCAATCGGAATAACGAAGGAATCTCGATGTAATTCGCAATCGTCGGAGTGGCCTTGAGCGGCCAATTGTATACGATCCGGGTGTAATCCAATCGGTCGCGTCGTGGAACAAACGAGCGACGAAGAGAAGAGGAAAAAACGTCTCCCCACCACCGGCGCTGAAACGCGTACGTGTTGGCTCGCGCGTGTGTTTTTCCAGGGTTTCGTTCCATCAGCGTTTTTGAATAATTAAACCGGCTTAAAGGATCCGCGTGGCGGGGCCGATATTTCAATACGAACGCGCCGCGTGCCCGTGCGCTCTCCGTTAATTAATTAATACTAATTAATCACGGATGACGATGGGTCAACGATAAACTCCGCCAGACGTCGCGAAACGTTCGCGGGGCACGGTTCGCTCGCGAGTCGGATCTTCGTCCCTTTCCCCACCCACTGTCCCCGCCTACACCCCCCACCCCCCAACCTTTCACTCTCATCGTTCCTTTCGTTCTTTCTTTCTTTCTGGGACCCCTGGCCACCCCACCCGCTATCCAAAGCACAAAGCTAATTACTCGCTCGTCTGATCGGCGCGGCGAGCGAGCCGGGTGAAAGACGGCCAGCCAGAAACGGGCGAATGACTAATTACCCGCGGATCCATAGGAGCGGAACAACGTTTTCGAATGCACGTTTACGCGGTAATACGCGGGGCCCGCCTCTGTATTACACGGCGGATTATTAACGTGGAAATTTCGTTCGCGGCGGCGTTCGTTGCAGCGTATAAACGCACGCAGGTATACGAGGAGGTGGAGGTGGAGGAGTAGCGGGGGTGTGGGTCGAGGTGGGGTGGCTTTCGAGACGACGCCTCGGCACTAATTAGCGCCACCAATTAACGAACAGCGCGGCCTGCAACCCTCTGCCCGTCTCGCTCGCTCCGACGCTCTCTGTCTCCGTCACGCTTCCAACTCGAGCCCGTTCCACGCGTTCTCTGTCTCGCTCCCACTCGCGCACAGAGACTCACACTACTCCACCACCCCTTTTATCTATTGATCCCGTGACTCGGCAACGGCCACACGTTTTTCGTTCTCCGTTCGCCCGGCCATTTTCATTTTGCGGATTTTAATTTTCACCTCGCTCCCATTAAAACCAAATGAAAGGGATCGCCGCTATTTTTCCGCCCCCGTTTTCTTTCGTTCATTTTTCACACCACCCGCCATCGTAACACACACCACCCGACCACCACGCGCCGTACGCCATTCAACGCGATCCCATCGACGCGATGTAAATCCGTTTCACGTTGAACGGTACACACGGTTCCTCGACGACGATTTCTTTTCCCCGATTTCGGTTTTCTTCGTTTCGAGAGGGGGAGGAACGGGTTACGACGAGTTTTTAACGCGCCGAGGTGTCGAAAAGTGTGTTTCGAGTGTTTCTTCCGTGCGTTTGACGATTTCAAATCATTGTTAAAGAAACATCGCTCGGTTGTACAGTCTTGATGTTGGTGAAGGAGAAAACGAGGAACGATGGCGTACTAATGAGCATTCACCAATGAACGATGAAACAGGAAACGTCTAATTCGAGAAATGTGTCAATCCTCAACAGGATTAACACGAAATAAGTTGTAATTGTAAATACGGAAACATTATTGCGTGTGAATCAATAATCGTTCAAACGAGAGTAGATGTTAATAAATGTGTACGATCGACGTATGGACAAAACGAGACAAAAATCACAGCCTGTCTTTCTCCGCCACACGAATTCCACGCGAACGTTTATTTATTTTTTCACCAACTCGTCTCGTTCGAGCGAGTCTAGTGTCTTTCTCGCGCCAGTTTTCCGACCCATTGCACCCTCGCGGTAGATTATTCTTTTTTTTTTTTTTAATTAATGCTGTTGTAATAGATGCAACCGGGCGAACCGGTATTCCCTTAGTTATCTCGTCGTATTACGAAATTAGAATCCCGAGTCTCGTAAATTCATTTTTACCCGAGAGATTTTACGCGCACGGTCGAATGGAAGAACGCTCGAGGGACGAACAAGTATATTTTGGAATAAACGAGTATAATTAGCATTAATGGGATCAACGAGTACGTTTCGTATTAATGGGATCGAGAAGTATATTTTAACGATTCGTTCTATGGGAAAATCGACTCTGTCTTTCGAAGGCGAATTAAACGGATCAGTTATCGATTTTTGTACCAAATTTGAGGAAAGATCGATTCGTAGTCGTTCGGTTGAAAAATTCTCTGCTTCCGATTACGCTACATTTGTAGTAATCTGGTTCAACACGAACGTTCGTATAAGCGTACGGATAAATTATGTTAAGTAGACCGGCTGAATATTTTGAATAATAAGCACGTACGACATTGATCTATTGCTCGGTACACCGTTCGCTGGTGCGTACGTGGAATATAGATTCTTAAATGAATTCCCTGAAAGCAGAGATCTAGATCCTTATCGTTCTGTGTAGATTCGCGTCGATTATTCTTGCGCTCCTTGGGTACCACGGAGCGATGCGAAACTCGATGCATCCGATGGAAACGTAACGCAAACAGTTTTTCCCTCGTATACATCACCGTCGAAAAGATAAACCCTGACGTGCCACGGTCGTGAAAAAAATTTGTTAATCTCGCGGTGGCTGCAAAAACACCCGACATTTGTTAAACGCCCGGACACGTGGTAGTCAGCCACCCGAAGAAAAATATGGGGGTAGAGTAGGAGGAGGGAAGATGAAGACGGCGGGGTTGAAAACCCAGTGAAAACCAGAAGGCGTTCCACGGGCGCATTTAAACGTAATTTCCATAAAGCCTGCTCCATATAATTACGCCATTAGGACCTCTTTAGAGTCCATTTAAAGTCATAATCACTCAACAAGTCGGCCCCGTCTCGACGTACTTTCTCGCGGCGATTTCATCACGGGGCCTCGGTCCTCCTCGTCCTCCTCGTCCTCATCCTCGTCGTCTTCTTCTTCGTTCTCCTCTTCTTCGTTCTCCGGCGAGCAACCGGGGACAATGTTGCCAGAAATCTTCGTACGATAATAGGACGGGCGTAAATCATCGGACAATGGCAGAGTAGACAGCAGGTCTCCCTTTTCCTCATCCCTTTATCCTGTCGTTCGGAGCTGCGCGAACGTTCGCATAAATACGTTGGCATAAATCAAACGCTAGGGTATCACGGGACACCGCTGCGAGAGGATTTCGCTCAAGGTTCTTCCGTTTCCCTCTCCTTTCCAACGGGACGATCGAAAACAGAAATCGTTGATGACCTTTTAATCGATCGACGTATCGTTAGACAATACCTGGAGGATTGCTAGTGGATTTATACAAGATCGATAGAGAATTACTAGACGATCGCCAGAGAATCGCCAGAGGTACGCTAGATAATTAGCCAGAGGATCTCCAGAGGATTGGTGAACGCTGGGTCAGCATTACGAACGAGACAACTCGGTCATGACACAGCTGCCTGGTGCAATTGTGTCGAATTGCAGTAGCCAGAAAATAATTGAAACCTTCTCGTGCAAAATGGTCGCAGCAAATTTTATCCACGATTGGGTAAAAACTGTACATTGGATAGACTTGTTGCTTTCACAACGAGCGAAATAATTGTTTTTTCAATTTCGTTCGCGATGTTTCGAAGAAAATCGTGCAAGGGTCAAGGAGCACGATATTTGAACCGAAGGAGAAGAAACGAGAGAGGACGAAAGAGTAGACCCAATTGAAAACAGTAACGACACTTCTTATTTCTATTAGAAGTGTTCGCAATATGGAAAGGTGGTAGCGTACGAAATTTAATTTTTTTCCGCTCGAAACTGCGCATTTGTCCGTGTTGTTTCAGCGGTGTCCTGTTTACATTGCGATTTCCGTCTTAATTCCGCGAGCCGGCGGAATATACGCAACTTCCACGCGTGCACACGTGATGCAGTCACTTTCTCGTTGGTCGGTCTTGTGCGTTGATCGACAAATTAACACATAATCGTGGGAATGTATCACGGAGAACGGAGACTGCAGGGCCGTGTCTAAGGTCAGGGAAAACATCGAGGAAGAATCAAGGTAAAGAACCGATTCTATTGCAATCGCGATTAACTTTTGATCGTGCTTGTCCGCGTTCCGCGTTTTTTATGCGACCTGCTCCAGGTTGGATCTTGGGAATACTTCGATTCACCGCGAGTTCTCGTGTGTGGGCTATTATTAAAACAGCACCGGGTCGAAGGTGCACGTATCAATAAGAGTGTTAAGTGTATGCAAGAACTTTTTGTCGTAATTGTAAATTACCAGTTTCTGCAACAGACTGTTAATTCACTGGATCGCGCACGGGAGTGTTTCACCCGATGAAATATTAACCAGACTGGGTACGAACTATAAATAAACTATAAATAATGCTCGCATCGATACTTTCGACGAAACGAGTATAACGGATACGAACGAAAACTTGGGAATCGTTGCAGCGGGATCTATTTAAAAATGGCGCGTAACGAATGTTCAATTATCCTGTATGTGAGTAACATACTTGCATCGGATTTCAACCGAGTACATATCAGTTTATATAATTTATTTTGACCGGTATTAATACTTATCTGAATATTTTAGCACGCTTATAGGTAACAAGCATCGATCTCAAATAAAAATAATTTGGCAATGGATTCAGAATGGTAAAAAATACTAAAGAAAATTCTACAAAATTGTAACTTTTTACCATTATCTTCGCTTCTCCCGTTACTCTGTCCCAAACTACAATGTTCCCAATATTGTCGAATTTAAAGTACACGATGTATTAAAAATAAAAAACACAACGCTTTCGTCAAACTCTTAATAAACACATCGACTGGATTTGAAGAAAACTAATTTAGCATTGTTAATAATCGTATCGACTGATTTTGAACGAGTTTGACGCAAAACGTACTCTGTGTGCGGAAGATCTATTCGCGTATTGAGCATGTACACATATTGAACGCCTATAAGCGTTTACCGCACGCGATTAACTAAGCGTACACAAACACCAATCACGATCGACGAAATACATTTGCACATCGGTAACGTCTATGACCGAGTGGCTGTAAAAATTAGTTGCAGTCGTCTTAAAGCGTACGTCACAACGATCAACATTGAAGCGAGAGAAGTAGATCTTTTCAATGCGAGAGTGTCTGTACACAATTGTAACGTGCGATTGTATTTTGCAAAGACACATCCGCGGATCATGAATCCGGTTAAATCTCGCGACGGTCAAACGAGATAGAATAATACAATCGTAAGTTGTATACAACGATGGTCTAATGGTGTCTAATGGTAAACGAACGTCCTTCGCATAACTCCGTGATCATCGCGGATAGTGATGGATCACTGGCGATGCACGGACGTGGGTCACGGTTCGTTACGATTTCTCGCGGCATTTTCTGCCAGATAGTACTCGGGGCAGAAATATAATTAGCGTTAGAAGTGCTGGGAGAGGGTGGGGGTAGAAACATTTGAATGATTCAATGCATAATGCGATTCGATCGCATTGACTCTCTCGGCCGGCACGTATATGTCTTCTTAATGTCACTGTGACGTAAACCCGTTGTGTTTCCAATGCATTCGTTTCACACGATTGTTCGTGGAAACCGTAATTAGATAGGGAACCGTCCTGGCGGATCTCACGGTTATCGAAAACGCTTTCGACATCAACGCGGTAAATTTGAAACGTAACGGTCCTCGCGCGGGAAACTCGAAAGTCGGAAATTGTCGTTCGGTTTCGTTCGAAACGACAGCGAGTGTGTAAGGAATCGAAAAGTTTCGGTTAATTTTTACGTTTCGAACTCTTAAATTGTACGCCAAAGCTTGGTTTATTTTGAGGCGAAACTGTCGTTAATAACGGACTCAGCGAACATCTACAGGATCTGAACTACTATCGAACGTTACTTCGGTTATATGGATATCTGTTATAGACGAGAATGAAAACAAATGATATTTACGTTGTCAAGATCGAATTAGCAGCGAATTGGATATACCTCTGTCACGAAGCAGTATTTCAACGAAGTAATCATTCGGTTACATTCTGTGATAATTGTATTTAATTTTATGCGGAGAATATGGCTTTTAATAGATATTCGAAACGCGAGAGAAACGTGCTCGGTGTTTCGAATAAAATTGAAATCGTGGGAAGATTGAAAAGTTCGATGTTGGAAAATCGACAATATCCAACATTGGGGGAAACAAATTTAAAATAGGGAGTACGAAATCGAAGCGGCGAGAAGCGGTAAAAATTTTCGTAAAAATTTTAATATTGCTGTAATTCGAAGGACGAGCCGAATCGAATTTGTCTGAACGAGAATTGCGGTTATTCGAACAAAAAATTATACGAGTACTATTGTACGAATCTGCCCGGTTATATGAACTATTTGTCCTTCGTCGAGTTCGCGTAAATGGAGTTCCACCGTACTTTATTAGCATTATAAAAATTAATATACGTCGACAACAAGGTTAACTGTAATTCTGTGAAAAGTGGAATTGAAGTTTTCCTCGACGACTTCTGCTTTTCCTCGCGCGGTAATTTCCCCGATCAAGGCGAGAACATTTTTAAACACATCGAAGTAAGATACAAAAGAGATATTTGTTCGAGTGACGCGTGAACAAATTGCGAAAGTCATACCGTGCAAACATTGTTATTATCGGTATGTAATCTCTAATTATTTTTCGTAATAAATCAATCCTTGTTTAGTTTCCACGAGAGTATTTGTAAAAAATTCAATAACTCGGTAACGTTGTTCCTTCTCTAGCCAAGCATTAACGGTTGTTAATATTACAGACATTAAGAGCGACTCGGTTGTCGTTACTATAATTTTAATCACTTGAACGTCATTTTCACAAGAAACATAATTACGTTACCCAAGAAGGCGAGTCGCTCCTAATTCGAAGAATATTAACGTCTACTAACGATCCATTAGAAAAACAACGTTACTAATATATTAATCCTTTATTCACTTTGAACGTACTTAGTCTCGTCACAGGCGATCGCTAACCTTATTATCGCATTATTAATCGTTGCGAATCGTTTCGATAATTTTCTTATTTCTATTCTATTTCTCATTTCTGAGTCGCGATGAATCTAACTTTCTTGATCGATCGATGTTCATTGCGAACAGATATAAAGGGTAATATGATCGAATATTCGTACATATTTTTATTATAAAAACTTTGTAACAATTGTAGGATATCGTTACGAATACGATACACTGTTTGAAAAACCCAAAGTATCGTTTCGAGGTATTATAAATTCCATACTCGATCGAATTTCAAATAAGCAATAGTTTCGAAGTGTTCGTGATAATTTGATCACCCACCGGATACTATAATAGGAAAAATATTTCGCCAAGTTTCAGCCAATTCTGGGCTCAGCGTTTCCGCACAATTTACACGGCTAATCACTTCATTCAAGGTATTCATTACCACGAATTCGTTCCATTGCACAGTACTGGCGATGCGCCGAGAGAAATCGCGACGATTGTATGCACTTCGAAAACTGATAATCGGGCTCTCGCAAACGGGTCGCGCAAACCGTTTCGCCCGCGGTTCCGCCTGTTACCGTTGAATTTTTCATGCAACAATACGAAATAATTTGCCGGAACGGCGTAATAAAATAACGTCGACGGCGAGCTCGGGAGCGAGTTTCGTGGATCGATCGCTCCCGTTCGTTTTCAAACGCGATTCCCGCCCCGATCGCGACGCAGGACCGTGGGCGATTTTAATTGGGCCATTTGCCCAACGCGGAGAACTCGAAAATTACGTTAATTGCGTTGATTACGAAAATTATAGGAACGAATACCGGGCGTTTCGCGATCCAATAACGTTGCTGCTCTTGCTGCTGCTTATTTTTCTTCTTTTTTTTCTTTTTTTTTTTAAAGAGTAACGCCAAGATCAAAAGCCGGGAGCGCAGCATAATTTCCCGGAGGAAAGGAGCGACACGGACCCCCCAATGTTAATTGCAGAGTGTTTTTTCTCGTTCGATACTGTCGCGTACAGTGTTGCCCGTCGAGGGTTTCGGTTTAAATCGGATAACGTTATTACAAGCAACCGGAAGCAGCTTCGTTGTAATTTCAACCTAATAACGGGAACATTTACCGATTTAATTTAAATTTTACGACGTTTAAAATACCGTTGACCGAAATTGCCGCCACGATCGGAAAAGAATATGTACGGAAGCGACGTAAAGGTTCGTTATTGCGTACAGTCGCTCGTGAAAGCAACCGAACGCTCGTTACTAATACACACGGCAATAAAAATATATATTAGAGCGAAGTTTCGAAGTTAATATAGCAATTACTGTGAGATACAATTACGGGGAATGTACTTGTATATCGAATTATAAGCGAATAGTATTTATAAAAGTTGTGAAACTTTCGTCGTGAATGTATACTGTAAAGGGGTCGTGAAGGTATTAGAACTTACTATTATTATTTATTATTTCTGTACATTATTTTATATTTACACTTGGCTCAACTGTACATCGTATATATTCTATAGATCGTGGAAATTGATTTTTCACAGTGCAAGAAAACATTAGTGGAATCAATCTTATTGTTGGATACAGATAAAGACGTAAACGATACTGTCGTTTTGTATCACCGTTGGTTAACAATAAATTCGTTCGTGGTGTCCGGACTGAGATCGATCACAAAAGTAATGGTATTTAGCGTGTTCAGCAGACAAATGGATTGCAACCGCTCGATTTACTCGTATGCCAAGGAACAGTCTCCTATAGAGATGTACGAGATATTCAAAGATCATAGGGCACGCCTTCGCAGTAAAAGCTTTATCAAATAGATTCGTATTGCACTCTCACCGCGATAACAATCTCGCGCGATGCGTCGAACGTGCAACGTACGCGTTATTAATTATCACACGGCCGATACGATTGACAATTAACGGACCGTTAAGAAATTACCACGATTCAATTACAATCGATCTCTAAAAATGTATTTCTCTGATTTTTCCATCGTTCCGGTCTATCGAAAGTTAAGATCCTGGCCGATAAAGACAAGATCGTATCGATGGATATTATTTTGCATGAAAAAAACAAGCGACCTTAAAGTTACGTTCGAGCGAGAAATTGAATCTTCGAATTAGATCGGCAACAAAGATATCGGATCTTCGACGAGATGCATCATAATCAAGGATGGTGCGCGATGCTTGTGCGCCGTAAACTTTATCCGATGTTTCTCATTGTATTCTCGCAACAATAATAACCTTTCGCGAGCGCATTCCCCATTAATTTCGTTCGTGAAGCTGGCTCAATTAGAAATATACCAAAGTACGACCAAGTGGAGCATTATAATAATTTCGCATTAGAATCGTAACACGATTCGTTGTTACGTAGAAAATCAAATCGTTGCTCCAATGAACAATCGATTCAACCGTGTAATTAAATTCGTTGGATGTCATTGTGTGCGCAATCGGATGCGCCAACGCGTAATGCTGAAATTAAGCTGAAATTAATTCGGTTCGAAGGAGTCTCGATGTTCACGATGTTCGTCTTTGTCGCGCGAAAAGTGTTATTAAAATTTCGTCGTTGGTGCGTCGTAACGCCTCTGCTCAAAATGTATCGACTGCTCAAGGCCATCGAGCTACTGCCCCCGCCATTTGGCTCTCGATCTCTCGCCTCTTTCCTCGAATCTCCCGCCACGTGTTCCCTGTCCCTCGAACAAAGGGAGAAGCGCGTGTAAATGTACGAGCCGAGAAAGTGAAACTTTCGAGTCGGCCGATTGAGTTCTACCACGCCATTCGGACGTCCAAATTTACAATCAGATCCGCGAAGAGTAATCCAAAAGACATGAAAATAACAACCTCGACAAAGGGGTCCTCGGACCTCCCCCCTACGATGTGCCTGATAAATCTTTAACGAGATGTATGATAATCAAGGATCATACACGGCGTCTATGCATCGCGGATCTTATCTGATGTCTTGTATTGTGTTCCCGTAGCGGCGATAATCTCTCGCGAGGGTACACGCGCGTCTATTGTTTATTTTTAGCGTCGGAGGACCGATTCATAACAGCGGGTAATAAAGTTCTTGTTCCTTATCTGATAGCGGGCGTCGTTGCGAGGCGATCGTTTTTATTGTTCGCTCGTCACGAACCAACTATTCCGTGTTGGGTCTGATATTCTCGTCGCGCCGAACGTCGCTCCTTGCGATCCGTATCTTCCGAGTAAATTCGAAATCGGTGAAACAATGACACGAACCACCTTCGACTATAGATGGACTGCATTTGGTTTCAGAAAATGGTAAAACGATGATCGGTTTGGCGTGGAATAATCCGGATGACCTCGTGTTTAACGATGGCTCGCAACCCCCTTAATTTTAAGTGGATTAGATCGTGATTCAGTCTCTGTAAAATTCGTTGTCATTCGACGCAAGAGGATGACAAGTTTGGAGTGGAACGATCCAATCGTTGACTTTGAACAACGATGACTAAAACTACTTGATTTTAGCCGAATTGATTCTCAATTGCGAACGTAGAGTCTGGTAGACTTCACGCGATATACAAGTTCTGTACAACGGTTAACGTTATGTTAATTTTGTAAATATTTTACAGCGATGCTTTGACAAGAGGTTGATAGACTTCGTGTCCGTGTTGGTATAAAAAGAACTCGTACGTAATTAAGGGCGATATCGTGTTTTTGTCTCACTAATAATCGTAATCACCGACGCGAAAAGATGAGAGATTTAACACGGAAAGATCCGATCGGTGACTCGGACTAACGATGACCGAAACCCCCCTAATTTCAGATGGATCAACTCGAGTTTCAGTTTCGCGAAAATCGCTGTCATCGAACGCAAAGAAATGATCAGTAATGTGGGGAACGATCCGATCGGTAACTTCGGCCAACGATTCGCTCGATACAATCTATCGTTAGCGATCCTCCGTTCGAATGTTCCCTTTCTTCGTACGAGCGGAGAATGTTCTGAAAAAGCGATCGAACCGACCGTTGGTAGTCCGTAATTACTAATAACGATACCTCGTAATTGCCGTGTTCGGGATATTTACCCCGAAGAACTTTATCTATAGCGAGGTCGGTAACACTTGGACTCGTTAATCGGCGTCATTACAAGTGCCGATGCCAATTACAGATAATCGAAGCTTCCGGATGTGGAGTTGCGGGAGAACCATACGAATCGGACCAGTTCTAACATGCAGGAATGCGTATCGGTCGAACACCGATGCAAAGGTCTGTTAAGACGCGACCGGGTAAATTTTAACGGTTATAGACATATGGCTCCCGATTGGAAAGTGTAGTTGTAATTGCACAACGTAATATCTATCGGCAAATTTATTCCATTTCGTGATCCAAAGACGATCATTTCAAATATTGCAGATCTATTCCATTTTTCGGTTCCAAGAGGATAATTTCAATATTGCAGATCTATTCCATTTTTCGGTTCCAAGAGGATAATTTCAATATTGCAGATCTATTCCATTTTTCGGTTCCAAGAAGATAATTTCAATGGTATGTATCTACTTATACTATACGATTTGGAAGGTCGAAATCCCTACGAAGATTTATGCGATTGAAATTAGTATAAGTACAGTAATCTATTCCATTTTTCGGTTCCAAGAGGATAATTTCAATATTGCAAATCTATTCCATTTTGTAGTTCCAAGAGAGTAATTTCAGTAGTGCAAATCTATTCCATTTTGTAGTTCCAAGAGGGTAATTTCAGTAGTGCAAATCTATTCCATTTTATGGTTCCAAGAGGATAATTTGAATATAGTATTGCAAATGTATTCCATTTTGTGGTTCCAACAGGATAATTTGAGTAGTGGAAATCTATTCCATTTTGTGGTTCTAAGAAAATCAATTTCAGTAGTGCAAATCTATTCCATCTTGTGGTTTCAAGAGGACAATTTCAATATTGCAAATGTATTCTATTTTATGATTCCAAGAGGATAATTTTAATATTGCAAATCTATTCCATTTTATGGTTCCAAGAGGATAATTTTAATATTGCAAATCTATTCCATTTTGTGGTTCCAAGAGGATCAATTTCAGTAGTGCAAATCTATTCCATCGTGTAGTTCTAAGAGGACAATTTCAATAGTTTGTAAAACACTTGGACGATTTCGAAAATTGCATTTGACAATGTCTCGATGAATGAATTTTTAATCGAGACCGGAATTCGAAAGGCACAACGAATTTCCAGGAGGGTTTCGATACTTGCCCGCAAGCTCCTTTCGTCGCACTGTATCGCCAAACGGAAGGGATGACTGCTTCGTAACAAGTGTCGTTTCTTCCGTTCGAGACAAAAACTGGTCCCTTATCAAGGATTATATCGGTGACCAGGCACGATATAGGAAGTGGAGGTGTGCAAGCGAGTCTCCGTCTAATTGGATTGGCTACCTCGATAGTTGCAGGAATCCTCAGACCCGTTTTCCTGAAACCCTGTATCGTGGTTCTCCTATAAATACATTTAGATCGTATCGGTCTTACTAACTCGCGACTACTGTAAAAAAATCGAGCGTTTAACGCTTTGGCTAAATTCGTCGACTCGAGTAATGTTTTTGGAAATATTTCCAGAGAATGAGAATACATTTTTTTCGAACGTTCGATTTGAAACTTCGAAATCCTTACAAAACATTAATTCAATTTCGAGATAAATACCTTTGGCCCTTTCTATTTTCCGTCATCAAAGTAACCTTGAAATCCTCGAAAGAATTTCTGAGCCGAACAAACTTTTCGGTTCAATTTCCCAAGATTCGACAAAATGATTTTCAAAACACTAAATTTAAGTTTACTTAGAAGATTTGTATTGTTATAATTCTATAATTTACAAGGTGGTGGTTTTATATTTTCACTTGGAACATTTTACCAATAAACTTGTCACAATACTATTATATTTCTAGAATATTCCGATACTACGACATACACGCAAAGACAATACACTATTCAGATAATCGTACAGTAGATACAACCAGTGACAAATACATCGAAGAATAACTTTATCTATCCGTGATACACAATTACCCTAATTTCAAATATAATCAGATCAATTAAAGAATCCATCGGGATCATCAACCCGTTCGATGAATTCAATAGGTTTGAATTTTGTCCCCCAACTCTGTTGAACGACGACCAACGACACTCGACGGAACCGTATTTACCTAGCCACGTGTTCACGGAAACGAAAAACGAATTCTACCCTTAGGATCTCGCGTACGACAGGTGCAGGACAATTTGCAACTAAAACGCGTAGGATATCTATCTGCGATCTCGTGCAATTAGGAAGGACGAAAATCGTACAACTTCGAGTCTGCGCTCCCAGGTGTTTCGAGCGTATCAGCGAAGCGAGGGCAGAGACTCGTTCGCGGAAACCAAGAGGAATCTTTCTTCGATCGGGTTGTAGTCGTCGCAGACAAGTCGACGACTGTTCTTTCGTCCTCTCGTTCGAGTGTAATTTTTCTTACAAGGGCTACAGTCACCACGGACCCCCATTTTTCCTTTTTTATTATCAGTCCACTTTCCCGCGTGGTTTCTCGAAGTCTGTTGAACCAGGGGATGAAATTATCGCAGCTTATCTACCCGGCGCGGTGTATCGCCACCGAGAGACGTCTATTGTTGGTTAGTTTCAGAAACGAAACGTCCTGCGCGTGGTGTGTACCACAATCGTAAAACGTTGCGTGCCAGCTCGGTATCAAATGTGCGCGCTCGAACACTGAAAGCTCGCGGCAATCGGCAACGAGATCTCTGACAATCGGTGACTTTGCGCCGGGCAATTCATTCCGACTTATCTGATATTCCGTGCTTTCTCTTTCCACGATGTCACTCCCTCTTTTTCCCGCTCACGGTCGCCGTACTTGAGCTCGGTACGCTATTTGCTAGCTGCGTTTCGCGCAGATAACTCTCGGCCGCGCGATCGTTTTTTCCAACAATTTATGGCTGCGCGAAATCTCCGTGGCAGTAGTCAATAAAAGTCCACGTGGATCAAACACCCAGTACATGTAGACGCTGGCGCTCGTTCCTCCGGGGAGGGTTTTGTTTTTTTTGTTTGTTTTTTTTTTTTTTTTGAGGGGGAATTTTCTTTTCATTTTGCTTTTCATTATTCACACCGCGAGGAAATTTATCGCGCATCCGAGACACCGATTCTGGATTCTATCTGTGGTTGGACACCGAGGTAAGAAAACGAAAGACGTCGCTCACGGTTGTTCCTACGATCGTTGATAGAACTTACAGAGTCTTCGAATACCACGAATGTTGTTACACTTTACTTCGTTTTATACCCATCGAGCTGATGAAACTCGACATCTCTGGAGCGAGACGAGCGAAACATTCGCGGGTGAGACATTCGACGAAAAATTGAATCGCTTATAGTAGGAAGTGAAGCGAACTTGTAAGTTGCAGTGTACGGTGTGTACAATAATTCGAGGGATTCGCTCGAGGAGTTGATTGCACGTCAAGAAACGATGGAAAAAAAGTCATAATAAACGTATATCCAATTTGTCCTTCTTTATCGTATGTAACGATAAACATACAACCTATTTATCTTTCCTTATCAGATGTATTTCCAGGCAACTCTGTAGACGTTTGGTCGTTTATCCAATTACCCTTCCGATGGTCGAACGATCGTACGAAGGACGTCGAGTATTATTTTCAAAAAGGGTGACTTTTTTCTCACGAAAGGAGAGTTCGATCTGTTTAATAAATTTCTCATATCTTGTAAACGAAGACACCTATGACATGTTTATACGAACCGTATTCGTTGCTCGTAATTGTACAATCCACTTCGAAATTGAATCCTACAAATTACGAGACACGCTCTATACAAACTTCTAAATCGAATCCTACAAATCACGAGACACACTCTACGAACGACGAACCAAGAAGGTAACCGATACCCTCAACATCGCAACAGTTGAATTCAACCACGTGAGCTTGCTTTAATTGTTAACCGTTCCCGCGCTGGGATCGTTCTCACCTCTTTTCAACCTCGATGCAGTTTGCCTCCAGGTCGAACGACTTCGAGTAACCAAAACACCGATATAACAACTTCCTCGTAAAATGGTATTTACAGAGTCGTCTCACCGACGTCGGTTATAACTACTCGGGGCGTAAATCGGGCAGTGTAAACGTAGCGAACGACGAGGCCGAGATCCTCGTAAAACGATCGAACGAATCGAACATCGAACAATGGCGGACCCGTAGCTACCGTGGATCGTCGAACGAACGAACGAACGAACGAACTCGTATCGGATGGAGATCATTTTTCGCGGGAACGTTCAGCTGGGAGAGTTTCAACGCGCTGCCAATTAGACCACTGAGTTCCCATTAGCTTCCATATTCGCTATAATTTCTGTCCTCGGTTCGAGCGCGGTCGGTATACGCCATGTGGCTAATTTACCGGACAGGATATCCGGTCGATCGGCATCCGGTGGTCATTCGATCGACCAATCTTCGACAGAAATCAAATGACGAGGCGAAAGCCAGACCAGAAACGCGCGACGTCATAAAACACGTCGTGTTAATTAACGATTAACCATGACCAGGATTCCTGACCAGCCGGTAGAACTGGTAATCGGTGAGACTCGTGCAACGCTTACCGAGCGTTGCCCGCGAATTAAGCCGAGAATCAGTGCATGGTGATTAGAACGTTGATGGAATCCGATGTTGCCTACGATCGAAACGCGTACCGTAACCGCAACAGGACGGGTCGTGTCACCTTTCTTTATTTTTTTTTTTTTCTTTTTTTTTTTACACGACACGTATACGCGCGTTTTATTTATCGACGATCCGGGAGAAGCTCCACGGTTATTGTCGCGAGCGAAAATTAGAATCAGATACCGAATACATAGATAGGTTGAATCTTCGATTTTCTCTCGGTCCCGGAGGAGCGCTCCGAGGATAAACCTGTTCCTTTTTACGACTCGATGTAGAAGACGCTAGAAAATTGGCGCGGTTATCCAGCCTGGCAAAAAGTACCGGTCTAAACTATCTTTCGAGCGACTTCCTGTTACCGTAACGCGAATTCACCTTCGAAGAACTTGGTTTCGTTGGCAGAGAGGTGGTAACCTGGTCGTCGAGATTGACGATCGTGGAAGATCGGTTTGGAAGTTCGATCGTTTTACAGGTTTGAATTTTGGTTTTGGATTTACGTTGGGAAGGGGGCGTAGACGTGGAACTTATTTTAATTGGTAGATTGGAGATACATTGGTACTTGTGTGTTTAAGAGAGATGGGTTTGAAATTTAGACAATTTTCTAATTTTTGAATTTTGAAGTAAACCTACTTTATTTTCATTGATAGAGCAGAGATACCTTGGTACTCGTGTATTTAAAAGAGAAGATGGTTTTGAAATGTAGAGAATTTTACAATTTTTGAATTTTTGGTTCCAGATTTACTTTGGGTGAGAACATAAGTAGGGAGCTTTCATCGATGAGGATATCTTGGTTTTCGCACATTCGAGAGAGATGAAGATCGTTTTGGAACTTGGACAATTTTCCATATTTGAATTTTGATTTCAGGTTTACGTTGGAGAGAAACTAGATGGAGAATTTATTTTCATTGATGGATTAGAAATACCTTGGTACTCGTGTGTTTAAGAGAGAAGATGGTTTTGAAATTTAGACAATTCTACAATTTTTGAATTCTTGGTTCCAGATTTACTTTGGGTGAGAACGTAAGTAAGGAGCTTTCATCGATGAGGATATCTTGGTTTTTACTCATTCTAGAGGGACAAAGATCGTTTTGGAACTTGGACAATTTTCCATATTTGAATTTTGATTTCAGGTTTACGTTGGAGAGAAACTAGATGGAGAATTTATTTTCATTGGTGGATTAGAAATACCTTGGTACTCGTGTGTTTAAGAGAGAAGATCGTATTGAAATTTGGATAATTTTACAATTTTTGATTTTTGGTTTTAAGTTTACGTTAAAGGGAGCCTTGATGATCTCCTTCAGGAAGAAGCACACGATATAAACGTACGAAGTATCGTATCGCGATTGGTGAGAAGCAAGACTTCAATAATTAGTCGCAAAGTAGTTAGACAGGTGCGATTACCACGGGAAGAGTCGTCGAACAACTTCGACGAAGTAAAACATCAGAAGTCAATAAGAACATTTCAACGAATATTAATCATTTTACTACGGACAACTTTACGCGAAACGCAAGCTGTGCACGGAAGAATCGAGCACGTGTACACGATGAACGCTCGTAGGCGTTCTAATAGAACGATCTAAGGGCCTACAGGCTCTGATAAGGTTCAGAAAGTTAAAGAACGTAAGATTGTAGCGAGAAATTAACGTTCGCTCAAGATTTATGAAGTTGCAGCGTTGTAACACGTCAAGTTATTGCGTTTGTAGAAAATAAACAAAAAACGACCCCCGCACGAATGGTTATAAATTCACTCGTATTAATAGCAACTATTAATAGTATAAAAGAAAAGGAGAAATGTATGAAATATGTTAATCGTGTGAAATAATACTCGAAAGAATATTTTAACCAGATACGTGGGAACCAGATACATCGATAAAAAAATTAATTAAAAATTTACCAAAATTATTCCATTGCTCTCCTCATTTCGTTCGTATATTGTAAAACGTAGATTCGTGTTTCCTCGTTGTTTCGACCAATTAGAGCGTCGAGATGGAAATGTTCGATTAAATCTGATTCGTGAAAACCATTGACAAACTCGACACCGATATTCAATCTCGAGATGAACACAGACTGAAAAATCTCTCCCGACGCACTATTAAGAACCAGTCTCAGATTTACCGATCGTCGCGATCTACGACCGATCGGCGCCATCGATTGAATACCGATTACGAATTACGACGCAACAGCACGACGAACCGTAATTATCGAAGTGTTCCTCGTTTTGCGTATCGCGAGCACGAGCACCCGGGGAATCGTCTCTAATTTCGTTAAATCGGTCTGCGAGGAAGAAACGATTAATTCGTATCGCGGAATCCTTCGATCGATCGATAACGTGGTCACGTCGTTGGACGATAATTGCCAATGATTCACGGTGTTTCGCAATTTCGAGGAAAAAATTAATAAAAACCCGCGCGGTGGCCTCGCGTGCAAATGATCCGGTTCAGTTTGTCGTTCGTCGAAACGCGCGTCTTTTATACGCTAATAAAATTTTCACGTTTTATTGTATCAACGTCGGTGTTAAGGATCGTGGAGGGTGATTTCAAAACGCACGAACACGGGGAAACGGATCGCGTTGCGAAACGTGAAATTAAAAGGCGAGCGAACGAAAAAAAAAAAGAACAAAAAAAAAAGGAAGTGAAAAATAAAAAAGAAAAACCAGTAACGGACCCAACGTTCATCGCTAATGCGACCGCGAAGCGTCTATTGCACCTGCATCGTCGAACTGGTACCCAGGCGAAACGGTCGACGTGCCGAGTGGTTGGTAGTCCTGTTTTGACAGATCATAATTCATCGCCGCGCTCGTAAAACCGATTCTACGGGCTCCTTTCCCTCTTCTACCATCGCGAAGGAGATTGACTTCGAGTTAAGCATACGAGGAGCCGCCAATAGAGGGAAGATGTCTTCCATTCGGAGCCCGCGATGAACGCGACAGACGTTCTGCATACAGGGTGTACATACTGGAACTGTGTGGAAGAAATCTCGACTCTTTGGACCAACGATGTCGATTCTTCACGAAGACACAATTTTTCGAATCGACGTCGATCGAAAGTTAGAAAATCGATTTGCCGAACAATTGACTGGAGATAAATCTATCTACCGGTGCAAAAGAATAGATGATTTGTAAGATCGATTCGTGATTCGGTATCCTTATTTCTAGTAAGTAGTCTACTTCTAGTTGTTATTTCTAGTAGTAAATTGGATTGTCAAATTTGAAGTTTAAGTATTACACTCTTGGAAAATGTAAATGCGAGTACTGTGCAGAAATCATAGGTTGTCGACAAATCTGATTGGTCGTCGCATTTCCAATTACACGCATTGGCGTGGATATGGATACGGAATATTAACTATCGGCGAAATAAAAAAATTTGTAACGAACGGTCTTAGAATTGGGACCACTGGAAGCATTGCAGAAGAAATGTTAAAATTCAAAGTTCCATAAGTTTGTTAATATTCATTTAAAATGATTGAAACCTGAAACATATCAAAGCTCAAACATTCTACTTGTTGACCTCTCTGATGAATTTTACTTGGAACGATGTCCAAGGGACGAAATCCCCCTTTGACGAAGGGACTGTCGAATTGTAAAATTTTCTCGATATTCGACACGTTTGACACGGTTTTTAGCCTAAAGAAAATTAAGTTAGAAACTTATTATCCATATTTTCCTAAAGTGCGATCATTTTCCTTCAAAATAAGTGAAGCCCCATTAAAAAATCCCGTTTTTCGACAAAGTTATCGCCATTTAAAGAAACGCCCGCACGAAGTAGCTGATCGAACCCTTCGTTTCGACACATTCGGTAAATGCAGATCGATGACGTTTACGATGAGTTTTCGATACTCTGAACTCTCGGGGTATCGATCATTGCATCGCTGACGTAGTTTCTCCGCGGTTGCCGCAACGCATTCGCAAATTGCAATTGCAATCTTTTCGTTCGAATCGAACCGCGCGATTCCTGTACATAAATCAATTCTTCTGGTCGTGCCTAGCGAGTAAAAGTCCCAGCAATAGAGACATAAGACACTGAATATGCAACGATAGAAGTTGCAACAGTTTGTGGTTTTCGATTGTTTGAAAAATGGTGCGTCGTAAAACGTGTAATAACGATCGAAACATACCGGGTTGAATCGGTGGTACGATTTCAACTTTGGAAGAAGAAACCGTGTACCTGGGAGCAACTTAATACCTTGTGGTACCGTAGGATCGTTTCAATGGACGACCTATTTTTATCAACTTACAAACCGACAGATTTTCTCGTAATATCGTATCGAGCTCGAACCGTTTACTCGGCAATTGCGAACATGTTTTTACTCTCGATTCGCTACACGACAATGTAGCCACAGGCGAGCGATTCCTGAGCAAAAAAGGGAGTCGCAACGTTGTACACGCTCCCTGCTCTCCAGACTTGACTCCCGCGGACTATTTTCTGCTCTCCCGGTTTAAATTAAGGTTGAAAGCAGACACTTTACGGATGCTTCCGAAATTCAACAAACCGTGACGACGGTGCTTATTGCGATTACGGTCGAAGCGTTTTCTGCATCCATTAATAAACCTCGTGATTACGCTACCCTTTGTATCAATAACCAAGGGAGCTACTTTGAACAATAATTAATATCTCCCCCGGGATTGTGCTTCGTTATTCATGAATTCAGCCTTGAAACGTGCTCCGCAGCCAACTTTTCGAGCCGACTACACGTTTCGTAGGTAATAAATTTTAATTAACTCTTTCAGACGTTACGGTTACCGTGTCTGCGTGTGGCATTTCAAAGTCAATTGTTTAATACGTAACGTATATTTCGACGCGTGTGCTACGTGTACGTGTGCAATTTTCAAATTTCACGAATACCTCTCTCAATGTACTCTGCATCGTGTACCATATGCAATTTGTAAAATGTTACGATTCGTCTGTAATCGGAAACGAATCGTCGATTAGTGAAATACGAGACTATATTTGGATTTCGATGGGGTTTGACGAAACTTGTAGCGTAGGTGGATTCGATACAGGAGCACATACCGCGTAGAAAGATAAAGGTTGAAATGGAAAAGTTATCTGCTTTCAAAGAATTTGTAGAACGTAACAACAATGTAAGGAAGCGAGGAAGAAAATTGTCCAAACTCAGTTTCATCTGTATTACCTGTTAGTTCAATCATTACCTATTAGTTCGTCGAAACTGAAAGGAATCAGAAATATTGGTGCTGTCAACACCAAGAGACGATGACCTTCGAGATACCGGTAGACCTGCTCTGTAGTATAATACATCGATCGATCCTAATTAGTACTCAAGAATACATAATGTAAAGAAGTAGTATTCTACCTTCACCCATGTGTATTATAGAGGTCTACAGCTATCGAATATTTGTAACAAATTTAGGATTTAACGAAACTTCGAAACTAAATTAAAACTTAGAAATATAGGTGCATCCAAAATCGAGTAGTGATGTTGGAGACATCGATAGATCTGGTCTGTAACATATCGATGGATCCTAATCAATACTCGGGAGTAATTTAAACAGTACTCTGTTTTTCGCCCTATAGATTCTTAGGATCCACAAATCCCTGATACGACAAACATAGAATCTCACTTCTATCGCCACAAACAACCTAAATATATACTTATTCTTCGAAATTCATATTCGAAGAATCCTTCGGATGCTTCCAAGACTACGAAACGATGACCTCGAAGACTCTGGTAGTTCTGTTCCTTAATATACCGATCAATCCTAATCAATACTCGAGAGTACACAACCCGAATATGCAGTGTGTCGTTATTCGCTCCATAAATCCTCAGTATCTCCCTGGTACAACTTCAGAATTCGTCCATTGGACGACACTGAGGAACCCGGTACCCCCGATACGAGGAAAAAACATATTTCCAGCAGCATACGTTCCAGGTTGCTGTCTCACCCGCTACACCCTTGCAACTAGAAAAACGACGAAGGAACGCGAAAGGTACGTGTTTCGGTATACCCGATCACCGATCGACACTGTCCAGCTCCCGAGACCGAAAAAACGTAGTTTCAGCCACGCAACGTATTCCATCACCCACGTCCGGCGAGGAACAATGCGTCCGTGAAACGCGTTCCAGCAAACTGACCCTGAAACGGACCTGCCACGGCCGACCAACACGGGACTTGTCCCGGGTCGTTAGGTAGCCTCGAACCGGTACCAGAAGGTATCCCATAGCCGGAGCAGCGCCCCGACGATTTTACGAGCGGGCCGCCGTTGGGCTTTTTTTTAATAACGCATCCGCATTACGCGCGTCCGAAAATGGGTGTCGTGACGATGACGTCGCGATCGCGTACTAAATTTTTACGTTTCAATTAGACAGGGCTGGCTGCTCGCCGGAATTTTTAAGCGAGCTGTCAGTTCGCGCCCGGCCCGCTACAGCGTCTTTCATCGCTCGTTCGCGCGACTGCTACTCGCCGCGAAATAATACTTTCCCTCTCCAGGTCACCCGCCCCCACCCACACCCACCGGGCTCACTCGCGCCCCGCCCTTCCTACCCCCGCTCCAAGCGCTCCGAGCACTGCTCCTCGCGCTCCTTCTCACCGTGGCGAGTATTATTTCTCCCTCCCTCCTTTTTTTCTTCCGTGTTCCTTCTTCTTCTGCTCCTTCTACCTCCACCTCTTCCTCCTCTTCTTCTTCTTCTTCCATTTTTTTTTTCTCGTCTTTTCTTCTCTCCCCCTCGCCGATTTTCTTTTTTTTCTTCCCCACCGCTTTTTCTTCTCTTTTTTTTCTTTTTCTTTTTTTTTTTTTTACTCTTTTCTCCTCGTTTTTTCTTTCTTTCTTCCTCCTCGGAACGGCACGGAGAGAAGCTGAATCCCGGCCGCGGTTTCTCGCAGGCAATGTAAATTTTTACGTTCTAATTATACGGCACGTACGTCCCTGGAATTCGTAAGGGCGCTGTCCGGACCCGAGATGGATGGCCTCAGTTTTTGCGGCACGGTGAACGACCAGCGCGCCGAGGAGGAGGCGTCTGGAGCGCGGGCCGACTTCCACACGGCCGATGATCCCGGTTGCGTGTGCACGTGAAAACCTGTCGATCTCAACGACCCCCTGAATTTCGGCCACTGGACCCTGGGACCAGGCTCCCGCTACGCGTCGAGTGTCGACCACGATCCTGTAAATACGTCTCGCGTGTACCGGTGACGCATACCAACGCACTACGCGCTAGAGTCCTTCGGGTTCCCGAGTAAATAAATGAGCCGATGCGACTCGTAACGAGTGCTGCCGTGTCGAAGGGAATTAGACTTGTCGTTCGAACGAACGACTCGGAATTACTTCTACCGGAGGTTCTGCGTTCAAGGAAATCAGCCCTGCACTCCGGAGAGGTATCTTTCGAAAGTGTTCACAGTTTTCGAGCAATTCTTTTCAGCCCTTTTGGCAATGTCCACAGAACGAGGACGATATCTTCTTTAACGACTCCAATTTCAGAACTTGAAGTTTGAATGTTTGTTCACCACTCTGGACAGAAAGTGTTACATCGCATTCCTCGGTAAGAGAGAAAGAGAAAAAGACAGCAAATAGGGAACATCGACGAATAATACGAGAAATAGACCATTTTTACTAAGTATGGAACTGTGAGCACCCTTGGAAAATTTCTCGAGTTTTCCCGTGTCCAAACACGACAATTAATGTACGTTCATTAGTAATGTATTGACGTCTAACGGGTAGCAATACGATAAATATAACTTCAGCGTTGATTCAAATGCAATTGTTTGTTTCGAATTGTACGATTCTGTTCGAATTCTTCTTTGTTTCCATCCTGATTGAATAATCTTTTTCAATGTTTCCAACCACGTTCAAGTAGTCTTCTCCGTGTCTAAGAATGGTTGAATACAATCAGACGTTGGATTACGAGTGAAATTTAGATATCGATTATTTGCTAAGTGAATTCGTGTGATTCTTTTCGCTCGATAGGTGGAAGTTTTCTTCCGAATTTATTTTTCAGGTATCGTAGAGAAAATCCAAACTCGAATACTCTAGATTGTCTCACGAACGGTTTCACCGGGCACACTTATTTGGAACACCCTGTATCGTTTCGCGGCGGCGCTCCTCGTCAGATTAATTGATTCGGTTTACAAGGGAGGATTATCTCCCTGAATTACAATGCATCAACGAAAATCCGTAACTCAGACATCGTAATTGCAAATGGTCCCTTTTGTTGCGAAGTGTCCATTGAATAAATCACGTCCGCTTCACAGTTGCGCTTTTTACGAGGCTCGTATTTCATTGCGTCCCGCGGAATGGATTCCTTTCGTAGAAAGAAGCGTCGTAAATCAAAAATATAAAAGCAGTACATTCGTACGAAGTGTAACAATATCTTCATTTACAACTCAATCAGTAATATTGAAACACTCGGGCAAACTTTTCGAGCCGTAGAACGGGGAGACCCTCGACTTTCGACGATGTTACTCACAATTTTCGAAGAAATTTCACGATCGATTGCCCCAAAAGTGTCTCTTTCGTCGACTTTATCGATTCGATCCGTTTTATCAGCCCTCGCGGCGTGTGAAATTGCTAATAAATTTTACTCGATCATTGCTGCTTAACATTCAACCGAAGTACAAATACCGAAAGAAACATATATATTATAAATTACAACATTATTCGTGAATTATCATAATTCGAATCAAATTTTTCTGCATCGTAACAGGAACTAGAAAATGATGTTTCCACAAGGTTCAAAAACTTTGGTAAAGAATCTTAAAAGTATATTTTACTTCAGTCACTCGCATCTCTAAGCGTCCATACTCTATCATCGTACAGAAGCGCGTTAAAATCGAAAGGAGAGATTTTCTCACATCCTCCCAAGAAAACTCTTTACAAGTTTAAAACGTTAAAATAAAACAAAGATCCTCGACTTCGTTTCCTCGAGTCTTCTTCAACCAATTGCCTCCTCGCAACATAACGTTCCTCTATAATTAAAGCTACTGTAACAGGTGCAACCGGATGCATTCGAGTTCCCTTAGTTCTCTAAATCCACAGAAAAATTCACGAATACAAGTTCCATACAATCGGGACACTTCCTATCCAAAGACCTTGAATATACCACCCAACCGAGGAAGAAAATAATATTAAAGAGACTCGTGGTAATTGCCACCCCAATTTCGTTTTCCACGATCACGATAAACGTCGAGGACACCTCCGAAGACCGTAAACGTGGAAACTTCGATGCAAGTGAAAGCAACGCGCACCGATTTCTCCGTGAAAATCGAAAATCTCGTGTATCCTCGTAGGCTCGCGTAGGATTCCACGCTACAAATTCAAGAATGATACTATACGCGCGCACGATATAATTTTCATTCCACGTGTAAATTCTAGCAAGAAATTTATACCCGAGAACACAAATTTCGCCCGTCTCTACCGAGTTGCAGATACAGGTACTGGGAAACGTAACCACCGATGGCGGCTCCTTTATCAAAAGTCGGAGTTACGCGCGCAGAAAGACTCGATTCTTCGCGGGCCCCCTGCAACCACCTCCTGTTCCATTACTCCAGTCCCCCCCGCGAGGGAAACGTCAAAAGTCGCGGATCCTCGGCAAGCCTCGCGTTCCATAAATTCCGGTGTCTCGTTTGTCCCCGGCAATAAACGTAATAATCAATGCGCGCGGTGTGCCCCAACGGAGGAGCTTGCGCCGGGCCCCGTGGCAGCATCCGGGCGCAAACGTTACTAATCTCGAGCGCGCCCACTATAAATCGCGTCGGTTTTTATTCCCCCGTTTAGTGCATCGGAAATATCTTAGCATTATAAGGGCATACGCGCGATAAATCACGCCGAGCCTTAAAGTTTATCGCGCCGGGACGCCGTATCGCGGCCGTTCCCGGCGTCGAAGCCACGACGATTAAGTTTTTGCGAGCGTTGGTGGTCCGATCGTCCCCGGGTAACACTTTCACGGTGTGCCCGACGGTTGCCAGTTACCTCGGATTTCCGAGAGATAGTTTCTACGCGAAGAGGAGGACGACGAGGACGACGACGACGACGACGACGATGGTACGACGACGACGACGACGACGACGGATATTTACGGGCGTTTAGAAACCCTGGGTGTGGTTCGCCGCACACATAAACGCCGCGCGGTTGTGCCGTGCCCCGCGTCCCGCGCTGCGGAGAAGCGAGAGCCACGGGCACGTAAAATACACGGGATATTACTCAGCAGCGAGGTATCGAAACTGACGTCGTCTAGGATCAGCGCGAACCTAGAATTCCCTCCAATATCGTTCGTGGATGCCTTGGTCCGAACCCCGTTCGTCGAGGAGTTAAATGTAGGTAAACGTAGTTAACTTTAGCTAAGGGGTACTTGGAACGAGAAAGCTTGTTGTGGTATTCGTTCAGGGTGGATACGGAAGATTAGTGTCCAGGTGGGAGACGCAAGGATGCTTGCTTTTGGGTTATTTTGTTGCTGGAGTTTAACATAATTACATCAGAGACAAGACGTTTTGTTATCTGAAGCAATGAAGGAAGAGTTCCACGTTTAGCATTTATGAATACCGTGGCTACTTAGACTTTTGTCCCATTGGTCGATTATATAGAAGTAAATATGTATATCTATTGTATTATCACACTATTACTTGTTTCAGTCACTGTGAAATTTTTGGACGGGAAGACTTTCACTTCAAATCAAGACGTCAAGCATCACTTGGGTCAGTTTTTTGCCAGCAAAGATCAGAAGTTTTATGAGCGTGGAATCAATCTCCTGCCCCAAAGATGGCGAAAGGTATTGGACCAAAATGGAGAATATATAATTTAATAAAATGTTTATACACTCTAAAAAAATCGTGTTTTATTTTCACCAAAAAAAAATGAAATGACTTTTCGAACAACCCAATGTAACGAAAGTAATTCTACAAAGTAACTAAACGTTTTGTCGTAGGTGAATTGTTGTTGGGGTTCGACTCAATTCTGTCAGGGATAAGAGTCTTTATCGTCCAGAATGAAGCTTGAAGCTCATAGGTACCTGCATTGCTTAGTCTTTAACCCCATTGGTCAGAAACTAAGTGTACCTAGTAGCCATTTCTAACAGAATGGTTACTTTGGAATATCTAGACCTCTCAGTTGTATGGATGTTTTTAGGTCAGTTTTACTATTGGAGTGATTTTTTCACTAGAATTAAGTTCAGAATAATAAATTTGTTCCAACTGGACCCATATGCTACAATTCTTTATTGTAAATTTACACACAGTGTCGACGAGTTGCGACAATATGTATTGATAATAATTATTCTACAAAATCTTAACTCGAAGCGGAAAAACCTGTTTCAAAAAATGTAAATACAAATTTCATCTAAGTGCATCCAGTTCTTTGAGTCACTGTCCTCGAGTCGAAAAGCATTCATTGAAAATTTCTCAAGTTTTTGCGATGCAAATATTTCCTCGAGGAAAGAATTCGAACCGTCAAAGTAATGTGAATTTTTTTGTCAAAAGTTTCGACCTATTAGTTTCTATTCGATCCTCTTTGGAAGATAACAATTAAAAAGCATAGAAAATTATCAAATATTCTCCACCTGCACTTAACCGTAGTCAATTCAGTTTGCATAGGTGCGTTCAACTGCAATATATTCTGCCCACGCCAAACTAAAACTCCAAACGAGGTGTAAAAATGTGTTCGGAACATATTGGACGAAGTTAATTGGGAATGTAAAACGTGTCTAGTTGCTCTCCATGCTCCACATTGTTTCGAAATTGATCGTACCGGGCAAGATTATTCAAGTATTTCAATATGATTTCGAGTGTGAAATTTATTCGACAGGTTGGTTCCAGACCGTCGTTGATCAATTCAAAACGCATGCGGTTAACAAACAGGCAGTTGATTTATATTTCGAATTGCGTTCGATCCGCGTGACTTTCGAATAAAAATCTGCCCTTTCGTGGTGAATCCGATGTTAAGGGACAGGACGAGAAAACTAACGTGTTTATTTGTGCCAGTGAACGTATCATTTGTGCGTATCATTTACCGATAAAAATCGCAACAAATATTCCAACGAGGAAAGATTCTAAAGTACAAAAATTCTGGTGTAACAAAATTCTAGTCTAAAGAAATTCTAACGCAAAAAAAGTCTACAATAAACGTTTGCTCCTGTGATTACAAAAATTTGTTCGTTAATTATATTCGAAGCACCGGTGGATTCAATTCCTTTTATACGAAAAGGAAGTAATTATCTTCGATCGGAAATTTTTACCCGAATTCATCGTTTCACGGTATCGATTATAGTTAATTTTAATTTCGATTGTGCAATAAATTTTACTTCCACATTCTGAGACGATTCGATGTCTCGAACGAACGGTGTTCACGACTTTCGCTACGCGAAAACCATTGGGCAAGATGGAACGCCTGCAGCACAGGGCGCAGTACGCCTTCTGACAATAATTATTAATATTTATATATGCCCATATACTGCCGCGTGGAATTATTTACGATGAAGAGTCAGGCCGAGCAATAAAGCATGGTTTACTGTCGCAACGCGTCGACACTGTGTGGAAACTTGCGATCAGAAATGGTAACACACGCGTCAACTCGGAAGGTTATTATTTCGAATATAATTCCGGTGGAGGAGTCGAACGGAAAGGTGATCGTTAAAGAAAACGTAATGTTTGTTATTTCGACCGATGGAATTATTTTTCGAGCGTAATTCGAACTTGTCGCGAAACGTTACGTTTCATTCCGATCTTCGTCGAACGGAACAAGTTGGGTAATAACTAGTTGAAAAACAAAGCGAATATCGCTTGAATATTTCTTCGATCTTAATTTTTCTTCAGTGAAGAAAATAATTGAGAGTTTTGCGGAGAAAATTAGATTCTATTAAATTACCAAACGTACAAAATTACCAAAACGGAATCGTCGTTACTTTTTTTCCAAGTTTAAAAGAGAAGATCGATTATTCGACAGAACATCGTACATGATCTTACGGACGTCGATTCACCGATTCAAACGATACTGTTCGAGGACTGTGAACGATAATCGATCCCTGTTCGAAGTATTCGAGCACTCGAGTATTCGTACAACATTCGAATGCATAAAAATTCAACGATTACTCACAAGCAGTCCCGGTGACGCTCGCCATCGAAAAGAAATATCGATCGACGTCACACCTCCAAATTGCCACTTCTTGTCACGGTGCATTATCGCGCACGAAACTATGTGCAATTACTATAACCGCCATGTTGTCCATGCGCGATATCAAATTGCACGGTGCACGGTAATGTCGGAGTTTCCGGGTATCGTGAGTCCTGTCAGATCCTGAAACGACGTCGGGCCGTGGAACTCGATGAAATGTCGACACAGCCTCCTCATGAAATTCAATGACCGTTAATTACAATGATTCGATAACCGATTGCCACGTTAACAAGGACATTTTTCGTTCGTCCGTGCTTCCTGAGCTCGCGCATTCGAGCGACCGAAAAATGACAACGCCGATGTTACTAATCGTCCACCAAGTGGCTTGCACCCAGTTCAATTTGCATCTTCCAATTGATTTTACGACATCGAGCGTTATAATAAGGGGAAAAGTTGCTCCATCTTGCGTGACATTACTCCGTAAGTTATGCCCGTTGAAAATGATTTTTGCTCGCAATGAACGGAACACCGACGATTTAATTCCCTTCGACTCGATTTTCCAGTACATCGGTTTCAGAAAAATTTGCCCATAGTCGCAAATTCGCCGGAGTAGTCGCCGGTTTGAATATTCAGTGGTTCGAAGTCATTGTACACGTTGAATCGATCGATCCTAACCGTTATACGCGCAACCGGTTACCCAGGTACTCATTTGTACACTTCTTCCAATAATTGACAGCGTTCCAGTAACAATAACGTCGAACCGTTTCCGATCCCCATTCTCCGGTCATTTTAACGTCGATTGATGTTTTCCAAGGAAACATTTACGCTCACGACTTCAAGTAACTAATATTCAAATTTACTATACGCTTCTCGTACAACCAAGGTACCCGGATACGAGACAAAACGCGCGCAATTGGATGAATTATAAACGGAAATTTGATAAAGCACCGAGGTATCCAGGTTATCCAACGTTGAACGTTTCGGTTGCGCGTGGAAGGATTGAATTTACATCGTATAAACGCGTCTTCGTGCTCAACTATTTAATTCTATTAAACATACGGTCCGTTCGCGCGTAACTGTTCAGTTCTATCGGACATTGTCGGTTCATCGTTTGGTCGTGTGGTCGCTTATCGTACAGGGTTCTTCGTGAAACTAATTAATCAACGAGGAGGAATTAATAAACTGGCCTCCCTTCTAACGAGACGGGCAACAAAAGGAGAACCGAAGGAAAAATATACCGGCTCGATACACCGTAATATACGACGCCTCCTCGCCGTCGAAAACTTGCACCGCAACGCCCAATCCCCTATGCGGAAGGCGTGTCGGCGCGACGCGCAAGAATTAAAGAACAATTTCATCCCCGTGTGTCGCAGTCAATTTAGGATAATACTGATAAATTACGTCAATGATGGTTCCGAGTTCTCGGACGTTACCGGGAATCTCGAGTAATTCGTCGATACCGGTTGATCATCGTGGCGCGCACCGTGTTCACGTCGCTTATCCGCTCGCATGCGCTCAACGTGTAACCAGGATCTTCGTGATCGCGCGACACTTCTCAAAGCCCGATGAAATCGGCCGTAATTGCACGTAGGAAGCAGGTGATCCGCAAAAAAAGGGGGACACACCGAGCGTCCAATTTGCGCTCGCATCTGCCTAACGACAGCCGGCGTTGACGAAATGTAAATTGAGCCCGGAGGAGCGCGATCGTGCTCCTCTCAAGGCTAGACGCGAACCGATCTCGTGCACCGATCGATCGTCTCGCCACTTAACGAAACCGAAACGGCTCGATTCCGACGCTACGTCGACAACAACGACCAGGGAGGGGGAAGTTTCCTTCGCCGAGCGACTTCGAAACGACTGTTCGACCTTAGAAACACCGAGCCACCACGAGTCGCTTTAAAGAGAACGGAGTGGGGGAAAGGAGTCCTACCGTGGAGCTTCTAGGAAGTTAGCTTATTATTGTCATCGGGATACGACCTTTGAATCGAAATCGTTTCGCGAGTAACGATAGTTTTGTAGAACGGGATAGAAATAATATC
Source organism: Ptiloglossa arizonensis (assembly GCF_051014685.1). Lineage (NCBI taxonomy): Eukaryota > Metazoa > Arthropoda > Insecta > Hymenoptera > Colletidae > Ptiloglossa > Ptiloglossa arizonensis. The sequence continues at coordinate 11,097,821 of NC_135053.1, read as the reverse complement.
GACGAGGAGGAATGTAGCAATTTTTACGGTAAGTTTTGTTTTGGGTATTGATCACAAGAGCATCGAAGACTTTTAGAAACGTGAACGAGAGTTTCTGGTCTGATCTGTAATTATTATTTGAAAATGAATATTTTGCTGTAATGGTTATTTCGCAAGTTGGGAAGAAAGTGATATCGATGAACTGGAATGTATTGATCTTTCTGGAAAATTTTACATCGAACGGTCGTAACGAAATGGACACCATTCGTGTTTCCAGCCATTCGGTGAGAAGTTTTTGTTTATCAATTTATAGGTGTTATTGTGTCTGGTTCCAGCAGCCTCGGGTCACTCTCTCAGAGGTCTTTTGTAAGTTGTCGAGCGTGTAACTGCACGGGGCTCGATAGAAAGTATTGAGAATTTTATTTGCTTCGACGAGTGACCATTATAGGTGGTGGTAGATGATTAGGTCTATTATTGGTTCAGCGTTGATATGGAAACGAAACGAACGTCGACAGTTTGAATGACACATCGACGCTCGCAGAAAGAGAGCCAATCAACAAAATGAGAAACATTTTCTAAGAAAATCTCCCATTGAAAGGGATGCACAATAAACGTATTACATCATTACCCGTCACGAGCCAAGACTAGGATCAACTAAACGGTCACGAGCACCGTAGTGTTTAAATAGTCTTATTCTTTTATAAGTAAACGGGTTGCACCTTCAAGTGCAAGTAGTCTCGAGGATCGAAGTGTTTCGATCAATTTTATTAAATTTAATTACTATATTTGCATACGCTATATTCGCATCCCGAAATATATTGTCCAATAAACGAGTCTACGACTAAATTTGAATAAATAAGAGTCTTGTTGAAAAATCAAGCTCGCTGAGACACGATCATCCTCGATCGGTGATAGAAACTGCTCCCCCGTATCAACGTTTACCGAGCAGCAAAAAAGAATCAATTTATCGTTAACGATGTAAAATTATTTGGTCGTTACTTAGCAAGTACACCGTCGAAAAAACAACAAGCGAACAAAACCTGTTCGATTTGCGATTTTCGATTTTGTCAATCGTCTCGCGTTCACCCGGCATCGTAGATCATTAGCGTAATCGCGAAGGGACCGTGAAGACCCACGGTGCGTTCACCTCGTTCCGAGCTAATTAAACCACTTAGCGGCTTACCATAAAATCGAGAAGAAAGCCGTGTTGGCGATCATAAATTAATTCCCGGTCGTGGCGTGGACTTAACCGATACGGCCGGTGACCTTAAAGTTTCGAACTTTATGCGTCGTAAAGTATATTTTTAACATTCGTGGAAGTGTCGCGAGTGTCATGGCGCTTAACGATACCGAGGTAGTGCGACAAACTTGACGAGATATAATAGGTTCTTTGGAAAGTCATTTCGTTTTTTTTTTTTGCTGAAAATATAAGCATAATGAACATTTTATTAAATTACATACTCTCCATTTTGGAAAACGAAATAACTTTCCGAACAACCCAATAGAACTGCTCTTCGAAGCGTTCCATTGAAGTCACAGGGGACGTCGATTTAACGATATAAATTCTGGATAAAAAATTCAATAGTTTTTTTTATAAAATTTATGTTAAAAAACTTATAACGATACTATTTCCAAAGTATCCGCATATTTATTATTTCGAACGATGTGCAGGACCCACGGACATGTGTATTTGAGAACACGCGGTCGTTAATGTGTTAAATTTGTTTAATGCGTCGATTAGACGCAGCCAGGTGGGAGAAAGGAGGAATTTTGAGAAAATTGGGGACATTCTCGCGTCATTTGCGAACGAAGAATTCCGTCGACGAATCTCGACAGTTTGTCAATTACGAAACGGTATTAACGCAGAACCATTAGTACCGTCTCTAACTGTAAATTTGATCGTGTAACGGTACAGGTAGCAGATAATTATATCAATGTACGATGAATATGCAAGAACACTGTTTCCCGGAGACGATGTAATTTAATTTATTTAAATTCGATCGTATCGGTCACTTCGTCAGCCGATCGAAATAAAACGATAGAACAATGTAGGTCATTCGCTTAAAGTAATATTACCAACGTTCCAGCTGTACAACAGCCCTGATCGCACGCGACAAGAATTTAACCGTAAAACGTTTTTGCGCTCGAATACGGAATCAAAGTCTTCGGGTCAAATATGTTCCCGAATGCATTGAAACACGCGTTCTTCATTTTGTGACACAACGAGAGGATTAACTGTAGAAATATAATATTTTACAGGAACGAAATGGGTCGAGAAAGACCCGAGGAACGTTAAACAAACTTTAGAAAATATTCCGCACGACTGAGAAAATGAAACGGTGGATGAGATATCAGCCAGACAAGAGTGCAGTTTGAATTGCTACCGAACAAAAATTGCATCACTTTAATTAGATTATTTCTATTGGGTTGTTCGGAAAGACATTTCGTTTTTTTGGTGAAAATGAAACACGATTTTTGTAAAGTGTATAAACACTTTATTAAATTATAAATTCTCCATTTTGGAGAACGAAATGACTTTCCGAACAACCCAATAGAATTCTTTGAACCGAGAATTAAGAAATCGAAGAAGATCATCGTGGATTGTAAATAATATTTTTAACGTAACGTTCCCTATTCATCGATAAACATTTTATTAAATTATATATTCTCCATTTTCGAAAACGAAATGACTTCCCAAATAACCTAGTAGCTATATTAATAAATATATTAATACGTTTCCTTCGTATCCTTACATCCATTAGTCACTAATCATAGCTATCGGTGAAATTTCGACACTCGTGACCTACTCAACGAAGAATAGCCTACAGACCGAAACTGTCTCCTCGAAAACTCGAGTTCCAATCGCGCAAACACTCGAGAACTGGCTGAAACAAACTGGAGAGAAAAGAAAAAAAGAATCAGAACTCGTGCATCCAACCTAACTCCGACCAGTGTCCCAGCAGCGTAAGCGAGACTCGACGTCGGTCACGGGGTACAAGTGACCGAGGTAGACCGTCGATATCGATCCTCAATTTCACCCGGTGATTCCGCAATTCCGCGTTCGAGCACGTTTGACGATGAAAACTTGGGCGAGATTCAAAAAATCGGGTCTCGCGCGTGTCTGTGTCTCGTTCTCCCAGATCTCCAGGTAATTCACCGTACGGAGTGATACCACCAGCGGCGTGCTTTCCTTCCGTGGAGATTTTCTGCGTCAAGGGTCTGTCAGCGGACCGAATCTATTATTACGCCTGTCTTCGTCGTAATTAATTATGATTGCGGCGTGTGGCTTCGAGTGGCACGCAGTATCCCGTCGACAACGCGGCTCCTACGCACTCCCGTGCCCCCTTTCATCGTGATTGGCGAACCGACACCGATTTCTCGAACCTCCTGGATTTCGAGCTCATTGTTCTGCGGTGAAATTGCTCGCGAATTGAATTTTTTACTCCTGATCCACGCTCGAGGAATTCGATTGTCCCCGTGGCGACTTCTGTTCGGTTCGAATCGACGAACTACGATCGAATCGCGTCGAGATTGTTGCTTAGTTTCGTGACTCGATCGTTGCTCAGTTTCGCGTGTCTGACGCTCAGAGTCGTAGTTGGAAGATTAGGAGAATTGAGTATAGGAATTCGAAAAGTACCAGTGCTCCGGGTATAAAGTTCGAACGAGGAGTTTTAATCAATTTCACAGTCGTAAAAGGTAGTTTACGACTGGGGAACAAGTAAGGGAGTTCTAATAAACGTAGATCCGCGAGCCAGGTTTCATCGACCTGTACGATTCCTTGGATTATTCCCTTTGAAATTATTTAAACGATTTGGTCCATTCGATTAATAACCAAGTGAATTTATGGAACACACTGGAGATTATTGTTGAACAGTGCAAGCATTTAAGGAGGTCTTTGAATGCGTGCATCGGAAGACATTCCTATGCATGCATTAGAATGCACGGTTTCCATTTTGAACGCTCGTTGCACTTTGACGCGTGTAAGTTGTTCGTACATTGAATTGTCGATCGTGTCAGTATTTTTTACGATACGCTCTGAAAACATCTCGTCGAAACTTGACGCAAACAGGTTACCGTGAATACTTGGGGATGACTTTGAGACGGACCCATTGCTCCGTTCTCTACTAACAAGTGTCTCGATATACAGACACCTGTTAGACGTAACCTCCAGAAACTGTCCATTAATGTAGCAGTCTCGTTCGCGTTGCAATATTTCCATTCCCTTTGGTCGGTCCGTTTCTCCGTGTATCTTCGACGACGCTTATTAAAATCGTACTCCTCGTAGTCGATTAAGAGGAAACAGATCGATCATAGTCGATCGGTTCATTTTGCATACATAGTTTGAATGGGCGAAAGATTGAATACTAACGAACTAAAGAGATCGTTGGAACGGGTGGCCGGGAAATATAGAGAATAAGAGATCGAATGTCACGTGGAAAATGAAAAGGCCAACGCGCGAACCATGAGAAAAGATTATAAAGTAGGTGTGCATACGGAAGGGGAGTGATAAATGTATCGTTGGTGAAAAAGCGACATGCTTGAATGAGAGCAAATTAGGACCGAGCATTTCGTACCTGGCGATCGCTGCGTAAGTCTCTCGCGATTGCAAAATAGCCTTTCTTTTAAGTGCAAATACGACGATAATTATAGATCAGCGGGTTTTAGCCCGTAGCCATTTTAAAATTACTTTACCGAGCGTTGAAGTTACCAGATGAGGTACACGTGTACGTGTAACTCACCGCGGTTGTGTACGTGTAGCAAGGTGTGTTCCTCCGTGTTCTTTGGGTCTACATTCTTGCACTTAATATCCGCTCCTATAATTAGGGACGTGCTTAAACACCGCGTTCTCGAGAAACGTAGCGACAATATCCACCTAATTACAAGATTCACTACACCCCGGAGATACAAGGTGTCGGAGCTTGCGTTAAAGTGGCTTTCCGAACGAGCCTGCTTCGTGTTATAAATTCACGCTCGAACGAACCACGAATGCTTCCAGCACGGAAAACAGAAGCGTACGCGGAAAGACGATGAAGGAATCCCCGTGTAATCCGGACAAGGCTCTCGAAGATACGTGCCTTTCGAACGTACCGCGGTGAGAAACTATCCTCGTTCGCGTGCTTCGTTTTAAGTTCGAAATCGGAACCTCGTTAATTATTCGCTCCGTAATTGTACGAATGTTCGAACAAAGCCTGTACTCGCCTCTAAATACGCGAATACCGTTGAAATGGAACCACGATCGTTGTTCAGAGGTTGAAGTTCAACCCTTCGCGATCACACTGGAATCGAACACTTAGGCGCATTGTATCTTACATAGGGTGTTCCTCGGTTCATCCAGCGTTCGAAAAAATACATTTATTTATAAATTTCTCGAGTTTTCGCAAACTTTGCAAATGTCAGATCTGAAACTTCGAGAACGCACCTCGGTTCGCCCAGTGACACGAAAAGTGTGTTTATTTGCAAGTTTCTGGATGTTTCGCAAACGTTGTTCGCGCAAAGTGAGTCTCGAGATCGTCGAGGTGCTGGGAAGTTGCAGATTCCCAGGCAATTCATTAACGAAACAGTTCCTCCTGGAAGACCGAGGGTGTCTACGAGGGGTTAACGATCGACAACAATTAGAAGCGAGAGCCAACGTCGCGATTCGTAAGTCTTGCGACGAAACGAAGCCCTACTCGAAGGTACAGGGTTGTCGAGTGCGTACCGAAGTGGGTTCCTGGAATTAGTTCTCTCCGTCTTAGGTTAGGTGTGGGACACGGACGTTTCTCCTACGGGCATATAAGTATATACGACTGGCAACAATGGCGGATTCCGAGTGGCCCTTGAAACGGCTCTAATAATTTATATGCTTAAAGGGGCCTGGGCTGCCTACGTGAAACGTAGACGCCATGAGACAAGGGGTCTACGAAGAGAGAAGCGAGTCGTGCTCAAGGGTGGCTCGGCTCCGAGATCCGTGGACGAGAACCCTTCAGCAAGGAGAATTGCTGCTGTTGCTGCCGCCTGGGGTCCTGTCGTCTGTCGTCTGTCGTCCGACATCGACCGATACTAGCCGGTAACCCGTTTACGAACCTACGATCCTCTCTTTGCACTCGTCCGACCGAACACGAGAACGCGAGCGAGCGTACCGAAATCTAACCGCGATTACAATATCGAGTCGAAAAATTCAATACAATGGCTCGTTTGTTCGCGCGGTACTTTTCTCTCTCCCCTTATCGAAACTCGGGGAACAAAGATAGCGGTTACGGGTTATTTATGTTTTTCGTATTGCGCGAAGAAAACGTTCGAAACGCGTCTTCGTCGTTCCCGAGGGCGATAGAACTCGGCCGAGATTCGTGCAACGACTCGAACGGTCAACCCCCGTATTTTTCCCTCGCGATCAAACCGGATAACATCAATTAAACGGAAAGTGGACCGACGCGATCGAGTATTTGCCGTAACGGATCGATCGAAGTAAACCGTTGAACGGTGGACGGTCGAATTTACTCGATCAGACGGCGAATCGATTCTCGGGAGCATGAAAGATTCAAGGGAGTCGCGGCGTCCCGTATAGGAGGGTTCATCGAGGGAAGGGACGCGGAGAGGGTGGTAGGTCGAGTCTCGGCGTGGCACGGATTCCAAATTACACGGTCCACCGTTGTCGAAGTGAATTTCCGGCATTTTTACGATTGTCGTGGCCCGAAAGCGTCGACGGACGTGATAGCGGGCAGCGGACGGGGGGCTCTAGGGTCGATAGGAATGTTTTATGCAAATCAAATTGTTTGGCGAGCCGGAACGCGCGCGAGGCTCCTCGCCCGATGTATTCCAGTCATTAAAACGTCGATCCAATCTTCCACGCGCACAAACACCGGCACCGGCCACGTTACGCGGGCGCAACGCACGCACACCACCGACGATGATATTTTTATCGACCCCTGCCGCGATCATTACACTTGTTAATTAATTAATATTGCCCGACCGCGCTATTTATCGGGCGGACGGTAAATAACCGGAGAGCACTTCCAGCGTACGATAACAGGAGCGCGATTGTAAATGGAAAGATAAGTGGAGATTACCGCGCGACTGACGAGCCGACGATGGTAAATTTTTGATAAAAATCGACTGAAAGAAACCGTGCCGTGTTTAATGGAATTTTCTTCAACGCGGACGCGATCGGGGAACAACGAGGATTTACCGAACGATTTAACGAACCGCGAACAGAGAGGTTAAAGCGTGAAACGCGTGGACGAATCTCCGGGGGAAAGGAAAGGTTTCGCACCCTTGTTTCGATCGTTATCGAAATTTCATCGATATTAACCGACAACGAAAAATCGTTCAACCGAATGATCTCCTGGTAAATATGAGATTGCAGAATTTTCGTCGCGACGTAGTTACTTCGAGTAACCGACCATCGTAGATTCATGTTTCTGGAATAGTTTATAATATGTGGTTCTTTTCGATATTCCGGAAATTCTTCGGGAATTTTCCGAGAGGTGTGCACAATGTTTGCGTTGTAATTAAATATTGGGAACATATGCTCGTTTTTCTTCCGTTTTTATTTATGTTTAATTACGATTTTAATTTCTTCTTCTCGGAGGAATTGCGAATTGTTTACTGGAATTTATTGTACCGTTCATTACATCGATAAATCGTCCCAAAAATGAGATTGTAACGGATCCAAGCATTAATTTATCCTTGTGTCTATTCACGATCGATATCGTGGATTCTACTTGTAATTAGGAATCAAGAGGGAGTCAATTGTGTACCTATTGCTAATCAGCGGACGTATCGACTAATTTGCGACCGTCTGATACACAGAGAACACCCTAGTATGAAATAATGCAGGAATGTAAACCGACAGTTTTTGCACTTCCTGTAGAGTCTATACTGGAGCTACAGTTCCCACATTTGCATTAAAATTACTCGGTACAATTTCTGTATACGACCGCGAAGTAAATGCTTTTTAATAAAGTAACTTTTTGTTCGTTTTATATTATTCTGTACGAGTGCCACGTAATTAGCGTTTCCTGAAAAATCTATTGTTCCTTTTGTATACGTACCTCGTACAATTATTGACGTCATTCGAGGCAACGATACTCATCACTGTCCACACGAAACAGTAATGAGTTACGAATGCCCCAGGATACCAGGTACACGGGCGAAATGTTGCTGTACCAACTAAGGGTTAATGTCAATCCCAACGATTTACACCGTAAGCCTGTAATCTCAAGCTTCGTGGATATTTGACCCGAAAATTGACGAGGAGTGTACGTCAATGATGGAAACGTACATACGACGTTGCTTTGATTGGCCAAAATGGGAACATCCCTCTTGGCATTCAGCTAGTCATTGGAAAACAAAAAACTTCGTCACCAAAATATCCTACATTCGGTCGTAAGAGTATTGTACTCCTTCCATTTGTGCTTATTTCGTTACCGAAATATACTATTCATATTCAATCGTGAGAATAAAAATATGCCATATGTAGAGATACTGTTTTCACCAGTTTTGTTTATTTCATTATCAAAGTATTCTATATTTTATTGTACGAATACGTTTCTTCCACTTTTGCTCATTTTATTACCAAAGTATCCTATCTTCGTAGAAATCCTATACTACCCCTACATTTGCTTATTGCATTACCAAAATATCCTATATTTAATTATAAAAATACTATTCTCTCACTTTTGCTTATTTCATCACCAAAATATCCTATATTCAACTATAAGAATATTCTTCCCCCATTTTTGCTTATTTCATCACCAAAATATCCTATATTCAACTATAAGAATATTCTTCCCCCACTTTTGCTTCTTTCATCACCAAAATATCCTATATTCAATTATAAAAATACTGTTCTCTCAGTTTTGCTTCTTTCATCACCAAAATATCCTATATCCAACTATAAGAATATTCTTCCCCCACTTTTGCTTCTTTCATCACCAAAATATCCTACATTCAACTATAAGAATATTCTTCCCCCACTTTTGCTTCTTTCATCACCAAAATATCCTATATTCAATTATAAAAATACTGTTCCCCCACTTTTCTTTATTTCATTACCAAAATATCCTATATCCAACTATAAGAATATTCTTCCATCACTGTTGCTTCTCTCATCACCAAAATATCCTCTATTCAATTATAAGGGTACACTTCCCCCACTTTTGCATATTTTATCATGAAACCATTCTATCTTCGTAGAAATCCGATGCTATACCCACTTTCGTTCATTTCATTACCAAAATCTCCTATCTTCGATCGTAGAAACATTGTTTCCCCCATCGCGTTCCTCCCATTACGACGAAACGGGAACGTTTGCGAAATAATTTTACCAAGAAATCGCGTGCGGCTGGGGGACCCGTAAAAATACGAGCATGCGAGGCCCCGACCGGACAAAAACGGGGTAGCATTCATTAGAGGCCTCTCGTTATAGGGACCCTCTTTCCTTCGCCCGCGTCTCGCGCGCTCGTAACTCGAATTTTTGCGCGCGGGACAAATTACGTCAGGCCCCCGAACCGGGCCACGTGCATCGGCGCTCGAATTCGTTCGAAACCGACCGCCCATGAATCTTCGCGTATGCACATTACGCTCATAAACTGTCATTAAGCGATCGCGATCTGGACGGACGGTACGGATGCGAATCGTAAGTAACCGTCCCTCGAGGCCGTTGCAATCAGAAAGCAGCGGGTGCGGAAGTGAATCTGAAAAAAATTCAGTCGTACAAGGCGTTTCGAGGAAGAAACATTTTAGGGCGCGTAGTTGCTCGTCAGAAACCCTCGAAATTATTTGTCTCTGAGCAGCGAGGCGTTCTCATTTACGTCTTCTCGCGTCACGAATTCTCTTTGGATGAAAAATATTTTTTATCCACAGAGTGATTTGTACGTTTGTACGGACGCCTCTTGTTCAGAAATCGATCGATTTAGGCTTAATAACTCGTCCAGGATTAATTTCAATAATTTTTGGACAAGAATCTCGATTTTTTCGGTACAAGAGTGATACGTGCCTCGATGGAGTTCAGAGAGTAAAGTATTATATGTGTCGTATGAATTTTTCTTAGATTTATTTCTCATTGAAAGTTATCTTAGGTAAACTCCTTTCGACAAGTGTAAGAAGACCAAATATACATCATCGGTGATCGAACGTAAATCAGAGGACTTCCTATCGCGCTTTCGTAATTATTTTTCAAACTTTCTTATTTTCATTTTCTTCGACTAGAAATAATCGTTCGTTTCGATATAAAACCGAGAAAGTTTCCTCATTGCCCCTCGACAATGTTTCGTCACCATTATTAATTTCGGAGCTTTTTAATATTAAATATCGACACCTTGAACTACAACGACGATGGGCATTGTGCATCGATACTAAAGTCTATTTGTAAAATTGAGTACGAATAATCGAGCGTATCGAATAATCACGGAGAATAATTAATTCGTAACGACGTGTTTGAGTAACGATAAAATCTAACGATACAATCAGGATCACCTCACTCGGCCGAAAGCCGAGTTTATTATCAAAGAACGTTCCCGAAATAAATTTGAACGTTTCGACGAGCACGTTCACGCGCGTTTAGAGACAACGAATACGTATCCGCGATCGAACGAATCGAAACACGAATCGAAATAACGAGAATCGCATTGTTTCCGTATCAATCGTCGTACTCGTTCGCTCGTACTGGCAAAATGAGAACCACTGACGCGACGAGCAACGACCCATTGGCGAACGCGACGAAAACATCGGGTTTCCAGCGAGTGGATTAATAACCGGATGGCGCTGGTTCGTTCGAAATATTGCCAGGGCACCCTTCCTCTGCCCTTCGACCCCCTGCGACTCATTTTTTTTATCACGCCGTGAATCGTTTGTCTTAATAAAGCAGCGCGTCTCGTTGCACGTATCACTGGCGAAACAGGCCCCACTGTCTTTAACGAAATCCGTTTCATCTTTTTCCGAAGTGGCGTGCCTTATGAAACACGATGAAACGTTTCGTACGCCACCGACCGTTATTTATGGTCTACATCGAAACCTTCTCAAAATCTACCGCTACCTTCTTCGTTCATTTTTCAAGGAAATTCGATCACGGTCGCGTCGAAGCGTTCGGAGTTTCATTAACATCTCTCTGCGATACGAAAGAAACATTAAATATGGAACGTGAATTGTACGTAACGATCGATTAATGGATAGATTTTAACGGGAAATAACATTTTTAAATAAAACGAGACGAGTGGTACAGATTCTGCTTCGGGAGTATTTTTAATATTTTAATTCGTTTTTTTCTTCTGCTTTTTCGATCGCGGTTCCTAGAATTCCAAAGACGATCCCAAAATGGAGGATGAGACGTAAATATAAGCTTGCTCGAGACTTCGGTTGTCTTGTTTTACTTAACACCTTTGTTTTTGGGGCGTTGCCAGTGAAAGTGGAATATATTTGAGGCTAGTTGGGGAAGAATAAATTTTATAATAATTGTATTCCGGAATTTCAGTTGTAGAACACAGGATGATTCACGGACAAAGATTTCGCGATAAAGCACAGGAAATGTTCCACGTAACGATATATTCAATGCGACTTGTAACTGTTAGCGCCATTGTTCTCTTATTTCTGCGTTACCTTCTACGCACAATTCTACGAATTCGTAGCTACGAAACAAACACTTACATCCGGGGATACAATCGTTATTGTTACGCAAGCCAGTGAAAACAATTGAGACGACACCTTTCTTCTAATTATTGGATAAATTTTAACAGAAGGAACCAGATACCCTAAAGATTGACATTAACGATTAAAAAAAACAACCGAAGCATCCGAGCTACCCAACGATAAAGACACGTAATAACTCGGTGATAACTCAAACGTACCTCAAAGGAACTCGACCGAATATCAAATTAGAAAAAAAATTCTAACATCTGCTCAAAGTCTATGTCAACCCTACGTTATATTCAAATATTTCATTCGAGGGAGAAAGATCCCAGGAACGACATATCTAAGTTCCAAGACCAACGTATGTAAAATTTGCATAGAAAAACGCGAGAGACCCTCGTCAAAATTGATCCACCGTTTAGAAGGAGGAAGGAACCAGAGACGAGCAAATTTTTATTCGAATGGACAAAAATAAAAATAAAAATCGTTAGTTAAACATTTGTTTCGAAGTAAGACATCACTCTGTAACTCGAATTCAAATTTCCGTTCCACTCACGAATAAAAAGTTTCTTTCGTCGATTGTTCGTAAAAAAATTCTGTACATCTCTACAAGAATCTAGATCCTCTCGTTCTTACGATCGTTAGTTGAACATTTGTTTCAAAGTAAGATATCACTCTGTAACTCGAATTCGAATTTTCCCTCGACTCGCGAATAAAAAGTTTCTTTCGTCGATTGTTCGTATAAAAATTCTGTCCATCTTTACAAGGATCTAAATCCTCTCGTTCTTAGGATCGTTAGTTAAACATTTGTTCCAAAGTAAGATATCACTCTGTAACTCGAATTCGAATTTTCCCTCGACTCGCGAATAAAAAGTTTCATTCGTCGATTGTTCGTAAAAAATTCTGTAGATCTCTACAAGGATCTAGATCCTCTCGTTCTTAGGATCGAAACGATTCTCCGGTTGGCAGGTTTCCGCTCTAGTCCTAAATTCCGTGGATCCCTGGTCCGCGGCATTCACGGTGCCAGGCGCACGGAGAGGGAATTTAATTCGAGCCGTGGTCCGGGGGTTTATATAAGCAAACAGACAATGGTTGTTATTGTTTGAACGGGATGAAAAGGACGGACGGGACAGCTGTGAACGTGGATATACACGGCGTGCCCGTGACTGACTGCAGGGACCGTATTTCTGGAGCAAAAAACGCGTCCGCACGAAGGAGGCCCGGCCGCCGCATATGCATTCGCATGCACGCGCGCTGCGCCGGTTCGCGCCGACGTGCAACGCGCATAGGACCCGCATCGGCCGAGATGAGCCAGCACAATGACAGCTTTCACGAGGACCGACGTCTGCTGATGCGATGGAAGCGACAGCGCGGAGTGGCTGCCTTTCTCGACCTCGGTTCGCTCGTTAGAACTGATGTTTTACTTGAGCCGCGTGTGTACGCTCGCAGCAAGCCCTCGCCGGTGCAAGATCGTCTGGATACTTTCCGATCGTATTGCGCCGAGAGATTGCCACGACTCTCTAGGTATTCGCGGCTTTACAAATTTATTCCGTGGTTTCTCGAAACCCTGTTCGGGATGATTTTACGCTTCGTTTGGATCTCATCCACCAATGGAAACGTTCACTATGATACTTTGTCAAAGTAGTGACTGCTTCTTCTTTTATCCATTGTAGGTTTTATTTTTCCATCTTATTGAACCGAGATGATTTTATGCTTCGTTTGGATGTTATCCACGAATAGGAACGTTGACTATGATACTCTGTCAAAGTAGTGACTGCTTTTTCTTTTATCCACCGTAGATTTTATTTTCCACTTCAAAGTCACGTTCGTAGTAATTATAAACATACCTTTCGCGTTAAGTGTTCCAATCAACGAAAGTGGAAAATTCCGTCGTAGAATTTTCAGATGTATTCCACGACTCAAAAGTAACAAGAAAGAGTCTAATAAATGTTCAATGTTTATTAAAACTTTGGTGGCAGGACTTTTAACTCATCGTGTATGTATCTCTCGTATTTCTTCGAGTCGCATCGATCCAATGAACGAAAGCTCACACTTTAGCTACGTTTCTCAACTTACATTAATTCAACAATTTTTCTAAAATTTTAAAATAATTCTTTACAAAAAATATCAAACACACCAAAAACTAGACGCAGACTTTAAATACATCGAGTATAAAAGACAAATACCACTAAATAAAATCTTCGCGTCGATTCAAGCAGACTCGAGGAGAACAGCACGGTTGGTACACTAGCGAAGGTACACGGTTCTTCATTTTCCGCAAGAAGAAAGCTATTTGTTCGATAGATGTCCCAACTTCGAGCCCGTTCCTTAATCGAACTGCGCCAGGATCGTTCCAACTCGCGGTAATACCGAACACCGTGACGGAATTGGCTCGGTGTCAGTGAAATAATCTCCAGCCGGTCTTCTTTCCCAATTTAAATTTCAGTCAAGCGCGCGAACGCGTAAAGTGTTTCGGAAAAGCGTATTACGCTGTGTTCCATTAATAAATATGATATATCGTCGACGCGCCTTCGGGCATTAACGATGAATCGCTCATCCGTATTTATCGCGGAGACGAGTGACGCCTTGAATTCCAATAAGCCTCCGTGCGAACCGCGCCTTGGAAACAATGTAACGCGGTATTATCATTCGTTACCGATTTTCCCGCTTTCGTCGAGGAACGACACGAAGGCGCGCCCCGATTTTCATCTCGTCACCCCTGTGCACCGACACGGTTCCCCTGGAATCGTTGGAAATCCACGAGGGGGGTAGGGGGCATCCGGAGGAATTTTCAAACAAACGCAAGATTAATCGTCCGAGGTGGTACGAGATTTTGTTACAGTGCTTTATCGTACGAGATACAAGATGGTTAGCTTATCAACGCGTTAAATATCTATTGCTATTCGCAAGAGGAGAAAGCGACAAGGAAATAAGTTCCAGTCACCACTGTGCGATAAAAATATATGGTACTATTTAAACGAAGTTCTGGATCTCGACATTTTGAAATCAGAAGCTTCATTTCGACAGATAGAAATTTGAACTACTGGGAAAATACAAGAACAGCCATCCGAACGATCGAAGTGATTAAATGCTTTATCGTATTAAATGTCTGGGTTATTATTCGTGAAATGTGCCAAGAAAGGAAGTTTCAAGTTAGTAGCAATGTACAATAAAAATGTGTAGTGATATGTAAAGAAAGTCCACGATTTTGAAATTTTCTAAACGAAAATCTTGAAAACAATTTTCTTTATAGAATTACCTCTGCCAAGACTTTAGTACCTATCGTCGAGAATTCGAGAGGAATTTTTCAAAGGAAGAAATACTAATTATCTCGAGTACTCTGTTGACGAAAAACATTGTTCAAAGAATACAATTCGTTCTTGTGCTTCGGAGAACATCAACGGGTCACCGACCAATATTACTTGGAGAGCGAGCGAACGTCGAACAAAACAAAGATTCCAATCCAAATACGAGATTAGAATCCACACGTGTTCGAAATCTAAATCCAGGTTTAATGTACATGCGTTCAGAAGCAAGCTGCGCATCGGCTGTACGAGTTTACCGATACAACCGGTAATCGAACGAGCCGATGAAAACAGAAAGAAACGAGAAGTTGCCGGAGCGCAAATGATATTTTAACACTGGCAATCTCTGGCTCGTTATTAAATCCGAACGGGAGAGTCTTCTCGGTGCTCGCACGAAATACCGGTTCCCGAGATTACCGCGGGCGAAAACGTTCCGTCGATACTTTCGTCGTTTCTGCCGAGTCAAAATTTTCAACGGTAATAGCACCGAACGTTCCACCAGGACGAAGGAATTCTCGAGTATACGCGACGATGCACAGAGACGCGAAAGTTCGTTTCTTTCGGCGGACGAGATCGGTTCGCTCGACGGAGTCGAAAGTTTGTACGAAAAAAAAAGAAAGAAAGAAAAAAAAAACGCCCGTGATGAAACGAAACAAATCGAAGACGTGGAAGAATAAATTTTATTCCCACGGGGCTTCGTTTTTCGAGAAAATCGAGTACCCGATTTACCGAAATTAAGACACGAAGATCTCGATACTGTCATCGTAATACATTGACACGTGCCCCGATAAATAATTCGACACATCCACGAGACTCCTCGTGAAACGAAAAGCATCGCACGAGGTGCTCGTAAACGAAACGATACAATCTAATCGAGAATCCGATGGAAAATATAATTCCAATTATGAATGCTTCCTGAAAATATTATTTCTGGTGCCATGGTACGAGTGACATGGCACCATTATCGCAGGATGCGTACAAACCTGTTTATTTCCTGGTTAATTCCGTTCGACAGATAGAAAGTATCTAATGTATACACGTTTTCCAATGACAACAGTTTATTCAACGTCGGAGAAAAATTGATTCGATAGATAACGAAATTACTATGCATCAAGTGTACGTAAACTTTGTACAACGTTCGTTGTTGTAGTTAAAGAGTGATCAACGATTCGATTCCAACCGATAAAGAGGAAGTTACGCGACGCTATAGGACTAACCAATACACGGTCTTATAAATATCATATTTGTTGATAAATATCATAACCCCCTCATTACGATTTGAAATTTGTTTTACGATATTCGGTGAATTTTATCAGCTCGTCGATACAAGATTACAAAATACAAGAAATCCTTGGCAAAGAATTGTTACTCTCTTCTATTCTGAAGACTGAAAACGAAACGTTATTCATACAACTGATCCCATAATTATCAACAATTGTTGATATCCGTACCGAAATCTCCAAGATCTTAAATAACAACATCGATACAAAACGTGAGAATAATTGTACCAAAATTAGAATCACGTTTACGAAATAATTATACAAAAAAAGAGGTACTCCTCTTTTTTATAATTAACAGGGGTACCGAATAAAGAGTCGTTCGACCATTTCAGCTGATCTAAATTCAAAAAAATGAGTACCTCTATTTCATAATTAACGGGGGTACCGAATAAAGAGTCGTTCGACCATTTTAGCTGATCTAAATTCAAAAAAATGAGTACCTCTATTTCATAATTAACGGGGGTACCGAATAAAGAGTCGTTCGACCATTTCAGCTGATCTAAATTCAAAAAAAGAAGCTACTCGTTTCTTTGTATCTCGATCGGCTAGTTTCATCGAATGGTCCCCAGTGCGATGGCCCCGTGAATTCCAAAGAAAAAAAAGGAGGTACCGATTTTGTTGTACTTCGATCAGTTGGAATTAGCCAAACGGTCCACTGTGGCCCGCGTCTTGCAAATATCGCGGTTCACGGTACGTTTCCGGTCACCCGGTACCCCGTGACCGAAAAACGTTAATCAATCGAAAACGCAGCGGCGCGAGGCGCTCGCGCGTACGAATTAACCGTGGCGTCGTCGCTCGTGCGATCAACGCGAACGCGATCCCGAGATTATTCACCGATACCGATTACCATTTGACTGTCGAGTCCCGGATAACGCTCGATTGATTTACTAGCGAGACTAAAGCGATCGCGTGGCAGGACCGTAGTGAAGAAAAAAACGCGAACGGGGGCACGAGAAAGAAACGAAGGTAAAGAAAAAAAGAAAGAAAAAAGAAAAAAAAACAAAGAGAACGAGGGGGGCACACACAGGGGCCACGGATGAGACGAGGAAAAGGCAGCTCGTGAAATCTGCATATCACGGCCGCGAGTGTTCCCGTGGATTAAAAAGGACGGGCACGGCGCGGGTTTTTTTTTCTTTTTTTTTTTTCTTTTTCTCTTCTTTTTTCTTCTCTCCAGCGGCGTGCTTTTTGCGACCGTTATTATTTTCAATCTCTCCGGCTATCAAGGGCGCGTATGTATACGCGGCACACCCTCTTTCTCACCGTACAAAAGGGGTGGCTGCTCCTCCTACTCCACCATCTCCTCCTCCTACTCCTCCATCGGTTCGCGGCGCAGAGGAGAAGAAAGACAGAGAACGTCACCGAGCAACGTGACGTAGATATCCCCTTTTTTCTCTCTCTCTCTCTCTCTCTACTCGTTCTCCACGCCCGGACCACCCCACCGCCCGTTCGCCACCCCATGGACAAAAATTTTTCCCCGATTCTATCTCGCGACGAACCGCGTGACGGGATTGTCGAAATGGCCCCGCGCATTGTTCTGTATCTCGTGAAACGAGACCGGCGCGGCGCGGCGCGGCGCGGCGCGACGAGGGCGCCGGCTGCGCGGTACTACTGTCCTGCCTCGACATGTGGCGAATGAAAGGAACCTCGGAGCAACGACGAACGGGAGGACGATTTTTAAAGTGGTCGCTTTGTTTTCGCGCTCACGCGACCTTCCAATATCGTATTGTGGGTATTAAAAAAAGAAAAAAGAGGAAGGAAGAAAAAAAAAGAAGAAAAAGTGTGCTCTGGAAATTACGGTGACGTAGGCAACCGGCCCTGCCCGATCGAAGGGTCTCTCGATGACGAAGAATTTTACGCCGAGAGATTACCGCAACCCCTTTTTACCCACGCGGGGTTCGAAAGCTTCCCGTTCGAATTGCGAGGCGATTCGAGGGTGTCGTTGTTGTTCTCGAAACGTTGAACGTTGTGGAATTTCTAAGAATACTTTTATCGGGCTTGTCGAATCGATCATTTGTCCCCACTGTATTTTTCGGTCAAATCCGCGTTTGATAAGCGATCGTATACTTTCGTGCGATGGTGTTGCGTTTGAGTACGATTCGAACAGTTGTACCAATTTTTTGAACACACAGGTAATCCATGACGCGAGAAAGAACACAAATTTTGTTCACTTAGTTTCTTACCGTCTTCTTGGAACAGTGTTAGTTACAGTGCCCGAATACTTGCAAGAGGAAACAACAGTGTTACAGTCCATGTAACGGTAATTGATGCTGGGTAGCGAGCACCGACTGCAACTCGATAGCAGGGATGATCTGAAAGCTCCTTTCGGGAACACTACTTCAAGAAACATATATATTAGCGTATAACAAGGCGAAGATGACCCTAACCTTTGCTTAACAGCCGAGTAAGACACACTTTGCGCGACTATAAACTTCGTGACGCGAACTGAAGACATCGATGCCTTTGGTGACTACTAGGACGAAGTTAGACGAAAGAGATCCAACGATCATTTATCGTACGCGTATTAACATTCAAAAGCATCGAGATAAATAGCACTCGTTCTTTTTCACCTTAACCTCTAATTATTTATTCACCTTAACCTTTTAGTCTAATTATTAAAGCAAAGTCAACGCGACTATAAACTTCGTAACGCGAACTAAAGACACCGATGCCTTTGGTAACCACCAAGACGAAGTTAGACGAAAGAGAACTATTCAACGATAATTTATCGTACAGGCATTAACGTTGAACATCACCGAGATAAATAGTACACTCGTTCCTTTTCACCTTAACCTCTAATTATTTACTCACCTTAACCTTTTAGTCTAATTACTAAAGAGAAAGTCAGCGCGACTGTAAACTTTGTAACGCGAACCAAAGACACCGATGCCTTTGGTAACCCACCAGGAATCGAAGTTAGACGAAAGAGAGCTATCCAACGATAATTAATCGTACGCGCATTAACATTGAAAATCGCCGAGGACGATATTCCGCTCACTTTCGGTTCCCCGATTATCGCGGCCATGTGTTCTTTTTTTACGGCTACACCTGATAACGCCTCTCGAGAAGAGTTCGACGACCGCTGCACGGGGTCTTTCAATGGTTATCTCGGCGCTGTGACCAATGTAACCGCGCGACTCGTGAAATCTGTTCGTTTCGAGCGTTTCTCACAAAGAGTAACGGGAAAGTGACCAAGGGACCTGTACCAAGCGGGGAGGTACGGAGTCTGGGTAGCATCGTGCGCGGTGGTAGCCTCTTCGCGAGCCACTTGCCGGCGCATTAAGATAAAAGCACAGGCGGTTTTATTCCGATTAAGGATAATCATCGATAAAAGGTCTCGTAGCCCGGCTGCAGGTGCGGAAAGATAATAAGGCACGCGGTGGTGCCCGCGCGAGGTAGATCTCTCACGCCTCGAACCGGGCCTTTTTTTCACGCTTCGCTCCTGACCGACGATCCTGAACTTTCTCTCAGCCGTGGCCGCGCGAAAGCAACGTGGAGATTACCGCGAATACTCGCGATCCCCTTTTCGCGAACACGGCGATCCCGCGCCGATTGCACGGCTGTTTACTCTTTATGCTTTCCGCGCGATACGAACTGGAGGCGAAACGCGGCGTCACGCGAGGACCGACCTTCTTGCGATCCCGTGGCTTATGATCGTGCGCCGGCGGTTCATCAATATCGTGAAACCACCGCCAACTGGTCCCTGGGGAGGAAATATTGGGCTGCAGCTTACGGGAACCTTTCTGCCCTTTTTGATCCGAGCGCGCCGAACACCGAGTCGTTTTTAACGTGGTTCTTGGACCGATTGCGGAGCGAGTGTATCGTTTTGCGGTTTCGATAGGAACAACGACGAATCGAGAAGCCAAGTACGACACGGTATGTGTTTTTATAAAATATTACAATGCAGCGAAGAACAATTTTACGTGTACGCGAAGAAGGTAAAGATGGGAGTTTTTGATCCTCGCGCGTCATCACTTTGATCACGGTTCTTGAACCGCTTGCAAGTCGATTGTATTGTCGTATGGTTTCGATACGAAGAACGACAATCGAGGAACAGGAGATGCTAAGTAGGTCACGGAATGTAATTTGTAAAGTATTACAATGCAGCGAAGAACAATGTTACGTGTACACGAGGAAGGTAAAGATGCGATTTTTTGATCCTCGCGCGTCATCACTTTGACCACGGTTCTTGAACCGCTTGCAGGTCGATTGTGTTTTTTTATGGTTTCGATACGAAGAACGACAATCGAGGAACAGGAGATGATAAGTAGGTCACGGAATGTAATTTGTAAAGTATTACAATACAGCGAAGAACAATGTTGCGCGTACACGGGGTGAAGAAGGTTATGATGCAACGTACACTATCGGTAAAAAGTTCGACACTTGGTCGATACGATATCGAACTTCGATCAGCTGCTACTTTGTGAAAGAGTAGAATGATCTCTACGAGATCGTTTCAAAATTGGAAACTTTATTTTCGAGTACTCGAATCGTGTACCTCTGGAAAATTCTCTTGCACCAAGAAACGAATGAAAAAGTGGAGATGGTTTTTGTAAACAAAAATTGATATTCTATTTAGAGTGAAAAACGTCAGTATTGATATACAATGTGGCGTCGACAGGGTAACTCTATCCGGAAACATGTGAAACGAGTATTAAAAGCGAATCAATTTTAATTAACGATTCTTAACTAAAAATGTCACTTGAACTATAAGACAGTTATAAACCGAAAAGAAGTATCCTAAACCCGTGCAATCCCTTGAATTTAACGAGTACAAAAGACTATTTTTTCAAATATTTCAAAATGTGATTTCTCGACTCATATTTTCCCTCCACACGTCGATTCCATTAAACTGAATATCGAAAACTCTCAAAATCGCTTCTCTTCTTTATCCAAAATTCCCAGAAATATTTCCTCTTGCGTTAATACACAAAAATGAAATTTTACATCAAAAAACTATTTTCTCAAATATCTCAAAATGTGATTCCTCGACTCATCTTTTCCTTCCACTCGTCGATTCAATTAAACTAAATATCGAAAACTCTCAAAATCGCCTCTCTTCTTTATCCAAAATTCCCAGAAATGTTTCCTCTTGTCGTTAAAACTCAAAAATAAAATGTTACATAGCTCACGGGTCTCGTACGGTAGATTAGGATCGCGTTCTCTCTCGAAATAATTTTATTCGGGAGAAATGACGGTGAGTGGGGGAGTATGTTCCGAACGTTTCGATCGCGATGGTATAATTAACGCTGGTCGAACGCGAAACGACAAAAGCGCGAGTAATCGATACCAGTGGCGGTAAAAACCGTGCGCGAGAGCTTCCCCCGGCGGAATTGTGCCTTTTTCCAAAATTAGGCGAACCCGGACCGGTCGTGTATTTAACGCGGACGTCCGGCGAGCAGCCGCCCGCGGCTTCCAATTTTTCGACAGATTGTACCCGGGCTAAATAGGCGTATTCGACAGCGGCACGTATACACGCGCGTCATCTCCCGGGCGACACGCGTGTACGCATCCGGCATTGTCGAGAGAGCCGAGCAATAATCCATCATTTATATTAATTGCGCCCCGAGGTACGTCGCGTCTCTGCATAAATGATATCGCTGTGTTTATACAGACGTGCCCGCTCTATCCGGCTAATGTTCTCTTCATAAATTCTAATTTAGTCCGCGCGATCGGCCGTGGTCGAGATTGCGCGCCGATTTCGCGCGGGTTCTTCGTTTTCGTTCGTGGAGCTCAGAATTCGATTTGTGTGGATAAAAAAATTTTTAATGAACTCTGATATCTGAAGTTGATGGAAAGTTTGAGGGATTTTTGGGTAATTTTACTTTTCGTTCGAGGAACTTTGAATTCGATTTGTGTGGATAAAAAAAAAAAAATTGTTAAGCAACTGATATTCGACGTCGATGGAAAGTTTGAGGGATTTTTGGGTAATTTTACTATTCGTTCGAGGAACTTCGAATGTGATCTGGTAGATAAAAGAATTTTCATGAAAACTATGATGTCCGAAGTCGATGGAAAGTTTGAGGGATTTTTAGGTAATTTTACTTTTCGTTCGTGGAACTTCGAACTCGATTTGTGTGGATGAAACAATTTTTAATGAATTCTGATATTTGAATTATATGGAAAGTTTGAAAGATTTTTGAATCATTTTATTTTCATACGAATTACGAGTACCGCTGTAATTTTTCTATGAAATATTTTTTATGGTGCTGATCTATTTTGACTGATTTTTACTGATAGGAGAAATGTCAATGGAGAAGATCATTTGTTCGTAAATGGTAGATATTACGACGAACGAACGATTTTTTATTTCAAGAACCAATCTCCAATAACTATAATACAATTTCTAAATTAGCAAACTTAGAGAACTACTATATTTTGATACACTAATCTCTCTATTATATATCCGTTCCCAAACGTTTCAAAATTTTTGGTGCTCAAAAATTCCAATAAATCCTGATACCAAAAGTATTCACCGACTTCTAAAACTTACCGAATACTCGATTCGTTCAATCGTTAATTATCGATAATTCAACAACGTTTTTACGAAACTCGGCAACATTACACAAATTTAATCCGGTTCGTGTAAATTTAATCCAGCGAGGAGTACAAAATGCGCATAATACGATTCGGGAAATGCCCGACGATCCTCGTTAAAACGTTCATCGGGTCCGTGGCAAGAGCAACGATTACCTTAGGCCTATTTCCATCCGTTATCGAGTTACGTCGAAAGTAAAGCGCCGCTCGTATGAATGGCACTCAGACGAGGACCAAAGGCATAACTCGAATTCAAAATTCTATTCGTTGTTGCGATAAACGTGGATCGATGGGGCCTGGTCCAAGATCTAATTAGAAATTCGTGCGTACGTACGTACGGTGTAGAGAAACACTCCTCCGCCCCGCCCGAAATAGCGAAGTCACGACCGCACCCCGTGGATCCAGACATGCGCGAGGTCTTGACAGTTTGCGTGCGAACGAACTTCGAAACGATCTTCCGAGCTGGACGTCGTCCAGAGAAGTTGCGTGCGAAGAAGGTAACTTTGAAGAACAGTTTCAGATACGTCGGGATGATTAAGTATTCCGGCGGTAATTTTGTTCGCGAACACTGTAAGTGGCTCCGCTGTTACTTCTGTTGCTTGTTTACGGTGGAAATTATACCGGGGGAATAATTGATGCTGTTCCCCGGCACAATGTTTTCGTAGAAGCGGTCCCCGATTCGCTAATGAAGCTAAAGTGAAATTGCACGCGTTATCGTATTCTTGGCCGACCGTGGCTACCGAATAACAAACAAGGACGCATACGAGGCGCGGTATCGCGTTTTATTCGCGATTCGTTGAAATTTTCGCGAGCATTGTTGCGCGGCACGTGACGAAACAATACAATACCGAGTAGAGTTCAGTTGAAAAAAAAGTGTTCAACGATGGTTGGCAACGGCAGAGAAAATAATTACGCGTTACCGATACACTCCCACGAGCGTCTCGGTCGCGCTGAACAATAAATTCTGAAATAAACGTCACCCCGAAGTTCGTCCGATCTTCGTCCAATCGTATCGTATCGACGACACATTTCCACGTACGCGGTAGACACTGAACGATCGTACCCGAACACGCACGTATCTCTGGGAAAGTGGGCTCTCGAACCTCGAACGCTCCCAGCACGATATCCGCGCACCGAAACCGTGATTTCCGCATAGTTCGACAACATCATCTCGGGCTTATTACGCGTCCGCGTTCGTAAATAAAATGCCCTGCGTAAATCCCCGCCTCGCTCGAGATCTTAATTCCATATTATTTAAAATTCACCGCGGCGTTCCTTTTATCGAGGTGGGTATTCTCCGCGGGTAGGTAACTGCACCGTTCCCGATACCACTGTAATTTCGATTTCGCGCATCGCAGCCGAGTCCCAAACGAAAATAGAACACTTTTAGTGCCGCGCCGCTCCCGCTCGTCGCCGCCGACTCGTTTAATCCGCCTTTCCGTGATTTCCGATAGCGTCTATAATTACCGCGAACGCCGCGTAGCCCGCTGAAACGAAACGAAACGAAACGTCTCTCGAGGCCTCCAGGCTTGGTAACGCATCGTGCGTCGTTTCCGCGCAAAAATGTCCGGCCGAATCGTGGCACGAAAGTGCACGCGCACTGGAAGTTCGCAATTTAGTCATTAGGGTTCCCGATGCCTTCGGTGTGATGCATAGCTTCCCTTCCACCTATCCAGGTTCTAGCCCCTCCTTTGCGCGGTCGCGTTATCGGTCGTTGTATCGGTCGGGACGGTCGTTGAATTTCGACGGATGAAACCCGATCGACGCTGAACGTCGTTGGTGCGTCTTTTCGCGTCACGTGTCTCCCAGCCCATCGAAGAAGGCAACCGTTTCCCCGCGGCTGGGGCCGGGTCTCGATGACACACGCGCGCCGGCACCCGGTAACAACGAACACCGTTGAAGAACAGTTTCGACGAACGATATCGACTCGAGGAGGGACGCGAATCGCTTACCGAAACCATCGCCCGTACTTTGTTGTAGATTTTTGCCCCGGTGTTCCGGCGGGACGAGCGAGCACCGAGCGCTTCGAGGCGCGTCGTGCGACTCTGTGTTGTGTAATTACACGTTGTCTTTACCCTTGCATTACCGAGGGGGTATCCACGAACTGGACACTCGAGGCAGCAGATGCCACAGATGCGCGTTTCAAGGAAGCATAGACGACAGTTGCGATTTACGAGCTGTATCTGGGATCGTGTACGGTGTTCTTTTTACGCTCTTCGGCCACGGCGTGTACCGAAATGGAGAAAGTGGGAGAGGGAGAGAGAGAGAGGGAGTAAAAAGTATGAGGGTGAGGGACGGGAGAGAGAGAGAGAGAGAGTACAAAAAGTAAGAGAGTGAGGGAGGGGGAAAGTAAGAAAGTAAGAGAGTGAGAGAGAGAGAGAAAAAGAGAATGAAAGAGGGAGAGAGAATAAAATGGTAAGAAAGTGAGAAGGGCATAGAGAGAAAGAGAGTAAAAAAGTAAGAGAGTGACAGAGAGAGAGAGAATAAAATAGTAATAAAGTGAGAGGGTCATAGAGAGAACGAGGGTAAAAGAATTAGAGAGTTAGAGAAGGAGAGAGGGAGGAAGAGAGTAAAAACAGTAAGGGAGCGAGAGAGGTAGTTTAACGTTCCCGAAGTGGGTGATTTATCGGGCCCCGTAACGGAAACGAACGCTAGAGACGAGGATGATCGAGCGACGATGTCCACGGCGATCTTCGATCGCGTGACTCGGTTCGAACCGGGGACGCGTAAAAATGATGTCTATTAAGCGAGCGTAAATAAGTAAATATAAATCACGCGCGCGATAAGCATCGGGCGTTTCGTAAGCCCCCGCGAACGATATGGGCGATTCGATGAACCGGTACGCGCGGTAAATGCCACGCGCGTTATGCTCCGGCTGACGCGCACGAGGTGCCACCTACGCGTGCGCGGCGCTCGATGTTTTTCGCGCGCGTCGCCGAACAACGCTTCGAAGGACGACACTCGTGATCGACGGAGAGAAACGCGCGGACGTCTCGACGATGGTTCTTGCAAGGTACCAAGCTCTTATCCGTGGAACCGTTCACAACGTGAACGTTCTTTCGTTACACGCTCGAAGTCTCGGGACGAAAGATGTCCCGATTGTACGGCACTCGCGTTTGCAAATTTATCCTCGCAACTGTAGTTCTGTTAGAGCGACTAGACCGAGGAAATACAGGAGATTCTATTAGAATGGTTTTAGTTATTAAGAAACGATACGTTGCGAGGAGGCGTGGGGTCGAAGAAGACCCGAGAAATGCACCTGGCTCGGACGATCAGTCAGGAGGGATTAAATTATGAACGATGACCCTGTTAAGAGTCTGTAGGTGTGAAGAAAAGTTGTACCCGTGTTCATTCATGTTCCACGACCCTTGTGACGAGATAATTAGCCTCGTGGAAGATCCACGCATTCTCCACGGTAGAAGAATACTGGTAAATTAACCCCTACATCATTTTAGTTTCGTATGGAAAGATCAAAGAGGAACTTGCATACGAAGTGCTACCACAGCGAATTTTAGATATCTGTGGAGCAAGATTGAATTTGTATCGAATGTGTGGCCACAAATTTTTAGATCCCTCGAGTAGTATTTTATCGAAGATTAGCGTATGAATTTTTTTTCTAAATAAAATTACTTTCGATGCTCAATAGGAGGAAAGTTTATGTACAGCTTGTACAGTTTATTGAAAATAGCTACGTTACTAATTATTGGGCTGTTCGGAAAATCATTTCGTTTTTTTTTGTTGAAAATGAAACATGATTTTTTTAAAGTGTACAGACATTTTATTAGTTATATATTCTCCATTTTGAAAATAACTTTCCCAACAACCCAGTATATACGTAACCGTTGGTGAACACTTCATCGAACCACATTTCGTTACTTTTATGAAGGTCGAGCGAAACAGTCTTCCAACGTAATTTCGGGATCACCCAGTATGCATGTCGTACGAAGCAGACATGGTATTTGCGATTCACCGTGAACATCAGATATCACACATGTCATCGGTGCTTCTTCGGAGTTCGTTGTCCTTGCTACTGTGCTTTGAACCGTTTTCAATGTTGAACAAATACAATGTTCCTTATTCTTGTAACACAAGCCCGCATTAACTCAACACTTGAGTAGCAGATGTTGCGGATATTGTTCGCCGTGCTTCATAGCACGAATGGCATTTGCGATTCGTGGTATACACCACGAATCGTATAACCCATCCGTGTGCCTTTCAGCGCACGTCTCGGCCATTATTAAACTCTTATCATTGTTTCTTTAATACCCGGTTTCCTTGTTAACGGTCTAGCTTCTTCGGAAACAAACGGGAACCGTCGTCCATTTAATCGAAATGAAAACGATTGTACGCGAACTTTCCTTCGTTCCTGGAATTTAATTCTGTTTCTCCAAGTGTCTAAAAATGCCACTTTTCGACCGTTACGAACCCATGTGCAACACACCGAACACTTAATCGTTTCCTCGTGTTATACTCAAATTAATGTAACTACTGACTAAATTAGAACGTACTTAGTCTTTTGGACGTTCCACGCGAAAATAGATACGATAATTCAAATCATTGCAGTTGAAATCTTGAAACTAGTCTACAGAGATTCGAATAACGATAAAGACGACGATATTTACGCTTGATGGCGTTCGAGTCTTGGCTTCGGTGAGTCTTGAAACTTTTGACTACGATTCTGAAGAAACTGTAATATTATTTCATAAACGGGTACGGTAATACTATTGGAAACTTGGAACGATCGTTGAAAATATCCGGACCGTTCACACGCCGAAGAAATCGAACGAGTTCCTTAAAGTTGAGAACCGTAACGCGAGTAATACGTCTTGGAGACACGCGGACAGTATACAACATTCTAAATGCACATGGAAGTCGAGGAATACCTACTCACCCGGGGTAGTTTCTGGCGCGATAACGACTAAAACGCCGACTTCGCACGAGCGTAGGTACTCGGTGATCGATTACCCTTTCCACGGTGTCCCTTGGTTCGTAACGGTGGTCGCGCCTACATTGCTAATTAATTCATAAACTGTCGGCTGTACAATTATGGATTTGCATCTTCATCTCCGAGTTGACTCCAATTACTACGGTCGAGTAAAAGGAAAGAATGGGCCCGGCTAGTGGGGGAAGGAAACGTCACCTCGACAGTTTTATTAGAAACGTTGCACGAATCTCGTCTCTCTTAATTACGCGAAAACCTCGCCGTCAATTAAATACACTTGCGATAAATTTTTCTTACAACTGATCCTGCAGGCCTCGAAATGTCGTTTCGACTTCTGGGGTCTCTACGAAACTTTTTCAACCCTCTTTATTCATTTCCTCGCCATTGTAACGGTATTTCTAATTACCAATTTGAATCTCGTTCAATTGTTACTCTTAAAAGTACAAAGTGAGCCACAAGTCGATATTCAAAGTTGTGGGAATTTTATTTTCTTGTATCAAGTTTTAAAATATTCTTCAGATTCTACATTTATTTCTTGAGATACTACAATGGAAAATTTCAAGAGAGAGCAAGAAGTAAAAATAATATTATTCCATTTTCAAAATCAGTGCTGTATAAGTTTCGATAAACATCTACTTTGAATACTTTGCGTAATATTTATTTCGATACCAGTCGACGATAACTCTTCGCACAGCTCATTTTGCTTTAAAATTTTTCCTTCTCTTTTTCTTATTTCACCTTACTCGTATCGTATCGTTTCCAAAGTTCAATAACAGCGTACGTACATTCCATACATTAACTTTCTTCTAATTCCACCTCGTCTCGTTACTTTAATTCTTTCACTTACAAATTCTTCCTACAATGAAAACGTACTATTATTTCCAGGTTACTGCTCGAGATACATCCGATCTCATTACCGATCTTCACCCGGAATGAACGAAGAATATCACCTATCCGCACGAACGAGTACATTGAAGACGATTCGTTCAGCCGAGTGTAGAAGTCCATGGGATATCGCACGAACGAACTTGAGAATCGCTGCGATTGCGTCGGCGACCGAGTCACAATGCTGAGAAAAATAAAGGGAAGAGGGAGGAGAGAAGGTGGAAGAGGTTAGGAGGAAGAGAAAAAGTGTCGCGTACACCGCAATTCCCACGGGGCGAGGACCGATTTAAACTACACGCCACGTGAATGTAACTGGTGAAACCACGGGCATGGACCTCCTTAATACCTCCACCGTTGTAATTTGGTCATAAGAAAGGAAGGCCTGGCTGCCCTCGGATCCGCGGGTCGCTGCACGATCGCCCGGCCTCATTATAGTAAACACGCCATAGAAATAGTCGTCCTGTTAGGTGGCTGCGAAATGATCAATGGCGGGTACAGGCGCGGCGATGTATCCGTTTTTTTTAAATTCCGTTCGCTTTTAAATTCGGTGATCGCGCGTACGTTTGCCCTCCGAACGATTCAAATGTTCGCGACTCGAAGGAATTGAATTCGCGGAACGGAACTCGAGAAAACTACGATAGATACCCGGGTGTTGAGGGGACTTCGTCGAGCCTATTATCGATGCCTCGATCTAATTGGCACCTGCGCAAGGTTGCATCGAAAATGAGTTACCGGAAAACAGGTAATTCCACTTTGTGAAAATACAAAACCTCCACCGATAACGATGCAGTTAACGAGCCATCTAGCGAGTACAGCAACGTGTAATCGACCGCGATGTGTCTCGGACGACGTTGCACGAATTACAAAGTGCATCGAATTTCCCAGCGATCGTTGCCGCGTGGGATTTCGGCAGATCGAGAACAGAAAAAAAAAGGAAAGAAAACTCGAGCGATTCGAGAAACAAGATTTCCGCGTGCGCGACTCGTCGCTACTAATTAAACAAGCCACGGGGATAAAACCGACTGAGAACCACTATACTCGCGCTAGAAGGCAACGAGCGAGTCTACGCCAGGTTGTTTACTACAAAGAAGGCGAGGCGTGTCGTTGAACCTGGCTCTGGAGAGTAGCGAGCGCAAGGCGGACCAGGCATGCCTCTCCGCTCGTCTTTGCTCTCTTCTTCGCTTTCAGCGATACGTTCCCTCGCTTCTTTCCTTCTTACGCCCTTCCTTCCTTCCTTTCTTGCCTCCACAGCCTCCAGGAACCCCCGTTCCCATCTTTCATTGCCAAAGCTGCTGGCCAGATTCCTGCTTGTTAATATCGACCGGCCGATAAAGCGATCGCGATTACCGGCGTTGGCCGCGATACCGATGACACGACGCGACTTCCATTTTGGGTATTCGACTCCATTCAGAGACCCAGCCTGGTCTGGATTAACGGACGACTGCCGGCCACGTAGCTGCGCGTAAAATATGGCAAACTGGGATCATCTCGGGGGCACGGGCCGAACGGTGCACGACCGAGGAGCCTAGAACGCGGTACAACTCTAACAGGAAGCTGGAACCTGATGTACCGAGTAACCGGACCGAATCAAAAGTTTTACGTACCTGGCTCGAGATCCAGCTCGTAAATCTTTTTTTTTTCTTAACGCAGTGTCACGACCGATTCATCGGGAAGAGTCGCGTTGAAAGTCGACCGGTTGAAAATTGGTGGACACTTTTCGGCCGTTGCGAATTCCAAGGAATTATTAATTCATTGACTGTCGAAATTTACGGACACTTCGTAATCGGTAATATTCGTACAGTGGAGAATGTACATTTACACGGAATATGAATTTCTTTTTTAATTTTTCTGTGCGGGACGAACAGAACTTTGTCGTATACAAACGTGGACATTTTTAGCAATTCGATGAAATCAATTCGACGAGTCGAAGAACGGTAAAAGTTCAAAAATTGTATTTTGAGATATTTAAGGAAACAGCTTTCCACGCTTGCTAAACTCGACGAGACTGCAAGGAACACGAATACGGAGTTCTTTCGCACCGTTCTCGATCCCAACGCGCGTTTCTATGCATTTTGCACATAGTTCCGAGATTATTCGAAAAGGTCCAGTTTTAGACTCGCAACGTCCTTCGTCGTTACTCCTTCCCTCGACGCGCACTTCTCTGCATTTTACCCACGGTTTCGAGTTACTTCGAAAACACCTAATTTTGGACTCGTACCGTTCCTAAACTCGTTTCGAAAAGAAAAATGTTCGATCGTTTCGCGAAAAATTCCTACCCATAGTTCAACGCAACGCGAATATCCGCGTAAAATTCAAGAACAGTGCATCGAGCAAGTTCCCTTAAAAGAAGAAAAAAAATCCGTCGTCTCGCTTCGGATTTTTAATCGCTTAGAATCTGTCGCGAGATCGGTTCGTGAGACGCGCGAATTCAAATTCCCCGCGCTGTTCAAAAGGCATTAGGAACGTGTCGCGCGCGGTTCGATAAAATCGGTACAGACCTACGGTCGCCAATTTCGTCGCTGCTATGGCGTACGAAATTATTCGCCACGCCACGCGTCCCATGACACGGTATGCCCGTCCCCGAATACCGTCAAAATCTGACCAGCGAACACGCGGGGATCGAGGATGCACCGCGGATTCGTACCCGGAATCGTGCGCGTTCCACGGTGTCTCCGTCGCAACAAGTGCAACGTACGTGCACGCAGATGGGCCGACTGGCAAGTTTCCAGGCCGTTTTCGTGCAACGACCGTGATATCGTTCCCATAATTCTGCCCATCCTCCACGACTGTCGTCCGGCTCTCTTCCTTCGAGTTCGAACGATTCGTCTCGATGCGCCGCTTCCTCGCTGCTAAATTTACGTCAGGCACAAAGGTTTTTCGGGTGTTTTCGTCACGGTTGCCCGACACGCGTCTCCTCCTCGTAGAGGAACACGTCGACCGGTGAACCGGTGATACGAGGGGATCGCGGAGATGGAACGTAATTAGTTCCGTAAGTATGCGAGAGAAGTCTGGCAAATATAGCCCGGCGAGTCGATGCGGTCGTGTGTGACATTCTGGGTCGAAAAGAGAGATCAAACGATATGATCATTTTCTTCCCGCAAGAGAGAACGAAAAACCTGGAAGACGT
Organism: Ptiloglossa arizonensis; assembly: GCF_051014685.1. Lineage (NCBI taxonomy): Eukaryota > Metazoa > Arthropoda > Insecta > Hymenoptera > Colletidae > Ptiloglossa > Ptiloglossa arizonensis. The sequence continues at coordinate 11,066,165 of NC_135053.1, read as the reverse complement.
AATTAACACGGAGAGCGAGAATAAAAAGAAAATTATTCAAAAGGAACGTAGAAGTTGTTGCTATGGTAGATCCGTGGATCGATTGATTTTTAGATATTCGGGTTTTTGGTTCGTAAACGAATGGTTCTTTTTTTATTTAAAATGGGTTGGAATACCATTGTCCAGTCGTCGGAGTTTCTTACGATGTTGAATATAAATAAAGTATTCTTTGTATTCTTCCAATTTCTGGACTTCAGTTTCTCTTTAAAAAGATCTTGCCTCTTGTACCCAGACACAGAAGTTTTACCGAAACAAGTTTCTCGAGAACGGTACTCAAATATTGAATAAGATTGCTCGAATTGCACCACTTTTTAAACGTTCCTCGAATTGTAATACTTCTGACGAACGAATCGAAAACAAACATACATTATCGTTCCGTGTGTATCGATTCAACGTCAGACGTTATCAACACGATGCTATACAGACAATCTTGTGTCCTCTGATTGACTATTTCTAAAATTTCTTCGCGCACTTTCGTACATCGATAGGGAAACTCTTGTTCGTTTGAAAATTACATTTGCCAAAAGTAGCGTTCATTTCGTTCGTAAGTGTAATTTAGACAACCTTGTCTCCTCTGATTGACTATTTCTAAAATTTCTACGCACACTTTCGTACACCGATAGGGAAACTCTTGTTCGTTTGAAAATTACATTTGCCAAAAGTAGCGTTAATTTCGTTGGTAAGTGTAATTTAGACAACCTTGTATCCTCTGATTGACTATTTCTAAAATTTCTTCGCGCAGTAGCGTTAATTTCGTTGGTAAGTGTAATTTATCCGAGCGTATCCGACGATGTTCTTTTCGGAAGAGATCCAAGCACCTTCGAGCGGACTCGGACGGATTTCGCGAGGAGCTCATGATCTCGAATCACGTAATTCTGCCTTCTCGGAAACAAAATCGACGGAGTACACGCGAACCCCTCGTCGAGCTGCGTGCGATTGGACCTTGGGTATTCTAATCGCATCAGGAGCGAAGGATTCGTCGTTTTGCGGTCGCGATACACGTTCCGATGATGAGGATAGCATTAGGGATGGGCTTGAGAGTATCGCAAGCATCGACGGCTCGTACTTGATGTTCGAAAGAACACTTCGAAGACCAACGGCACTGTTTATAAATAAATTGTACGTTTCTAGAAACATTAATCGCGTTTTGCGGAATATCGTATTCCGTTGCACAACTTCGCCATCGTTGCGATGGTGGTTTTCCTCCGTTTCTACTCCTCGCTCTTACTTTCGGTTATTTCTCGTCCATTCATTCCACTGTTGTTATCGATTCAACGATTAATATCGTACCCGAAATTTTATCCGTAATATAGTACACGAACGTAACTGTAATTTGTCTATACGTTGCGATCCTTTTCGTCAAATTTTTACAATTATTCTCTCGTACCACTCGGTTTCGTTAAACGCGTTTCATTATTTCTCGATTATCGTTGCGTCCCGTTATCATCGACGCGTCGAATAATTCCGAGCCTAGAATTTCCAATGTAACGCAATTCGCGTATAGAATTCACAACTGGCCGCACTTTGCACGCAATGATAAATTTCGATGTCAGTTTCGCGATACGCATTGGGAAATATTTATTTTCACAAGCACGGTCCAAGAGCGTGCGATCGACACCGGGGCAAAAAATGATTTCGAACCGCGCTACGCGCCGGTATTAATATCGATCCCATCGCTACGCAGTATCACGCTGCTCGTAATTAAAGACCCTAATTTATAAAAAATATACTCGCGTGAGAAACACTCGACGAACACGAGAACGATCTGACGACTTTTCTAGTACTCCTTTTTGGTACGCGAATCGCTCGGTTGCGTGTTTTCGGGCGATCAAAAAATGCTCGTTACAAATCGGGAAGTGATTGAAATCGATACTGACGCGAGTCAATTCATACTCGATGAAATTACAGTACGGTGGATCGAAGCTGTTCGATCCTTTGGTAACCGATGCCTCGTAAAGGGGTTTCCGGAGAAAAATCTGCAAGATCGAGGACTATTTACATTCGTATCGTGGCAGCTTGTTATTACGCGTTCAATCCCGTGATTTTCGTTGAAATTAGTTTGCACAAATGCTCGAGAAAACCATGGAAATCGTACTCGAAGCATTGAATAAGATACGATGAAAAATCAGCAACGCGTTAACTCCGTCGTTAATTTAAGTTTGTCTTTTAATCTGCGGTCGTAATAATAACAGCGATGATATCGTCTTTATTACGTTCCACGAAAAAAGAAACGTGTACACAGGGTGACGTAAAAGGTACGTTCGATCTGCCATTAAAGCTAACCTGTAATGGTGGAGAAAAACGATGAACGATAGAAAAATAAGAATAATTACGTCAAAAGGAAAACACGAACGAACAGTCGAAGAACATTAATATAATACCCGACTATGTTTCAATCGTGTTTAGGTTCCATGATCGGCTCGATTTTCAAATTGAATGATAAATACGATGGTATTTGAACATTGCCGAACGACACGGACAAGCGGTCGCGTAACAAAAATCGAAGGTAGGTTTCTTTACGCTCCATCGATTCACCTAATCGCGTGAATCCCATCACGCTATCGCATCTCAAAGCTCGCATGTCTCTCCAACCATTATAAATCGAACGCATTAACATGGAATATCGCTTATGTAAACTTATACGTGGAAGTATCGACAGCTTCCCACGTGGTACTCCGTATCCAATGCGTTCCACTTCGTTCGATCGATAGAAATTTCTCTCTGTAAATGTCGTCGAAGAGTGGCATTTAGACGCGAGTGGGTGAGAACAGCGGGGAATAGTTTTTGGGTAATTTCATAAATTTTACGCGCACTCCGTGTGAACCTGCTGCACTTCGTGTGTACCGATACAATGCATTTTCCACTTGGAATACCAAGGTGCAGTTGCATAGTTCCTGTACGAAATAACGAAACTCGAGGAATCGAATAATTAGAATTTGGAGAACAATTCGGTGATATCTCTCACTGAGAATTTATAGTAACACAAGTTTTTACAAAAAAACCAATCGATAAGATTGGTGATGGAAAAGTAAATCGCTACAATTACTAACTTTTCGCGTTCAATATTTCTACAACGCTACGTAAATAACACACATTGCCAACTCTGCTTCTACGATAAAAACAGCCCAATATTTCACCCTCGCAAAAATCTCTAAACTTCTTCAACCCCTTCCTCGAAAATTTCTCCTACCTCTTCGTACCCATCTTTCCCCCAAAATCAATAAATAATTCATTAAAAAAAACTTCCTCGTACCTTAGACCGTCAGAGATCTCGAAACTTCGAAGTCCAGTTTCCGATTTTCACCACTGGCAAAAAAAAAAGAAAACACTCATCGTTTCACCGTGTACTCTCCCACGATTAATTCCCCATCCGTCCAGATGAAGTGTGTCGAGTTTCGCGTTAATCGGTTCGGGGTATTAAAAATAGGGAGAAATTGAAATCGACCGGTGACGATTGGGACACCCTGTATTGGAAAGCAGAGGTCCGTGTCGCGGATCAGCCGGCAGGAAACCGCTCCGGGAGCAGGGTCTCTCTTCTTCCTCGAAACGATTCGGCTCGCGCGGATCGCTTCGGCGACCCGAGAGGAGGAACCAGCGGAGAGGTTCGCGTTCACGGGGATTTCGATTTCGACGAAACGGACGCATTCGGTCGATGCACACGCACGAGGGGGGAGTTGAGCCCCCTCTTCGCTCCGCTCCTCTCCTCGCCGCTGGTAACGAGTAGACCGAGCCGAGCGGGGCTTTCGTGGCGCATCTTCGTGTACCGACGAATCCATCGTCGGTTGCGAGCGGGCCGAGTGGACCGGATTCCGGGCCGTGCTTTGACCGTTGCTGTAATAAAGGGCAATCATCGGCGATTACACCGAGCTGGTTGCCGACTGGACGCGTGTGCGTTAACGTTTACAAGCGCGCTCGCGCGTTCACTTCGTCCTCGAGGAGCGAGAACGACGACGACAACGACGACAACGACGACGACGACGACGACGACGACGAGAGCTTGTATAATTGCGCGCGCCGTGTGCGTGCTTCGATTTGCGCGACGCGGTATCGCGTGCTTCGTAATTTTTCGCCGTTTCATCGGCCCCGAAACCGAAGAATAAATTTGCTTTTCGTTTAGAAGTCGCTTTTGTGTCGTCTGACGAGTTCACCAGCCGATGCGCGTCCCGCCGACCAGGCCCGTACTCGAAGCGGAGCGGCGCGCCGGGTTTTGTCGCGAGCGGGTTGAACGACCGACGACCGCTCGTCGGATGCAACATTGCGAAGGCGGTGAGAAGAATGTTCGTTTTCGACCGATCGAAAACCGTGGCTTTCGAGCGGGGATTGAGAACTCGAGTACCAGGAATCTAGAGACCGGAGATCGGGATCGGGGTTGCTCGGTTTCTTGCATCTTGATGCACTAATTTTGATGCACTTCTACTGGGGATCGAAGTCAGATTTGAGGTAGTTTCGAGTAAGTCGCGTGTTTGACAAGGTTTTTAGGGTGGAATATTTAAGCGATCGAGCTTTTCCAAAGAGAGATCGAGTTTCTGTTTTTGTAAGGAATTTTTGCGATGCGAATGTTGTAATTCGATATAATATTTCCACGAGTAATGTTCGAAAGTGGCGATTATTATTGTGAGAGATATTACCGGTGAATTTTCGATACAGTAGTGCCTCGAAAATCGGAATCGTTAATTGTCGATATATGTAGCATAGATGGAGAATTATTCGTCGGAGTTCCTCGAACTCAAAGAGGCTGCTCGAAGAAAACAACGAACAGGATTCAATGGGAGGAAGTTCAGTCAAAGTTTTGTTCCTTTGGTACATATTCTTGAAAGCGACGATCTCTCGAACTGAAGCAAGACAATCGATGGTGGGGCCGAGTACCAAATTCTATCAATACCCGAGGCATTGGTGCAATCCTTTCAATACGAAGGAAGAAAATTATAAATGGAACAAATACAAGGTGCGGTAGTATTAATCGTACGACCAGGACAAAAGTAGAATTAAATTTATTCATTCGAGGGTTTGTTTTAAAAAAAATCGACTTTGAATATTCTTCGAGCACGTGTGCACTTAACGTGTGGTCGATATCGTACGCACTTGTACAAAATGAAATGTGTTCAACCGTGATGCAATCAAGTGCTCGAAGTATATTCAAAGTCGATTTCTTCGAAAACAAACCCTAGAACGAACAAATTCAATTCCATATTTTCGATTTATTTTTTCACATATATAGAATCTTGGTTGTACCACGGATACCGGGACTCCCTGTTCCCAAACAAATATTATTTTCCTAAAAATCGATGGATGCACTTGTGGTCGATATACTCAAAACTGAAAGAAAACATCCGGTATCTCTGGATCAGACACAATTGACGCAAACTCCAGCATCGGACGTGCAACCGTGAAGTTTGAATTCCTCGTTCAAAGTATTTGCAAAATCTAGCATTCACGGTCACAAAATTTCACCCGAATCGCCTTTGTTCGCCCTCGATTGAGCAAATAGACACCGAGGCTCTTTCGTCCGATTGCCCCCCTCCCCCCTAGCGTTCCCCGGCTAGGTGCTCGTCGCCGACATTTGTGCATCGAGGATCGCGTACACAACCTGTAATTACCCCGAATAACGTAATACCAGACGTATGTAAACACTTGTGCCCGTTCTATGTATTCGCAATTAGGGGAATAAAATGCATGCGTCGTTAATTATACCGTTATGTACACACCGTTCGCATAGTGCACGCTGCGGTGGTCGCGGTGCACCGGTGCAACGCGAACAATCTGCCGATGGTGCCCGCTCGGTTTCTGTCACCGTCTCTCCCGGTATCGTCAATTTTCCTGCGCCTGATATGCTTTTGCCGCGTCGCGTCGCGTCGCGCCGATATTAAATGTTTGCAGCCAATTTCGGCGTAATGGGTACCCGCGATCCCGTTTTCCAGTTATTACGACCGCACGGTGCCGACGTGTCCCGTGTTCCGACTCTGGACCTCGAGCGTTGTCCACAACGAACCGAACGGAGCTTTTCGATGTGCTCGCGAGACGCTTCAGAAACGTTAGGAATCAGTGAACGCTTCTTATGGGGAATATTATCCAAGTGTTCTCTTTGGAATCGATTTTGTTTTTCTTTGGGTCGTATTAAGCTCTGAAACTTAACAAATCGAATCTAGGAGAACGTATACGAGTGAAGGCTTCTTGCGGGGAATGTTATCCAAGTGTCTTCGTTGAAAATGATTTTTCTTTGGGTTATATTAAGATCTGAAACGTGACAGAGAGATTCTAGGAGAATGCATACGAGTGAAGGCTTCTTGCGGAGAGTATTATCCAAGTGTCCTCTTTGGAATCGATTTTGTTTTCCTTCGAATCGTTTTAAGCTCTGAAACGTGACAGATCGGATCTAGGAGAACGTATACGAGTGAATGACTCTTGCGGAGAATATTATCCAAGTGTCTTTGGAATCGATTTTTCTTTGGATCGTATTAAGCTTTGAAACGTGACAGATCGAATCTATAGGATTGCTCGTTTCTGCTGAATCTCGAATTTAGTCGTCTTTGAAAGATTGAAAATATTTTTAATTTTTTTAAATTATTACCCGAATGTCGCGGTATATTTTAAGAGAAACTCGAGTACAAAGTTTACGTATTATTGGTATGTTTACGAACGATGGAAAGGTGAAGGGGACAGAAATAGAGAAAAGTGTATAGAAAGTGCTGGGTGTTATCGACAATTGATAATAAATTCCGTCGATGCTGTCTCTTGCTGACATTTGTAAACAATATGTATCTTACAGAAAGATAATGAATAACGCGACGTAAAAAGTCGGTACGTCAAGATAAATCGAATAAGATTAGTATCGACGAATTGATCGACCGAAGACCAAATTGATACGACTTTCACTTATCGAGAATGTTGAAAAAATTCAATGAAAGATTGTATTCGCCGAAAGATGTCTCCATACCGATACTGTAACGAATACGCGCTATCACTTTTATTTCCTTACGTTGACTTTTTATGATGTTAACGTTAAGTAAATATTTCTATACCTTGGTAATCCTGAACGACCGTTTGTCTCGTTAAAAAAAGCTCTTCCACGACTATCGGATTTTTCGAAATAATTAAGGTGTTAACGGTTGCTAAATTACTCCGCGCAGGTAACGTTTTAAAGAAATTACTGAGAAAAAAAAATGCCGATTCCCTGAAACGATATTCCTCCACGATTGTCATTATCGCGATTAAAAACAACCGCCGAGATCTTATACGGGAAAAATAATGGTAGACAGAACACTCGCGTAATCCTAGGTGCACTTAAGCTAATAAATTGTTGTAACGATGCACCGAGTAAATTACGTTTTAAACCGATAGCGTCGAGGAAGCTTAATGTCCGTCCAGGCGGGCTTGCGCGTTAAAGATGAACCCGATGTGGTGCGCGTTTGATCGCAATCGTCTCGCATCTATTTCGATAATTACGCGGATAGATAGAAATACGTGGCTTTTATCGCGAGACGAACGTAACGCGCGCCGCCATTTCTTTCGACGACAATCGTACAATGTGACTTCCGCGGGGCTTTAATTACACATTTTCACCGGACGATGTATTAGAATATAATTACTATTCTGTCGTTGCGAGGGATATACAATCTATTATACGCGCGCATTCAATTGAAATGCACATTTCACGGTAATTACGTTGTGGGTAATACGCTTTGCAAGTTGACCGACCAGTTTATAGGCGTGCATCCTACCGTCATTAAATGTGACATGTTCTAGGGTTGTGCATTTAATGCGCGCCTCTTAATACTTTTTCCGATGTCGGCCATAGAACGTCGTGCCCGGCGAAGGAAAAGCACGTGCACGTGGAATACATGTCCTACGTACGACGAACGTTGTAATAAAATAACCACTTGACTGAACGTTGGATCCACATTCTTGTGCGTCCATGTAGAATGGGACCGATGCAATTGCAGGTTGTACTTATACAAAGCATAGTTTCGTGATTTATCTCGTTCTTTAACTTCTTTTGAATTCCACGTTAAGGCGGTATCGACGTAACGGCAGCGCGTGTTATGCGTTGCATGAAATATTACGAACATTAGGGACGGTGAGAAAAATTGTTCATCGTATTCGAAACGCTGGAGCCATCGTTGAAGAGAAAACTTACCAGTCCCATAATTCTCCTAAACGAAAAACTTTCCTTCTGCTTAGATTCGACGAAGAAATATTACTTTTGAAAAAAGAAACCTGAAACATCGCGAGAAATATTTATCGCTGCCTCTAAAATAATTTCCAAACGAGCCACTCCTCCTGCAAACTAATGTACACCGCTGGCCGAAAGTTTCGAACCACCGTAGAATGGTACAACTATCTATCGAAGGATACCGATAGATACTTATTTTTTTTTATTATTTGGAGCATCTTACTCTAGTTTGGCGAGGATCGTTAATCTTTCGAGCGTTATTTAATATTCATTTAACAACTTCCACGAGTGTCCTTTCTTTCCCAATTTTCGAATATACGCTTTGGAAGGATTTCTCACTTACACCGACATTTATAAACGAAACAAAGTGTACACAGACAGTGAACCAAAACAGTAATAAAACAATCTATACCGTCAATTTTTAGCTACAGAGTCACCAAAATCGTTGAAATCACCTGTCGATAATTACGCTGCGTAATAAAAGAATGACCCGCAATTTTTGGCTCGCTTCGTATACCGATACACGCGTAAATGAAACTCGTCCGAAGATTAAAAAGGAACGTCGAATTCTGAAGAAGAAATAACGCGTTTCTCGTTTTGTGACCGTGGCGTGGAATGAAATTTGGAAACGAGCGGTCCCAATGCGATATTCCCAGTTCGCGTGTACGAGACGTCTCGTGAGCAGCGGTACTTCGTTCTCGAAATAAATTTCACCGCTCCGCCCACCGTATCATCGACATCAATAAACGCGCCACTTCGAAACACTTTCTCCCAATCATATTTTCTGACACGGTTTCCCGGATAAAGTACGTTTCCAAGTAATCGTTACACGCTTCCACGAACCGATCTTCTTAACGAGCTCGAGCAAAACAGCTTACATCCCTTATCAATCACGCGGAAGTCAAACAAGTCGGTGGAAAGGACGTTTGCATAAACAACGTGCACTCAGCCTGTAACGCTTGCCCGCTCGAACGCTCGCTATCCCGTGCACGAGAGAGCGCTCGAGCGTTCGAGCGTTCGAGCGCGCAATCGCGAGAAGGTACCGCGAGTCTATTCGCGAAGAAGCAATTACGCGGGACGCTTAAATATTTTCGTAACCAAATTAACAGGCCACTGGTCGGGCATCCTTTCAGCTCGGCGCGGCAATAAACGTCCGCTCGTACTTACGCCGATGAAATATCAGCAATGAGAGATCATTACGAGTGATCCCTTCGAGAACGCCATCCGTGCGGTACGCGACTTAACGATCGGTGTAATTTACATCGATCCGTTCAGCGCTCGTTGTTTATCGTTCGCGCCCGGCCAATGCGCGAAATTATAATTTCGACGCCGAGCGGGACGTACCCACGAACACGGGAATAACATTTCGCGCGATCATTGAACGCTGGGATGTTTCCTCCCGCCCCTCTCCCCCCTGTGACTCCCACAACGTCATTTGAATATCGCACGACCAGGACGAACAGCAAACTCGTCGTTTCGAGCGATACAGATTTGTCCGTATAAAGCTACGCGTATCCCAACGAGCAATTCGATGATCAAACACGACAAAATTTGCTTTTATTTCTCCTGCTGAATTTTTTGCAATATATATTGTTTTCAGATACATTCACGGGTGCGTTTTTTCTTTAACTCTAACGCGTTTCTTCGTTCGAACGTGTATTCTTTTTTTGGATTAAAATTGTGCCCGTGGAATTTTTTATTTTTTATTTCATTCCGCAATGAGAGGAGTCTGGAAATACGCGAAAATTGGGTTGCATCTATTACAGTAATTTTTATTGGGTTGTTCGGAAAGTCATTTCGTTCTTTTTTTTTCTGGTGAAAATGAAACATGATTTTTTAGAGTGTCTAAACATTTTATTAAATTGTACATTTTCCATTTTGAAAAACGAAACGACTTTCCGAACAATCTGATGGAAAAATAACGCGTTGCGAGAACACGACGGGTCGAAAAGGACCCGAAGAACCATTAGTAGCAGAACGATTAGTACTTGTACGCGTACGGTTGCAAAACTGCGATATATTTATTTTTCGTATCGTATAGATTTTATTAGGCGGTAGAGAAACGAGCTATGAGTTTAGAAGTTAATAGTTTTCACGAGAGAGGAGCACGTTTTACGAGAACGGTTTTCAATATAGGTTTGCCTTTATGCGAGTGAAATTCGAAAGCGCGGAACGAATCTGTAATAATATTTCCTTTTCGAAATCCGAGTATCGTTAAACGACGGAGATTGCGTTTGATTAGACTCGAGGAAACTCGTCTGCTTGAAATTTGGACCAGATCGGACCGATACCGTGTGCAAAGTGCTCCTCAAACATATGTGATTCGATCTATTCATAGAAACCGGCTGTTACAAGCAACGTTTCGAGATAATGCTCCTGAAAACGCACGGAGCTTCAAAATCCAAACGAGCTTATGACTCAGCCTAATACAAATATACATACAACGATCGAGATTTAGAATGCAACCGATCGTCGGAGGTTCGGAGATCGCGCAGCTTGGATAAAACTGGGTTAGTTATTTGCGAATATTCCGGACTGTGCGACGATCATTGTTTTTCGTTGGCAGAAGAGGACTCGATTCGATACGAACAGAGTATCGTTCTCGTGTAACGGATCACCATCGTGACAAGTCACTTGTACAGTGATTAACTACGGCCTTATTAACATTCGTGAAACGCCTTTGGAGTCCAAACGGCATCAAAGGACTCGTATACAATGTCTACTTTCAAAACATGTTCTCGCTTCCTCAAAGACGAATCGATCCGTTCCGAAACCTCCGAAAACTCAAAGAGGCATCGACTCATTGACGACTTTCAATCGTTAATCATTCTCAATCGTGAACATTCATTCAAAATACGAGCGACCACCTCCGTATCGCAATATTTCATACAACGCGAAAGTTGTATTACTTTCGCGAGAAAATTAATTACAACTTCCATAATTATCACCCTTGAACCAATATAACTGAACCGAATCTTATAATTCACCTACAAGACGATTAATTTGTAGAAAAAAAACTCCTACTTATATCCTCCGAAGAGGTTAAAAAAGGATCAATCGACAAACCGAGAGAGTGTAGAAAATAGATTGAAAAAAATTAATTCTGGAAAATAGACGGTTCTGTCCAATCGGGAACTAAAAATGTTCTCGTTTATTGGATGGAACGAACAACATGGAAATTGTTCTCGGGTACGGTATTCCATTTTCGAAAGAAATTCGCGAGTACTCATTGGGCGAAGATTTTTCGCGAACGTCGTTCGGTCGAGCAACCAAGCTTCCATGGAACGGCTTTCCTGGGAACGCCGACGCTACTACTCCCCTGGAACTGCATATAAATACACATCGGCCAAGGTACATAAATATATCACGGGATCGCTCGCGCCGAGATAAACGCGCTTGAAAAAATTCGCCGGTAGAGCGAGCGCCAGACAGCGTGCGAGCGCTGCACGGCCTATTAAAAATTTGTTATCCAAACGAGGTAAGTGGTAATTTACGCGCGAAAAACGCGTTGTGCAATCGAGGCGCGATTTTCGAACGCATTAACATTTCTGCCTCGCGATACGCGCCGCTCGCAGCAAAAACCCATTTGCTCGTTTACGGGGAGTAGCGTGTGGTCGAGCCCGCGATTCGAGTCTAGATAAATTATTGAGAAACTCACGGTTTGTTTCTTTCTATGTTTAGGTAAACGTATCGCTATCTGCGAATCTAGAGACAGTTATTGAAAATCGGTGCATACGGGCGTCGTTTATCTCGAGCACCTCAATATCTTTATTGCGTTCGATATAGGTCTATCGAGCCGATTCCTTCGAGCTCAACGTGGGAATCATTTCCAAGGGTATTCGTAATTTGTATTTTTCGACGCGAACCATTTATTCGGAACGATTCGAATTCTCTGCACGGGGCGTTGTATTTACGAACGGTTCCCCGTATTAGTCGTGTTTCAATGTCACCGTACGAAACAGTGACTTCACGATGACCGAAATATTTACGTTGGAGATACACGCATCGCGTGGAAGTTTACGAGTCGAGGATACGAAGAAACGTGCAAGTTCGGTTCGTAACGGAACAGAGGATTAATTATCGAGTTACTTTCAATAGAAGAATGATTTTTCGAGAAACGTTATTCGGGATTCGAAGGAACCCACGACTAGGGGATCAGAGCCAATGAAAACCGAATGGTAAATATCGAAGCACCGTGTACATTCGGTAACAATTTTCGGGAGTTTATAAAAATAAAAGAGCCGAAGTAATCCGGCCGTTCGTCAAGATTTGCCGAGGCTGATCCGTGCTTACCGCGCGGCTTGTTGCTACCGCGGCAGCTTGCTTTATGAGATATTTCTATTAAATATTGATATTCCGCGTATAACCAGCTCCAGAAGCATTTATGAACGTTGAAAATAGCGACTAAAAACAGATTTAACGTCCATCCTGCGGGATGAAAAAATTTATTCGACTTAGCGTCAACTTTTATAGAATACTTAGCGTTCATATTTTCTAGAGGAATGCTTGCGAAATGCATTCTTCCCGGCTGGTACTGAACTTATCAAATAAATCGATGCGACGAACGAAGGATATACGGTGCATCTGAATACTGTCTCGTAACTCCTACCTGCAATAGAAAAAAGACTTTCGTTAAAATACATCTGGCACGATGAAAATTACTATTAGCGAAATGTACGTTGATGTTGTTGGTTTATATTCAATATCGTATCGCTAAGTATTATTACCTTGGATCGAACACTCTTATTCCTCGATCCAATTAAATTACCGTAAATTAACATACATCCGTAACAAGTTTGTCAAAAGTTTATTTCCTTACACGTGTCATTCTTCCGAAGTATATTAAATTATTCTTTGAAACAGAACTATAATAATATCTTCCAGGTATTTTCGTTGCTAAATAAAAATATGTCATCGTGATTCCTCGCAAAGCTTCCAATGACACCGATGCAATATGCATGTATGCATTTTGTAGCATTATTCCACTCACCACCGTATCAAAATATGTATGAAACACCTTACTTACGAATTACGGTCACAGAGTGTGAACAAACAATAAAACTTCATACATCCTTTAAATTTGATCTCTACACTCACCGAGGAATCATTTTTTATAATTTTGTTAAAGAACCGTATCAACCTTTCCTAAAATTGTCGAAAACCAATTACTTTCGTAACAATGAATCTTTTGAATTTTGATCTCTAAACCGACCAAAGAATCATTTTTAATCATTTTTCTTAAAGATCCCTATTAACCTTTCCAAAAATTCTCCAAAATGAATAATTTTCGTAACGAACATCAAATTCGATCCAATAGTTCTTTCGCTTTCACCTTTCGTCGCGTTTAACATATTATCCGGTAATGGTAACCCACTTTGAGGAAACATTTGGGACAGTTTCGATCGAAGAATCGAATCGTAAAAGAAACGAAGCTAGAAAAATGACGACCGTATTAGCACCCCCTCCCTTAGGTTGAAATCCCGTAGACACGGTCGCGGTTGGTGGCTCGGTGAACGCTCAGGCAGCGGGAAAACGGAGGACACCGCCGCGATCCGGATAACAAGGGACCGCATACTGATCTGTCATCGGTGGAGATTTATCGGTAGCCGTCCGTAACTCACGGGAAGCCGATTTTCCAAGAACAAGGCGCCGTAGCTCCACACCCTGGCAGCCTCTCCAAGCTAAAACCGCGATACGTCGATTCCTCGCTGAAACGATCCGAGGGACCGTGTCTTTGCACGAGAAATACGTTCGACGTTCGACCGTTTGCTTCTGGCCTTGTCTTTGCCGTGCTTTTGTGTTCCGCTAACGCGATTAATTATTGATAACACGTTATGAATCGTGGGAAACACGATCCCCGCGGTTTATGGGCGGCCGTTGTCAGGAATAATTCATGTTTCTCGCGCTTCTGTGTTTCCACGTTCTCCCTCTATCCCCCGTTCTCTCTCTACCACTTGAACTCCATCTCTCTCCGGCTTTCCGTTTCTTTAATTCTAGCCGTGCTCCGCCCTTTTGCTTTCGTTTCTCCTCCTTTCTTTCAGCAGATTCTTCGAGGGGCCGCGTCGACCGAAGAACGATAGATACAAATTGCAAAATTCTGTCGTGGAACGGTCGGTTGTAGGTATGTTGTAGCGACGATGTCGGAGTCGGGGAAGCTACGCCGAGACGCGGATAGTTTTTCTAGGGGTTGTTCGTGTCGCTGCTCCTTCGAAGGAAACGCTACCAGCTTCCGTGTAACGTAGCCTTCGTTTACTCCGCGAAGCGAACAAGCGTTCGATGCGCGCGAGAATCGACGTCGAACGGTACACGATTATTTTTCCAATGTTAGGGGAACCGATTCGTGAGGCAATCGCGATGGAGACAGTAATTAATCGATTAATCGCCGAGGTTAACCGGACGATCGTGTCGTGCGTATATACAGCGAGGCTTGAAAGTTCCAAGTTACTTTCGAGCTTTGAAATAAATGATTTTTACTGGAAATAGTGTGCTTTGGTATAATTTCGAACAAAATGTGCTGAGACTTTTAAACAGGTATTTGTTCCTTTTAGATAAAAGTAAAACTATTTCTTTGAGGCTTGAAAGTTCAAAAGTACTTTCGATCTTTGAAATAAATGATTTTTACTGGAAATAGTGTGCTTTGGTATAATTTCGAACAAAATGTGCTGAGACTTTTAAACAGGTATTTGTTCCTTTTAGATAAAAGTAAAACTATTTCTTTGAGGCTTGAAAGTTCAAAAGTACTTTCGATCTTTGAAATAAATGATTTTTACTGGAAATAGTATACTTTGGTACAATTTCGAACAAAATTTGCTCAGACTTTTAAAGGTGTATTTGTTTCTTTTAGGTAAAAGTAAAACTATTTCTTTAATTACATTTTCTATGCACATTTGGTCCGAAAGTACGAATAATTATCAAGGGGGCATTGTGGTTTTAACGTTGGAAGTTATTGTTCAAGAATCCTTTCAAAGGAGACGAGAAAAGTGAATTCGTGAAATTGTGCAAATATAATTGTGCGTTAAGTGTGAAACTGTGCGGATACGATTATGTACGATTTGAGTAGCTAAATCCTTTTGTAGAATTTGTTCCTCGGTGCCACGAACCTCTTCGAGGAAGTGAAAATTTATCGGCGCGAACGGTTGCTCGACACGAGGAGACTGTCGTTCGTCCGTGCACCGGTATCGAAGTCGAAATAACTAGCTAATCTAATCTCGGTTCGCTTCGAGACGCGATGCCACGCGGCACCGATGCTCGGTTTAATGAAAATCCACTCAACGCTCTCTCGGAATGGAAACAGCTGGTAAGGAACCATGAGTGAAAAGCAAATGAAACGTCGTCGGCTCGCTCGAGAGCATCCACGAGGGACGATGAAGTTAATCCGTCGTTGTTTCGAGGAGTGATTCAATTAAGAGAACGTTAATTAATTATTGCAGAGAGACGGACGGGCCAGAAGTTTACCCAAGCCGTAGACTCCTCGAGAATCTCGAGGACAAAAAGTGGAAAGCGGAATCGCGTTGCCTGCTGTACTCTGGCTAAAGTTGTCGAGTCCGATGCTAACGATCATCGAATGAATAAACCATGCGAGCGTTAATTCGTACGAAATGATACTTTAATTTCTGTTCAATTCTGCGCCGAGTCGAGTCGAGAATACAGTCACGATCGCTTAGTAGAACCATCGGGGGTAATTTAATGGAAATTAAAGTAGTCTACCCCGAGTTCTTGGAAATGGTCTAAGGGTAGAGAATAGTAGTTTTTTTTATTCATTTTTATTAAATTCGATCACTTTATTTCTATTATTATTCGGCAACCGAGTTGAGTACTGTCAAACGAGCGAGTGAGCCTAAGGATAGGCTTAGAAAAGTCCAACGCCAAGTTCGTTACTGGTAAAAGGGTTAAATTTACCAGTAATAATTATTACTCTCTTTCTAGTATTATTTGACAGTTGGTAAATTAATCTATACCGATTAAAAGACAGGATCAAACGTGTGAAGAAAATTTACATTGGTAAAATTATTACCAAATTATTCTCTTTTCATTATTATTTGGCAACTGATAAATTGTTCGATACCGATGAAAACAGGAGATCAAGTATTATCAAACGAGTGAAAAAAATTTACATTAAATTCGGTAAAATTATTACCGAATTATTCTCTTTCCATTATTATTTGGCAACTGATAAATTGTTCGATACCGATGAAGACAGGAAATCAAGTATAATAAATATGAGTAACGAAAATTTACATCGGTAAAATTATTACCAAATTATTCCCTTTCCATTATTATTTGGCAAGTGATAAGTTGTTCGATACCGATGAAAACGGGAGATCAAGTATTATCAAACGAGTGAAGAAAATTTACATTAAATTCGGTAAAATTATTACAGTAAAATTATTCCCTTTCCATAATTATTTGGCCAGTAATAAATTGTTCGATACCAAGGAAAACGAGATCAAATGCTACCAAACGATATTACGTGTGAAGACACAATGGATCGAAATCCGATGCCCTTGATTCCATTAGTAGAAACGCCCTTCGCCATGTCAGACGACTTTCTTCCCGTCAGTCGGCAGAAAGAAAATCCCTTCGATTTTTCGAAGACCGGCAGCCCCGGCCAAGCCGCATCCACTTCGTCTGCAATTACGCGAATTAATTTTAGCAGTTTTAATCCCTCTTCGCGAAGTTTCCGCCGCTTAATCCGCGCGAGCTCCGGTTGGTCTGCAACGCGGATTTCGCGAAAGCCTTTCGAACTTTTTGTGTCTGCGGAAAAATACGCGAGGTCGTGGAACGCGTCCGCCGCAAGTATTCCATTTAAGAGTGGACGAAAATGGAAGTATCCGGCAGGAGGTACACGACGATTCTTCCGAAAGCACCGCGAGCGTAATAAACGACTAATCTTCGGGGCAGAGCTCAGGCAACGAACCTACACGAGACGGAAACGCGTACTCTTCCACGTACTTTGAAAAAGATGAGAGAAAATGAGTCACGGTGAATCGTTTCGAAAACTGTAAGAACTCGAGACGAGTGAAGATCGTCGAAGATTTAACCTCGACGAATCAAAGTCTGTCAATGTTTAGTCGCACTTAAGACGAAGCTCGATCGGCTCTACCGACGAAACGATTTAATTTAATTTTACAATTATTTCAATACGGTATCTCAAAATCGGGAATTTAGAAGTATTGGTATTACAAAGTCGAGAATTTAGAATAATAGCGTAGAGGTATATTTCCCTTGTTGATTTTATTTATCCGGTCATCGGTAATCGGTGACTCGGTAACGTGAAAATTTGAATCTTATTTTCTCTCGACGAGAAACTATACAATCTTAGCGCATAGATTACAATCTTCCGAGTCAATGTTTCATTTGTTCAAGGTTTCGATCGCTTGGATGGCGTTGGAGCATCGTGACCCCACGAGAGATTACCCTACATTTTCTCTCCCGTCCCAAGAATCGGACATCTGTCGGACACGGTGTCTGGTAACTGTCTTCTGGCTGCACATGCACGGCACTTCATCGAACCGCGTTATTTCTAATCTGTCGTTTATTTGCACGATCGCATCGCGGCGAAGAAACGCCGATAATTTGGTTTCCAAGCCGGTCGCTCGTAAATCCCGTATTACTTCGAGATCTCCGGCGGTGTTTCTTTTTCTTTTTTTTTTTCCTTCTTTCTTTCTTTCTTTTTTTCTCCCCCGAAACGTAACTTGATCCTAAACGACAGAGCGCGATCCGGTAGACACCCCGTACGATGCTTCGCGTGCATACGTATACATGCACCAAAAGTGCATTCCAATCTTTCCTGACGCTGCGATTTTTCCCTCGGTGCACGGATTTATTTACGGCCACGACTAATCTTACTATGAGATATGTGTGACCTTTACCAGGCGCCGCGAGACGTATATTTACCACGAGATGGGCTATTAAACCGAGGTAATTACAGCGTTTAGCGGACGGTAGTTCAGCAATCGTAACGGATCGGCTCTCGCGATTCCAAAGATACCAGCCGAGTTTCTCGGATTCTTATCGCGCGTTTGCGGGTTCCTCGAAAAGGAATCGTGTCCACGGGCGTGCTATCTCGGTCATGAATCCGAGAAATTCAAACGAAAGACTCTCTTCCACCTCTCTCTCTCGTCTCTCGGTCCCGTATACCGTTAAGGTTATCTCCCTCGTTGTTATCTAACCACAATTTAATCACATTCTAATTGCACGCTGTTACCGACGTATTACGGCCTCCTCGTTAATTTCGCCATTTTTTTTTTTCCTCCAACGGTTTACACCGACGGGTCCCAACGATGGACCAACGAGCCTACGAGCTTGGGTAACCCGGCGTTACGCGATTTTACGAGCCACGGAGCCTCGCGTTATTAGTCTCCCCGTATCGTGATAAAGAATCTCCGAACATGGCGTGCGTTTACCTCAGAATACTTGTCCGTATCTACTGTTGGGGCCGGTGCGCGGCAACTAATGCATTCCTCGGGCGCTATTCGTCGTGTCGTTCCTTATGGCGAACGATAATGAAGTACTTTGTGGGCCCACGCGTGTGAAACTGAAAACGCGCCGTTTAACTTTCCCGCGTCGCGTCCTCCGTTTTCTTCGATCGGGTGCAATAACCGGGAATCGTTTCGACGATTCCACGAATACCGCGCGAAGCGTTTCGAAAACATTTTTAATTACCAGCGCGATTTATTTCCAAGCGTAGAATGTTTCCTCTACGTCGTGCCGCTCGTTGCAGATCGTACATCGATCGACGATGAGAATTATTTCGGTTTAATATTTCGCGATCTTCTCTCGATGTGGTCGATACACGTTCGATTGCACGTTAACGAATCAATGTTCACGGAACGGTAATAACGTATAAACGTTTGAATTTTGAGTTTGGGTCTTTTTCGATACATCAATTACGAACGGTCTGGGTTAGGGAATCTTTTGAGCTGGAATTTTTTACGGTAGAATTATTTTTTTACGCATTGTTGTAATCGAAAGTCCAAAGTTAAAAATTCAGAATTGAATATGTATACCAAGACTGAACATCGGTATGAAACAAAGTCTTGTTTTTTAAAATTTACAAAAAGGCATTATCGAAAAGAAAATTTAACGCCAATGAGAAACCATTTTCAATAGAAAAAAAAAATAAACGTTAAAGTTTGTCACATTTGTCTCGATGTCCCCTGTATCGAATTCTGCACGATGAGAAACCATTATCAATATAAAAAAAAAACTAAACACTAAAGTTTGACACATTCGTCTCGATGTCCCCTGTATCGAATTCTGCACGATGAGAAACCATTATCAATATAAAAAAAAAACTAAACACTAAAGTTTGACACATTCGTCTCGATGTCTCCTGTATCGAATTCTGCACGATGAGAAACCAATTTCAACGCAAAAAGAAACTAAACGCTGAGATTTGTTACCGTCGCGGCTAAATTCGGGCGCTCGTGTCTCAGCTTCCCCGTACGTCCATCGCGACGTCACCGTTGAGCTTTTCAATCTCGTCGGGTGCTGCTTCCATTTTCTCTATTTCCCATCCGGTGTCCCCTGGGTGCCCGACGAGGCGAGCACCCGGACATCTCGGGGCACGTTAATTACCATAGAAATAGAAAGCGGCGATTAGGTTCCGTTTACGAAGTTGGCGTGCCCTGACAGTCGGGGTAACGGTGAAAAATTTTCGTGCCGCGCGGGAGAAGGCACGCGGGAAAGGGGAAGCCCCCTCGGTGATTATCATTGGCGCGAGCAGCGGATTGTGCGCCGTGCGCGAGTCGTTGGGCCGTGGTAGGGGGAGGGGGAGGGTGGGAGGGAGGGAGGGAGGGGGTTACCAGGGAGAGGAGAACCAGAGGTGGAGGAAGACGGAGAGGAAGAGAGGGCAGAACGACGCTGAGACACGAGAAGTAGAATGATGAATTGCAAGGCGCGGCAATGAATCAGAGCCCAGCGACAGGCGGTACACCTACCAACAATGCGGGGCCCCCGTTCTTCGGGGCCCACCAAGGCTGTCCGCAAACACCTTTCTCCGTGTGCACTTAAAGCTTGTGCTTAAACAATCGCCCCGGCCGTTTCCTACTCTCGCGATTTTGTCTCGTTATCGGCCGCCATGGGCAGCCAGGAACTGCATAATTCGAGTAACGTTGCGCCCGTTCACGGCGCGGCGGTGCCGTGCGAGCCGGCGCTATTTTAAGAAATTTTTTGCCCGTGCCTCGTAAATTCAGAGCGTGTTTAATACTCGATCTCTCGCCGAGGGAATTGCGGGAAGTCTCGACGACCACGACCACGACGACGACAACGACCTAACCCGACCGTGTGTTCGTACGTACGAACACGTCCGTGAACTTAGACTCGCCGCGTTACGGTTACGACTGAAATTAGTCGTCCCATTTAGCGACGCGGAGAATCAATGCGCGCGCGATCGCACGTGAACTTTTGCGAAACAATATCCGATCGAACACTCGTACAAAAATCAGCCAGTTACGATAATCGATAGAAACGTATTTCGCGGAACGTTACCGAGCCTCGTGGATCCTTCGAGATGGAAGAATTTCTCGCGTCGTTGTAAAGAGAAAAATTGTGAATTGGCAAGGAAGTAGAGTTCTCAGGCGCGTGAAAAGTGTAACAGAATGTGCGATACGCTCGTACGTGTACGTAATTCTTTCGCTCGATAACTCGTTCTTCAATTTCCAGCCGACAGGAGCTGTTCCAAACCTGGAGCAGAGCGAAGCAGCTTCCCGGAGTAGGTTCGAACTATCCGAAGCGAGTTAGGTCGAGTTACCGCGTGTTGGATGGAGTTGAGACCAGTCGAGGCTAGCAGGAACTAGACAGGGTAGCGCACAATTACCCAGAGTGGGCTCGAGCCAGCTGGACGACGATCGTTCGAAACTCGTTCGCGCGAGTTTGACCGTGTTGAGGACGGTTAGCCCAAATTGGCGCAAGTTCGATGAAGTTCGAGCCAACAGGTGCTACCTAGAGCGCGTATTCGGAGCAGGTTACAGAATTGTACTCGACAATGATCCTGATTAGAATCGACGAGAGTTTTCTCAAACCTGTTGGCGCGAGTTTGAGCGCATTAAAGAGTAATAGCTCGAATAAGCGCAAATTGAATGAAATTAAAGCTTACAGGAGTGTACAGCTACCTTACATAGGCCTCATTCGAGACGAACGGTAGTTTGTTTGAAACACGGTTTGCGCAAGTTTGACACTACTGAAGAGAACTAGCTCGATACGAGTTGGACAGAGTTGAAGCCAACACATATACAAGTAACTAGAGTAAACCTCGGGTACTCGAAGTAAACGACAGTTGCTTCGAAACACCGTTTGCGCGAGTTTGACCGTGTCGAGGAGCGTCGACTTGAATATTGTCATAGATTGGACAGATTCGAAGCAAGTTGAAAGAAACAGGAGCTACTTGGAGCAGTGACCAATTCACTGTAGTAGGAATCGAGGTAATCGGAGTCGTTTGAAGTTGTACGCGCGAGTTGGTACGGATCGAAGAAGATTGAGCGGAGTTTGAGCGAGCCGAATCGGACCAAAGTACGACCGCGGTGGAGCATTGCTATTTATAGAGGACACGAGGCGATGTCTCGGCTCGGAGAGGACCCGATCCCGGAAAATACAACGAACGGTTCAGCAATCCCTATCGTAATACCGAGTCTCGGAAGAGTCACGACGAGCAAGTGGGTGGCGCCGCTGCGAGTAATCTTTGAGTTCATCAGGGAACGACCGCGCGCAAGGCGAAAGCGATTATGACTCGTGTGTGGCCGGCTGACTCGTTTTTCTCCTATTTAATTAACGTTAAAGCGAGGCTGCTCCGTACGGATTAAGCGCGATACACGCGCGGTACAAATCGATTCTAAATTGCATCGCATTCATTTGCCCCGGTGCCGGTGCACATATTGGTCCCGGTATGAAAAAACAACGATCCTTCGCATGCAAATTTAAACTCGTCGAACTGGGAGACGACGAACGAGGTTCGTTTCAGCGATTGTTGTTCGCGTTTCGAGATAGCTGTCCACGGATGTGCTCGGGAAATTTATAACATTCTTACGACGTTCGTCTTCGATGACGCGGTGATACGTATTCTTTTATTTTCAGTCGTTAAGTCGCGCGTATAATTGTGCGCGTTTCTAACCCGTTATAATTGGAATATTGCGTAACTAGAATTGTGTAGCTCTATCGTGTCATATTTTTTAAATTTCAATACCCGCATTATTTTATCCTTATAGTTCCCCTCCTTCGATGTACTATATTCGTTACATTGGGTTGTTCAGAAAGTCGTTTCGCTTTCCAGAATGGAGAATGTATAATTTAATAAAATGTTTATACACTCTAAAAATATTGTGTTTCATTTTCATCAAAAAAAAAAAAAACGAAATGACTTTCCGAACAACCTAATAGAATACGAATGTAAACTTTGTCTTAGGGGTAGAATCATTCTGTAAACCACCAAAATCACCACCCAAAATACAACAAAGCTAAGATGCAAAGTTTTTTCTCAACCTGGCTACTCACCGGATACTGCACCCTTGGGTTATCACCCGTTTAAGTCGATGCAACACTCTTCGAAAAAATTGTAATTTTAAAAATTAAACTATCCAAGAAGTCCTGTCAACTTCTACTTTCTCTCTTACTACCCTCTTCCAGGCACGATTCCTAAAACTATGTTCTCTTCAAGCTATATTTTCCTAAACCTTTGCAATGCTAAAATTACGATACTACAACTATTAAAGTTCATTCCCTGTAATTGCTTCAAAGAGCTCGGTTCACCAGTGACCACCATGACACCGTGTCAACCCTCGTGGTGACGCGCCTAGGTCTGTTCTAACCCGAAGATCCTTTCCATGCTCAATTATACCATTAGCAGAACTACCCAAAAAATTGAGAAAGGTAAATTCAATTCTTGAAAATCATCGAAAATTGCGAAACAACACTGTCGTAAAGTTCAGATTATAATATGTAGTTTATTATAATATTCAGGGATCTCGGGTATCCAGTAGTATATATTTCGTACATATGAGAATACAAAGATCCGAACAAACAAGTATACAGTGATATGTCTTGACGTGAACGACGACAGTGTCGTGTGGTCTTCGTGACTCTCGAACTGACTCTTGGAACTGACTAGAAAAATAGCCAAACCCTTGACCGTGTAGTTGACGACTCTTCCGCGTCAATACAGAGGCAGTCCTTAAAACTGACATGGACCATTCGCTATCGACATCTGGCACTGTTAGTACGATTCTTGCATTCGTTCCAACAAACACGATATCGATTACTCGTAAAATACGGTGAAGCTGTACGCCAACGTACGTAGCTTGGAGAACTTCCCTAAGAGCAATTGTTTCATCAAACTGTAATACGTGCTCGGTGGATACTTTCCGGACGAGTCTGGTGGAAAGACGTAGAGAAGCAGGAATTGAAGCGACGAATCGAGATCGCGATCTCGGTCGTTTGTTTTCGTCGATCGATCGATCGATGGATCGATCGATGCAGCCGGTGAGTTCAAGAAAGGAACGGCGGATACAACGTTCGCTGTACTCGTCCGCGTCAGAATTCCACGCGCGGCTCGGTCTTTCGACTATCGCCGTTATCCTTAAGCCATCGTCGAACGGAGAGTGTCAACAGGATGATGCAGCCGCTTAAAAATGCGACCTTCGTTCGCCACAACTGCGTCTCGTTCTTGGCGCGGCTGCATCGACGTGGACCGAGGGGGACGTGGGGGGCCACGAGGAGGATTCTCCTTCGGGCTTAGAATCGAACCAGCGAACGAGTCGCGTCTTGGCCAAGATCGTCGGTAGAAAAACGGGCAAAAAAGGGAGACGCGACTCGACGGTGTTCCCAAGCGAGTAACGGAAGCGGTGCCGTTTATGCAATTAACGGGAAACCACCGTCGTGCTGGAAACGCTGACATAACTGGCTGGCACAAAAGGGCCGACAGACGGGACGTAATTATACATGTCGATAGTGTACAATTCGTTCGCCGTAAAAGTACGCCGTAACTCCGCGAACGAGGAAAAAGGAAAAACCGCAATGAAGATTGAAAACGACGAAGAAACGTTTCCGGCTATCCGCGCTACTGCCCTCTCCGGATGTCACCGGAGTTCGCGGGCTGGATTGTTCATTGGTTTCGGTTGTTAACTTTCGCCGGAGGGACGCGTCGCGGTATAAATTCGGCGCACAATGCCGCGACGGTCACTGTTCACACTCGGTTCGAGCCGTGGTGCGAACAACGATAAAGTTCATCGGCGTGTTTGTCGTTGTGCAGAATTCTCGATCGACGGTTGCGTTATTCGGTGGTCTACGAGTGTGCGTTCTAACGCGAGAGTTCGAAGTTTCTAACCGAGAAGAAAGACAACCGGTCAGAGGACAACGTCGTGAAGAGGGGATTCTTGATCGTATGCAGTGAAGAAGAATTGCATTCGTTCACTAGTTTTAAGGAAGAATCGAGTCGGTCAAGTTAGGTGGTCCAGTGTGTGTATTCGATTTATCTCGTTCCGGGTAGTCGGAACAATTCGAAACCACCTGCTTCGCATTATTTTGGTAAAATCCGTGAATTATAAATCACCTCGAATGGACTTGTTTCTGCAGTCTAAGTACTATCATCTCATGACTGCAACGTGCATACACGACCCATAGCTCGTCGTGATCGTAAAAATTGCTAGAGTCGACCGATCACGATTAATTCCCTCGTACGTTCGCTGTTCCAAAGAAGTATAATATTCTCTACGTCCCCCGTAAGTTCTCCAACGCGCCCCTTGGCCACGCGTCCACAATCGTGCCCTCTCGAAACCTCCCGAGCGTAGACTCGCGCTCCGAAACGGTCCCGCGGGCGAAGGGTCGATACACGTCGGCTAAACGCGAAGAACCGTAGGAGTTATCGTCCGCGGGAATTAAACCCCGGCCGAGTGGCCGACTAATCAGTGGCGTAACCCGCACAACAGGTGTCGAGCGCGCAGGGTGCGCTTCGGGGCCGCGAATCGCGGGCGCCCGCGGGGCACGGGATGCCAGCGAGCGGGAAAGGTCGAGAGATCCGTGCGGTGCGGCGCGGAGAGCCCGTGGAGGTGAAAAGGGACGCGCTGCGGGGAGGGGGAGGGGAGGGGGTGTGGAGCGGCCGGGAGGGGGGTAGGGGCGAGGTGAACGGAGCAAAAAAAGATGCTGATGGTTGGCGTACTGCCACGAGAGGAACGTAAACTGATCGCGCAATCTGCCGGTGCGCGCGGCAAGTCAACTCCAGCCACGAAGAATTTCAATCAGTAATAATATCGCCGTGCTTTCTATCTTCCCTTCCCACCCCCGCGATCGTCCGCCTCCGAACCCCACCTCTCGTGCCCACCGTGTCTCCCCCGGGCGCTTCTTGCCCCGTGCTCTCGCTTCTTCCTTGCCCACGGTTCTCCTCTTCGCTCGGCCGGTCCTCATGCCGGTTACAAATGGCGTCATTATTCCTTAATAATTCGAGATACCGGGCGACCGAACATTTATTGTCCGCCGCGAACAGGCCGCGGCTGAAAGGCACCGGGGGACGATAGCTCTCAGCGGCCCCGGTGCTTTTTCCCCCCTCTCGAACCCCACTACGCCCCCCACACCCGTACACCCAAGCGCGCCAGCCTATTGGCGTGTATTTATTAGCGGCCCGAGCAACGAGGAGCCCCCCTCTCCGCCCCATCCGTTCTTCTTCTCCTCCCCCGCCGTACCGCGCATCCTTTGCACCTCTCCGTCGTCCACCGGCGGAAGATGAGCGATTTATGCGCCGTTGCAGCGGGCCCGATTGCATCTTATAACGGCTCCCGTGCGCCGGGTAATTGAAGTTCGACGTTTTCGGGGCGGCCCGAACGTACGGTTCATCGGGCGGACAAGGGCAACCGCGCTCGGCCGCGATACGGACCGCGAGATTCGTGTCGGCGAGGAAGAATCGGCCGGTTAGACCCATCGCCCGAATCGGTAGTGGAGAGACCCCGCTCGAAGGAATAACGGGCCACGCGGACGGGGCCCGAGATTCGTTTCGCGATGGAAATAAGCGAGCGATTTCTTCAGTATTTTCGTGCGACGCGTAATTAAATTTGATCGGGTGCGTTGTTGAGGCGTTTAATTTTGAAACATGGGGGGACACGTTGGACAGAGGGGGGCTAAAGGTATTTCTAAGGCGATAAAAATTATTGATCAATTTTTTAAATATTGTTGTGCAATGCGTAGTTAAGTTGGATCGAATGCCTTACTCAAGTGTCTAATTTTGAGACATAGGGGGCACATTGGACAGAGGGGGGCCAAAGGTATTTCCAAGGCGATAAAAATTATTGATTGATATTTTTAAATATTTCTGTGCGATGCGTAGTTAATTTGGATCTGATGCCTTACTAAAGTGTCTTTTGAGACATAGAGGGGCACCTGGAACAGAGGGGGGCTGAAGGTCATTTCTAGCGAGATAAAAGTAAATGCCCGATTTCTTTGGTATTTCTGTACGATAGGTAATTAAGTTGGCTCAAAGATGTTACCCAAATCGTCTCTGGAGCACATACTCGAGAAATAACAGGATATGCGAACGATGCACAGTCGATGGCCCTAATTCGTACCGCAACGCAAAAAATTATACCTGTTTCAGCGAGAATTAGATTTGGGAAAATATTCTGTAAATAATTTCTTTCATTTGCTTCCATAAAATGTAACGTCATTGTATATACGTTCCTTTTTCTCAATACAGCGAATGAAGTTGTTAAATGAAAAAGCGCAACGTTGCATACATTTTTTTCAAACAATGGCACAGATCTTTTCGCATCGCTTGCACGATATTGTATCTGCACAACCTATTAATACAATAAAGAATTGACAAAAGAAATGATAAACTATTCGCAAATGGCTGTTTTTATTTTCCAAAATATTTTCCAAATATTCCGAGGAAAAGATCAAACGAAACACATCGCTCCTTTTTAGAGACAAAATAAAATCGTACCTTTTAAAAACTATTTCGCATTCGCTGTTTGTCTAGATCGTAAAAGCAAAATAATTACAGACCAAGAGCAACTGAAGTTCTCATGGACAGAGAATCCTAAGAAATAGCAAATACTCGTTCCGAGAGCAAAGATACGAGTCGGTTAAAAATAGAGGGTTCTCACAGCGATGAAATTGAACCCGGTTGATCGTTAAATCTATCGTAGAACACGACGTAAGCGTGTATCGAACGCAGAAATTTACGTATCGTTCGCAAAATAATCGATCCTCGATCCAACGGACGAACGAAACATCGTAAATACTTGGTCCACGCGTGCAAACGTTGCGGAATAATCGGCGAGCGTACGGTTCGCGCGTTGCGACCGAACGATGGAATATAACGCAAACTGTGTTTCAATAAGGAACAATTATGTTGTCCCGCGTGGAATTGCTTCCATGTTACAACCTGTACCGATCACGCGATAGTCTAACCCTTTTGCAGTAATAAATTGCGATTATCTTCCTTGACACGAATGTTTTCCAGAGCGGCAAACCGTGCTCTTCGTGGGCGACACGAGCGGAAAACTTCTTGGCATTATTATTCCCAAGCGCGCACGAAAGATCAGATAGGCGACAAACGAGTTTCCTGAGTGAATCAATAAGAAATCATCGAAGCGTGTGACATCGACGTCGCATGACACGCTGGCGCCTAACACGAGATTTTTCATTTCGGTTCTTGATCAACGAAATGCCCACCGATCGATTAAATGTCACCCTCCCGGAGATTTTCAAATTTTCTCGCCACGGTTACCAACGAGAGAATCATTCCCGCCGATTTTTATCGACGATCGCCAATGATTTTCACGTAGAATCGTTGATTTTCCCCCCTCAAATTACGGTGTTCTTTTTTCGAGCTCTCGACGCACACCGGTATACGTTCACGTTTTAATCGTTGACCCGCGGGAAAAATATTTGCGAAACGATGTTTGTACCTTTTACGAGACCGTTCCGTCGACGTGTTAACGAGTTAATATTGAACTTTTCGTTTCTGCCGAGACGCGCGTATTTAACATAGGCGTAACGAACAGGGAACGTTGGATACATATTTTCGCGAACGTTGTATTCCTACGTGAAAATATCCGCGCGTTGAAAAATTCTCCGCGCGTTGCGACACCGTCGACGATTGCGCAATATACCGAGCTGCGATCGGCGAGATCGATCGGATTGATTTGTGGCTCTATCCACTGTCGCAAATATCGCCGATGGCGTCTTAAAAGTAACTTGCAACTTTAGTTCGAAGAAATTATGCACGGTGTGTAAACATTCGTATATTTTCCTCTCTCTGGATTCTTTGCGAAAATTGCACAAAGTCGTTGAAACGCATCGACTGTTCCTGAAACGGTGAATCACGATGTAATTAAGAATAATTTCGAAGTTGAAAATTCGTACGCACGTCACGCGATAAATATTGATTTTCCAGACGTATTCCAGTTCTCCCTGTTCATCGTAGTTGTAAATGAGAATCGGAGCCTGCAACACGGTTCCTTCAAGAACTAAGATTTCACGGGGGCGTATCATCGAGCCAGAGATTATCCGACACTCACCTTTTTCACGGATTCGCAGCTGTCGCGCCACCTGCTGTATCCGCCCCTTTCGCGCCGTTTAACGTCACCCATGTGATAGCGACGTCGGCGTCGAAACGTCAACCCTTTCGTTGATAGACGATTTCGAGGTACGATCGTCCACCGGTGAAACGATTAAATTGCTTCTGTAGCGGAGAAACATCGAGGACATCACGAGGGAAATATAATTATGCATTACGGAAATGAAAAAATTTGTAACAATCCGTAATTTGTAACAAAAGATTTCTCGATGAAACGACAACGAAAGATCGACAGATGCCAGAGATCGATACAATTTTGTACGTACGTGTATAAAATAATTTTATACGTAAAATCACGACGGATTTTTTATAAATTCGTCCAACATTCGAAAAGTATCAAATTTTCGTACAAAAAGTAGAAAAGTGAGACGGTAGGAAACGTCGTCGCGTTACAAGTTGCATTTCCTTATCGTAATCGTGATGAAATCTCATCGTGGAAATACTTATCACGATATTAATTCAAATATCCAACGAAAAAAAAAGAGTGTATTTATTTCGAGTTACTTTAACTATCTGTCGAGACAAATTTATCATCGACGAATTTACTCCCCAAGAATATAAAATTTCCGCGAGTTTCGTTTAATATTCGAAACGACTCGAGTTACATTTGCGAAGGCCCGCGTAAGAGTAAGAAGAGTGTTTGCGCGATAAGCCGCATTTTATTATAATTGTAATAATCTCGTTGCGCGAATATCCATCGAACGATGCAGGAAGGCGAACCGATATTCGAATATATTTTTTCAGTCGCGAAGCATTGCACGTAGGCCCCCCGAGTATCTTTCCAATTATTTCCAATAATCGGCACTCGTAAAGAAACGTCGTTTAATGGCTCCCGAGAATTATCAGGGTACTTTGGAGGATCGGGCCGATCGACGCGGCGAAAAACAACGATCCACGAAAAGGCCGAGCGGAGAAAGAGGTGCGTAACAGGTGCCAGACTGGAGAGAGATTCTTATTGCCGGCCAATCGATATTAATCAATGATCCAACGAGATGCAGCTGGCCCGTAACCATAAACGTCAGTCCGGGAAGTTGTAAAATCGTGGATTTATAACCTTTGCCCGTCCTCGGCAAGGACTCGTCTTCCTTTTCTCGTTTCTGCTACCGAATACCCCGATACTTCCCACCATCGTCCACGGGGTTGCTCTTTCACTCATTCGTTCGTTTTATTCGTTGTCCACGTTGTTTTAGTGTTTTTCTCTGCGACGAGAGGTTCGACACCGAGTACTTTGCGCTCGTAACGAACACGATCCGTGGAATCTTTACGCGAGAAAAATCGACGTTTTAACGACTGAATATCGCGGGGAAGCGTTGATAGAAATTCTCGAGAATCATCCCCAAAAAATTGCAAATTTTCACGGTGTTTAAACAGTTTATCGTCGTAGCAGGGGTTAGAAGGTTTTCGGAATGATCGCGTTGAATAACCGTGGAGTTCTTCCGAAGATGCAATTCATGCACATCGATAGAATAGAGTCTATAATAATTGCTGTTTGAAATCGTTTCTTGTTTATCGATTTTGGAAGAAACTGTACGAAGTGTATTGTCGGGGCTCGGATAAAAGTAGTTTGTATTTTTTAAAGCGACCTTGAGAATTTTAAACGTCAGTGTATATTTTTAACGACCTCTACAGAGGTGACCTTGATACGATCTTCACCCTCCAAAAGTTTATTATTAGTTCAATTCCTGGATTCGTAGAAAGATTACAATTCGAGATACTAACTAGTGTCGATGAGTTTCTTGACTTATTGAGTATCGTAACTTATTTACTCCTGTTTTTATCTACCATCAAATATACAGTACCATTTATTTATAGCATTCAAGGTCATCTCGATGTATCCGAAAAAACAGAACACGAAAAAATGTGAAATGCTTCTATGCATTCACATCGAATGCAACGTAGTTCGTATAAAACAATTTTTTGCTCGAATCGAGAAATTAGAAATTTTATCAAATATTTCATCGAACTATTTTACTTCAGTTTCCAAAGAAATGTTTAATCTCGTCTCAGTGACTATCTTTGCAACGGAATTTATCGCAAAGTTGTCGTTTCCTTATTTTTACCAACGATCTGGTCGACACACCACTCAAGCATTTGTATAACTCAACAGATTTTAACTTATTTTTTAAGCAAAATAACGATACACGAGCCAGAAGCACCGAACGTAAAGTCAGCTTTAACAACAAAGTAGCTTTCTCGTCTCCGAATCTCATCCTTCCACTCGAGATTTTCGCAATCTTCTCCCTTATTTTCCATTAGGTAGCTAGCGCTCATCCACCCGCAACGAAAACGCATTATCGTCGAGGAACGTCGTTCGAATTCCGTCCAAGGAATCCGGATATCCGCGTCGTAGATAAAATCCCACGCACGTTGCGACGATACGACGAATTTCGTCGTTTCGAGAGTTCCCCAACCTGACGATTATCGCGTAAACTATCGCGCCAGTTTTCCATAGCGAAGGATGTCCTCGACATTTGTTCAAATCGTAGCGTGAAAAGTAGAAAAATTCCTTAATATTTTGGCGTACTTGTTACTCTACGATATTACCAACGACAGGAACACAATTTTAAAGTTCTCGATTATTGGGATCCATTTCGTGCGAGATCGTTAGAGAAACCTTGGAAATTCAGAGCGTGGATCATCAATGACCATCGTGACATTGAACGCGTTAATCCGGATTCGATTCTCGGTCGCTGGTTCGCTCGGTGCACCTTACGCGTCGGAAAAGTTTAGAAAAAGGGAGAACGCCGGTCGCGGGGCGATGATAAATATCCCGACGTTTCATTTCCTGGCCGTAATAGGTCCTTCTTTCGCGGAAGATCGCATCACATCGGGACCACTCGCCGCTCCGGCGAACACCTCTGTCTCTCGTAGCCGAACACCCGTGAGAAATAGTTTCGTAAATCCGTGCTCTATAAAAGCGGCGAGTTAATTACATTCCGCGTAGCAGCTTGCGGTGTAGAAGAAGACCCTAGAGAAAGGATATAGGCAGCCCTAAAGGGATCCCTCTCCGATTTACGTGGAAACTCGGGAGGAGGTACGGGCGGAGGAGGGTGGTGATGCGGTGGAAGATCTGGTTCGCTAGACCAGGGGTTTTCAAACGTCCTCCGCTAGCGGAACTCCGTCCCGGGCCGAGCACTTTGTAACGAATCTCCATCTTCCGCTCTGGCCGATGGTTCACCACCCGTGGCACCTACCTACGTTCATTTCCCCTCCAGGAGGAATAGTCACGGATGCAAAAATTTCGTCGAATGACTCTCGCGAGCGTGTCAAATTTCACGAGAGCTCCTCTCGGCGGACGGGTCGCGAGAGCCGACTCGAAAACCCGTTCCCCGGAACATCCTGTGTCGAGGCCGTACGAACCCGGGACGAACAGGTGGCGAGCCTAAATTCGAACCGTTAGATTAGAATACTAATCGAACGCCCGGTTATCTACGTTCCTCGCGTGCAACGTGTCTGCGCGAAACGAATAAAAAAGAAAAACGAAAGAGGTGGGAAACGAATTAGCGGACAACATGATCGATGGCGTTGATCGACGATCGGTTCTCGATCCCTCGTCCCTCCGGGAGCGAAATGACGGTACGCGAAGAATACATAGTAACGGAAATAGGTCGACCGGGCCACGTAAGACGCGATTCGATCGACGAATATTAATGAACGGTGAGCCGGGGCCGACACCTGTTCGCGCCAATTCTACCATTTATGAAAATCGATCAACGCTCGTCGTCGTCGTCGTCGTCTTCGTCGTGGTCGTTCAACCTTTAATTTTCGTTGTTCCTAACCACTTTATCCGCACCGTGCCGGTGTTACGCGTAACGCGATCCAGCCAATCGCTCGTAACCAACTTCCTGTGGCTATAATTGCACGATCGCGTACACCGTGGTACGGAATATTACAGTTTGTTCAATTTCGGATACGCGAGTTACCGCGGTTCCGCTCTCCGAATTTGGTCGAGTAAATATCCGAGCGAAATTACGCGGTCGTCGCGTTTCTGGCTCGTGTGTTACGTTATTACGACGTATACACACGATTATGGGGGAACGTAGATAAAATTACCGTTTGTGATCCACGGTTATCGGGGTTACGGGGCAATCTCCGCGACTGTTGTATTAACGGAGAACTCTGCTTTCGGTGTTCCCGTGTCATCGAGCTTTTACTCGAAACGCGAACATTGGGGAAATACAGTGAAAATTCCAGCGAATCTCTGGCGAATTTTCGCGAGGTCACTTTTAAGAATCTTTCGAGACTTTTATCAAATGAAACGTAATTTTACAAAGATTCCTTTGCGAATGAGTCTTGAGCGACACTTGGAGAGTGTACTGATTTTTTATACGAAACTTTGAACGAACAATTTCTATTGCATTTGTATTTTTGCAAAGAGTATATTAACGATTCTTTCAGAGCCTATAAACATTTTATTAAATTATATATTCTCCATTTTGGAAAACGAAATGACTTTCCGAACAACTCGATATATGTAGATTAAATATCTTTATTAATCATCGACGCGTTTTTATTTAAGGATAACGAGTACAGTAAATAGACCAACCGATTAAAAGACACTGAAACACAATTCTGATATTAACATTTTAAGACTCTCTAACTATACTCTTTATTATCAGCTCTGTAGCAAAACCCTCGTTGGTATCTTTCTGCAGTCGCTGTGCTCGCTTGTAGACTCTCTGAAATTAACACTCTCGACTCACAGACTCTAACCAAAGTCGACCGGTCACTTTAAAGATTGTCCCGCAGGTGTTGTACACACCACGTGTCTCTTTAGGTTCGAGACTCCACGTGAATTCCAATAATCAGTCTGGACACCTAGTTCAGTCGCGACTGAACATTCGCTCGATCTCTTTCACACCTTCCTAAACGCCTGTCGTTCGCGATCAGTCGCGCGATGCGCGACGCGTGAAAAGTTTCCTCGGTCTCGTAGCACAGGGTCAAACGAGTACAGGATTGTCGATGTTCGGTCCCACGAAAACGATCACGGTGGTCAGATCTCGCGATTCTGGGATCATCGGGCTATCATATAGTTTACAACTCGAGAGTGGTGTCAGATTACGGGTGTCTGGATTCTCACGACTACGATTAAACGGGATCACAACTCGCGACCTGGAGCTCGTGAACCGTCCGTTTGTACCAGCTGAGCCGTGATAACTACGATGACAGAGATTGACACTCGTGGCACGGTGATGTCTCGGGTATCGATGAAATTTTTACGAACGAAAGTTGCGATCGGGAGTCCTCCCTGTCACTATTTCCTTTTCTTCGACTCGAACGATCATCGTTACCAAGAATAGATATCGTTCGAGTTCGACCGGTTCTCGTGTAAGATTCTTCGCTACGTGCATACGGATAATTAGTGATCGCGATTTTCGAACATTAACCCAGGCACTGCTGTAAATACTGCAAGACGTTGTCAAGTTATTGCATCGAACATTTTGCGCCTAGCAACCGAGACTCGTGATCTATCATACCAGAAAAGTAAGTTGAGAGCAAAGGAGAGCAGATTAACTACTTAACTCGTAAAGATTTCTCAACTCTGACTTACGTGACATCAGAATCGAAACCCCCCCAACTTGTTGTTAACCGATTACCGTAATCTACCATTCCGTAAAGTAGCCTACAATTAGCATCAATATTGCAATCTTCAACTCGATGTTAATCAATTACTGTAATGTATCATCCCAGAAAAGTAAATTAAAATCAGAGGGTCGACTGCTTCTCTCGTAAGAATTTCTCAAGTTTGACTAATACAACGATCCATCATTGCACGAATATATCACAAACTTAGCGTCAACGTTAGAACCACCGACTCGATATTAACCAACTATTGAATCTACCATCCTCCAAAAGTAACGTAAACTCAGATACGAACCACCGAGTGTACCCCTCGCAAGGGTTCCTCGAGTCTGTCGAAAACCATCGCCAATATCGAAACCCTCGACTTGTACGATCATCGTGATCCATCGTCCCCAAGAAAGCGAGTAAAAATCATCGAGAATGTAACCGAGGCTCGTTTTCCTCGTAGAAATTTGTCAAGTTCAACCTGGCGCGGTCAACATCGAAAGCCCCAATTACTTGTCAAGCAACCGCTCAGCTATTAGAGCCTCGAGTCGCGCTGGGTTTCCACTCGATCGCTTTTGCGCGATCTCAAACCACATTTTCACTCCCCGAACCTTGTCGTCTCGGCTCTCCCCGCGTCTCCGTTAAATTAACCATCCGGATGAACGGATCTCCCGATCGTGTCACGGATAAACCCGCGGTCGCACGCGAGTACCCGCGTGGTGCGTGTCGTGGACGCGTCACCCAGGAGTATATCCAGGGATATTCTCGGGAGCGATCCGTTCGAACGAGTCGAACGGGTATCCGATCTTCCTTGGCGAACGTAATCTTACGTACCGAGCGGGACGCACTGGCCAACAAAGGGGGTCCCAAGGGCGGACGGAGAAAAAATGGAAAATGCTTTCTCGCTTCGTAACGACGTCGCGGACGCGAATCATTAATCCTCGCAACGTGGTGCCGTGTACCTTGTACCTGCTCGTGATTACGGCTCTCTCTCTCTTTCTTTCTCTTTCTCGCTCTGTCTCTGCTTCTCTCTCTCTCTCTCTCTCTCTTTATCTATCTATCTCTTTCTCTTTCTCACGCAGCTCACGCGTCGTCCCTCTCGCGCTCGCGGTCCGTTGCACCGTTGCACCGTTGCACCGTTGCACCGTACTCGGGGTGGCTGGGAGGAAGAAACACCTACGACTTTTTTCAGCTTCTATCTCCGTTGAACACGCACCCATCCTTTCCCTCGGCGCCGGACTAGGCCGAGCCAGGAACACCCAGCCATTTTTTCCTCGTCGTTTCTCCTGTATCTCCCTCGGTACACGCTCGCCTATCCTTTAAACCCTTCACGAACGAGGAAGGAACTTCTACGATTTCTTCCTGCGTTTCGTGTCCTCGTGAGCGCAGCTTGTCTAGTCTTGACTTCTTGCGCGACCAGGAAACAGGTACGAGTTCCTTTACCCGCCTCGCGAGATTGCCCGAGCGTCGGGGGTTGGAGAGGAACGAAATCTGATTCTAGGATCAAGAACGGAAGCGACGGAGAAATTTGATCGTCGGGGAGTTTTTACGTCGTTTCGATTCGGATTTTTATTAGAGGATCCATGGATAGGTGTCTACGAAAGTCGAGTTTCTTTTATGGGTCAGAATTACGTAAGCACGCTGTTCGAGTATTTGTCTCGAGTGTGGGTTATTGTCTCACATTAGGACCTATCAAGGTTCTCTGACGTTTCGATGTTCGGGTAAAAGTTGAGATTATAATATCTGGTTTGTTATAATTCTCAGGGATCTCGCGTATCAGGTAATATAGTGGTTTAATCTTGTGTGAATGACGAACAGTGTCGAGTGCTTTTCTCGACTCACTGAAGAAGACTGTAAAAGAAAGTAACTCAATACAGACTGTTCGTTACCAATATGTGTCACTACTTAAGTAATTGTTGCATTTAACCCAACAGATGTAATAGAAACAAGCATCAGTTGCTCGTATTTTGTATACTCTGCTAGCCAAGGTAGATAATAAATCATAGGAATTTTTTTATGTCGAATCGAAGTTTCGTAAGCAAACCGTGGAGTATTCTATTGGAGTGTATAATATAACATTAAAAAGTTTCTTTTTGGTCTAGCTATGCAATAAAAGTATTAGTTGTTCATATTTCACAAAACGAGAACGTATAATCCGACCGAATGAGTTGACCATCCGAATAGATCGTAAACTGTTTTCGTGTCATTTCGAATCGATTTTTATGGGACGATCTATGGCCAGATATCTCTAAAAGTCAAGCTTCTTATATGGGTAAACGTTTCATGAGCTGTAAATTACTTCGTTCCGACGTATAACATTGTTTTCCATTAGGATGTAACAAGGTTTTTCGATGTAACGATATAATGGAAAGATTAGTTTATATTTCACGAGCATGCAATCCGACCAAGGTAATCGACCACCTGAATTAGTCTTACCATGTATGGCTGACAACCAGGAATTAAGTCCCTGACAAAGAGTTTCTCTGCTTGCATTAAAAGCGAACATTTAGTAATTGTTTTATGACGACAACTCGCGACCGCAGTGCGTACTTTATTCGAGTACAGTTACACAATCATCGGCGTGTCCTTAATTCCTTGCTTGTTAGCTGAGTCAGCTGTTTTTGATACACGGCAAGTATAATAGTTTCCGAGTTATGAGGGTAATGCTCCGTGCTAGGTATACCATTGCTTAAAACGATCTACCGTTGTATTGTCTGCGGTAAAATCGGAGCGTGAGACTCTGGAACTCGGTTTGGTTCAACGTTTCGAGTAGTCAATCTCGGGAGCTTCGAACAATCCTCTCCAAGTGCACAATTCTCTAATGCACCTTTCGAAAAAATAACATCCAAGTCAACTTTACCAGATTCGTGCATCTTTGCAAATATATTTTACCTCGAATGCAAACACCATTCCCTACAATTAAAATAACACGTCGCCTAAAAACGTTGTACGAAAAATCACCAGAAACTTCAACGACAGTTTCGAATTCGCGTAACGTTAACAGAAGTTGGCGAGAAATTTTCTTTCGATCGAAATCGATTCGACGTTCTTCGATACCGTCTTCGTTCTATTGATAATCGGAAAATCGAACACGATTGTTAAATCACCGGGGAAACACCCCACGATTAATTCTCCCCTAGTTGCTCGCTACAATCTCGCGTCCACTTAAACCGACGAGGCACCCATGCACGTCACACGTACAAAATATACGATACGTTCCTCGCATATTATTATATTCGAAAGATTTCATTTTCACTCGTGCCACACCTGCGGATAACAACCTTCCCAGGAGAGGGATAGTTAACGAACCAGCCAGCACTTTTTACCAAGCAACCCCTCAATATCTCGAGCTCGGCGGAAACTTCCATCACGAATACCTTCGTTCCTCCGCCTCGTGCGAAACGTTCGGTTGCGTTCGCTTCCCTCTTCGGGCTTCTAGCGCGGCGAGGCTGCAACACCTACGATTCTTTTCCTTCTTTTTTCTTTTTTCTTTTTCTCCCTCTCTCTCTCTTTCTGTTTCTCTTTTTCCCGTACACACGCTCGCCTCTTCCGTCGAACTTCATCGCGCGTCGGCCACGGTACGCCTGGTGACTTTTTTTTACGCTTCTATCTTCCTCGTACACACGCCCAACGTTCCCAACAGAGGGACCGAGGGTGTACGCCCTCGCGATTCGCGTTCCCACACGCGAGCCGCGGATCCCTCGGATGTACGCGCGTTATCGTCTCGTGGCATCCGCTCGAGTCCGCGGGAGGTACGCCGGGAACGGTGACCGTCTATCGATGATTTTATCACTGCCGGAAATCGGCGTGGATTTTCAATACACGGAGGTTTCGCTCGTTAGGTTCCACCTGCTGGACGCCAAACGGACGCATTTCGATATTCCTACCTCGCTACCTGTTCTTGGACTTCCAACGTGGCCGAGCGAAGACGGGAGAAGTAAAGTTTGTCGAGGAAGTTTCGCGAGCTGGCGAGAAATCTTCTTTCGATCGAAATCGATTCGACGTTCTTCGATTCCGTCTTCGTTCTCTCCAAGTTGTCGAGATCTGTGCGCGATGTTTTCGCATGGAGACGTCCAATAATTCTACTGGTTTGGGAACGAGAAGATTTTATGGTGCGGTTTTAAACCGGTGGTTTTGCGGTTTTTAACCGGTATCCATTTTGGTTGGATACTGGTTCGTTTTAATTGGTTCTGTATAGCACGAGTTTATTGTATTGTGTATTCACTCGTTGGTCATCCTTGCATTTACTTATTCACACTTTCATATATGTTGGTCGACATTCTAGGTTCGGGCGTTACCGACTTACAACTGATTGTATGTAATTGTAACACTTCATACAGCTGAGGGTTAATCGATATTGCTCGTTATTATGGTACTTAGAGTTCCAAGGGGACTTTGAACTGTAGATGTGTCAATAATTCGATTGAAAAGAAGTTGAAGTCGAAAGAATCTTTTCTGAAGTGTAACACGAGAAGCAAGAGTGAAAATTTTAATCAATAGGACACGCATTGCTTTCAGAAGAAGTCGTTCCAGCTCCAAAAAGTAGATGACTGTTTTACTTCGACATTGGGACCATCGATCGAATTTTTAATACACGCGATATTTGTATATACACGTTTCCGATATTGGACGTTGTATTTTGTATATATATTTAGAGTTTCAAAAATATTATTGCTTCTCCGAAGTATTTAAAAAATTAATCGTCGAACAATTTAATATCTGTACAATTATCGAAATCGTATTGCAAATTTCTAGGATATACTGTCTATAACCTACGCGCAGTCGAATCTAATGCTACCCCGGAATTTAATTTTTTTTATACAGAAAGCGAAGGTTTCTACTATTCCTTTCCAAGTATATTGTTCTTCGATTCTTAGAAGTCGGTTTGTCAGTTGAAATAACCCATGGTTCGGCCCAGGTCCCTATTTTTCCTTCCTAAATATATTATCCTGAAATAACCCACGATCCGACCTAAGCATACGTGGCATCCAGTCTTCCAAGAACGTCAGTTCACGATGTTGCGCGGGTAATAAAGCGGTGTCCAAGGAACGAGGTCTTCGAGGTTACTTAATTTGAGCAGCAGTCTCTCTTGTCCGTCGACTATCGCGAAAAACATACTCGCTCAAAGAGACGCGAATAGCCGACAGAGAGAAACTTATTATCGCTCGGCGGCAAGCTGAAGTGACACATGGTCTGGATTATGTCTACTTTTCTTTTCTAAATATATTATCCCGGAGTTCCTGGGAAATCGATTCGCAATTTGTCGAAATAACTCGTAATCCGACACAAGCATCCTCCAATTTTCGAAGAATGCTAGTTCACGATCTCAGGTAGGTAATAAAACGGTGTCCAAGGTACGAGTCGTTCTCGGTTACTTGGTTCGAGTAACCGCTCTACGGTTCGCGTTCCCTTGGAATAAATATTTACCTTTTCCTACCGGAGTACATTGTCCCAGAATTCTTAGAAATCCGTTTGCATTGTATCCGAACAACCAATGCTCCGACCCACGCATACGCGTCTTCCAATTTCGCAAGAATATCAATTCACGATGTTACACAGGTGTCCATGAAATCAGTCATCCTTAGTTACTTCGTTCGATCAGCGGTGATTCTTCTATTCGTCGTATCGTAAGAGAAAAACTGATTCGCTCGAAGAGACGCGGATAGTCAA
Organism: Ptiloglossa arizonensis; assembly: GCF_051014685.1. Classification (NCBI taxonomy): domain Eukaryota; kingdom Metazoa; phylum Arthropoda; class Insecta; order Hymenoptera; family Colletidae; genus Ptiloglossa; species Ptiloglossa arizonensis. The sequence goes on along the minus strand of NC_135053.1, from coordinate 11,026,155 downwards.
TAGAGAGGAACTTATTATCGCTACGTAGTTCATTTTCCCACCATGGATTGGTTCTCTACTTTTCCTTTCTAAGTACATTGTCTCGAGATTCCTAGAAATCAGCTCACAATCACTGCCAATTAATACGATCCATTGTAAGGTCTCTACTTTCCCTTTCTAAATAAATTATTACAAGCTTCCTATAAATCTATTTGCAATTTGTCGAGATAATCTCTGAATAATAAATTCTAATTATTTTTCCTAAAGTTTCTAGAAATCCATTCGCAGTCACTAACAATTACACTGACCCATGGTACTCCAAGTTTCCTTTCTAAATATATTTTCCAAAAATCCGTTTGCAATTTGTCGAGATAATCTCTGAACAATAATTTCAAATTAATATTTCCCAAAATTTCTAGAAATCTATTCGCAATCACTAACAATTACACTGACCCACGGTACTCCAAGTTTCTTTTCTAAATATATTTCCAAAAAATTCCCAAAAGTTCGCAATTTGTCGAGATAATCTCTGAACGATAACTTCGAACTATTTTTCCCAAAATTTCTCTAAATCCATCGCGGAATCGCTACCGGTCACACCGACCCACGTTAATCCGCGCGTTCCCTTTCTAAATATATTTCCCGTGAAATTCCTCGAGATCCGTTCCGAAATTTGGTCGAAATAACCGACGTTCCGAGCAAAGCGCGCGCATCCTCCAGTTTTCGAGGAATGCCGGTTCACGATGTTACGCGGGCAATAAAGCGATGTCCACGGGATCAGTCGTCCACGGTTACTTGGTTCGAGCGGCCGTTGGTCGAGTCTTCTCTCCGGTGTCCGTCGTCCAACGTGAAAAACGAACTCGCTCAAAGAGACGCGAATAGCACACGGAGAGGAACTTATTATCGCTCGACAGCCCGTTTTACGGGACGGTATCGGCGAAAATCGCGGCCGGTATCAAAGCAAATCGTCGGCTGTGTTCCATTTGCGCTCGGTTGGTCCGCGCGCGTTATTGCGGCCACGCGTACACCAGCGTGGAACGACGGCGCGCGATGTGTCGCGCGAATTCTCGGATCGGTTCGCTTTGAACCGTTCGACGTGGACGGAAAACGCGAGCCGCGCGTGTTATTCCTCCTTGACGTCTATCGCGCGTTTATTGCGCGCTCGCGCGGATCTCGCCGCGGTGGCGCGATCCGTATATGTTGTGTCAGTGGTAATTCAACGCGTGACGTCTGAATATAGTTCTGTGGAGAGTTTCAGGTGATTTGCAACAGCGAGAGGGAACCACGGTAGAAAGGGCGAACGAAGGGTGGGTAGGGCAGGACCGGTGGAGAAGTTTGGCACGGAAACGTCAGGGGATCGATGGGCCCGGTCTGGCGCGGAATTTCCGCGTCGATCTTCCGTGAGTTTCGAGTCCATAATGCGGCCGATGCATCACGAATTTATACCGGGGACGTTCGGTAACAACGGACCCTCTACGAGCGATACGGGACGACAGATTGAAATATTGACACTTTCGTAAGTGTTCTTGATGTCTTTTGTCTCATCGAATAGGAAAATTCTCGCCCAGGGTAGCTTTGCGTTCGTTGGTAGAGGATGGTAGGAATTTGCGGAGAGGTTTGGAAAAATTGTTGAATCGATGTACACTGGCATACGGAGCGATGAAAGTATGTCACTTTAACGTGGTAATCGCCAAGCGAGAACAGCGAAACGAAGAACACGAAGCTAAGACGAACTGCGGTAGAGTGTCGTTTAATCTTCCATAGACGTTACAATCGCTATACTTCCGACTATCCAGAACACAAGACGCAAGATTGTCTCGCTTGAATCGCGGTCGTACACTTTTCCTACGAAACAAATTTACCAAATTTATCGACACGTTTCGCGCGAAGTTGTCAAAAGCATCTTCGTGATACGTTACCGGCGCGTATCGATAAACACGCTCTCGCGGAGTTGTTTTTCGTTCGTTCTTTCGCAAATTCTCAATCGCTCGCAAAAATTGCGACACGGTCGCAACAGAAAGAAAAAAATCGACATCGAACGTATCGATGTAATTAAAATACAACTCAATTTACGAGCGGGAGCGTTTGAATCGTTACCAGGAACTCGGACCGATTATCCGGAACACGAGGTCCGCGACGAGCAAAAGGGTCCTTGGTAGAAACAACTTCTTCATTCTATAAGTTACGCCTCTCGAACGCGACCCACCGTCGTAATAGATACAACACTCGCATTAACAAGCAGTCCCGGCCAACATATGGGAAAGATTTCCGCGCTCGGCGCTCTCTCGCGCTGAATAAGCTCGTTTGTTCGATAAACAGCGCGAGCAGCTTGAAAACGTTCGATCAACGCTCGGTCGGCCTATTAATTAAAAGCGGCCGAGTCTCACTTCGTTAAGTGCATCCGATGCGTCATAAAGGCGCGCGCACACGCGAGGCGAAAAGACCAGCGCCGGGACGGTGGGACGAAGAGGACGAGATGCAAATAACCGCGGAAACTACCGCGGCACCGCCTTGTTAACTCCCCGACTTACGGCCGGTTCGCATTGACATACTTTACCGACAGTCACCCCTCGCGGCTCTGTTCGCCTTTCGATAGCAAATTATTGTAAACGAACGATACAACGCGAAAGAAAAAACAATCACTGAACGACAAATTGTGGCGTGGGGTACACACGTTGGCAAAAATACACTGGAACGAATTTTAACGCCGGATACGTTGTTTGTATAGAATGTTTCGTGAAATTTCGCCACGACTTCAGGGTTGAAGCGAGCTGAAACGAGCAACGAGGTTCTCATAAACGTGTGATCTCGTTTAGTTATAAGTCATAGTCCAGATATAGTTATTCATATATATCATAGATTCCAGTTATAGTCATTTTTAACCGGTGTTTACGAGAAACTGAGTTGCCGGTTTCTGAAATTGTTTGTACGTGACTTGGTGTCTGAGAGTTGACGAATTTGAAGAATGTCTGGTACTTTCGGACGACTGGTGTAAGACAAAAATAGTTGTAATTCGCATGCATAATGCATGTATATACAAGGTGTGGTCTAGTATACACGTATAAGAATTTTTTCTTATTCCGTGTATGCTAGACTACACCTTTTATATACATTACTAATTGTAGAAAACAATGGCGGTGATCGAAACAAAACGGAATAGAAAACAAAAGGCTCGACGCGATGATAAATATTTTCAGAGGGATTTCCTCTCGTTTGCATAGAGGGTAATATTACGCTCTATATAAGGAAAATATTACTTTTTATTGTTACAACGAGTGATTGTTTTCAAAGAATGAGAACCAGATGATTGAAATTCTCTTTTAATTACGTGAAAAGTATTCGATCGTGTAAAAGACAGATCGTACATGGTCTCAAGATTGTAGCATTGAAATCCTTTCTCGCAAAATCTCGCTCTCTAAATACACAAAAAAAAACTATCGCTCTTTTGGTGAAAATGAAACACGAATTTTCCAGAGCATGTAAACATTTTATCAAATTATATATTCCATATTGGAAAACGAAATGACTTTCCAAGCAACCCGATAACTCTTTCCCAACATTACCTTCCGAACTCGTTCGTTTCGAACACGGTTAATTTTTCCCCGAGTTATCCACCGAACGAAATTACACCATGGAATCGCTCCAATCGACGGTCACTCGTCGCACGGAGACGCTCGACGCGGTAAAATACAAATAACTATTATTTTATAACTAATAAAATTATCGGGATCTCTAACAAGTTACTTCGTCACGTGTCGAGATCCAGTCACGCGGATGGAGACAATCGTTATCCAAACTACTCGGGACTAATTCGAAACGCGTGTACCATCGTCCTTTGGATACTCTGTTCGGGTACTCACGACTCAACGTACTAACATTCGCACACGTTCCCATAACAACGCACGAGACTCTTTCCGCTCCCATAACAACGCACGACACTCCATACGACTGACCGCTGATAACCGAAATTCCTTTTGCATACGTTCCCATACCAACTCACGAGACTCTTTCCGTTCCCATAATGACGCACTTACGTAACGCAGGACACTCGGGAGAAGAACATATATAAAAACCCGACACATAGGAGACAGATCAGTCTTGACCCGTGATTAGATCCGCACGAATCTGTGACCAAAGGTACCTCGATTGAAGTGTAATACAGAAGAAAATAATAAAGAGTTCGATCTCCCGTTGGAGATGAACATTTTTTATCAAATCCTTAATTATTACGCGAGACAGATCAGTCTTGACCCGTGATTAGATCCGCACGAATCTGTGACCAAAGGTACCGCGATTGAAGTGTAATACAGAAGAAAATAATAAAGAGTTCGATCTCCCGTTGGAGATGAACATTTTTGATCAATCCTTAATTATTACGCGATATACGCGTCGCGATCCTATAGAGTAAGTATCTCCGCGTGATCGTCGCGTCGAGCGTGATCTCTCTCTCGTATCGTACGATACGAAGAGCGTCCGCCCTCGTTCGTCGTTTCGTTTACCGGATTAACAACGATGCTGCCACCGATGCATCGACGCGGTCGTACGCCGGAACCCGTGGTCTTCGTGGTACCGGTCCCGATTCTCAATTACTCGTTCGCCGCGTTCTTCTCCGGCAGCCATGCCCTTAAGACGCCCGGCCAGCCACGGCTGCGCCGCTCGTATCGAGAATAGAAACACCGAGTCCCGACGGATATGGTAATGCATCGTTGTTTAACATATGCAGCGCTAGCAGCCAGCACGTACAACAACGGCTTTATCATTAAAGGTAACACACCTCGCGCCGACTGCATCATACCACGGGGTGAATACCTATACCCGGGTACTGGTATTCGTCCTTATAACCGTACGGGGGACCGAGAGGATGCGTATAATCGAACGCGGGCGAGCGCATCGTCTATTGCGATTGCAACCTAACCGCGATCCACCGCGCACACGCTCGCGCATCGTCCGAGACTCTCTGTTCCCGGATTTTCCACTCTCTGTTCGTCGTCGATTTTAGTACGCCGATCGTGTTACGAGCCGCGACGTTCCCGAACCGCATGCTACGAATGGCATAAATTACCGAGCTAAATAACCGAGAAACGAAACGTCTTCGCGACGCTTCGTTAGGTTTCCTTCGGACGAGAGATTCTCCGAGAGAGGTGTTTCGGCTTTTTTTTCTTCGCTGAGGGAAGTTTGACATTTTTTTTTTAGCAGGAGTGGGTTTCTATTTTTGGTCCCGTAATTTTGTCTAGGGTAATTTTAGTTCAAGTGGGTCGTTTCTGTGTAATTGTGTCTAGAGTAATTTTTCACCAAAATGGAGAATGTATAATTTAATGAAATGTTTATACGCTCTGAAAGAATCGTGTTTCATTTTCATTAGAAAAAACGAAATGACTTGTTGAACAACCTAACTAATAGTTCGAGTGGGTTTCTTTTTTGTGTAATTGTGTCTAGGGTAACGGTAGTTGCAATAGGTGTAATTGTATATGAAACGATCCTAGTTGCGATAAGTTTGATTGTATGTGAAATAATTTGAATCGGAGTAGCGTAATTGTATTTAAAGTCGTTTCAGTTGTACTAGATCGAATTATACCTGAAATGATTTTTAGGAAGAATAGATTCGATTGTACGTAAACTAATTTCAATTACGAAAGATCTAATTGTGTTCAAAGTAATTTTAGTTACTAAGACTCAAACACTAGTGAACGAAATGAAGCGTAAAAAGACTTCACATTCCCCTCGGTAATCCTCGGTTTAGTGTCGGGATTTTTTCCTCGGATTCGTGACACGGAGACATCCCCACCATTAGCTGGTCATACACTGACATTCTTACCGCGAGGAAAACGAATTCTCTGTAGAAAAAGCGCTAGTTAGAGCGACACGAAAGAATGTTTATCGTTTCGTGTACAATGCACGTATCGCTTGATTGCACGCGGAAAGAATATGGGTCTAATTGGAGATTAGCTTACTATTTGTAGTAACTGGCGCATTATTTGCGGGAAAGGTTAGTTACATTAACCGAGACAAATGACGAAGGTAGTTAACGAATACAGTAAACGCGATCAAACTGTGCAGGCACAGGTACCATAAAAATTATTCTTGCAAGTTCGTTCATCGAATCTGAGAAGAAAGGTTGCACTGTACACTGAGAGGATTCAACAACGAGAAAAAATGACGCGAAAATCAACAGGAAGGTTTTGGAATTAATGGCCAATGACACGATTATAATTTCTTCGACTTACAACTTAACATTGGTATATATTCCAGTACATTTTCACGATAGTGTTACCAATGGAATTCTAAAGTTTCTCCAATGAAAATGAGTCCAAACACGACCCCGGTCGAATCACTTTAAATTATGTATAAAATGAAACATATAATTCGAACAAGGTCACATTTGGACTCATTCTCATAGGGAAAACCTCGTCGATTCATTTCGAATCCACGCAAATATAAATATAACCTCGTATTTCATTCCTGTATTTAGATGAAGATGTAATAAAAAATTTTAAGATGTAAAAAATAAACAAAGGTGTTATATCGTTTCAGAGCGATAAGTTTATTTCTATCTCGGTGTCATGTCCCAAGCTGATCGTTTATATTCGACCAGGTCCGAGAACAAATCCTCGTTGCGACCTTGATGACAGCTGGTGGACACGAATGTTCGCCTTGAAACCGAGGATTACTATATTTTCTTAACCGCTCGAACGAATCTCCAAATGTTTTCAACCTGGCTTCGCTCTTTCAATGGGCGAAAGGTGATACGGTGATATCCTTGGGATTGTTATTGGGTCGAGACCGAGCTGCGACTACACGAAACACGGGTAGGCCAAATTGTTATTATCGTCCTGACTCGATCGACTTTGTATACATTGGGGACGCGAATGAGGAACAGTGAGAGCGAGTAAAATATATAGTACGTTCTATTGCTACGAATAATTCCTTGGTGGACCAATGTACTGTACGAAGCTACAAAGAATGCATCCGAATGATCACGATGCGAGAAAAATTTTCGTGCGATTGGAAACTTGACCAACAACGAAGCAATCTTTTCTAAAATATTTTTCCCGTTAAATGTAAATTCTATCCAAAAGTATTCTCTCCAATTCTCGATTATAATATTAAAGAAGCTTATTCGTACGTTTTCCAATCGAAAACAATTCTAATTCCCCAGTCGTGTTGGTCCGCGAGCAGAAATCGTTTTTGAGAATAGATTAAAAATTTGTTCACATTTGCCTTTTATATATGTATACATATCAGAGATATGCATATCACTAATTCAAGGTATCAATTTTTAACAAGTTTTCGACCTCACAAATTGTACTTATTTACATATTTACCAAATATCTATAAATATGAGTAATCTCTTCTATTGGAAGTATTCTCTCAGATTCCATTATCCAATTTTATTCTCACCCCTAATATATATACACGTACATAATACTCTGTGCATAACTTCCACGAAAAGTTACCCAAGAAACCGCTGTCTTCCACGTATTTGTAAACAACAAGTGTCGGTCGAAAGTAGAAATGTGTAACGTCCCGAATTGTATTTCCTGCGGTCGCTTAAGGGTAACCGGTAGGATCCTCTTGCATGCTAATCGTTGGCCAGTCCGGTGTACTTATTTATCACGGTCGTCGAACGACGATACTCGGTCGGCGAGCAGAGACGAGCCGAGCCGAGCCGAGCGAAGTATTAGCGGTCAAACGTTTGATTTACTCGCGCGACACGTTTCGCGTCAGAAACGGACGTGGATGTCGGTGGCCGACACGTGATCCCAAAAGGTTACAACCAGGCACGAGCTGGATTAGATCGTTTAATGGCAGGTGAAATCGCGGCTCGGGTCGGCTATACCACGATGTCGTTAATATTAATTGGTCGCGTTCCTTCGGGCCGAGTGGGGATTTACATTCCGCGCCGGCATCAGGAAATCGTTGTCGGGACACGCAGAAATAATCGTCACGTACCCGAGCGACGTATTCCCGCTCAGGTATGTCCAGAAGGCATCGCTTACGGATCGTGGCAACAGGTACGCGTGCCGGAAGTCAGAAGCATCGATTCTGAATCTCGATTATACCGGGATCGTTTTATTTCACGCACGTATGAATCAACTGGTAGCCGCGTTTCTGATTTGCTCCGCACCCTGGAGAGGATATCCCGCGCCCCGCGGAACATACGGCTAACCAACCACTCGAGTGTGTCTCTGTTATCGAGATCAACGTCCAGTCGATGAAATCTCGATCTTCGAATACATTGCTTACCTACCGACGAAGCCATACATTCTCTATTTTAGATTGCTTCGGTTTTATTATCCCTTTCGAGAAGATGGAATATCTACATCGATGTTACGTTTGCGCGCGATTTTTGCGCAACGATGACAGCTACGATGGAAACCACGGTGAGTTTCCGTACCAAAACGTCATCTATGTTTCTTCGACGTTGAAAGAGTAGGTGAAATATTTCTTCGAGAGGATAAAACTCTGACGAGATATTATCGTGATGTATAACATCGTAAGAATGTTTGTAATAATAATTCGTACCGTGTACACTTGTCGGAGAACGTGTTCGATCTTTGTCCGCGAATCCTCCTCGTGGTAGAAAGATTTCAGTAAGGATTCCACCGAAAAGTAACGATAATTATCGACAAACTTATACCAGCTGATGTCCCATCGATTAGTCTTCCGTAGGTTTTATCGAGCGAATATTAATTACGCGGTGGAATTAATAGCCACGTAGTCGAAAAGTTATAATCCCGGAATCTCATCCCCGAATGGACGACGTTTACCAAGCGGGAGCTTAAAAGTTTGCCACGCTCGAGCCTCCCTAAAACTTTACTCATATCCGAGCTGTTGGCGATAAAGAGGGCGCTCGTTGCCCGGACCTTCTTAATTGTTGCGCGAACGATCTTTGTATTAAAGGATCAAGATCTTACGCACACACCGAGTATAATCGCGCCACGATTCGCAGAGATACGCTCACGGAACCGAGGAATAGCCCGTTTAAAATCCAGGATTTTTCATTTTCGCGTAATGGATACTACGCGCGTTCGAAAGATCTCGCGCGTTGTTAGGAAATGTGACTCGATTTATGACTTCGCGTCGAACAACTTACGAGTTCCTGTTCAATGGTGAACGCTACGCGAAGCTTTTGTCACATAATTGTCAATAACAATCCCACCTTCGATACTTTACTGTCGTTTCTATTGCAATCTTTGCGGTCTATAATTTTAACGATCTATTGTGTACGAATGACAACCGCGTTGAGAAATTCAAGTTTTTTGGTTAGAAAACGTAAAGAAGAATTCGAATTCGCGTAAAAAATTAAATAAGTTTCCCGGTACACTTGTTCAATTAGCGGCTACAACGAATTTTTAAAGAGTCGGCGCATTTCTGGTGAAACTTCGGTCTTGTAATTACCATGTTCGCTCGACCCTTTTAAAACACGATACTCTAAATCACGGTTTGATATAAATCACGGTTGGAAAAATTGCGACAGTCCTCCTGTAACACGATAATCTTACAACACGGTTTTCGTACGGCCGACTTAATAAATTTCGACAAACGTGTTTTCATCGGACTACCTGTAACAGGTTTCGCTTTACGCGATTTCGATAAAATATGAAACTGACGGTGTTTTAGGGGGGTTGAGCGTACACAACTCGCGTATAATTCGACCGGATGCAACGTAGCCGATGAAACGCGACTTACGTAATATTTTACTTTCTTCGCGCATGTTAAGCGCCATTACGAGATCTCGTTTCAGAAACACATTCCTGAGAATAAATATTCGAAAGCCACTCGAGTCGCGTCCATCGAAACCTGCCACTTTCTGTCCAGGTAAAAAGACAGCGCGCTTTAATCAACGCCGTATGAATATTAATATTCTTCCCGTTTCGCCAATCGCTTACCACCAACGTGCCGCGGTTGCAGTTATGTTAATTAGAATCGGTCCAAAAGCCACAGAAGGCGATACCGCGTGGCTCATTTACAACATTCGCGGGATTCTCGATCGAGGATTACGCGTATTCTTAATCACGCACGCTGCCTAAACGAAAAATTACTACGAGTAATTAAAACGTAAGATTTATTTCAATTCGTTATTTAAATTCTCCAGCCCGTGTGTCCCACTATCGGCAAATTCGAAAGACAGATTTAGCCACTGCTCGAGATACTCGTTCGGAGCGACCTAGTTGTACATAATTAATTTACCCTCGAAAATAGATTATTTCGTGAAAGGAACATTCTCAAAAATTGTGCCGGGCTGTTACGAGCTCACACAGAAGAATCAGTACATGGAACAGTCGAAGATATTTCGAGATCGATTAAACTTTTTCACATACTTTAAGCTCCAGAAATCTAGCTCTCGGTCAAAATAGAAATTAATCGATACATTGTCCTCTGCAGTTTCACCTGTCGATTATTCCCTGCAAAATTCAACCGTATCTAGATTATTTGCTAGAATACTACACTACGTGTAGTCAATTTAAGTACACAAACCGTATAACGATCAATGACCATAAGTTTGGCAACTTTTCTTCATACATATTTTAATTATAATATAATAATATATAATAATTATTTTAACATATTTTATAAGTTACATATACTATCTTTCCTCCTATACCTTGAATATTGTACGTTGCGATCAATTTCGCTGTAATAATTGTGCACAAGGGGAAACAACCCGTGCATAAACGAAATTGAAAAATTGAATTCAAATTCAAATTAAAATTGAGTTCAAATTCAAATTAAAATTGAAACCTTAATTAAAACTAAGACTATACAACACGTTTGAGTCATCGAGCGTTCGCGAAACAAAGTTATCCGTAATCGAAAATGAACCACCCTGTACGATCTCCGCGGCTCCATCGAGTCGTCACGCTCGTGACATTGTTACCTCGTAGGAAACGCGAAAGAAAAAAAAAAACGAAAAAAGCAGAGAAGTTTCTAATTTTGCTCGATGGCTAAGTCTCCTCGAGAACGCGGTCCAAGTCGAGGGGTCAACGCGGAAGACGCTGATTAACGGTGAAGGGTTGTGACGCACGCAAATTGCAGCAAGCAGCTGACCGGCGGTTTCAGCCCGGAGGGCGAGTGCACGCGGAAGGGGGGTAGGGGGGGAAAAGAACGTATATCGGCACGGGCATCGAGAATGTCACAATTTCCTGGAAACGGGCTCCGTGGCTAGGAGCTACGGGCAATTAAAGAGTTTGCACGCCGAGAAAAGGACGGGACGCGATGCTAACGAGCGAATTAACCCTTTGCTAAACGGACTTTCCTTTCCAAGGCAATCGTGTTTTCCCGGTGAAAGGAAAAACGTTTTATTTAAATGTCATTGTGCGGGCACCGTGGCGGACCGTGGCTTTAATGAGCTCCGAATGCCGCGGATGCTTCGAATAAGCGGCTGATTTCATGGCTTGTAACAATAAGCGAGCGGAGACCTAGCGAGCACCACGGTTACCGTAACGAGAATTCGATTAACGAGGGAAACGAGTCTTCGAGCCAACGAGCGATCTCCGTTTCTCTGGGTTTACGAGGGCGAGTCGATAATCGATGCTAGCGAGAAGCGATTTCCCGCCGTTTTCTTTCGGGTTTAATTCGTTACCGCGATCGAAAGGGTGGATTATTAAGAGATCGTTCGAATTACGCGCGCGGACATCACTGGTCAACGATTACAGTTTCTTTAACGGTTTATCGGTACTCGAGTCGTGCCGAATGTTCAATGGTTTGAAAAGTTACCATGGTAAGCAGCGAAGGGTGCAACTTCGATGTGATGGAACTTTAAAAGACACTTGCGAAATGCACCGTGGAACAAAGAAGGGTAATTTGTGGCTAAAATCGAATTTCTCCATTTTGATTTAAAGACTACTTTTCTCTGTGAAATGCTCCGAAGCTTCGACATTCTTGTGCGTTTCTTCTTTAGAACGATTTTGTGATTAATTGTAGCGGTACGAAGATGAAATAACGAATCTAATTATTTCGATTGCTCATCCGTCATCTTAACTTTTGAATTAAAGATGGATTCGTTGTCAGCGATCTTTAGAACCCATTATTACCGATTTTCGGAAAGATTCGATAAAATCTTGAATTTTACCCACCTTTTCAAAGTTTCTGGCCCACTGTGCATCGTGTATATACCTATATATATCTACTGTGCACGATTCGCAAGAAGTCCTCGCAACGCGCTATCTCGTTCGATCTCAGTACATCTCGTCTACTTTCCTCTGTCGCTCGAGTCAATTATTACGCGCGTCCATATTGACAAATAATACGTCACAGCTGAAAATATGCGCAAAGTGTGACCAATTAGACCCCAATTCTCGTCAGCGGTGCAAAGGACACGCAACTCGTTTCTCTTCGAATAAAACCGTGTATTTTTTACCCCGTTTAATCGATCGAATTTTTCCACGAAAGGATAAAATCGAAATGCATCTCGATCTCGAGTTCCTTCCGTTGAATCATCGTTCGAAACTTACGAATCGACGATTTCTTCATTACTCGAGAACAAGATCGAACGGTGCACACGTTTCTGTAAACGTTTCTGTAAACTTCTTTTCAACCGTTTATCGTCCTCGATTCACCACTGATGCGAATCTCACGTGTCGCAAGACACACAAACACGCCCTGTACATTTCGTATCATTAAAAATTTTCATCGTTCGTTTCGCTAATTACCGGAACAACGAGTCGAAAGAAAAATCAAGATTTCGATGTTTTCGCGCGGTTACATCGAAAACGGAACATAATTCACCCGGTGAATCGACCAGCATCGTCCTCTATCGCCACGTCCGGAGCAATGGCGCACTTTTTCAACGGCAGGTGATTCAACAACGATGACGACATCAAACGTGGACGCGCGCAGTTATTTGCATCCAAAGAACCAGCATGCAGAATGCGATTCAAAACGGCGACGCCACCGTACATCGTCACGCTTGAAATTACGTTTTGTTGCAGTCATCGCTTAACGAATCAAGGTTTCGAGACGCGCAATATTTTCCGGTACAAGTTAACAGTTCACCGGCAACCTTTGCTTCTCGTTTTTCGGAAGCCTCGTCGCGTAACCTCGTCGTGTCTGGACGAAGATGATCAAAATGTCGATCACGGAGACAATCGAATGGGTGTTTAGAGGAAGGGCGACGCGATACGTGCCAGGATTCGAAACAATTACTTTAAAACCCAATTTATCGTTCACGGTTCGTTTATCGGGTAATTTATTATCTTCCACGTGATGGATTCTTGTCTATTTTTTAAAGCGCGAGAGGAGTCTACGTTGCGCCAGTTTCTTCTTCAATCGTTACAATAGATGCAATGTCTTCGTTTTTCATCGAATCGATGCATGTAACGATCACATTTTGTCCTTGCTTTTACAACGAGCTGGTTTTCATTCAAGACTATCATTTTAGATGTTTTACTAATATTTATACGTTGTATAAATTACAAGTGCATGGATAGTTACCCTATCGACACCAAACTGTGTCCCAACGTCGACGAAATGCCTTTCATTGAACATAAAAAGGCACGGTGAAAAGAATTCGTGCACCAACTTTCAAGACATTATTGCAAACAGAATACTTCTACCTTCGAGTTCGCGGTAATTTTGAATAAGCAAAAAAATTACCAAACAATTGAGAGCAGTTTGAAATTCGTCGATTCTTCACTTTCAAAACCATCTTCACTTTCTCGCTCGCTCCGAAGAGAGTTTCCAAAGAAATTCTACTCGGGTACACGAAAATACAGAATTCGTTCTTTGAAACGACTCCCTGAAGATTCTCCTACGACTATTTTTCATCGAGTTACAGCCATTGAAAGTATTATAACAAGCGTTTCGGACAAGTGTCCTCGAATTTTCGAACGATGGTACACATGAACGATAACTGACCGGTCTCGTCGGTAAATTATCCGTGCCCGTATCTCGTGGTTCGGAAAAAGGGCCGTCTGACTGGAGATTATGCAGGAACAATGATCGTTACCATCGATACGTTACCACGGTGAGCCAGCCAGAGCGAGAAGAGGCCTTGTCACTTCGAATTCCATCGACGTTTCGCGGAAACTGAAAGACAGCTGGGACTCGGGGGTTTATTGGCCGTTAAATCCTCGCCGTGCGTCCTGACCGACAATTATTTGTCAATACGACGATAAAAGAAGTCCCGTGGCGGGAGGAGATTCCTAGTTCGGAGATCACGGAGCCGATAAGGGCCCCGTTATGGAAAATACCCTATTCCCATTATGCGAAGGAATGCCAGAAATCCACCCGGAGACGGATAGTCGTAAAATTCCACTGGCTGGCTGTCCGCGTAGCTCGCCAAGTTCGTTTACGAGGATCCTGTTGGCGTTCGATTCCATCGCGGCGTGTTCTCCGGTTGCCGATCGGGAGGATGCACGCGCGAACCGCTCGATACCGCTCGAGTACGCCCCGCGCTATAAAACAGTTCGCTCTTATCCGTTCCCGCGTACACGTAATCCGCGAATGGATCTACCAACCAACGGAATTTTTCCTACCAGACCCAAGGTCCTCCTCCGCGTTGCAATCGTCGAATGATAAATCGGTCGTAATTGGTTCTTGGATCAGTCGGTATTTCCGCGCTCTTCCGTTTCGACGACGTTTCCTGTACCCGAGAACGAAGGAATGGGACTGGTATCCGTTGCAGAGAAACGTACTCCGAAGTCGCCAAGTAGATTCTTCATCTACAGATCTTTCTACCAACTTTTGTAATTGGCGACAGACGCTAAGAGAATCTCTTTCTCCGAGTTGTTTCTCTTGTCTCGTTCGATGCACGCTTGGTGTTCCGGTGGAGGTCAAGGAAACCGATGAAGGTTTTAAGTAAACGTTTTCTTTGTTTTTAGAAACACCAGAAAGGTTCAAAGTGAGATTCGAATGGTTTCCAAGGAGGAATACCGTAGCTGGAAATTTTTTATCATGATTGTCAAAGAGTATAACTTCTCGTACTGTGTATAATTTCATGTAGAACGTGTGGATGTTTATTTATTTCTATTCGGAATCTGTACGGAGATACCGTGCCAGAATGTTAGTTAAACGTCTCCTTTGTTTTTAGGAACACGAGAAAGATTTAAAGTGCGATTCGAATGGTTTCCAAGGAGGAATACCGTAGCTGGAAATTTTTTATCATGATTGTCAAAGAGTATAACCTCTCGTACTGTGTATAATTTCATGTAGAACGTGTGGATGTTTATTTATTTCTATTCGGAATCTGTACGGAGACACTGTGCCAGAACATTACACGAAGAACTCATTTCGACGAAGTGAAGTTTTTTGGAAGACGAAACATCGATCTTTTCACCTCGCGACTCGGAGGTTGTCGAAATCAATTCCTAATTAGTTACAGCTCGTTCGTGTCCAATATCGACGATACAAAAGCGTCGATGCTTGACCCCATGATTTATAAACCATCAATCCCGAGATCCATGACCCCAAGGTCGTCGACGTCGGCTCCTCCACATCGAATAACCGGAGGTCTTCACCTCGTGAGAAACCAAGATCGTATATTCGTATCGGGAGTAACCGGTCACCCTGTTGCAGATTCTGTTGGAAATAAATTTTTTTTCACACTTTATCGGTTTACCTCTACACTGGAAACATTAAAAGCACTTTTTCGTTACTTTACGAGAAGAGACGAAGAACATAGGACTCGAATGACCAAAAGGAGTGATAGGTACAATCATTTCCGATTATATTGCACGTAACCTATGTCCAGAGACCAACTACTCGTTAGTGTCCGTAGATAGTGTCTCTTGGTTCTGTTTCTACACTTTCTAGGAGACTTTACGTACACTCCGTTCTTCCAAGACGGAAACTCAACAATTCGGATAACGATAGCGACCTAACGCCAGAGATCCAGCGACGATCAAAGTTCTCTGATCGTAATTTTTATCCTCAGGGTCTACGAGACGTTCGCTGTAATCGGAAGAATTCATCGATTCCGCGTTGTGCCCGCCGTTTCGTGCAAATAACACGGGATTCTTGCACCGTACCCTTTCGTACGCTACCGTGTGACGTGCCGAAGCATTTTCAATTAGCGAGCGATAACGAAGAGTATCTCTAATGCACTGCCAATTAGCAGGCAGGGAACGCGCACCGCTTGGAAGGACAAATTGCCTTCAATGCTTCACGATATCCCATCCGCGTATAATTGTATAGGTCGAAGAAACGTCAGCCATTTACGGTTCAATTAAAATACCATCGGTTTCTGCCAGTCGTATAAAATTATATCCCGCCAGTGGGAGAATAGGAACGTACAATATGCTGGAAAAAGCAGCGGGGAGCGCGCGACCGAATGATTTTGCATGCAGAAAAAGCTCCGCGTTCCCACGATTAGAAACAATTAACCGAATAGGCCAGGGAACCGATATTTAACCCTGCGCGAACACAATGGAGCTTCCAAGCCACTGTCCAGGTTTCTTTCTCGAGTTTCCTGGGGATCTCGAGGAGTTGTACTCTGCTCGTCGCGAAAGTTTAATTTAACATCGACAATTGCTGAAAAAACAGGGTTCGTCTTGGTGAGAGATCACAGTTTGTTCGTAGAGAGTCGAATCAAGGATATTTTCAAAATATCGTCGATTCAACAAAATATATTCCACCATGTATGCTTTTCTTTCCAAATTCTGTGTTTATCGAATGTTCGTTCTTCGAGTTTACTCGGTGTTACCGTAACGCAATACTTTTGGTGACAGTAGAGATTGTAAAATGTTGGAATTTGAGTAAATCAAGTACCGATCGAAGGGTTACAATTATTTGTAACACTCGAGTGTAATATTCTTGGTTGATTCGTCGAATCTTATAACTTTGAAGAACTTGGTACAATATCTCACTACCAAAGGAAAGGTCTACGATCGAGATGAAAGATGGAAGATTTTGACCGCTCAAAATCGCTTTTTTCATGAATCCTTCGTGTACTTTAAACTTCTGCAAACATAGTAAACTATATCCGGTCACGGACTACAAAGAATAACTCTTCTCTTCTTCTATACGTTTCCCATTCGCCCTGGATCCTTCAGCCGATCAGCTCCCTTAAGAATACAGTAAAAATCAAGTCCTCCTTGCTTCTTCTTACAAAACTCTAGATCTCTTGACATCATCGAGCTACAGAATAGAGGCTCGCCACACCGAAACAGAAGAAATAAAAGACGTCGACGAGAGGTCCTCGATCGAACAGTGTACTCGACTGCGATTGTAGCGTTCGAAAAAAGATTCCTCCCTCCTCAGACACCGAATCGTCGACAGTCACACTGTGGCCAGCCACCACCGTCTTGTCTACTCCACAATTTTTACAAGACTGTACTCTGGTCCCGTCCAACCTTTTCCAGCTGAAACGCGAAGATGAACGCGGCTCGTCCGTGCGATATCGCGACGCGTTCCCGCCGAGGCGTGAAAGATTGAAGGTGCCGGATGCGCGACGACGAGAGAACGGCCGGTTTTTTCATGCCGTGAAGTCGACGAAAATTAGATTTTCGCGGTCCTGGCGGTGGTCGCCGGAGTGAGTAGCGTCTAGCAGACACCTTAATCAAGATACCAACCGGGCCGTTGCCGTTCCCGCGTTCTCCCGTTCGAGAACTCCATTAACATATTTCACTCTTTAATTCGCAGCTCGGTGGCACGCCGTGCGTTTCACGGGGCATTAGCAATGAGACGGAGATGCGCGCGGGCTTAACAGATCGCGCGGAAACGCCGA
The DNA here is from genome assembly GCF_051014685.1 of Ptiloglossa arizonensis. Lineage (NCBI taxonomy): Eukaryota > Metazoa > Arthropoda > Insecta > Hymenoptera > Colletidae > Ptiloglossa > Ptiloglossa arizonensis. Next base: position 11,008,511 of record NC_135053.1, on the reverse strand, counting down.
TCTGTTTACCAAAGTTTGTGGCGCAGCGTCACGGCTACGAGGTCTGGCAATACTTCCGCTATACGAGGTCACAGAATAATGGAGTTAATGGCTGGACAATTACGATCCAGTGTTTTGTAGCTTTAACTCTCTCGCATTGTTTAACACCGACACTGTTCGAACGGTATCCAGGTCGCGATCACTTGATCTTCGAAGAGGTGCAGTAGGGCTTTCGTGAATGTAGCCTCGACACTTGCACGAGAGATCGCTTTTTCGAGGTCCGGTGATTCTTTCGCTATGGACGATTGTAGAAGTTTTTAGTCGTTTCTTTAGAATTTGTTCGTACTACGGAACTCCCACGGGTCGATCTTCTGGTAAGAGTGATCGTTCGGTACTTCTTTGTAGGTGTTTGGAAGGTGAAGGTACAGTAGAATGTTTAAAAATGTAACCTCGATACTTGCACAAGAGATGGATCAACGTTTCGGAGTTTGACGAAGCTTTTGCTACGTGGTAAAAGATAATCACTGGACAAGTGATGTTTGAAACGGGAGAGGAGCAAGGGTAATTCATTGGCAGAAGACTAACGATACATCGATACGTTCACTGTTCTCATAAGCGAGAACGGATCCTGAGACTCCTTAGTGAGAACTGTTCGGGGATAGTAAACGTATCACGCATGGGCCATAAATAATGGAGATGCATTGCGTAAGTGGTCCTTATTGGATCGGTTACCTCGATAATTGACCCCAAGAATTTAAGTACATATAATACTGTCCCGTAAGCAATCGTTCAGATCGTGACCTTTGTAAGATCCGCAAACTCGAAACAAAGAATGCCCCTCTTGTTTCTCACAAATCGTGTTCTCACGATAATAATGCTGTAATAGGGAAAAAAATCTTCTTTCAACAATTTAATCGTTAAATCTGAATTCCGTGTACGGGTATTTTCTCCGCCAATTGTACGATAGAACCTAGACAAGTGTTACCACGATACACAAACCTTGATCTGTACTAACAACGACTGGAGGAAATGATCGAGTTAGGAGTATTCGTTCGAGTTAGGGAACTCGTTCACTTAGGAACGAACAAAATTAGAAACAAATGTTTTCCACCGGAGACCAGAGTGGATCTTGTACTTATCGAAAGCAAAGCACGACTTAATATCCAAATACATCGCGTTAATAAAGCTACTTGTTGGATCAGTTACCTCGATAACTGTCCACGAATCTCCACACAGGAACCTTCCAGTCTCCTGTTTTTCCATCAAGACTCTAAGTTAGATCTCACTACCCCCAGCTACTTATTGGAAGCAAAGCACGACTTAATATCCAAATACATCGTGTAAACAAAGCTCCTTATTGGATCAGTTACCTCGATAACTGTCCACGATTCTCCACACAGGAACCTTCCAGTCCCCTGTTTTTTCATCAAGATTCTGGGTTAGATCTTTAACCCCAGCTACTTATTGGAAGCGAAACACGATCTAATATGCAAATATATCGCGTTACCTCGATAACTGTCCACGAATCTCGACACAGGAACCTTCCAGTCCCCTGTTTTTCCATGAAGACTCTAAGTTAGATCTCACTACACCTAGCTACTTATTGGAAGCGAAGCACGACCTAACATCCAAATACATCGCGTTAATAAAACTCCTTATTGGATCAGTTACCTCGATAACTGTCCACGAATCTCGACACAGAAACCTTCCAGTCCCTTGTTTTTCCATGGAGGTTCTGGTGCACGGAATTTACATCCCCCCGTGTCGCGACGCCACCAGCGTCTTCGTTAATCCTCCGAAATAACCGCATTACGATCCAATACTCAATTTCCTCGGGGTAACCCGCGTCGCCCCCAACGCATTTATCAAACAACCCCCGTGAGCACTGTTCGCGCACACGCGTAATCGACTGAACAAGTCCGACAGCGGAGCCTTTAAGCTCAGAAGAGCTGCTCTGCCACGCAGCTGCTCCGCGAGAGAATTTTTGGATGTCACACAGGTTGACGCGTCTTAAGGCGTACGGAGCACTAAAGTAATCCTACGGACGTTTGCCAAGTCGCCGCTCTTGATGGAGTTACGAGGCCATGGTTTTCTCTCTTTCTGGGCCTCTGTCTCTCTCTCTCTCTCTTTCTCTATATTTTTCTCTCTCTTTCTTTATTCTCTTTCTATCTTGCGCGCGAAGAAAGCCCGGTCGAACGTAAACCCAGCGTTTAATATACTACTCTTTATAGCCGGCTGTTGAGATACAAAGACGCGACGTCGGAATGGACAACAGAGGACTGTGAGACGGTGTTGAGATCAAGAGAAAGTGTCCGTGCAATTGTCAACGGGGCATCATTTTCCAGCGGCTCGATCGTGCTCGGTCTTCTTTTTTTCGTGGTACGATTTCAAGGAGGTGCTTTGCACCGCGATGGTCGTCGATCGCGCTGGATTAAGTGAAAAGCGTATAACGACCAGCGATGTTTCTTCTCCTGTATGTTACAGTCTGAAACTACACGACCATTACTCGGATATTGTTCGAAAGCCGGTGAGTAACGATACACCATCCGATTTGTGGAAACATTTGGAGAAGCAGTTCTTTAGGAAGTAGAACATTGTATCAACGATAGATCGTCACATTTTGATGATCGGAGAAACTGTCTGACAATACTTTGTAAATATTTATAAATTGAACGATTTATCAAATATTACGAACTCGATTATTTTAAAAAGTATAGTCTTAGTATAGAGTTAGATTAGATAACCTTTTGGTGGTTATCGGAAATAGGGGACGCTAGTTTGTAAATATTTTCAAATATTCGAATTTCTAAGTGTTTCCAACTCGACCATTGTTAAGTATCGTGTGTGTTTTATCAAATATTTACGAATGGAAATATAGAATTGTAATAATTGCTCTCTCGACTAAATTGTACATTCAACGGTATGAAATATAATCTTGCAGCTGTACATAGTTATCCACGATGAGTATAAAATTTGGTGCGATTTGAAGCGACCGGTTACACCTTGGATCAGTGATTTTCAATTTGGTTCGAGAGTTCGATAATCGAAATCGGCTGGTACTTTGCTACGACAAACATTCAATTACAGTAAACGAAATAGATTGAATATTAGTTTTCCCAGTTTAGGTTTTCCCGACTCATAAGGATGTATGCGCATTGGAAACAATGTCGAAGATAACTTATTTTCTGTTAGTTGGGTTTGATCGTTCGGAATGAGCTTGCTTCACCAGCGACGTTGTTGGCATACGCGAACCTGACTTGGCTCCTGCTTACCATTCGGCGTTTCCATTAAAATTCCTTGCGCGTAGATTACATTTAGAATAACACCTATGTGCCACGGAATTTTCGTGACAGCGTTTTATTATCGCGATGTCACCTCAAGTCCTCCTTTTGTCCACGGCATCGTACTCTTTTAGCCGGCGCACGTGTTCGATACAGACGTAGACGAAAATATAACATCGATATAAACATTTACGGACCGTTACGTACGCGACAGGGTATTCTAATATGTATACTCGAAGCGATCGAAGGAAATTAGAATCCCTTTTTGCGGTAATTCACGAGTACTTTAACAAGAAAGTTGAATAGTGAAAAGTATTCAATCTTCGTCGTAAACGTAATTATTATTTATTTTTCTATTCGAAGAGAAATAAAATTATCCTGCCGTTACGATCTTAATTTAGATAATAGTCGAAGTTATTTAAGGGAAACTCGGTAACGACGTAACCGCGCAGCGTGAAGGAAATTTCATTCCAAGAGACTGCGAGCAGCAGTAACATCAAAGTCATTTAGATAAGCAATAAATTAAATAAACTTGCGAGTAATGCTCCAGAATACACCGAACAGAAAACCATGGAAAATTGATCTCTTTCAATTTACCAAACTAGTTATTTCTCCAGTCCGCACATGTTTCTCGACATTTACTTAAACTGTAAGAGTGAGTACGGACTCGAGTCGAGCTACCTAAAGCTACATTCTCGCTTATTCGTGTTATACTTTTTGCGAGAGGAGATATACAAGCGTGCGAACGAACGAGTTCGATTCGAGAGAGGGGCAGATACGCATTGCCAGGTGCTATCGTAAAATTCGCCAAAAAGGAAAAAGTCGATATTTAAAAGAGTAATAAAACGATAATTAAATGGAAGAAAAATATCAATCCTTATTTCAAGGATTTCTAATCCATAAAGGAAACAAGAGATTGAACGTAATTTATACTTCCTTCGCGTCAAGCTCAGCCGCTGTGCGTTAAGAACGTCAGATTTCGAAAGGAGAAGTAAACGTTTGAGGCAACCTGTACTTCGCGCGAATTTCCTTATTGCGTCGTTACAGGAAACTTTGAACGATTATGGTTTCACACGTACGGGTAATCGATCCATTTATCTTATTTCAAGGATATTATCTTGCCCGGGGCAATCAATTTCGTTCAACCGCCTATTCGCTTTCTTGCTTTGACGTCCTACAAACTCGCGCAACAAGGGCGATAGGACAGTACCGATGGTGTAAACGACAGAACTGCACCACCACGATCATAGACACGACACGGGTGTGTCGTTCCTTTGATGCGACGGGCAAAAACAGACATCGACCCGATCCAGTTTAAACGACCCGGCCGACCACCGTTGCTTTGCAACATTTTAACCGCCGAGTGGTCCGTTTAACAGTATCGCGTTACAGTCGAAACCTTGGCCCGGCTCTCGTTGAACAGTGCCTCCCAAATAAATCGGCAACGATCACACGTTTGAGAACCCGTTTAGAACGACCGTGATCTATGCTCGTTCGAGTCGACAAGGTGGGAACGTGGCTTTAGGTCGTTCGACTCGACGCTTCGCTCGAGTACGGACCCGCCCTTACACACCGCACTCGAGGAAATCGAATCGGGTCTGCCCGCAGAAAATAAGTTACGGGCTGCAACAAATTTACAATCCGGACACGGTTCATAAATCCCCCGACTCGTGATAAGCAATAATTAATGATTCGCAGATTACACGGACAATTAAAAAATTCCATTGATCCGACTTCCACATTTATCCTTGGCGATAAATCACAATTTACCGTTCGCATGAAATATTATTTATACCGTTACCGGCCACGCGAGTCTCCGCGCGGTTCGATCGCGACGTCGATCCGTTGCAATTTCACGCTCTCAAATTTTATCATTCCGTTCGAAAGTTTCCGGTCCTGTCACACCGGCACAATCCGCTGTACGTTAAACGTACAACGGGGCACATGCTCGCGATGTTACACGATCGCGAGTACCGGCGCGCTCGCGTGCACCATTATTGTTAATCGATTTGCCTTTCAATCGCGTTACCAAGGGACGTTTCTTACAGAAAAATTGAAACGTTCGACCGCGGATCGACCGCAAAATTCTTTTCGTATTTACGCGCGATTTTTGCATCGAAATCAAATTTTAGAGCATACTGGGTGCCGCGAAGAGAGTACAATTCAAGAGACCTCGTGTAGAGAAACAAATTGAACAAAAAATGAAATGTAACTTATTCTCGAAAAAGTTGTCAACGTTAATAATCCTACCGATTGATTAGATTGTTCCGAAAGTCATTTCGTTTTTTTCGGGTGAAAATGAAACACGATTTTTTTAGAGCGTGTAAACATTTGATCAAATTATATATTCTCCATTATGGAAACCGAAATCACTTTCCGAACAACCAAATAAAATTGTTTCAACCGAGAATTAAGAAGTCGAAGAAGTGCATCGTGGATTGCAAATAATATTTTTAACGTAACGTTCCCCATTCGTCGACGAACATTGTCCCAAGTGGTTTCACGTGGATCGACGATTAAGACCGAGCCGGGAAGAGGACGCGCGTTGAAAAGTGAATCGGTGTTTGTGTCCTAGCGTTGTTTGCAATTCCATTGGCATCGAGTATTTTGCTCGGGACTCAAATGCACGATAAAGCCGCGCTACGTCCGAGGCATTCGACAAATCTATGGCGCTCAAAGCGACCGCGAGGCCTGTTAAGCTCTGATTTACAAACCAAAATTTAGTGCGTCCTAAATTAAAGCGGGCAAAAACGACGATATTCATCGTGTCATCATTTCCATCAATGTCAGAGGCCCTCGCTGCCCAAGAGAACAGCTTTACTAAATCTTCGTGACAGTGAGCCACAAAAGAACCATAACGAGAGTCACTGCCGGCCTCAAAGCGTTCTTCTGACACGCGTAGAACTCGCGAAGAGAATTAAAAGTTCCACGCGACTCTTTTCTCTCATTTTTTTTTTTTCCTTCCAGCGCGTCGATAGCAACGACTTCGATGAATTCTCCTTTTTGATTCGGTTCTATTTTAACGCGGACCACGCTCAGAACTTCAGCCTCGCACCTTTCGTTCAAGGATTTCGTATGATCCGTTTGGGTATCGATCGACTATCGAGAATTTTCGAGAACAGTTTTCCTATTGGAGAACGGAATTGGTGAATTTCTACGGTGAGAAACATTCGCGCGAATGTCGATGAACTTGGAGGTGAACGGAGAAAAAAATTGTATTTGGTTGCTCGGAAAGTCACTTCGGTTTCCAAAATGGAGAATATGTAATTTAATGAAATGTTTATACGCTCTAAAAAATGTTGTTTCATTTTCACCAAAAAAAAAACGAAACGACTTGTTCGGAGTCATTTCGTTTTCCAAAATGGAGAATATGTAATTTAATGAAATGTTTATACGCTCTAAAAAAATCGTGTTTCATTTTCACCAAAAAAAAAGAAATGACTTTTTGAATAACCCAGTAGAAACAATTCTGTAGAAACGGTTTCCAATCTAACGAAACGATTTAGTAAAATTTAACAAATTACAGAGCATGGGATGTCTCGCTGGAAGAAGATCGCCTATAAAAAAAATCTATGTTTTCCTAGGTTAAAGTATGAAGGATCTCGAAATAATTCCAAAAAGAAGACGTTGGAAATGAATTTTTCCTTCTTCGAAACCGTAAACGTTCAAATTCTACCATAAAGATTTTTCGTGTCGTCGAAAACAACGGAGATGTTCAGAAGTCGTCGACCGAGATACCCTGTACAATAAACGTACAACGAGTTGTTCAATAAGTGTTGTCGATAAAACTTCTCGAGCGACTTAGTACTGCACCGTTCGATAAGTATTATCGAACGACGAAACTTATTTTGCCGCGAAACGAAACTGGATCGTGCCTCGGGTGTATCTCGAGTATTAAATATTAAATGGTTCGATGACTCGCGTATTTAATACGTAGATAATTTGACATTTGTTTTTTGTTGCGAGCGTTATAGGAGAAACGTGGTCTTCGACAAATTGTACAGCGCCGCGTATATTGTGTACATATAATAACGACACGATACGCCGTTGATATAACACAAGAAAACACGTACACGATACGATGCGAAGCGTTACATCTATTACCCGCGTCGAGTAACATTAACGAAAGCCCGGGCATATCTTGTAAGTAGATTGCCAGGTATCGCGTGGCATCTGTAATCAACTGGATCGGAGCGTTCTTGGATCGCGCTTTTCATTTAAGATAAGGGTCAACAGCCCCGGCGAGATTATCCGCTCATCAAGATCAACTATCCGGCGTTACACAGTTCCAAGATATCATCAATTTCCTGTCTAGGATCCAGCGCGAAACTCACCGCGGGCAGAAACGATAAGCACGAGGAAGAACATCCTGCGGCCTGAATAATTCGGTCTGACGGACCGCGCAAAATGGCTCGCGTCGAAACGAGCCAAATAGTTTCTTCATAATAAGCCGGCTCGTAATTTTCCCTCAATTAGCGCCTGGCGACGAGTTATGCAGTCAGCGTCGTACACTCTCGTCCACGCTCGGTCGTCTCTGTCGCTACGGAATTGACGCAAGTGATACAGAGGGGGAAGGAAGAATACCTAAACGTTGTTGGCGACTCGACGCGCGAATTTCTCGAACCGTGGGCTCGATTACGTCGCGGTCGATCCTCGATTAATCATCGTGCAATTCGACGAATTAAAAATAACGTCTACGAAATAGGTAGCGTAAGGAGAGGGAAACGGTCGGTAAATAAAATAAAATTTTCAAGTCTATGGTTATCGCGGGTAAGTAAAATTAAGTTAACGACTTGTTCGTCTCGACTGTTAAGGAGAAAGCAAATATCGAGGTAAACGAAGGTAAATTGTAAAAGTCACCGGAGAACCATCAAAATGAAAAATATTGTTCGGATTTAACAGCGAATGAAACAATTTGTCCCTGAAGTGGTTTTTGAAGTATTCTCGCATTCCTCGGGAAAATTCTAAACAAAAGAAACCAAGTTTCTGGAAGTGTATACGTAATTGTTGCCTCTTGAACGTAAAACGATACAATCGAGACTTCCACGGTTAAAAATAATAATTCTCGCGTTGTTCTTCTATCGAAGGTTTCAAATTATTTACCTTTCGGTTCAGAATCATTGGAAACGTGAAATAATAGAGCGCGTGTCTTCCGAAATAAATTAAACGGACCGTTTACAGACCCCGAGAGTTTCGCAGACCCTCTACCGCGAGCGTTGAATAAATTGACCGCTCAAGGTCACCCTACCAGACTTCCCCCACTTTCTCCGCGCGAACTCGCGGATGCGCGTCGATACGATTACCCTCGTACCTGCGCATAATTTCGTGTCCACGAGTCGTTCGATTTTCTTCCAACTACGGACAATCGGTACTAACGGAGCACGAGAACGTACCTTCCAAGCCTAACGGACGATACGGTTCCGTTCTCTGTTAATACACGACGGTGCACGATAACCGCGAAGGAATGCGTATTAAAATCGTAAACAACACCGTGACGCGGGAACGCGCGCGATAAAATAAAAAAAAATTCTTTTTTTTTTCTTCTCCACCGTGGTACCATCCACCGGATTATATATGCGTTCATAAAAATACCGTGGCGATGATATTTGAAATTTTTTTTCGGAAATTCGCCGCCCGCGTGGCCGGGCGTAATTAAACGTGAGCGCCGTGCTCCCCGTCGGAAATTCGCTCGCGAGCCGCGTTCACGAAAATGTCGAGAAGACAGAAGTGGTGGTGGTGGTGTTGGGGTGGTGGGGTGGGGGGAGGAAGAGGAGGAGCCTCTCTCGAAACACGGAACGCGCTATTTGTCGCTGCTCGAGCAACGCGAGAAACCGTTTCGCGCTTATATTAATCGCGCGTTCACGCGCATTAATTTTAAAGCGGCCATCCCGATGCAGCCCCGGGATTATTTGTATACGTCCAATCGGCCGCGTGATCTGCATTTTTGAAATGGTCGTTTTGCCGAAAGCTGGTCGGCTGCCAAGTAGCCGCTATTGGGACGGGTTCAACAGCCCCCGCCGCCTGGACCGTCTGATTTGGCCTCATTTACGACGGGGCACAAAAATTCCTGTAAATTGGCCGTAATTTAGCGTACAATGGGACGAGTTGCGCCAGTGGTTAAACGTGGCCTTTCCACTCTCCCTCCACCTCCACCTCGCCCCCCCTCAACGGCTCCCTGTACGTTACAACGAAATTTTCGGCCCCCGGTACATTCATAACATACAACGTGTTCCCTCCCCGCCGCGCCGCCTTTCCACGAAGATTACGATACGCATTCAGAACGGCATTGGCAATTTAATCCTCCTTAATGCCGGCAACCCTTTTATTCGTCAACTTTACCTCGATATAAATTGCGAGGGATAAAGACGCAAAAATTGGTAATGGCCGGTGGTATCCTCGAGCCGAGGAAAGAGGTGGAAGGAACTCTCGCGTGCACCGTCAAAGGACCTAAATAAACCTAATGTACAGAATTCTCCTCGCGTTGAGAGGAATTTTTTCTCTTTTCTTTTCTTTTTTGCGGCTCGATACGCGTGTCTCGAATTTCTTGTAACAGGTGTACGTAGTATACGTACCTGTGTACACTTATCGCGCGAGTACAGCTGACCGTTTTATCCGGTCTTCTATTCGACGATGAAAGGTTTACGTTACGAACGAGAATATCGATTTTACGAGCGTACGTTTGACAGTTTCTACGGATATATACAAAGTGACTTTTGCAATTGGAAGTTTAACGGATAAAAAATTATATTACTCGTACCGTATGGATTGGAATTGTATCCGTTGGTGCGAGGAGTGTGTCTGTAAATTTACCAGCGCTCTTACGCTCGGTAGTTTTTACTTTCGCTAGAGCGTATATAAATCACCACAAGAGTGTAAAAATAAGAATTAATCGATCGACATCCGCAACCGATTTATCCGGTGTCCGGCGTTTTGCAAATCTAATATTTCCTTGTAACTTGTAGCTCGGTTGTACGTTCGCTGATCATTTTTCCGTGTTGTAGTTAATGCGAGCGAACACAGGGAATAATTATCGCCGTGGCAAAATGAAATAGAAACTTTCGAAAATGAATCGAAGATGGCGCAGAAATACCAACGATCGATAAACACAAAATGTCCGTATCGCTCTATACGCTTCAACGTTAAGATAAGGATTGTAGGGCAGAGGCCAAGATAGGGGAAGGAAAACTCAAATAAATAAATTAGAGGTGAAGAAGATAAGAAGTGGAAGAACAATAAAGAAGACGAGGAACGATGATAAAGACGGAGATAATAAGAAGAACGTAAAGTACAAGGCGAAGAAGATAAGAGAAGTACAAGTCGAGGGAAAAAGAAAGCTGAAGAGAACCGAGAGACGAGTTTGGAAGAACAAACGGTTAAGGAGCAAAGATAAAATAACGAAGAAATAGAAGAACGGTGGGCCACGTGTCGAGGAAAAAGTAGAAAATGTAAAGTAATTGAAGTACTCGTCCTGAAAAGATACGAAATTTATTTCCTTCTAACTACACGGCAAAAGGCGAAAAACGAGCGAGACGCGGCTCGATGGCTGCAAACGAAGTTGAATCGAAAGTGAAAATTAAAAAAAAAAAGGAAAAGCTCCGAACGCGACAATTCGAGATAATCCGATGGAAACGCGAGGTTCGCGTACCAAGCGAAAAACAAATGATCGTTGTTACGGTAAAAGCGCTGTGATTACTATTAATTAAGAAATTAATAAGCAACGTAGGAAACGGCCCGAGAACACGAACGAGAGGCACTGAACCTAGACACGCCTCTACGGCACATCTAACGCGAATTAAGTATCGTGCATTTGTCCGAGTCTTTTTTATTCTTCCGCTTTTGCGTCGGTTTTTCACTGACCTAAATATTTCTTTTGCGAAATCGTCTGTTGTTCTCCGACGATGAAATCTCAAAAACTCGCTCGCACTGCTCGATATAAATATTTAATTGAAAAACTCTTCAATTTCTTCGAGTTAGACGAACGTAACGATTCCAAATACATACGACGTTTCTATGATACTTTTCAAAGTTTCCAATATAAACTTTGTTACCAAATTTTGTTATTTGTAACCAATGGTATTCGTTGAGACAAGAATTTTTGCTGAAAGGCTGATTTTAACTTGTTCAAATTGAAATTCGACGTTCAGAGACCAGAAGAATTCGAAACTTTTTCTTCTGGAGATGATTTTTATACCCTAACTTCTGCGCATATTTTAGACAAACGAGATGCGGATCTTTAGCGTGCGCGAGTTCGACTGACTTTTAAAGCCATCGATTAATTTTCATTGAGAAGCATTCCAATGTTCACGATTGCACGGCAATTATTACTGCGTAATACGTATAAAATAAATTTAGCGTCGTTACAAAGGAAAAATATGCTTTTATGTTTCAAACGGCGACTTTTATGATACGAAAGGATTGGAATTTAATGCTACGGCAAAGGGAACAGTGTATAATTAAATACAATGCTGAAATTTCATCCACGAACGAAATCCATAAAACTGCGCAAAGTTTTATGCTCGAAGCGCGCAAAATGGTACGCGTCATAAATTAAACAGGGAACGGTAAAAACTGCGTATACAGATAATTAAATAACATTATTGTACATAGGAGAATTGTATAAAATTATGTGTACGAAAATTCATTAGGGACATCGAAAAATATTTTAGAAGTAAAAGTTAACGTTCCGTACCGAGATGACGTTTATTATATGCAGATTGATTTATATATTTATAAAATGGATAATTGGAGTATTTAGAGGTTCTCTCTTATTTAATTAAAATTATGTACTGTTCAATCGCGTAACCTAGTACCCACAGAAACGACAAACAATCTATATTGGTCAAAGTCGTTCAAGGTCGTTTTATCAATTACCGCAGCACACGTCGAATAAATTGTTCTTAAGGTAATAATTGATAGAATGTTCTTCAGTCAAGGTACGAAGATAGATCCGAGAAATAACCTTCTACGACTTTCCTATTGCGGCAGTAAATGTACCATGACACACACAGATTCACGCGGATAATTTATTATAGTCTTGGCTATGACTATAACGCGTAACTGCTCAAAAGTAATGCTTTAATTGGTAAACTGAACTTGGTAATAAACCCTGAACTAATCGTTACGTTTTCTCTCGCTCGTTAGTACAACGTTCCATTAAAAAATAAACGAGGATCTTCGAGTGTTCGAAACGCTTCTATCTATTAAAAAGCAATGATCGCTATCCAACTACTGGGAAACCTGTAAGTGTTAATCTCGATGTACAATTTAATAATTTCGATGATACCGACGTGCAACAATCTGAGCGGTAATTTTTGCGTACACTCTTTCAAATTTTAATAACCAGGTATACACGTTGGTTTCGAGAGCAATATTCGCTAATTAAGAGGTGAATATTTTAATAATCAAATACATACGTTAGCCTCGAGAGCAATCCCTATTAAAAAATACAAATGTCGATAATCAGAATTATACATTGCTTCTCTTCGTAATTCCCCTATTCACATCGAATATCGTCCTCGAAGTCAACGTGTATTAAAAATATCGAAATTATCGTACCCAATTAGGAGCAAAACAATGTACACAAACCTACCGACTTGAACCGCTGAACACAGTTGAATTTCGATCGAAGATGAAAATTTCCATCGATTAAAATCGACGAACCGAAATTAACGTGTCGTTCGTTGCGGTAAAAAAACGATTCGTTCGAAAATACTCCGCGGGAAAGTATCCGCGACCGTGCAAACGATTCGCGTCGTTCAATGGACCCGTTTCGGGTTTAATTGCGTAGCAAGCGCGGGTGTCACGCGAAACGATTACGAAGAAGTCGCGAAAGACGAAGTTCCGTACGCGCCGGATCGTCGTATTTCTGTAACGACAAATTGAAAACACGTGTAAACGGACAATGCCGCAAACAAGGGACACGTGTACGGTATCCGGGCAGAGGGCCGGCGGTGACAGCCGCGAGAGTTTTGTTAATCGACGTCAAGATAATAAGCAAACCACGCTCGAGGGACGAACCCGAGCCCGAAGTAAGATGGGCCCACGTTTCGTGGCGTAGTAGGCGAGTTTCGACCGCGAACGCTAATTGGAGACGAGCTAATTTCGCTTTTCGCAGTAACGGGGGCAACGTCGCCTCCTAACGACGTTTTTCGTTCAAGGTTTTTTTGCCCTCTCGATGCACTTGGGCCCAACTTCCGGCGATCTCGAATCGAGCGTCACGAGATCGAGCCAGACTACCTCGAACCGGAAATATACGATTCGGTGTTCGCACGAGGAATCGTAAAAACGACTGGATGTGTCATAAGAGAGATGATTCTTGACAGAAAATTTCCAAAAATTGATGATACAGTAAGTGTTTTCGTTGTACAGGGTTTTTACGTAACAGCGATAGAACTTTGAATCGTCACAGTCGCCGTGTTTGTTGTCGAATTGTCAGATACTTTTGTACGATAACGCTTTGCAAGGTTCGTGATGAAACGGTCCAAGTGAAACTACGAAATCTTTGCCTTGCGCAAAAATAATAAAATTGTAACGGAAAATGTAGTTTCGGTTACTTTTGGAACGTGTCAAAATTCACGACGAAGTTGCAATTAGTCTACGAATCTTATCGAATAATCTACCAGTAGACCGATCGAATGAAGACAAAATTACCAAACATTAATCACACGAACGATGAATACGATTTATCGAACAAATTTCAACACTGAGCGGAGCAACGAACCCTTCGATCTTAAATTGAATCCACATTTTGATATCCAGATTCGGTGCAACATCGCTACCGTTTCTTCTTATTACGAAGAATATCTAGCGGTTGAAGGATAAAAAAAAGAAAAATCTCAGCTAAATCCAACCGATAACAAAGACGAGAAAGGAGAGCAACCCAGAAGAACCGAGGAAACGGAGCATCCCATCGGTGCAACAACCGGCGATCGGTCCGCATACCGGGCAAGAACTATAATTTCAGAATATCATAAAACTAAGTAACCCTGAAGTTCTATTCAATGTAACAGGGTCTTCACTTCAGTGTTGGCCGACGAACGCCTCCTCTACACGGACCTTGCGTCGATGAGCAATTCCACCGAAGAGGCAACATCCTCTCTCGTAGCTACCCGAGACCGCAGATTGTACGCGAGGGATAGAAAAGTACGAAACTGCTAATGATTACCGGCAACACCTGTAATACCGCATTCGTTACTCTCAGATAGCTCGGATAATTTTCGATATCAGCGAGGGCTCGCGTGATGCGCCGTCATAAAGGATACGCGGGCTCCATCGCGGTGCTACCGACTCATCTACGTCTCACGTGTTGCAGCCTCTGGCAGTGCTCGCGCCGGCAACGCGTCGGGAAGAAACACCGATCGCGTGAAAGTATGTACGTATCTTGGAATCGTACGACCTTGAAGCCGGTAAATGTACGCGGAAGTCTTCTTGGTCCGGGGGACGGCGAACCGCTCGCTGGTAACCTCTGCGAGTGTACCTCGACCTGGATCAAATTCGAGGAACTTGTCGCGTTCGAACGTGGTAAGTTTCTTGGGTCTTTTACGACCCGTGTACTCGCATCGAAAGCTGATTGTAACGTCAAGAAAGATTGGACGTTGTTCGAAAATTGGGACTATCGATTATTATTGGACGAAACTGACTAGGGAATATTTTTTAGGGGGAACGGTTTCTATCTATAATTAAATATAATACATTTGTACGAAAGGACTATGTATTTTAACTAATTTATGATAAATTTAAATACATTAATTTAAATTATTTTAGCAAATAAGTTCTCATAATTATGATTTTATGAGAATTAATTAAGTAAGTACTGATAACAGGGAAAGTTTCGTGACCTAGACTTGGAAGTTGTGTTACTTTTGTTAATGTTTGTGATTCTTTGACTGGATTTATCGTTTCGAAGAATTTCCACTCTGTAACTATAAGTGTGTATCTACATTATCAGCTCGGACAAAATATTCTCTATTTAGCTTCGTCTATTCATAATTGGTAGTTTTAATTTTCGAATGCATAAGTTTACCCGATTTCTCTCGATGTTAAAAGCGACTGTTCTTCCATTATGCTACAAAGGACATTTTTGGTGTCCTTCCCAAAAGTTGTCCATATTTGTATCTCGTCGTATGTGATATTCGTATATCCGAAAATCACAATGTGTGAGTATTCTTATAATATGCAATTATCTTGATGCAGCATCACGGTTAACCTGCTAGAAAACAAATCATTTTCGACACGTGCTATTGATATTCTCTATTCCAATAAACTTCTATTAAACTTCGAATCTTCCTCTAGACCTTATATAGAAAAGATATCGATTAACATTCTTGCTACACTGCTATAGTTAACGGACCGAGTATTCCAATATTCAAAACCTCCCACTCACTAGGAAACATAAAACACGAATCGATAATCACTCCACTATACACCAACGGGAACCCTCAGATTTCAAACGCTACCTCTCCATAGACCTGATACAAAAGTATCGCACACCTAATACGGAAAAGCTACAGACCAACGTTCTCGCTGCACTGCTACAGTCAACGAACCCAGTATCCCAACACTGAACCGCCTACACCCACTAGAAAACATGACACACGAATAAACAATCACTTACATTTATCAGTACTATAATACTCTACCAACGAGAACTCCCTAAACTTCGAAACACTTGGTACAGACCCAACGTATGAAAGTGTCGAAGAGAATTTTTCGACACCGTCTACGAACACACCGACGACCGATTCGATTTTCGTTCTCCGATCTCGGGTAAACTCGATCATCACCCGGAGCCGATGATCCTCCCGCGATCGATCCCTCGACTCACGTGGTTCGATCGGACAACGCGACGACTCATTCGTAACGGACGAAACTCGAGCCCCGAAGTTCCGCCAGAATTTCGTCCGAGCCAAGATAATACTGGCGCCAAGTCATCCTCTTTGTACGTTCTTTTTTCTCCGGTTGGAGCGGCGCAGGCAGGCTTCGAGCAGGGCCCTCTTCTCGTCTTTGCCGTCTTTC
This sequence comes from Ptiloglossa arizonensis, assembly GCF_051014685.1. NCBI lineage: Eukaryota > Metazoa > Arthropoda > Insecta > Hymenoptera > Colletidae > Ptiloglossa > Ptiloglossa arizonensis. The sequence continues at coordinate 10,992,237 of NC_135053.1, read as the reverse complement.
GACGCCGCGGAGAGACCGTCGTCCTCCTCTTTTTCTTCGCCCGTCCTCCTCGTCGGGCGCAATGTCACAGCGACACGCATTCGTCGCATATAATTGTCCGCGGTACGCATTGTCTCGTTCCTCCGCCCTTCATCCTTCTTCGCCCCCATCCCTGGCCCCTGGCTCCTCTGTTCCTCGCCGGATTTCTACCTCTCGGGCCGCGAGAGCTCGTTCGGAGAATGCCTAGCTGCTCCACGGTATTTTCGGCCTCTCTATTTATACCGGGCAGACTCCCCGTCCGTGGGGCTTCTAGGTGCCACGAAGTTCGGGTCAGAGGACACACCCCGGGGAATGCGAAAAAAAAAAAATATATATATATATATATACATATATATATATGTGAAAGAAAGAAAAAATAGAAACGAAGAAAAAAACAAAGGAGGAGGAAGAAGAAGCGGGGAGGAGAAAAAAGAAGAGAGAGAGAGAAAGAGAGAGAGAGGACGGGTTCCGTGCCGTGGCGCGGTCTTCGTTAGGCCGCTGTCGGCTCGTGTAAACATTCGAACCAGCGAACTTGATGAACTACTTGCACGAGCGGAATTAATTGGCCGGGCCCGGTGACTTTTAGGCGCCGCCATGGAACGCGCGTCGGGGTGCGTTTGCGTCGCCGCAACAGTTTTGTCGCGCGTTCCGCGCGAGAAACCCTCGGCTAAAAGGTGCTTCCGGTGAACCCGCGCGCGCGACAGAGAATTACAGATGAGCTGAGTTTCGATGGAACAGCGATTCGTGAGATTGGAGGGTTCAATTTTTTGAAGATTCATTTTTTGGAACAGTTTACGGTCAGTTAAATGATCTGAGTAGAATTTATATCGATGTTTTTATATGTAGAACTTCTAATGAATTCGCGTGAGCTCGAGAATCACAGACGAGTAGAGTTTCGATAGAATAGCGATTCGTGAGATCATACGGTTCCATTTTTTGAAGATTCATTTTTTGGAACAGTTTATGGTCAGTTAAATGATCTGAGTAGAATTTATATCGATGTTTTTATATGTAGAGTGATGTATTATATATGTAGAGCTTCTAATGAATTCGCGTGAGCTCGAGAATCACAGACGAGTAGAGTTTCGATAGAATAGCGATTCGTGAGATCAAACGGTTCCATTTTTTGAAGATTTATTTTTTGGAACAGTTTACTTTTAGAAATAATCTTACGCGATTTTTCTGTATTTTTGTTTACCAAAGAGTCTAACACGTAAATAAATAAATAAATAAATGGAAAGTTCTATTTGACCCTTTTTATCCGTATTTATCTGCTTTGTAGAGCAAAAATAACGTTAATGTAATGACATATTTTACAGAATGAATTAACTTGATAATAATGAAAGTTGAACAAAAGGTTTGAATTTGTATGCACATTTGTAGAAAAATATGAACGGTATTAATAAGGGTACAGAGTTTCGTTCGTGCTTTGTATTTTATTCTGGAATATAAAATTGTAATTTTTATTCGACGAGCAAGCGATGAAAAGTCATTTATTCGTTATTTTCGAATAACTCTCATCTAGATAGAAATTTCGCTCGTTTCTGTCGAAAGTTACGCGTAGGGAACTCATTGCCATGTGGTAAACAGTAGCGACCAGAAAGACGTATACATAGTCTTGTTTTCGGAGAAATTAACATCGCTGGTTTGGAAACCAGTGTCGAGCGAAATGTAATACGATCTATGATCAACAATTATGATTATTGTCATCGACCCGATAATTAATGAACAATGCAGGGAATCAGAGACTAATGTAATCACCGAACCCTATTAACTCGTTAATTATTAATCACGAAATTTCAATTTCGATTAAGCGCCAATCGTTCGATGCAGCCTTTCGAACCTGATGGTACTAATGTGACATTTTCAAATCACATATTGCGCATGTACATTTACAAAACTGTGCAACGATCTTTTCTAATACGTTTCGGATCATTAGTGACGTGAAGTAATTTTTCATCGAGTAATTACAATTTAACGAGTTACGATTGCCATTTAAATGTGTAATTTGTGGTTACCGACTGATGTTTGTTGTAATTAAATACTCCTTATTTTCTTATTATCGTCGTTATCGCACATCTTTCGAAATAATACAATTTTAAAAGGAACGTATGAAAGCAAATTTTTCGTAGAACTTGACACACGAATATAGCATCGAAAAATATACTCAATGATTTTTCCTATATCGTTACACTATTTTTCTTATTGTGTCATGTAAATTAATCGTGACACCATTTTTCATACTGTCTACAGTACATTAGTTTTCATATTTCACAATATTATGTAGAGTAATTAAAACACGATGGCTAAAACATACCTGATTCGAAACGTGCGATAAACAGATTACACTACGTACAGCCACGATTTATTACGTATTAATTTTCCATAATAACAGCCCTTCTACAGAATATCAAGCCTGATATCATCTCGATTTGTGCCACTAGTATTATTCATAGCGAAAAATCTTCTGGAATAATGTTGATTGGTTTCGAAGGAACCCCGTATCAACTTTATTAATCTTTTTGTACTTGAAAGTGTGAAGAATCTTCAACGATCAACTTTGTTCTTCTAAATCGTATTCTCTTAAATATACGAATCATTACAAATCGACATTCTCTGTAAAATAGTTCTTCATCAACCGATCCAAGCTTGAAATGTTCTTTTAGCAATATTCGAATTAAAATATCTCCCAAACATTCCTCCATTTATCTCCCAAATTGAAATTTACACATATTGAATAGATATCGGGAGACATAAAATATCTCCCAAATGTTCCCCGAGAGTTAACCTCGAGTTGCATCGACCACTTCGTCAAAAATCACACGACATTAAATAGAAAAAACAAAGTCAATTTCCGCAAGTCCTTTCCTCCACCTAAAAAGAAATTAATAACACCAGAAAGTGGTCTCAGGGAAATCGTTGAACTTTTATCGAAGACGTTCTTCGTTACGGATAATAATAGCGAGATAAATCGAGACGATGATATCGGGCACCATGTATATTGCTGAACACTAAAAAACGATCACCGTCAATTTCCTCCACAGACACGAACACACACGTCTACGCACAGACTCGTCGAGAACGGCACAAAGCGACACGATCCACTTTCGTTCCGTTCGTAAACACTTGGCGACAATTTCAACGATGCCGCGGTTCGATAGATCGAACCGGTCGCGAGATTTTCTAACCGCCCCCTTGCCCACCGAACGTTAATAACTTCCCTGTGAATTTACGATTATGTAGGAAAGCATTCGACGTTGCTTTTCACGGCCCCCACGAGTAGAAAGCTACTCGGCTACCGTCGTTCGCCGTTGAACGCTTATTACTCGTTTCAGCAAATGCGTCTCTAGGAATAGACTTAATGGCATGGCGCGTACGCGCGTGAAGAATCTCGATACTTTATGGCAACGCTTATCGTTTAACCGGTCCGTCGCGGCCAAATCGCACTACCGGCTGCGAGCCGCCTCTTATTTTCATCATTAGGCCGTGACTAATCTGCCGTATTACCGCGACAAAACTGCCCGAAAGCCGTGCTATCTTTTTTCTCTCTCTTTCACGTTCGCTACTCCCGTCCAGCTGACTCGAGCGGAACGTGCCAAAACTCGCGGGAAAAACTCTCTCGTTACACGCCCGGTCGCGAATTCGAGGTGCGAACGTCTTCATGGTAAATTGCACGCACCTCCGCTTCACCACCGTGACAGGGAAACTTTAAACGTTCAACGCGGGCATCTGTACGTCGCGCTGAACGAACCAAGCCACGGATATCGCTCGAGACGACACTCACCGAGCGTTCGGCCCCGGTAAACGAGGTATCAACCCATTTCGAACTTCGTTTATCATAAAAGGACATTTTCCTCTGGAACCAGCCAACGAAGAATTCTTTTCTTTTTTCTCTCGCTGTGAATCTCTTTCTCCTCGAGGACAATTGTTTCTGGTTTGGAATGATCGACGAGTGGACGGGATGAATTTCGCGAAATAAAAAATCGGAAAAAGCGATTCTTATTATCGATTCTTCGGTCGTTGACTCGTTGCAGGCATTGTTGCATTATTTGATCGACAACTTTTTTTTTATTTAAATTCAAACGTAGGTTCTATTTCGTATTTAGCGTAGGTTCAGCTTTAGCTTAATTCGGTAATAGCTTTCGGTTCGGCTTAATTTCAGCGTAGGTTCTATTTCGTATTTATTGCGAAATACGCGGTGTCTTTTATTTTATTTTAATCATACGCGATGTACAGTCTGTCGCAGTTCATCGTCAAAGTAAAATATATGCGGTTGTAGATAAAATGCACAAAGTTCGAAGTGGTCGAAGCATCTCGTGACTTTCCTCTTACGATAAAATTTCCATACTCGACGAAATTTTCGCCATCGTTCCACGAGGTCCAAAGGTGTCAAAGTATCCCACGACGTAACACATAAATTACCTCTGACGACTACTTTACCTCCTGTAAACGCAGAATACGCGTATCTTCGTTTTCGGAAGAAACGGTGGTTACCGATAACAACTTTCGTTTCCCTCTTACGATTAAATTTGCATCCACTGGACGGGGAGATTTTCGCCATCGTTTCACCGGTGCCTACTTTTCGGGTGAGTTCGTACAATACGAATACTCGGACTGGTACTATTAATGCGTCTGGTGATCCCGTTCGTTGCAACAAGTTTGCCACCGTGTCGCTGTTATGCCCGCGACAAAGTATATTTAGCAGCCAATTTACAAGAAACAACCGACGTCAGAGATGTGTACGGTGTTCTTGACACCGTAATAAATCTCGTGGAACGCGAGGCATGTAATGCTTACAAAATTAATGTAATCGCGCATGGTGCTGTAATAAGTCAATCTCGAGCGTGATCGCGATAGCGAGCAGAGCGAACGAAGACGCGTTTATTTAAATTTTCGATGAAAAACAACCTTGCCCGTTTTTTCTTTCCTTTCGTTCGAGCGAGAAGAAAATTCCACGCGACGTTGAGAAAAGGATCGCGGTTTCTTTTATACCGGTATCGAGGCGAATGTATGCAAATTGCTACAATCACGTTCTCGCGTTCGAATCGACACTTTCCAATTTGGCGCGTGTTCGCCGCCATCGAACGCGACATCGTTTCCATCGCGCTCAATGAGACCGATTTATCTATACGAGTTTAATGAACATCGAAAAGCGACGAGACGAACGATCGATGCGCACGATCCGAGGAAATGAAGACCGATCGTGGCAACGACCCCGCGATCGGACTCGATACCCGCGACCAAGACTGGCGCCGTACTTCAACCAAGTGAAATAACGAAAATTAGCACGAAGATAAGGATTTCGCGACGATGGACTCGCGCAGCGTGTTTATACTCGACCGAGTAAACGAGCCCGGCGTTGATTTTACGAAGACGAAGGTGAAAGGGTGGAGGAATCGACGAGAGTGAGCGAGAGAAAAAAAGAGAGAAAGAGAGAAAGAGAAAGAGAGAGAGAAAGGGTAAATAGAAAACGAAAACACAGCCGGTAAATACGAGACAGCGTAACGACTTCACTTCGAAGTTTTGCCTGGAATAACGGGTACGGGATATCCTTCATGGGAACGGGTATCTTCATCATACGCAAGAATGTAAACACGGCAGGAAACCCAGCAAACGAAGACTAATCACCTGGCCTTCCGCCATTTCGCTTCATTTTTCTTCCCCCGTTCCACCTTTCGAGGCTCCGAGTTGCCCGGTTCCGTCGAGAACTATGATTCGATAGTAATTGAATTAATTGCCAACGGCTTCCCGCGGCGTATTTTTAAAATTAATCATCCGGCTCGTTGGCTCTACCGATGCTCCTATTTGACTTCGTCAACTCGGACGTAATTCACCTTTACGTAATTTACGTTTTCTTTAGAAATTCCCCGGCCGTTCCATATATTGTGTACCATTTTTTCGAATCGTCGATCGTGATATTTTCTATTTTTTTGTCTTCTTTTTACCATAATTTCAGGTATTTGATTATTTACATATTTAACAATTTTGATAGATACAACGTAACAGCGGAATATGTAAATATTTTACTGTTTCTTTTTTTTGAGACAATGGAAAAAGGCTACTATATGTAACTATTGCAATAATTTACAAATATCATACTACATAATTTTGTATTTACCATCAGAAGAATTAGTCGTATTGATCAGACTCTTAAATATCGACGAACGAAAGGATATGCTTGCACAAACATCTTTTTCTCATTCTCCAACCATACTGACCAGCAATGCACAATCCACTTTGAACTTACGTGACATCTTTTATTTTTCCTTTCGATTTTGTTGTAAAATTTCATCAACTGTAGTTCATAGATTTTCGAATTTTCATATTTTGAATCTTTTTCAGATTTCCAGAATTTTCGTACCAGTGTGGATGATAAACTTAAGCCACAGTGATGTTTCAACGAAGCTCGTTATCCAAGGTGACCGCGTATTAACTTTGGTCGACATTTCCAAAAGCCAGCAAGGAACGGATCTCGCGGAATCGATCAAACGGTTTTCAAACGAATCGTCTCTCAACTCCTCATCGAGTGCATCCGCCTCGAGAGATGCAACGCCGAATCTGACGCGCCTTCTGGTTTCGATCGACGACGCGCTGCATGGAAAATATCTATCGACGCCACTCGGTGGCGGGGGGTAGGGTAAGGGCTAACAAAAAGAAATGATTTTTCAGTTCATTTACGCGTCGGAGGCTCCTCCCGTGTACATCGGACCGAATTGACGGTTTATTATCTTATTATCGTTCGCGGGACCGAACATCCGTGTCCGGTGTCATGGCAGCCTCCGGAGCTTGTAAAACGCTGATTGCGCAGCTAACAGAAAAGAAGGGACAGTTGGAAGAATGCAAGAGAAATCGTTCAAGAAGACACCTCGAAACATATATCGATAAATAAGCGTAGTTTTTACATTTTTGTGAATCTTTACCAAATGATTCAGTTATTCAAATCGAGACTAAAAGTGTACCGCGAATTTCGTACTTTTGCTTCGAACGTATGTCATTAGCGATAGATTTGTCCGTTTAATTTAATATTTTCGGTATTTGGCTAGTCGACAAACTTTTTATTCCATAAAAATGCAAGATTACCTCGAGTTTTTTAAACGAAGCTACTTTTCTTATGTATCGATCGATATGTAATTCTCTCTTTGGAAAATTATTAGGGTATTTAGGTTGAGAATTGATTAGTTCAGAAATAACGATTTTTGTCTCGAAAGACTATATACGCGAAACACTGTGCGACGCTCTGATTAAATGGTCGCGTTCGTAACCGAGCGTGGTATTTGCGCGAGGAAAAGCAAAACTCGTGCTTTGAGAGCGGCAGGGAGGAGCTGCCAGCACGAACGACAACAACGGTGTAAAAGAGACGTCCATTTTGGTTGTGATTTTATTCGCGCAACCGCGGTGCGAAAGGGAATTTTTGTGTTTATCGACGCCTGGAGCGTAACCAAAGGGACCTGGGAGACAGATACTCTCCCGCTTCGAAAGAATTAACGAATTTTCGTTTAACACTTGAAGAAGATTTACAGAAGTAAATTAGGAACGTCTTTACAAATGTTGCCCTCCCTCTTCTCGATTTGAAATTTCTATTCACTTACTAATTTCGAAGATACCGGTTGCAAGGTAAATATACAATTTCTTGGCCATATTAGTACAAACTGAATACCTTAAGTTACCATTTAACACAAAAAACTAACAAATATATAGCTTTTGTACTTGTCCAAATTTTATAGCTCTCTTTACTTAGATAGCTGGGTTTTTTTGTTTATTATTTTTGTGCAATATATAATTTTTAAGATATATTACTTCGAAAGTATCCTCGAGATAAAAAAATTGATCTTACATACATGTATGTGTACTCATTATTATCAAAGACTTGAATAACAATAAATTCAACAAAGAAGATATTTCAATATTTCAATATTGGAAGATAACCCTCGTGAGAGTAAATATTTAATTTTATTCAAAAATATAAATACCGTAACCATTAATATCTCGATTGAGTACACTTCTAAAAATTCTAATGGTATTATAGATCTAAGGGTTATTAGTATTATCTTTCGGACTATTCGCAGAATAGTTGTTCAGAATTTGAATTTAACTTTCGATATCGACTTTTAGAACAATCTTCATCTCATCCTCTGTTTCTTTTTGTACCTTCTCCCTCCACCTAACGTTCGAATACTTCCACGCTCTTAACACCAGCGAAAAGATCACCGAGTTCGAGGATCGAGGGATTCCAGCTTCTTCGTGGTTTTTGTTATTCGATTTCGCTGTTACCTATTCGCCAAAAAGAAACGTTTTCGAAATTAGTCACGCAAGACAGCGAAGTAATTCCTCAACCCCCGTTGGACGTTCGCCTCGTGCTCGATTCGCTTTCCTTTCTTTTGTTCAAGTCGTACACACCTCATACCGATCGGTCCACGAGTACTCGGGATGCTAATCACTCGTCAGAGATTGGAGTTCGTGGAAGGGTTTCACGCGAGTTCCAGTAATACCCTCGGTATCGCCGGAACGTACGGTACCAAATCACGGCCAAGTGGAAGTAAATTATTGCTTTCGACGTCAAATTCCGCGCTTGGTGCACGCGCACTCGAGATTTGTAATTTCGAAGCTCGTCTTTCGAAATTTTATCCTTGCCACGAAAAGTTGGGGCATACGCGAGTCTCGAAATGTAACTCTTGTTTCGTATAATTATCTTTTTGACGGTTTAACTTCGATGGTCGTATTTGCGAAACGATTTTCAAATAGGACGAAATCGAACGCGGTGTCATTGTTCGATAATTTCGATCTCTCGCGCCTAATGTGTATACTTTCCTTTCGAAAAAAATTGAATTTCTTCTCGAATATTTGTGACTTTACGCGGAGTGAAGTTCTTTAAGAAAAAAATATCGACGGAAGTTGATCAATTTGTCGAACCAGCTGATAATATTCAAAATCGTACTGTAATATATTGATCCTTACATACATCGTCTTTGTATTCCTATATTCGTCATAAAACTATAAAAAAAAAAATGTTTCATCGAAAACCAAAGATGCAGGAAACATATTGAACACGTTAAAATTACGAAAGGACAAATTGTAATAATTCTCTGCATATATTTACATCACAAAGTTTTCGGTATGACAAATTTCATGAATCTCGTTCAAGCAACTTGCCTCACTCAAATGTTCACCATTTCGATATTTATTTCCCAAAATAATAATTTTCATCGACTTACATAGTAGAAAAAAAGAAAAAGAAACTTGAACGTCAGTACTTGATTCGTCGTCAAATCTTACACAAAGATTGCTAATACCTTACGAAAAGGTTACACCGAGAAAACGTTACGAGAAACATAAAGAAAAAAAAAAGCCAGGTTACGTAGGTTAGAAAATTCTCTTAGCGAAGAATTGTTCCAAACGGTTCCACGAGTCGCGTTCGCTGGCAAAATGACTCGAAACGGATGCTGGTCTTCGTGTACAGTTCCGATCGAGGCATCCTCTATGACTTTTTGCTCTGGTGTGCGCCCGCACGGTTATAAATCTAAATTACGCTATATATACACCGCTCAACGTCATCCGTAGAAAGATTCTGACGTCGCGCGTTTTCCGAATAACCGTACTCCGAAGTACGTTGGCGTGCTGCCTAATTGCCAACACATTGGCCCGCACGAAATTACTTGACTCATTTTGGGAATGCGCACTCGACGTTGCGTAACCCCTTTTCGCGCGGGAAAGAAATGGTCGCGTTTAACCGCGAACAGTCGTCGTTCGAGGACGTCCAGAAACCTCGTGGCCGCGCGTAACCAACACGCGCACGAACATCTGTTTTATACACCCGGGTAGCTAATTATTCATGCGTACGTTTAATAATAACCACGGTGTCGGCCCGTGGAAGCCGAGACTTCGCACTCCAATTAGCGGTGTCCCCTTCCAGGACCGTGGAACAAAGTCGAGCGATTCCCTGGCATTTCATTTGTCCAGCTCGCCGGTGGAAAATTGTTCATTCTCTCGGATCTATGAAGAGATCTATAGCGGCCGACGTATCCCGTTCTCGGGTTGACATTCTAATGCAGCGCAGATAAATTGGATTGACAACTCGGATAGGCGGGATTGGCCTGGCTCCAGCGTCGAATACCTTGATTAATATGCCGGTAATTAGTTAGCGCTGCAACCGCGAGTTACAGATATTATTATGCTAATTACGCCGGCGACGTTGAGTAATAGGCTGCACGTGAAGCAACGGGACGAGAGGCGAGCGTGCCCACGTTTCTGCCATTTGTAGGGCCGGGCGTTCGGTTCAGTGTTCCGAAACGCGGCGGGGGGAAAGAAACGAAAAAAAAAAAAAAGAAAAATGGGAGAAAAAAAAAAGAGAAAAGAAGACTCGCAGCCTCGAACGAGAAAAAAAAGGAGGAAAGCGAAACGACCGGGGAAGGGGGGAAAAAAAGACACGGAGGATCCGCGCGAAAGCGAAAGGGTAACCGCGTGTCCTTTCCGCGCCCTTTGCGAGATATTTTCGATGATCGTAAGGGAATTTCGCGGGATCGTCGAGAAGATCGTTCGACGTTCGTTGGTTGTTCAAATTGGAACCAATCGTGTTCTTTGACGCTCCAAGATACAAATTTTTTTCTTTTTTGTGACGATTCATCGAGTTTTCGCGATGCAATAAATTGTTATTCTTCGTGTATCTTCCTGGTGACCGTGAAATATAGCGAAAATCGATTCTTTCGAAGATGGAGAGTTATTTTAAAAATTTTGTATCTAGAATAGAAAACGAACCCGAATCCTTTTTAAAAATTGTATAATTAATGATAAAAAATTTGATTTTGGATTCAATTTAGAATTGAATTCCAAGTTTTGGAATTCTTCTCGAAATTCGAGAAACGGTTTATGTTATGGAACGTTGAACGATATATATGGAAAGTAACGAAACTATTCATCGAAGTTTTACGTTGTAAAAGAGTTGTCGAAAATCAATTATGTTTTAACGTGTTACTCGAGCCTCTTTCCTTAACGCAACCTACAACCCTCTTGAGTTTGGTTGGTTCAACGGTGATCTGAGATTTAGAAATAAAGGTATCCAAGTTTCCTCTTGGATGGTTGTCCTAGAGACCTGTAATTTCGAACCGAAACTACGAAAAAAAGAATCGAAACAAAATTATTATTTCTCGGAAGGCGAATGGTACAGGATGAACAGGGCGGACGACTACAAGATTATTTTGATTCATAGTGAATTAATAAATTGTAAATCAAATTTTGTACATAGGATGTTCAGCAAAGTGTTATACTATGGAGCAAGGAGTAATTCTACGTGAAGAAGTAAATCGAAAATGGGGAGTGAAATTTTTCAAAAATTGATTCTTTGGAAGATGGAGAGTTATTTTTAAAATTTTCACTTTTTCACGTAGAATTATTGCCTGCTTAACGGTACTGAACTTTCCGGAACATTCTGCAAATAAAATACTTTCAATTCGTATTGCTCCAACATACACGTGACTACGTACACACATACCCTCGTAAATAAATAATAATACAGCTCGTGAGCTATAAAACAGAAAGGGGAATAAGTAAAGAAAAACCAGTTCGAAATTATACCTACCGCCCGTATGCTGGATATTTTTTGTTCAAGTCGATCGTGCAATAAAAAATCACGAGTCCGGGAAGGTTGAGTTTCGTTGGAATTAAGATTCTCAATCCTCCGAAAATAACGATCGGAAAGTCCGCGTAACAGATACAGCGCGAAACGTAGTAATTTCGATCGATAAATTCACCCAAAGAAGACTATTACTTCTCAATTGTTATTGCGAGGAATAATTACCGAAGATTCGACGCGTAACCATTCCGGTGTAACGTAATGAAAATTCTATGCGCGCCTTTATCGGACAAGTTGCTTGCGAAATATTTTAAAGACATTGGTGCCCGTTATCTCGTTCCGGAACACGAGGAGAAAGAAACGTAAAAAAAGAAAAAAAACAAATTAAAAAAAGAAAACTCCATAACCTCGAATGGAAAGAAAAATGGGAGTCGAAGAAACGAAAGAAAAAAGTGAGAGAAGAATCCGCGCGAAAGCGAAAGAGTAACCGCGCAGGTCCTTTCCGCGCCCTTCACGAGATATTATCAATGGCGTCGTTTCAGCGCCATCGTCGGGAATTTCGCGGGATCGTCGCGAAAACCGTTCAACGTTCGCCGCTGTTCGTCGATATTTTACAAGCGGAACCGGTTGCACGGTAGATTCAGGTTGTCGGTTTAACGCAACCCGTAGCAACCCGGCGATAAAAAGAAAGGGCGAGGATTACTTATTTATTTATTTGACGGCTCGGGGAAACCGTTTTGTAGAACGATAAGTAATTACCGGTAGAGAGCGCAAGAAGCGTTTTAACGAGTCGCGGATAGTTAGCGAAAGTATACTGCCAAGTGACTCGCGTACGGCGAATTAATAAATACCCATCGTCGCGTATATTACGTTTAAAAGCGGCGACGACAACGACCGCCGATCCGTTGAAAAAGTTTGAAATTATCGGGACGAGCGTTAACGTTACCGCGCGTAGCTACGATTTATGCTGTTGAATTTGCACGGTACACTGGGTATCGATGCGTGTTACAGTGTCTGATATCCTCGACAGTTGTGTAGCACAAGGTAGAGCGATGACCAACATAAAGATAAGAAAGTAATTTTGCAACGTGTGCAGTTGTATCGGTACCAACGAGGAAGAGGATTTCATTCACCACGATGGAGAGGGTTTAACGCCACGATCAGTTGGTAATGTTGTCGTCGTATATTCCGATAATTATGTTTACAGAGGTAAACACGTTGCGTTAGGCGAGAGAGCGAACTTAGATTTTCGTACGCGCGATAACACGGTTCAATTAACGTAAAGTTACTTAAAATTGGTGAGAAAATTTGTCTTGTAGTCGTTTCCCTCTCTCCTGTCTACGGTACGCTTCAAAACGTCACGAATTATGGGAATTGTGACGTCATTTTCGTGAAATTCTGCGATTAAAAATTTTCGCGAAACCTCGCTACCAGGAGAGCACGAAACTGTAGAGGTGGTACTGTTTCCCGGGTTCCTGGAACTCTGACGTCACTTCCAGGATTTCCGTGAATCGAAATGCTCGCGACGAAAGATTCAAGGGTATCTTTAACTTCTTTGGTTTGTTAACAAAGGTAACTCGAGTAACGATTAAAGGGTCTAGTTAACGAACACTGAGAATAATTCGAACTCTGCCTCGCTTATTGACACAAATACACATTTCGTTGTGTTAATTGCGAATCGTTTGCCAAAATATTCGCGAAACAATATTATACACGTGTGTCAACGCGAACGCGTACCATTCCCTTTCTAAAGGTTCGCGTCTGGATCAAGGGCTGATCCTTGTGGACGAGTGTTGCACGATGACTGGCGACTGAATGAAAAGAACACAGAGAGAAATAATCGTACGCGATAATCTTTACAAAGCAACGCTAAGAATGTCAACAGAATTTTGTGTACTTCACGTTCGAACGAGTTTGCATTCCGAGAGTAAAATTTAATTCATCCTTGCTACGGATGTTAGAGACCTTGCGTATTGATCGCACGGTTAACAAAATCGTACATCGAACGAAGAACCGGAGTTTCGATGAACGTAATATCGTGCAAGATCCTCTCGCGGAACTCGCGCGCAGAAGAAATTCAAACGGTCCCATCGGGTCCGTGATCCCACACGGGGTGGGGAGCGGACCGCGCCAAGGGGACCGGAGTGAGAGAGAGAGAGAAAGTGGGAGGGTGGGGGCAACAAAAATGATTCGAGTTCGAAGGACCGCGAGACTCGAACTTCTTACCCGAGTTCCCGCCAGTATTTACGATCGCGTCGACGAGGCATCGTCCAGAGGCGACGCAGGAACGAATAACGCGAGAACGAACGAGCAGAGGAGGAACAGGGTAAAAAAGGGTGGAATACAAGGTGACGAGGTGCGCCGGTTCGGATATCGAGAGGACAGGGGGAGCTTCGGTATCGTGGCGGAGAACGGTCACGAGAGAAAGAGAAAGAGAAAAAGTAGAGTAGAGAGAGAGAGGAGGAGAAAAGTATAAAAGAGAGAAAGAGAAAAGTATAGAAGAGAGAAAGAGAAAAGTAGAGTAGAGGGAAAGAGAAAAGTATAGAAGAGAGAAAGAGAAAAGTATAGAAGAGGGAAAGAGGAAAGTATAGAAGAGAGACAGAGAAAAGTATAGAAGAGAGAAAGAGAAAAAGTAGAGTAGAGAGAAAGAGAGAAGGAGAAAAGTAGCGTAGAGAGAAAGAGAAAAGTATAGAAGAGAGAGAAAGAAAAAGTATAGAAGAGAGAAAGAGAAAAGTATAGAAGAGAGAAAGAGAAAAGTATAGGAGAAAGAGAAAAGTATAGAAGAGAGAAAGAGAAAAAGTAGAGTAGAGAGAGAGAGAAGGAGAAAAGTAACATAGAGAGAAAGAGAAAAGTATAGAAGAGAGAAAGAGAAAAATATAGAAGAAAGAAAGAGAAAAGTATAGAAAAGAAAAAGAGAAGACTATAGAAGAGAGAAAGAGAAAAGTATAGAAGATACGGTGAAGACGCAAGGGAAGAACGAAGGAAAAGGTGTTGCGAGCTGGAGCGAAGAAAGAGGAACGACGAAGCGATGGAAAAGAGTGTGGAGGGGTTTGGAGGGGTTTGGAGGGGTTTGGGGGGGCATCCAGCAACGCAAAAAGGCGCGGACGATGCAGGAAGAATCGACGATCGAAGGAATCGTCGATCGACGAACCGAGCGCCGGGGATGGTTTACGAAAATTCTCGATCGTAACCGCGAGATCAAATTCCATCGGGACGGTCCTGGTGAGATTCAGCGCCCGATCATCGACCACAGGCTGCATTTCTTTTTCGTTCGGGTCCGGCTCTGATCGGATTTCGAGCTTCTTCGAAACTTCGCACGAGTATTCTCGCCCCGTACTCGGTGCTCGCAACGAACCCGCCGCACGATGGAGTTCGTTTGCGCGCGCACCGTGCCCGCTCGGCTACCGCTACCTGCTAATGGAAGAATAATTACGCGGTTTTCATCGGGTAATTAATGAGGCTTCCGCGTTCAACGTGGAATCTGCCCATTGTTAGTCCGTCGTAACGCACTCGAATCGGCTCGAGTCCACGCTGCGCCGCGCCGGGCTCGTTTCATTAATTCACTTTCGCGGAGGCCCTAACCGTTGACCAGAATCCGACCAGTCGAGTCGGTTACCCCGTTTAGAAGAATACCGAGTCTCGAGGGGATTTTAACGCGAAACGCGTCTTCTAACATTTTTTTTCTCATGTTTTTCTTCACGAAGATACTATAACCCATACTCTCTTTAACGAGAATATTTTTTTTGTGAATATTTGTGCTTCGACAAGCTTTGAATATTTTTTTTCTCTAAGAAGAAGGACCAACGTTTACGACCCCCTGAACGTATATTGCTCACAAAGTCAATTTAAAGCGACTCTCGTAATTCATGTTGGTCTACTTATCCGAAATAAAATAATTGAAAAGATTCTTTTTGGCTATGGTGGGTAGCAGAATTTGAAGCAATAAGTGTTCGTTGGAAAAAGAAGGAAACGTTTTTAAAAATTTGTCGAATGTTCGGTCCGATATTATAACTATCGCGTACCGGTATTACTTTCTATCGTTATTGCCAGGAATAATTATCGAAACGAAAGAAACTGAGAATTGAAATTGTGTTCACGGACGAGATTTGACACGCATCGTAACGCAAATTCTCTACGCGTCTTTATCGAATAAGTCGTTTGCGAAAGATTTTAAAGACATTAGTATCCATTATCTAGGCGAAGTCGAAGAAAATAGAGACTATTGTTATGTTGCGCACGAGGAACAATCACCGCATGCATACCTGTTGAAGGATTAGCTCGGTAAACACGGTCGCGAATGTTACACGCGTGAGACTAACGATCCATTGTTGACCGATGGTAGCGACGCGGTCGGTAGATCAAATGAATTGTTATGTTCTTTGTTATTAGTCGTCAATATGTATGCAATGCGTTGTCAAATGCAAAACAGTCGCAATTGATCGTGAAATAGCTTTCTGTCTCGTAAAGAAGTTGCCAGCCAAGCGAATAAAAATGATTTTTCGTAATTCTTTGTTGAATTCTTTTACCAATTTGTACGTCGTGTTGTCTCTCGCTGAACTTTGGAGGATGGTTCTATTTTTGAAATTTAAATTACACCGGTTGGAAAATATTCTCCGACTTTAATTAATTCGCGAGTGTTGCAAGTTTTGTAAAAATCGGTCTTGAAAATGGGCGTTCCCAATTAGATTTTCTTCTGCTCCGTGATTCTCAGCCACAATTTGCACTTAAATTGGCTGCTCGTTTTATAATTTTGAAACAAACAAAAGAAAACATTCGTCTCCTTAATTCCTTCGCGTTAACGTTGCATAATTCTGATAATCGAGTCTTGCTAAAGATTGTAATAATTTGCGTTAATTTGTTCCGAAATTTTTCCTTCGTTTGACCAGTTCTCGAAGGGTTAAACGACCTGTAAACGTCCACCATGAAAGTATCCACGAAGGAAACGGACGGCACTCGTATACTATTTTCGAGGCACGAATGCTTAATTAATACACCGTTGGAATTAATATCGTGTACTTATACCACTTTTGCCACGCTCCATTACTCGACGCATTTATGGAGTTATCTCCGCGATTAATCATCCTCCTGCAAATGCCGTACGATGCATAATTCATACACTCGTAACTTAGAAATTACCGAAGAACGTTGGCTCGACGTTCTTAGATACAATTATGGCATCAATGAGGAGATCGGTCGAGAATGGCCGCGAATGAAATTCTCGTTTGCGGTAGATGCTCGTACCATTTACGAATGTTTGTCATCTGGATGCCAATTGCAATCGTTGTCGATGAAAAAGTGTGAAAGTGACGCGAAATGTAAATACACGGTGCAAGTATTTTTAAATTATAATTCTTTCGAGAGGCGTTCAAAATACAAAAGAATCGCTAGGCACCGATGGTTGGCTTATTTTCAGAAAAAGATTATTCGAAATATTTCTTTTCTCACTTTTATCGAAATTCAATTGCGAGAACGTTGACTCGGTTGCATAATTTATGAAGAAATCGTATCTCCGCTTTCAAACGTATAATTTATGACCTACTTGCATCCTCGAGATGAATAGATCGGGCTCTAAACGTTCAGCCATTTATATCTGAAATACAACGCACATTTAACACAAAATGTGAGACCTTTTTCCATATTCGATTATTACTCGAAGTCTCCAAGTTCAAGGAGCGTTTCCACATTCTTTACATCTCTTTGTCCACGAAATAACGGCATTTTTCAAATATTCGATTTCATAACCGGATAGTCACTTAACAAAATATTCGTCATCGATTATCCGCCGATCGTTCAGCGTTAAGTTGCAAAACAGAGATTCCTCCTCCATTCCTTTCGCGTACGTTCTGTCACATTTTCACGAGCCTGTACCCCGTTCGACGAATAAAAATAAACAGTACCGTTGAAGAAGTTAAAAGATACCCTTCGATGGTCGTTGAACACGAGAAGTTTCGTAACGATCGATTGAGTGTTTAATTCGCGAATTCCCGAATGTACCCCTTTTTAGGCGCGTTTGAAGCGGAATCTCCGCTCGATCGGGGGAGAAAAAGTGGAAAAAAAAAAAAAAAAAAAAAAAAAAATAGAATTAACCCGTTTACGAAGTTTTCTCGCGTCCCTTTCATTCCTGTTCCGTTCTCTGTTCCGTCTTGTGGCCGCTCGGGCGGCGAATACGCGCAGGACAGGCACACGTGCAAGTTTTGCACGATGGACAAGAAAAGCACCGGCGTTATCTTCGAGGTGATCGAGGCGGACGTGCCGACACGTACGGCACGACGACATTTTTCGTGGTTGCGCGTTCGCCTGGTCCCCGATCGTCTCGTGGCCCCGCTACAGGTATCCGCGAACCCTCGCCGCGGATCTTTTGCCGAATTTTCGGGACGTGTAATCGAATCGTTGCACCGATTACCGTTTCTTGCGCGCGAAAAATTAACGCAAGAAACGCACAATCACCGCGCGTAACGAGACACCGTGAAATCAAGAAAGAATTTAACTCGAGAGATTTTTACACGGAATATTTCATCGATATTCTGACACTCTACGTACGAATATTTACAAAATACGAATTGTCGAAAAATGATTGTCGTCGAGTTCGAGACTGTTCATATTTAATTTTATGTATCGTCTACGGCGAAGAAGTAATATTAGTTGTAAATATTTGTATGTTTCCGCTTGCGATAAATGCAGGTGCAGGGAGGACAAGTACGAGAAACTTGTTTCAAATGTGGCTTCGTTTCACGTTATTGTATTTGTCTCGGCAAAGTTGTTTTAATTTTTTGGAGCGAATAAGAAACCGTACATATTACTTTAATTTATTATTTTACTCCCGGTTTTACACTGCATTTAAACGACAGTTTTGCTCCGTGGATAGAAAAAAAAATTATTGCCATTTCAATGAGATAGTTTTGTTTCGTTTCAAGCTATACGTTTAATGCGTCTGACAGGGTAATATCGGTCAAAAGGAACGAAAGAATACCGGTCGAGTAATCGGGATTTCTCGATCAGCACACCCGATCGGGAAAGATTTTTCAGATTACTCGACAATTTGTTTTTGTTTCTCGGTGTCGAGAAAGTGGATTAGAAAATCAGATAGAGGAAATTGGGACGGAGACAGTTTAAAAAACGTTTCATGATATATTAACGAAAATCATTCTGTACGATCTGCGAGTAAATTGTACAACATTCCTTATGGAACTCTGCAAGAAAACATAAAAAATGAATAACACTATGAAGCGTAAATTACGTCGTTCGATAGTTTTGTTTCTCCATTTACGAACCATGGAAAGAGAAACTGATCGTTATTACTTCGTAAGTGGGGAAATCCCGGTCGAAACTCATTTTTCGTTCCTTTTAACATTTCTTTCGAACGATTAACTTTGTGCATTC
The DNA here is from genome assembly GCF_051014685.1 of Ptiloglossa arizonensis. Classification (NCBI taxonomy): domain Eukaryota; kingdom Metazoa; phylum Arthropoda; class Insecta; order Hymenoptera; family Colletidae; genus Ptiloglossa; species Ptiloglossa arizonensis. The sequence goes on along the minus strand of NC_135053.1, from coordinate 10,973,273 downwards.
CATATTTTGCCAAGATGCAAAGAATACATTGAGCTATCATTCTGAAAAAATATTTAGTAATTCGATTGACAATTTCGGCTAATCTTGATTTAAAAGAACGAAAAGTACGAATTAAAAATAGAAGACTGAAAATTTCGAAAAATCTCAAAGACTTTGTAAGATAACTCTTTCATAGTTATCTAAAATCATCGAAGTCGAATCTTGAGAATTGGGACCACAAGTAAAGAAGATAAGGTCGACGTACAATTTTAAAGTTCTCTTTAAAAAAAATTCAAAATTCTACCACCGTACACTGTAGTTCATATCGGTAGAGAAACGAAACGCGAAACTGAACAAGAAGAATGGAAACGATGCAATAACAGGGTCAAGATTGCACATTTAATGCATCGTTTCGTATCTTGCGTGGAAATTTTTGAAACGATCAACGAATTATAGTTTACGAGATGGTAAATCGGCGGTAGGTTAACTGGGTGCAAAATTAACGTCGATTTAAAAAATATCGTTCGCGCGAGTGCTCGTTGAATGCACGCTCGACTCGCTACGAAATCGATGCAATACCTACCGCTGGTGATTGACTTTTAATCGGTTCTAATAACTGGTCATCAAAATAAGTTTCGCGAGAATGAAGCGGTAAAGTGGTTCGACGTTTATTTGCGATCGACATCTTTTACATTACCGTCATCACCGACACCACCGAGGATATTACGATCATCATCATCAGCATCATTCTCGTGATCATCATCATTATCAGAGAGGTCTTTCGCACGATTTATATATGCGTGTATAGCTGTCGATATCCTCTGGCGTTTTTCTTACAAATTGCGCAACGATCTAACAAAACTTTTCACTTTACGAGCGCGTTGAACTTGATCGCGTTCTCTCCGGATCGGTAACTTTGATTTGATAAACGATTCCAACCGAAACACACAACTATTCGTAAGAGACGATTGAAATATCTCGTCACTCCCTGTTTTAATTACTTGGTTGCTCTAATAAAGTGGAACCAGCATTGACCCGTTAGAAATCGTTTCAAAATTATTTTCTTTCGAATAAAATAAAATCCATCGTTCGTCTCGAACAATTTATTCGCCATAAAAACTCTCAACGTTTCGTCCTCATACTTTAGAACATCGAATACACTTATTAAAAGTTCCACAATTAAAATTTACTTTCAAATATAGTAGCCATTAGTTACAACATTACTATAATTGTGTTCCAACTGCACAACGGGAGATCAAATTATTCCAATAAAATTCACTTGAACCAATTTCCCTCTAAACTCGTTCTCTCGTTATTTTCCAAGATCCGCGATAAAAAAATACCTCAACATTCGGCTCTGGAATAATATTCGAAGATAAAACATAGAATTTGGAGAGAAATCCAAAGCCAAAAAAAAATGATGCTCCGAAAGAAACCAAGCCATCGGAACGACCAACATCGATTCTCCAGATCGTGACTTCCACCTCGCACTTCGGTGCTCGTGGAAACGATACATCGATAAAAATAATATCGAAACCGAGCTGAGACTTCCCTCGAGCGGTCTTTTGTGTTTCAACGATTGAACGCGGAGAGCCAAACGACGCTTTCGTTTCGAAGGAAGACGAAACGTAGCGATGAATTCTCGAGGAGCGTCTCGAGGTTGAAACGGCTACCAGACTCGCGAATCAGCGATCGGTTACAGGACGGTTGTAAATCGATCGTACTCCATTGCGTCGTTTCGTCAAATCGGGCAAGGAACGGGCGTCGTGCAACTAATGCAAGTAGTAATACTGTAAGAGCAGTCAGCTCTTCGCGACCGTGTTCCGGGAGCGGAGAAACCGAGGATGTTGGGTTCTCTGAACAATCAGAAACCTGTTTCCAGAGTGGTACCTCCGGCTGGATCCTCTTTCTCTCCATCCCTCTGTTTCGTTCGTTCTTTTCAAGTTCTCTCTCTCCCTTCCTCACCGGGAGGAGGTTAGATGAGGATCGCCGCGCGTTCATCAATCATCCATTGAAACGTAACCCATGGCGTTCCATAATTAACGACCCCGCCACGAACCACGAAGAGGTCCCACGCCCAAACGAAACCCGGCCTGTTCCGTGTATCCGCCGCGAAACACGCGTCGCGTTGACGCGACGACGCCGTGGAAACGAGCGTCCCTGACTTTTCTTCCCGTTGCTCGTAGAACGAACCCGGGGCCCCGTCTTCCTCGCTCGTGGAATTTTCAACAGTGAAATTCAAGGACTTCGCGTTACTTCGTTTCATCATTTTCGCGGCCGATCGCCCTTCGGCGATACGTGCAAATAATTGAAACGAACGACACGAGTTTTGAAATGGAAAACGACGCGTAAATTGTACTTGAATCGCGCAAGGAAATTCAGTTTTATTCTACAAAAATAACGTTATTCTGCTTTTTAGAATGTAATTTAGTTTTTATACTTTTCTTTTTCTGTAATTTAGTTTTTATATTTTTCTCTTTCTGTAATTTAGTTTTTATACTTTTCTTTTTCTGTAATTTAGTTTTTATATTTTTCTTTTTCTGTAATTTAGTTTTCATATTTGTAAATTATACGTATTATTAGTAAATGGTAATTTTGTTCGAATGAGACTGAAAAGAGCATAATAACTAATTGGAAGAATTTAACTTATCGTCTTCGTTGTCACTCTTAAAAATACAATTTGTACAGCCAAACTTGACACGACGATTTCTGATGGATCTTGCTAGCTAATCAATTTCGGACAAAGTCTGTACGATCACTGCGAATCGTTTCATAGTTTCATAACTATACATTTCTCACGTATGCGCGACACACTTGTGTATCGTACATCATAAAATTATCGAGTCCAAAAAATCACGATTGGTCGTGTTTCGCAAATAATTAAGCGTCCGTGGCAAAATCGAATCCAAACAGCTGTAAATGGAATCGTAATCGAAACCAAGAATCGACGCGGGCTTTCCTACGTGTCGTGAGAAACGAATCGGCGAAAGATTCACAGTCGTGCGAACTCGTGATATTTTATTCGAGTCCGGAACAGACTTACAATTTGTCAGGTAAAGAGAGAAAGAGAGAAGAGAGAAAGGGAGAGAGACGCGCTGGTTCGTTTACATCGTACAAAGCAAAGTTACACGTTCTTAAAAACGTACGAACAGATTCGACGCGGTTACGTTTCGCAAAGGAAATTGCTGTCACACTGGCAAAACGATACAAGAAATCTTTCCCTCTTAACCAGCCGTACGAGCTGTTTACAAGGCACCTTAAGCTGTTCCCATCGCGATTCACTCGAAAATAGAGCACATCGATAATTCGTGCACACGATGCTATTTAAAGCGGAACACGTAGACAGGAAAGCATAAGAGACCGTGGTACATTATATCGAGCTAGATTTACCACGATCGAGAACCGGCGAAGGGCCCCTCTTATACGCTCCAATCGCGGTCCACGCGACCAATTTAATTATCACAGCTTTCGATACATAACTTTACGTAGCCGTATCGATTGCAACCGTGAATAATTCGATACGACTTCCGGTGGCCGGCTGATCCCGCTATCGTTCGAAACGAAAGCGGTCAAACGTGAATTGCCGATGACAAATCATCGAGATACGCTTTATTGATCTACAATACCGTATTCAATTTTTCCTACGACTCTATCCGTTTGGGAAAAACGAGAGTCGTGGTTTTTCATTTCGAAATTAATTTATCGATCTTCCTATCGACACTGCGAGATCCGTACACGCTGTAATTGATAACATTTTCGTCGATGATAAATCGAGTAGAATAATACGAGAAAAGAAATTGTTTCGCTGTAATTTAGAATTCATATTCGTCAATTATACGTATTATTAATAAATGGTAATTTTGTTCGAACGAGACTGAAAAGAGCATAATAACTAATTGGAAAAATTTCACTTATCGTCTTCGTTGTCGCTCTTAAAAATACGATTTATATAGCCAAACTTGGCACAATGATTTCTAATGGATCTTGCTAGGTAATCGTTTTTGGTGTAATATATATTTCAGATAATATACAACGTGATCGATGGTTTTTCGACGAACTGGAACTTTGAGAGCAGTTTTTTGTATTTTCGTAACGCTCGAATCGACGGAGAAACGTTCTCCGGTTACGGATTATTTTATATTTCGCATTGTCGAAGAATTTAATTCGAATTGTGTAATTCTTGAGAGAAACTGGAATATAGAACGAGTTGGAACATTCGAGCGTACATGATCAAGAATTATTACCCGACGCTAACAAGGTAGATAACATTGGCTGCACGATCCACAGATTCTACTTAAATATTAATGGCACTCTGTGAGTAAATACAAGCGCTGCTGCAACTAGAACGACTATAGTTAGACCAACTGCAAATAGAATTATTGCAAACACAGCGACTGAAGGTAGAATTATTGCATATACAATTGATTGTGAATGGATCCACGGTAAATATTAGAACCGATGAACGCTCAGCTATTGAAAATACAACGACCTATATCGCAGATGAAGAGATTGTGTCCTTAAATAGAGGAACGGATTGGTTCGTTCGGGTCGAAGTATAAAATTCCGATGATCGTAACTCATTGGACGGATCGCGAGAAAAGTAACAATTATTGACAAATTTCGATCCAAAGACACGAACATCGTGAGTGGCTCAACGAAACGGTGGATTAAACACAGGTTTACTTAATAAAGGTATAACGCGCTTATTTCACGATGATCGAATTGCATCGATCGCATTTCGATCGATGAATAATATTTTCGACGGTCGTTGAAAGTTTCGTGAAAAATTCCATCGACGACAAATATTTTTCCAACGGGTAAAAGTAACTTCGAAGAATGGATATGCATCGTTCCAAAAATACAATTTGACAAAATATTCTTACGTATATTCCTAATGGAGTGAAAGCAAGTTCGTAGAATATAGTATGCATCACCTATGTACACCTAGTACACATTCTTAAAAAAAAAAAATATTCAAAAATTCTCGTACTGGTTCGAACCAGAAACAAAATTCTGAAAACTGCCAATAGAAACCATTGCGAGTTTCAATGCAACTAGTAAATATAAAATTAATCTAAATAAATCAAGCACACAATTGAATCTTTCGACTTCTTTCTATATTAATTTTATTACGTAGGATAATCGAACTAAACGGTGGAAATATTCGGTAAACGGATGAAATTATGCTTGCGCAATTGAATTAATTTTATGTAACAACGAGGATCGTGTATTCTCGACTAGGGATCAAATCGCTCCAAATGTAATTCCGGCGGGAAAAGTTTGAAACGTTCTGTTTAAAATTCATACGATTAAAGGGCCGTGTACCTTTCGTTCGAGTTCTAATTCGTATCGGATTGGGAAATCGAAGGGATTCCGGTACATTCACAAACGTGAAACGCATTGTCCGGTCTTCCTCGCCGCTCCTTTTTTCCTCTCGAGCCGCGATCTGTTAAACATTATCATCGTATACGGGACTCGAAGGGAAGGGGCGGCATATATTACGAAACCAGTAACAGACTAATGTCATGAAAACTGGCCAAACGGGTTAAAAACCGGCCGGCTGACCGTCCTGAACTAAACCGGCGCCAAGCTGGGCCCCGAACTTGTTGTTCTCGGAAAACGAAATCTCATTGGCATCGAATTACAAATTCCTTTAGCGCCGACGGCAGATGACCACGTCCGCCAATATTTCATTCGATCGTTCAATCGTTATCAATTTCCTCGAGTTTGTCGAGGAAATCGTTTCTCGTCGAACAGGGACCACATTTTTCTCTCTCGAAGTTCGTGGACTCCGATTCGAGACAACGAATTTTCAAATTTTTATCGACAGAGCAACAGATAGCTAAACTATAGAAACGTATCGATTCTTTGTTGGTTCTTATTCAAAAATATCGAGAGGTTTAGGAATTGAGCGTATTCAGACGTAACCGTTTTTATCGATATAATCGCGATCCCTTTAATTTGTGGCGCGAGGAACAGTTTTCAAACATTGTAAATCCGAATTAACAGAAGCAAAATTTCACTTCTGAGTAAACTTGTGAACCTAATAAAATTGTAAGGCGAAAGGAGAGAATTTTTGTACGATTCCCACGAAGTGAAGTATTTCATTTCTTTACAATCTTCTCTTAATTTCTCTCCGAAGAGTTAAAATCAATCCTCCAATTCTCTCTCGTATCCGATCTCGTCTATCGTTCTATTATTCACTTTCGCCCGAAAAAAATATTTCAACCCTCGTACAATATTTTTCAAAGAAACTAAAATTCGCTCGGGAAGAAATCGAGGTTTGGTGAACCTTAAAATGCTCACGTTAACGGTCGTGCCAATACGAATCTAATCGGGAAGGAATCGATTCGAGTTCCATCGTTGGAAAAAAATATTCGAAAATACCACGAGTCACTAGGATCTCGTCCACAAAGCGAGAAATTATCTCCGCACAAAGAGATACTCGCGCGGATCATCAATCCCCCCGATCGTGGAACCTAATCTTCCCCTCGATCCGGCGTCCTCGACATCCACTGTGAAACACAAAAAAGGATCGCGGCGTCTATTGGAGGAATCCTCAAAGCTTTACAACATCAATAGAATAGCGTAGACCGAGGAAGAGTCAGAAAGGAAGGTACTTGTGGCTTGAAGAGGTCGGGAAAATCGGGCGTTCGGATAAACGACGCGCATTGTGCTCCCCTCGGCCCGCGCCGCCCCGTAGAACTGACCGATATTTGGCCAGAGTCGGTCTAATAGGGCGGATTAAGGGTCCAGGATGTGGACCGAAGGGTGAACCTCCAGCCAGGACCGACTGCAGCGCAGGTGGCTGAAGAGAAACGACCGGAAGGAGAGAAAAGAAAAGACGGTTCCACTCCAAGGAAAGATCCAGGGGTGCTGAGGGAGAAAAGCGAAGAGGTTCTCGAAAGCTTCGTCCATTCCGGCTGACAATGCCCCACCCGTCTGATATCAGGAGTATTCCCTGACTAGATGTGTCCACATGAATATACTGGGTGCTCCGATGATTAATCGTCCCCCTTTGCCTTACGAGTGTCCCGGCCGGTTGAACGTTTCGGTAACTAGAGATTTAAATATAATGGGAATGAAAGCGGACACGCTGCACTGTGAGCGGAATAATGTTAGTAACGTAACGATGGTATTATTAGATAGAAATTTTTTATTCGACAATGTGGCAGAAATAGTTCTTACGAGCGAGTTTTGTTTGGTTCACTATGGTACTCTCGATGAGGATAATTTTGTACGTTTGGAAAGTCAATGACTTAGTTCATTTAATAAAGGTACTTTTTGTTCATTTTATGTGCGCAAAGCTCGATTATTCGAATATTTGTGTAAGACAGTTTGCTTTTCTTTAAATAATATTAGGCGATATTTGATGCTTGAAGTATTTCTTTTAAGCCATTTCTTTAGAGATCTTATCAGAGTTGTAGGATAGTATGTATGTATCTATGTCTGGTACACTTGAAACTTTTGTGTTGTCTGTCGAATTGAAAATTTTTTTCCTGTTATGCATCTCTGAGTGTTGAATATATGATTCTGTAAATTGAACTCGCTACTGACAAGTTCGCCATACTACGTACAAAAAAAATTTCTATTCAATTCTTCGTTTTACTTTTATTTTTTAAATCTAAAAATACTATTGAAGCTTGTAATTAAAGATTCCGGTCCTTCTTGATTATTTAAAAAAGTAATTTGTAAGCGACTAAGAACGACGTGCGAGAGAAAATATTTTTTATATTCTCATAACCCATTTATTACATTGTACAAAATATATATTTATCTTTCCACGTAATTGGGCGGGCGTAAAGTGCGAATCAATGTCGTGCGATTATTTGATGCGAACAACCTTAACGAAAGAAAATCGTTAAAAATTCCAATTCGTTTCGTATTTCTCGGTAATTCCGTTATTCGACAAACATCGTAATTCCTCGATTCATGAACGGATGTAAACGATCGCAACAGAGACTTGAAATTGCGTAAGAAAATTCGCGCACGTTCGCGTAATGATAATTCAATGACAGAAAGCGCGAAAAAATTGGAGACACGATCGCCACGATGATTTCGTGCCCGTTGAACTTTGCGGTCGGTTGGATGATTAAACGCGGAACATTTTACGAGCAAATACGGTGGCACACCCAGTGTGCAACCGAGCGGGCACAAGTATCGGAGAAGTCAAAGCCCGCGGGTATTATTCCGCAAATCGGTTGTAAGATGTTTGAAGAAACGATTGTTTCGAATCGATCCTCGCCGGAGGTTCGAGTGTCGAAATGAAACTCTCGACGTCTGATCGAGACTCCATCGAGAAGCACCGCCTCATCGGTCCTTTCAAGCCCCTTCACAATAGTATAATAGAGCCCATTCAAGTTAAAAAGGTTCTTCACTATTCTTACGCGATTCCGCTTTAAGTCTTACGTGACTCGGTTTGAATACTTACTCGACGCGCCTCGTCTCTCTCTCTCTCTCTCTCTCTCGTTCGCTCTTTTTTTTTCAAGCCGACAATTTAGAAAAGAAAGCGCTCCGTTCTCGCTTTTCACTTTCTGCCGGTTTCGTTCGACAGAGTTTCGACGTTACCACCGAACGAATAAACATCGAGTCACGGAACAACGTGCACGGTCTGCTGTTTTAATACAGATCTCAAGCAGCGAGCCAGAACTGGGAACGCGCTTTTTTTTAACGAGTCGCACCTTGAACCGTGAACCTCGAGAGCCTGTTCAAGAAGCTACCCCATTTTCGACGCGTGCACTGGTCGAGGAGACGATGTTTCGTAACGAAACTTGTAAGTCGAGAACGTGGAACGTGGGTCGTAGACTCCTCGTCTTCGAGACAACGCGAGGAGTGCATAATTAACGGACTGGTAGAAGTTTTCATAATTAATTAACCCGTAGCAATTATCGAATATCTATTTACACGGTGAAGCACGTTTGAGACTTATAATTGTTGAATATCTTACGTAAAAAGTGAATTGCGTTTCTTATTAATTATTGTATTAATTTTAAAGTCGTTTCAGTATACAATCGTTTCGAGCAGTGTACAATGCTGTAACTAGCATTTCCACGTATTGTATTCTTGAAAGTAACCGAATATAATTAATTATCGAATATCTATTTACACGATGAAGCACGTTTGAGACTTATAATTGTTGAATATCTTACGTAAAAAGTGAATTGCGTTTCTTATTAATTATTGTATTAATTTTAAAGTCGTTTCAGTATACAATCGTTTCGAGCAGTGGACAATGCTGTAACTAGCATTTCCACATATTGTACTTTTGAAAGTAACCGAATATAATTAATTATCGAATATCTATTTACACGATGAAGCACGTTAGAGACTTATAATTGTTGAATATCTTACGTAAAAAGTGAATTGCGTTTCTTATTAATTATTGTATTAATTTTAAAGTCGTTTCAGTATACAATCGTTTCGAGCAGTGTACAATGCTGTAACTAGCGTTTCCACGTATTGTATTATTGAAAGTAACCGTTGAATTCCTTCTACAGAGTAGTCTCGGTGTGTAATTATTTTCAGCAGCCGTACTATCGCGATTAATTGTTCCACTTATCGTTTCTTCCCGAGTAAGAGAAATCGTTAAATTCCCTGTACAAAGTTACTTCGGCGAGCGGTAATTATTTCGCGTTGCGGAGTGATAATATTGTAATTAATAGTTCCACGTACAGTGTCTTCGAAAGTAAGATAAATCGTGGAGTACCTTGTATAAAGTCATTTCAGTGGCCGGTAATCGTTTTGGGCAGCGTATAACGTTGCGACTAGCATTTCCACGTATCGTGACTTCGAAAGTACCACAAACCGCCGGGTTCTCTATATAAAGTCATTTCAGTGGGTGATGATCGTTTCGAGCACCGCATAATGTCGTGGCTAGCATTTCCACGTACCGTGTCTTCGGTGGTAAGACAAACTGTTGCATACCTTATATAAGGATACCTTGCGTAATCGTTTCGCGCGGCGTATAATGTTGCGAGCGCCATTTCCACGTATCGTTTCACCGAAACTACGATAATTTCCAATATAAAGCGAAACGCGGGCGTAAGTAAGTTGTTGACCCGCGGGCGAAACGAAGCAAACTGCTTGAACTTTTCGCGAAGTAGACCAACGATACGGAGACTATCAAGATGAAACACGATCCCACGCACGAGCTTCAAAGGAGAAACCACCATTCTTCTAAGTACGCGTCTACAATGCAGCCGCGTGATCAACGACTCGCAAACCTTTACGAGCAAAAAGCATACGCGCAGCACGTCAGCCTACCGGAACGTATCGTAGCGAAGTTGCAAACCTATTCGCTGTTACCCGTCATTGTCGTGACGTTCTATCGATAAACGTGACTCATAGTTTTTCGAGAAGCTGGACGAGCTTCCGTACGATAATCCATCGCGACGAATAAACCTGGGAAGTTCGTTTTTAAACTGAACGCGCGAATACGTACGTGTACACGGCGTCGATAAGAAACGTATCGTCCGATGAAAAATGGAACACCGAAAGAGGTAACAAATTGAAAGACTGCGACGCAACCGAGTCGACGGAAGTGGTCTGTCTTTGCCACGCACCTGGCGTATACCTCTCGAGTTCATCTTTTTGCGAAATACGGCAGATACTTTCGTAATTGCAGATCGGTCAACCATTTATCCGGCAAGCGTACAATAAAAACGTAATAAATAGCCCGGTTCTTATCGTTGATAGGTGGTTGACGCCAAGGTGGTAAAAATGGTGCGAAAGATGACTATCGTAACCGAACAAATTACATTTAAATACATACTATTTCTTTACGTAATCGTACTTTTATCCTGGAGTAAGATACGATCGAGGTCAGGTTGTAAAAACAGCTTTTGCTGAACCTCGCCCAATCGCCATATATCTTGCCTTCGTTTCTTTTTTCTTTTTTTTTTTTTCGTCTCGTATCGTTACGTCGAATAAAAGAAATAAATAACGAAAATAGACGAGAGAAGGTACTACATTCTCTTCCGGAATTCGAATAAAAATTACACGCGAACATAAGGATCGGTCGTTGCGCAAATGTATACTGTAGATTCGATACACCCCGTTTCGGTCTACGCAAACGTTCGATACACTCCGGTAATGGAAACGAAAGATTCAATTAATCCACGGTGAACGGATATTTAACGTCCACGTAGCACGAATCTACTATTCTCGAGAAATTTGAGAATATATTACATCGAAGGTAGCGTCGAACATTTAATGTCTTTTAAATGTATCAGACTTCCATGTTCTTCGCCTTTTACGTCTCTTTTATCGTACTTCATTCCGCGGAGTCTCGCTTAATATATCCGTTCGAGAAGCTTTCGAGCTGACAATAAAGATATCGAACTCTTACGTTTCAAGGGGACGATTGCTTCGGTATTCATTCACGATAAAAGCGCTCTTTCGTTTCTTAAACGTTTCCGTGGTTGAAATTATTTCGACGCAACGAACACAGCAGCGCCCTGAGAGATATTCATCTTCGCGTCGAATGATTCTCGATCGATCTGCTCGATGATTCGAACGTTGAGTCGATGTAACGTACAGGGTGGTTCGAAAGGAGAAACATTTGTAAACGATACACGGTACTCGCAAAAATTAGTCGAGAAACGTTCGGTTTACAAATCGAGGTCGTTGCTCAAGGTCGTGGATAAATTATCCTCGTCCTATCGTTTGGCTTTCTCGCCATTTGTAAAATTTGTGGGTGTGAACCTCGGATAACTATAATTTATCGCCCTGACGTTACACAATCGCAAAAGTAACGAAAAATGATGCGAAAAGCTATAGAAAGATAAAAGCAAGAGAGACGATAATGAAGTTTTACGCAACTAGTGATCATTTTTCTAACTAATAAATAATGGGTGACAAATAAATACGGTCGGATTACCTACGTTACCAATTGCAACAAACACTATTATATATTACTCGTAGTTGATTTACGATGTTATTTTAATCAATTACGTTCGTGTAGTTTAGTTAGGGTAATTATTTACATTAAGAGCGACCTCACCGATTTTTTTGACCTTGAGATATATCAAGGTCAATATTTTGAACAACTTTCCTATATATATGCAACTGCCACTCAACTTTAATTTTCGAGATACTCGCGAAAATATATCCGATACTCGATGTATATTTTTCTGCTTATAACAGGAGTGTTATTAATCTGAATCGAGTCTCTCGTGCCTGGCGGGAAACCAGAGCAAGCATTCCATGATACGGGACTCGTAAAGAACATTACGTTGGCTATTTAGCGGAATTTCTGTTTCAAAGGCAATACGATTCCGATGGTCGAGTAATTGGCGTCTTTAATATTACGACTGAAATACTTCCAATTTCAAGTAACGATAGTACAATACAAAGCCAGATATGAACCGTAATTGTCTTATTATTTATTACGTAAACTCTCACGGCTGTTGTATACACCGACAAGAAAAACAGATCGGAGCGAGTTCGGTCTAGATTTTCCAAAGATACCGTGTGTTCTTGTTTTTCAAACTTCGAACACGATTTTTCTTCGAGAAATCTCACCTGAACACACTCCGATACGTCTTGAGGGATTCTGAAATTTCGAAAATCTAGTACGTATAACAGTGTCGTACGTATGAAAATATTTGTCCAAATATCTGGACAACTCAAGACCAACCGACGATAAAATTACTCAAGGTCATTGAAAGCAACGAGATCGCCGCTAATGCGAATAATTCCCTCGGTATCGTACACGCTACCGGAGTTTTCGTTCTTTTTACAGACAGTTCCGCGCGCTAAATATATCCCAGCAATAACAAAACAAAGAACAACGGTTCTCCTTTTACAAACTTTCACCGAGACTATCTCTCCGGGTGCTCTATCAACTCGACCCACTCGTTCTTATCCGAACTCCCGTTCCAAAACTTCCTACTGGCGACACGCTAACTGTTCTTCAGACCTCTTACCCCCACGCACAGGTGCAAAATCACGCGCACACACACTAACCAGCCGTCACTTAGCTACTTTTACACGCGTTTGGGTTTATCCCTGAACATTGTAGTCGTTCTGGAAAAATTCCCTCGCTCCTATCGTACACCATTACCTGTGTTGAACGTTCTTTCTCGAGCAACGAACAGTTACAAAAACACGCTCGTATTTATTTTTTTTATTACACAGGGTGTCGTGGGAAGAAACCGCGCAACTTCACCGGTACGTTTAGTGGGTCACTCTAGTTGAAAGAAAGTCACGCACATCGTTGAATTTCGATCCAATCGTTTCTCATTCGTTTGAGAAAATTCTAAACGTACGCGATGAAAATATTGGGTTGTTCGGAGAGTCATTTCGTTGTATTTTTGGTGACAATGAAACACGATTTTTTTAGAGCGTATAAACATTTTGTTAAATTATGTATTCTCCATTTTGGAAAACATTTTTCGTCTTTCTTGGTGAAAATGAAACACGATTTTTTTAGACTGTATAATTTCTTAAACAAATACCGTATCGGCCTATTCCAAAATTTACGCGACATCACAAGTCACTGAACTGAAATTAACAGTTCGAAGTTTGGAATCGAACCGAGTGTTGCGAACAATCTCGCCCTTGCCTCGCATTTAGCGCGATTCTAGTAAAAGAAACCAACGATTATCTCGAAAACGAATCGACCAAGACTCATAGTGCATACGATCGTTTCCTTTGAGAATGTTACTCGATTTCTCCAAAAACACCTTACGAATCCGTACAATTACACATATACCGAAAACTAGTCCCTACGAAGAGAACTAGTCCCTGCTAAATTATTGATAAATCAAATTTCGATACCGTTCGCGATACCGATCGCTCTAAAATACCAACAAGAAAAGTTTACCTTCTCTCGAATAGGAAATAATTACACACACGTATTGATCAATGGACAAAAAGAATCACCCAAACGTTACGAAGATACTCGTGACGTGAACGCAAGGTCGGTCATGAATTAATTTAATTGATTAAAAAGTACGATCGCGGCTATAGAATCGATTATTCCCCTTCTCCTCGTTCCCGAAGATGAATACATCATCCACACGCGCGATCGCGCATCGAACGCGTACAAGTGTCTCGCGCGTTGCGTCCCTGGCGTGCCTTGAAGAGATAAAAATGCGTTTCGTAACCCTCATCCGGGATTTTCTATTGCGAGAAACATCCATTAAAACGACGGCCATTGTATCGAACAATGTCAGTTCCCGTTTATACGTCCGACGAACACGCGGGGAACAGAGGACGAGTGGCCGCAAACATCCCAACCGGCGCGTTCGAGCACGACGCATAAGCAGGTAGCGTACAGGAAAAGAGGAACGCCGATCGGGGGAAAACAGGGTTGTGGGGGGAGAGAAGTGGGGAGACGAACGAGTCGACGAGGGAAGAGAGGCGAGCAAGTGGCCCGATACATGGGACCCCTTCCCGATCGATTAATATCAATGCAATAAACGTCAGTGAGCGGCGAGGGGATGATGGTTGGCCCGTTGCTGGCGCAGAAAAATACGCGCCTCTTTATTTCGCGAAAACACGCAACGCGACCTCCGTTACACACCCCGTGTAACCTTCTGGCGGTGAATCGGGTGACCGAGCCCTCTCCTTCGAACGAGGAGGGGCAAAGGGGTTAAAAGGGCGTCGATGTTTCACCGAGTTTATTCTCCCGTGGCGGCCCTTCCGAAACAACGGAATATTAATGGCGAGACGCTGCGGAATATGTATGTATAGGTAGGCACGAAAATATATCAGCTAGTTTCGGGAAAGTGGCGCGTGAAAAATTACCCCTGGTTTCGAGCCACGACCGATGTAACCCCCGGAGTTTCGAGAGACGCGAAACGTTACTTTTTCGGCGATACGTAGCCTGAGTACGTTGTTCGGGGGAGTGTGAGAAATAGATTGAAGGAGTTTGTTTCGAAAATTGTGACCGTGAGTATTTGTAATTACTTGTTGGATTAGAATTAAGTTTGGAATTGTGGTATTATTTTTTTCATTGAATGGAAGAGTACTCGCGATGGTAATTGTAGAATGGAATATTTCACAAGGAACAAATAAAAAGTTGTCCAAAGGAATAAACATTGCGATTAAATTGCTATGCATTCGTTTCGTTCGTCTTTCGTGCCAATCAAGCTACAATCGTCTCTGGGGGGAAGTTTCCAACCTCCAGAAACAATCAAAATGTTGATCCAAATGCAAGTTACTCGTCGGAAACAAATTAGAATCTGAACCACAATATTAGAAATATCCCAATAAACGAATAATACTTTTCACCTACTTTCATTTCGATAAAATTCTTCTCGTCCCTAGGAAGGATTTCACTCTCTAAAAATAGGAAGAATTGTGACGCAGATCAAAATTACTCTTCGAATACAAATAAAACCGTGAATAATAATATCAAAAGTTTCCCAACGAGCGTACAATATTTTTCAATTTTCTTTCTACCGAATAAAATTTCGCCCATCTCTCAGAGGGAGGAGGTCTCAAACTCCTCAATGGTGAACGAGTAAGCGGTTAACAGGCATCGATGTCTCCTCGTGACTCGATTTTTTCGTACCTTTCCAAAGCACGAGAGCTGCACACGCACGTGAATCGCACACGAGCATGGAAACGTGAATACAGTCTCCCAAAGGGTATCGATGGCGCGTCAATGGGACCTCAATCTTTTCTTTATTTTTGAACGATAACGAAAAGGGTTCCTAGGGGTTACCAAGGACCAGGTAAAGGTCATTGTGGAACGATCGCGTCTCGACAAAGATCGATTCCATAGGTGTCGTTCCGTCGATCCTCGACTCGACGCGTTTTAGCGAGGGCTTGCCAGGACACGCGGTTAAAGGCTGATTTCTAGGCTGGAATGACGCACGATGAAACAACGACGCGAGGACGTGGTGGGGCGAAATAATAAAGGCCGCCCGAACGATGGAAAACGACGGAAAATGAAAGCCTCCGAGGAATATAAATCAGCTCGGGAACAGGCGCGAGGATGCGCACGAAGGCTGGACGCATCTCGCGGTTGGCAGCGACATAAGCGCGCAACCGGTGCCGCGACGCCGGGTGCATCGTCAATTCGGTGGATTTATGGAGTCAGGTTCGTGGTATTGGTGGACTGCAATCGGTACACGTCGGTTTCTTTTAGCTGAATAATTCCGTGAATTATAAGATAGCGATCTCTACAGCTACTGGGAATCGTGATACGATTCGAATTATCTGTTACTGTTCGAGTCCAACCTTTTATACGTAACTATGATTTTACGTTTTACTTGAATCGAGTCTTTTAGAATCGGTCTATTTTTTTAAGTAGATACGGTATTTTTTAATGTATCGAATGGACAAGTGCCTCGAGACTGTACAAATTCAATTTTATTTACGTGGAGACTTCAGCTTTGAAGATCCAGGGTTATACAGATGATTGTTGCCTAATATGTTTTCCTGTCTATCGATTCGATCAGAAACCCTTTCGTAAAGAATATATTGTATACAAGAGGGTTCATTGAACCTTTCTAATTTTTTTTATTTATATTCTTGGAGATATCAAAGTGACTTTGAATTTTTAAACTAAATTAATTCCATGTTACAGAACGATACGAATTGCACGAGGAATTGAAAAGATCGAAATTTGTATCTGTATATGTGTAACATTACTAATTAAACTTGATATTTTTAGAGCCGGATGATGTCGCTTGGAGTGATATACACCTTGTGGGACAATCACCCTAAGAGATCATACCAAAGTAGATATGGTTTCGCTGTTGTCCCAGGAAAAGACTCTAAGATCACCTTTTACAAATCACAAATTAAGCGATGATCAGTATTTCCTTAGCGAATTGTGTCTCGAAGCAATTAAGCTATTGAGCTAACGATATTGTGTTCGTTCAATATTCAGTCAGTTAGTGGTACCCTGTGGCAATTAGCCCCAGCGGTCAATATTAGCGAGGACTAAGGTTAATATCGCCCGAAGTAATCAAGTTTCAGCAAAGTGATATTCCGCCAGCTTTTGCTCTTAGCATCTCATTTAACGAAAGTAATGAACTTTTGGTAAAACGGTTATTAATTACTATTAAATCGGGTAAGACACCTTGAGGCAATTAGACTTCAACGATTTAACACTTAATCAACCAAGTTGCAGGAAATAATGAGAACGAACATCGTGATGGATTACATAGGTGTACCAGGTTAACAATGATTATTAGCTAGCTGTCTGTTCCGTAATAAGTGTGGTAATTGAGATACAAGATTCCTAGATTATTTCCAACGATCCTCTGATTTGTTCGGACGGTACAATTGTGTCGAGTTTGGACAATAATGATAAATGCGATAATAATTGCAGTAAGTGTCTTAAAAAATAAAAATTTTACGAAAAGACGTTTCAGATAAAAGTTACATATATTCTCACGTAGAATAGTAGCGAGAAATAAAAGACTATGAGTTTATGAAAAGAAAATCAACCTCGAAATGAATCTCTCAAAATCATGAGACACGAATAATCTTTTGTTTTTACAATTAGTTTTCTACGAAATATTTCGTCCTGTAGAGATAAAATCGACATACCTGGAAGGAGCAATGACAAATAGAAAATTCAAAAGGTGACCAGATTCCTAAATTATCCATTCGTGCAAAATGTTCAACCCTTCTATCCCGGTACAATTACAGTCTCGATGTCGGTGTACGACAAAGTCACCCTCCCGTTTTAAATATTTATTATTAGTCATTTATCATCCAACCGGTCGTGTTACAAATGTTAACAACGTACTGTTAACGACGTACAAGCTCCAGAACACGATTGCCGGGAATTTAGAAACAGCTTTAATTAGATTAACAGTTTCAATTAGCGCACGGCAATGTTAACAGCACTCGGCTACTTTCAGGATACTCGTCCCGAATAGATTTTTAATCGACAGACAGCTACGTTAATTCAATCGCCTTTTAATCGAATTCCTCGGATACCTGTCTCACGGTTGGCATGCTTTGATCGAATATAAAATTTCCCGCCGGCAAATACAGGTTTTCCAATCACGGTGGACAACGTTCACCCGATGTTCTGTGATCTGTCACCGATGCGTTAGGGTGCGTCCAGACTTGAACCGAACCACCTAAAGTCTCGTTTCGATTCGCTAAACACATTTGCATCGCGATAGATCGATCTTCGTTGCTTTTACGGTTCAGATGAACTAAACACCTTCGTCGTCAAAAATATAAAATTACATGCAAATGTACGCGTTAGAATTTTTCATCGACGCGTAAAAAAAAATTCGTACAAAGCATGAATTATCACGATCGTTAATTTTGTAATTTTAGAATCAGACCTAGTTTTAAACACGATGCTAATGTATGCTACGATAAATTTTAAATACAATTTTCAACAATATTGAAAACGATATTCAGTCTCGTTGACCGTGTAACCTAAGAGTCTAGTTCTTCAATAACGACACGCATAAGCGGAAGTGTGGCTTTAGACAGCTCGACGCTCGACCAAAGTCTGAACGCACCCTTACGCGTTTCGTTTTGTCGCGACGTGTCACCGTCGAATTCCCTAACAAACTTTGTCAATTACGTCCGACTGTAAACTGTCAGTTGCGTGTACCCATCTTAATTGAACGGGCTCGCTCGATACGGATAGATTTATGTCGTAAATAACGGCAGAGCGCAAAACCCGAATCACGTATTGCGTTGCCTGCCAATAACTTATATACGCGGCAATTTTAATCTCCGATCTAACAACGCGTTACAAATTCGAACACGATCTTGAGAAACCACGACTCGATCCAACAGCGATTGGATATTATCATGGAACCTTGTCCAAGCTGTTCTACGATTAACTCTTTAACCACTCGGCTCGAGGGTAGTAATATCATTCTAGACACTCGAATTCAAAAAAACATTATATAAACTTCATGGTCCTCGTGGAGAATTCTCCATGATTTCTTACTTCTTTGCTCAATTTTCGCGTACACATATTCATATTTAATTATTAAAAAATAAATCGTGTAATTAATATTGCGATACTTCTCGCAACCGGTTAATTCAACGCTAGGGTACTTCTCCCAACCAATTGTTTCGGTACAGATATATTTCTCGCTACCGATCGATTTGACGTAGAAGTATACTTCTGAATTTTATTTCTCGCTACTATAGTATTCCACGTAAGAATATATCTGTAACTTTGATCCGGAACATCTTTTCGTAAAATTTGTATTCTTTAAGACACTTGTAATTATCATTGCACAGAAGTACTCCTGCTACCAATTAATTCGGTAGAGAGTACTTTTCGCTGCCGTTCGATTCTATAGGTTTCCAATTTATCAAGACTCTTGGAGCCACGAGCACCGTTCGTGTGCGAGTCGAAACACGGCAACGAATCGATCGGTGACTCTCTCGTGTAGACTGCTCATCGCGGGGGTACCCGAAGCCCCGATCGCGCGTCTCTTCGCGGCAACGATCATGATTAATCGGGCAATAAAACCTCTCTGTGGTACAAGACACCGGACACGCCAACCGTACGCTCGCGAGCCAGTGGCCCCGCGAGCGACGATTTGCATTTCCACGCGCAGGTTTTCTTTCCACTGTGCGACAGTCGCTTATCAATTAAAACGCTCTTAACGCGCTCGTAAAGCACCGTGCCCGGACAACGGCCAACATCCAACGAACGTTGGGTATATATCGAGGCAACCGTCTCCTAATGTCGTCGAACGACGTCGTTCGATCGGCGCAATTAATGCGGCTGGCTTTAATTATCCCCTTCTAGCGTTCGGAGAAACAGAGAGGCATGAGAGAGGGAGAGAGACGGAGTGACAGCGGGAGGAAAGGAGACTGAGGGATAGAGAGAAAAAGAGACGGAGGGATAGAGGGGAATAGAAGTACGGGGGGACGGGGGACAAAGGGGGACAGAGAGAGTTGGAGAGAGTTAGAGAGAGTTGGAGAGAGAGACAGAGAAGGATAGAGAAAGATAGAGAGAGTTAGAGAGAGCTAAAGAGAACTAGACAGAGAAAGACAGAGAAAGACAGAGAAGGATAGCGAAGGATAAAGAGAGCTAGAGAGAGCTAGAGAGAGCTAGAGAGAACTAGAGAGAGTTAAAGAGAAGTAGAGAAAGTTAGAGAGAGCTAAAGAGAGCTAGAGAGAGCTAGAGAGAGCTAGAGAGAATTGGAGAGAGCTAGAGACAGCTAGAGAGAATTGGAGAGAGCTAGAGAGAATTGGAGAGATCTAGAGAGATATAGAGAGAGCTAGAGAGAGTTGGAGAGAGCTAGAGAGATATAGAGAGAGCAAGAAAGAGCTAGACAGAGTTAGAGAAAGCTAGAAAGAGCTAAACAGAACTAAACAGAGAGAGACAGAGAAGGATAGAGAAAGATAAAGAGAGCTAGAGAGAGCTAGAGAGAACTGAAGAAAACTAGAGAGAGCTAGAGAGAGCTAGAGAGATATAGAGAGAGCCAGACAGAACTAGACAGAGCTAGAAAGAGCTAGACAGAGCTAGAGAGAGCTAAAGAGAACTAGAGCGAGCCAGAGAGAACTAGAGAGAACTAGAGAAAGTTAAATAGAGCTAGATAGAGCTAGAGAGAGCTAGAGTTAGCTAGAGTTAGCTAGAAAAAGCTAGAATGAGCTGGAAAAAGCTAGAGTAAGCTAGAAGAAGCTAGAGTGAGCTAGAAAAAGCTAGAGAGAAACAGAGAGAGACAGAGAAAAATAGAGAAAGATAAAGAGGGCTAAAGAGAGCTGAAAAGATACAGAGGAGGATAGAGAAAAATAGAGAGAGTTAGAGAGACACGGATAGAGATAGAGACATAGAGAAACAGGGAGAGACAGAGAGAAAGCGAAAGAGTTCGGGGCTGGCGCAGGCGTGTAAATAAAGAGGTTTATTTATACGCGTGCAATTAACCGGCGCACAGATCGGGACCGAGTCGCAGATGCATCAAGTAGCTACTTATCCACGCCGCGACTGCGTCCAGCGATAGCGTTAATAGCGGAGCGTGTACAGCCGAATCGTCGTTTATGGGGCGACGTTATCCAGAAAATAGGGCGTCTGCTTTATCGGGGCGAACGTTTTGCCACGTTTTCGGTTTCGTCGCGGCTCACCGTATCGGTGGGGACAGATAAAACCGGGGACGCGGCGCGTCGGAGAAATAATGTCGTCGTCGTCGGTGCCGATCGGTTCTCGAAGCGTTTTGAAAGGGGAAGCGTGTTCGTCGGTATCGAGGCATTTAAGCGCGTTGATAAGCAACGTCGATACACTCGCGGCAGAGAAACTCTCGAGGAAACCCTTACCACTCGACTGGACGCGTTCGTTCGTATCGGATGGGATTGATCGATCTTCGCTAAGGATTTCACCGGTTTCGAGATTTTACAAACTTTATAGAGACGCGACGATTTATCGCGCGATGACTCGATACGACGAGCTGTACCAACTTGCACGTCCTCTTTCACGTCGAAAAGTATCCAAGTTGAGTCACGGACGACTTCTACGTGCTTTCTGACCGTGATCATCGGGTTCTGAAGGCGATGGTGGGACGAAAGTATATTTAAAAGCGATCACTGTTAGAATTATTGGAAATATTAATCATCGTTCCATAAGTTTCTAAAATTTGTAAGCTCACATGAGAAATTATAAAAGCAGATGAGAAAGTTATTTAAAGAGCAGATGGAACGATAACTGCACGGAGCGAAATATTTACAATCGTCGAATGATTCTAACTTTTAAATAAATGCAAACTTTCAACGCTACTTTAATCAACCTTCTTGTGGCAATTTTGAAAATCTCAACAAGCTACGGAAGAGAAGTTTTCGTGTGCTCGGAGACAGAAACAAAGCAGGTGGCGTTTCGATGAAAAACGAGGAACAAGTGAATATCGTCTGTGAACGGTTCTTTGGCTTCCTGAGCTTCTTCGGATAATTAGTTAATAGGTAGAAGAGCTCGCGATACGACGACAAGCTCACGAGGGTTCGACTTGTACGAAAATTGTTAACCTTATCTCCAACTGTTTCATTCTACGTACAAATAAATACTTGGTCTTTAACTCGTTGGACTCGTCGATAAAAAATTCCAAAGTTATACCCGAAAGAGTCAAAGGTGACCTCGAAAACTTACGTAAAATAAAGACACGAAAAGAATGAAATCACCTCGAAATTTTGTTCTTCGTACAAAAATTGAATCGATCGAGTAGATTCATCCTGTCCGCGTATAAATCAAACTCCACAAACTGCAACTGGACACTCATTCCACAACGTACGTACACCGAACCGTGTTATCAAAAACTACCGCTCGAAACTGCATCTGAAACGAGTGTGAACCAATTAAGTCTCCTCTTCTCTATAGTCTATTCTCGATACGAATAAAAACCCTCGTTCCGACTTCTCCGTAGAACACGTCGCGACGTTACCCGCATATCGAAACTGCGATACATTCGCAAATCGTAACGGTAGTCTGATATCGCGAAAGCCCGAGAACTAAAAAGAAAAACGAAAAAAAAAAACGCGTGTACCGGTCGACGTTCCCGAGCGGAATTCCACGATATTTCCGTGTATTTTTCGTCCGCGTGGCGTGGCTCGGGCGCTTTCATCGGGCGTTACGACGCCTTTCAGCCGCGAGACAGGTGGTAAAACAGGCGAGTAACAAGAGGGAAATAGTATCCGCTATCGATTACACCGGTGGCGGCTCAAGAGCTCGATTTTCCCGAACGGGCGACGCACGATTTCACGGGCGTTAACTCGAATCGGAGCGAACCGTCGATGGGCGCTCGATCGCGACAAGATAAATGACCGTGTGTCCGGTCGACCAGCAAACCGGCACTATTCTCCCAATTATGTGGGGTCTCCATCGACCCCCAGTGTCCACCTGTCGCCGGGAACAGCGTGATTGATGGACCACACGCGAGCGGTACGTGCCTCGGCGACGGTTCCCGCTCTCGATTCTTCCTCCCTTCTTCGTACGCCACCAGGTTGAAATTTCGCGGCGGCGGCGGCGGCGGTGGCGGCGGTGATGGCGATGGCGGCGTCGGGGCCCGCGTGACGCTTTAATTGTCTTAATGCCCAAGGCTGTTGAACGCCGCGGTCGCTTTGACGGCACCTGCGCGACACCGACAACGCGAATCGCGGTCAGATTCTAGCGAACCTTCGAGCCTCTTCCCGCGAACCTTTTGCGCTCGGGCCGCAAAGTAACGCTCCCAGCATCCAGCTCGCGTTGTACGTGACGCGATGCGTTGGATTCTGCTTACGAGGCTCGTTCCCTGCCACCGCGGAACGGAACGGATGCCTTCTTCGAACATCTCGACGGGAATTAAAATCGACGAGAAAACGTGTCTTTCTTGGGATCGAATTTTACACTACGGGCCAACGTAGCCTCTGTGTCGGGGATTTTTTTTTTTTTGGAGAAGGATTCTACGAGTGGACGTGGACGAGATAAATAATGCCTAATTTTGAATTATTCTTCTGAATTTCAACGCCCATTACGAAGAAGAATAATGGAGAGATAGAGAGTTAGCGAGAAAGAAACTGTATGCCGAGTAACGTAAGAATTGCACTCATTTTAATTTTTGTATTTTTTATTTTATCTTTATGGGAACCGTGTCTAGTACAAACACGGTGTGATTAGGGAAATTTTTGTTATTATTCTGTTTTTGTTGTTCTTTGGAGTATTCATATTTATTAGAAATACATTTCATCCGACTTATGTCGTGTTTGGGCTCATTTTGATCGTGAGAATCTCACCGATCCATCGATATCGTTCTGGTAAAGATGAAGTGCAAAAAATGGAAATGTAATTGAAAGATTTGTAGAGCAGCGTTCCTTTCAAATGCTCGAGATCGACTATAATTATTCGGTACAATTTCTAAAATATAATCCTTATGTGTTTGACAAAATTCAAAGGCTTTTTTTAAATTTGAACGAGTTGCGTAGAACTTTGTTCTTGCAATTATGTTCGTTGTCCACTGACTCGTGAGAAACTAAATTACAATGGTAGTAATTTGAAATCGTATAACAATGTGTTGTAAAATTTTCGAAGAACAATTTTATATATTAGAACACCATGAATTTTTCTTAAAATTTTTGCAAGATATCACTCTATATCGTATATCAAGAGGACCACACCAAATAGTCGAAACATCGCAAAAATGTTTAATATCCAAGTGTATAACGAGAAAACCAAAAACTTACGAAAGACAATTAATTTATTCGTAAACCAATTCTGCTCGAAATTAAGCGAAATCTTGAGACGAGAATGTAAACTACGAATAGAATAATTGTACTTTTCCAATAGTCACGAAATGTGTTTCTCTGGTGAAAAAATGTTTCTCAAATTTTCCTGTACACATCTTACAGTAAAAACAATACGATCGAATTTAAAGTATATGCTTCGTATATGGTGTACCAAGAAATTTAATAGCCGGAGGATGGCCTCGGTCAGAAGGTGAGACGAAACATTTTTTACGAAATCGATCTCCGTCCTAAACAGCACCCCCGAGTAACGCATACACCCCCCTCGACGTGTTTTGCAGCCTCCAACTGTTCGAAGAAGCCTCTAGTATCTCGATTCACCAACAAAATTCAACGATCTTCGTATACCGATCGTCCAAGTATGAATCAACTCGCTTAAATCCCCTTAAAACCCTCACAAACAGTTTCCTAACTTATCACCATAATACAAGAATATCTATCAGATTGTTCGAAATTTCGTTTCCGAAAATGGAGAATATATAATTTAATAAAATGTTTATACACTCTAAAGAAATCGTGTTTCATTTTCACCAAAAAAAAAAAAACGAAATAACTTTCCAAACGACCCAATACATCACCAATTGTAATTTATAATTACGTATACTGATAAAAAAATATCCCTCCACTTTTGTAATAAAAATACCGAACCAAAAACAACAATATACATCGACTAACTCGACAATACCTCGTCTAACTCCAAACTTTATAAAAAAAATTGCACCAAAGGAGAAAAGAATCAAATCCGCAAAGACAATGGCTACAAGACTATCTATTGGATTGTTCGGAAAGTCATTTCGTTTCCAAAAATCGAAAATACATAATTGAATAAAATGTTTATACACTCTAAAGAAATCGTTCGTACAACGAAGAACAGAAAGTTTCGAGATTCTGCCACGAAAAGTGTAACGTATTCCTGTGTACAGACAACTGCCTAAAAATCTCTCAAACACTGCGTAAAGCCGCGTGCGACAGTTTTCGTTCGCCGACTGGAAGGTTTAAATATCCGAAAAGTCTGGTTAACGATTTTTCGTAAAGCATCGCCGGTGCAAAACTCGTTAAACTTGGCGCAATTAGCGTCTGACCGGCACACGGAGGCTGTCGCATTCCGCGAGCCTCGGGCGCACTTTTCGAGGAACGACGCCCGTAGACCCGGGGGTAATCCAACACCCGTCGAGGACGACGTCCTCTTCTTTATTTCGTCGTTCGATCCTCCTTTTTCTCCCCCCTCCTTCGTGTCTCTTCCTGCGCCCGCGGTCCCGATCTTCTTTTACGGTCGTCGTTGCCAAGGACCTCCCCTAGACGGCATCTAGTATCACCGACCAAAAAGAACGCGCCCCCACGCTGAGTCTTCGGTCCTACGGGCGCTTCGACCAGCCCCAAAAATAGGCTACTTTCGTCCGGTACCTTACGACAGCATATTTTTTCCCTCGGTGCGACGGGACGCCCGGTGCTCGAGACGCCGTTTCACCGTGGCCCGCGAATCGTAAACAAAGAGAAATATTGCACGCCCCCCACCTCCCTCCACCTCCCATCCACCCGGCTCCCGAACGACTCCCTTCCTTAACGGCCGAATTAATTAATCGAACATCCCCCGTGACGTTGTCTCGGCCGCGAATCGCACATTACTACCGATTCCCGGTGCCCTGTTCCTCGATAGCCACGAAGACGACTACCGGAGACTCTTTCACGTGCATTTGATTGGCTCGTTAAAATTTTGGATCCTTCGACTCTGATTCGATTCAAACCACGGGAATTTTTCTCGTTTCTCGTCGCGGGGAATGCGACCACACTTCACGGAGAGAAATTCGTGGGAAATTTCATCGATCTTGAATCATCGATAGTGTGCATAGTATCGAGATCACGGGGAGGTAAATATTCCGAGTTACTTCCACGTTTTGTGAAAATATTAATGCAATCGTGTTGGTCGGGATACCGAATTTCTTTTAACGCACTTTTGGAAGTGGATTATTCTTGGAGTAAATTTCGGTTGGAAAGTGCATCGAAGGAATCGAGACTTCTGAAAAGTGTTTTTAAAGTATATTGTACACTATACTGAACAGTACTTGGAAATTTTTTGATTACATTAGAATAGAAATAACCAGTCCGCGAACTCTAGTTGCCACGGGTTGCACGATCTCTAGGGACGACACTGTACTCAACCACAGCTTGGTCTTGTTTTTAATTGTACGAGTAAAGAGCAATGCAGCGTGTGAATATTGCAACGTGACTCGAGGGACAAGACAGTGGAAACAGTTTACATAAATTCACGTGTTGTTCGATTTTCCTTCCGATTTATAAACGATGTTTTAAATCGATGTTATAAACGATAGTTTCGTTCCATTGGCGACATTTTTAAATATTCAAAGCCAGCGAAAATATACTTGAAAATGGCCGTTGGAAATTTCACAAATTTTGCCTTCCTCCCTTTATTTCGCTATCTGTTATATTTACTCGCTAACAACGATTTCGTTAGTTCATCCGACAACTGTTCCGTCTCAGTTAACTCGGGCGCGGCCATTAAGCGTCTAAACATCGTTAAAAGCCATATCCATTTCGCTCCTCTGTAGATTGACGTTCCGCGAATGAAAAAGAGTTTATACCCCCCGAACGAAAAAAAGAAAAAAGAGAAAAAAAAAAGAATTCCACTCCCGGCGCAAATTTTCTCAAAATTCCGCGCGAATTCAAACGCATCCGGCTCGATGGAAACTGCGACCGAACCGCGAAAAAAACAAAAAGCGGGGCAAAAAATAATAGCGTCTGGTGCGAGTTACAAATCGGCCAATTATCTTCGAATCCATCGCCGTTTAACCACTTCCCATTCGTCCATTTCGTACCCACTCCTCCTCCTCCTCCTCCTCCTCCTCCTCCTCTCGCTGGCCCTCCACTCCTCCAACCACCGTTTCTACCCGTGCAGTGCATCAAACGTCGTCGATGCAAATTCGCGTCGGTGATTCCGCATTCAACGAGCGCCGGAACCGAGTCGATCGCGGGCAATCGTTTACCCGGTATTACCGAGCCTCTATTATTTTTCTTTTTGCTTGTTTTCCTTTGTGTTTTCGTTTCATTTTTTTTTTTCTTGTTTTTTGCTTTTTTTTTTTGTTTTCGTTTCGATCCAGATGGAAACACCGTCGATCTCGTGCGTGTCCACGATCGCCCGGTGACGTTCGACTTTAATTGACCAGGACCGGGCTCCATGATGCCGTCAAAGACGCAACCGGGACTGACGGACAGATACGATCGCGCGCAGCCCATCTACGTTATCCGCATTTGAATCTCAAATTGCTTCTGGGTAACGGGGGACTCATCCGCGCCGAGATACGCTCGCGAGGAGCCAGAACGCCTCGAGAACGGGCGGCCGTGTCACGACAAATGCTGTTACTTCTAGCTCGACGCTTCGTCCGATCGATTCGTTCCAAAAACGGTCCCTCGCCATTGGACAGCGAAAACGAGCAACGATCTAAGAGAAAGATCGAGAGAGATCGGTGCGGCGAATCTTTTCCACGTTTCTCGAGGCGCGAGATTTCTTTCTCGGAGCTGAGATACGCTCTACGAGGAACGCGTCTCGAGTGCCCCGAAGGATAAGTTCTACGATGTATCGGCAGCCATGTTGGACGAGTACTCTCGAGTCCAGTGCGGTGACCACTCCATAACGGAAGTCACAAAAAAAAATTCATCCAAACGTGTTTATTTTACGTTTACGACTAGTTTCGTTGGTTATCTTTACAAATAAAATATTTGGTTTTTATATCTGAGTACAAATGTCTTGTTGACGTTACTTGTAGCGGGATTAAAAACGATCGAAACTTCGGTGTAATTTCTTCTATCAGTTGTAATATATTATTTGTATTCGGATCTGAGAATCGAAAATTTGTAAGGAGTCCATGTGAAATATGTATTTGAATGTGAAAAACAGTTACTAAACGTATTATATACGATATGAATGTTGGTATTATTATACTATTTTGTGTATACGTACGTTTTGCGTATGTATCCTATATTAGCGTACATTACAAATGCATAAAATCCCCAGTCTGTACATAATCTAGATCGGTTTCACCACTGTTTTATCATTCTACCGAACGTTCACGCCGAACATGACTACAAATAGTCCAGCAGCCTTATCGCGTCGAGTATCAGGTGGGCCATTGCTGAGCCACGTTCTACTTTCCGATCAGGCCGTTTCGATCATTCCGTGTAAGGAATAGTATCGGGAAGTATTTGATAACATCGTTCAACCGGTACGTAATTATCATGTATAGTAAAATAGTGGCAGTTGGATCATTCGTAGTTTTTTTCCCAATAATTATTTACGTGAACTTATGCATATTTTATAAAGGTTTAAAACAAATACAATTACGTGGACAATCATTGGTTCGTGTGGACCGAATGAAAAGGTATGTAGTATGATAAATTCTGATATAAAAAAAATTGTAGTACAGAGGAATTCCAATGTAAAGAAATTCTAATCTAAAGAAATTCCAAGGTAAAGAAATTCTAATGTAAAGAAATTCCAATATAAAGAAATTCCAATATAAAGAAATTTTAATCTAAAGAATTCCTAATCTAAAGAAATTCCAATATAAAGAAATTCTAATCTAAAGAATTCCTAATCTAAAGAAATTCCAATATAAAGAAATTCTAATCGAAAGAAATTCTAAATTAAAAAAATTCCAATACGAAGAAATTTTAACCCAAAGAAATTCTAATCTAAAGAAATTCCAATATAAAGAATTTCTAATCTAAAGAAATTCTAAATTGAAAAAATTCCAATACGAAGAAATTTTAACCCAAAGAAATTCTAATCGAAAGAAATTCCAACATGGAAAGAAATTCTACGATAAAAAATTCCAACGTGCAGTAATTCCAAAGAAACTGTACCATAAAGAAGGCACTCGACGTGTTGAAGGATAACTCGTAAAAGGAAAGCGCATCGATATCGCAGCAACGATACAAACGATCCGAAACCGGTGTACATCGAAAAACGATACCGACGCAAGATGGCCAGGACTCGTAACCTAACCAGCGGACATTCGCGAGTCACGAAGCAAGAAACAGAGATCGATCGGCGGGACACTTGGCAATATTCTCGGTGCCGATAATCTTCGCGCAATTTCGCGGAGCTGGTAGCCTGGGGGCGATCGGGGGCAGATCCACGTCGGACTCGAACCGATCCGAGTGATCCAGCGCAGAATCAGGGAGAACGGTTTAAGAAGCGCTCTCTCGGAATCGTGGCCCGGATGACCACCCCGTCATTTACATATTCATACCCTATCGCTGGATCTCGATCAGCAATGTCGATAAAACAGTTTAAGCGCTAATACCGCCTTCCCGATGCTTGGGTCCCGGCCGTTCCCGCCGAGATCATCTCCGTTCCCCGGAATTTTTAATCGACCGGATCCCGGAGTTTCCACGGCTGAAGCCGCGGGAAAAATTACGCGCGCCGAGAGGAAACCTTTAGAAACGAAAGACTTTCACCGGCACTCGATCAACCCTCGCGTTCAAGGGTCACTCGAGTTTGTCGCTTGAAAGAGAAAAACAGATTCTTTTCGTATTTTCTAAAGTCGGTGGTTTTGGAAATAAGCACCCAAAAACGTTTAGAGAAATAACAGGAAGCAAGGAAGATACTGGCCATACTGGCAGAATATCTCGAGGAGCGGTAGCTCGGTTAATTTGATATTCAACACGCGCATTTGGAAGATGTTCCATTGTTACTGCAATCTCGTAAATGTTGGCTACGATTCTTGTATTTTATGTTTGAAAGACACCGAGAGAAAAGTGAAATTTTACTTTGGAGCATTACAATTTGAACAGTCTTCCATATCTTTTTGTGTAAAAAATTCATACAGCTACTGGAATCGTGTGTAAATATGTCTAAACAATTTAGTTTCTATACATTCAGGTGTTTCATAATACACCTTTAAGAAAGATAAATTGCAATTTTCCTTCTACAAAATTACAAAGTATTTTAATCCATATTATTCTTCGTATATTTCTACATCTTCAATTACGTTCAAATTTTTCCATAACAGAAGCATTGAAATTTAAGAATTCACAGCCAAGAACGTAAAACGTGTTCACATTCGCGTTGATCCATGGCTATGAATATGATAACATCCATTATGTCGGTCAGGTATAAGTGATTCCAAACGATCTCTGATCTATAAAGTTGTCTTTGGACTAGATAGTAGAATCGTCGAAAAAATAACGATTCGACGAAACGGCGGGAGAGATAGTTTCAATTAATCGACGTCAGACTCGAGATACAGGGAGCACGAGCGAACCGTCTCCTCTGGCGCGATTGTTCGCGTTCGAAGAAACAATGTTGCATTGTTTTCAATCGAGCTCGAGTGTCTCCAACGCCGGTGGGAATCGCGCGTAACTAGAAAGTTTAAGGAAACGCACTCCTCGGACCTGTCGTCGCGCACTCCAACGATCGTACGTTTCCTACTACTGTTTATCCACGTGCGACTACTGAACCGCGCGCTAAAATATCATAAGCCGGGGGTTAGAATAACGTTTGCTTAAAGAAGAATTGATCGGTGACCGCGAGGAGGCGGAACACGTTTTTAGCTGACGTAACGCGCCGCGCGGAAGGTGTCCCGACTATTTTTGTAACTGTTACGCGCGCGCTTGTTCGGCATCGAGGGAGGAAAGACTGGTTGCTTTTAATACCAGTTGCTCTTCCTTCTACGCGAAGATATCGCCGAGCGTGAGGTTTCTTTTTGTTCAAGATCCCGGTGCCCTGCCGCGAGCAACCGAACGAATTAAAAAAGAAATTTAATCGAAGGGTTCGTTTTAACTGGTTGCTCTTCCTTCTACGCGAAGATATCGCGTCGAGCGTGACGTTTCTTGTTTAAGATCCTGGTGCCTTGCTGCGAGCGAGTGAACGAATTAAAAAAGATATTTAATCGAAGGGTTAATTTCAACCGGATGTACACCATTGGGTCCAATACGAAACAGAAAAGTCTCGACGAGGGTACTGTTCGTTGTACATAATAATTCGAAACTATCGAGTGTAATTTCAAATTGGTCGATGAGGATAATTGAAAATTTGTATTCATTTTCAACGAATTGAACTCGACAGACTCGGTTCAGACGTAGCTTTACAGAGATCGAACACGTTACGATTTATCGTACAATTAGTTCGATACGACTGTTTGAACGATGGTCGTAGGGTATGTAGGATTGTCGTACGAGTAGTTCGATACGATTGTTTGAACGATAGTCGTAGCGTGTCCAGGATTATCGTACGATAAGTCGTATCTACGGCGTTACCAAGAAACGACTAACTCGTACAAGTCGTTACGCGAGTAGCCAAAACGGTCGTACGACAATTGCAATTTAATTTTATCGGTCGTACGAGTAATCGTACGATGTGTCGTAAAACGTTCCCTATTGGACACGGTGGAACGTTGGAACGATGTTCTATTCCTGAATTTAAATATTCGGCTCTTTGGGGCATAGCGAATTAAAAATGTTCCACTTTTAAAATACCTTTACACGCATCGTGGAATATTCTCCAGCTCGTTATAAAAAATTACGCGTCATCGTTGATACATTATCTCTTACATAAACGTCCAATTAATCTATACTTTATTTCAATCATTTTCTACCATTCGATACATTTTAACGATTATTCCCCAAGAGTTGAAACCTAATCGCGTTATCCTCGTTGAATGGCCACCGATCCGTATTAACCTCTTCGCGAGGTCTCTTGAGCTTCGAATAATTTTCCTTACACCGAGAGTCCGAACATTCGACAAAGGGGTCCCGTAAATCCGACCGAAACCGTGGGATTGGTCGAACGAAAATTCGTCACGCGTCTCGCGACGATAAAAAAGCACTCGAACCTATTTGCGAACGTTAAAACGAAATTTCGAATTCCGAGCGATTCAACCGGGACGTTCCCTTATCTTTAAAACCGTCGCGTATTTTGCCTGCAAAGCTCCTACTTCAGTTTCGCTAAAATTCCATCCGCCCCGAGAGTATCTTCGAGGAATCAATTTGAATATTTCCATCCGAGGATTTTACGGAAGAACATTTCGCGCCGATCTGCAATGTCTCTCCACCTCCGCCATCGCCCTCTGTCTACGCGCTCTTCGTTTATCGTCCCGATAAGAGTGTCCTGAAGGAGATACCGTCTACCAGAACAAGGAGCATTCCGTTGCCTCGAGGAGAGGAGGCTAGCATTCCTCCATCGTATCCATTTCAAAGGACAATGATCCGGCAGTGTCTTTGTGCGATCCGCAATGGAGTGGTCGGATTGTCATTGATTACTGGCAAGAAGCGTGGGTGAAAAGCAATGACAAGAGAACAGGAGAGGGGTGGTGGTGGCGGGGTTGGATGGAGGCGAAAGAGAGTTTGGGAACGAGGGCGCTATCAATCACAGGGAGGATGAAAGCCACGCGGTCGGCTCTGTGTCACGCCATTCATCGCAAAATATCGGACGAAATTCGAGCACCGATTCGCCCGAAATTTCGAAATTTTAATCCAACAGCCAGAAAATCGTTTTGTTCGATGAAACGCCCGGTACATATTGCGCGACTCGTGCACGCTCGGTTGAAAATTATTATTCGCGTAGAGCGCGCGCGCGGTACCAATGAGTGTTTCGTGCAACCCGACTATCGTTTCGGGGTGGGTGAATTCAGCGCGCCGGGAATGATGATAAAAAAAAAACAAGAAGGAGAAAAATACGCGCAAACATTTTCGTTGAATGTACAAACCGGCGGTGAGTTCCTTAATTAAAGGACGAGCACGTGTTTGTTATCGAACAATGAACTTTTACAGCGGAGTACTCTTTTTACGGTTATTTCGCTGTTGTTCACCGGTCACTGGATCGTGATCGCTGGTTTTTTGTTTTTTTTTCTTTTATTTTTATGAATTATCGAAATCGAAACGACGAAACTGTAAGCAAATCATTGCGCAATATTTCTCGAGAAGTTGAAATTCAATGTTACGCTTTTGAAATTTTACCGTGTTCCAATCAGGCTATCCGAAAAGTGCGATGAAGAGATAAATACGGGAAGATGTTCTTAATTGTGTCTTTTGTTTCGTGATCGGTCGTAAATAGCAAACAATTAAATCGAGCGTTCGCGGAATGCTCGATGCGCGTGAAAGAATGTTTTCGATAACAGCGTTGTTTTCGACTTAAATTCAGGAAGATTCAGCAACGGTAATGCGTCGCGATGAAATTTCCACCGGTATTTAAAGTTGAAACGAGAATACAATCGTACACACTTTTTCGTCCTTTATAGGAGATATTTTTTACAACTTTAACGACTAGGAGATTATTTCCGAAGTAAATGTGTAAGCGATTCTTTTCTTCCATATTTGGAGATATCGATACGTTTCAACGCCATCTTCCAAACGTACTCTTTGAGTGCAAACAAAAGCGTCACAGAATGATCCGAAACCGACAAAATAAATTCAAATGTTCAATCTGGTTAGAAATCGATAGAATTCAAGTTATATATTCTCATATATTCATCGATTAAATTTCCAGCGACAAATCGAAACGTTACAGGCTATTTAAATTTTGTCGAGTGGAGATTGTCCAAAAATCCTTGATAATCAATTTTTTTGTAAAGAAAAAGGAGGAAACAACGTAGAAGTCACGGTATAACGTAGAATACCATGAATTTAGTTCGCGTTTTGACGCATCCAGACCACTGTGCATCGGCCGGCTAATTAGGCAAGGGAAGACAATAAAATGCAGCGGACCGGGATCAGGGAACGTTATCCGTTACATCGTCTCCTCGGTTTAATTTGTGTTACAGGCCCGAATTACGGTCGACTAGACGCTTTTACGCCAGATCGTTGCATACGCGAATCACGTGGTATTTTCAGTCCTTAACGACCGCACCTTTCTTCCACGAACGACATACCGTCCCTTTATCGTTTCGTGGATTCTCCCTTATATCGAATATTCATGGCCGACTAAGCGCGGAACATTTTTCTTCGCCACGATACGAGTCGTTTCGTGGAACAGCAATTAAAATTCCGTCGTTCCGCGGATCCAAAGATTACGCCGTTATTTTCCCGCGTAATTTACCCGATACCCAATTTTCTCAGGGGTATAACGAAGTGGAACGATTCGGTTGACTCAGCCACGAGTCGAACGACATTCAAACTTTTCCTTTCAATTGTGTTTCGCTCGTGTTCTGTTACAGTGCCTTGGAACTGTGTCTTTATAGGAGCTTTGGGCGGACCCAAACGGGCCCGAAGATTTTCACGAAAAATATTACGTAGTTTTCTGTAGGTAGAGAAGCTGATCGTGCAGTATTCGAACTAGAAATAATTCACGTGAATTCGTTCCAACAGGCCCAAAGACTTGTTCGAATGCATCACAATCTACTTTCTCTGCTCGTAGAAATTTTTCGTGATATTTTTAATCAGAAAACACAGGAAATTTTCGGTAAATGTAATTCGAGCGTGTTCGATTCTTAAAGGACGTCACCGAAACTGTTCTACCTAGTAACAGAATCTGGAGAGCCCCTTGTCCACTCTGGAACGAGATTATAGATCAGAAGACGATCTTTCGGCTAGATTGGATTTTTGCAGGTCGTCGTAACTTTTTTAAATCACATCGGCACCTAGGCACCGAGGAATCTAATACCGTCTCCTAGATTTTCACGGGGTCGTGACGGTCGTGTTCAGGCAACACGTGTACCCGAATATTATTTTACCTGGTCGTGGGAAGGAGGGGGACGAATTAGATGTCCTGGGGCGACCAGCGTCCGGTTTCTGGTTACACATGGACCCCCCGAAGTCGCCGGTGTTTATGAAACATTGGCACCTACGATAGCAATACCATTCTTACGGCCTTTTGGCCCGTTCCAATAACGTCGAACGAAATATTCGTCGATCGTCGCCGTGTGTCACGATTTTGACGTTGTTGCATCGAATTCGTGAAAGAAAACAATGTACGTTCGTCGTTGATTAGTGATTAAAATCTTTCTTTATCCCAAAGATCGCGACAATGCTAACCGTTCGAGTGCAACGAACAAAATCCGATATTAAAAAGTAGAAAATAGTGTACACGAGAACTTTTGACATAATTCTAAATAGAGGTAACAGTGCTTGCGTAACGAGAGCTTGTTGAATCGTCAAAGTACGAAAAATAATTTTTTTTTCGTCAGAATAAAGATACATATTTACCCGAAGAATGTGTTATGAAAAATGTTCGATACAACAGAGTATTAATCGTCGTTAAATATTATTAACTGTTCAATGCATTTTTGAAATCTTCCACGGAGGTTCGAATCCCATCGATTTTTCGTAATTTTCGCGTCTCGTTCAACTTTGGTACAATTAATCTTGCAAAGACGCGATGCAACGAGGAGGGGGCGTTAGAGAGATTAAAAGTAGAAAGGGTAATTAGGTCGCATCTCGCGTTGTCGGTGAATAGCGACGTACAAGGAAGCCAACCTGAACAAATTAACGACAAAGATAGTCTCCGTAACGAATCCTCGGAGAGAAATTTTAATACATCTTCCTTTAATTTATACCCATTAATTACAACTAAACGGGCCCGATCGTGGCATAGAATGCTGTACAATGAATCGTCTACCTGACGTGATTTAATATTCTTTTAATTGCCCTCCCCGTTTAACGGCCCCTTCATTTACATCTGAATAGATCCTGATCGACGATCATTAAGAGAAGCTACAGCTGGAAGTCGCTCAGAACGAAAGATAAGGGAAGCGAGACACGGGGGTTTCGATGAGATCGAAAACGATTTATACCGGCTCGCAGTGGTCGATCGATCCTCCGCTGATCGAACCCTTTTCATGACCGAGGCCCGAAGTAATTGAGCCGTACGCCCGAATAACCAAATTAACGGCCATACCTGTCCCTTGTCGAACGAAAGAACGCAAGAATAGGTGTACCATCAACGCCGACAACACACGAGCAATATCGTCGATAAAATACGAGAAAAATAAATACACATACGAATGCATTGCAACAGTCTCTCGCCGCTTGGAGAATACAGACAACGTGGGATTAGACTACGAATTAGTCGCTACAACGATTTTTTCTTTCCAAGTACACTGCCCGAAGAAATAAACCGGTTAAACCTGATGCAAAGATTCTACAGTCGGAATGTTATTACGAATTACGACGAGTATTACATTTTCGAACCACTTCGTTCGAATACCCTTACTCACAATGTACGATACGATAGCGCTGATCGCTTTATCTTACGATTTTTCGATTTAGTTTTCACGCTATCTTATTTTATCATCGTTCTGCGGGCGGATGGTGAAAGAAAATATAGTTACGATGGATATTACGGTAGAAAATTTAATCGGTGACTGGACAAAAACGTCGAGTAACGAATAGACGATAAACGTTGTATCCGTGAGTCGTTGAACGGGGAAAGGAAATAAAGTTTTAATTATAGAACTGTGTTTCGACGAGTGAGTAAACATTTGACCATTCGATGGAACGCGTTGGTTTTACTCGAACAAAAGTATTTTCGTCTCTGGTGCAAGATGCATCGTCTCACGGATTATAAACACCGTTAACTTTTACGTTTAAGTACCGATAGAACCGGAGGGTTCGAATTTTATTCCAGTCGCAAAATTCGGCTCCCGGCTGATATTCGAACCGAGAAAAGCTGGTCTCGTTTTTTCCGAGCTGTACTCTCGTCTCATTTAAACGGTGACTTAAGTCGGTCAACGGTGCCCCAAGGTCCACTTAGCGGTTCCGCACGAACAGGCCCCGAAATGGAAGGGCCTCGGAACTGTCCACTCTCTCCCTCTGGCTCCATTTACACTCATCGCTCATGGCTAGCGATGGGCTCAAGACACACCGAATCGTTTCGAACGTGCGACGCAACTCTTCGAATCGTTAAACCGGAAATTCTTTCGAAAAACTTGAAAATTCGTTCAAACCTGGTCACATTTAAAGATTCTTCGAAATCTTGACAAATTTAGAATTTCTCGAATATATTGAAAGCCTCGAAACACTCAAACGTCAAGATTTTTTCGAACTTGAAAGAAATTTAGAATTTCTCGAATATATTGAAAGCCTCGAAACACTCAAACATCGAGATCTTTTCGAACTTGAGAAAAATTTAGAATTTCTCGAATATATTGAAAGCCTCGAAACACTCAAACATTAAAATTTTTTCGAACTTGAGAAAAATTTAGAAATTTTCGAATATATTGTCTCGAAACGAAAATCACAGAGATTCTTTCAGACCTGGAAATTCTTGAATCTATTAAAAGTCTCGAAACACTCAAACATCAAGATTTTTTCGAACTTGAGAAAAATTTAGAAATTTTCGAATATATTGTTCCGAAACCTAAACACAGAGATTCTTTCAGACCAGGAAATTCTCGAATCTATTGAAAGTCTCGAAAAACTGAAATACCAAGATTCTTTCGAACATGGAAAATCTTAGAAATTCTAAAGTTTATTGAAAGTCTCGAAACACCGAAGTATCTAACTCAACCAAGTCAACTAAGAAAACAAGAACGAACGTAAAAATAAATTTTTCTTTTTACTTGACGTAAAAATAAATTTTTCCTGAAAAAATTCCCATCGGAGAACAAAGACAGATGAAACAAACTCCACGCCTTGTACAAACATACCTTCCATTCCCTTGATTTTCTTCAAATTTCTAAATTCTAAATAGCTAACGGTGTTTTATTTTCTATAATTTTCATCGTCGCACGTTCCCACGAGTATCTCTGAAAGCGACGACGATGAACGCAGGTACGTTCGAAAGTTTTGAAATTTCCGATCCGAAAAGCGTAACAAATCTCTCCGTGTCGCATCGTTTTTACGATCACCGTTATGCGAGTCTACGTGATTGTACACGTTCTACAATGAATTTCGTACGAAGGAGTATACGCGTCATCGAACGAAACAAGCACACGGAGCAGCCTTGGATTTGAATTGACAGTGCCGCGAGGATAGCGCGCGGTAATGTCGGAAGAGTCACGAGTGTTAAAGATCATCGTTAATATCGCGCGTCATGGATTTTACTGGAGGCACCAATGCATCTTTAGATAAGAGCGTGGTAAGAAGTCAAGGGTCCGTCACGGGTATCTATCACGCCTCTATGGCGAAGCGATTCATACGCTAAAACGTAACTTTCTTCGTCTGTTCTACGTTCACTGTAAAGAGTTTGAAAAAGAACGAAGAGAAAGGCTCATATATTCGTATAGATTTTATCGCCATCGATGTTATCGACGTTTCTACGCGTTCTCACGGAATTTCATAAGAGGACCACGAATAACAGTAATCACGGTAATGATAGCGATAATCGTAAATACGTTCGAATTTTTCCTGAAATCTCTGGGAGATATTCGCGGGTAAAATTTGAAGACTGAGAAAATGTGCGCGAGGCCTAGCCAATAGGTTTCTCGAAGCTTTACTTGAATTTTCTATCCTCTCTTACCTCAATTTTCATTCTCAAAAATAGTAGATATCTGGAAAATAGAGGAAACCTATAAAAAAAATAATACTCGAAATATTCTTAGATAGAAATAAAAATCTAAGAAAATACATTCGGAGCATACTGTTTTCCTTCTTCTATTTTCTTCTATCTTTCTTCTTCTAATTATTCTTTTTCAAAGAATAGGGAAACCTGAGAAATATAATAAGAATAATTTATACATCAAAATCACGAGCGAAGAAAATATTTAATATCCAACGATTAATCGATACCCAACAAGTTCATTTTAATCAGCCATTTGTTCTCCCGCGGTTTAATTTTGATTTCGAAAACGGGGAAGATCGACGACCGCGCTAGCTCATTATCGCGCGATTATATTTCTCGGCGAGAAAAATTCCCAAATTGAAAGATCCTCGCGCGGAATCGGCATCAAATTGAATTGCACCGAAACGTTCGACGACACACGACGACAGCCTGGAACCGGTGAAATCGTTTAATTGGCGCGCGCAGACGTCCGCAGAGCGAGCGGAATAAAGGGAACCACGATCTCGTTTCAACTGCGCACCGCGAGGTCTACTTTTCTCGCGTCATGTGGGCCAGTCCCGGCATTCCCACACTTAGCATCCTGTGGTCATTCTTCTTCTGCGTTTCGTTCCAGCGGTCCGTTCTACCCTGCAATCTTTCGCGGGCCTCATGCCAGGCTAATTCTAGGGCACCGAAATGCATCCTCGCGGAATCGTACGAGGCTTGCCGAACGAACGAAGAAACTGCCCGAACCGAACAACAACGGGCGGCGTGTCTGTGCGGTAAACAATTAAAATACACGGAGGGACCACGGGCCCGCGTGTTTCTTTCCACCGGTGGCAGCCAGCATCTTCGAAGATGAAGTTGCAGCGGGCCGTGCGAGCAACAAAACCAACGGCTGGAAATAACTGTACTTCGACGTACACGCGAAAAGACACGGGTAAACGCGGCCCGTAGGGTCGAGAGCCGACTCGTAAATTGTCCACGGAAGTTTTACGGCCTCGTCTAACGCACGGTGCTCGAGCCCCAACCAAAGGGGCGATTTTCAATTGGCGACGACCTCGCGACGATTAGCGACCGAATCGGGCACGAATCTCGAATCGATTCGAAGACGACGTTCTCGGTAAGATTTCAATTTGTTAACCCGGAGATTTTCATTTTTAATTTCATGGATTCTTCTCGTTCTTCAACGGGGGCTACTTTTCTGTTAATATTGGGTTGTTCGGAAAGTTATTTCGTTTCTTTTTTTTTTTGGTGAAAATGAAATAGGATTTTTTTAGAGTGTATAAACATTTCATTAAATTATATATTCTCCATTTTGGTAAACGAAATCACTTTACGAACAACCCAATAACTTGACGCAGGGTGGGACAGGTTAACTTTTTCATGCGGTTTTAAATACTTTGTTTCGCTATCCGTAGACACGGACAAAGTACACCAGAAGTTTAAAAACGAAGCGTTTGATATATTTTTGGGTGTACAATTTAAAGACACTGTCGTTGCTTGCTCGTTGCCCACGCTCGTCTCTAATCACTCTCTAACACGTCTGACTCTATTCTTTTGTCCCCTTTCGCTTTACGACTGCGTCATAAAACAAAAGAACGTGCTTAGAGCTCTTACTCGAACCTAGTCACTGGCCCGATGTCGGTAACTAAATTATTACCGCTACAGGAGGAGACACGAGATTTCTCTCGAAGAGAATTTCCAGAACCGTATATTATCGTTAATTTTATACTTTTTAAACGGGGTTTAAAGGGTTTAGGTTTATACGATACGCGATTCTATTGCAAAGAAAACTCCGTTTGTTTTTTTCTTCATTTTAGATTAATATAGAAAAATGTTAGACCGCACCCTGTCAATAAGAAAGTCCATGGAGAATAATATTTATTACTTAGAAGCTGGTAAATTGTAACAAAACGAAATTTATATCTTGGTATGTTAAAGAATATATATGGAAAGTAACGAAAAGTTTCATCGAGATTTTACGTTATAAAAAATTGCCGAAGAACACTTATTTTAACGTTTTACACGAGTAAAACTGCCCTTGCCCTTTCAGGAGGAAATTTAATATTGAAAATTTATTTTCAATATCGCTCTGGAATATTGAAACGAAGTTTGTAATATTAAGGGAGATATAATGTTTAGGATACTTGACTCTAAAACGGTTCAATTCTGTCGCAAAGGTTTTTTTCTTTCGAAACAGGTTTTTCCAAGTAACTTGACGCAGACACTTCTTCCTTGATAATATATAATAGAAGAATTTTTGCTTAAAATTTACATTTATGCTTTCGATATTATTTTTTAACTTTTAACGCAGGTGTGAAATCCCGATTATAATTCTGCAAAGGCTAAAGAAATACAAGAGGAAGAAAATACATTTTTCTGTCTACATGCATTTATATATTTTATTCGATGCAAGGAACATAAGGCAGTTCTACGTATATGGGGTTATATACGGCTCGGTGAGAAAAGGTTAATCGTATCGTGGTATTAGTATAAATTATGCCATCGTATTTACCGTGTGGCAAGATGCATTAAATCGTCTCCATTTATTTGCAACTACGTGTGCATGGGCGTTTGTAATCGAGAAAGTCTACAGGTTAATCTCTTCGGGCAAGCTGTACATTGTATTGTAGGTACTTACGTGGGCTTTAAGATTATTTTTTTAATGAAACTAATTAATTTCTTAAAGTAATATTTACGGTCGATATCTGATCAAACGTTATATATAACATGGTGTTCGTGCGACATAGTGGATAAGAAAGTCGTTGCAGATAAGAACATTTAAAATATTTTTTTGCGAAATAAATTATATTTTTAGAAAACGAGCAAAATCGAGCGAAAACGAACGATATCTAATCGAAACAAACGATATATTATAGTTTCTAAAATCTAAAACCCATATACTTGTAAATATTTAAATAACGATACTGTCGTCGACGATGCTATAAAATAACAAATTCACCAACAAATTATTGAATATTTCCACCTATCGCGTTACGATTTCAACGAACGTGGAGTCAAATTTTCTGTCTTTAAATATGGAAAAGTTTTACAAAAATAGTTACATTATTCCCCAATGAACTTATCGCTGCAAGATCTTCAAAACCTAAGAAAATTATCTCAAGAACGAAACATAAGTGTACAAATACACACGCGTACAAAAAAAAAAGAAAACATTAAAAAACAATTTTACTGTTAACCCTTTGCACTCAGGCTTCTTTGCTACCAGAGACCAACGCCTCGAGAAAATTCTTTGAGTCCTAAAATGAATCTGGAATGGAATATTTTTATATACTTCGCATACATGCGTTTACACTCTACAAGAATATAATGTTTAAATTTCAATTTGAATTCCAAACCACGAAGTTTTCCCGGATTGAAAATAATACATTGAATTAGGTGGCGACCGAAGATCTCCTCTCGAGTCCAAAGGGTTAAAGCGTTACTTATCGAATTGTACAGATCTAATTTTTAATTAACGTCGAGAGTATAATTTCCTTACAATTGGTAACAGGTAACACGAACGTAATAGCAACAAATTCTTTCTTCTTATGATTCTTCCCTTACATAGATTTCTTTTTTACGATATCTGTATTTTACTCCTCCTTTGACACAGTTTTAACAAAGTACCATACGTTTCATTCTTTCACGCGTTACTGAAATTTCTCACCGCATATTTGCAGAACCAGCAGTTAATTACACAAATATGTAGTTGCATTCACCCGTAGTGCGCGTGTTTTCAGATCAAGTGGAATTATTCCAGGAATTCGAATATTTACGAATCCTCATAGTTGTCTTTCGTCGAGTACCACGAGTTCATACCACCAGCACGAGTTTAATTAGCGAGAGCTCTAAATTTTGATACTACTTTCCAGCTTCTAAAAGTGTCCAATTCCTTATTCGTACCAAATAATAAATATCTCTCGTCTATATATTGGAAAATTTTCAGTTCGTTCCCCCGGTGAAGAATACCGTGTTTACAATTTTAACCTACCGCGAAAACAAAGATTGCTTCGGTCCAGAAGTTCGCTCGAACGATGTCGTTCTCGAAGGTCGTTCTCCAAGTAAATTTTTCCCCAATTGAAACACCGCCTCGAAAATGACCATACCCGAGTACGTACGTATCCGATAGGTTTGTCGCGATCGGGGACCACCGATCAGGATGTTCCACGTGGCGTCAATGGGTCCGTGACAACGCTCGTGTAGGAATTACGGCGTTTCGGTGCCGTGTAAATGGAACTTTAAGCGCCAGGCAACATCGTTTCTGCCCTCGCGTCCGTGAGATACACGCGCGCGGCCCGCTCTCTCGGCCCGTTTACACAACGCGAAATTGCCACCGAAAATGACCACGCACGGCTATTATTTAAATTTCTCGCGGTCGCACGGACATGACCCAGTTCCGGCGCGCGGTTACCTGCAAAACGGCGATAGCGGGCAGGGGGGCAGCGGGGGGCCGGCGGAATGGCTCGTCAATAGCCAGCGGCC
The DNA here is from genome assembly GCF_051014685.1 of Ptiloglossa arizonensis. Classification (NCBI taxonomy): domain Eukaryota; kingdom Metazoa; phylum Arthropoda; class Insecta; order Hymenoptera; family Colletidae; genus Ptiloglossa; species Ptiloglossa arizonensis. Next base: position 10,930,216 of record NC_135053.1, on the reverse strand, counting down.
CGTCATCTTCGTTCGAGTGACGATTTCACTTCGATCGGCTGTTACCGCGATCGAGAGGTTGCGGTGGATCTCGCGTGACAGCCGCCGGTTGTCGACATCACGATTTGTATGTTTTGATTAATGAAACATGCGACGCGACCGTTCGATCGTACCTGGTTTTTCTTCCGCGAGACCACGCGGTGGCACTCGATCGGTCGTACCTTTTCAAGGAGTTCCTGCGTGACGAATTGTACTGTAAAAGACGCCTTGGGTATTTTATTCTTCTTTTTTTTATTTCTTCTTCTTTTGTTTCTTTCGCGCGATCGACAGTGTTGGACAGTAATTTCTAGAGAGAATTTCGACGGTTCGAGTAATTGTTCGAGACGGTGTGGACGTTTAGAATATGGTAGAGGTAGAATTTTAGAATATGGTAAAGGATGAACTGGTTAGGGAGGAGGAATACAATTTTTGTAAACGTGTCAATGGTTTTGAAGGAGATGCATTGATAAGAGCAGTCAGTTTTGGGTAAGTTAAGAATTGAATTGGTTAGAAAGAAGCAATAAATTTTTTTGAACCTTTAGTGTGCATGCATTATGTTGAGTTTAAAATCATTGTGGCACAGTTGGATTGTGAAGCTGTTTCGAATGTGCTTCGTGTATTTACTTTTCGTTAGAATTTAGCGGTGTAGAAACGATTGAAAATGGCTACGTTGTAACACTGTGCTGAATGCAAGTAACTACGGAAAATACGATAAAATGTAATGTTACTTATTTATTAATAAACTACCCTGAATTGAACAAAATTGTGCCTCCTGTTTTCACAAAATGACAGGATTCTTTCGGCCCTTTTATTCCCATTGATACCATATATGGCGATACATTTAAAACCATCAAATAAAATACATCTGTTACTAATATTTTCATATCTACGAATGTTAGTATCTTCGAATTTTATCTAAATATCTACATTTTAATTCACATCTAATACCTTCTCGTCAAAATAAAGAAGAAACAAATTTGCAGAATTATATCCTTCGAATATTTCACACGTATTCACGCATCAAAGAAAAATAATATTCGCCCAAAATGCGATAAAACTAATACAAAGTAAATTCTCAAACGTTCGAGAAACGTCCGGATATTTTCATAAATGTTCAACGAACAAAATACTTTCCTAGACCTTGAATTTTTCTAAACTACAGGGAGACGTGTGTGCACCGTAAAGCACACCGTAATTGCGTACAAAAATTTCCATAACACTTCCAATCGACGCTCGAGCCTGTTCCAAAGAATTAAGAGCTCCGCGAAATAAGTATCAACTCGCAACCGACGATTTCACCTCGATCCACCGCGATCGCGTGTCGCGCTGGAAACATCGAAAAGATCGTGCGTCGATCTTCGATCGAGCAACGGTCCTTCGACCGATCTGTTCTCTCGTTGTTGCGCAATTCGCACGCATCGCTTAGCCAGCGTGTCTGCCGCGATTAATGGACAGCGACGCATTTATGATAAACGCGCGCGAATGTGACTGGCATCGAGAAAGGAAAATCGTCTCCCCCGAGAGATAAATTGCGGTCTTTTAACAAGACGTTGGCGTTAATTGACTCTATTATTTTACCTATTGCCGCGCGATTTCTACGATCATAATTCTCGCTCGAGTTGCGCCGCCGTAATCGCGAAAACGACGTTTCAATTAATTCATAGATTACGAAACTACGCGCGCTCGAGAGGAGGGAGGAGGAGCATCTGGCCGAGACACGCGTACATTTCTCGTTTCCTTGGTCCCAATTACGGTAATTGGGAACTTGGCGCGAGCAAAGTCCTCGCGCGTCGTTGGCGAAGATGTTCGATACCGAGGCGTTGACTTGGACCGGTAAGTGTTGTCAGGGGTGGAGACAAAGTTCGTGGTAAGTTTAAAAACCGATTAAATGGTTCGTATCGTCGGTTGACGATCGAGCGGAAAGATCTGGAGCGCATCGATAGCACTGAATTAATTCTAGGCAATTAATGGATCAATTTTAAGATACGCGGTGGGATTACTGGTTCTAGATTGTCTTAGCTAAGTAAATTTTAAAAAAAATCTGGAAACGAGCGTGGTTAAAATAGGGGTGGCTGGTAGACAATGGTCTGGTAGACTAGAGAATTCTATAGTTCGTGATCTACGATCAATGGGGTTAGGAGAAAGCTTTAATACTCCTGGCTATCTGGGCTCCGTGATAGTGATATAGAGCACACACGTTTATACGAATTGTTAAATTTCCACGTGTTGGAATATTTTCTGGATTTTTTGATATTTTTATTCGGAGTGTTCACGATGTTTCTCATCGATCCAGAGTTTCTCGACTTCCGTTTTCAAGGGTATAGAGTGAGTATAAGTACTCTAGTGGACTCTGGACGCTCCTGAACTTTAAACGTAACAATCTAACAGTATATCTACATTTATACAAATCGCTAAAATCGACCCCACGTTTTACAACACCCCTGGTACTTTTCAATGTTTTCATTCGGACTGCTCACAATATTTCTTACAAATCCAAAGTTCCTCAATTTCCATATTCCAGGCTCCAGTAGACCCTCCATGTTCCTGAAGTTGCATCGCAACGATTTAACAAAGTACCTGTATTTATACAAGTCGCTAAAATCGATCCCACGTTTTAAAACACCCCTGGTACTTTTCAATATTTTCATTCGGACTGCTCACAATATTTCTCACAAATCCAAAGTTCCTCGACTTCCGTATTCCAGGCTCTAATAATATTTTCTACAAATCCAAAGTTCCTCAACTTCCATATTCCAAACTCCAGTAGATCCTCGACGTTCCTGAACTTGCATCGCAACAATTTAACAAGGTACCTGCATTTACACAAATCACTAGACTCGACCCCACGTTTTACAACACCCCTGATACTTTTCAACACTTTAATTCGTACTGCTGAGAATATTTCCTAGAAATCCAAAGTCCTAGACTTCCGTGAGCAAGTGCACGGATCACGGAGATTCCAACGGACTCGCGAGGCATCGCCTCGTTGACGAATCATTCCCGTCGATGATACGGGATAATGGTCGATCCATAATGCAATGTACATCGCGGTTTCGCGCGTGTTATCCGAATACCGGGAGGCCAGTGACAAATGGCCGCGATCACGATCGCGCATGATAAATTCGCGAGCGGTATCGTTGTTGCTTGGCCGCAACGAAACCGGGGCCGCGGGAGCAACCGGTTCGACCGATTCCAGATCACGATGATATAGGTTTACCCGGTCGCGGAAGATCGATCGATATTGGCCGATAAATCCCATTATTAATGCGGCCGGGCGCAAGAAGTTGATAAATCGCCGATGAAGGGCAAACGCTTAGCCGGTCTCGCGTTACAAAATGGTCCTTCGAGCCGGTCCACGGCGAAGATTTATCCTCGACGTTCCCGTCGTCATTTGCGCGATCCTCCGCGCGGTTTACGCGCGGTTTTTTCCCATCTAGGGGCTGGGGGATAGCGAGAAACCAGAATCGTCGCGACCGGTGTCTCGCGTCGCCGTACGGAAAATTATCGTGCTCGCGAGATTGCCCGATTTTTCCCTGAGGAAACCGTCTCGAGACGATCCTGGGAACGAGGGATCGATATTTCCTGGTTGTTAACGCTCGCGTTGTTTTTCACCCAATTTCGAGCACCGTGGAAATATTCAACGCGAAGAACCAGCATGGAATAGGAAAATCGTGCACCGTGAACTCTGTTGGGAGAAGAATGTTATCGTGCGTTTCGAAATTACAACGAAAACTACGAGGGGTGTGTAAACAACGACTGGAATTGATTCCAGCCTCGACGAAGAAAGGAAAATTGTCTTTTTATAGTAATAACGTTCGAGTACAGATTGTATAGTCGTAATAACGTATCGAGTACAATAGTTACGAAAAAAGGTTAAAGAATATAAATCAATACTACACCTGTCGTGTTCTTCCACACTTGCACCATTTCGAATCGATGAGATTTTAAGAGCAGAATTGGTCTAGAATTAACAATTGAATTATTTAACAGCAAGCAAAGATATCAGGTACTGAAAATTCCAAGAAACTTTCTCGCAATACCAATATTCTTATACACACTATAATTTATTACATTCTATTAATGTTCCAAAATCAATAAAACGTAGGTAGACAGTTGTTAGTCGTCAACGAGGAAACTGTTCGAGGTTGCCCTCGAGATTTCAAAGAAACTCGAGATCTCATATTCTCTAATTTACACATTCGAATTAACAATCTCTTGCGATATTTTCAATAACCGTCTCTTCGCAAACTTTCCCGATATTTCTCTCCAAGGCAACGTTCTCGTTTCCACAACCATTTCCACCACCGAGTTCTCCAGAAAGCGAGAAAACCAGGGTTCGGAGGGTCGATCCGTTCGACTTTTCGCCCCCGATGAAACGATTCGGAGAAACCCACACGTGTCGGTGAAGAGTATCGTCGATTCACCGTTATTACCGCCCCGAACGCTCGAGCTTCCCATCCGGTCCCTCTAAAACACCTTTCTCCCTTCTTTCGAAACAGAGACTGACCTGAATCGCGGTGTATCTATCACAACGAAGAATCGCGACGGGACACGTACACATCTGGGAACACGGTGCCCCGTCCGTGTGTATCTGTACGTGTACGTATACGTGTCTGTGTGTCTCTTTCTCTCTTTCTGTGTGCGTGTATGTGGTGGGCCGCCGCTGTGCGCTCTCGCTGGCGTGCCGGTGCTATTGCATGGCGCAAGTCGAAGCTGCAGCCGGCTGCAGGTGCACCGCTTCTCCACGCTCGATCCGGAGACGTTTCGGTGTGCATTGTGATCGAATGATATAATAAAGGCTGAAGTCCGTGGGAAACGGAGAACAGAGCCACCTGACGCATCGTCAGCAACGACGTAGAAAGCTGGTACACAATGCCGGCCACGTGACCGCGGTTCGTTGCGAAAAACATCGAAAAGGGAGAAAATGGCGACGAGTTAGAACATAGAACCTACACGGGAGAGAGAGACGTGGCGCGACAACGAGACAATGTTTCCGCAACGGATCGGTACGTTGAACTCGGGAACGATAAATCGTCAACGATCGTTCCAACCCTTCGAGAAACGGGTAGAGGGGAGGAGTGTAGTTAATGCTTCGCGAAAACATAATTATTTCCACGGGTCCGTCCTTAATACCAACGTACGCGTATTACTGTAATTACGTCGTCGAGAAGCAACGAAAGAAAGACCATCGAAATAAGAGAATGGGGAAAAAAACATACACACACGACAGATGATAGAATGACATTAAGAAACAGATGACAACGGTGCCTGGCTGCATCGGCAATTAGGGATATCATTAACAGGGACAAAAAGAAAACGTTGATACGACCAGCGGGGAGGGAATGCATTAACGGAGCCAGAGAGGAACAGGCACGGGGATTGTAACGCGCGACGAAAAATTAATATTAACGTCACCGTTGTTGCTCGTGTTCAATTAGTCGTTCTCGATGGTATAGAAGCCTTGGTTCGATACGCGGCTGTAATAGATCGCGTAATCGATCAGGGAATGCGTTTTAGATAGTATATACGATTATAAAAGTTAGACACGACTATCGTAAAGTTCGTGTATCGTTTAATTATTGGGTTATCCGGAAAGTCATTTCGTTTCTTTGGTAAAAATGGAACACGATTCTTTTAGAGTGTATATATGTTTTATTAAATTATATATTTTCTATTTTGAAAAACGAAATTACTTTCCGAACAAGCCAATACAACAGAGCCATATTTTTTTTGTTAAATATGTGTAAAATTTATTGCTTTCGTCAGAGGGTCGATCGAAAGCGTCGCGTTAGCGTTTCGTTATCAGTGCCATGACACTTTATGATCTGTTCGGTATGAATACGCGATCTATTGGAAAATCTTAGAAGTAATCGAATAAACACGTGACACGTATGCGAGTCTATTCTAGTTTTATTGTCTCAGATTCAATTGTTGCTCGTTGTACGCATCTGTGATTTAATTGTCGGTTGTAGAGAAAATGAAATAAAGAAAGATTAATACAAACTATAATATTTAGTTTCGTATTAACTTGTCACCATTGAAATTAATTTCAATCGTTTCAACGTTACGATAAGAGAATGAATATTCCCTAAGAACACAGAGAATGTCAGTTAATAGAATACTTGCAGAGTAGATTTTTCACGTAACAGGATGTTTGGACACGAGTTTCCGTAATGAAGATTCTACGATACAACTTTTCGATAGACTCGAGCAACTAATTGTAAGTAGGGTAAATAGATCATTTGGATATTCAATAGGATCGTGATCAAAATTAATTCCAACCCTTTAATTCTAATAACGAATATTCTATACGGTCGGTTTACAGAGCACTCGGAAAGCAGAACTTTCGACTAATAAGGTATTTGGATACAGGTTCCCATAACGAAGATTCTACGATACAACTTTCGATAGTCCTACATACCCGAGGAGATCGCTGGTCCATTCCATGGGAACGTGATTGGAATTAATTTTAACCGTTCCAAGCTTACACCGAGAGAACGAATATTCTCTAAAGGCACTCGAGCCACTCGAAGAGCAGAACGTCCGTGTAATAGGGTATTCGAACGTGGCTTCCCGTAACGATGATTCTACGATATAAATTTTCGACGATACCCGAACAACTAACGATCGAAAGGAGGGAACGTGGATCGGTCGGTGATTCGATGGAAACGTGGATCGCTCGGATATTCGATGGAAACGTGATCGTGCGAGCGTTCATCGAGCGCATCCTTTGCAACGCGCGCGGCGAACAATCGCGCACTCTCAATTTCCATACGAGTGGCCACTTCCGCGCGAGGCAAGCAAACCGGGAGACATCGAACGTGAAACGTGAACGCCGCGAATTTTTCGCGCCTCCCACGGGCCGGGGAACGATCGACATAAGAAGAAGGTGTTAGTACGCCCTCGCGTAGAATCGACCACGTCGAAAACCCAACGAGTTATTCGAACCGTTTGCTCGCAACGGGATATCGAGGCGGTATCCAGCGGGGCACGGCGTGGTGCCGCGGTGCTATCATCCCGAGCTTTCACCATCGTCATCATCATCGTCATCTGGCAGCTCTTATTCTTACGGCCGCTGTCCCTTAATGGGTCGATTCGTCATAACCCGTTTCAACACCTTGATCGACCTCGACCATCGATCCGAATCAAATTCCACGATTTCACGTCGAACGGAAGCGATCGGTTCGGTTCACGAGCGGCGAGCGTGTTTCGACCAGGAGCAGTGTTCTCCAAACACTCGAAGACTCGCGAAGCCTCGTGGATGTCTTTGGTTAAGTGTTGGAGAGCTTTCATTCGCGAGAACTCCAGGTTTTCGTACGATTTGCGTTATCAACCCTTTGCACTCGAGGCTTCTTTGCTACTGGAAACCGACGCCTCGAGAAAATCCTTTAAGTGATCAAATTAATTTGAAATGGAACATTTTTATGTATTTCATATACATGCGTTTATAAACTACAAGAACGTAATTTTTCAATTCCAATTTGAATTCCAAACCACGAAGTTTTCCCGGGTCGAAAATAGTACACTAAATTAGGTTCCTCTCGAGTTTAAAGGGTTAAGTGTTACTTATTCAATCGGACAGATCTAACTTTGAATTAACGTTGAGAGTGTAATTTCCCTACAATTGGTAAGAGGCAACACGAACGTAACCAATTCTTTCTTTTTATGTTTCTTTCCTTGTATAGATTTCTTTTTTACAATGCCTGTATTTTACTCCTCCTTTGTCACGGTTTTAGCAGAGTACCATGCGTTTTACTCTTTCACGCGTTATTGAAATTTCTCACCCCATATTTGTAGAACCAGCAGTTAATTATACAAATATGTAATTGCATTCACGCGTAATGCGCGTGTTTTCAGATCAAGTGGAATTATTCCAGGAATTCGAATATTTACGAATCTCCATGGTTGTCTTTTGTCGAGTACCACGAGCTCGAGTTCAATTAGCGAGAGCTCTAAATTTTGATACTACTTTCCAGCTTATAAAAGTGTTCAATGCATTATTCATACCAACATGAACGCATAGTCTTGCAATATATAATAGTACCAATACTCTATTTACAATCTGGAATTAATCGAGTAAAACGACACGAAAATTCATCGTCGACAAGTTTCAAGTTCCAAAATTCCGTCTCATGGGAAGAAAGATGATAATTCCAATTGATAAAACGAATAAAATCAGAAAAATCTCTCATAAACACTTCTAAAAAAATAAGAAAATCTCTGCCAGAAAGAATCTATCCACGACGTGTCCTCCCGCGACCAACGACCACAAATGAAAAAACCAACACCAAAGAAATTACACCAAAAATCATACGACACGATGCGCCTTCGCAACGACTAAAAGTACAGAACCCTGCATTAAAGAAATTACACCGAAAGTACGACCGTGGCGTCTCCCGTTAAAATTAATACACCGAGTAGATTCGAAGAGCATTCATCCGATGCTTTTCAGAAAGCCCGAAACTCGTCTCGCGGAAATAAGACGAGCGCGGGGCGAACGTTTCCGTGGTATAGTTCGCGAACGAAAGCCATGCTCTCGCTAATCCCGCGATTTCTCACAATCAACCGTCTCTCCCCATCGCGGTCCGAAAGGGCGACCGACCACTTTCTCGGATTAGACGTTCGCGGCATCATCGAGATTAATAGCGATCGCGTCCCGTTTGCCCCTTCCCTCTTCCCTTAACGCGAGTTTCCGCGTGCGTTGAATCGGCGCACGCGTGCGTGCTCGCTCGCGCGCTCGCGTGGAAACACACGGCCGCGGTATTCGCGTGTGTTTTCTAAGCCAGAAGAATAGCGGGGCCGGGTAGGTACACTCGGGGCGTCCGCGACTGGTCCGCGGCACAATGGCTGGCAATTTCTACGAGTAAACCGCGTTTACATATGCATACAAAGCCGTGGGTTTCTGCGCGACAATGCCGCCACGGCGGGCAGGGCATCGATTTGCGAAAATAAAAGCCCTCCGCCGCGGCGCTGGGGCAACCCGCGACGAGTACTATGACGCCGCGCGTGTATACGTCCATAGAAACGTCGCCGGATAGCAGCGGCCGTTTATGTACCCGCTTCGTGGACCCGGATTAATAGCCCTTGTAGTTCTCCTTTAGGCCGAGATACCGTTCCTTGCACCTCGTATACCCGCGTAATCGAACCTTGTATCCCCATTCCTACGCGGACGCTGACAATTTGCAACGCCAAATAGGGCGGCTCATTTAACGAGACCCTCGATTTATTTGGTATTTCTGCCGCGACGCGTTGCGCGACAATCGAATCGCGAGCGAACGAGAGAGCGAGAGAAAGAGAGAGAGAGAGACCGCGTCCGGACCGAAAGAACGGGATTAAATTTACGGGGAATGTCCGACAGGAGACGCGTACGGATCCGTGAGTCCGTCGTACCATGGGACAGAGTAACGGCCAGGTAGACGGTTCTAGAGCCGGTCGATCGACGAATGGTACCTCTTGCACGGATATTTCGAGCAAAGGACTTTGGGCCTGGATGTGTAGATAGGTGTCGGGAAGATGATCGGTTATTGGGAGGTTCTTCAGCGAGTAAATGAGTTTTCAGTTTATTGGTGGTTCTTGAGACAAAGGTTACGAAGCGATTTGGGAGTAGGTGTATATGTGAGAACTTGGAGGATGCATTTCGGAGATGTTGAGAGGGTGTAGGGAGCTGATTATGCTCGAGTTTGGGCAAAGATCTTCGATTTCGACTCATTCGTGGTTCTTGAGACAAAGATTGCAAAGCGATTTGGGAATAGGTGTATAGATGAGAACTTGGAGAATGCATTTTTGAGATGTTGAGAGTGTGTAGGGGAGTGATTATGCTCGAGCTTGGGCAAAGATCTGGCAAAGAGTTTTAATACTTGGGGTTTTGGAAATTCCTTCAGCGAGCATTTGCGAGTTTTCGACTCATTGGTGGTTCTTGAGACAAAGGTTGCAAAACGATTTAGAAATAGGTGTATATGTGAGAACTTGAAGGATGCATTTCTGAGACGTTGAGAGTGTGTAGCTAGCTGATTATGCTCGAGCATATATGTGGAACCCAGGAAGACAATCCTTGGCTTATTAATAATAAAGAATCTTGTACCATAATTGTGGTTCTCGCGAGGTTCTTCAGCGAGCACTTGTCAATTTGCACGGAAACGATGATTCTCGAGCTCGAGCAAAGGGTTAGGGCCCGACTGTATAGATGGTACTTGAGAAGATGATTCCTAGGTTATTGGAAACGAAGTACGGTGTTTGAGGAGAACTGTAGTTCTTGCAAGGTTCTTCAGCGGCCACTTTCGAGTATTCATCGATGGTTCTTGAATCAAAGGTGGCAAAGAGGTTTAAGATTCCTGAATTATTGGGAATATTATGTGTACTAGGCTCCGCAAAGTACCAAAATCGTAGTCAAGTAGACTGGCCGATCAGGGACCTTTAGGGGTAAATGTCTCTGTTCCTCTGTCGCGTAACCATTGTCCTTTTGCTCCACTTTCGTTCCTGGATCCGTTTCTTCGAAGGGGGAGAACACAAACCAGCAGGTACTCTGTCTCTTTTTATAAAATGATGGATGTTTATGAACTCGATACGACTCGACAATCGAATAGCTGAAAAGTCGATGGTACGAAAGAACCCCTAGGAGAGCAGAATAGGTCTCCGAGAGAGTATTGGTAAGGATTTGTACCCCAGCACTGTAACCCATAAGGCTAAGCAGAGCCTAAGAAGAGTGTCGTCAATAGGTACTTCCAGCTTCCAAAAGTACGTATCGTAGGGAGAAAGGAAGATCGATTCTGGAAGGGATTACCAGTTCTATTGGGTCAAAAGTTTAGCCTGGGACTAGCCAACAATTACCATATTCTCCTTCATCCGAATGATCCTTATCTCTCTTCGCAATACTCTCGATCGAAACGATTTGTTTCTCTCCTTGTAATACCCTCGATTGAACAGATCTCTACAATCCCGTACACACGGAAGATACGAGGTTTTCAATTGGTAAAATGATTCGTGACGAGTATTCTACCGATCGGGAGTCACGTACAGTACGCGCACGAGGAGATTGTAAGTAATGCCAGGTCCTATTCGTTCATGGGCAATTTCGTCAAAAGTTTTGAAAGAATAAGACCCAGATGCAATCTCTTCGTGTGCAGACCGAGCACGACGCAAATATTTATCCCCATTCAATGCCGTTCAATAATCGTTCGTCCGTTTCAACTTGGCTGTACACTGTTCAACGATGAGTACTGCCCTTAATCGATCAAGTATTAAAACAAAATTCCAAAGAAATATTCTCAGATGTACGAATATATCTTAGATATAAAAATGGTCCACGGACCTACCGGCTCTCTTTTTAGAAACCTCCTCTGTCGTCCCGTACACGAACCATCATCAATGACGTCAACGCAGATAATCAGTGGCGTTCGACGCGTCTACTTATTTTCCCCAAATTTACAACTGCTCCACTTATTTTCCCCAAATGTACAACCGCTCTACTTATTTTCCCCAAATTTGCAACCGCTCTACTTATTTTCCCCAAATTTACAACCGCTCTACTTATTTTCCCCAAGCGTTCAGTACCGTATTCTCCGCCGGTGTTGCTCGAACAAAGTTATTTACACGAGTCGAGGTCACGAAAAGTCGACTCGCGATTCTGTATTCGAAGGCACCAATTGTGGATCGGTTCCAGCGTACGCGCACCGCGACATTCGTTATTCCTCGTATGCGCAAGGCGGCGCAACCTTGTGTATCGTTCCCAACTTGGCAGCGACAATTCGCAACGCCAAATACGGCCGGTTATTTAATGCTCGTTGGGCTTGTTTATACGAACCGCGGCGGACAATTGAATTGCGCCCATTAAATCGGCCCGTGGACAGCGAGCTTTCGCGAAACGTGAAAATTCAATATTTTACAGAAACAGATAATCTGTTCGGATCCACGGCTCTTTATTTTCTGCCGAGCGGAATGCTGTTCGTTATGTGTATAGCATTACCCCATTACCCGGCCTATGAAGACGCATGGCTCTATTTCCCGCGCTGAAACCGAGGGTACAATTTGCTCCGACCGAAGAAAGTTATTATACCGCCGCTACGGAAGAACGTTGCCGAGCTGCAATTTAGCGGCAGAGGGGATTATTCGAGGCGATAGTCGATCGGTCAAAATAACGTTAACGGCAACCAACGACGGTAACCGAACTTTCGAAATCGTCTTCGGTGAATTCGTGATCGTTCTTGACGAGTAACGATCAAAATGTGAAGAATAATTCTACTTCGATCGTCACGAATCGTTAATCGCACCAACGAGGAAATTAAACGAAGGTTTGTCGAGAAGACGAGAGATTCTTCGATGCGTTATCATTGTTAAATATAGTCGATGTTCGAACGATATTTATATTTTTGTAAGTGCGTTCCATATCGTCAAAAGAGAACGCGATGAATCGCGAAGGAAATAATATCTGTTTCGAGGCTAGGTTTTAATCATTGGCTGGTTGCGTCTACTTTCTTTCATTTTTGAACAAAATTCATTTTGTACGGTCGAAGAGACACATTCCACGAGACACTGTTCATTTTAAGGGTAGGTTCTAATCAGAGAACTGTAGTTACAATTTTCTTCTTCTTGCTGTACCTGTGTATACGTTTACGCTCGAGAAGGCGTAAAATAAAGATGAAAAGTTTCGATGATCCATCGCCAAAGGTATAAAGAAGATAAAGAAGAATTGAACGCACGAGGGAGCGGGAAAATGGAATCGAAAAGGAACCCATAAATGTATCTCGAGTCTTATGGGATATCAATTACACCCTGGCATCGCCTATGGCGCGAATATATCATTAGAATCAATAACACCGACCATCCTCCCCCGGGGTCATCCCTCTTAGCTCGTGTACGCGCAATTCTATCCCCCAATATTTCCCTTCGAGGACTTTCTACGATAGCACTGTCACTCAAGGCTATTGTGTTTTGTATTTACTCGCGCGACGAAACTTTCTCCCGTCCTTCTTCGTCGGTCACCCGTTTCCTTTCGTCGACGCGACGAAAGATAGGGGAACTTCTCCCCTACTAATTTTACAGGCTCGAGCACAAGGGCTTGATTAACAGACAGATTCTGCGTTAGCAGGAATTTAGGGTTAGCCGACATCGAAGCATTTATTTGTCGCGAAAACGCAAAATCGTGTTGCGTAACTTCTTTCGCGTACGTATTCTCCGCATCGAAATTTCTTTGCGTCGTTTCGGGTATGTTGAAGTAATTATTTGTTCAATACCAGCTGAATTTTTCAACAGTTACAACGTGTGATATCGGTTAACATGGATCGTTATGTATTTAGAGGTAAAAGCGATATGGTCTTGGTGTTTTCTATACGGCATGGTTGCCATAGAACGTTAAAAGAGACAGCATATATGTATTATAAAGTGTCCACAGTAGAAACGTGCACGAGAGAAGTGAACTATTGTGTCATCCTACAACCAAATTTTTCTGTTCACGAATTATATCAGCGTGGTTCGTTATTATTCACTCTCAGACAAGATACCAAAACAATATATATATATACGGAACAATTTTACCGATTTATTTCAAGCGATCATATATATTAATTCATTGTGCACGATAAAAAAAAGTCTCCCTACGAGTCCACGATAAAAGTTAAAACGTGCTTTCTCGAACGAATTTATCGCGTTCAATCGCTCCTGAATACAAACCGATAATTTTATTTCACGCGTGGTACGAACTACATTTCGAGTACAATTTTACAAATTGATTCGACTAACGGACAAAATCTTTCCGTGGAATACACGATATGAAATTCAGACACCGCGAACTGTAAACACCACTCTCGTCCCATTTCTCGAGACGGTGAGCGCGTATTCTCATTTTCCGTATTTCTCTTTCACTGGCGCGCGAGAAGGCGCGGACGGAAGATCATTCTTTCGTATCTGTCGTCGGTTTCGGAGTAATATTTTCTTCTTTTTTTTTTCTTTTTTCGCTATGACCCTCAGGACGTTCCGGTCTTGTCAAGTTGTCGGAGGGACACGCGAAATCCGACGGCATCGTCGAGTCTCGGGATTCTTCAGCTCCGAGAGTGGGAAGGGTGGTGGTTGTGGGGGTGGGGGGTGGAAACGAGAAATTGGAGACGCGTACACGAGGAAAATATACGTGGCCCGAAGGTCCAAGGGGCTGGCTGCGACGTTGTCTTCTTCGTCGTGGAGGATTTGCCTTCGAGGAGAAGCTGCGGTCCGCGAGAGGGAAGAAACCACCCCGTTAAGCCACCATGATTCCACGAGATAAACCCCCATATTATGTCGCCCGAGATAATACGAAAAACCATCGCGAGACGCGGTCCGGTGTCTACGTGTATAAACGCCTTTGTATACATGGTGTCTCCGAACGAAAAGATTGGACTCTCGACCGGAAGTATGCGAGAAACTTTCTTTCGGAGAAAGAACTGCCGGGAAATTGGCGAAGGAAGTCGAAGAAGTCGAGAATTTGAAAAATTTTGGAAAATTGTGCGCAAGTGAAACGATTCGTAGGCAAAATCATCTCCAGGGTTTAGATATACGAGATTTTTCTTTTTTATTTTTCAGACGTGGCAATAAGACAATAATTAAAACTAAGAAAGCAATTGTGTCTTATAGAAGTTGAATTGTATGTTTATTACATATTCGTTTTTTATTTAGGAAACTGCGTATTCAAGGATCGTTGAAAAGTGTATGGTTTCCAAGTTACCCTACTCGATTTTTGTGGATTTGAATAGGTAGAAATTAGTACGTGTATAAATTCGTTTGAAAAGAGGTTACGGAGAAAAGTAATTTATATACTTACTCGAGGAGTAGTATAATTACATTTCCAGAGAATTGTGTTATATTTTTCATACACCGTTGAAAATATTACAAGATCGTTTATAGAAGAGACGAACCATCGATTGAATTTCCAACGGATTGAGATACAATTCTGTAACAGAAATCGCAGATGTAAAAAGTAAACTCGCTCGTACGTTTACGAAAAAAAAAAGTATTGTACCGTGAATCGTAATTTCTCTCGTGGTCGGAAGTCATCGTTCTCTCGTTTCGGGATACCCTGTACACGTACGCGCGTGCAATTAAGATTTTACGGTCCCCGGGACAGGATCGGACCCCGGAAAATACCTCCGCGTACTTTCTTGGCGATCGGACGGAAAAATAAATACAAAAAGGGAGCGGGGCCGACTCGTATCGTCTTAAATTAGTTCAAAGGAACGTATCCTTAATTTGGGAGCAAAAACACGATAGCGGGGCGGTTAATTTACAACGTGACGTTAATCAGCCCGATGCCTCGAACGATTCGCGCCCAGGTATGTTAATTCTAGAATAATTTCGCGTGCAATTTCGTCGAATTAGTGATTTATTTTACGGGCGTCGCCGTGATACGCGGCCCTCGTAAACCGCGGACGATAAAAGAACCGTGGCCGGTGTTGAACGTACGACCAAGACGGAGGAATCACCGATCATTGTTTCCTCGTTAAAAAATTGGTAAGCGAGATCGCGCAAGATCGAAAAAAAAAACCATCCTTCGGTGGTCTGACCAACGAAGAATTAATTTCGAGAGTTTAATTAGAAAATTCGTAAAAATAACGTAGCAACAGAATAACTGCACTAGTAAAGTTCTTAAAGATCGTTACACCGCGATCTTCTCTCATCTCGGAAGGATAGATATTAATTGCAAACGATTTCGAGTGAAATTAATGTTTCTCGACCGTTCCGTTTCTTATTTTACTCTTCGAGGAGCGAGTATCGAGCACGTTAATAATTCAGACTAAAAAGGAGGACGTTATCTTTCGATTCGACGCTTGGCTTATCGCCCTGGGACTCGATCGCGAAACTCCTCGTACGATTTCGTGGGATCTGCCAAAAATCTGGCTACCAGAATGTTGCAGCTGACGCGACTCGATATTAAATATAAGTATACACAGGCCAGGATTCCCCTCGCTTCGTTAATGGAGAAGGAGAGAAGAGCAAAAGGATTAACAGAGAGAAAAAAAAAAAGGAAAAAGAAACTCTCGGAGGGAAACAGCGCAGAAAAATCCCTTCCGGCGGCCAGAACGAAAGAAACGTTTATCGAATCGACGAAAAAAGAAAGGGACCGCCGAAAGGCCGTAAACGAATCCCGTGCAACGGGGGGCTCGTATTTAAGGAACTTTAAGAAACCAGCAGCGTTTCGAGAATTTTTCGTGGTGTCCCGGGACACGGCGCGTTTAATTAAGCCGTAAATCGAAGTGGCCGGGGCCCCACCTTTATTGCGGCCCTAAACTATATCAGTCGCGCCGAAAAAGATAAAAGGCGGGGGGGCACGGGGGGGCTTGAATCTCGACCGGCCGATTCGACCATGTCCGCGAACTCGTTCCTCGTTACGATTTTTGTCCCCCCACACACACCTCTCAACCACCGCACTGTCCACTGAACTCCCCCTCTCTCCTTTCCGGTAAAACGGTTCGTTTTTATCGCGACAACCACCCTCGCGATCTGTCGCGGCCTCCACAACCCCCCTCTTCTTCCCATACTCCGTTCTCCGGTCTCCATCGTCCACCCCCTCCCCCTTTCCCTTGTTAATGAACGAAGAACCTCGTAAACGGGGTCGTGATCGGGGTGGTCCTCCGGGATCACCGATCCCCTCTCTTTCTCGTTCCACGGGCCGGTGTCAGCGTGCTTAAACTTTAACGTCGTAAACCAAACGTCCCGCGTTTCATTGGCTCTTATTCTCACACGGGGCCATTATTAACGCGACAATAAAAAATACGACCGGAGCGTATCGCGTCCGACGTTGAAATCTCACCGTTTCTCGCTCGTCGAGGCTCACCGGGCGCGCGATTAATCGCGGCCGACGGGGTAATCCCTTATCAATTCTTTTCGTTTTTACGGCAACCGGGAGGCGACGATTATGGTCTTGTTATACACGTACCGTGACATCGGTTAGCTTCGAATACTTTCGGCGTTGGTGATTTCTGAAAGACGGTTCACAGAGTAGAGTTTCAGCGAATTTCTCGTTTCGTGTCGTACGAAGATCGGAGAATATTTTCAATGGATAATTTTCGTGGACTTTATTGTTCTTGGTCAATTTCGAACAAGTATGAAATGTTAATACACTATTAGTACGAAGGAAAAGGAAAAACGCTAACGAATTATTGAAACTTGAAATATGATTCATTTTTAGAAATTAAGAGGATTCGGAAGTAATGTAAACTCGATTTATCGGAATTATTGAAATTGTTTGTTTTATTTTTCTTGTCCTTTTCAACGATCGTATTTTTAGAGAAAGGGAAGCGAGAACGAATTATTGAGACTTAAAGTATAATACATTTTTAGAAATTAAGAGGATTCGAAAGTAATGTAAACTCGATTTATCGGAATTATCGGAATTATCGAAATTGTTTCCTTTATTTTTCTTTTCAACGATCGTATTTTTACTTCTTTCCCGGAGAAAAGACACAAGTGAATATAAATGATTGTCAGCTCGTTAAAAATGTGCCTTTTGCATAGAAAAAGTACACCCTGACTCTACATCGAATATTCCCAAAACATGGCTAATTTTCGCGATAAATATCCAACTACGAGAATACTCGAAAATGTTCATTAGGAAAGTTTTACACCGTATCCGATTAATAAACTCGCGCATTGACCGAGCAGTGCGCTCGATGAAAAAGTTAAAAGTAGATATTTTTCGTTCAACCACCCCTTTCGTTGAAAATACGCATCGCGAGCATTTAGGTCGCGAGAAATGATCGTTTTCGAAGATGGGCCACGGCCGGTAAAAGTTTTGGAAACCCTGCTCTAGATCGTTGATATAAACTTGGTCGATTTGTACAGCTCGTTGCTATTACCGTAACTGTCGGAAAGAAAATTAACGCGCGGGTATAACCCTCGCTAACTTTTATTACGGAGTATTACAGAATCGCGTTTCGTTCGCGGTCATCGCCTTTCGTCTACACGAATATTATCGTTCAAAATTCTATTTCCCTTCGCCGAATTAAAACGAGAGGAATACTATTTTCAAACACTCTTTTTCAATCTGGAACATAATACTCTCAAAAATTCTCATTACAACGCACTTTATTTCAATTTAGGGAATAATACTCCCGAAAATTCTCATTACCTCACAATTTGTTCACAATGTAAGAGACAATACTCTCCAAAATTCACATTAAACGAGTCCTATTTCCAAACACGTCCACGCACATTAATATTGGGTTGTTCGGAAAGTAATTTCGTTTTCTTTTCTGTGAAAATGAAAAACGATTTTCTTAGAGTGTACACACATTTTATTAAATTGTACACTCTCCATTTTGGAAAATGTCTCCCCGAGCAAGCCGATAATTTTCTTTGCAACGTAACGTTCTTCATCGTCCGATTACCGATCGCTCTCGTGCAACCTCGACGTAACCTTTAATTCCAATTCGCGAACCAAAACGAGGGGTAGCGGGAGTCCAAGGGGATGAACGATTCCCTTCAATCTCAAAACACTCCCTCTCCTTCGCCCCGTGGTTCTCGCCGAGCTCGCTGGCAACGAGACTAACGGAAAACAAGGGAAAACAGAGGCAAGAAGGGAGTGGAGGCAGAAAAAGCGTCGGAGATGCAGGTCGCATCCGGCGCAGCTCGTCGCCTTCCACTCTCATTTGAATAAAAGCAACGATAAGCACATCCTTAGAGTCACTCGCAGTTCTGAATTGTTTCCGCTTCTTAAACCCCCGACAAATTTATTATAATAACTACCCTTAGCCGACGGATCTCGCGGCTCGCTCCTTTCTCCCTTCTTCGCGTTCCTTCGTCTTCTCTCTCTCTTTCTCACTCTATCTCTCCCTCTCTCTCTCTCTGTTCCATCGAGCTTTTCTGGTCCCACCACTCCCCCGACCACTCCTCCTCGTCGTCTCGTTCTCCGCTTTCATCCCGGCGAGAGATACACTTCCGTCTCCGTTCCACCCCCGGCGAGCCGTAATCTTCTCCCCCCTCGCGGGTGGTCGTTCCCCTCCCCCTCCTCTACCCTCACCGTCTTCCATCGTCGTCGTTCTCTTCCTCTGGCTCGTTTTTTCACCGAAGCGAGAGAACTGCCCCTTTTCTTCGTGGCCGCGAGGCGAAAGGGAGGATCGTTTCCGCGAATAATGCGTTCGTTCTCCGCCATGCGGCGGAGAAACTTGGGATAACCGAGGAAGAGTGGTGGGGACCAATGGGGACGGGTGGGGGCCACGGTGGGGGGGAAGCATCAGTTGCAATATTCCCGGTGAAAACATTACGACAACGAGTTTCGGCCTTTTTACGCGCGGCTATTCCAACGGCGCCGCGCCGCGCCGCACCGAGCTGAACCGAGTCGCGGCTTTCTGTTTTCCACGAACACGCTCGTTCCTTTTGCGGATCACGCTCGCGCGACTCTACGCGGGTAAAACAGCGCGGAGACAGTAGCCACAATGGTTCGGTATAATGATCGTCGAGCGAACTATCGTTTCGTTTCGCGAGCTAATCGATTCGCGAATACGCGATCTTTCGCGATCTTTCGCGTAACTCGAGCACCGTGCGTTACCTCGACCGGAAACGAGCATTGTTCCTTTGGGTAACGCTCAGAACCGGTGAGAGAGTTTGTTCTGTGTTCGAGGTATACTCGAGCACTCGGGTTTGGGTATTCTGATGATACGCATAGAGTATTTTGAGGGCTCGAATGTGTTCTTGGAAACGGTTTCGTAGAGAGTAAATTAGTTTCGGATAGTAAATTACTCAAATTTTCGAATAGTAAATTACTCAAATTTTCGGATAATAAATTACTCATAGTTTTGGATAGTAAATTACTCAAACTTTCGGATAGTAAATTACTCAAATTTTCGGATAGTAAATTACTCGATTGATTTTAGAAATTGTAATCAAGTATTTTAATATTGAACTACTCGAATGATTTTAGAAATTATACTCAAATGTATAAATAATTTTAGAAATTATACTACAATATGTGATTAATATCAGCGACAGTACTCAAATATTCGAACGATTTTAAAAATTGTACTCGTGTATTCTAACATTATCTTGTTCGAATAGTTTCAGTCCTACTACGTGTTGTCGCACAGTTATCCCCACCGTTCCATGAAATTGCAGGTCGGCTGTGTTATCTGGTACCCGTTATTACGATGAAAATGGTACCAAACGCGATCGTATGTAAACGATTCTGTACCTGTAATATGTAACTCCAAAACACCAGGGAGTCGTACGAAATAAATACCAAAGATCAACCATGGAACTTTGCCAATGTGAACTCGTTGAAAAGATCGATCGACATATTTATATATTAATTTTTCCCATTTCCTAGATTCTACTTTTTGTTTTCTCCTTATAACACCACTTCGTTCCATATCTATCGTTAATGTTTCCCTCGAACTATTGGGCTATTCGGAGTAATTTCGTTTTTCGAAATGGAGAATATACAATTTAATAAAATGTTTATACACTCCAAAAAAAATCGTGTTCCATTTTCACCAAAAAAAAAAAATAATGAAACGACTTTCCGAACAACCTAATACATTTATAACGTTATCGTACATTTCGCACAAAACCCACGAATAAATATCGATCGTTGTCCCGTCCTGTACGAAAAACAATGCACGCGGGGAAATTGTTCGATGATTTTACAATACAAACCGAAATACAAAAGAACAAAAAATGACTGAACATTTTCGTACATTCGCTGGTTTCTTCGCATGTGCCTCATTAATTGCTCCGACGATACGTTTCACGAAATCGTTTTACGTCCCGCGGAGGAAGGTTGTACTTTTCGCGAAAGCAGCGAAAGGGAGACTGACGGAACGGTAAAAAGCGTTAAAACGCTCATAACGATGAGCGACTACCAGAAACCGGGGACCAAGTGAGAGGTCTTTATTGTTTGTTTCTCCAGGCGGGTCCTCGTTTAAACGACGCGCGGCAAAACACGGAACACGGCATCTCAGCTGTTAAAATACCTTTCGTCTCTCAGCCTCGCGACGCGTTCCTTAAAATCATATCGAGCCACTTCGTTCGAGAAGGAAATATTATCATTCTCACGCCCGGTTCTTTGCCGAGGAAGCTTCTATCGACCGATCCAGACCACTTTCCTTGAAATCGTAAAGAAGACGTTTCGAGACGCTTCGCGCTTGGAAACGCGCCTCCTTCGTATTTGCGTTACGAAAAACAAAGTTCATTCTCGTGAATGTCGATCTGTTCGAGGGAATTCGATATTCGGTGAAATACGTAGTCCGTATCCTTCATCGATAAAGCAGAATTTAGACTTTTCGCTTCGGATTGTTTATCCATTGCGAAAAGCGTAAAGATTGTTTTCATCTGTGTTTCGAACAAAGTTAACGTCGAAAGTAAACAGTAAAAGAAGTAGATTCTCGTAGATTCTTCTGGAGTAGTTGTAGGTTAACAATTCTTGAATAAAATTTTGTTCTACGATGGACAATCTCGAGGAACAGTCCCTTGTGCACTGTGTTACACTTGTAAAGAGATCGAACAGTTTCATAGATCATTATTGCTAATTTTCAAGGTAAAAAGATTATTTTAAAGAAATAATTTGAATTTGTAAATTAAGAAGAAACTTCTAAGTGAACGGAAATTTTGGAAAGTTTCCCTGGAGAATATAATTCTCTATAATTCTACGTTGTTCTGACGTTTCTACGCTTGAATTTGTTTACGCCTGAATTTTCTGCGGTGGAATTTTCTTACGCTGGAATTTCTCTACGTTAGAAATTTTTACGTTACGTAGCCATATATTTACACTAGTCTAATTCTACCTTTGTACTACATAGTGCCGTTGTAACTTCAAAGCAAAATTATAACCACCGACGATTCCAATTCGTAAAACCCGTTCCTTGCAGTTGCAAGGAAGTTTTCCAGACCGGTGTGAAAAATTCTTTTTATCACAATTCAGCTTTCAATTCGTGTCTCGATACGAGTGCACGTAAATTTCGTGTCGTTGAACTTTTCGCAAAAGTCAAAAATAATTTAGGTTACAGAGGGTCGAAGAAACGTCGACGAAAAGTTCGAGATCGCCGAAGGTACGAAGAAGAAAGAAATTGAAAAATCCTGGCGCGTCCTTCGTCCATCGAGGAAAGTTTCATCGGTCGAGGCACCGTTAAGAGAGAAAGTGTTTCCCTTTCAGCCCTAAAGTACTTTCTCTTCAGCCCTACTGTCTCGAGATGCTACACGACCGCAGAAGAAAAAAAAAAGAAGAAAGAAAAAGAAAGAAAAGACCCGGTATTCACGTTCCGAGCCACAGGGCGGTTAACACTCGCTTAATTCACTTTCCCCGGTCGGAACGAGGACGAAATAACATTCTTTCGCTGGACGTGGTTCGCCAACATCCTGATAAACACAGGGATCCTTTTTCCACGGTGCCAGCCTGTGTATTTCCTTTCGGCGAACGAAACCGGAGACAGGTCTTCGTACTCGTTTCGCCGAATAATGAGCATTTTAAGTAGGGCGACTCCGCTTTGAAACGCCAGCTTTTCAGCCGGCCGAATGCATCGACGTGTGAATCTTTCGTTTCCTCCTCGGTGAGAAATTTTTAAACAGTGCCTGTGAGAATCACGAACGAAAGTACGCGTCGGATGACCGGTATGCCATTGGCTACCCGGTCGTTTAATTCGAACGACGACTACGTCGTGGCAGTTGTTTTCGAGAAGTGTCGCTCGGTGGTAACGGTCACGACCGTACTTCTGTTTACGAATTTTTCAACGAGTCGAGAACCTGAAGTTTCGAGCTCTTCGATTTGTAAATGAAGAAGAAACTTCTAAGTGAGAATCACGGATTTGGAAATTTTAGGAATTTTAAGAATAGCAATGCAAAGTCATCGAAAGTAAATTAAGAAGAACCTTCTAAGTGAAGATCAGGGATTTGGTAATTTTAGGAATTTTAAATATTTTCAGGAGGCAAGATGCACGAAAACGATTTTCGTACCAATTTTCTAAGAGTCCAGAACACGAAGGTTCGAGTTCAAGACTGGTTTCGGGATTTAAAAATTTTGCGAATCTTGAATCTTGGAAATCAAAGAATTGTCGCTAAGATCGTCAACTTCGTCGTTCCCTGTTTGGCGGCGCTAAGAAGATGTTTAAGGTAGGAGAGAACGGAAATATAAGGAAGTGGGGATAAGCGTTTCATCCCGGGCCTGCTAGTGGACTCGTCAGTAAGGCATCCTAGCAGGCCCTGCCTTATACGCCGGGACATTGGAAGATCGGTAAGAGGTCGTATATATAGCGATCGGAGCAGGTACGGGAACTTGCGGGAAACGGTTGGTGGTGAGTTTCCCTCTGGTGGCAAGCGTGGGTAGTGCCGCCACATAACCCCCTTGCCAGTGGTAAACGATACTTTGAAGTTCCGTCCTGATGTCCCAGTGGCGTAGGTATTTGTTCCGTTGTTCGGTGGCACAACAAGGCACAGGAGGAGGTTGTCTAGAGTAGTGGACGAGAGGAATGGTTCTTTTTCGTAGTAAGGGCCCAGCTGCTGTCGATTACGAAATACGCATGGCGAGCCTTGTATGCTCAAGCCGCGATTTTACTTGTTGTCCGACGTTGATGCGTGAGCGTACCGGTACTTATGAAACGCATCCGTGTGGTCGGTGAATAATGTCGACTAAAGCTGCCTGCTGTCCTCCTAGGGTTGATCCTGATGGTTAGCCGGGAGTATAGCGTCGTGTCGTCGCTGGCAGGTTCAGGAGTCAACCCTCGGAGAGGGGGATTAACGAAAATCGGCCTTTACGTTGCGTTCCTTCCATCGTCTTGTGCTGCACCTCTACTGCTGCTGTGCTGTTGTCCAGAAGGTTGCGTTGGTTCTTAGACGGGGTCACCACTTTGGCGGCGCTAAGAAGATGTTTAAGGTAGGAGAGAACGGAAATATAAGGAAGTGGGGATAAGCGTTTCATCCCGGGCCTGCTAGTGGACTCGTCAGTAAGGCATCCTAGCAGGCCCTGCCTTATACGCCGGGACATTGGAAGATCGGTAAGAGGTCGTATATATAGCGATCGGAGCAGGTACGGGAACTTGCGGGAAACGGTTGGTGGTGAGTTTCCCTCTGGTGGCAAGCGTGGGTAGTGCCGCCACACCTGTAAATGAATATTTCTATACCAAAAGTAAATTTACATTTTCTCGAATAAATATACGAAGTTTGAGGAAGCTACTTTCCAACGATTCTGGAAAAAAAAATTGACGAAGAGACGCTTTTATTTAACGGTTCAGACAATAAGATCTCCCCGAAAGTCTCGACGATCTTGAAAAACGTTGAACAACTTCAATACGACAAAATTCCTGCCGAAATCCTCTCTACGAGGTAGCAATTTCTACCGAGTACCCGTGTACTTCGGTTCTTCGTACATCGCGTGTAGAATATTTCCATAGAATTCCTTTCACTGGGATGAACTTCTGTTCATCTACTTCTGTTCGTCTCCATTCTACATTTTGCTTTTCGTTTCGTTCTCGGTCGTGGCACGATTTGAAAAAATTCCCCCGTCCCGTGGCAAATATTTATCCGTCGAAAAATCTACTCGAAGGAATGGAGCCCGGGGGGCTTGAACAGCCTTGGGAGTGCCGCTGGGAACGCGACGATGGTTTCGCAAAAAATGACGAGCCATTTCTGCCCTCGTTGACGAAAAAGAAGCAGGCCTGTCTGTTCTGGTATCTTTTCGAAGGCGGTTGCACGCGGTAAGTACTCGCGGTTTGAAAAGCGAAGCAACGTGGAAGCAGAAAAAGGCGGTGGAACGCCCCGAGGTTCGTAATCGCGGACGCTAAGAACCAGAAAAGACAGAAACATCATCGCCGGGGAAAAAGTTGTTCCATCGACAACAATAACAACAACCAGGACCGAACGCACCGGGTCTGGTTGAAAGAAGCCACGGTAACTCCTTGACGAGGAGCTTAGCGAACGACGTCGCGCGGATGTTACGCGGTTTATTTTTAATATTCCCTCCCTCGCTCGTTCCTCGTCCTCTTCCGTTCGTTCTTTCTCCGCGTAACAACACCTGTAAATGGTTAACAGCTAGCTGCCGCATAAAACGCGAAACGATGCAGCCAGCGGCACGGAAAGATTCGCGAATACCGACGAATCCAAGGGTACCTCGATAACGCGCGGAACCAGCCGTAAAACTGTGCAACAAAGTCCGTAATTAGCGCTAATTAAGTTGTAAATCAATGTACACGCGCGCTACTTTTTTCTTCTTTGGTCTATTTAATTTGTTCCTTGTGCCCGAAGGTCTTCGTTTGGATTATAGTTGCGTGGAGCGATGAATTTCAGATTCTTATTTGCGAGAGTTTCGAGCAACTGTTGGAATATTTTTTAAATTTTTTATTTCAAAGTATCAACGATGGAAGTTCGAAAGAGATATAGATGTATCGTTTTTTCAATTTTTCATAGGTAGAGCTAAGAACGATAGACTATTTCGTATTATTTTATTATCGAGAGGTGAGGTATCGATTATCGATGTTACTCGTAAGGTTTGGCATTATTGTATTTATTCTTATGGTTACTCTGACGTTCGACTGGATTATATGCAAACAATGGTACGCGTTCATTAACGAGGTAAATGAGATTTTGTTCGTTCGATGAATTTTTTAAGACAAAAGGATACAAAGACGTTGAGGAACGTTACACGTTGTACCATTTGTCGATATAAAATTCGAACGATTATTGGGTTCTGTTTAGATAACGCGTAAACACGAGGTCGAGAATTTTTGAGAATTTTGTGCAATTCATTTTCAAGTAAGGAATACATTTTCCGTAGAATCTTGAGTTATTCATACTCCTCGGAAAGTTCTCATGGATATTCAATGTATCGCTCTCGATGGAAATGAACGATAATAAATTCGGGCGACTGCCAAATTCTGAAGACACAACCGAGAAACTAAAACTTCTGGAAGCGGTAGATCGTTATTTTCAAGATTAATATTACGTACCCGAAACATCTTCCAGGAAGGAAAAATATAGTTTACCTTGTACGGATACAAGGATACACTATACGTATAATCCAAAGGAACGAGAAGTTTGGAAGAAGACTTCAGAAGTAAAATATATTCTGTCTTTGCGTAGAACTTCCCCGAGACTTCGTAATAGAGTCATTTTATATTCCAAAGGGTTGCACGAAACCCGTATTTAAGTGCCCGAACTTCATAGTAGAATCACTTTGCGCCACGAAGAGTAGTTTCAATTTATTTTTAAAAGAGCTCGGTTTCTATAATCGAAGTATTTGGAGAAGTCCGATCAACGTGACCGCGTAACAGATCAGATTCGTATCATCAAAGATGAAAACCAGATGTCTACCTTCGAACTTTAATCATAAGTCGAGTAAAAGTATCGTTGGCGTTTGGCTAACACCGACGAAATATTCATTTTTCCTCCGAGAGATAATTGAAAATACATAATACAAAATTTTCTTAAATAACCATGTCACTCGTTAAGTTGTATCGTGGAAATTTTAACCCATTTATTTCTGAGAGGTGTTCGTAAATCATTTAACCGAGAACAATCGTCAAAACATCTGAAGAATTTTCTTAAATACCCATACAACTCGCCACGTTTCCAAACCATAGAAGTGGTTCGCAACACATTAACTCGTTTATTTCTCGATGGACGTGCTTTCGAATTGTTTGATCGAAAAGAATCGTCGAGAAACTCAAAGAATTTTCTCAACCTATCCCACACCTAAATTTCGAACTCACAGAAACCACATATTCATCCAGTCGGTTTGTTTTCACGAGGACGCGGTCTCCAATATATTTAATGGAAGAAAGTCTCGAAAAACCTAAAGAATTTTTTCAAATACCTATCCAATACCTAAGTTTCCAACTCACGGAAACCACACATCCATCCAATCGGTTTGTATTCGCAAGAACGCGGTCCTTGACGTACTTAATTGAAGAAAGTCTCGAAAAATCTAAACCATTTTTTCAAATACCTATCCAACACCTAAGTCTTCAACTCACAGAAACCACACTGATAGAATACACACGGAAACTATCCATCCAGTCGGTTTGTTTTCGCGAGGACACGGTCCCTGACATATTCAATCGAAAAAAGTCCCGAGAAAACCCAAAGAATTATTTCAAATACCTACGCAACACCTAAGTTTCCAACTCACAAAAACCACACATCCATCCAGTCGGTTAGTACTCGCAAGAACACAATCCCTGACATACTCGATCGAAAAGATTCCCTAAAAAAAGCCTAAAAAATATTTTCAACCAACCAAGTACTCGGCCGATCCGTCGAGTTGCCAGCACGCGAGAATCGTCGAGACTCGGTCTACCCCGGCGTGAATCTCTGGCGCGTACTCGAAAATAATCGAGCGTAGAACGTCTCCGCCTCGTTAGTCCCGGTAAAAAATCCCAACCGGCTAAAGAAGCAACGTATCGAATCAATTTCGGGGCGCGTCGTCCGCGAGACGGGTACGGGTACACGGAAGGCGCGAAGGAAACAAAGGAGGAACGGGATTACGCGAGAAGAAGCGGCAAGAAGGTGGCGCCGGTGGGTAGAAGGAGGTCGCCGCGAGAGAACGGCGGAGGGTTTGGGGCAGACGTGGTATTTACGACGTCATTTCCTCGCTGACTGTCAATAATTTCCCTGGGGGATGTGGAAGACACCGGCACTCTCGTGTGCAGCTCGCTCGCTCGCTTTCTTTCTTGCCCGTACACCCCCGTGTCCCCGTCCGGGTTCCCCGCCGCCCCCCACGGCTCGCTGACGCCGCCACACCTCTTTTCTTTCCCCGGCGACGCTTCCTCCGCCTTCCGCGGCCTTCTTCCCGGCAAATTGAAAAGCCACCGACGCCCGAGACGTCCTCGAGGATACTGTTTCGCGGCGACCGAAAAGTAATATCGCGCAGATGGAATGAGATTGCGCCGGATCCACCGGCCGGAATACATTTTTGATAATTTCTTCCTCGTTGTTCGCTCGACTCGCGTACCACCGTCGTGCACACCGTGGCATTCGAATGGGATCGCCATCATCTTGATTAGCGGGACGGAATATCCGCGGTGATGTTAGCTTTGAAAAGATAACGCGCGACCACCACGGGAACACGGGACGTCGAAATTCGAGGGTTCAACGAGGCTGACGTTTTATTTACCGGGGGTTCGGGTTTAGAAAATATGACGTTCGTTGCAGCGTACGTAGGTTTGATTGTTATTGTTTTTAGAGTTCTGCGCGGAGAATAGCGATGAGATTCCAGGGGAATGTTAGGTGGAGGAATTTGGGGGTTCGAGATTTGTAACGAAAGGAGTTTGATCTACGAATTCTGGTATTTTATCTTTGTATCTATAATTATTGTTATTGTTTTTGTAATGTACGATTATCAAGTACACGATAATGTGTAATGTAACTTGTAACAAGTTACACTTGTGATGTGTAACTTGTAATGTATTTCATCCTTTTGCCTATAATTATTGTTATTGTTTTTGTAGTGTACGATTATCAAGTACACGATAATGTGT
The DNA here is from genome assembly GCF_051014685.1 of Ptiloglossa arizonensis. NCBI lineage: Eukaryota > Metazoa > Arthropoda > Insecta > Hymenoptera > Colletidae > Ptiloglossa > Ptiloglossa arizonensis. The sequence goes on along the minus strand of NC_135053.1, from coordinate 10,901,783 downwards.
AATGTAACTTGTAACAAGTTACACTTGTGATGTGTAACTTGTAATGTATTTCATTCTTGTGTCTATAATTATTGTTATTGTTTTTGTAATGTACGATTATCGAGGATGAGAATCGTCCAGGAAAGTAAGAAACTGTCTGACCTTTGCATTCGAATCTATAACTTCTTGTAGTACCGTGCAATTAATAAGAATCAGAATCACCCAGCAAAAGTAAAATTCAAAAATTTGTGGGGGTTGTCGAGGGTTGCACTTGAATCTACGAATTCTAGAGTTTATTGTTTGTACCCAGTTTTACTATCTCTTTCGTAATACCTCACGATTATGAGAATTAAAATCACAGGAAAAATAAGACGCGACAATTTTGTGGTCTACTAATTTTAACGTTTCGTAATCGTATCCGACAAAAAATTAAATATCCTTTCACTACCACCAGATTATCGAATTAATGAACCACGAACTTTCCTTACAAATTTTATTACGCGAAACTGTCCGAAGAAATAAATACACGTTCCGTATTATCGACCGTTAAACCTAACCCCAACTGTTTTATTAGTTCATTCAAAAAGTCATTTCGCTTTTTCTTTGATGAAAATGAAACACGATTTTTGTAGAGTGTACAAACATTTCATCAAACCATACATTCTCCATTTTGGAAAGATGAGAATCTTTGTAAATAAATTACAAATTCTCCATTTTCGAAATGACTTTCCGAACAACCTAGTCAAAAACACAATCGTTTACTCGTGGTTGCGTTAACAAAAGCTCCGTCGAGTGACACCGACTTCGTTTCACGATGGAAATTTAATACGCGACGCTCGATCGCACCACAGCGAAGTACTTTCCCAAGAATCAGCTGCTCCTAATGAAGCATCTCCTTTAACTAATTTACAATCAGCGCCCTCGTGGCCGTTTCGCGAGGGAAGAAGGAACAGGGAGGGCGGAGGGCGGCGGAGGGCGGAGCACCGCCTAAGTTTCCGCACTTTCTCTGTCCCGGGGGGTTGTCGCCTTCATGACCCAGAACTCTTTAATTTTCCTCGCCCGATACCGCGGTATCCCCTTTAACTCATTAAACTCAATCAATTATACGGGCGCACGGTTACAGTCTCTTTTCCCTTTCTCTTTGCTTCGTTTCTCGCTTGCTCGCTCGTACGAGCCGATGCCAGCAGCCCTCTGTCGTCTCGCTCGACAACCCCGTCTTAATCCCTCGGCCAAGACCTTGAGCGGTATCCTGAGATACCGGGGTTTACCAAGGTAAACCTCTTAGCGCCTTGGTGTCGACGAGTCAAGGTCACGAGCCTCGCCTCCGAGGACCAGAGAAGTTGGCGAACCCCGCGACATTGGAGAACTCGATGAATGGCTTGGTCTCGATCGAATCGACGAGAAGCTTACCTGTAACAGAAAATCAAGAATTCGTGTTGGACAAAAAAATTTCTAACGCACAGGTAACTAATTCAATTTGATGTTCTACCAGGGTTGCGATGGTATGGAATGTTTTCTCGAGGATTGGGAAGGTAGGTTCTAACATTTCGAAAATCGAATGTATAATAATTCGATATACGATGAACACCAGTGTGTAATTTTATCAAATTTTTTACTTACAAGTACGCGTGTTAAAATTGTACAGGTTTGGAGTGAAATGCACGTGGAAAGGTAGAGTGTGTAATTTTATTCAATTTTTTACTGAGAAGTACGCGTATTAAAATTGTGCAGGTTTGTAGTGAAATGCACGTGGAAAGGTGGTTTTGAACATTTTTTATCGAAAAAGGGGATGTAATTTTGTCAAATGTTTATCCACTGCTTAAAAGTACGTGTATTGAATTACAAATTTGTATAATTTTATGAAGAAACGTTGGCTCGTTTGAAAATTATTTTAAAGACACTAATGCAATTATCGTTTTTACGAGTCCAGGAATGGTTCCATGTGATTAGTTACGATATGGTTCAAAATTTTCTATAGAAATTTAAGAGGTCTGTAGCTCGATGTACTTTGAAGTACTAGATGAACATTTGATTAAACTACGTTTTCGAAAAAATGTTCGAAAGCTACCTAATTTTTCAACTCGTCGTTTTATGGTTTAACAGACAGGACTGCCAGCGTTTTCATGTATTATAGCAACGGTCGGTAACAATTTCTATTAATGCTCCACTTTAAAACGTTCATCGTTTTTATCGATATAAAATCGAGATCGTCGAACAGCTGAATTTATTACCACGAGAATTTCGTGTCCCTTTGTTATATCTCAACGAATGCAATATTAATTTTTTGCATTCGTGCTTTCTATCAGCATATGTAGATTGGATAAACATCGTCGACCTATTTTTATTCCGTATAAAAAGAGCGCGTTAGCGTTATATTCGTCTTTCATATTTTTAGTTCCTCTGTTCAACAATGCTTTTTAATCTACACGCTTATGATCGTACAAAATTATATTTCCATTTCTACTCGTAAAAAGATATTGTAATTTGACTGAAAAATTCTGAAACGCATCGAATACAGGTTTACAAACGTATCGCGTTACTACAAATAAACAAGCGTGTAATTTCTATACAACAATATAATCCTTTCGTACGACGAACCGTCCGAACGTAAATACCGTTCGAAATAAACTATTCCACCGCAAAACTTTTGTCGTACATTCGCTTACGTATTTCCATATTTCCCAGTACTCTGTCTCCCCGTTCACTTTCGTACATTCCATAACTCTATTTTTAAAAAATACATACACCATCCATTTCACCCAAGGATCGCCGAGCAGAATCTAGACACGCGTCACGAGAAAAAAAAATAGGAAAAAAAGAACCCGAGTAAAAGCATACCGACCGTGTTCCAACTTTCGACCACGAGGAGTTTCCAGTCCTTTTGATAATAGTGTCGTAACACGAAACAATCCGTGAAAAAATTCGAACCTCATTTCTAACCGGATCCGTACGAACAATTTCGTCGTGCCTCGGCCAACGAGACTCCAAGGGAGACAAAAAGAAAAAAAAAAAAGAAAAAAACCAACAAGAGAGAACGCGCACGATTCCAGGGGGGGTTGAAGAACCTGCGACGACCCGACGGAACCGTTCCAACAACTTTGCTTTCGTTATCCTAATCTATCGTACGTATACACGCACACACACGGTCACGAGGGGAACGCATTATGGCAGGGTGGGTCATTCGTTTTCTCCACGTCCAGGGCCGTAATGTCGGCCGATAAGGCCCCGATAATCCACGGTCGCGTAGTGTGTTAGCCGGCAGTTAAAACGTTATCGTCCCGCATCTCGTGTTATTCGTCAGGGCGTGACGAGTGGGTGGAATTTTACGTCTGGACGTCTCCTCTACGCCCGCGTCGCGGCGACCTTCCCCGGCGCTGAAATAAACTCGATAATACGAGTATATAATGGCTGGATATCCGTCCGCGCGGGGCGTCCCGACCGCCCTCTCATCCTTTGCGCCCTTTGCACCCCCCAACCGCCCCCACTTCAACGGAACGACCACCAGCGATCGACTTAATGAATCGAATGCGTGTCCGGCGGCCACGGACATCTAATTGTACGTCCGATGCCGACAAATTAATTCGGCTCGTCGCAGATTGCACCGCGGATAGACGGGAGAACGCGATACGGTGTAACCGAGGGTGCGACTGCCTACGCGGAATCGCGTTACGGGCTTTTATTCTATTTCGCATTGAGAAAATAGCCGCATCGATCACTCCTGATGTTCATTCGCGAGTGCGGGCATATACCTTGCTCTTGTTTTCACCTTAGAACCTACGGGTTTGGGAACATTCTTTTTTACGGTTTTGGAATATTGAGGAAGAACAATTTTTGTAGATGAGTTTTATGGTCTTGTCTTAAAATTTGATTTAACGCGATACGATTTTTTATTCTATTTTGCATTGAGGAAATAGACGCATCGATCACTCGTGCTGTTCATTCGCGAGTGCGGGCATATACCTTGCTCTTGTTTTCACCTTAGAACCTACGGATTTGGGAATTTTCTTTTTTACGAGAGATACACGTTTTGAAAATGTTGGAAAAGGTTTTGGAATATTGAGGAAGAACAATTTTTGTGGTCGAGTTTATGTAATTTTATTTAGTTGAATTTCGTCTCAAAATTTGTTTCAACGTGAATTCGAGATACGACTTTTTATTCTATTTTGTATCGAGGAAATAGACGCATCGATCACTCGTGTTGTTCGTTCGAGAGTACGGGTATGTACGTTGCTCTTGTTTTTACTTTAGGATCTATATAGAAAAATTTAGGAAAATTATTCACGAAAGGAATATATTTCAACCTTGCATATTATTATGAGGTTTTGGAATATTAAAAAGGAACGAGACATGTATTGCAAGTATACTCTCATCTCAAGAGCTGATTTAATGCAGAATTGCGATTCGAATTTTTGTTCTATTTTGCATTGAGAAAGTAAACGCATCGATCACCCGTGCTGTTCGTTCGTGAGTGCAGGCATCTAATAGTATACGTTGGTCTTGTTTTTATTTTAGTATCTATTTGTGAACATTTTTTTAACAATAGTTTTAAAACTATTAGAAGAGTATTAAAGTAGATACTTTTTTTTAGATAGATAAAAAAAACTATCAAAAAAGATACTTTTGAAGTATTAGTTCCAATTCATCTTCAATGGTTTTCTTTCCTCGCTAATATTACAAATCAAATTGTAAATTGTTTATCAATGAAACTCTGTTACGTGGTATAGTCGTTCTTGCACATTAAAAACAGAAAAGTACTCGTGTTACTTCGTCTGTATTTACATCACTTCGCACATAAATCAACATTCAATATTTCTTTGCTCGCAACAATTATCAAACAAAAGATTCTCGTACAAGATTCTACAATCACTCGTAAACTTTCCAAACACTGAAAGTCCCGAACTCTCGCAATAATAAATAAACAACTCTTCCCACCAAAACAGCTTACGAAAGCAAAGTTAATGCACTTCGACGTACACAAAATACATAGCACAGAATAATACAAAAGCATTGAAATTCCATTCTGCGTAAGTGCACATCTCTTGCATAAGTTCAATGCACACTTTCTCCCAATTACGTTGCCAACAATCTTCTATTATCGCTCCCGCCAAAATTTCTTTTCTCAAACTCCTCAAACATACTCAACATTTCAAACGTCACAATAATCGAATACTTCCATCGAGATCGATCAACAGTTGCTTGGTGAGTTCTCATACTTGATACCATTATTTCTCACCGTGAGTTCCCCATTCGTTCAATATAAAAAATTGAATTTCGTCCTTGGCGAATCGCCGGTGGCTCACCGGTCGATAATGTTGGCCGGTTCACGGGATAAAATAACATTTGTCACGAGCCGTGTCCGGACGCGTAAATCCTTTTCCTCGGAAGCCATCGGAGGCGTGCTTGTTTAACACCGTTAAAGCACACGGAAGTTTCATAAACTGATGCATCGTCGGCGAATTAGCTCGATCAATTCCAGGCAGTGTCGGTGGTTTGCGTGCCGACGTCGGCGCAGGAAGGTCGTTAAATAATTTCAGACCGCGGTAATTAATGGCAAACGCTTTGTTATCGCGTCGAGCGTGAAACAACGCGCGCACGCCGCTCGCGCGGTCTGCACGGCTCAAGACGATGTCATATTTATTTCGTTAATCTCTCACCATCCCCCCACCACCCCCCAGTCCGTCGTTTCACGGCGCACGGGCCACTCTTCGCGTTGCTATCGTTCGCCATAATGGCGGGCGATAAAGAAGAGGAACGCTTATCGGAATTAACAAGCCGATAACATGGCCCCGTAATTTTTTACAACCGAGTGAAATACGCTTTCGTGCCGTTTCGCGTTCCGAGATTAAGATACTTCGGGGTGAAATTGAATAGTTTGTAAACGGTCGAGCATTGCTGTTCACATTTGGAGAAATCCCGTGTCACGTGACGCACGGGACGGACTGATAATTATAGCCGGATAACGATTCACCGTGCGGACACGTTTCAACGTTGAAATTCCTTTTCGTTTCAACTCCGGCTACAAGCGCATCGATCCTGTAACTTTGCGCGACGAAATTACGGGCAATGTGTTACTTGAAAATGTTCGTTCGAACGAGACGGTCTGACGAAATATGAAAATTCTGAGAACCGGGGATTGAGTCTTCGTCGCGTGGAAAATTTGTAACTTCTCCTAAGTTCCTTCTACTCGTTAGAAAAAAAAATTGCTTGCGTATACATCCAGATAATTCGCCGAGCAGACGCGTATTAATTTCGCGAAATTCTTTTCCGTTGAAAAGGTAAGTGTACAGCCTGACAAGATCGTAGACGTTGAATTACATGGAAACGTTGCCTCGTGCGCAAGAAGCTTCGATCACATATCGAAAGCTTCGAAATCGGTTGTAATTTTGACGCGTGAAACGTACGATCTTGATAATTGACCGTCGTAAATTTTTGCTTACGTACCGGTTAAAAAAAGAAAAAGAATCGATCGCCCTCGAGCGGACCGACACTGATGAAATCAGCTCGATTCGCTCGCGGTGTACGCGCACGTATTACGGGTAGCTTATAAAATAATTCCGATCGAGAAAGTTACACATAACGAGCAGCCATTTAGGATGTAATCACCGCTGAAAAATGTGCGCGTCCTTTATGAGTTTGGAAGTAAGCCTCGCGCAACTACCGGCGTGCTCTTCGAAGTTGAATACCGAGTATCATCGTAAGGTCGTTAAACACGAGCTCGGAATAGTCGAGATGAGGAAGCACGGGACCGGTAAGTAACAGTTTGCGTGTATGGGCCGTCGTGGCGCTTTTTGCTAATTTTAAGCCGACAGAGCGAGTGACTAATCCTATTCCAGATATTCCGCGGACGATCGTTCCGTGTGGATGTTCCACTTAATGTAACCCTTGGCGCCCTCGAACACAAAAGCTGGAACGCGATTACGTAAACGGAAATCCTAATCCGTACGCGAGTTCGCGAAAATATCTCGTGAATTGCGGCGTGTTGAACTACACGTACCGTTGCCGTGAAATTTCACGGGGAAGTGATACCCGTGGTCTAGCGTGTGTAACGTCCCGAACGATAATTCAGAATTCTAAAATCGTAACTTCCGACGAGAGAGAGAGAGAATGAGAGAGAGAGAGAGAGAGAGAGAGAGAGAGAGAACGACGTAGCCCCGCAAAGGAAACAGAAGCACTGACAGGATGCCAGGAACGCGGCTAGTGATATTATGCAGGATAGGAAGGCAGGAAACGGTGTAACGTTGGCCGTAGACCCGGTATACGAGGGTGGAATATGCTTAACGTTAATTTGTACGATAAAGGAATTATTGATTTTTACTTAGGCGGCCGAGTCAAGGGTGAGAGAGGTCGGAGGGGTGATGAAACGTCGTTTTAAAGTGGAGGTACTAATGAGACGCCTTTAACGGGACATTCGATTCCTTTTTTCACCCATTTTCCTCCCCGAGGTTCTTTAAACGTCGAAGCCGTTTAAACAAACGACTGGCCACGTAACAGTCCCCGTGATTAGGGAGTAAAAAACGTTCTATCCGCGCGATAAACTATTTTCCGTGTTTACGCCACCGGGAAAAGAGTATTCGATTGTGTCGATGGGACATTGATTTTTTCGTTTGTTTTTTAAAAGAATATCCTTAGGTAGAATTAGGTACATAATCGAAGATCGAAGTAAACCCATGAAAACTCTTCGATGTTTCACGACCGTTTCCATAAGATTGTTACAACTCCCTAAAGGAAATTTGCGAATAAATCTCTTCAATGTCTAGCAACTATTTTCGTAAGATTATTATAACTTACTGGATAATATTTATCGAAGATACCTCCCCTGAATGATCCAGCTACCGATAATATACTTCTGTTATTGTTATTACATACTTTCGAATCGAGTTTGGGAACAAAGTCGATGGACTTTAATTTATTCAAAGAACAAAAAATCGCTTCTTGTTGTAAGATTTCAGTAAAAATTCAACTTGGACATACGAAAGTAGAGTTCTCGATCTTCAGAACAACCTCGTGAAAATCATTGTAGGACTATTTTCCACCGAGTTACAATGCTTCGAAGATATCCTCGCGCTTTCGAGCGATGGTGTGAATTCTACAAAAATTAATCTCGCGCAAGAAAAGAAAAAAAACTCCCTGAGAATGGTCGATACGTTTCCATCGAGACGTTTCTCAGCGACGTACGAGCGAGAAGTATTCACAGGACACGGTGTTTAATTAAACCGCCGAAGTATTTATAATAAATTCAATCCCGGGTAGGTAGCGCGGGTTCGGTGCAATCCCGTCGGCTCGTGTTCGCCGATGAAAAGAAATTTCCTCCGCGATGCGAAACTTCGTCCACACGCGCAACAACTTTGGTACGCCTCTACCCTCTCGAGCGAGCAAGCGAGCGAGCGCGCACGCGTGTGTTCGCGCTCGGTGGGTTCCGCGCCGCGGCTGGAAATTCGGAGTAATAGGAAAACTCCTGAGCGGAAAAGAAGTTCAATCTAGCCGGCCGGGGGAGAAACCTGGAAAAGCTCTTTTGACTCCTTTGATTCCGACTCGCGCCCCCTCCTACCGCCTTCTAAATCTTTCCGCCCTCTTCGTCGCCGGCGCCGCCGCCGCTACTGCCGAGTCGCGTTTCACCCGGTGAACGATACCGAGAGGATTCGAAAACTTGCTTCCACGTGGCCCCACGTGCTTCGGGACCGGTCTCGAAAAATCCAACCCACCCTCCACACCCCCACAACGCCCCCTTTTAACCACCGTTGCGGTCGAGGGTTGCAAGCCGGGCCAAAGGGGACCTCCATTTTCTCTCTCGGTTTTCGACAGCGTTCCTTCGTCGTATCGCGATGTACTTTCTTTACCGGCTGGAAATAACGAAGATTGGCCGCGTTCGAGGTATTGAGGTCGACGTTATTCAACGAACGTATCTTACTTCGCGAGCAAGTTCCTCGATGCTAACCGAGACGGGAAATATCGTTCGAAATTGAATCGACAGGTAACGAAGAACGGTTCCGAAAACCGCGTTTCGAGGTATTCGAGGTTTCTCGCTGGTTCGACTCGAGGAATTTACGGGTATGAAGAGTATAATTCGTGCGAAGAGTCGTAACCGGGCACTTTCGTTTGTGATTGACACAAGAGGTGTAATACTTCTGGGTTGTTCGATAAGTTTTGTCGTTTTGTTTCATTGTGAAGAAATGCTATGACACTTTGACTTCGAACGACTGTAAATGTACGTACGAGTCGACTGATCTGCGCGAAATTTTATACATGTTTATTGAACAGTAGTACCGTATTTTGAGAAATAAAACGACCAATTTTTGGGTTCTATCGACAACATGGTCGCTTACTATCCTTTTTGGTCTCATTATCAGTCGATCAGCTAAATATTAACCAACTTTTCCATTATCCTCGAAATCCAAAAATTGTCATCTTTGAGAGTTATTCCATTCATCTCGAAATAAACCACCCTTTGATATTTCTCATTCGAGTCGTAATCGTGTGATCACAAAAATCGCATTTTTCGGTTCCATCGACACCATGATCGCTTACTATCCTTCTTGGTCCCATTATAAGACGATCAGTAAAATACTCACCACCTTTCCCATTATCCTCAAAATCCAGAAATTTCCATCTTCGAGAATCTTTCCATTCATCTCGAAATAAACCACCCTTTGATATTTCTCATTCGAGTCGTAATCGTGTGATCACAAAAATCGCATTTTTCGGTTCCATCGACACCATGGTCGCTTACTATCCTTCTAGGTCCCATTATCAGTCGGTCAGCAAAATACTCACCACCTTTCCCATTATCCTCAAAATCCAGAAATTTCCATCTTCGAGAATCTTTCCATTCATCTCGAAAGGAACCACCCTTTGATATTTCTCATTCGAGTCGTAATCGTGCGATCACAAAAATCGTATTCTTCGGTTCCATCGACGCCATGGCCGCTCGCTATCCTCTTTGGTCTCATTGCCAGTGGGTCAGCGAAATACTAACCAAGTTCCCCGTTATCCTCGAAAGGTCACGGCGCCGGAAGTGCGCCGCGATGGCCCGATCGTCGTGGTAGGAGAGGTCGTCGCCGTGGTCGTTGTCGTCGTCGTCGTCGTCGTCGTAGTCGGCGATGCGCGCGGGCAAAGAAATAATGAAACTCCGTGCCAGGAAAGTGCTCGCTTTATTGACAAGAGGGCCTCCGAGAGCGGCCAGGAGGTGCGACGAGGGAAAATATAGTGCTTCCATATCCGTGCGCGGCTGTCTATCGATTCTCGACGAGTATAAAGTACTGCGATTCCGCCCGACGCCGTCGTCTACTCGACGGAATAAATTTGCGATCGCCCGGGTAAAACGGGGTGAGAGTCGCGAGGAAGCTCGTGGAAGGGGCGGCAGGCGGGACGCACCTACGGCGAGGGGGCAGAGGGACCGTGGTACGGACGGAGGAGAGGAAAAAGGAAAAGAACGCGCGAGAGGAAATGGAAGAGGCGCCGGGAAAGACGAGCGCGCAACCCACCCCCGCGGACGACCATGGAATTTTCGAAATACAACCACCTCGTTTTGGCCCTCGTCTTTCTCCCTTCCATCGTTTACTCTTTGCTTTCTTTATTTTTATTTTTCTTCCATCTGAGGTTTTTCACTCGTTATCGACGAGACTGTGTTTTTGTGTGCATATTAGTTTTCCCATCGAAACGTTAGCTAGAGTTTCTTACCCCTATTTTTTAAACTCGATGAAATAGGCAAGGAGGAGATCGTACGCTGGTTTCTCATTGGGTATTTTGTAACGATTTGTTGTTTTTGAACGTGAAGATGGGGAACACTGTTGTTCGTTACGATTGTGAGTCTTTGGTTATGAATTATATGTTGGCAGGGACTGGAATTTTCGAAATCCACCGACGTCGTTTTGTCTCTCGTCTTTCTCCCTTCCATCGTTTACTCTTTGCTTTCTTTATTTTTATTTTTCTTCCATCTGAGGTTTTTCACTCGTTGTCGACGAGACTGTGTTTTGTGTGTGTATTAGTTTTCCCATCGAAACCTTAAGGAACGAGGTATTTTGTAAGGTTTTGTTGTTTTTAAACGTGAAGATAGGGAACACTGTTGTCCGTTACGATTGTGAGTCTTCTTTGGTTATGAATTATATCTTGACATGAAATTGTGTTAAGAAGTCAGGCGTCCTCTGTTTGTCTAACTTTTCTTTCGGATTGTTTTGAGATGCTTTTGAAGCGAATATCCGAAAATACGAGATCGGTTTGTAACATATTTCTCTGTGTATTTTCTAACAATTCTTTATCTTGTAACGCGAGAACTGTGGAATCTTGTTATCCGTTACAATTACGTACCGTATAATCGTCTTCCTTTGTAAATTACACCCGATCCCTATTTCTCGAGCACGGTGTTAAAAAGTTACCCGCTCTTATCGATCTAACCATTGTTCGGCGCGTCGACCTTTTTCCTGTTTGGTCCGTGGATAAAACGCGGAAAAACGCTAAAATTCAAAGGTTCGGGGCGGGTATGAGGGGGGAGAAACCTGATTTTCCTCGCGCGGAACGAAAAGACGGGCGAGTAAACCCTTTCCCCCTTTATTCCCTGTAGATCGTTCCGAGGCGAGCACCACGAGGGAAAGGATCTCTTCTTTGACGGTCGAGGATCATTACGGCAGCTGATTGGCGGGAATCTTGTTAGAGGTTTCGTTTGAATAATCGCCGCTCGAACCAGCGATTTTCATGACTCGATCATCGCGTAATGACGCGTGGAAATCCATGGGTCTCCTCCACCCCGTTCTCGTCCTTCCTCTGCTTTCCTCCGTGCCGCGAACAATAATTTCGAGGGTCGATTTCTCGTGAGCACGGTTCTTTCTCGTTACAAGAGAATTCAATTTTTGCGTTAAGTATTCTCGAACCGAGGCTGTTGCCGAACTCGGTTAACGATCCTTCCGACTTTCCGCGATTAAACCGCGACGCCACGATCCTGAACATCCGAGTTCTGCTGGCAATTTTACACGAAATCTTGTTACAGGGCGCTTGATTTCTCGCGGCAGACGATGATTCTGAATCGAATTAATATTACGTGTAACGTCGTCGATCGAATGAAAAGTAAACATTGTTTACTCTGTTCCTTGACGTTCATTGCGGGTGTCGATGTAAAGTTTCGATGCAACTTTCTAGAAATTTCATTCGGAGTCTCGAGGAATACTCATTTGTTCTGTTTAGTGTTTGTAAAAAATAAATAACATTCACTGCAGTTTGATCAGGCTGCAGAAGGATCGAAGCTTGTTAGAACAAATGCAACGATGACGTCTGGCGTGTCAGACGTCATTAGCCAATGGCTGATGTTAGTTTTAAGTACTGTTATTGCATCGATGTCGAAGATGTCTACTGCAAGGTCGAAAGTTTGCCTATTTTCCTTTCTGTTTGACAGTTCCAAGCCAAAATTCACGAAGGGCACCCGATACTATTGCGAATGGTACTAAGTTGTATTACTGTACATTTCTTTCTTCTTTTGACTTTGTATTCTTCTATTCACGATTCATCATACCGCGAGTATCCTTGTGTATTACGGTAAATTTTCCATTATAATCTGAATTTACAACAAAATTGAATCTTGGTGCAAAACTACGAACCCATGTATCTATGGAAGTTCTCGGGACAATTCGAGTTACCTCGTCGAGAGATTCGAGGATTCGAGTGGTCCGAGGAGACGCGAATACTCGGTCCAACGATGACAAAAAACAACGATTCGAGCTAGCGTTCGTCTTGATACACGCGAACACTATTCCGCGCGAACTATTCCACGCGATCGCCATGGACGAAACAATCATCGCGGGGCTATCCATTACCGAGGAAACGAGCGGTTCCAGGGTAGCGCGGCGTGAAATAACCCGTGAAGAATCAGATTAATGACAGCCAAAAAGCGCGAAACCTCTCGAAGGCAAACTCCGTAGGACCAAGGGACCCTCGACAAAGGAGTGTTACAAATATGTTTGCGTTTCAAAACCCGCAGGTGCACCGGTTTACACGATCATCCCGGTCCCTTGCTCGAGGAACCTCCACTCCCTTTCTCTTTCTTTCTTTTTCTTTTTCTCTGTCTCTCTTCTCTTATTTCTCCTCTCTCTCTGTTTTTCTCTCACTGTTACTCTCCCTTTCTCGCTCGTCTTTCCTCCATTTCCCTCTCCCCCTTTCACAGTCACCAAAGTACAAATCGAGACACGAATGAGAAAGGTGCACGCAGAAATAGGAGAAGAAACGAATAAAACGCGTATCGGGAGGTACGCGAGCGGCCGGCAGATCAATCTTCGCTTCTTTCCCCGTGTTCTTCTCTTCCTCTCTCTCTCTGTTTCTCTCTTGCTCGGTCTCGCTCCCCTCAGCAGCCCCACCCCCGGTCCCGTTTCGCCTCCACCTTTCGAATCCAGCCATCCAGCTTCTTCTTCTCTCGCGTAGAACGCGAATCCTTGCAGACGTATAGAATACGCACGCGTGTATGCCCTAGCGGAGGAAAATATATCCGGTAGGTCCCTCCTACGGGGCTCGCGAGTGGAAGCCACGTTTCCGGATTTATCGAGCGTGGCCTGTGCCATTATTTCACGGATTACCGCTGTACGGCTACGCCGTGGCGCGGGCCTCCCTGCAACCATCCCTCCTCACCCGCGACGCGGTGAATTTTTCACCGACTCGTATCGAGTCGTACATACAATCCTTTTAAAATAATCTTTGTCATTTACCAAATTGGTAAACGATCGGTAGAATTCTCCTATTAAATTAATATTCATTCTTTTCTATGTATTTTTGTCCAAAAGGAACAATTGTTTTTCAAAGTGAACAATTGTTATCGAGTCTATTAGAAATTGCGTTTTATGATCTCGTCGAGGCACCCCACTCCCCTTCCCTCTGTGATGCATTGAATTTTTCACTTTTCATTATTCTACAATCCTTTTAAAATAACGTTTATCGTTCACCAAATTTTATTTTGATAAAGGATCGATAGAGTTCCCAAGTATTACATTAATATTCATTCTTTCCTAAGTATTTTTGTCCAAACGAAACAATTCTTTTCCAAAGTGAGTCGAGTCATCTCGATCTCATCCCTCTCCGATGCAATGAATTTTTCTCCAATTCGTATAATTCTACATCGTCTCTTCTTCAATTTTGTACTCTCTCGTTCGTTAGAAAAAAATAACACAAAAAATAAATCGATCGACGTTACCACGACTCACGAAGATAAAAATTTGTTCAAAACGATAACTGAAATCTCGATCACCGTACAACGCGTTCCTTGGTAACCATTCCTTCTAAGTTCTTTATATAAGTTCCGTAGTAACGATTGGATAAAGAACAGGGTGAAGAAACGGTAGAAATTTGTGTTACAATCCCGATACATCGTTGTTCGAAACGACAGGAACGGAAGAAAGAAAGGGGAGAGGGTAAGGAAGGAAAAATTCGCGTAGAAGGAACCGGACAGGCGACCGAGGGGCAATGGGGTGGGACACAAGGGGGGATACCGGATCAGCCCTCGGGGGAGAGACGAAATTTCGAGTCTGCCGCGGGATCCTAATCGGCTTTACTTTCGAGAGTCAATCTCTTTCGCTTCTTTCTATCCTTCCCTCTTTCCCTCCCGTCGTCGCGCCCTCGGGGTGAATCTTTCTTCCCCGTCTGGCTGTTCCTCCGAGCGTGAGCATACGAAATTCCAACGAGACTCCTTAACGAGCCGCGTGGACCGCGTCGATAAGATTGTTTGCGGAACGGACGTTATTCCGTCGCGCGAGCACCAGATTTTCTAATTATTCGCCAGGGGGTGCGGTGACGACGCTCTGGCTCCCCCTTATCAACGTTTACGGGGGCGAGCTACGTGCCCGATCGTTTCGTCCGCTATCTACCACGGTAAGTGTGATAGTTTTACTGCCGAGAGGACCGCGTTGTTACGGCGATTACGTACACGTAACCTTCAGAGCCCTTCAGAGAGGAAACGCGAGTCGATGTTTTAGCTACGCGATGGAACGAAGCGGCGACGAACTCGGGAAGTCGATGACTCTGTTCAGGAGAGCCACGAACGATGAAAATGAGCCGAGATATCGTGAACATCGTAGACGATTGTACGGTAGGGCCTTGGAAGGGACTGGGTGGGGTGTGTAACTCGACCAACTCGATTCTTCTCGTAATCAGTGGACGAATTGATAAATGATACCAATTTGAAGGATCTCCAAGGGGATGATACTTGATTTCTTGTGTGTGTGTTTTTTGGAGACTTTTTGAGGTCATCTTTAAGTTTTTCTTTTGTAAGTGGTGCTGTAATTTTGATGGGTGTTAGCTGATATCTAGAAGAATTCACGGGGTTAAGAAACAAGTATTTCTTTTTAGGTGAAATGATTGGAGGGTTGTGCACGAAGAAGGTGAGGATGATCGAAAACTTATGTTATTAAATAAAAGACATAGGAAAAGTGAAACGTTGTCACCTTGAAGGTCCTACGAAATTGTGTCGTCTGTCATTGAAAATTAAATTGGTCGAGTTAAGTACCATACACGCAATGATTTATCGTGGTGTAAGTTATAGCTATACTAGACAATTTTTGTAAAAGATTGCATCATTTCTGATCAATGTTTCTCTAACATTTTTCTATTTATACAATAGTATGTTTACAGTACTGGAGATGAAATATTTAGTTTTTCGTCACGTTCTACTTTCAGGCAGTGCAAACGTATTTGAACTGAGATTATCGTATGTGAAGCTGTAACTAGAATTTTATAACGTTGCAATGTTAGAAGACAAATGAAAGTTGACCGAAAAAGTCCGTCCTTTGTTTTAATACACGTTCAAAGTGCGTTCCACCGTCCGCGAGGCAATATCCAGCTCAATCGCGAAAGTTTCATAGCATTGCTGCAATTAGACCGGCTGTATTCACGGCTCTGTATGCTGTAATCATTTTTTATATTCAATTTTCGTTTATCTTACGACATCGCGACGTTATAACAATATACTTCTACGTTTACATTCGGTAGCTTAAAATCGACTACGTTCACACTGTCTAAAAGTAGAATAATACGTCGAAAGGCTACCGTGAACTACTATGTTTACAATTTTCAAATTCGTCGTGAAGTAATCCCCACCTAATCAACATCTACAATACAATTAACCAAAAGATATCTGATCCTGTTTGAAAACTCCAAGATAATCTCGGTTTCTCCACGAAAACGAGAAACTTTGTATTATTATCATTTATCGTGCACTCGATCGATCTTCCTTTATACGTTCATCGAATCTCAAAAGACAAAAAAGTTATTGCGTTACATAAGTACACTCTCTGTGTATTTTATGCCTAATCAACATCTACAATACAATAAACCAAGAGACATCTGATCCCGTTTGAAAACTCCAAAATAATCTCGGTTTCTCCACGAAAACGAGAAACTTTGTATTATTATCATTTATCGTGCACTCGATCGATCTTCGCTTATACGTTCATCGAACCTCAAAAAATAAAAAAATTATCGCATTACACAAGTTCACTCTCTGTGTATTTTACACCTAATCAACATCTACAATAAAATTATCCAAAAGATATCTGATCCTGTTTGAAAACCCCAAAATAACCTCAGTTTCGCCACTAGAACAAGAAACTTTGTATTATTATCATTTATCGTGCACTCGATCGATCTTCGCTTATATTGGATCGTTCGGAAAGTCATTTCAAATTTTTTTTTTCGGTGAAAATGAAACACGATTCTTTTAAAATGTACAAACATATTATTAAATCATACACTCTCCATTTTGGAAAACGAAATAACCTTCAGAACGACCCAATACGTTCAACGAACCTCGAAAGACAAGAAAACCATCGCGTTGAAGTACACGCTCTGTACGTGCACCGAGACGAAATTCAACAATCGTAGGGAATCGTAGCTGGCAGGCGTGGCCGCGAAAATTTCCCTCCGAGTATATATCTCGTGACGCGCACGAGGGGGTTGCAGAGATCCCGAACGTAGAAAAGAGCAGGAGAGAACGAAGGAGACAGCCAACGTGAAAGACGAGGAGGTGGGTAGAGAAACCGAAGGTGGATAGAAAGCATCGCGAAAGGAGAAAGAGAGAGAGAGAGAGAGAAAGAGAGAGAAGGAAGGAAGAAAGAAACGAAAAGGGGGGAAAAGAGAGAGAGAAAAAGTGTAAAAAAAAAAGGAAAGGTAGGAGAGAGGGTTGGTTCGGTGTTCCCGGGGGCGAAAGTGGCGCGGCGTCCTAATGCGATTCCGATATCGGCCCGGACATCTCGTGAGCCGACTACAGCTCCTGTTTCCCCACCCCTCGCCGCGCCGCGCCGCGCCGCATCCCCTGAACGAACTCACCCCCACGGCCCCCGGGTGGTACGGGGCTCGTGGACTCGAGCGGATCGGGGTGGCCGTGGGTGGCAGAGAAAGGTGGTGGGTGGGCCGTGAAAGCGAAGAGGGCTCCCGTAAGGGCGGGGTGGCTCGCAGAATGGGCCGATATGTATGCCGTGGCCGCACCGCTGCCACTCTGCCCGCCATCTTGGAATCGATGTCGATCAAGCGGAAGGAAGGAACTTCTGCGCAGCTCGGGGGCGCCCGGGGGTGCAATTCCCCCCCTCTCTCTCTCTCGCTCACCCTACAGCCGCGTGTGTGCGCGCCTCGACGCACATATTCCACCCCCTCGGCGTCCGCGTCGCGAGACCTCCTCTTTTCTTTCCCCCACGTAGACGAGGGGGTGAACTGCCCCGCGTGCGTGCGAGCACGTACGTCGTTCCCGGCTTCTGCGTGGATTTCTTCCGTTCCCCTTCGGAAAAAAAATGGCGTCTTTCCTTTCTGGCCGCTGTATCCGTTAAATGGGAAAAATCAGAATTGTACGGAAATCGGTGGGTAGTTTCTCTTCCAAGAGGATGTTTTTCGTTTCGTTTAGCAGGGAGGGGATGACAGTATTCGTGTGACGATTGTCTGGAAATTGATATTTCGTGGAAACCATCGAACGTGTCCATAGTCTAGATTTTTAGTCCCTTTTGGTATACGAGATGGTAATACTTATCGTGAATGGATGTACATTTTTTGAATAGTGTATTTAGATGAATTTATAGTTTAGAACTTTGTATCGAAACAAGGGTTTCATCGAGATAAAAATATACTTTGATCGAGACAAGTGAAATACTTGGAGAAACTTTTCAAATCGCCACCTACGTGTACCGATGAGTAAATATATCCTTAACATTGAATCCTGTAACGAAATTAAGTTTCTTTATTTATATATCGAAAACGAAAAATATACAAGGTATTCCCCAACTTGACCATTTCGAGTGCTTGTTTTCGACGATGGGAAGTATCGGAGAAAAACAGTTCCTTTTCCACCGTAAAGGAAAAACATTGCAACATATTTTTCTCGAGGTTATATTTTCTCAGATTCCAACCTGTACGTATTATTATCAATGAAAATCCAAACGGTTCGTCCCATTGTATATACACAAACACAGAAAGAACAACGCAGTGTCGAAACGTTTCAATCTTCGCTGGTAAATCGTCCACGCGTAACCATTGAACTTAACGTAACGCAATCGATTATACATCGTCCGCGAAATATACGAAAGATTCGAGCCATCTCCACCGGTTCGTTTCCCTCCCCGTGATACGAAGTTTGAGAGGAATTCCTTCACCGAGAACAAGATACTTTCCTCCATTCTCGTTAATAAGAGTCCTCGGCGAAATCGGATCGCCTTAAACAGATCCACGGACGAAAACAATACCGCGGAATAAATTACCTTCCCGTGCTACGTCGTAACGAATAAATAAGTTCCTCGCGCAACCCCGTGGCCACCCCCTCTCCCCTCTGTATTTTAAACTCTGCCCCCGTAGTAGCGCCGGAACCCCCCGCCGAAGAAATATCACCGTCTACAGAGATATTTCTGTAAAACGGGAAGGAAAAAAGAACAACGGAGCGGGGGATAACTCGCGCGATATAGGTACGGCTCGGATCGTTCGCGAAGAATCGACGGGGTTACGGCCACGGCGGAAGAGAGGGCGGCTGATTTATGGGATTGCAGGTTGCCGGTGTAAGCGAAAATGGCGTCTCTGCGAATCGATCGCGAAAAGAATGTCGCGCGGGCGGTGGTTACCTGGCCCCGCACAATGGCCAGCATCTCTCTCGTCTTCGTCGGCAAGGTTCCACCGAATAAACGAAAACGCGGATAAACGGTGACGCGGGGAGTACGGGGGTTAACGAAAGGGTGGGTCGAAGGGAGGACACTAGGGCGCTCCTCCATAACTCGTGAGCGATCGAGGCCCCCGGTGATTTATAGATTATGACGGCTGTGCACGCGAGCCTCCGGGACTATGGCGTCGGGCTGAGAGAGAAAGAAGGGAAGAGAAAGAGGGAAAGAGAGATCAGAGCGTCTTTTCGTCGACGTTGGTCAATTTTTGTCCGAGAAGGAGTCTTGGGGTCGAACGAAGTTTTCGGAACGCAGTTTTCGTTAATAGTGGATAATTCACAGAGAAGTTGGGATGTTTGAATCGATTCGAGAACGGGAGATTTTAACTTGGAAGGGGTGGTTCGTTGGTCAATTTTTATTGAAGGAGTATTCCTTCTTGTGATCGATCCGGGGATCTGGAACACAGTTTTCGTTAATCGTTGTAAATCTACTCGGGAATCGAGACGTTTGAATCGATTCGAGAACGAGAGATTTTAATTTGGAAGGGGTGGTTCGTTGGTCAATTTTTATTGAAGGAGTATTCCTTCTTGTGATCGATCCGAGGATTTGGAATACAGTTTTCGTCAATCGTTACAAACCTACTCAGAAGTCAAGTTTAAATCGATTCGAGAATGAAACATTTTAACGCAGAAGAGAACTTTAACTAATCATTACTTATTTATTAGCAATCGAGTAGTTGGATCTTGGAGAATTGGAAAGGGATAGGATAATACGTAAATGGAAATGATCGTTGCGTAGAGAGAATAAAAACTAATTAGAATTAATTCTTATTTACTCCCTAAAATACGTTTCGCGATGACACGATTCGATCTAGAGTGAAAGACACGGATAAAAATATCATCGAAACGACTAATTTTTATTTACCCCTAGAAGAACACGTAAATCGAAACGGTTGTCGTATACAGTAAAAGGTAGCAGCATAGAAAACAATTGGAATTAATCCTTTTCCCTCGAAGATACGTTTCGATTGAATCGAGAACACGAAATACGAAGAAAAATCAAAAAAAAAGAACACGGTCGAACGAAATTCGCGAAGAAGTGTCCTTGGAAACCCTCGGCGGCTGTTGGCTGACTCGGGAACAGGGTCGCGTAACGAAGGAGCGAGGTAATAAAGCGGCGAGAAATAATCGAAACTCGGAAGTGGAGCTTAAGGGTAAATTCGGTCAGTGTGCCCCGTGGGCCGAGAAATACGGAGAGTTGAATGGCTCGTGACCTTGGCCCCGAGGCTGCTAGCCTGGGGTTGGCAAGGTAATTAAATGCCATGGATGGGGTTGGTTGCTATAACCGGCAGGATAGAACGAAGGGTATCCGGGGGGATGAGGCTAATTGCCGATGCAAGGAAAACCATCCCCCTCGAGTCGCGGCGGGATCCTTCAAGGTGCTCATCCTTCGGGTTATACCGCCGCCTTATTAACGATCCACGGGCTGTTGTTTCGCGACGGGGTACGCCATCTCGAGGAACTTTGACCGTGGAATGCTTAACGGTACCGCGTGGAACAATTATCGTTACATGTTGTCCCGTGTAACCTAAACGATCCGTGGATTCGTTTCTAGAAATGAATAATCGCTTACGAGAAGGAAGGGAATATTTTCCAAGAATCGTAACGGTCGATATACACACGAAACTGTTTACGAAAACATTGAAACAATGATGTGGAAGAATTGTTAGAAACGAAGGAATACCGTTACAAGAGTACACGTATCGAGATCTCGAAGATCGCGATAAATACTCTGAACGCGGCGAAAATGGCGGGTTTCCAGAATCAGGGAGGGTCCGTGGCCCGACCAAGGACTCGCTAAACGATAAGCACGGAAGTTCCACGGAACAGAGGAATCGTTACGTTGGCGAAAAAGTTTTCTAATTCCCAACCGGGACGGATTCCAGGCTCGTAAAGAGTAGGTGGCGGGCCCCCCCGACTCGGTTGTCCCGAGCGTTTGTAATTTTCAAGCGATGGCCGGATAAAGTTTCGCGCGACGGGGAACCACTGTCCCGGAAGTAGCCCAGTTACAAATTAGCATCCAAGGATTGCCCTTGGCGTTGCTTTCGTCCCTCTCTTTCCCCGTTCGAGGATCTCGAGCTCCCTCCCTCCCCTTTCACCCTCTGCCGGTTCGTTTCCCTCCTTGTTCGTCGCGCGAGGAACCGGCCCCGGCTCGGTCGGTCTCTTTCTTTCCGGGTTATTAAAGAAAGCCGCCTTCGAGGTCAGGTCGGGTTAGGTCAGGGCGGCAGGGAATAATGAGCGGGGAAAAGTTAAACGAGAGTATTTTTTACCGAGAGGAAAATTACGCTGACCTCTCTACGGCCGTAGTAAAAGCGGGGAAACGAAGATGGTGGATCGCGAGCAAAACGCCACGGACGGAGAAAGAGAGCGGGAACTTGGAATCGGTGGAGGGAAAGAGTAAGAGAAAGAAGGAACGAGCGAGCGAGAGAGAGAGAGAGAGAGAGAGTGAAAGAGAGAGACGGAGGAAAGGGAACTGAACGAGAAATCCAGGGGTTGGAGGTCTCGGGGTGGCACGAGGGGGTGTCTTCCATTCATTACCGCCGGTTACCCCTTAATGGAATCTTCGTGTCCTCATCTTTCCACTGTCCTTCCTTGCCGCCCACGCCGTGGTAATTTCTGTTTTGCCGAACAACAAGAAGTCGTTTGTATCCCCTGGTAGCAGGCGGGGGCGGGCGGCCGCCATTCAAGAACACCGCCGACGACTTGTACATCGCATTGTCCTTAATTTGCCCTATTTTCGTCCCTCGGTCTGATTTCTCGGTTAAAGACGGTCGCCTCGGTGCTCGGAGTAATTCGGAACGGGACCGAGTCTTCGGTTCATCCGAATCTCCTTTCGTTCTTCACGATCGTGATCCACGGTAGCGAGATCGAGGGGATCGTTGGAGCGATTCTTCGCGTATCTCGCTGCGAGTGTATTAGCAAACATATAATAGGTTGTTCAACAAGTTTTGTCGTTCGATAAAACTTATTGAATAGTACTGTTCAATGTAGTACTAAAACTTATTGAGTAACCTAGTACTATACTGTTCACTTAGTACAGTACTCCCTAGTACTATACTATAACCTAGTGTGTAAAAATTTGACGATTGTATGATTAGAATAAAAAAAAGAAATATTGATATAGTATAAAAAAGACTCATTTTGGACTTGTATTGTTCCTTAACTTATCGATTATATTTTTGCAAGTAACTTTCATCGATACACCAGACATCACTGCACAAAGTTTCCTGAATTTTTAATTCGAAACGAATTGAAAGCAACGATAGCGTCTTTAACGTTACAACTACCTTGCATAAACGTTATAACGAAGTATTCGTGAACGTATTAAAAGATAAACGTTATACATATGCGAAAGAGTTGACTATTACGTATCCGAACACCACTCGTTCTTGAGGCCACTTTTAGTCAAAGCCTTCGCGGCAAATGTTTGACATGGCCTCCATTTTCATAGTCATACTTGCTCGTTTCGAACGAAACATTCCAAAAGATTTTTGTGCAAACCAAAGACGTCCTGTTTGCGCAGAAAAGATTGAACAATCTCGATGCACGGAGCGTCTCGTGTTTCTCAAGAGCGTCTGACTCGTCTTTGACCGGCTAAGAAATCGCAATGACACTAATCGGGGAAAACGACAACAATTAACCACACAACCATGATGTCATTCTGTCGCTCGTAACCCCGATGACGCGTTATCCACGGTTCTTAATTTTATACGGGAATATTCCGCCGGCGTGTGTAAATTTAACGGTCGACCGTACTAAAATGTAAAATGAACTTAATATTTTTCATCGATCGTCGAAACAATATAAACGTTAGGTTTAAAATTGTTTATACGGGGGTGGTCCGTAATTTATGGTACAAACGAGATTACTTTACGGCTCGACGCAGGAAAAATTTGAGAACTACGAAATTGCAAAGTTTTCGAAAAAAAATACGTTTAAAAAATGATCGAGTGCACGTACACCTAATGGCGCATTACGAGTTCCACTATACATGTTCAAAGTATCTTCTGCATCCTTCAATCCAGAAATGCATAATTTCTTCGAAAAGTAGCAAACGAAATTGCAAAAAATTATTTCACTCGTTACAATAAGTTAAAATATCTTCCTGCATCCTTTAAATATATCACATTTTATTGTATTAATTTTTACAATGTATTAAATATATTACAATTTTATTATTTACGAAGCAACGATTTCGTAGTTTTACTCGGTAGTTCTATTCATTTTGTTCCAAACTTGTTACAACAGCGACCGAGATATTCACAATACGACTGTTATCTAAAATATTCCGGTACTGCGTCGTACTCGCAAAAACAATACACTAATTGCGTAATAGTACGTACAGTAGATGTCACGAATGATAAATACATGTCGAAGTTCGACGTTATCGATCCGTGATTTACGGTTACTTGCGTTTCATTATGAAACTACGCAAAGTCTTCCCGGGATTAACGAACGATTAATGTTCGATAACCCGTTGCAGTGTGTAGTTACGAACGCTGGCTCTCTTTCTTATCTTAACACGTGGATGTTTTGTTTATAACCCGGTGACTCGTCGAGTGGCCTGCGGTTACTTATTAACGCGTTCTTAAAGTGTGCGTTAAGGCCCGTTATCCACGGTTCTTTCTACGCGCGTTGCATCCCCTCCCCACGATGTGCAACTACGAGCGGGAAACGGTTTAGTAAAAGAAACAACACGTCGGACGCGATGGCAGAACGAAAATGAAAGAGCGAAACGACGAACAGAGGTGGGTCGCTGTTATATATCTACTCTTTGAAGCACGGGGATATCAAATTATTCTGCATAAAGGATGACACAGGTCGATGGTAATAAACTGACTCGGGAAATAATGGCATAACGAGCATAAAGTGGGGTCCGCTCGTGCAGCCGGCGAGCAAAGAGGCGGAAAAGGGGTTGAAGGACCAGGTAGGCCCATTATCCCCGGTGTGTCCGTGTACACAACAGGGTGTCTATAAATGTTTCAAGGGACTCTCGATTCTCGCGGCGGGTAATTTATTCGGAAAGTCACTTGCCACCTGAGTAACGTGAGAACGCTTGCATGCAGATGTCATGCCCAGTTGGCACCCAAGTGCCGCGTCGATTCGAGCGTTGAAATTTTTTCTAGAGATTCCTTTTTCATTTTAAACACACCTTTCCACCGTGGAAAATCACGATCCCGGATCGAGAGACTATACGTAGGAACGTGTAGTCCTCCTCGACGTAGGAACAACGATCGAGAAGGAGATCGCATCGGGGGATATCGTTTTCAAGAAAAGTGTGTTTGAGAATCGAGCATCTGAGCACCTAAACGATGAGCGTTTGAGAAATTTTTGTGAACGTTTCTCTACGAAATAGAAAGTTCTTTTAACGACGAGATAAAAGAAGACGCGCTCGGACAGCCGGGAGAGAGAAGGTTAAAATTATCGAACAGGGACTCTTCGGACAGGGGAATTATGCAGAGCGAGTATTATCGATTAACGATATCCTTTCCCGAGATTTATCGTCCACTTAGTTTCTTTTCTTGTTACGATGCTCCACCGATTTGGTAAACCGAGAACGTTAATTGGAAAACGAATATAAATACACTCGGGATAAATACCGTGGAAAAATGGTTCCAAGTGGACGAAGACTGCAGCTATTCGATTCTTTTCAGATTTCAATTACTCTGAGACTTGGAGACGGTCTATAAAGTTTCGTTATTTTTTTTTAAATACTTTGGCTGGCGCACGATCTTCCGACAAGTCGTGTGTTTTGTACTAAAAATTCTAGTACCGGTAACTTGTCGATAGTCGGGTAAAACAAATCTGTAAAATATACAAATTCTTCTATGAATACACGCACTCTAAAAAATAATCCGTATTAAACCGAAAACTTTAAAACTATCAAAAGCTTTCGAGTTCATGTTTCGTTGAAATATCCCCGGTACTCGACGTGTTAAAACGAAAAAGAAAATTTTACAAAAAGAGTCTCCGAAGGGTAACACTTTTCATGAGTCTACGAGTTCATGAAAATCGGAACCTCTCGCGAATTCGAAGCGTTCGAGATCCTGGGCTACGATTAGTCGCCGAAACGTATGTTCCAACAGTTCTCGGTTCTCATTGAGCGACGTTGTTCTCAAAAGGTGCGCGAAATCTGGCTCCGAACGTTCGAAGATCTCTGGAGTTCGTAAACCACGTGACAACAGAGAGAGATCGCA
This sequence comes from Ptiloglossa arizonensis, assembly GCF_051014685.1. Lineage (NCBI taxonomy): Eukaryota > Metazoa > Arthropoda > Insecta > Hymenoptera > Colletidae > Ptiloglossa > Ptiloglossa arizonensis. Next base: position 10,876,457 of record NC_135053.1, on the reverse strand, counting down.
GCCGGATCGTAACAGTTAACGGTGAACCGTACCGTAAACCTAAACCTAGGCTCGATCGTCAACCGTGGCGCGCATAACTTTCAAAAGTAAATCTTCGAGGATTTGAATATCGCGTGACTAACGTTTCTCCTCCTCTATCTCTGTCTCTGTCTCTGTCTCTATCTTTCTCTCTTCGTCTCTCGAAATTTCCCGTCTGCAGGGTGAAGAGATTAGGTTTCTTCGGACGGATAGGCTGCCTGGCGTCCACGAGATAGGGACATGGGAAAGCACTCCTCCTTTTCGTATGTAGATTTTATGGAATGCCCGAGGGACGCTAGGGATCTCGAGAGCAAAGGGAAACGAAAGGGTTGAGGGAGAGAGGTTGGATACGGATAAGGGTTAAGATATACGCGTGGGAAGACAGTCGTCTGGGATTTTCGAGTCATGCCACGTGTTACGCTTCTTTTACCGCTCGAGATTAATCTGAAATGGCTTTTTTGTCGCCGCCACTTCCGTCTGCGCGACGTCCGTTGCGTTTCGTTCGACGATCGAATGTTATATCACAAGGCGAGGGTTCTGCATCGATGCATCTAATAGGTTGCTGAATAAGTTTCGTCGTTCGATGAGAAATGACGCTACTAGGTTCGTTGTTTTATTTTTCTAAAAATGGTACTACTTTTTGATGAACATGTGTGAAGTTTTGTGTAGATCTGTCGACTCGTTTGCTTGAATTTCGTTCAACGATCGAATGTTGCATCGATGCATCTAATAGGTTGCTCAATAAGTTTCGTCGTACGATGAGAAATGACGCTATTAGGTTCGTTGTTTTATTTTTCTAAAAATGGTACTACTTTTTGATGAACATGTGTGAAGTTTCGTTTAGATCTGTCGACTCATTTACTTGAATTTCGTTCGAATGTTGCATCGCAAAACAGATGACCTGCATCGATGCATCTAATAAGTTGCTCAATATGTTTCGTCGTTCGATAAGAAATAGCCCTATTAGGTTCGTTATTTTATTTTTCTAAAGATGCTACTACTCTTTGATGAACATGTGTGAAGTTTTGTGCAGATCTGTCGACTCGTTTGCTTGAATTTCGTTCGACGATCGAATGTTGCATCGCAAGAGAAGGGTTGCATCGATGCATCTAATAGGTTGCAATAAGTTTCGTCGTTCGATAAGAAATGGCCCTATTAGTTTCGTTATTTTATTTTTCTAAAAATGGTACTACTCTTTGTTGAACATGTGTGAAGTTTCGTTTAGATCTGTCGACTCGTTTGCTTGAATTTCGTTCGACGATCGAATGTTGCATCGATGCATCTAATAGGTTGCTCAATAAGTTTCGTCGTACGATGAGAAATGACGCTATTAGGTTCGTTGTTTTATTTTTCTAAAAATGGTACTACTTTTTGATGAACATGTGTGAAGTTTCGTTTAGATCTGTCGACTCATTTACTTGAATTTCGTTCGAATGTTGCATCGCAAAACAGATGACCTGCATCGATGCATCTAATAAGTTGCTCAATATGTTTCGTCGTTCGATAAGAAATAGCCCTATTAGGTTCGTTATTTTATTTTTCTAAAGATGCTACTACTCTTTGATGAACATGTGTGAAGTTTTGTGCAGATCTGTCGACTCGTTTGCTTGAATTTCGTTCGACGATCGAATGTTGCATCGCAAGAGAAGGGTTGCATCGATGCATCTAATAGGTTGCAATAAGTTTCGTCGTTCGATAAGAAATGGCCCTATTAGTTTCGTTATTTTATTTTTCTAAAAATGGTACTACTCTTTGTTGAACATGTGTGAAGTTTCGTTTAGATCTGTCGACTCGTTTGCTTGAATTTCGTTCGACGATTGAATGTTGCATCGCAAGAGAAGGGTTGCATCGATGCATCTAATAGGTTGCAATAAGTTTCGTCGTACGATAAGAAATGGCCCTATTAGGTTCATCGTTTTATTTTTCTAAAGATGATACTATTCTTTGATGAACATGTGTGAAGTTTTGTGTAGATCTGTCGACTCGTTCGTATATTTACAGTTGTTCAAAGTCAAAGTGTCATAGTATTTTTTCACAATGGAAGAAAACGACAAAACTTATTCAACAACCTAGTGGCATGAAACCCACAGCGGGACTTAGCTTTTAAGTCACTTTGAATAATGTAATACGAATGTAACTACTGGAATTATGAGTAAATTCTCTAATTAAATTTCTCAATGATCGACTCGAAGAAATTTACAGTAAGTCGTGAAGCAATCAATGACCAAATATTTAAATAACAAGATACGATTATTAACCTCTTCAGAGGTATTGGCACGTAAATGTACCGTTAGCTTTCAAGCTATACTAAATATTTCGATTATCAACGATCGACACGGAGAAATTTACAGTGAATCGCGTAACAATTCTTAATTAAACGTTTGATTAACAAGATACGTGCGCTAATCTCTTTGGGTGTACCGATGCATACGTGTAACTTTAGTTTTCAAATTACTTTAAATATTGTAACGAGAATACATGTAACTCTCGGAGAGATTAATTTGATAATTTTAAAATGTTGTTACAGGTTGAATAAGATGTAACGGTTGGAATTTTATTAGTGTAATGAAAACAATATAATAACGCGTGTTGCAGTTAAATTCAGTATGCACATACATTCCATGGATCGTCGATTTAGACACGCAATTAGCGCGAAGTGTGGATCAACTAAAGATCATCGTCTAATATTATAAAAATAATTTATGTATGAACATTTTTGTAATCTTCGTGCAGCTCGTGTTTACAGTTAATGTTTCATAACTGCTACACGCGTTGCTAGATATTCTCCAGATTTTTCCAATATACTCTTGATGACTATGTATCCTCGTATCTTGCAATTTTTAAATACAACTTACGCATCCTGTTTACGATCGAATGATACATCTTTTTAAGGTCGATAAATTCTTGTTCTATTTAACATTTCGATGGAAATTACAGTATAATGTACTCAAGAAGCAAGATCACTGTAAAAATAAATTTGTCCCTCGGTAACATTTTTTACTACGTTTTTCCAAGAGTATAACAAAATTTATATGTTATTGTATGTTCGATCTACTTGAAGCAGCTATTTAGTAGTTTCGAAAAAGAAAGTCTTGATTCGTACATTTAAATTATAGTTAACTTTACTTGTGACAGACTTTTTCAATTTATTCCTTCCAAGAAAGTAGATTTGTTTAATTTAATTCTATTCATCAAAAGTTGGAGTAAATGTTTGAAGTCTCAAAATTAAATACTTTCTAAAACTCGATACGTTGTGTTTCTTTGAAAAATAGCAGTTTCTATTCTCTCATTTATTTTTCTAGCGTCGAACAATTAGATCTACAATTCTTCTATTATATATCTGTGTATATTATATATATTTAAATGTACGTGTATCGAAAAATTTTATTTCCATAAAGGGTCCTCAAACTTTTAAGCGTTAGTGTACACGCATTATACTACAGTACATGTACTATGTACTGCATCTAGTGTCTCCAAAGAATATTCTTTTCGTCGAAAATGCAGGCAATAAAAATTGATCAGGCTCGTCGCTGTTACGAGCAACTCGGAACTGGAGAAAATTAATAATTCAGATAACAATCGAAGCGGAGACGAACTATTTGGTTATCGGACAACAGTTTCGTGCCGCCCTGCGACTGTTTGACAGCCGTGTTTGCCGAAGTTCCGTTTACACGTGACGGAACGTCGTTAGAAAATGTGACAAGGTACACACGTGTTCGATGCCGGCCCTTCCTCTTCCAGGACAAATTTACACGGATACTTGAAACACGAGACCAACCACGAAACAAAATTGAGCATCGTGCAAAGCTGCCAATCGTTGCCCCGTGAAATTTATTTTCAAATTTATTTTCAAATTTATTTTCAAACCGTGAAATTCGAAAATATATTTCACGGTACACTAAACTTATTTAAATGTGAAGAATTTAAAAGAAACGATTAAAAAGTTTATACTACAGTACATAATAATCCATTAGAATAGTTTGTGGAATTGAAGCTTCATTGCTAATAAATAATTAACGAACGAATTTATTTCATAAAGTAGTATTCTATCGACTGGATTTCTTTGTGCATACAAGAGTGTATGTAAAATTCGCGAAATTCTGAGAAGTTTCAAGAGGACACCATTTCGAGTGAATTAATTCGAAAATTAATACAAGATTATTCCTGCATAGCTGAAAAATATATTTTTCTTCGAATGGAATGTGTTTTTATACAATAAAAGGGAACGAAATCCTCAGGTACAGTTACCTCGAGAGCACGATTCGATTGCAAAACGTACACCAATTCCCAATTGTCGTTAACATAATTGTGCGTGGAATGTTGTTGTTAGCATTGCCCCTTGGCCTTGTAGAGAATTTATTAAATTAGTTTCCTAGAGCAGAACACGATCTCGGCTGGGAGGATACGCGGGAATTAAATTTGATGACTCAATATAGTTCAAATGGGAATTAACCCACTCGTGTTCTCGAGCGATGGAAATTATACTTAACCTTTTGTGGTCAAAGGTCGGGACATTCGCAGCTGAGTACTTTTACTGTTTAGATCGAGCGCCAGAAAATAGACATTCGGTTCGGTTGTCGTCGATTTATTTAATTCGAACACCGACACGATCGAACGTGTATTATACTTCGTGTCGAAAGATCGTATTGTACGCTATAATCGTTTACCACAGCGATAAAAACTTTACAGGTTTCGCGAGACAATTTTTAGCCGACTGCGTGTGTTTCGTTTTTGTCTCCTATATCGATCGAAATAATTACACAAGTTCCTGCCTAGAGGGTGCACGAACTGTAAGAAATCGGAAAGGTATCGAGTATAATTATTTTAAGCGACGCATATTTATACGTATTAACAACTGCACCGAATTATTTACATCCGCGAAATACCAGTTTATTGAATATTTTAGCTTTAAATCGATGTTTCCTGTCCGGACAAAAACTGTGAAGGAATGTGGCAAACGTGGGTTTCGAACGAATTAGTTTAGAATTTAAAAGATCCAAGTACTATACAGAGTGTTCCAAAGGAAATTTCGTATACTTTTTCCAATGAATTGTATACGTTCGTTTCTGCGAAACACGATGGAAGATCTTCAATAATGATCTAAATTTTGTTGTAACAAATAAATCGGAAAAATTCTGTAACGATACGAGAGAACGACGACATAAATTGAACCAATTTCACCGAATTATTTCTCATTTCTCTACCAGCATACTACCTTTCAGCATCATCTTTTATCCGAATGTTATACTATCGATATTTTATTAACAATACAGAATATTCACAGTACAGATTTCTACGCTTAGCTGCCCTCGTATTAGATTGTCCCACGTCTATTATTCATGATCATGAATACTCACAGATATCGAATACTCACAGTCTAAACCTAATGATGCTTAAACGTAGATGTCCAATGCATCATTTGACTTTCGCTTAGAAAACATTAACTGACCCTGTAAATAGCCCCGAAATTTTAACGCACTTCGATTTACCAATATCTCTGCTCTCTAAAGACAACACCTTGTGCAAAAATCTCATTTCTTTACCGACAATCTATTCAATTCTATCCATAAACCAAAGTAAACCGTTCATCCACACTACAAGGAAATCAACCTCCTTCTTCATTCAATTTTAATTCGCTTAAATTTCAATTTTCATTCCACACTAAACCAACTATCTACCCTAACATAAAACGTACACTATGTATACTTGCATCCCGTACAAATAAACGAATGAAATTCAGAAAGAGAAAAACGAATCATCTTGATCAAACCCTTTACCTACAATCTATTCAATTCTATCCACAAACCAAAGTAAACCGTTCATTCACACTACGAGGAAATCAATATCTTTTTCTATTCAATCTACACATTTCAATTCACTTAAATTTCAATTTTATTTCCACGCTAAACCAACTATCTACCCTAACGTAAAACGTACACTACGAATACTTGCATCCCGTACAAATAAACGAATGAAATTCAGAAAGAGAAAAACGAATCATCTTGATCAAACCCTTTACCTACAATCTATTCAATTCTATCCACAAACCAAAGTAAACCGTTCATTCACACTACGAGGAAATCAATATCTTTTTCTATTCAATCTACACATTTCAATTCACTTAAATTTCAATTTTATTTCCACGCTAAACCAACTATCTACCCCAACGTAAAACGTACGCTACGTATAGTTGCATCCCGTACAAATAAACGAATGAAATTCAGAAAGGGAGAAACGAGTCATCCCGATCGTCGATAAATTTGTTCACCCCGAGGTCGTCGTTCGAAAATGTTCACCGGCTTGGTAAAAAAGCAAGTAACGTACCTTTATCGGCCGTAACGGATGTTTCCGCGGTGGACGTTGTTCCCGGCGCTGTTTCGAGTTTGCAAATTGAACGTCGCGCGATCATTCGATTTCCTACGGTGAATAGTTTCCCATAGGCGGCAGTTTCCTGGTCACAGTTTGCGGTGGCTTCGCCGCCGCGCCCGTGTCAGAGTTCAAACCGGTGAACAAATTGCCGCTGGTAGCGGGGAAGGCATTACGGGCAAGTATTGTCGGCAATTACAGGATTCAGGGCTGGCTTCCAATAATCCGCGCGCTCGGAGCCACTCGAAGCCACTCGAAGCAATTGTCGAAGGGGGCAAGAGGGGCGCGAGTGGATACGGGGCTGTCCGCTTACGTGTCCTGGCGTAACATATTCCGTAGCTGGTATCGCTTTGTCGCATTCTGGGCGTTTCGGTCTCACAGCGCGTGAATAATGTTCACCGGACCGAGCGAAGACATGGAAGACATTTTTTCTCGGACATGGAATCTCGTTCAACGATTCGATCGTAACGTAAACTTGAGTCGTGATTCTCGGGTTAGGTCCGACGAGCACGGTGAATTTTTTCAAAAATTCAACTTATTTGGTTTTCATTGGAAATTATGGATTATTGGAAGTTATGGGTTATTGAAATATATAAATGTAACGTACTGTATTTTAATTTGTACTTTATTTCTAGGGAAGGTGTATCGTTCTTGTTAGATTTTTTCTCCGGCATGGAATCTCGTTGAACGATTGGATCGTAACGTAAACTTGAGTCGTATTGTCGGGTTAGGTCCGACGAGCACGGTGAATTTTTTCAAAAATTAAACTTATTTGGTTTCCATTGGAAATTATGGGTTATTGAAAAATGTAACTGTAACGTACTGTATTTTAATTTGTACTTTATTTCTAGGGAAGGTATATCGTTCTTGTTAGATTTTTTCTCCGGCATGGAATCTCGTTGAACGATTGGATCGTAACGTAAACTTGAGTCGTATTGTCGGGTTAGGTCCGACGAGCACGGTGAATTTTTTCAAAAATTCAACTTATTTGGTTTTCATCGGAAATTATGGGTTATTGAAAGATATAACTGTAACGTACTGTATTTTAATTTGTACTTTATTCCCAGGGATGGTATATCGTTCTTGTTAGAACTTTACGCAACGCGAGAGAATACTCAAGTACAGAGAAATTGTACTCAAGTATAGAAATTGCAGTTTACCTGCAATTTTCTTTAATTCTTATCTATAGTGTGAAGTAAACACTTCACGAGTTTCGAGAATCTTTTCGACGCATAATTCGACCTCGTGTATATTTCTCCTAAGGGATGAATGTTTGTACGTACGTACGTTCAGATGTATTTTATTTTCAATAGTTTGTAATAAATTAGTAAGGGTAATTAGTCAGATTTTTCTTTACTTGAAAATATCTGCGAATGTTTAAACTGCTGCGCGGAGTTCTATAGACGTTGTTGGAACAAACGACACAATCGCTACATCTTTACTTTACCGTTTATACTATTTACGTACGTAAAGTAAATAGGTGTGTGCATGGATGTGCGCGTGCTAGTTTACCTTGCCGAGAGCATTTTTGTCGGCAGGTTACTTCTGCTGTGTTGCGAATCGAGCGAACATCTGCTTAAGAATACGAATATATAAAATATAAGCGAACAGCGATACTTTACCAATGGTAAATTATTCGAAACCGTTAGGTCTGTTAAGACGCGATGATCGGATTTTGCAAAGCGAGCGAATTACGAAAATTGAAAGAAATATTCCACGATCGCGTATTTTCGGTTCGTTGAGATTTCGAAGCGTTCGAATAGGCAATCGACTAATCGATCGGAGCGGTGTATAAAATTCCAACTACTCGATTACGAGCCCGTACATTCGTACGTGCGCATAAATAATGCGTTTCAATAAAAGGTATCGATGTCATTCACACGTGCGTGACGCGGCATGCAATGTTTTAACAACGTCAGCGTGGGTGGAAACCTGAAACTGGTTCTCTTATTATCGACGCGAAACGAACGTTAAAAATATCACGTGCTGCATACACAACGAACTGGACCGACCGCGAACGGAAAAATCAGATACCCGATTTCAGTCTGATAAATTTTCAGCCCCCATTCTTGTCTCGAGATAACATCCAGATAAGCCATTATCCCTTAAGGAGCTTGCTCCTGGCCCCGTCGTCGTTCAAGTTCGACAAATCCGCGATATAACGTAATAGAGAGAGATTACCGAACGCCCTCTCGTCCCTGCCTCCGGTCCTAAAGGTCAGTCTTCGACAATCGCTATTTCTACCGGTCGTTTAACCCCCCTCGATATTAAAATTGTTGCAATCTTCCGTCTATGAAGTTTCAGCGAGGCTCCGAGCGCCCCACGAGAACGATTGAATAGGAAATCATCGAACAGGCATCAAAATGTGAACCTAGGTGGTGGAAACTCCTGTTTACGATTGAAACGAAAACTCTGCAAACATCGAAGAACGATGATAAATTCTAGATCAAGTTTGGTTAGATCAAAACTGGGCTCATTAATAAGTGGAAGGTGAATTTTTGGAAGAATTGGTAAGATTGAAAAATTAATTTTGCTCGAAATGGATAGTACTTGACAATGATTGTGAAATATATTTAAGTAAGGAAATTCTGTAAGTTGGATTCCCTTGAAAGTACTATTCAATCCTGTTTACGATTAAAATGAAAACTCTGCAAACATGGAAGAACGATGATAAATCCTAGATCAAGTTTTACGCAAAAACTGGGCTCATTGATAAGTGGAAGGTGAATTTTTGGAAGAATTGATAAGATCTCGATGCGAGAAAATTGGATAGTACTTGACAATGGTTGTGAAATATATTTAAGCAGGGAAATTTTGTAAGTTGGATTTCTTTGAAAATACTATTCAATCTCTTGATTCATAAAATAAGTTTTTAGCAACAGGCAGCGGGCAGTAGAGAAATTTCTGTTAGGAATATTCCCATTGCTTAATTGTTAAATGAAAGTAACTATCACCTTAGTTATATGCAAGAAGACCCAGATTGCGTATAGATTAACATCGAACGAAACAATTCTCCAACGTAACTTTCGTCTCGAATTGCTCTTAAAAGGTTTCTTTGTCCGGAAACAATAAATTCAGAAATAGATTTCAAACGATGTTAAAAATGTATTATTCTTAAAAAAGTGCATTAGAAGATTGCATTAGAAGAATTGCGATCTCCCTTAACGCTAGAAAAAGTCCTTAATCGAAGTCTTTCGCGAGCATTGTGTCGATAACTCTAGACACGCATTTTGCGCAACAAAAAAAAAAGAACATTATACTCGCAAAAATCGCAACGAGATCCTTCATCGATGTTCTCGCGAATCGAGTTTTCATCGTACGGACGATTCTCGGCGTGTCTTCGACCAGGTATTTCGGAAGCGCTAGCTTCGATCGCGTCGGGAGAATCAGCCCGTCGATCGAAATCGAGTTAACGGAAAAGGAATTCAGGGTGGGGTACACACTATCGTCTGGTGGTCGTTCGAACGACACTCGACGGTGAGAAAACGCCCAAGAGCCGAGACCGAGACCGAGACCGAGACCGAGAGCACGGTTCTTTGATCGGCGAACGAATTATCGAACCTCGCCGAAAACGGCGTATTTCACCGTTATCACGATCTCGGAGGGGCCCGACCCCCCGGCATCACCCGATATCACGAAGATGTACGGTAGACACCTGAAAACTTACGACGAGAGACAGTACACGTTAATGAGCACCGTTGAACGGTTTATCGTCAGGTCGGTGCTCGTTAGCCTTATCGGCGCGGCCTAATCGAGGAACCGTAGAAAAGTACCCAGGCGGAATTCACGGGGGCTCCTCGATGGCCGTGCGACGATATGAAAACGTTCCCGAAGAGAGACGCTTTCTGACGCGACGCCGTGCCGTAGGTCAGGCGACAGGGTCAGCGGGAGGTCTCGCGGTCGCCGCTTTACGACCGGCGAATCCTTCGTCTTTGCCTCGACCACGTCCCTGACCGAAAACCCCCCTCTTTCGCCACCCCGGACCCACGAGCTGCTCCAACCAGCGAACTGACCACACGCAAAACCCACACGCGCCTAGGGACAAGGAACGCGCGGCGGCTGGAAATTTATCAAGTCTCTCCGAGCCGTGCTCGACTCGCCGATAATGGACGTCCCAGGAAGCGCTCCGAGAAGAGGAAACGACCAGGGCCCGCCTACACCTGTTCGGCCGCCGGAGTATATCGAGGGGGTTACCTACGATGCGAGAGATTCCGAAAAATTAATTTTTTTAACAGTTTTTTTTTCTTTTTCTTTTTTTTTCTGGTCAGTAGATCGAGTGTTTTTTATAGTTTTCTAGTTTCGAGAGAAGTTACGGGACGGTATTTTAAGGGGTACCTCAAAGGTGAGGAACGTTGTTGCTTCAGAATTTTTCACGTGTGTATAGAATAGGAAACACGTGATTGCAAATTATTGTGGACTCAGGTAGCCTCTGTTAAGAGAAAATGAGAAGAGTTTGTCTACACCTGTTGGGGTGTCGGAGTATATCGAGGGGGTTACCTACGATGCGAGAGATTCCGAAAAATGAAGAATCAAGTGTTTTTTCTAGTTTTCTTGGGACAGTATTTTGGGGGGAAGATATCTCAAAGGTGAAGAACGTTGTCGCTTGAGAATTTTTCACGAGGTGGATCGTGTGTGTAAAATAGGAAACACGTGATTGCAAATTATTGTGGACTCAGGTAGCCTCTGTTAAGAGAAAACGAGGAGTTAGTTTACACTTGTTGGGGCACCGGGTCATCGAGAGGATTAAATTACCGCGGGATGTTCGAAAAGAACGGATTTTTAAATATTCTTTTTCGACCGATAGAATTTTGAGAATGTTTTTCTAATTACCAGTGGAATCCTAGAAAAATTACGGAGATATGAATTTTTATACTATGAGAAACGTGGTCGCAATTCGTCATATCGGATTAAGTGAGCAGGAATTCTACTCTTCGGATCTAAAAAAGGTAAAAGAAAAGTTCTTTTCGATCAATTTGACAGAGTAACGAAATACCAGAATGTCTCAGGACTGTCAGATTTTGCTTGATCTTCTTTCAAATTAAAAAGACCACTTCTTATTCGCAAAAGAGTCAATTTCGTAACAAAAACAAGGTACCTCTTCTTGAGTCTCGGATGAAAAATGGAAACTATTAGGTTGTCCAGAAAGTAATTTCGTTTCTTTCGGTGAAAATGAAACACGATTTTGTTAGAGCGTTCAAACATTTTATTAAATTATATATTCTGCATTTTAAAAAACGAAATGACTTTCCGAACAACCCAATATATCGTTCAATTGTCAAATTCTTCTTTCCAAAGAAAAATTCACAAAGTTCACCGTATTCGGACTGCTATGTAACCCCACGAAGCGCGCCTTTGGACACTGGTTTCCGAGTTCGGTGATCAATTTCAGCGAGAGACGAACCGGCGCGCGACCGGACCGGCCGTGGCCCGAGAAACCGGATAAATTATGGTCGTGGACTGATAAAGGATCGTTAAGTTAATTCGAAATTGCCGCACGACTCGCCGCCGCGTCGCTAGGAAAATCTGTCGGGAATCAAAGTGTCCGTGTAACTCGTACCGCCTGAACTTCGTTCGGACGCGGTGTATCTTTCGCCATTAGAGCGTCGAATGTAAACCAAACTATCAACTGATCTCTATCCGGGCGGTATAAGAACGATCGGTGGCCACGCTCTAATTATACGTCGCTCCGTTGAAAGGTGAAACACGCGGATCGCGTGGCTCGTCAGGGTCCGTCGCGGGCGAGTTGGCGTAACGCAAAAAGTAGGCTTTCTCGAAAGTGAGGAGAGGGTGGCGACGATGTAGGATGAAGAGGAGGAGGGTGGATGTGGGGGTTTCGAACGAGAGAATTCCTGGGCCGCATACTGCGCGGCGTGCTTCGTGATTCCTTTATAAATGAAAGAGGTAGAACACGAGCAAGAAAAGGTGAAAGAAATTGAAGAACAGGAGTAAGAAGCGGGATCGGGAAAGGCGAAGGCTGGAATCGCGGAAAGGGACAGAGAGGAGGCGCCCTTGAGAGGAATCCTGGGGTCGGTTCTGTGTGCGGGCCAAGCGTGAAAGAAGAAAGAAGCCAGTGCAGAGAAGAGGGCACGATGAAAAGAGCGATGAGAGATTGTAGAGAGAAGCTGCTGGCTGGCTGCTGGCTGGCTGGCTGGCTGGCTGGATGGCTGGCTGGCTGGCTGGTTGGCTTGGCTTGGCTGGTTGGCTGGCTGGCTGGGTCGGTGTAGGCAGACGAGAGTCGGTGGTGGTAACGACGCTGGTGGTAGTAGCTCAGAGGGAAAAAGAAGAGGGAAAGAGGTGGAGGTTGTGGAAGCAAGGGCGGCGGTGAAGGAGGAAGGGGTGGAGGAGACTGTACTAAGAAAAGCCGACACACGGGGTGGCTGGGAGCAGTGCAGATCAATGCCAGCCAGCCAGCCAGCCAGCCAACCGACCCAACCCTTCCGAGTCTACTGCTCTTTAGTTCCCTAACCCTTTACCCCCTTTTTTCCACCCCGACTTCGGCGGACTCACCCGGAGATAAAACACGAACGGCTCCACGAGCCACCCCCGCCTATCCTTTCGGCCTCCGCCACCCTACCTTCTCCTCCTCCGCCACCTCCGCCTCCTCCGCTCCCTCTGCCTCCCACTAGCCTTCCTCTGGCTCTTTCCTCGCCCTCTCTTCCGCCACCCTCGTCCCCACACCCCCCTCTTCCTCCTTTTCCGTCACCCATTCCCGCTTTCCCAACCGCCTTTCCCTCTTCCGCGAGCTCTCTTTCGCCCCGTTTCGTCGTACCTATAGTCACCAACACCGATGAAAAATAATAGCTGTGGCTGTACCAAGGCGAAACGGCGGCGGAGAACGGGCGCCGGCCAGGAGAGAGAGATGCATCGCCGTAAACGCACTCGAGACGGAATTGCTCCGCAGCCTCTGCCTTCCCTTTGACGCTTCGAATGCCGTGCATTTCAACGAGTTGCCTTCCTCCCGATTTGTTCCAGGGAAACGATTTTTTCGGGGCCAACGACGCCCCGTATATACCAACCGTATCGGCGGGCCCCGTTCGATCCTCCGAGTCGGACGATGCTCCCGCGAAACCACCGTTTGGTAACCTCTTTCTCTAACAACGAAACCGGAGACATCCGATCGCTTTCCTCTTGATCGGTTCTCGTCGACTCTTTCTCTCTCTCGTCACGATTAAAATCTCGCCGGAGAAATTTTGAAGCGCGTAAAGTTCCTCCTTTCCTCTCAGAAAATTGATAATTCTCGGAACTCGGTAACATTCTTCTCTTCAAGAGAGAGACAGAGAGGAGAAAAGTAGAAACGATGGATACCCTCGTCCGAGAAAAATATTCTGCAATCTCTCCTATCCGTCTAACCCGGTCTTAAAAAGGACCCAAAAGTTTTACAACAATCGTAATGGAGAGACGTCTGGTCGGTGGTAAAGCGCGTCAATTTCAGAGTTCCTCGCTTACGCCCCGATCTTTCCACGGGCAAGGATGAAGATCGTCGAGAGGGCCGGCAACAGCGAGGGAACGCCGGGATGAAACGCCTCTCGCAATCTGCCAGGAGTTACTTTCATGTTTCTACAGAGTGGCGGTGGCGCGGTCGCATATAAAACAAATTAATCTCGTTAGGGGGAGCGTCTACCTTCGACCTTCTGCCTTTCAGGAGCCTCACCCCGCGTCCCGCTACGTTACTCGGGGACCCACGACCGCACCGACTATTTCGCGGCGAATCCAGCGACTTTGCTCCTCTTTTATCTTAATTCGTCGTCTAAATGAGAACGAAGTCGCGGTTATCGCGGTCTCCCCGTGGCAGGGGGACTTCTTGAATCGGTACGAGTTTAAAAATCCTGTTCACCGGCCAACTCACCGCTCGCGTTTCACTTTCCTCGGCCGTGATACCTTTTCCCTTTTGCAATTTTCTCACCTCGGAGCGGAGATGCTACTCGCCTCGAGTCGCGAGCTTCCAGACGAACGACTCGAGGTATCTTCGAAGGGAGTGCACTCTCGTTGCAACGAGAGTGAAAGAGACGATGCACGCGCGATCTATGGATTTATTCGGTTACGTGGACACGCGTGAAAAAAAGGACACATCTGCGTTACTTTCTTTCGGTAACTTGGGAACTTTCCAGATGATTCTCGTGACATTTTTTCTCGTCTTTGTACACCGTGATTCGTATATACGTGACCATACTACCGAGGGTGAAACTACACGCTAGAATAGCTAACGTACGAACGTGTGTTCTATGTATTTTAGTTTTCGGGTTGGGAATAATCAAAGAAAGCGTTCAAAGTGTCCGCCTGGTGCCTCGACACGCGCTATTGTGCGCCTGAGCATCGAGTTTCGCACTCGCTGAAAATGTCAGGTAGTCCTTGAATAGTCTTAAACCCATGTTGTATCCTTTCTCGTAGATCTTGTTGCACATTGTTCACTCGCATTGTGTACACGATAGATGCATGTCGGTCATTTCAATGGAAGTTTACACAAGTAGTTTGTCGTCTGTATTGTTTGGATTATTAACGAAACTAACGATACATCGAGACGCGCGGTAACATGTGTCGAAACACCAGGCGGATACTTTGAACATTTTCTTTAATTCTTCGATATTGAAAAACTAAGATATATAAGATATGCGTTCATCGGATATTTTTCACTCATCTTTGTGCGTAGATTCTCACTCTGAAGTATGGACATATATCTGAATCAACATGTATGCAGTGCATTCTTCATTCTTGGATTCGATGAACGAAATTGCCACAAGAATAATTGCCAAACGATAAAAATCGAAAACAACGACGAAAGTAAACATTCAATGGAAAGTTGATCTATTCGTTAGTCTCTCCGACGATGTTATTATTTTTCAACGATTTTTGTTCAATTTTTATCCTTTCCTCGCGATTTAAAAACGTACGAAACGTATCGGTGATACGCAAATTTGTCCACGGTTCCAAGTAAGTTACCGCAGGATTAACCGCGATAGCGCACGAAACGATAAAGATCCTTTCGTACCGGGCTAATTAGCGTTCTTTTCATACGAGATCCGTTTTTCTCGCGAAAAGATTGCCAGTGTACGGCACGAGTCGTTCTCGCGTAATCTTACCCCCTTCCGTGCCAGGAATTATCAAAAGTTCGCACGATTTTATTCTCCGTTTCTCTTTACACCGTATTCGCGTAGACTTTGAACGACTCGCACATCGATTCGCTCTTAAGGCGGAATCCATCGAACGCTTTCGAGAATTTACATACACTTCGACGTAAACAATATTGAATTCGAAGTTAGCCGAGAGCAACGTAAATCATGACAAAACTAAACCCCGGTTTTAGTCCATTTTCTGGGAGCTGAAGCTTGCCAACAAAGTTTCGAGTTGCAAATGGGTCCGACACCCTCGAGAATCTCGCGATTATCGGAACAGTTCTACCGACAACTAGCGCACCGTGGTCTCATTACGAGCAGCAAATATGCAAGAAGTTCTCGTTCTTCCATCTTTTTGATTCCTCGTTCGAAAGTAGAGATCCATTCTTCGAAAACGTCCGAGAACTTCTCGTTCTACCGACAAATTTTCAAATTATTTCTTCGACCCGGATAACCTCGCAACGAGAAATTACGATCGTCGAGAAAATTTCGAGTTAAGAACGAGTTCAACCATCGAGAAGAATTATCGGAACACATCGACCAACAAGTAGCGCGTTAGAGTTGCATTACACGTGGGAAATATTCAACGACTTTTCGTTCGTCTATCAATTTCTTAAACTCTTCTTTCGTGTAACCAATAACTTTACCGCGAGAGAATTGATACGATCGCGGACAAAGTTTCGAGTAGCAAATGGTGCCAAACCCAGAACCATCTCGTGATTATCGTCGACCAACAAGTAGCGCGCTAAAGCGCAAAGTTTCGAGTAGCAAATGGATCCAAACTCTGAACGACCTCGTGATTATCGGAACAGTTGCGTCGAACGTCAACTATGGTAACATTGCGTACGGCAAATAGTCGAAATTTGTTCATCTATTAATTTCTGGAAGCTTCTTTTCGAATAATCAATCATCTGACATTCTAGAGATTTGGGTCGTTGGTAATATTTCGAATTGTAAACGGGTTCATCGAAAGAGTTACGTTAGACAGCGTGTAGTGTTCCAGATACGCACTATTTGTAGTAAATATTCAAAAATTCTAAGTCTTTCCATTAATTTCTCAAGCCCTTCATCCGAATATCGAATAACTTAACAACAAAAGGATCGATACTACCGCGGACGAAGTTACGAATGAGTTCGACAAGAGGATTACGTCGGACCAAGAAGTGTGCTAGGGTCACACTACGAACAGTAAATGTTTAAAAACTTTTTATCCTTCCATCAATTTCTTTAAACTCCCGAGAACTTTATAGCGGAAGAATACGGTCACCACCAAAGTTTCAAGTTACAAGAGTTACAAATGTCAATTATCGGAACACTCGCATCGAAAGGATTACGTTAACGAACAAGTACCGCTGTAGAGTTTAATACATTATGCACATTAATGTCCAAAAACTAGCTATTCTTCAAAAAATCTGAAGGATAATATTACAACGAAAGGATACGGTCGTCCAACAAAATTTTAAATTACATACGGGTTCAACGTCCTCGATGATCTGACAATTATCGGAACATTTACGATTAGAGTTACAGTATGCACAGTAAATATCCAAAACCTATTCATTCTTCTACAAACCTCTCCAAACCATTCTCTAAATAACCCCACACTCAGGATGCGGTCATTCGACAAAATTTCAAATTACAAATGAGTTCAACGTCCTTAATCATCTGACAATTACCACAATGGAATACTACGAGGGTACATTGCGCGCGATAAATATCCAAAACCTATTCATCCTTATACAAACCTCTCCAAATCATTCTTTAAATAACCCTACAACGAGAGGATACGGTCATTCGACAAACTTTCAAATTACAAATGAGTTCAACGTTCTCGATGATCTGACAATTACCACAATGGAATACCACGAGGATACATTGCACACGATAAATATGCAAAACCTATTCATCCTTCTACAAACCTCTCCAAACCATTCTCTAAATAACTCCACAACGAGAGGATACAGTCATTCGACAAACTTTCAATATACAAATGAGTACAATGTTCGCGATGATCTGACAATTACCACAATGGAATACCACGAGGATACATTGCGCGCGATAAATATCCAAAACCTATTCATCCTTCTACAAACCTCTCCAAACTATTCTCCAAATAACCCCATAACGAGAACATACTATCATTCGACAAAATTTCAAATTACAAATGAATTCAACGTCCTCGATGCTCTGACAATTACCACAATGGAATACCACGAGGATACATCGCGCGCGATAAATATCCAAAACCTATTCATTCTTCTACAAACCTCTCCCAACCATTCTCTAAATGCCCAGTAACCCCACAACGAGTGGATACAATCAGCCAGCAGACTAGTCTCGAACCGGGCCGCGTTCACGGTGTTTCGACTCCGCGACTGCCTGGTAAATGAAAAACAGCGAACGAAAATGAAAAAGTTGGAAAAGTCGAGCGGCGGGGAGCGTGTCCGCGCCGCGAAGAAAACCTACGAGGAGAGACGCACACACGTCGAGCAGGCTCGCGGCGCGTGCGGGAGGATGGGAGAGGGTGGGAGAGGGTAGGAGAGGGTGCGTGGCAATCGGGCGAGCTCGAGGTTGCGCGTGTGCGTGCCCGCTCGCGCGGACGGGCGTGTGTCCCGTAAGGGTGGCGGGCGTATCGCGGGCGCATGCGCGTACGTGGGCGTCAATACGGGCTGCACACGCTGGCTGCTACCCTTTCTCTGTCCTTTGTCACACGCATAGGCGGGCGCGTTCGTTGCCGCCGCGTGCACGCGCGCACGCAACCCCCGCCGGAGCGTACGTGCACGCGCACGTGTACCACCAACGGAAAGAAACTACAATCCGGGCTTTTACAGGCGGTGCTGCTGCAAGGCGAGCGATTTTACTGCTCGAGTAAATAGGAGTTCGATGCGCGACCGTGGTAACCGTTCCACGGATATATTCGCAACGACACGCGTTTTCGAACCTAGCCACCGTGTTGCGTCGAGCAACGATGATAATTAATTAAACGGCCCGCGTTCTCTCTCTCTCTCTCTCTCTCTCTCTCTCTCTCTCTTTCTCCCTCTCTCTTTTATCGCGCGGAGATTTCGTAATTAAATAGTTTCCGATCGAGAAACGTTTACACGCGTGGAACCCTCTCGCGCGCTCTCTCGTCCGCGGTGCAATTAAGATGGATATCGCCGACGACGCGCGCTCGTTAATGCGATCGCGCGGCACGATCATTTTCCACGATAATTAACGACGCTTCGTTTTAATATTAGCTCTACGCGGTACGCGCGCCACCTCGCAACAAGCACGTTCCGTGGACGCGAAGCGACGCGACGCGACGCGTCGCGCGGCGAGACGCGTGCGTGCAAGACGGTCTTCGGGAGCAAGAGTTGGAAAAACATTTTCCTTTTTCCACCACGAACGAGGATACACAGGTCGCGAGTACTTCTCTGCGAAATTGTGGAATACAGAGTGTTTGGGAAGTAGTAGATTGTTCGATAAGTTTGGTCGTTTTTTTCCATTGTAAAATAATACTGAAACTTGAAATAATACTGAAATAATGAAACTTTACACATGTCCATCAAACAGGAGTACCATTTTTAGAAAAATAAAACGACGAAGCTAATAGCGCTATTTTTTATCGAACGATAAAACTTATCGAGCAACCTATTATAGTACCCGTTAATAAGTATTTGGTCATTCGGTGGAATCGAAAGGTTGAGATCGTTATCGTAATGTAAATATTTCTAGGTAAAACGATCATTGATTTATTAAAATTGGTAAAGGTTGTGTCTATTGATAGACGAACATTTGTAAATACTTTGTTCGTGGATATGTTCGTCAGGCTGGATAATAACGGTATACCCGATTCGAGGTATTCTAGTAAAAACTTTTTTTAACGTATCTTCTAGAATCTCCTTCCAGAACAATTTTCACCCTACTTTAAGTATTACTTTTTTATTCGTAGTAATTGGCGTGAAATATACGATCCGTCTCGTTAATCACTATCCGTGCACAAAGATGTGAGGTAAAAAATAGCGGCAAAGGCTAACTCGAAAGATTTTATCTCAACCACGTTCTGTACATCTCTATTAACGAAAGGTGATCAAATACTTGTGGACTATAATCTACGCGTCCATTCTCCGTAGTATCTTTCCCCGATATTGTAAAACTTTTGTAAAAAAGTATCTTATAGTTCTAAAGACAGAAAGAAAGAAATTCCAAATGCAAAGACCATAAAGGCTTCGTTATCAAATTCGAGAAGAATTTCGTACAAAATAGCGCACAGAGCCCCTCGTGTCGTCCTTGATCGTTTATTACAATTATAAAAATGTTTCTCGCAGCTATAATTTGTTCGAATTCGTAAATCAGTCGCTTCGCGCTCAAGTATCGCGAAAATCGCCTACGAGCGAAACGAACCTAAGAATCTCATTTCCAACGTCCAACCTTATCTATGTAAACTGTGGAAATAAATTCCGCACGTTTGTGTACGTTCATTTACCAGAACAAATCATCGAGCCTTATACAGAGCGATCAAAAAAGTGTCGACCAATTTAGAAGCACGTAGTACTCGTAAGAACTGTCCAATTAACATAGATCCATAAATCCTGACGAAGTAATATGGGATTTTATGTTGCAGTCGAGCAACTGGCACGCTTGCCTTCGTACGTTCAATGTAACATCGAGGCAAGGGGAAACGTCGTTTATCGCTCGAGTTTCTGGTTTTGCAATTGCTCTCGCATAATTTTTTGCTACCGTGGAGAATAGTGTCGCGAATGTAGAAGGAGTTTCAGTACCGATGCCACGATCGGGAAAGAGAAACGATTCCTTCGACGAGAATAAATCGGACGCGGTCCCCGAAATAAAATATCACCTTTATCTGTACACAGTTTACCGAATAAGGAGATTCCACTTGTTCCAACCTTGACGAAAATTACCTAGTCGAGATGTTTGCTCGCGAACTGAACACTGTACGGATCGTTTATTTCCATTCCACGGCCACGTTCTCGGATCACCCTGTCGCGATGTAACGATCGAAACGTAAAGTATTTTTTAATCAGAGCACAGCCGAGGAGGGGCAGCTTTTCCGAGGGCGCGCAAACACATTAATACCGCGACCGTGCAATCTAGCCGACGCCTTAAATATAAATGGCCGATGCGCAGCCAGCGCGGCCCACTTTCGTATTCATGCGAAAGTTTGCCAGTCGCCTCGTTAACCTTACACGGGACTGCGCGGATTCGGCGCGAATCCGCTCGCCCGTGTGCGTGCAGGACGCGTGTCCTGTCGACGACACCGTCCTCGAGGACAACCGCGGTTCGCAACCACCGAACCGCACCACGCTCATTTACCAACGGATAAACTTCTGGCTACAATTCGGGATAAAGTCACCGGGTATATAAAATGCTAAATAGTCGACATTCTATCGCTGAACGTGTCCTCGTACACTTGCTTTTTAAAAAATATCGTCAACCTTAAAGGAACTTTTCCGTTTCACTGTAAGACTGTGTCAAATATCTTCTATCTATTGGAAGAATTTTGATCGTAGAAATGTATTACAAGCATGATTTTAGTTTTTAGAAATTATCGTCAATCTTAAAGGAACTTTTTCTTCTAACTGTGAGACTGTGTCAAATACCTCCTATCTATTGCAAGAATTTTGATTGCAGAAAAGTATTACGACCATGATTATAATTTTTAGAAAATATCAACCTTAAAGGAACTTTTCGTTCCACTGTAAGACTGTGTCAAATATCTCCTATCTATTGCAAGAATTTTGATTGTAGAAAAGTATTACGAGCATGGTACCAAAACAGACACACGTGTAAAAGTACATAATAGCAATACTTTGTAAACATAAAGTCTTACAATTACACTGTAAGACTTTGTGTCAAATATGTCCTATCGATTGCAAGAATTTCAATCGTAGGAAAGTATGACGAGCATGGTACCAAAACAAACCCACGTGTACAAGTACATAATCGTAACACTTTGCAAACATAAACAGTGACACTGTAAGACTTTGTGTCAAATATGTCCTATCTATTCCAAGAATTTCAATCGTAGGAAAGTATGACGAGCATGGTACCAAAACAAATCCACGTGTACAAGTACACAATCACAATACTTTGTAAACATAAAGTCTTACAGTGTGACTGTATCTTCTACCTATTGCAAGAATTTCAATCGTAGAAAAGTATCACGAGCATGGTACCAAAACAAACCCACGTGTACAAGTACACAATCGCAACACTTCGTAAACAAGTACGTTACAAATTATAACAAAGATACAGAGTAACAAAAATTGGGTAATCGAAGTTAAACAAAGTAGCAAAAGAAAACAAGGTAATATTATCGTTACAAATTTATTCGAGAAGGTACGCAACACCCAAGTAGAAATAACCGGTACGAAAATATGTAAATGGGACATGAAATCTTTCACCGAATTCGAGCCATCGGTTGCAATCTGTTGAATATTGTTGCGAGTAGGAGTTTTCGAGGTCGACCCACTGTTCCGTCGCAAAAAGAGAACGCATTACCGGCTTAATCAAAGATGGTACTTGGGATACCCAGGGACTTTAATTCGAGCCATTGCACAGGGACGCGAAACTCTGTTCGAGTGGTTTGGGGGTTAGTTGCGCGGGGCGCGCGAATTGTTCGGCGCCCGGCTCGTTTCGCGATGGCCAAGGTCAAGTGGATCGAAGAAATTTGGCCCGGAGCGTAACGAACGAACCAACGAACGAATGGGGCTGATTCGCCGCTGGTGTACAGCCGAATGGAATGCATCACGATATAGCAAATTTAACGTGGGTTGACGTCCGTATGAATTATTGATTTAATCGCCGGACTCTCGGTGTGCCTGTGGTTAAACTCACGTGTAACGTGTAAACGTAATTAGATGATAACGAATACCGTAGATTTCCGGGAGTAAACCGACGCTTTGGCAATTTGGTAAATCGTAACAATAGTTTGCGCCGGAGGTGCCGATTATTCGGGACATTTGGAAATCGTTGGAAATTATTTAAACGCGTTGCGTTTACGTTAGACTGAGATTGAATGTCAAAAATCCTAGGGAAGTACGTATTCGTGGGAGAAGATTGGATGTTATTTTATTGAAAATCAATTTATAATATTTGATATTAATTTGATCTCTGAATAAAAAATTTTAAATACGGTGAGAGATCTAAGTAAATACAGAAGCATCCACTGGTATCTGTTGCAATAGTTTTGATCATTTCATTCGAAGAAAAACCCAAAGAAAGCGTTAGAATTAATTTATTTGCATCCACCGAGAGCCATTCGTCGATCGTCTCTCGGACGATCTCGGTACTTTTATTCAAAATTGTTCTCGTTTACTACTATACTATTATTTCTAAATTGTTTTCGTTCGGTTTCTATCGTTCGTTCGCGATTGAAAATCACGCGTAATAAACCATCCCATCGTAATACAGAATTTTTGTACCGTTCGAAACGAACGATCCTCGAAGCCGGGCTTTCGCTCGCGAGCATTTTAAATGCACGCTTCGTCGCTTAACCTCAACCCCCGACGATTCGTGCCGACCCTAAACGGTTAAACGATCAACGCGAGGAAACCACTCGGTGCTCGATGAATCGGAACCTTCGTTGCATCCGCGTGACATATGCCTGGCGAGCGTGAAAATACGTCCGCGTAGGTGCACGCGCACGCGTCGAGTGCATCGGACGCACGACCCGCCTCTAATGAGGCAAAAGAAAAAGACACCTCGCGTTTCGAACCGTCGAACCCGGTAATTGCTCCAGAAAACAATTAGCATCGGTCCCCAATTTAGCCTCGAAATAATCATTCCTTCTCCGATGCAATTTTGCGCACTCCGAACGAAGAAAACTTTTTTTCAATCGATACGTGCAATTCTTTCCCGTGCACGTACTGGGACGAGGTAATTGTGAAAATTGACGACTTTGGAAATTATTTTACCGGTGGTGACCTTGCACGATCTTTAAACGCCAATCGTACGATTTTGTCATTTCTTTTCTTTTAACAATCACCGATTATTACAAATTTCAGAAAGTTACGAACGCAACACACAAAACTCTACGACCCATGGAACATTTAGTTTTGTGTATATTTATCTCAGACAATTTTTTTAGAGTAAATGTGTATTATTTTCTTTGCTCTTCGTACTCAATGAACAATTTGTTTTCGTTTCAAGGATTGTGGTGATGCACAAAGTGGAAGAAACTTCGAGGAAAGTATAATAGTTTGCAGACAATTGGAAGAACATTTTCACGAATACGTGTACAATGTCTCACTAGCCTTGAATACTCGTGTTTTGAGAATAAACGACTTCTTTTGCGACGAAACAAATTATTGTTAAACCTATGCCTTTCTCGCGCATATGTACTTTCTTCTAATTCCTTGCCCAAGATCATTCGAAGATTCGAAGATGTATATATATATATATATACATAAATTCATCGTTTCATCGGCTATAACAACACGGTAGAGAAAATACATTATAATTTCGTCTTAAAAAATATCGACAAAATTACTTTCGAGATATGTGTAAATACGATATAAATAGTGTTACTACGCGAGAATAAATAGGAATTTTACCGAACAATAAGACTCACCTCTGTGGACAGAATGGGACAAATTCAATTACTTAAAAATCAGAAATATATTTGAACACGAGTATAAAAATAGTTCACGCAGCTACGTACTACAGAAAAGGTTCTCTTTTGCTATTCTCTGACTTCTCTTTTTAGTTGTTACTCTCTGCTTGCTCTCTCGTTCTCTCACACTCGAGTGCTCGCTCGAACAAGACTCTCTCCCGTAATATTCACACCATGTAGACTATACAACACTATACTAGACAAAGGACTCTCACTCGTCAAATTCATCCTCGCTCGCATACATAAAACCAACACTTGCAACAGCTACTGCTTATTATAATAACAAAGACGAGATTCAACCCTTCGACGGGTGGAAAAAAAAATCTTCCTTTCGCTATATTTTCGAGCGTCCTTCGAGCGTGGGCGATCGATCGTCGTTCCACCGTTTCTAAGGACGATTCTTGCGATCGTTTTCTCGGACAGCGGTCAATTACCTTGGCCAGGTGCAGGGCCTCACCGACAACAATGGATAATGTCGACAAAAGTCCACCACATTACCTTAAGAAGAAATTGAATACATACATACTTGCATACACACTTTGTGTTGATTTTTTTTCGAGAAAATCCGAACAAAAATTGAAAAGTGAGTTGCGATCGGTCGTTAAAAGAATCACGTCGCAAGTATCGATTATTTGACAATTTTTGAGAATTCGTCGCCGAATTTATTCGTGGTAAACCGAATTGCGCAAGCTGCGCTTTTAACCGTACCACCCATTTTACCAGATTGTGTGTTACACCGTGATGGATTAAGCATTGAATAGTAACACTATGATTAATGCGAATCCTTGTCGAGCAATTTCATCATAGTAGAAACAAAAGGATCGTAGGAAACTCTCGCTTTCTTCCTTGTTCCTTCATTTACCTTTATACTCAGCGAGCACGAATAAATCTCACCAATCGTGGAACAATGGCTAGTAGGTGTATTTTTATCCGTGCATTACCATAAGTCGATCACGTCTGTCTTTCTTAACACGAAGCACGTGGCACGATGGGAACAGAGGAAGAGGAAAACGAAGATTGGACGCAGCCTACCTATTATTCGAAATCAAAACGTGGGCACGCGTGGAGAAGAAAACTCTACTCGACCTGCATAAATCTCTCCTAACGCCTCACAATAGCGGCGTAAATTTTCTTCAAAATTTAATAACAAAATTTCGTAAATTCGAACATACGACTCGCGTACAAAATTTGTCCCGCGCAAAATACCAGTTAACGATTTATTTTGAGCATTAATATTCAATCCACGACACTTTCAATTCGATCCAAATTATCGTGATAGAATATTTTTAAGTATTCAACAACGATTCGTATCCTTTCCGATAGTATCGACGATGTACAAGCTTCTTCTTACGTTGACTCAACGGTTGACTTGGTTTCATCTTCTCTGTCGACTTTGAATTTTATTTAACAAGAGAATATAATTTCTCGTACAATCCTCGACGTTATTTCGGTGAATACGAAGCCTGGTTATCGCTCGGTAAATTTTTTGAATCAATTACCACGTTACATCGATATTGTACCGGCGGAGAAACAGCGTTTCCAATATCTTGTAGCAATTTTTTCAATTGTAAACTACGAGTTTAGTAGCCAGACTCGCAACGGATGGAAAAACAAAACTGCACGGAGAAAGTGGAAAGAAAGAACAACGAAGACGGGAAGAGGAACCGGTGCGAGTAAGACGGAGAACGGCGGCGCAGCCGGGAACTTTTTAAGCAAATTAATCAATATCAGCGAGAACGGAAGTTTACGCGGGCTACGGTGGAGAAAAAAATTCCGCCGGGGAACATCCGGGCGGACCTCGCTAATTTCTTTAAAGTAGTTTGGCAATTTATTATTTTCCAATTTTCCGCGAACTTCCGCGGCGCGTACACGCGCCAAGTTACACCCTTATTCTATTCTGCTTTTCTATTTTCTTGCCCCGGACGACGACGATAGGAAATCTGTTCGCCGCGCGGCGACCAAATTTTCATATAAATAAAATTCTTCAATTTGCCGCGTAAACTTTCTTAAGATCTAACAGTTCCTCTCGAAATTGAATAAGTTGAAATTAACGACCCCGAACGAGTAATAATTTCGGATTTATAAATTCAACTGGTTCGCGTTTAGGTGTAACATATTCGCTTACTTTTCGAGTGTCATCCACCGAATGTTAGTTTTACTTTTTTTATAGAAACGTGTATAAATTTCTGTATAACTATTCTGTTGGTAATATACAGATTCTTATACTGTGATAAATAAAAAAATTGTCGTAGCGGTGAAACTTTTGCACATACCGTTCGATATTAATTTTCACTAACAGGGAATCATTGTGAACTGTTGAATACTCTACGGAAATATACATCGGTGGGATCTAAGAATTTTGTAGTATTTCGTTTTTACTATTTTTCGACTCTAAAAGAGAAACCACCCCGTATATACGAGCCACCTATTTCATTTCTGTCTGTACGACTCTTAAATTACAAACGAGACTCGAAAGTATTTCGAATAAAAATTTCTCGAGGTAGTAAGAAAAATATTCGAAAATTTATTTCTGGGGACACCTTGATATTTCGAAGGATCCGTGTATTAAACGTATCCTCTTCTTCGTTTCAACCACCGACTAGATAGGCCAATTGCGAGCTGTATTATTCGCTCGCGTAGAAGTAAAATGGGATATTTCGAAAAACGGTGGAGGTGTTACATATGCTCGCAAAACGACGACAAATATAGTACATATACAACGTATGTTTACAATACATAAGGGGGAAAATAATATTAAAAATATTATGTATGATATTGTATAATATTAATATCAAAAATATTATGTACGAATCGGAAAGATAAAAAGTAATGCAACGATATTGATACGACATATCGTGCATTCGTATTTCACAAGAGTATGCGTTGGTTTGTTTTGATCAATATCGATAAATTAACAATACTACTGAAAAAGAGTTACTGAAAAATTTAGGTTAAAGTTCTCAGATAAAACTTCGATGGAGACATTGATTCTTTTATGTGCAAAGAAACATAGTTTAGGATGGGTCAAACGCGACCCCGCTCCTAACCTTCCACCGTTCCTTTGTCGAACAACGATCTTTCATCGATCTACGAAACGCAGATTGTAAAAAATCGATCCATAAAACCTTCCCCAAATATTTGATACGATGACCGAATAGTCATCGAAAAAACAAGACACCTAACTCGTTCCAACTAATCTTTTATCGGTCTGTAAAATGATCCTTGAACCGTCGTCGAAACAATGTGCCTTGCTTCAAACGCCAATCTATCATCGATCTCTGTACCACTCACTACTCACAAAGAATCACCGATCCATCGAATACTCCTAAAATACCAGGTTGTTAACTAACTTTCGTCGTTTTTTCATTGTAAAAAAAATACTACAACACTTCAATTTTGAACAACTTTAAATATACAAAGTCGACAGATCTACACGAAACTTCAGAAATGTTCATCAACCCTCAGTACCGTCTTTAGAAGAATAAAACAACAAACCTAATAGCTCCATTTCTTATCGAACAACCTATTAGTCCTCGAAAGAATAAGACGACACGAAACTTCAGAAATGTTCATCAACCCTCAGTACCGTCTTTAGAAAAATAAAACAACAAACCTAATAGCTCCATTTCTTATCGAACAACTTATTAGTCCTCGAAAGAACAAGACAACACGAAAGTTCACAAATGTTCATCAACCCTCAGTACCGTCTTTAGAAAAATAAAACAAGAAACCTAATAGCTCCATTTCTTATCGAACAACTTATTAGTCCTCGAAAGAACAAGACGACACGAAACTTCAGAAATGTTCATCAACCCTCAGTACCGTTTTTAGAAGAATAAAACAAGAAACCTAATAACTCCATTTCTTATCGAACAACCTATTAGTCCTCGAAAGAACAAGACGACTCTTCCACACCCCCTCTAAGACACGTCGACGTACATATACATGTCATCACGAGCCAAAGAGGAATCCATCGCTAAGGTGAAAGTTCGCGAGAACCGCGCGCGTCTCGGGTAGCCCTCTCGCGGTCAAGACCCCCCGAAAATTTTCGGATCGTCCCCGATCGTTCTCGGTTGGACTTCCGCAGTCGTCGCGGCCCAGAAACTTCCACTTCCCAGGGAGTTTTTCCCCGCTAACGACCGACGATGTTTGAGCGCGGCAAAAGCCGACGGGATAGCGCAGACGAGGCAAGTTTCGGCTAACAAGGGGCTCCCTGAAAGAGTAGGCACCGGGTAGGTATGTAAATCTCGTTTCACCGAGGTCGCGCTGCCTCCGACCTCCTTCCCTCTTCCTTTTTCTCTGTCTCTCCGCCTCCTTCCAGCCGACGCCAGTCCAACCACCCAGCCCCTCGCTCCTCCGCCCCCTGAGTCAGGTTCTTTCGCGGCCCACGCCGGCAGCAGGGGTGGATTTTAACCCTTTTTCCAGCTATCGATTTTCAGCTCGAGACGGATGAGAGAGGGCTCGCCCGTGTGCCTTCGGCCACTCTGCCTCCACACTCGACTCCACTCGACTACTTCAGCGCTGAGACTCTACCTGGCCACTTGTTCCCTACGCTTTTTTCCTCCTTTTTCGCCCGAGCCCCCCTTTACCACCCTCTCGCCCCCTGTGCCGCCGCCAGCGGCCGGCTCGAGTGCTCACCACCCCCTCCTCGTCCCCCAGGTGAGAGACGACGACTTTTTGTCCTCTCGCGAAAAACGACCGTCTTCGATTGGCCCGCCACGGGGGTGAAACGCGCTTGTCCAAGCAGAATTTCGTCAACCATCCCACACCCAACCCCACACCCGAAGGGATACGTGTTTTCGATCTTGGCTGCCACTCGTGGGGGACAGAAGAGGTCGCGCTACTTCTGACGGATGAGTTGGCAAATATTGGAGGGACGGTGAGAAATTTTGCCAAGGGCTATTTATATTCGGCTTGGGTCGCGAGGAACGTACATTCACCGGGGGTATACCGTTACGATCGATTCGTGTCAATTTATGTGTGTATATATATATCGTTGGAACGATTATCAGCGACGAAGTCAAGTTCGATCGAAATCAATTGGAAGTTACATTAGCCCAGGTATTTTTCTCGGTCGATACTCGTCCATGGATTTCTATACCGCTCGCTCGAACCCGGAAACCGTGGCGCGCGAGGAATTCGCGGAAATTTAATATTGACAAACGCGCACCGTCGTCGTCGTCGTCGTCGTCGGATTTGCGCGACGTAAAAATATAATCTCCTCTCCGTGCGCGTACACGAATTCATTACTTTGCTCTAAGAACGCCATTCGCGACTCGAGGGTTCTTTTCAACCCCTTCGGGGATACCGGCGCGCACCCGTACATACATACGTACGTTTAGCTTTTGTATTATTTTAAATATCCCGACGTGCGTGTAAACGCTGAAACTGCGAACAAATAACCGTAATTAAATACAACGTATATTCGCCGCGCGGTTAGTGGATAAGTCGAGTGAAATTTTTTCCTTTTTATTATGTTTCGCGATGTTCGTGTACGCGCAACTTTGTTCCTTTGCAACGTTGGTTTGTTATTTACGGACCGAAAGGATTGTACGAAACGAGTTCGTATTCTTTTCAGTTTCGGTAGGTAAGTGGTTCAATTGTGTACAATTTTTGTATTTTTCCACCGCGTGCACTTACGCGAACAAATTTTTTCGTACCGACATTCTTCTTTGTGTTGGTTCACGTGGTTCTTTGAAATTAATTTTACGCATTACCTACGAGGAAGATCGGAATAAAATCATCGGACCGTTGAAAATGCTTGGAATAATTAAAATAGGTTTGTTAATAAATTACAAATATCTTGCTCGAAAGGAAAATTCTTTTTCTTCAAAAATCAACGCGAAAGAAACTTTTCTAAGTATAAAACGTAAATTTGTACTCCGAAGACCTTCCGTCAAATACGTACACTTTTAAATAGCATTACTCTCGTTGGTAGTACTATAAAATAACAGGTACATCGACAAATCATCGAATATCGTGGACATCCTCAAGTATGGAAAAATGAAAATAACTCCGTACAACTTGAGACTATTGATATTCCACCTCAAAATTAAATACTTTGTTTAGTAAGGGTTAAACAATCGATCTGTTCCTTAGTCTCGGTTACTTTGCATCGTTCCACACGTTTAGCAACTATGCCTCGAAGTGATTTATCGTTAGTACAAGAAACTTAACGTTTCGAATATTTCTACTTTTCACATTACAATCCGAACAAATATCGTGGACATCCTCAAGTACGGAAAAATGAAAATAACTCCGTACAACTTGAGACCATTGATATTCCACCTCAAAATTAAATACCTCGTTTAGTAAGGGTTGAAAAATCTGTTCCTTAGTCTCAGTTACTTTGCATCGTTTCACACGTTCAGCAACTGTGCCCGAAGAGCTCAACTTACGATCCACGACCGATCATCGATTCATGGTTGGTCCAACGATCGCAAAGTTTCGTTATCATCGATGCGCGCGTGTTCTTGTAGCCGGATAATTCGCTGAAACGTTGGAGAACGGAGTCGCCACCCCCGCCTGTCCCTCGATATCGTTCCTCGAACCGGAGACCCGTAGAACACCGAGACCGTGGCCGAATATTTTCCTTCCATCGCGGGTGCCAACCCACTCCGCCCCCGCCGCCCTCGATCGAGGTTTATCTTTCAGGCGATAGGACGTCGCTTCGGTTGGCTGTGCTCCTTCGTCGAAGTGGCACGGGACCGAGCGACCGACCGAGCGAGCGAGCGAGCGAGCGAGCGGGGGAGAACTTGATTGATTGCCAGGGTGGAGTCTAACACACGAGGGTGGCTGACTTGCGCAGATTACACACGTACGACTTCACGAGGGCCGCGTGCGAAGATTCCGCGAAGAAAAGGAGGTCGTCACTCCACCTACGCGCTTGGCCGGCTTCGCGCGATGGTTTCCACCGTGACGAAGAAACGGCCAGGGGAGCGCCGCGACGCCACCGACGCGACGAAAGAAAGGTGGTGGGAGGGGGAGGAGAGAGGTTGAAAGGACACCGTACCGAGCGATAAACGCGCGTACCGTGCGCACAACTACCACCGCGAGCGTTTATAGAGGGAATTCCGTGTATCGGGGTACGGGTGAAACCGTACAAGTTTCACGGGGAGGGGTGGGGTGTGCGTGCACCCATACACGCGACCGGCGGGTACACAGAGGGGTGCACCAACAGGGGGTGGGTGGGCAGAGACCAATCGGAAGCAAGCATTCTTTATCCGAGCGAGTATCTTGAACGCATGCCTCACGTACGAGGCGTGGTTTGGGGGCTACCCTTGCTCGAACGCTCCACGCTTTCTTTTTTTTCACGGGCGTTGCATTTCGCGTCCCCGCGGCAACCTACCGCCATACCAATGCCTCGAATTCGCGCAACGGGTTCTTTGCCACCGCGCGCCCACCGAGCCGCTCGGAATAAATATCGCCGGGAGAGGCGCCTCCCGAACACGTTCTTTTCTCTTTTTGTTTTTTCTTTTTTTCGTTTTCTTCTTGTTAGGGTTTCTTTCTCTTGGAAATTGTCGCTACGCATCGAATTCCTTTCGGCGGAACAACTTCCGCGCGGATCGATAACCAGCTGCTCGCCGAACATCGATTTGTTCCGAGATTTCGTGTTGTTCTCGATAGTGGATATCGTCGAGTGGTGTTCAGTAGGAATTTATTTCCTTCGTTTGTATTATCAGGTTGTACACTTGTTTGTATAAATGTTTGTACACTTTAAACAAACCGTGTTTCATTTTCACCGAAAGGACGAAACGACTTTCCGGGCAATAGTTCGAGCTAACAGGAGAGAAGGTTTTATTCTATTTTTTTTTTTTTAAATTCACATTGTGTATCTTTATTGCACGATTTATTTCTTCTTACGGAATATTTTGAGTAGATAATGAGGGATCGGTTGGGTAAATTAGAATTTTTTGTACCAGGAGTTGCAAAAGTTTCGTTCAGTAAGGGTTCAAGTTTCTTCTGTTTGCACGACACCGAGTACAGGACAAAGTGTTTATATTCATTCTTCTTTCGGTATTTTCTTGGTAGATGATAATAATAGAGTTGGACGATTCGGGGAATCACATACTAGGGGTTGCAGAATTGTTATTTAGCGAGTACTACTTTCTCTTGTTCGCAGTATTCGGAGTAACGTAAGAAAAGATACTTTACTCGAGTTCTTAGTTAAAAATTTCTACGTCTGTATTTAATCCCTTCTTTGAATATTTTCCAAATAGTTAACAGTAGACCGGTTCTTTTTTTCGACAAATCTACCTTCTTTTACTCGGAAGATTTGTTTGCAATTGAACAAAGTAGATGGAACTCTCGACATAACGCTAGGTTCGCGTTCGTGAATCCGTAGCTGTGAAAAGCTACAATATGGAAGAAAGAAAATTTTCACTTATCAACGTGCTCACGGCGAAGGCACTTACTTCGCTTATTTCGCACGTATTATTTGCACAGGTGTTCGAGTGCTTCGAGTGTGCGCGCATTCGGTAACTATCTGCGCGTGGATGTACCTCCAGTCCATGGAAGATTTTCCACGTTATCTCGTTTATGTTAATCGTTGAATTTCAAATTGTATTTTAAGATACTTCTCGGCCACGTCTTTAAAGCGCGACGAACGTTTCATGTGTATTTATAATTTCTAAACGTAGTTTCTAAACGTAGTTTCTAAACGTATACTTTGTGGGCGACCTGTATCGTAAATCGCTAAATATCGTCAATACTCCGTAAATGCGTTACATTCTTTAAAGTACTTATAGTATAGTATCTTTAGAGACAAAGATTCTGCGAATGTAAAAGAATAAAAATTTGACAAAAGAAACCGATTCAACGATAGAAGATTTATCAAAGATAGAATTGGACCGTACGAGGGTTAAAAGACAGTGACGTGTGATGTCAACGATTCCAAATGATCGCGACAAATAATTGCAAGCGTAAAAATGGAAATGGATGGTCGATCGGGACATTTCCTCGGGATCTAATAGCGGGTGGCGGGCGTCGCGACGACGACGATGACGGGGCCGCAAGACGAACGGAGGATACCGGTGGGAGGGGTAGGAGGGGGTGGATGGCCGATTTCGAAATTTCCATGAAATTTCTCGACGGTAGCGCGTGTGCATGGCGTAACGATAATGCATACTCGTACGCTGATAGACACGTGGGTGGAGAAGCGAACGGTGGAGGCGCCTCGGACCCGGTGCACGTCGAGAGATATCTCTCATTATGCATTCCTTTCAGGCGGCCGTCATTATTTTACATATTGCAAGAGGAGGCGTACCGACTGCCTTTGCCAATTTTTCCAGCCGGGCAAAAAGGAACGGCCGGCAATTTGGCGGCGGCATGTGCGTGCACCCGTGTGCCCCCCGACGCCTAACAGCGTTGTGCTGGAATTTAACCATTTCGGTACGGAACGCTCGGAACGATCGCGTTCCGCGTTCCTCGTAATTAAAACTCCGAGGAAATCGTCGTTGAACTGTGCCGAGAACGATCCTCGTATCGATACGGTCGAATCACGATTATTCGAAATTTAATAACTCGAACCTTGGTGACTGGGATCACAGCGACTCGAATCTCGATTATTCGAAATTTAATAACTCGAACCTTGGTGACTCGGATCGCAGTGACTCGAATCTCGATTGCACGAGCTTCGATAACTTAAATATCGAGTGTTTGAACCTCGATTTCTCGAACCTCGATAGCTCAAACGTCGATTACTCGAACCTCGATAGCTCTAACGTCGATTGTTCGAACCTCGATAGCTCAAATATGAATTGTTTGAACCTTGATTACTCGAACCTCGATATTTCAAACGTCGATTGTTTGAACTTCGATTACACGAACTTCGATAGCTTAAATATCGATTGTTTGAACTTCGATTGCACGAACTTCGATAGCTAAAATATGGATTGTTTGAACCTCGATTGCTCAAACCTCGATAGTTCAAACGTCGATTGTTTGAACTTCGATTACACGAACTTCGATAGCTCAAATATCGATTGTTTGAACCTCGATTACTCGAAACTGAAAAGTTCAAACATCGATTGTTCCTACCTCCATAACTCGAAAACTTTTAGAAGACTAAAGCTCCCTTTTGCTCTGTTATGAAAACCTCTAAGTCAAAATAAAACTTACTATTATATGATTACTAGAGTCTATATATAAATTTTGTAAATAAAGTTTTTCCATATCCTTACAAAAAAGTACAAAAAACGGAGACGTTACTACATTTCTTAATTATTTCTGCCTTCTTATTAAGAAATGTCAGTTTGTATATCGTTTTGCGGATAATGGATCTCCCTGTGCGCATAATTTATGAACGTTCGAGGTAAATTTTAGTGTAATTTATAATATCTGTAGGTACCGATATATCGAGAGCGGCATCGTTCGTGTATGAATGGCACCAATGTCTCTCGGTGAACCACTGCATTCATACTTCATCGACGAGTATTAATAGCTAAAAATATGCGTAATTCAGAGTATAAATTGAACGAAGAATCATGGAACGACTCCTCGGGAATGCGCTTGGTTCGAAATTTGCTGAACGTTAACGTCTAGAATCGTAAAGATGGTTACGATGATCCTCGATGACACTTTTTAAAAATTAATCTGGCAAATATTGGCTCACTTAATGTTCCGAACAATGTGTCACACGTGACGCAATAGTGGTCGATGGTTCGTATTTAATTTGTTTACACGGACACGAAATAGAAGATATCGATATATAACGTATAATAAATGCGTCGTTTGTTTAATTTTATCGCAACTCTGAGCGCGCAATTGTTACAAAGAAAATGTTTATTTCCCGAAACAATACGATCGGTACACTGTTATCTGTGACAAACAAATTGGTTGCACAATTACTTCGTAATATTCCCAAATGTGACAACTAAACGAATTATTATCCCTGTGATATATCCAGGTTTTGCAATTTAATCGTACAGACGATATTTATCGAACCCGTGAAATGATAAATATCCAAGTTGTCTCGATTTGTAAACAAGTTTGCTTGTTATTTAAATACCACCGAATCGGTTCAAGATTTGACATTTAAATTGACTCGATGAATTACGAGTAAAAGTGCCAACTCCGTAAATCGATTACTAAAATGCTATCGACTTTCAGTGAAATATCGCGGATCATTCGATTCGTAGAAATGTTCAATACCGATTGGAAGTGGCAGTTGAATAAATTTAATAGGTTCATTCGATTACATAAAGCAAATTAACCAGTGATTTAACGAATAAGAAGTACAGGGTGAATCACCTAACTTGACCGATTCAATTCTTGTTGGTAATTTATGGATGAATTAGAATTTTTATTATCTGGACGATGATAATTGATTTTCCGTATATCCTCGTTTTATATAACTGTTCAAGATTACCTTCAACATTTTTGCACATAACTCTATAATTTGTTCTGCGATATAAATTAGAAGGTTACCTTTAAAACTTACATAAGACAAAAGATGTACAAAGAATTAAATATCATCGCTTTAAAAGTCCTTCAGAACCGTACGATCGGTGATAATAAAAATTTGGATTCTTTTATCAATTACGAACAAAATTTAGTCGATCGAATCAAATGGTCCACTCTGTATGTAACAATATATCATAGTATAACTTACAGTTACCTTAAAAAATTAGGAAGAGTGACCCTGAATAATATTCAGAATTGTCTCGTACCTGATTTTTTGGAAAAGGTTATTATTATATAATGTTTATATACGACCGATTCTTCATTCTTTACAGTTAGTTTCGAAACTAAAGCAAATGCATTCGAAAGATATAGTACAAAAATTCCTGTTCAACAAAGTGTCTGCACGATATAAAATTGTAAACGGAAATTCGATTTTTCAAAGCGTCAATGACTGCATCCATTTACGATTCATCGATGCACCGTTGCATTCCCCATAATACTCGATGCTCTTTAATAAAGATATTCTCTTTCACGAGAGCAACATCCACCCGCGCATGCGATAACAATTTTCGTGGAAGACGTTCCGTGAGTTGCCCCTTGATTGATAATTAACCGACAGACGAAGCAAATGATAGGATGTTGCAGAAACGAGAAGATTGTTAAGTTGTCCGAGTATCGGACAGCAAATGACCAGGAATTATGGTCACATCGTCTTGCGGTTTGTGCCGCGCCGCGTACAATTATTTCCACCATTTGCTTCCGCCGTATTCATTGTTTTTAATTGCCACGAAACGAGAAAGTTGTTCAATGAACGCACACCTTATTAGGCGAGAGATATCTCATTTATCCGTTCAAAATGCTATCCTCGCTTAGAATTTGTTATCGGTTTTTGGATTCGATACGGGTTTGTTTTACGGTGTAGTTTCTCCGATTTGTAAATTAGAAATTAAAATTTTTGGAGATACGTGAGAGGAAATTCCATTCCATTAATGCAACGTAACTCGTGACACAGTCTTTTCCTTGAAATTTGAATATTTTTTTTAGGATATAGGACCTATATCTAATTCTTTAGAATGTAGAAGAACTTGAATTTTTTCCATATTTTAGAAATAAATTTCGTTCATTGGAAATGTCGTTTTGTCTATTAATACACAGACCAATAGTTTCTGCGGTAATGAAAAATAGAAATTTAACAATTTTACGAACGTACGAGTACGTTAAGATAAATTAAGATCGAGTGAAAAATATTCTGTAAACACTGTAGAAAGTTCAGAAAGTGCATATTGCACCATATTACGATTTTCTTGAACGCATTTCGTGCAAAAATAAAGGATAATCGTTCGGGTACAATTTATCCGACACTCGCTTATTTTTATTTCGAGATAATGATTTTTATTTCACGTATCCCTCCATTTCGCTCGATCCTTGACTTCTTTCCAACGAGTTTCGCACTATTTCGTAAATTCCTGCCTGAGTTGCATTGTCGCTGTTGCACTCTATTAGACGTTATGCACGCAGAGAAGAAGGCAATTCACTCGCAGCACCGGAACGGGAAATCACGTTTTACTTAATATTAAATTCTCGAATATTTTTTCTTTCACCCCGTAAAGATCGTCAACCCTTTCCGCGCGGAGGCGAGAAAACACGGAACAATATTGCACACCGTGAACGTAATTTTTACTTTAACATCTGTTTCGTGCTTATCTTTTCTACGAGAATAAATATTATCAATTCTTGCGTGTTTTTTTTTTTTATATCGCGCCACGAGCGCACCGACGGTTGCACCTATTTTTGCAATTAATTCACCGAGCGAACATTTCGTTTTATATTTTTGGAAGCTCGACGACAACGTAGAACGAAACTATCGCCGCCGGCGAGATATCGATTACTTACTAACAGGATGAACGTTTCTCGAAGGTGGACTATAGGTATGTAAAAAAAAAAGACACAGAAGATACTTTACGTTGCAAAATCGTGATGTTTTTTGGACAATTATCGTGAAAGTGAATACGGACAAAATGAAAACGTTCGTGTAGTGTAAAAGATTATCAAAAGCGTATAGTAAGACATTTTAACACGAAAGGGAATAATTTTCAACGAAACAAATATGTACGATTGAACGAGACTGATTTCTACGAAGATCAGAGGGTAGTCCAAAGTTTTGAGCAGCAGTGTCAACTTTCTCAAAGATAGATACAACTCAAAATTTACACAGCGATAAAATTAATGCGGTAGAACGCGAAACGAAATGTATTATGTTATACCTACTATACCTAAAACATCGAACAAACACGTGCACCTACAACGAATAAAGTCTCGCAACCATTCCCAAGCCGGTAGAACCATTTCTACGCGTATTTACCAACACTGATTCAACCAGGCTTCCATTCGGACGCGAAAACTAATCCGATCGAATTATTACCAAAAAACGCAACGGAAGATCCCTCGTCCCTCGACCCTTGCTCGAAATCCGTATCCAAGCAAACATCTCTCCCGCTTCTCCGAATCGCGTCAACGATCCCGAAAGGGTTAACGCGTTCGTAGAATCCCCGAGAAACGATTCGAAAATAATTTCAGACCGCGATCCCGAGAAGCCGAACTTAAAATTCCCGACGCGTCCACCGCCGAGATTACACCGACTACGACGCGTCGGGAAACGAAAAAACCTTGAGCGAAGGAAAAAAAAAAAAGAAGGAAACCGAAAAGAAAAAGAAAAAAAGAAAAGAAAAGAACCATCGTAAAAACGCGAACGGTTCTTCGACGCAATCGTCCTCGTCTCTCTCCATCTCTCTCTCTCTCTCTTTCTCGTGGCCCAGGGTACATCGGCG
This sequence comes from Ptiloglossa arizonensis, assembly GCF_051014685.1. Taxonomy (NCBI): domain Eukaryota; kingdom Metazoa; phylum Arthropoda; class Insecta; order Hymenoptera; family Colletidae; genus Ptiloglossa; species Ptiloglossa arizonensis. The sequence continues at coordinate 10,838,118 of NC_135053.1, read as the reverse complement.
GGGTAACGATTTCCCGATATCTCTTCCGCTCGGGGCTCGAAACGCATCGATTATTCTCAAAGGGCGACCTCGAAGGAACCGTTCGAGGCGAGGCAGCCACCTGTACGTGCACGTAAGCCAGATAAATCTCGGGGCGAATCTCGATGCAGGAAGAAGAGGGCGTTGGGTAGGTGGGGACGGGGGATGGGGAGGGTTGTAACAGGCCGTCCTATATGTATGGTAATATCGACAGGGAGGTCCCGGCGATCCAATACCTCGCTATCGTGCGCGTATTATGCGGTGGCGCCAAAAAAAACGAGCCTCGGCCGGGAAGGGAAGTGGAAGAAGAGAGAGCAGAGAAGGGCAGAGAGAACGTCGCCGAGGAGGGTGCCGGGGGACGGGGGATTCCTGGCGGAGGCGGTGGTGGTGGTTGCTGCGGGGGGTGTAGCGGGAGGCTGATGCGGGGGGTAGACAGGAAGAGGAAGAAGAGCGGAGAAATAGAGACTTCGGTCGCGCGGCAAAACTCGTTCCTCCGCCGATTGCGTTCTCTCCGCCCGACGTGGACGAACTCCACGGGCGTCGATTCACGACGGAGGGGGGCGAGGGGAGGGGACGCGCGCGGACCGAGAGAGAGAGAGAGAGAGACGGAGGAGAGGAGAGGAGAAACGAGATCCTACGGTGGTGGAAGAAGACGAACGGTCGGGCAGAAAGAAAACAGAGGAACGAGGAGCGTGGCGGAAAAACAGAGCGTCGAAGCGGCGCGAGAAAGAGAACGAAAGAGAAAAAGAGAACGAAAGAGAGAGAGAGAGGGGACAGAGTGTACCGGAATGGCACACAGTCGAAGGGAAAAAGAAAGAGCCGCGAAGGGTTGGAAAGAGCGAGTAGCGGAGGGTAGAGAACATCTCTTCGGTTCTCTGGAAAGCATAGAGGAAAGTAGTGAGTCGGCGTCGCCCGGGCAACGGCTCTGCCACCTTATTGGATATGTTGAGCAATTTATTTTATTTTTCCCCGTTCCCTCTCTCTCTCTCTCTCTCTCTAGCTCGCTCGCTCACGGCTCGCGGTAGAGGGGGGGCAGGTGACGTTGGAACGAGGAAGAAGGAAGCGAAAGGGAGAAGGACCGAGCGCACTCGCGGGAGGGAGGGAGAGTCACCCTCCGCCGACTACCCCTCGGACCACCCTCCGCGCACACATCGACGCCATTTTCCAATATCGCGTCAAGCGGACGCTACGGCTCGCTCGCTCGCTCGCTCGCTCGCTCGCTTGCTCGCGCGGTACGTCGTGCGTCCTCTTTCTCCGCGTTTCCCTCGTTTGGTCTCGCTTGGTCCTCGTCGTCGTCGTCTCGCTCTCCTCCGGGTTCTCTTTTCTCGTGGAGAAAGAGAGGAGAATGCGGGACCGGGCACGAAACGAGAAAAAGGGGTGTGGGTTGGGTAGGGTTCGCAGGAGGAGGAAAGCGTGTGGGTGAGAGGGGCTCGAGAGGGGAGGGCTGGCTGGCCTGGCCGGGTCCGGGCGATGGGGACGAGAGAGCGTGCTACGTAGCTTCGAAACGAGAAGCGGAGCGAGGTTAGGTGAGAACCGTACGTTCCTCCACCCGTAAATTGGCAATATTCATGCCGGGCCGCGTACACGGCTTCGTGGGAGGGGGAATCGGGGGTTGGGGCCGGTGGGTCGAGTCGGTGGCGGCGCGGGCTGCACAACCGATTCCCATAGCCCCGGGGGCGCACCCGCGAGAAGCGCTCACCTAGACAGTTCGTTCGTTATTTTTACGCCCCTGCCGGAATGAGGATAAAGCCGCGGTAACCGCGCCACCCCTTTTTTTCCTCGACCGACCTTCCTCCTCCTCCTCATCCTCCTCATCCTCCTCATCCTCCGTCTACCGCGCTAAGCGCGGCTGTTGCTCCGGCACCGGGGATGCAAATTTTTTCGACGATTCCTATTTCGCGTCTTTCCTTCGATCGAGACGCGACGATTCCCTCGAGTGGCTCCTCTCGACCGCCTCGGTGTTACCGCGCGCTGAAACCTCGATGCATCGAGGGCTACTCGCGCGGAGCGTAATGGGAGAGGATCCAACCTCGAGGAGACGCGATAATTTGCCACCTTACCGGTCCGCGATCCAACGCGACGAAACGAGCTATAGACGATCGTGAAGTGATCTTGATTTTTAATTCGATTCGATTTTGTTTCGTCCTAGCTAAGCAGAGATTGTTCTCGCGGTAGCGGGGATTCGTTCGATCGCGTCTCAGAAGGAGACTTTTAGGATTTACCGTAGAGGGGTTAAAGTTACGTTGATACTCTCGGTTGTTTCGAGAAATTTTACGTTGGGTAGTTTGAATGTAATTCAACTAAACGTATATAAATGTAGAAATGTACAAAGATACAACTTAGCGGATGATAAATTTGCTCCGAAATATGAATTGAGATGGAATGACTATTAGGTTGTTCGGAAAGTCATTTCGTTTTCCAAAATGAAGGGAAACAAGTATATGGATTATAATTTAATAGAATGTTTGTACACTCTAAAAAAAAACGTGTTTCATTTTCACCAAAGAAAACGAAACGACTTTCCGAACAACCCAATGGTTTGGAGGTGCAATCTCACGGTATTGTAGATTTTTGAGAGACTTAACGGTGTTCAAGGTGAGGGGGCAAACGTAACGTTGCTCTCGGTACTGAAAAATATTATTTTCCTGTTGATATCGGGCGAACGATTACGGGAGCAACGAAACGATAAATATGTTTATCTTAAAAATACGTTCTTCGTGGTAATACCGGGAATAATGTCCAATATTGCCTCACGCGATACACATTCGTGGAGAAATAATATATGGAAATACTTTGTAGGAATTACCGAAAAATGAACGATCGTAGAACATCGAAGAGAGGATTTGTTTTCACAAATGTAAATGGAAATTATTTTACGAATACACCGTCGCCCTTTTATCGCAAATTAAATATATCGTTCGGTCGCACGATCGGAAAACGTCAGCTGTTGTACGGTTTAAAAAGTAAACGAATAACAGTCCCGCTAGTAGCGTTGAAATAGATTTTTTCGAGATTTAAAAAATTATTCGTGTCCTGACAATGATCTCGACAGAAGTTACTCAAGATCGTTGAATCGAATCATTCGTCGATCGATATTCTCTCGAGTCGTTGCACTTTCAGCGACACGTAACAACGATTCGATTTATCGAAAGCCACGCGCTCCGTATAATTATTTCGAGTCGGTAGCATTTTGAATCGTTGTCGTTTCGATTCTAAATTTCGTAAACGCGATATCGATGAGATCGAATACGAGTGATACGTCGCGAGACGTGTAACGCGTAGCGAGAGAAAGCTTCGAGATTTCGGTAAGCCTTCGATTAATGCAAACTTCTTTGGGTAAAAATCGCTTTAAAATTACTTGGCACCATCGTCTTCGAGTTGCAGCAACCCTCCTGTCCCCACCACCGCGACCTCGTCACCTTCCTTTCCCTCGGCTGAGCCCCGGGAGCGAAGAAGCCGAGGGCGGCTTTAGAAGTTCGAGCGGTATTCCAACTTTTAAAATATGTCAAATTATTTTCCTTTCAGAAGAGCTGTCGACTAAATACATTTCCATCTTCCACGATGTATTTAAATACACGGGGCTCGAACCGCGGCCCGTGAATACACGCGTCCTTCGCCCTGCTACGCGTAAACCTCGCCGATGTCGAAGCGAAATTATTTCGCGACAAACGCGGTTCCTACGAATATCGGGAAAACGTTAAAGATCGCTCGACTTTGAAGGAAACGCCGCGAACTCTGTTATGAAAAAGAATTCATTTCCGAATCATTTCGAAACGAACGTATCTCTCTGCGAGCGAACCTTGCGACTTATTCGCGCGAATGCACAGGGAGGATGAATCAAGAACGAATCGATCGAGACACTGTACGCGAACGATTCGAGTCAATTTTTTATTTTTCAACAGCTCTGCCACCTCATCGAATATGTTGGAATCATTCGAAAATAAATATAATTCCGTCGCGGAAAAATGTATCGACGAAACAGGGTTTGATCGATCGTTTAAATAGAACGATTGAAAATTAATTTCCACGTATCTTGTATCTTCTTTCGATACGAATTGCGTTATTCTTGCAGCCAATGCAGACTCGTGAGTTTCTCGATTTTATTATCGGTGCGTTCTGAAAAATTTTAAATACAACGCGACGTTCCACCGTAATCGAGATTCGGTAAAGAAACAAAAAAGCTTACCACCGAACTTCTCCGCTGTCTCGATTGCAGCAAAAATTCTGTCGAATTCCGGTGAGCACCGGCGACCGATTTCGACCGACATTCGAGAAACTCATTTCGTAGCGGCGTTCTCTCACCGGCAAAAAAGAACGCGCGGCGACAATCTCTTCAAACGGTTCCGCGTTTCTTCCCCGCGCGCGATTAAAAAAGTCTTCTCGATGTCCCGCGCCCGGAATTTTCAGCCGAGTGCTTTCGTTAAATGCTACCGCGTTGACGAACGACACCTTCGCTCTTCCACCGCTCCAATTTCACTTCTGCTGGGTCGACAAAGGGGACACACGTGGACGAAACCCTTTCGTTCCACGGAGTTCTCGATTCCATCGTTCGCGGACCTCTTTGGGCCCCCTTGGTCCCCTTAGATAACTCGCGAGAGAAACACACCTCGAGTTTTCCTTCTTTGGTGGGTCTCTTCTTGCCTCTCTGTCTTAGTTTCCCTCCACCCAGGTTAACAAAAGGGGATACACGTGGACGAAACCCTTTGGTTTCACCAAGTTTTCAATTCCATCGTTGGGAGAACTCGTTCCAGAATTTGATTTCATCCCTATCTCCCCCTAAATAGTTTGTGAGAAAAACACACCTCGACCTTTCCTTCCCTGGTGTGTATTTTCTTGCCTATTCGTCTTAGTTTCACTCTACCCAGGTTAATAAAGGAGGATATACATAGACTAAACCTTTGGTCCCACCAACTTCTCAATTCCATCGTTGAGGAACCTTTTTCGACCTCTTCTCAAAATTTTATTTCATCCCTCCCTTCCCTTAGATAGCTCGCAAAAAATACACACCTAGATTTTTCTTTCCTCGTTGCAACTTTTCTCGCCACCTTCGACCCCCTCCATCTCACCTTCACTCCCCCAGGTTACCAAAGAGAGATACACGTGGATAAAACCTTTTGGTCCCACCAACTTCTCAATTCTATCGTTGAGGTACCTTTTTCGACCTCCTCTAAAAATTTTATCGTATCCCTCCCCCTTCCTAGATAACTCGCGAGAGAAACACACCTTTTCCTTGTACGTTGCATCTTCTCTCGCCACCTTCGACCTCTCCATCTCACCTTCACTCCCCCAGGCTAACAAAGGGTGACGCGGACGTGTATAACGTAACTCTTTGGTCCCAGCAACTTCCCAATTCCATCGTTGAGGGACCTCTTTCGACCTCCTCTCCAAATTTTATCTCATCCCTCCGTCCCTCGTTCGCGGTAGCTCGCGTGAAAGACACGCCTCGACTTTCCTTCCTGGTTGTGTCTCTTCTCGCGGGGTGGAAGGCTGCAAATAAGCGAACGCGGGGGATGATGGTGTCTAGGTGGACGGCTACGTGCCTATCCGCGCAATTACATTACACACGAAGCCCGGGCGACAACTCTTTGTGCCGCGCGCTGGATATCAAAGCTCGACGACGAACACTACCTACCAACCCTCCTCCAGCTCCCTATGGCGGAGCAATAGAGTCCCTCGCCTTTCCGCCACTCTATATCCGCCGCCACTCCCGCCTCGCGACGCGGTGGTTCTTCCGCTGGCTGAAAGTAGCCTCCCTCCCGCCCCCTACATCCCTCTCTCTCTCTCTCTCTCTCGTTTTCTCTTCCTTTCTCTCTTCCACTTTTCCACGCTCCTTTTTCCACGTCTCTCCTTCGACTTGCTTTTCCAACCGGGGTTTACGGGCGAAACGGGAGAAAGACAATTTCTCGCCCGGTTCCCTCGCCGCCACCTTCCCTCTTTCGATCTCGCGGGCGTATCGCGTGACAGACAAGCTCGAGGAACGATCCTCGCGGAGGAAACGGTCGCGTGTGCGATTTCTCGTTGACGCGGTGGGTATACGTAATAAATTGTTCGCCAGAACCAACCGTCCTTTGCGACGCGAGTGGTTCTTTACCCCCGTGGAACGAGCGTTCCAACGAAACGGGAAATCTCGGAGCTGTGCGGTTTCTCGGCGATTATTCGAATCGATGTATCTCGGGAACTAACTAATGATTTCTCGCGGTAGGTTTCGAGAATTTATTACGGGAAACACTGCCTTGAGAAATTTTAAATTCTATCGAGGATTGAAATGTAGAATTCTATCGAGAATAGAAACGTACGATTCCATTGAGAATAGAAACGTAAAATTCTATCGGGGAGAGAAATGTACGATTCCATTGAGAATAGAAATGTATGATTCCATTGAGAATAGAAGTGTAAGATTCTACCGGGAAGAGAAACGTACGATTCCATTGAGAATAGAAATATAAGATTCCATTGAGAATAGAAATGTAAGATTCTACCGAGAACAGAAATGTGAGATTCTGTTGAGAATAGAATCTTTGCTCGTCTTGCTATCTACCGAACGTACATGCTTGAATATGTCCGACACGAGTTTCTACGGCTGCTCATCGTTTAGGTATACCAGTAACTGATCATGATTATTCTGAAATACAGATACGACTGAATATATTGCCGCTGGAACATCGACACATCGAACTGGACCTTGTACTCGCTTGTAAACTTCTGAAGTACACGATTATAGCTCCCTAACTACTTTCTTCGATTAATGAATTTATACCGCGATCAACTGGCACAAGACACGATAACTTTATCCGCCAGGAATTTCATAGGAACTTGTCTGGTACGTTTAACTATGTAAATTGTACGATAATTAATATTAACTAGTATATTCTCTTCTTATATCATCTTTCTTGCGAAATTTTGGTAATAGATCGAGGCTAACTTCTACAACTCTGCGAAAGATTTTGTCATTTTACTTTGTGTTATTTTATTTCGTTTTACTTTGTTTTATCTTCGTTCGTTTCACGATATCGAGATAATAGTGTCGAGAGGGACACCTTGTGTAATTAGAATCTCTCGCGATCTCGTTTCCAGAGTTGAACGCGGAGATCCTTGGAGAACTCGGGAAACAACGGTCATATATCAGATGGAATTGTTTGTTAATTCGTCAAAGTTGTATCCTCAGTTGTAAACTCCATTAGTAAAAATTGTCCCAAGAGTAAACTTGGAAAACAAAAAGTTTTTAGGGACTTCTGTACTCTTCCTCGATGGTACCAGAGGAATAGACACTTTTGTTCGCGATCTAAGAATTAATTAGGTTATACGCGTAAAAATTGCGTTGTTAAACTTCCCTCGAGGAATTGAACACGAGTCCCAATTTGACACTATTAAAACGAAGCTACGATGGGTCTGACCATCGATGAAATTGTATTAAACTCCAGTAGCAATAACGATCCAAGAATAAATCCATAAGAATGAGATTATAAGTGAATGGGTGCTTCTAAGGTAACAATTTTTCCACCTAAATGGGTTAATCCTTATTCGTATAAAATAACGAACTATTAAATCCATTAACGTGTTAAACGTTACAAAATTCCATTGAAAAAAGTGTACGTTGATTGGTTACGAAACAAAGAAGTATCGCTACGACATATGTGACATCTGTAACCGAGATAAACCGAATCAGGTTTATCAGAGATCCTTATAGTAGGTTGTTCAATAAGTTTTGTCATTCGATAAAACTTATTGAGCAACCTAGTAATGTTCAATAAGTTTTGTCATTCGATAAAAGTTATTGAGGAACCTAGTACTATACTTATACTGTTCAATAAGTTTTGTCATTCTATAAAACTTATTGAGCAACCTAGTACTATACTGTTGAATAAGTTGTTCAATAAGTTTTGTCATTCGGTAAAAGTTATTAAGCAACCTAGTACTATACTGTTCAATAAGTTTTATCAAACGACAAAATTTATCGAACAATCATTAGTATTAGGCAACTTTATCCTCCAACGAGGGTACCAATGAATTCATCCGCTCGAATCAATTGCAATATCGTTAATTACATAGAAAGAGAATACGAGGACACGACGGGTCGAGAAAGACCCAAATAAAGCACCTCGATCGAGAAACACCAACAACCCACCGATTCAAAACGCGGCGAAAACTAAAATTAACAAAGATCCCAGGTGCGAGTAACCCACGAAAAAGCTCGACTTCGATATCGAAAAACCGAGGGTTCCCGAAGGGTTGCGCACCGGGACCCCTTATCGTCCAGAAAGAAGCGAATATCGGCGGCCCGCGCCACGGTATCGTAAAAGCGACAAAGCGGATCTCGAGGTGTCGCGAAAAAAAAAAGAAAAAAGAAAAAAGAGAAAAAAAAAAGAAAAGAGAGAAAATCAGCGCCGCGTAACATCGAGAGGAACCTATACGCGCGCGAGAAGCAGTTAGCTTTATTGCAGCGCGCGCGGCAGTTTTTAATATCGCTTTGGCGCGGCTGCGTCTGCCAACTGACAAAAGGAGGAGGCGGAGGAGGAGGAGGAGGCGGAGGACGTGGAGTAGGAGAACGACGACGTGGTGGAGGAAGAGGGTGGGAGGGAGAGAAAAAAAGAAGAGAAGAGGCGTTAATGGAGAACGTTTTCGCTCTAACGACCATGGAGAAAGGGAAAGGGGTGAAACGGGCCAAGACTGCACCGGTCGTCGGGGGCTGCGGAAAGGGGTGGACCCTGGCGCCTACTCGCTGCCCACCAGACATGCTCGCCAGACCGTATGGTTTTTGTGCGAGGAGAAACGGAAGAAGGAGGTACAATAAGAATGCAGGAAACTTCCTCGGCCGGGGAAGTTCGGCGCAGGGCGAGGACGCGGCCGTTTATCGTTTCTTCGAGGGAGGAATGCCGTGAGTCACGGCACCGTGGCCAGCCTGCTCTCTTCGTACGTTTCCTACGGGTCACCGAGCACGGGCTTTTCATGCTATTTGATTCCGATGTTTTCTTTTTTTCCCCCACCGCACCAACCTCCCTACTTCCGACGACCGAGAGACGAACCGAGCATCGCGAGTTTCGAATTATTTTTCGAACACCACGATTCGCGAAATACCTTTCGGTGCAACGAAGAGTGGGGACTTTTTATCGGAACTTTTTTTCTTATTTTTTTTTACCTGTAGGTTACGTTTGGCGATGCATCAAGTGTACGGAGGTTGTCGTCAGGGACGATGTTATTTAACAGAATTTTAATGTTTGAAATATACATCGTCTTGTGTGTTTAGGAATTACACTGGGAGTTTTTTAGGTACTGTGCCAGTGGGTTGTTCGAGTGTATGTATTTGAAATATTTTATTTGTTCTTTATTTTACTAAGATTAGTTTCTTTTCAGTTATCGAGAGTAGTTATTCTTTTTCTGTTCATATTTTGGAGCAAACTTATTTTTCGCTATGTTGTATTTTTGTAGATTTGTATATTTGTATACGTATCTTTTCATAGAAAATTTTGATCGACGTTCTTCGAAAGTTTTAGCCATGTAACTAACTTCTAATCGATTTACGTGCAAGTACGTATGAAAATATCGAAGCGATTAAAATACCGAAAGGAATAAATAACGCGTGGAATAAAAATGTGCCATGTACTTTCGCACATTTTCAACAAAGAACCAACGACCAGTCGTTCGTTCCAAATTGGAACAAAAAAGTTCTTCGACCTCTCCACAACCGTATTCGTTCATACTTACAGCTATTACACGATGCACTTTTCGGACACAAGTTAAAATCATGCGCGTAGGTCTATAATTAAAATTATGAACTCTATGATTGAAAGCTCGAAGCAACCTGCAATTATCCTTAAGATAATCATTAACCCGATAGATCTTAATAGTATCTTTTAAAAATGATATAATAACAGGGAAACATTAAAATATACTTGTATCGCCGTTTTTACCGGGAAGTTATATCAGATTTCACCTCCAAGCGGCAATTATATGCGTATAAAGATAGCGAAGCCTCCGGCGCTCAAAAATACGTGAAAATAGCGCGTATTGAAATTAATTTATTATTCAGTTTCTTGTTTGATTAAAATAATTAAGATTTCCAGAGGCAATTAAACACTCGTATACTTCCGAGTCATTTCGGAAGATTGTATCTTTTAATTTGAATACATAGAGCGTCGAGTTCATTGAAAAGATACGAGGAAATAAAGAGAAAAAATTGTTTAAATTTAGTAAAAAAAATCTACTGTCGCAGTAAAAGAAACATTTCACCGTTGTAAGTAAGAAACGGTAAGATTCTTCGATGCTAAATACAAATATAAATTTTTCCCATACTTGTATGAAATACTATTGAAAAGAAACTGTTTCGTTGAATTATTGTACAATGTATAAGATTAGAAAATTTTCCTTTATATAAATTCGAAGAATTTATTTCTAACGTTCGATCCAGAGCACGATATTTCAACAACGATACTTGCAGTTAAAGTCTGGGAATGTCGATGCACGCTTCGAAATAATAGCCTCCTCTTTGCAATAATACTTCCAATTTAGAGGATAATTACACTGTTCCCACGGACAATCTAGAAATGTACGAAGATCGTGTTCTTTTATCGACGCGAGTCATCGCATCTGAGATCAAAGACACGATAAATGGGTTTCATCCTTCTCCGTCCCTTGAACGAAAAATTTCTTGCATTATCGCCGGATCTTCTTTCAGTCCGCTTTATGGAAAGGCCGCGAGTTCCAGCGAAATATACGCTAAATGATAAAGACTGTCTATGTACCCTTTGATCTCTCGTAAAATATTAAAAGCTAATAACGTATTTTTGTTCGGTTAGTCGAGGCGCGTCGATCGCGAAACAAATCGATATTTTTTAACGAAACGCGTTTCATTGGGAGAATATATGTTTATTAATTAACGGTTCCGCAAACTATATTCATCCTATTTATTTTCAATGGCGAGCTGAATGCAGAAATGTTTAAAAATACCAATTTCGATGAAACGAACAAAAATTATTCGTCTCTATAATTCTTTCGCACCCCCAACGATATGCAAACGAAATAAAAACGAGAAGATCGATCTTCGATGATTAATTGAAATTCCATTCCTTTAACGCGGAGCGAACCAACCTTGTTCCCAAAAATTCCCAATTTCTCGTATTTTCGAAATCCAGAATTTTTCGCGCGCACCTAAGAGCTAGTTACTGTACTCCAATTTCGAACGTTTTTCTTCTACTGTGTCCTCGGTGCATCGAATACCGAAGATCGGTCCCGTAAATTCCGCGAGATAAATCGAATACCGATAATTCGAGTTCCACTCGAACTCGAGCACGATGATCTCGTCGCGCATTAAAGAAGGCGTTGCGCTTCACGTGCATTCCCGTGTGCATCGTCGCGACCAATAACAAGTCCCCGAAACGTTCGAATTCCACGAAGGTCGGAGCTCGTTAAACCGCCGAATGTTTTCTCCGTCGTGTTTCTCCAGTTTCTGACGAAAAAGAAAAAGAAAAAAAAAGAAAAAGAAAAAAGTTGGAATAGTGGGGGAAAAAAATGATACGAACCGCCTCAGTTATGCGATTCGGCCTGTGCGCTTCGGCTCGCCGGATCTTTTGGATTCCTCTCACTAGCGGCGCAAACCTCGAAGGGAAGAGAACGCGAAGAGAGGGCTGAAACGGGGAGTCGGCGGAGGCTTTAAATCCAATCCCGCCACGCGGATTAATAAAAGGATTCACGGAGTTTCGGGCGCTCTTATTACTTCGGCTTTCTTGGGCCTCTCGTGAGAGGCTGCAAAGAGCGCCCCCGTTTCATCCCTCGTCTCTTGCCCCCGTTGGCCCCCCTCCACGTCCTTATCCGTCAATATTAGTAACAGTGCTGTGTACCGTATTTAAGAACGTGTTTACGGGACCTTCGACCCTGTCCTTCGCTGTACAAAGCCGGAAGTTACATTATTAAAGCGATATTAGCCACGGATATTGGAAGAAAGCTCCAGCGAGGAATTTAAATGTGTTTTCGATAATAGAAGAGAATTCCTCGGGAACTTTTAATTACGTTTAACGTGAACCTCCGTGTTCTTTTCTTTTTCACTTTTCCCTCGCGGCTCAACGTCCGATCTTTTTCGAGAGAAATTTTTACCAGGGCGTTACGAAAGATATTCTTCCCTGGAATAATTTTCGTGGTCGTGAAATTAACCCTTTTTATCGCGATAATTCACGTTTAGGTGGTTTCAATAGCAGAGATTTAGATTTTTACCGATCTTGCGAGACAATCGAGTAAAGAAATATTCTTGTCCTCATCTGAAGGGAATATTGAACTTTTTCAAATTGCATTTCAATTGCAAACGGTGCACCGTTTAAAAATTACTTCTTCGTCACGGTGCAGTCTACTCGAGATTTTCGACGAGATTTTACAAATCGCGGGACTCCTATTCGATATTTTCTCGAGCTCGACGCAGTGGCGTAACAGCGTCTCCTTCGTCGATCGTGGGCGCATTAATTCGATTTTGCGCGATATATGAGAGAAAATCTTTCAAATTGCATTTCAATTGCAAACGGTGTACCGTTTAAAAATTACTTCTTCGTCACGGTGCGGTCTACTCTAAATTTTCGACGAGATTTCACAGATCGCGGGACTCCTTCTATTCGATATTTTCTCGAGCTCGAGGCAGTGGCGTAACAGCGTCTCCTCCGTCGATCGTGGGCACATTAAATCGATTTGGTGCACGCAACGTGTTCACCGGGTCGAAAACGTAGCGAGTAGACGCGTGGACAATGAACGACTCGCGATCGCCCGTGCGATTCCCTCGAATCGATTAAACGTTCGGTACACCGTGAAGGGAATACTTGGTAGCAATTAGCCGGAGCGCTAAATGCCTTCTAGTTAATCCAACGGTCGCAAGAAGTCCACGATTGGCACAGCTACGTCGTCGAGGAAGTAGAAAAGAACGCGGGGCCTGCGGTTAATGGCTTTCGCCATGTCACTACCTGTATCCGAGGGAATAACATTTATTCCTTATATGCGAGGCATTCTCACGATCGGCGATCCCGCTTTAAATACTATGTGACGCGGAATGTCAAATTGATCGGTAAGAGCGTTGGAAACGTTGCGTTCGCCAGTCCCTGCGAGCGTGACTTTATTTTCAAAGATTTCGATCGCCGGTATTCCGATTCTCGCGAGATTGCGCCAGCGAATTGTTTTTACACGGCAAGACCGTCGATTATTCGAACCAATTGGGAAATAAATTCGTCCGGCTGAACGGTTTCTCGGATATAATCGATCCGGGGAAACAAATTCGCGGTAACATGGTAAATCGACTCGGAAATAAAACAATTTTCAAACGGGAACGTTTCTCACGTGTAAGCTAAATAGCGACAAATTGTACGCTGTTTTAAGCGGTAATGAAGAAAAGGTTGCAGCTGGTATCGATTGTCGTTAATGGCGGTAAGAAGAAACGAAAAGTACGACTTGGACGGAGTACCTTAGGAATTCGGAGACACGCTAGAATACGTCAGAATACGATTTCTTAACGTATGTACGTCTTCAAAATTGTATGGAAAGCATTTTTGAGTACACTTTCATCCGCGTTGATGTCCATTCATCGATTCGAGTGATAACGCGTCGCGTGCATCGACTTTTTCGAGAAACGTGCAACATCGAGGCTCCACGGTGTTACCTCGGCGTAGATGCGGCTCGAGAATATTTGAAACTTAAACAGGAGCTGAAAATCTTCGGCAAAATTCCGGCGACACCTCGCGAGCGTTTCGAGTCGAAACCGCGCGAAAGCCCGTGGAACGTTATCGAAGCGCGCCACGCGGCTCGTGTTAACGGAATTTCATTAGGGTAACGGGCGAGAATGTGAGATACCGGAAATTCGTAGCTGGAGAATCCGCTTATTCAGTCTCGGTCGCGCACTTAAAACTCTCTAAACACGTAGTAGCTCGGACTGCGATATTCGCCTTGTAATTCGCCCGGCCAGATTCACTTCGTACCCTTTACTTCGTTCTTCGTTTACATCTCGTTATACGTGCCTGAGAATATTTATTTACTCCCTCCTTCTCTCGCTGTCGGTGGCTGTCTCCGTTTCGTTGCACGGTTCCCGCCGTTTCTCGGAAATCCTCAACCATGGTGGCTAGCCGTATACCCTTCGTACAGCCGACAGAAGGAGGGCTATCCCTCGAACTGCCTCTTCCCACCTTCATTACAGTTATCTACGGAGACCGCAGAACTTCGAATGAAATTTTCACCTCCGTTGTACCTTGGGCGCACGAAACGATGCAGCTAGGCTACCGCGGATAGAAATATTACGCCCAGGTGACCTTTCCCACCGACGGGTTGAAATTTTCTGACAACGGTTCGCAGCACCCGATACCGCAACTAATAGGGGCTCTGAGAACCCTCCACGGAGGAATTCCTAGACTCGAGTGTGTTGCCTACGAATGGGTTACGCGCAATACCTCTCGCAACGACGAGTAGCGTTCCTCGGGGATGTTGTTGCGGAGATTCCGTGTCGAGACAAATTGAAAGAAATTCGGAACAAATTTGGAAATTGTGGAAGACCTCTTCTTTCATGGGAATGGGATATTACGGTAGTTTTTTTATAACGAATAGGGTCGATTGGGGATGTTTTGGAGATTCTCTGTTTCAACGAATTGGAGGAAATTCTAAAGAAATTTTTAAGTAGTAGAATCTTCTTTTATACGAATAGAATAATATTTTATGGTATCTTTTTGATAGTAAGAAAGGGATGCTGTTTTGGAAATTTTTTATTTCGGAAGATTGGAAGGAGTTCAGAACAAATTTGTAAATAGTAGAAGCATCTTTTGTACGAATAGAACACTATTTTATTTGTGTACTTTTCTATGTAGTCTAGTTCTATGTATCTAGTTGTAAATGGTATTTTTTTGATAGTGAGAAGGGTTGATTAGGGATGCTGTTTCGGAAATTTTTTATTTCACTAAATTGGAAGAAATTCAGAACAAATTTGTAAATAGTAGAATCTTCTTTCGTGCGAATGAAATACTATAATCCATTATTTTTATAGCAAATAGGGTTGATTGGGGATACCCTTTCAGAGATTCTCTATTTCACCAAATGAGAAGAAATCGGAAAGAAGTACACTTCCAAAGGAGAATTTTCTTTCGTGCGAGTAGAATGCAAGAATATTCTTGGGATAGCAAGTAACCTTACTGGAGGACACCGTTTCCGAGATTCTCTATTTGAACAAGTTGGAAGAAATTCGGAATAAATTTCCAAATAGTAGAATCTTCCTTCGCACGAACGAACTAATGAAAATGCTTCTAAGATAGTAAGTAGCGTTGCTCGAGGATGCTGTTTCGAAGCTTCTCTACTTCACCAAAAAGAGTTCCGGTAAAACCTTCCCTATTGTAACCTCTGTTACTCAAATGCTCCACGTAGTGCCTCGAGTGTTGCAAAGAGGGTTGGTAGTCTAAGAATTAATTTTCTCGAGTACTTCTAAAAGAAAAATCAACTAACAATCGAATCGAGTCATTTTTATCATTGTCGGAGCACACAACGAACGAGATCCCGGGAGACACGATCTCGGTAATTGACAACTGGTAATTATTAAAGTCCGACGGACGAACAGGGCGTGTGGAAACGGGCACGAGAAGGAAACATTAATCTGCATCGCGAGTTTCAACAGACTCGCCGGCCACTAAAACGACAAACCAGTCCGGCGATCGTTAGAATTTCCACATCGTCGCTGATGCAAATAATTGACAGTGAGATAATTACGGTTTTCTGTCCGGCCTAATGCGTACGAACAAAAGCGGGCCCGGGCGCAAAGGCGAGCACAATTTATTACATACTTATCGCGCGCGTATCGATCGCGTGCGCCGAGAAATATAAGACGGGACAGTTATGCAAACTGTCCGCGAGTGAGTATGATTTACGCTGTCGTATCAATACGGAGCGGTTGTCACGTCTGTAAGGTTTTCTTATCGGAATCGGTTTGGATCGCGGAACACCACCGCGTTTTCTACGAACCACGATAATCGTGATAATCACTGTGAAACTTTACGTGGCTTCGTAATCCCTTCGAGCGAATTAATCGAAACAAATGCGCGCTCTTCGGGTCCGTTAAACGCGCGGCGACTGTAAACTGTTCGAGCTCGAAAGATAACGCGAAGTTCGCGAGTGTACGAGGCTGGCTGTTCCTGGAACGGTTGGACAAACTCGAATACGTTTATTTTTCAAAGAAATTGAAAACCAGAGAAATAACTGCCCCTGTTTTAATTTCACATCGATCGTTGAATATAAAATGGATCACCTAACTCGACCGATTCATCTTTTCGGCATCCAAGTAGTAAACGAATCGATATTTCACTTATACGTTAAGGTGACATTTCATTTTTCGTATATTCATTTTTATGTAAGTTTTCAAAGTCACCTTTAACATTTCTACCACGAATCCTGTCATTTGTGCTGTCTATAAGCTAGCAGATATTCCTACGAATATCAGTACGATGGGCAAACAAAATGATAAGATTACGCGTAGAAGAGTTGAAGGTGACCTAGAAAATTTACATAGAATATTCGAAAGAATCAAACGTCACCACCTCGAAAATTCTTCGAATCCGTACGATCACCCGTGACAATAAAAATTTCGATTCTCGTCCACTAGTTACCAAAGAGATTTACTTAATCGAGTAATACCGTCCCGTACTACAATCTCATCGAAATTCCCAACTTCGAGTACAGAGAACGATCGTCTCGTCGCGGAATTATTTACGAATTTATTTCACTAAATTGGAAGAAATTCTGAACAAATTTACAAATAGTAAAATCTTCTTTCATGGGAATGGAATACTACGATACTTTTTTATAGCAAGTAGGGTCGATTGGGGATGTCGTTTCGGAGATTCTCTATTTGAACAAATTGGAAGAAATTCAGAACAAATTTGTAAATGGTAAAAGACCTCTATTCGCGTAACATCCCTCGTGACCTACGAGGTTTGTTCAAAAAGTATCGCGAATTTTGAATTTTCGCGGGTTACGTATATTCGAATTTCGATCTTTTTGTGGCTTTATGTTGGTACTCATGTCTCTCATTTATGCCGACAAGCTCGGCCATTTTGAATGTTCACTTAATGGTTGACAGCATGTATGTCGTATGTCGTACTTAGCGAAATACAATACCGATAATTAATTCGCACCGTATTCGATCGCGCGGTACACAGAATCCGTGAACCAAAACGACTCGAGATTTACCGTGCCCCGAACGAGGTAGAGTCCGAGGGTGGAGAAGAACGAGCAAGTCCCCCGACTAAATACCAAAACGCGAAAGCGTTCTACCCGCGGCCAGAAACTTCCTTTCAGCGGGCACCGGTAGAAAGTAAAACGATTCCGCAACTTCTCGACGGAGGAAATAGTCGAGGCAGCCGTTACGGGCAAAAAGCATTTCGCGACCCCGCGGATACGTGTTGGCGAAGAAAAAGAGACAGCCCCGTAGCCGGCCGTGCGACACGGAAAGATGGGACGAGGGGGCCATTTGTATTCATATGAAAATATTATCTCACCGCGCGTCCTGCCTCTTCGGGATCGCTATTGGGTTTGCATAGATACTTATGCATGAAGGTAACATTGCCCGGCATTGTTATGCAACCCGCTGTAGATCCTCAATATAGATCCTCGCTCGCGGTTTCATTCGGATTTGAAGAGCTTCGTCCTCGCCTTCGGTGGATTCATCGTCCGGGACGAACTTCTAAATCGAAACTCTCCTTCCACGCGCGACACGCCGCTCCGCGCCGTGGGGATTTACATTTTTCTTTTCATCGACGCGTTCCTGATCACACCCCAGAGCACTCGCGATTCAAGGACTTTGTCCGTTCGTGGTGTTCCTCGCGGGACGAGACCGCTCGTGGGATTTGGGAGAGAGAGAGAGAGAGAGAGAGAGAGAGAGAGAGAGAGAGAGAGAGAGAGAGAGAGAGAGAGAGAGAGAGAGAGAAAGAGAGAGGGGTCACTGGTAACACTTTGACTTTGGAACACGATTACGCGAAAGCTATTGCATTTATAACAAAAGAAATTCTTTTACAAACGTGTTATCTAATTATGTAACCTCTTGAGCCACAGCAATTTTGCTGTAGAGTAATATCAATAAGAAATGGCAAGCGGAGAAAATGTTACATTGCACGGGGAGGATTGTAACGCGAGTTTAATTTTAGAAAATTAAGATATTTATTTAACTACATTTTAAGTAGTTAGAAGCGAAAGACATTTGCTGCTTTCTACCTCCAGTTGAAACCTTTTGTGACAAAGCTTTACGAAACGATCGTGGAAATTTAAGGTTGAATTCTATTTATGGATTTGTCTCTTCATTTTTTGTCGATAGAGTTTTGTTTTTTTCTCTACGTTAACAATTTTGTTCTAAGCTCTGTAACTTTTGGTTATAGAAATATTAGTATCTTCTCCTTTAACTTTTACTCACAAAGAGTGAAAGATGTAACGTTACAACCGACCCCGACTTCTAGTGTTACAATCGCCCCTAATCGCACTTGTAAATTTTAATTAATTATTTTTATTGACAACGTGTTTATGAATGCTATGTGACAATGAGAAGTTCTGTAAGAAAGATGAAATTGAAATTTTTAGGCAAAATATGAGAAGATATTCGCTAAAAGAGCGTTTATGTTACAATTTTAACATAACGAGAAAAGTTAACTTTTGTGTACCGTAGAGTTATTTTCTTCATTATACAGATGTTTATTTTGCATCTACATAAATATGATACATGCACGTGTTCCAAATATCATTTTACACTATATACCTGAAAACTTGTGTTAATATTTATTATAGATTTCGTGATATTTACGGTGTTACTACCGCCCCCGTTCTCCTCCACGCGTTTGCCCGGAAAAGACGGAGAAATGACGATTTTGAACGTTTTACGTAAACGGTGAAATTTTGTTTCACCGAGGTACTTAAACGTACGAGAAATAACAGTAAATTTTACGGTTTACGTAAATGGAGTATTTACGTAAAATCTTGTTTTCCCCGAGGTAGTTAAATGCGCCGAGGAATAAAAATTAATTTTACGGTTTACGTAAATGGTGTATTTGCGTAAAATTTTGTTTTCGCAAGTCAGTTGAACGTACGTGAACCAATTTTTTCGTTTCCGAAAATAGAAAAATATACGATTTACAATAAAGTTTCTCACCTACAAGTACATATAATGGTACCTGTATTTTAAAAATACTATACCTGTGAAGAAGGTATAACATTAATAAGGATGTACTGGAAAAGATTCTTATCTTTGTCTTTAATTTATATTTTATTCGTTTTTGGAATTAAAGATTTATCGAATACTTTGACTTAGTATGAAAATAATTAAATTAATAGAAAATATTATTTCCACTCTATATTTTCAAAATATATGCTTATTTTTCAGCGGGAAAAATACTATACGAGTGTAGTTTTGTAATAAATATTATCCGCGACCGGTAACATCGAAAAAATTCACAAGTTTAATACACTCAATTCTTAACAATAGATCTCAAGCTCTAAACACAGCTGTCGATAAAAATTGTTCGAGAAATAGAAAATTCGAGCTTCGAAACAATTTTTGTTCGCCAAAATCGGACGATTATCAACGAAGTTACAGCAGTTCCAAGATTAGTTAAACTTCACCGTACTCGTGACCAACTTTTCCAGGCAAATACGCTACTGTGCAGTGTTCGATTGTACATACCGATGGATGACACTTCGCGAAGAAAACGCGGTAAACAAGAACAGACGAATTTCGTTTGAAATGTAATCGGACTTTACGATTACAAATCGAGGATCCCGCGAAGCGTAAAATGGTCAAGTCTCGTGTTGCGAAAAATCGTTGGTTTTGCGATGCGATAGCAAAATCGTCGAACACTGGCTCGATATACGGTTACCACCAATCCACTCTATAAATCTTTAATAAATTATTACACGGTGCAAGTTCCAGTTCAACTTTCACATTGCAACAGTATTCATGATTTACACCCTCGTGCGGCCGTAAATATAATTCCTTTTGCTTTCCTTTTGTTTCGAAGCTTCCGCGATAACGCGGTTGCGTTATACGCGCTTAATGATTTTAGATAAAATTAATCACCCGCGAAGATCCTATCGTCGCAGGTGTAGTCGGTAGCTGGACGGGGCTCGTTCGCGAGGCGAAACTGTAACGCGCGATGAAGACGAAACGCGTGCACTTCATCTGCATAAAGTAACGGTTACTTCCACTTCGTCGTCGCCGCGTAACCTGCATCGTGCCTTGAACTACAGTTACGTCACGGAAGTTACGACTTCGCGTTTATCTCTCTCTCTCTCTCTCTCTCTCTCTCTCTCTCTGTGTTTCTCTCTGTGTTTCTCTCCCTTTTTCACACGCGCAACACCGAGAAGTTCGTACGCCGTGCCGTGTCACGCCATAGGTAATAACTTCGCGAACAAACTCGAACGCGAAACGGATCTGGCGATAAACCGTTTCGATAATTGCACGCGTGTTCGTGGAACCTCGACGAAACCTGTAATGACAATCCAATTGAGCGAAATAATATACGAAACGATGTCGAAGAAAGAGGCAACGACTTTAGGGGTAAGACGAGGAAGAAGTATCCGTTGATTGCATAATTATCTTTGTCACGAAGTTGACATTTAAATTGTAGCACATTTCGTTCACCGAACGAGAAATATAATACATTTTTCTTTTGAACGGATATTTGTTTTTGTTAAGGTTGCACGGGAATTATAATTTCTTCGCGAAGAGACATTTTTTTTAATCATTTCTTTGAAGTTTGTACCAACTTTGTATACTCGTACAGTATACGGTGTGAACCGCATTGCTACCGTAAGCTTTTGTAAATATTGTTTTCAATGAGAATGTATCGGTTTCATGAATACTTCAATGGCGAAGAATTTGACCTTTTGTGCGCGAAGTTTTTTCAAAGTAGAGCTTCTCATATCCGATACTATAGTATACGATTACATATTTTCGTCACAAAGACATAGAATTTAAAAATTTTAAAATTTTAAAATTTTTAAATTTTCTTCGTTTCTATTCGAATGAACGTAGTTTAATATCGGAAGAGTGATTGTTCTATTATACGAACCTTTTAGGTCTCTTTGATAATTCGGATATGGGAGGCTTTACTATATTTCAATATTTCGTGTATTTTATCGTAATACTTGAATGAAAAAAGTTGCGTTAAATTAGGTAGCGATCGAGAGCCTTTTGTAGTGCAAAGGGTTAAAAACCTTTACGCGGTATTTGACAATGTACAATGCCAACGAGACTCTGAGACTACGATGTAATAAATTTATTTAAATAAACGAGAAATAATCTAATTTTGATAAAGATAAGTATCTTAGTAAAAATAACTCGATATAAAAACCGTTCTTTTCCCATATCACGATCCAATTATCGACACTTCAAAGATCGATTGTAACACTATTGCATAATTTCGTTACACGTCGATCACAAGCACGCGTTTCTCTTGATATTCATTATTTTCCGATATACTTAATGAAAAAAAGTTTTCCGACTCTCGAACCTTCCCATTATTATTATTCGTGTTTAAGTAGCTATTACCGTTACAAGAAGATGCATAGCGATACAACCTTGTAAATACCGGACAGATATGAGAAATTCATTAGATATGAACATAAAAAGTATGTAAATTGTAAGTTACGTATAAAAAAGTATTATACAATGATAACATGTAAGCAGATTCTATTAAAAATCTTTCTTCTTTTCGAAAAGAGAGAAAAACTCTGTACGTACTAAATAACCAATAAATTGGCAATATCGTGTATTTATCGTTCGAATGCTTTCGACAGCACGTACGACGATTATCGTCTCTCCTTGAACAATGAGTTCTCCTCTTAGCGAGCAAAGAACATCGAAAGACGAAAAGAAATTATACCGTGTGTCCGATAGACCCGATCCAGCGACTCCGTGTTTACCGATTCAACGTTCACGCCACTTCACCACCGCAATCTCGAACACGCGAAGTTAGTATCGCGGTGCATCTTCTCGCGTACCGTGGTCCGTAACTTTGATCGTTCGTATCTTGAAAACGATCCGTTATCTACCCCTGCTGTTTCTCACGCACCAAAAGGGCACACTCTGCCATCGTTCCGCGCGAACACGTTAAAATCGAAACCGGACAATTCGCGTCCCACCCTCGCAAAAAGGACACACACGTGTCTCGTCCAGTAACCTCCTTCGTGATATCTCGCGATCGAGATCCGTTCGCAGCTCTTTCCCGCGGAACATCTACAAACGATCCGTGAAGGGTTAAGAAAGCATCGTCGAGGAGAATTCCACGTTTCGTCGCGTACGCGGCGCGCGCTGAGCGACAGGACACGGCCGGGAGGATTTTTCAGAATCGAGCGGGTGAAAGTTGTCCGTGATGCGGGCAGGAATGCCTCGGACCGCTGAAACTTCCGATCGGAGCCCGTAACCGGTTTACCGAACGCGGAAAACTTTGTCCCCGCGAAGTAAGACGATTTCGCGTCGCGGCACGGCGCGAACGTAAGACCGACATTAACGCGCGTAACCGTTGATCGCACCTCATCGCCCCGCATCGCCGTGCAACCTTGCGTAAGTTCTTAATATAGAATGTTACATGCGGGATTCAGGGGCCCGGGGGGACCACTCGTGAACGTCTTTGAAGAATCCGTTCACCGGGAGAATGTCCAGCGAACCGTTCCCTCTTGCTTTCCTTCCCGTACGAGTATGCGCACACACGCGCGCACGCGCGCGCGCGCGGCTACGAACACCGCACACACGCCAAGGTGTGATCGAATTTCCAGTTGTCGGAACGCGGAGCTCCACGTTCAGACTTCAACGCGATGTCGACTTAATCGCGTGCACTCGGGGCCCTGCCTCGCCGCCTGACTCAGGACAGAAGCGCGCGCCCTGTTCGTTTACCTTTCCAAAGGGGGGAGGAGAATACGCTCCCCTTCGACGAGAAGGTAACACGCGCGGTGGCTACACGGTGTTACCCGGGTTTCGTCAACGACGAATTTACTACTCGAAAGGGGGATCCTCGTTTCTGGATTTTCTCCTAAGGGATCGAGAGAATTCTTACAGTTCGAGGGACACCTCGTGACACCGTGTTGTTTCGATGCGTATTTCTGGGTATCTGTTTTCGCAACTGTACTTCCTTGCACGGTAATTGAATCGTGTACGAGTTACACTGGGAAGTTTGAGAAATTTGGTTACGAGCAAGGGGAGAACTTTTTTTTAGAGATCTGGGGTACGAGATAACGTTTAGGTAGTAGCTTACTATATTTCGGTTTACTTTTTCTTTAACCAAATTTTTGTTGCTTTTTGTACCATTTATCGTTTGTTTTGTTCAACGTTCAATTTTCTACCCCGACGAGTGACTTTGATGCTTTTCTTATCGATTAGAAATATTCCAGGGCACTCTTTGGATGCATGTTCGTGGGTATTTATTTTTGAAGAAATTGTTCTTGAACTATCTACGAATTACACTGGGAAGTTTGAGAAATTTATTACGAGCAAGGGGAGAACTTTTTTAGAGATATGGGGTGCAAGATAACGTTTAGGTAGTAGCTTACTATATTTCGATTTATTTTTTCTTTAACCAAATTTTTATTGTTCTTGATACCGTTTGTCGTATATTTTGTTCAACGTTCAATTTTCCATCTCGGGGAGTATCTTTCATGCTTTTCTTACCGGTTGCGCATTTACACCCGCGACAACGATAAGAGAGTATACCTAGAAACATTGTAAATCAATTTAAAAAGATTCCACGTTGAATCACACGCGAAAAGATTTCTTAAACATTGTTAAATCGTCCTACGAAGGTTCTTCGTCCACGAGTCACTAATGCAAATAAAACCACTAAATTTTGATTACACCCACGGAACATTTTATTTTTCGTAAACTATCAAATATAATCTGTGTTCTTGATACACACGTAAAATCTACCGAGTATTCCAAATGTTTCAAAACGACTATAATTCTAATCTATATTATCCCTACTTCGACCAAAACGGACACGATCAAAATGCTAACGACAATCATCATAAATCGTAGATTATTGGTTAACAAAGATTCATCATTTGAGAATCTACATCGAAAAACGCTAATGATCGAAACTCTAACGATCAAAAAGCTAACGACGATCATCGTAAATCGTAGACTATTGGTTAGCAAAGATTCATCATTTGAGAATCTACTTCGAAAAACGTTAATGATCGAAACTCTAACGATCAAAATGCTAACGACAATCATCGTAAATCGTAGATTATTGGTTAGCAAAGATTTACCATTTTAGAATCTATATTGAAAAACTTTAATGATCGAATCTCTACCGATCAAAATGCCAACGACAATCCCGGTAAATCGTTCACCATTGGTTATCAAAGATTCACCATTTGAGGATTTACATGGAAAAACTTAGGGTCTCCGTTAAAAGGAAATCTTGGGTCTCCCGCTCCACCCTTTTGTTCGTTCTCGCTCGTTTCATCCGGCGCGTATTCCATCGCAAGGGGTCCACCGCGGCCAATCAACCCCGGATAACAACCAGCTTCGGTTCTACGTCCGCTGTACAACAATAGGCAAAGCATGGTCGGTACGTGCACGCGAGCGCTCCGGGATGAGTTTCGGTACGAATGCTTCCGCGTGTCCGCGCGCAGAATCTCGCGTGCATGTCTGCGAGAGACGGCAACGTTTATTGCACCCCAACCACCCAACCACCCACCCCCTCCCCCCGTACGACACTACGCAATCAATAATTACGCGGAGCTGGATTAACGTACAGGCAACGACGAAAACGTTTGTCAATGTTTGCGATATGAATATCGTGGCGCGAGTTAGCTTGCATCGAGAACGTACGCTGGTACCGGGAAAAATCGCGCGAACGGAAACGTCTACGGATCCGTAGGAAAATTAGGAACCCTTTCGAGAGTTCTCCGTTGTCTACGATTCGGGTCGATGAGCTTTATCGACGCGGCGAGCATCGATTGTCCGACGTTCGGGGTTGAGAGTCTCTCGAAAAAATTACGTTTCGTTGGATTCGTATAACGAGGGATTAATTACCGGACGATCGAAAAGGGAACGTGGGACAATTTGCGAAAAGCCTCGTTTACGGATATTTCCATCGTCCATACCGAAATATTATCAGTTTGTACAATCTTTTACATTGGAAGAATTTTTAAACGGTGTTCGATGATTTGTTATTTGTCACCTAGTGTTCGTGCATTGTAAGTATTGGGTGGTAATTTTATTTATTACGTTTACGAATATTTGCATCATCGATACCGAAATATTATCGGTCTGTACAATCTTTTATATCGGAAGAATTTTTAAACGGTGTTCGATGATTTGTTATTCGTCACCTAGTGTTCGTGCACTGTGAATATTGAGTGGTAATTTTATTCATTTCATGGAATTTTTCCATTGAAACGGTAAAATATTAGTAATCTTTAATAGCAAGATTATTTTGGTAACGATACCGCGAGAATGGATATTTTTTCAAATAACAAACGCAAGATTTTAACGGAATTGATAATAAACGAATCGTCTTTCGATCCCTGGTTTTAACGCGCGTTTACTTTCCCGTTTCATTAGTTTCGGGACATTATCCAATCAAAGTGATTCTAAACGAACAAATAGTAGATTTCTCACAGCAGGACGAGTATTTACCGATTGATAATCGATCGCGAATAACAATATTTATTCCTCGGGACTAATGTTCCGTCCTTTCGATCCCCTTCGATCGCTTCTGCTCTTTAAAGCTGACTCTTAAAATCATTCCTCTCGTTCGAAGTCGCGGCGGCCGTTTCTCTGTAAACTGTTCCGTAATACCTTACCTATCGAGCTCGCGGCAACATTGAAACTCGATTACATCGACGAAGAATTCGCTAGAAATTCATATTCGGATGTAAAAGAGAGAAAAAAAGGAAAGAAAAAAACAGCCAAACGGTGGAAGCGCGAAGGAGAAAGAATATAGAGCAAGAATGGGAAGATGTTATAGTCGAGGGGAAGAAGCAAGAAGGATTCGACCCGAGTATGAAATTACATTACACCCGTGTGGTCTGCGGAAGAAATTCAAGACGGCAATTTCGATTAAATTTAATCTTGTGCAGGTTTCGAATCAGGCGCAGTGCCGCAATGAAACCGGAGGGCTGCCGCCTCGTCTCCCGTGTAAGTCACTCACGGGGCCTCGTGGACCTCAGCTGAAGTTACCTACGATCATCTTAAAAGGGCGGCCCTTCTTCGAAATCTACGGTTTCACATCGAACTGCTGATTAAAAATTCTATCCGCCCGTGACGGTGTGTCATTTCGATCTCCAGCGGCGCAAGGAAGTTGTTCGTTCACGATCCAACAAGCTACGCAAGACTGTTGCATTCTAATTTGATATTGAAGATTCGTAGCGCGAACATAAATGTCTATGAGTTACTGTTGCCGGCCCGAAAGAAACAACGAAGTCAGGGGGACCTCCCACCAATCGTTCCGTAGCGGAGAATTCTTCCTTCGTTGTACAAGGTGACGAGCGATGGGGACAAACGTAGCGCGAGCACCCCGAAAACTCGATCCAGCAACGTTTGTTCCATCGAACAAACGTAAAAAAAAAATTACTGCATCGATTTACTACATTTGTTCACGGTTGGGTCGGAACACTTGCACCGGTTGCCCCGGATTCTGGCTACCTCGATAAACGGTTCAAGCGCTCAGGATACGATACTCGATAAAAGTAACTAGCGAGTATTTGTCTCTACAAGCGTCGTTCCCATAAAACGAAGCGTAAGATTAACACGTACGTCGCTAATAGATTTTAAAAATTACGGAACCCCCAATACGAAACAGAAGCGCGAAGGTGAATGTTTGAAATAAATTTGTCACGCATTGTCCGAGTTGCGATTGTTACTACACACCGACAACGAAGAGTACAATAATAGCGATACCGATAGAAATAAATTGGAACGTTTTCGTTCGGTGGACTTTAAACACGTTCGGCTCGGTAACTTTGAAGAACGTTGCCCGGCTAGGACGCGAACGAGTGGGTAAGCACCGAGCTCGCGTAAAAGCGCTCGTCCCGGCGTATATCGCGTCCTAAATGCGACGCAACGAGCGATAAACTCGTTAAGCCCGTGGATATTACAACTACGGGCGGACTTCTGATGCGTTACGTACGAAGAATCCTACGCGAAACCATCATCCACGGTGAGCCGAGCTGACGCTCGTAAAAGATCCGCTGACCCTTACGATCTTCTACGTGCGCGGAAACTTCGTTTCGCCGAGATTAGAGGTTAGAATTTCATCGGCGTCCCGGTTCAGTGACCTTCGAAGTGCGACTTCGGATCGACGCTCGAGCGTGCTGCTACTCCCTCTCTCCCTCCCCTAGAGGCCCCGTATCCGGCCATTTCTTTGGTTTCTCCGCTGTCAAAGCTACTATATCTCCCTTCTGTCTCCCGATTAGCGTACCGAGCGAGCAACAAATTGCCTCCAACACACTGCCCGGTCTGCACCGGGATGTTACCGGTGCGCGCGATGCTGCCGAGCATACGTTGCCATTACGCGCGCGTGTACGCATGCGCGGGGGGGCACATGCGCGGAGAGCGCACGTTGAGCTGCGTCAAATGTAAACAACCGCGGACGCTCGGTATCGTCGATAATTGGCGTAATCACCTGTAAACAGGTAGTTTATCCTGTCATTATGGATTTACCACGGCGCAGATGGCTAATGAATAGCGCGGCGGATTCCGTCCGACCGGGGCAGGTTCATTTTTCCCCGTGCCTGATTCATTTGCACCCAGGTGAGCCCCGTGTCTTGCCGCTGCCAGGCTTGAAATTTATCGGCGACGCGTTCAATTGAAACCGAGTTCAACGCGTCCGCGCATCGCAGAGGGCGCTGCGTTCCCTGCCCCCCCGTAGAAGATTCTTCTTCTACGTAGTTTCCCTTCGATGTGTCTCGCGAGGAGGATGAAGTTTGCGTACGCAAAATTCGTAGATTCGATTTGTCGCCAAGGTATCGTTTTTATGGACGATTGGTCTTAGAGCGGGGTACGGTCTACATTGGATCTAATTTTAATATTTGTGTTTTCTTTTTCGGGTCAAATTTGTGGTAAAGTTCACTTTTAAGGTCGTTGCAACTTTTACTTTTGTATGGGTACGGTCTCCATTGGATCTAATTTTAATATTTGTATCTTCTTTTTCGGGTCAATTCAAATTTGTGGTAAAGTTCACTTTTAAGGTCGTTGTAACTTTTACTTTTGTATGTTACTGTTTAAACGTCCTAACATTGAAGAAAATAGAGATTAGAACACGAAGACAGAAAGTATGCATTAACTTTTACTTTTGTATATCATTGTGTAAACGTCCTAACATTGAAGAAAACAGAGATTAGAATACAAACGACAGAAAGTGTCCATTAAATGTGATAACAATTTTCCAACTTGTAATAGGAATATTTATAATTTGAATAAAGACGGTTGGAAAGATCTCGTTCCGGTACAAACGAGATAGTAATTCGATCGTAATTATGCTACTCGAGCATCGTAAACCGATCGGAAGACGTTAGAATCCTTTTGGCGATACCTACGGAAGTACTCCGAATGGTTCGTCTCGAGTTTGCGTAAGATCGTGGCGTTCGATTCGGTTTGAAGAAACGCGTGGAACCGGTTGCGATCGCGGAAACGTCTCGCGGAAGAAAAGGAAGCGTCGAGGCCGCGTTCACTCACGTCGCCGGTAAATTATAATACGGCAATTATTATATTTCACGCCGCGGCGTTATTAACGCTACCGTGCGATTCGCGTAGCAGTCGAGGTGCACGGGCAACGGAAGGCGTGGCATTGCTTCAAATTATACCTGATCCCCTTCCTGCCACGGAAAATAAACGAGGACAGCCCACCCTCGCATTCTGCGGGACCCTGATGTCGCGTATGCCCACGGTGTTCCTCGAGGATAATGAATCGTCATCGATAGCCGTACAGGCGTGCGCATTAATCAAACTCATCCTGTACAATTTTCTTCCGTGTTTAATTATCATGGATGATATTAACGTCGAAGACATAAATTTATCGTACGGCGATCGTTTATCTTTTGCTTCGATTGTGTTCACGGTTTCAGGATTCGTCCCGCGCGAGTGAATCGCGATGCTCGAATGCCCCCGTGGACGTTGCCAATACCCCTGGCCTGCCGCTCCGCGTGTGTGCTTTCTATTTTTAACCTCGATGATTTCTTCCTTCCTTCTTTCCCCGTTCTTTTTTCTTTTTCAATTTTTAAGACCTTTTCGCGCGTAATAACTTTCCCCGGGAGGGAATGCAAACAGCCGGTACGAAGCCAGGCGGGATCGTGACCAGAAAAGATAAACCTGCGAGTTGGTAGCGAGTTAAGGGGCTTCCAATAAGCCCGAGCCGGTAATTAATATTATTCGTTTCTTGTCAGCGCGCCTACTCGGTAAAGAAATTATCGATCAATTTAGATAAAACGAAACTCATCGAATAACGTAATGCTCGTTCGCGTATTACAATATCGGATCGACGAGCTACGTCGGGTGATTAACGAATGACGATTTTTATTAGTCGAATTCAATTACGCGCTCGTACGCTCGACACGGTGCTCGCAAGTTCAACGGACCGGGGGTATTCAAGGTCCGTCGTTGAACCCGCCGATGAAAGAAACCACGTCGGAGTGCACGACGCGGAAAAGATTCAAAGTTCACGAAGGTTGAAGCCGCACGGGCCTAATCGTAGGCATACACCATCCTTCGATCGCTTTTATTGCCTCGTAATAAGTTGAGCAAACAATTAGCGCGGTAACCGATCGACGATGCTCGACGAGGAAGAAGAATTACCCGGGGAAACGAATTGCAAATTCATCGAAGGGTAGAGGATGTTGCGGATGGCCCAATGATCGATGCAAAATAGAATCGGGTTTTCCTCGCGGTTCGAATACATAGCTACGTGGCCGTGCGCTAAACAATCGCTTTAGCGCGGAACGACGTATGCAAAGGTCTTTGCTCCTTTGGTCAGCACACACGCGCGGCACACAGGCGGACAGTTTCATGGCAAAATAAGAGGACGCGCCTTCATTGGCTTTAATGGGATGGCAAATAGGCGGGCAGGAAATTTGCGCTTTCGAGGCGCCTTCGAACCCGAGATACACGAAAGCGCGCAGGAAATTCTAAGCAAGATGGCCGCGCCTCGGGGATCCACTGATTCAATAGAAACTATTTGCACTGCCATTAGACGGTGTCCGCCTCGCGTACGGTGCTCCAGCGTTGGCGCCGCGCCGCGCCACGCCGCGCCACGCCGCGTCGTGCCACGGCCTGTAAACAACACCGGAGAGATGGGTCGCGAAAGAAACCGAGAAGAGCGTTTAATGGCTGAAACTGTTGCGAGAGAAAATTATCGTTGCAACAGGCGTTTCATTACAATTGCTAATAAATGGCACGCGGCAATGGTCCCAGCGGGTTTTATGCGCGTACGTGCGCATAAACGTATGCACGGCTGAAAGACCGCGGCGCGATGTCTTTATTTCGTTTAAAGGCCGCGTGCGCGCAAGCTTCCGAGTTTATGAGAATAAATTATGCAAACTCCGAGGCCCGCTGCCAACGCCAGCCGGTCTTTTGTCTCCGTGGAAAAAGTCGCATTCCTCGCGTGTCGCGTTTCTCGCTTCCACGAGGGCATAGAAGGCCCTCGCTGTTTAACAGTTCGTCGCATCGCGCGACCGAGCTAATGCCGTATAGTTGCTGGAACAAATACAGCGAGATACTCGAGGCGCGCTCGACAAGTTTGTTAAGCGATACTCGCGCCGGATACAAGCCGCCAAATTTCTGTACAACCCTACACTTTTCGATGAGAAGCTCTCCGTGGGTCGAGATCGTTACTTCTCGTTAGTTTGGAAGAGGTTTCATCGAGGAGAAATTTTTTTTACAAACTTTACATCGGGATGGATCACCTTCGATTCGAAATTCGTGCTCTCGTTGAAAAACTGTCTACTGATTGGACTATTATTTGTCATTGATCATTGTTGATTCGAGTCTCTTTTCCTCCGAATTTACCTGGACTATAACGTATTTCAATTTCACCGAAATCTCTGATCTTCTGTAGAGCAAGTCGATTCGACAAATTTGATAAGCGAGAGTTTCATCAAACTTTGCATCGGTTTGGATCACTTTCGACACCAGACCTTCGATTCGAAATTCGAGCTCTCGTTGAAAAACTGTCTACTGGTTGGACTATTATTTGTCATCGATCACTGTTGACTCGAACCCTCTTCCTCAAAATCTACGTGGACTACACGTAGATATAGATCCTCCAAATCTACATATTTCAATTTCACCGAAATCTCTGATCTTCTGAAGAGCAAGTCGACTCGACGCGTAATGACCGATTTTTATTTGGATCGATCTACAGATATTCCACGTCTTAGAATTCTCAATAAACGGAGATCAACAAGTCATTTGATCATTTTTACAGCGATCAACGTTTCTATAATTCCCGAAAAATTCGTACCGAAATCCGTGTATCGATTCTACGGTCTCTAGGCGTTCGTCTCGATAATTCCCAAGTTTCTTTCGAATTCGTTAAGCGTAACCTACTGATTATCTTAATGCTCAACAAACTACAAATTTACAACACCTGGGGGAAGGTTTCTAGTACTCACCTAGAGATAATATACAAAAGTTCTTGAGCTACGAAAAACTCACCGAATGTATTACATGCAAAATCGAGTACAATGCATACAAATGCAGTTCACACACCAGGAAAATATTAATTATTCTACGTACGACGTTTGCTGAAATAAATTTAAAATCATTCTGTATTAAAGTAGAAGCATCTTTTGCCAAAATTTCGTTGCATTATCAACCACTTGACGTCCAAAATTACACCCCCCTTCCCGTTCCCACGAGGACGTCGCGCAACGCGCGTGCGTCAACAACACCATCGCGCCCATGCTGGGGAGTACAATTTCCGCTTCACTTCCGGAAATGGACCCATTGTCCTACGTAATCGGAAGACAACAATATCGTGGACGATGCGTATCTCTCTGGACGCACGGTGGGTCCACCAGCGTGTGCGCGCACGTTCACGTGGTACCCGTTCACCAACACCGGTGCACGCGTGTGCGAGTGCACGCCTTCGTATGCATAGAAAATGACACACGGAACCGCGATGTAGAGGGTGCTCGATGAATAATTTCGGCGCGACTCGAGCCGTTGCCGGAGGTGGGACGAATAAATTAAGCAACGACGATAAATCGACGAAGAAATTTATAAATGTTGACGGCCGAGCACGTGTACACGTAGAAAAGACGTCGCGGAGAACTCGAGGAGAAGGTCTCGATCGGTTATCGATACTTAATCGAGCGCGCAAGCTTCGGGGCAAATTGTACACAGTTAGCGCAGTACGTTGCTGAGAAATTAACAACCATACAGGTGCTTTCCGCTTCGAGACCAATTCTTACCGAACTGTTAATTGTACCGATCGCAAAGCGTGTGCTAACCGAAAACTACCTCCATTTTCTTATCAATTCGTTCACCTTTTCCTAGTACAGTTAGCTACTCGTATAATACATTTCTACGTTCAATCGATTCTTGTACATAGAAATTTCTTATTAATTTACTTGCGATCTTCTCGTACAAAATTAACCACTTGTACAAAATGAAATAGAAACAATCGATTCGTGTACACAGAGGAGTCTCCAAATTGGTAAGTCGAAGCTTCGTGTTGATTCTAAGACCAGAGAAGACTTCGATCGAAAACGTACACAGTATGCGGAAGATCTTCTCGCGTATTGAGCGTACGTACACTCTGAACGCCCATTGGCGTTTACCGCACGCGATCGACCGATTGTAATCACCCGTCGAAAGGATCGTAGAACCAGTGTCCTTAAATTCTCCAAGCTTATTTTGACACCAGGTTGTATTTATGTTCGAAGCTCGAGTAGCTCGAACAGATCTCGACTTATTGTTTACAAACTGTTGTGACTCGTGTCTTACGAGTGGGTAGACCATCTACCATGAAGATCACCGTCGCAATAACTCATTGCGAGTGTTATCCCCTTGCAATATCGCGACGTTAATAAACGAACGACGTAGTGAAAAAGAAAAACAAAAAAAAAAAGAACCGAAAAACGCTCCACGTTTTAATCATACTAACGATAAAATTCAAACCGGGCCGAAAGTTGCAGTTGTCTCCCAGCTGTTCCGGGGCGAATCCTCCAATTATTCCAATCGGGGTGTATCGACTCGGTTCGGTGGACCCACCTCGATCGATTTCGGCAAGTCGACGATCTCGATAATCCACGAACGCTGGCTCGCTGGCGAGACGACGTTATTAAAGATCGTAAATTCCGGGACATCGATTACCATCGCGCGGCGATACCGGGACACGCGATGGCGTTCCGTCGTCGATACTCACCTACCTGGCACACGGGAAACATAATGAGACACGAGTCAAGTGGCGCGAGACCGTGACGAATGGACCACCTAGTACAGCCAGACAGAAGCGCGTACGGGTTCGCGACCAAGAGGATTCGAATCATCCGCGTTCGCAATCTACCTACGATCCGAGATGGTGGTGCACGCGTGCACACACAAACGCACACAGACGCACACGTGAACAGAGAGACACGTATATTGTGTTCCACAGCGTGGAAGAACAGCGTCGGTGTTGGTGCACGCGCAATGTACGGTTTGATGCATGCGAATGCGTATCCGGATCACGGGTAAATTAGCGCGAGAATTAGTGTGAGAATTAGCGCGATACGCGCACAGACACACGCGAGGAGATACCGGCGGGTCGTTGCATAACGTTAACCCCGTGTGTCGTGACTTGTAAACGCGGCGTAAAGACCGACGCGAATTTACGCACTAATGGAGGCGTCGCGGTAGTCGGTGATCCGCCCGGGACCCGCGGACGGGTTAATGAATTAAAGAAGATAAGGGACGCGTGTTTCCGCGCGCGCGATACATAAATCCGGGCTGGAGCATCCTGTCCCCTCCCCTCTTCCGCCGCAGACCGTACGAACCCCCCTCGAACAATCGATGAAGTCGTAGGCGAGATTCATGGCCGCCCTTCGATCGTAAATCGCGAGAGAGCGAGAACGAGAGCGAGAGAAATTTGCCGCCTTTCCCGCGCGAATAATTCAAATTTCGAATTCGAGTTTGGGGAGGAAGGAGAATTTTTTGGTTGGTATTTTCGTTGGTATTTTAATCACGTGAGTTTAGTTTTGTTGGAGATTGTTTAATAATGCAGATTTTTGCAGGTAGAATTATACTGTGGAGTAATTTATGTCGTAGTGTGCACGAGTGTAATGAATTGGTAATAACTGTCGAACGATTTGAGGAGAATTTTTTCTGTTTCGAATCGAAGAGACTGAAAATGTTAATGGGATTTTGGGGAAATGTAATTAAGATAGGGTGAGTTTCTGTTATTAATGATCAGTTGATAATGTTGATTTAGTAAATTGGTATACACGAGTGGGATAAATTAGTTATAGATGCTGAACGATTCGAGACGAATTCGTTAACCGGGGAACCGGTTTATAATATCTGGATAGCGTGAGTTTCTACTGTTAGAGATTATCTAATAATGCAGATTTCGTAAATTGGTATATACGAGTGCGATAAATTAGTTATAGATGCTGAACGATTTGAGACGAATTCGTTAACCGGGCGACCATTTTGTAATATCTGGATAGCGTGAGTTTCTACTGTTAGAGATTACTAAATAATGCAGATTTGGTAAATTGGTATATACGTGTATGATAAATCGGTCAAAGATGTTGAACAATTTGAGAAGAATTGTTCACGTATTTCGAAAAGAAAAAGTAATACGATTTGAAAGGATGCGATTCTTATTTAAGGAGAATTATTTAAGAACGTAACTCGTGCACATTTGGCTAATTGCTTCATCCGATGGATTGCACTGCAGGTGTTTACCGAATAATAATTTATAACTACAGATATTAGATCATAGTTTACCGGCGACAATACCGAGTGACACCTGTTGTCTCTGCAACATGTTCAGATCAGCGATTGTCCTGAATTTTTAATTCTCCATCGAAGTATTATTATTAACAGTTCAAGAAAAATAAAGAGCGTTCGATACAATGCTTTGTGTCACGGTGCACAAATATTCCGAACAGAATAGCGGTAAAATTTATTTTTACAAATGCAAGAACGAACCGAACAAAACTAATCGACCAGAGCGCGAACAAAATGTAATTTTAAAATTGTGTACTTTCGTTTCGAAATACACCGGTCAGCGGACAAAATTTTTCAACTCGTGATTTCTATTTTTAATTAATAAAATGTATATTCCAATCGGAATGGCACGTGAAATTGAAAATCATTTCGATTTTGTAGCACGTAGATTATTTACACGCACGTGTCATTCCTTTTTTTTAAATTTATTCCAAATAATATTTTACACGTTCGTATGTAATAAAATCAACCTGTCGGCGAACGAATAAATATTTCAAAAAATTACACAACTCCGATTTTATTCCATCGTGCAATTTCAAAATACCGCGATTCGAGAATAAAATGTTTGCATCCGTGCGTTTCGCTGATATTTTTTCCGCCGTTGAAAATTAACATTGATAAAATGCATTCGTAAAAGTTTCATAAAACCCTGCACATTGTTTCGACTCGCTTCGATTACGAATTTAGGAAAGTAACACGGTGCAAAACTTACATCAGCGTCCAACCCTTATCTCTGTTATCAACCTGCATTCGGAACCCACCTGAAAATAAAATAAAAAATGAAATTAATTTCAAAATACAATTCTTCCTATTTCTATATTCTTATGCAGAAAATATGCTTGGTTCGAGCTTAGAACCTAAAGACCAAACCCCAAAAGCAAATTTACACTTTTGCACTTCAAACGTTGTACAATACATCGGGGATGATTCGTCCACACTGAACGTGAAAAATCAAAGTATTTACATTAATTTAATGGTTGATGCTACTGACTTGTCACTATTGTTTCACTACGGGCAAATGATCAATTATTAATGATCAAATTATTCAATTCGTCGAAAGTAGAAAGTAACTCTATTTTGTTCACCGATGACATTCGATGTTTAGATTGAACCTTAGACGAAAATAATCTTCGCACCTTCCTCTGAAAAGGAATCGTCCACGATGCACGTTCAAAGTTTCAAATTCAACTTCGCCGCGATCGAAAAGAAATTCGTGCTCCGCGTCAAACGTCCTTAAACTTCCTCAAACGCCCTCAAACGCGCTCAAACGCGCTCAAACTTCGCGTTCGCTCGCTCGTCGCCAATATTTACGATCGTGTGTCGATCGTCGCACAATAACTCGGGACCAATATCCTCTCGTTCTCGGTAAACAGTCCGTTGAACGCTCGAAACGCAGAAAGAGCCACGCGCGAAGATTAATACGCGTCCATCGGTCGCGGTCCCTCGTGTACTATCTGGTATCTTCGACATAATCGTCGTGTTATGGTTTTTATTAGCCGCGGAATTAACCTCCCGATAATATCGTTCGCACGCTATTAGCGCGGGGAGATATTTGCACGGACAAGTACTTAGCGATGCGTTTTAACATATTTAGTAGTTCGCTCGCTCAATATGCAAAGCAACGCGGAATGTATGGAACGAGAGCAAAATGAAAGGAAAAACGTATTCGCTTCGCGAAGGAGTGACCATAATACGATACCCGCGCGCTGGATATGCAGATGGATGCGTCCACTATCACAAACAACCGACTGTATCCGCGTGTCATGCATAAATGATATATGCATACCATTGCGAATAACTCCGCCGCCGTAGCGCTCGAACGAAAACGTTCGATCCATCTCTTTCTCTCTCTCTCTCTCTCACACCTTCTCGTTACACACTCTCGCGTCTTCCCTCTTATCAGCTATATTTTTCCTTGTTCTTTACGCGCGTTCCCGCGCACGGTAATTAATAACTTCTATCGAGGAGTATCGTTCGATCCTCTCTACTCTCGGGCTATCGAGGATGAGCGAAATGTTAATATTTCCACGCGACACGAGCGTATGAAATTGCTCAAACGATTGTAAATCATCCCGCGTAAATTACACCGGTGTACATTTACAAAGTGAACGGAAAAAGGAGATCGAATCGTTCGCGGTTGCGTACGAGATTCAAGAAAAATAACGCGCCGCGATACAAAGGGTACGTAAGTACAGGGTACACGAGAGGGTACGCGAGACACGATTCTTTCCTCGGAAATATGACTATAAACGCCCGCGCGGAAAAATAATCCCGGTACACTGCACAAATGAAGAAACATTTCGTCGAGGTTTATCGAAGCTAGGCGAGTTCCGTTCCTACGTTTGAACGCGGTATGCGCCACTAAAACGCGGTAATATACTCCGGGGGAGGGTGAGACGAAAGCGTTACGAACACCCTCTGTAAACGTCACCGAAATATTCGCGCCTTTGAGGTTAGGTGTCTTCGGGCGGTCCGCGTGTCTCGTATCGCACGGTTGGATACGCGCGTAAATACTAACGGACGTTGGTGAAATTCCGAAAGGGACGTTGGCTGTCCCGGTTGCTGATCGATCCTTCCTTGTTCCGAGAAAAAGGGGTTTGCGACACTACGTTAACGAGAATATCAACGTGCCGCGCGTCGAGAAATTTCGTAATCGTCCAGGCGATAAAAATTAATTACGTACCGCGTCGGTTGCGCGGCGATCCTCGCTTTTACGAGGATTACCCAACCCGTAGGAATCGGTCGAGCGATTACGCAGCACCGTAGATGGTCCCGGGTATGTGACCGCGTATCGTAACACGCGGTCACACGTATAACCGGGTACCGTGGGGTTCAGCTAGACGAGGCTAGAGCACGTGCGACGTATAGAGGTGGTGTACGCGGAGCACGTAGATACGCGCAAGCGTAATTATACGTACGTGGACAAGGGGAGAAGGCAAGTCACGGTCGCACCTGCTCCTCGCACTGACAGCAGGCATCCTATCGGAGGACGTACCGGTCAGCGAACGAACAGACGGACGTACATCGGTTATTGTCCTGTCTCGGGTCCCGGGACAGGCTTTGCCCTATTGACTTCGTTAACACTCGATACCTATCGAAAGGTGTTTCCTGCACCGACTCGATCACTGTCACCGGGACCCGGCTTCCACGTATCTACCCGGCCTGTCATCGTTAAGTCATCCGTGCCGGCGAGGAAACGCAAAGGTTAATAACGTTCAAATTAGAGCCAACGATAACGACACGACACACTGTCGGCACGACGTTGCTTTATAGTATACCCACCACGCGAACTTGCTGACGATAAAAGTGTAAACGACGGTAATAACATCGAGCCTCCGAATCTCGTATAATACGACGATTACGCGTCACTCGTCCGTGACGAGGTTCAAACACGCGTTTCACGGCTTCTTTTCGGACCTTTCGCGTTCTTATTCAGTTACGTTTCCAAACGGAGCTCTCACGAGACACTCGTGTAACCCGGTACACACGTATCCGAGAAGAACAATTGAATATTTCACAAGACGTGTAAGATACGCGGGGACGAACGACGATACTGAAATTTTAACGGTACGAAAATCGAACTGCTTGAAATTTGAGACATCGGATCGACCCTTTCCACTCGAGAGGCTATACTCGATCGCCACTTAATTCGGTGTACCTTCTCCAATTTGGAAAACCATCGTGGTTTGGAATTGAAATTAAAATTCAATTATTCCTTTCTCGTAAGATGTAAACAAACGTATACGAACTGTTGAAACGCAAATGCTCCGTTTGAAATTAATTACACGATTCGAAGGATTTCATCGAGGTGGTAGTTTCTGGTAGCAGAAAAGCTTCGAGTGCAAAGGATTGATTCTCGCATACTCGCGGGTAAGAAATCTTCGATAACCGTAAAGATGCTTGAACTTATTTAACCGATTATTTCGCGAATAAAACAATCGAATTCTACGAAAAGGGTACGTACTAAAGTTACGCGTCGTGTGTTGAATAACTTCGATTAATCTCTTACACGTCGTTACTTCGTTTCACGGTATACCGACGGTACACGTCGATACACGAGCGACGTGGTTGAAAACAAGAGTCAAGTCGTGCAACTAACCGATAATTACCAGCGCTAATAAAATCTACACGGATCACCTTCAGCGATTTCAAACGTTAAAAACAACGCACATGAACTCGTTACATAAATACTATCGACTTATTTACACACCATAACTACACCAAGGGGGAGTTCATTTCGTATTTCATATCTTTGCTAGAATTTTTCCCTGAAACGTTCACTCGACCAAGTTTATAGGATACTTGCGTGACCTTTTGCTCTCATTTCAGCCGTTAGAACATACTGGCACCGATCGGCCATTAAATCCTTGGAACACCCTATGTAATTAGAAACGAGAAATACGAGAATTATCGAGTACGAGCGAGGCTTGTGTCTCAATTACGAGTTCGAAACACTCGAAACTTGACAAAATGACGTTACTTCGTACGAACGAAACGACCGTACGATAACGTATCGCGTTGTAACAAGAGACGCGATCTCTCGGAGGGACGATTAAGAAGAATTCGCGTCGATGTTTAAACAACCCGTTCGGCTCAATTTGTCGTCGATTCGATGGTGATTCGCGGCACTGATTCAGGGGATGCTCGCTGGCTGGTAAGCGCGAACGCCGTAAATTTCGAGACGAGATTCGAGGCGAAATAGCGGCGATATTAATCGAACCGGGATCCGGTCACCAGATGTAATAACGACTCTCTGAATTAATCGAAAGGGAATCGGCGTTGTTGGTCGCCGTTCGGCGTACATGTTCCACCGAGAACGTAGCTTTTAATGAATATCGCCGTGCCCTCTTTCTTCCCGTTCAACGACCACGGAGAGAGGAAGAGAACAAATTGAACCGGCGGTCGTAAAGTGTTTCCACGATGCAGAAATAGCGGCGCGAGCGAGCGAGCGAGTGGCACACCGGCGAAACTTCGTTGCAGATTTATGCGGAGCTGTAAATACGACCAGGAATACGAAACGGTTCGCGACGATTGACACGGGTGTACCAGGGCCGTGTTTCTCGTTGGAAAGACGACACGATAGCAGAGATTATAGCGGAGTGGCACGTTATCAAACCGAGCGTATCGATCCCCGCCTTAATTCAACGTTTAATCGGGACCGCTGCACTTGTACGTACCATGCTTTAACCTCGTCACGAGAGACGATCGTGCCGATTTTTACCATTTCCCCTTAATTTCCACCACTTGGAATAATCGTGCGGGGAAAACGTTACGACGATACCGCACACACACACACACACGCGCGTTAGAATCGACCGTTACGAGAATTCTTAAAAGCGTTCCACGAAGGAAAGACGAATGGCGACGTGTAGCGGATGAATGACATTTTTAAGTTACTCGTGTTTTCATACTTTTTTCAAATTTTTATTATCTTGTAGATTATACGAATATATTCGTCGAATCAAATTTTGGAAGATTGAAAAGTTTGAATGAAATTTAAGAGATTTTGTAACGATCGAACGATCCTCACTCGTGGCGATTATTTATCGTTTCTCCGTGTTTCTGTTTGTCGACAATGAAGATTCTCCTTTTTTGACTTCGAGACACTTACGACGGATATCGTTGTCAGTTTGGAGCGTTACAACGGAAATGATTCCATCGAATACATTAATCCTTCATCGATTCGCGATACGGTAGATTTAATACGCGATCGAAGAGTATACTTATACGCTACCAGACCCGGCTACTTTGCTTTTCTTTTGCCCTAGGGACTCCCAACGAAAAGCATCGTAACGTTGTTCCAGTTAATTGAACCAGTTTGATTGAAAATAGTGTTTACTAATTAAATCATAATCCAGCGGATTTAACGAGCTCGATCATCTCGGTTCTCGTCCAACTTTCAAACTCTTTTAATCCGGAGTGTTATTAAGCTATTAAGGTTAATGGAATTAGTTTTATTCGTGGTATTATTCGTAATTAAGCCATGATGTAGTAGATTTGATAAACTATTAAAGTGATTTCGGTCGGAGGCGCGTAGAGTTTACGAGTTCTTTTACGAAGAGAATTTTATACAATCGATCCAATTAGACAAACTTTTAACGGAAACACTTCCACGCGAGCTCTTTTTCGTCACTGGTGGGAGAAAACGATGCATCTTCGGAAACGCATAACCCTTTTTATTGTATCGATTAAACGGCTCGATTTGACGAAACACTTTTTTCGTTTGCGATAAGTGCCAGGTTCGTTGACCGGTCTGGTCGGGACGGCGCCAAGAAATTTGTTCCTTTTATAGTAAAAACCTTGCAGGAATTTCTGCGCCTGTGCGGTATAATATATAATAACAATATACGTTGATCGATATGCAAAAAGGGGATTATAAATCGTAACGATTTATGACCACGAGAGAGAGAGAGAAGACCATTGCTAAACTTAGAGCGCAAGGTGGTAATTTAATAATAATTTATGGCCGCTAATAATTGTTTCGAGATCACGATTTAACATTCGATCGAGTTACTTCCATCGATCGATCGATCGAGAACATTTTTCATCAATTATTCGAACGCACCCGGCTAAGAAGCAAATAGCATCGAACCAATGAACGCATCGTGATCGAAGAAGCCATAATAAAGTATATCGAAAGGACAAACCGCACGTAGTATTTCAAGTGTAACAACTAGCCTTGATACGTGCTAATTAGACACAAAGTAACAATTTTGCAGCCAACGATTTATTGTTCAGCCAACAGACCGTGACACTAAACTCAACCTGAATATAAAGTAGTAACGAAGGCGGTTCAAGTGCGCTCGAGTTGCAACAAAGGTATACCTTGACTGGTCTTACGAACTAAATAAATTCCGTGGCCTTATCGGTGCGTTAAATGTTGCATAATTAAAATGTCGGTCAACGCCAACGATCGAGTCGATGAAATATCGAAAACGTTAGAAGAATAACCGAAGCGTTATTGACTTTAATATTATAATTTCCGAATTTTATTAGAATAATTAGTAAACGAACGTGT
The DNA here is from genome assembly GCF_051014685.1 of Ptiloglossa arizonensis. Taxonomy (NCBI): domain Eukaryota; kingdom Metazoa; phylum Arthropoda; class Insecta; order Hymenoptera; family Colletidae; genus Ptiloglossa; species Ptiloglossa arizonensis. The sequence continues at coordinate 10,796,176 of NC_135053.1, read as the reverse complement.
AACTTTTGTGTTTCTATATTTATATTTGTATTTTTTTTTTTTAACGGGGACACTGTTGTGTATCAAAACGGAGGATTGAAGTGTGTTTGAAAATCAATTAAAAATTCTTTTCGCACGAAAAGATTTACCAAATGTTTCGAACAATAGTAAACACTCGAAGAAATTACTTGTCTACGTATTAGAATCGTTGGATTGAATACTAAACAATCTACGATTAAAATTGTGTTATTAGTATTCGAATAATGTATCCAATACGAAAGTATTGGACCGTCGTAAACTAATTATGAAATATTATATTTGACGTAAGGCAGAGGTTAATTGTGTCAGAGTATTAGTAATTCTGTGCCGGAAAAAGTAATCCCAAATTGCAATCTTTCCTCTTAAACGTAACGATACAATTATTAAAAAAAAAATAAATTCATTCCTTTCAATATTCGAGGTAGAAAAATACTAAGTGTGTATTTTACCAAACGTATTACCTCGTATAAAGTCCTCGAAGGTACAGAATTTTGTAACACTCTGATAATAATACATTCTTACGTGTTCACAAAACCGAAGACCACGTAACAACTACGTCAACCGTCCTCAAAGTCCCCAATAGTTACTGAATTTCGTAACAGTCCGATAATACGTTCTTATAACACGTTTACAAACCGTGTACCCGGTGCGTCGTTTTGTTTATCAACCGATCCTTCCCATTCAAACTTCGAATTCCTTTCGAATCGTGTTTTCGTTTCGGTAACTTCGTCGCTCGAAGGTCGTGCTGTAACACACCGTCGAATTTTCTCCCCGGCTACACACTGCTTCGTCCAATGGACAAAAACAACAAAATCCGGAGTCTATGAATCATAAATTCTCCTATGGTAACACATCGTTAAACAAACGTAGCTTTTTACGTGAATTTTTATCATCGATACCATCGACGATCAAACGAACACCGAGTCTAAATTCCTGCCCGCGAAACCCGAATAAAATCCTTGTATTCTCTTTGAAAAGGTATCGCGAGTATTTAGGTCGAAAATCGATCGGTTGAAAAGTTACGATTTTTGCTCCGAACCCCTGCGTACATATCCGAAACACCGTGACGGCTACGAGACAGCACCGCGAAAAGTATGGTCGTTTGAGAAGAAAGAAAAAAAATACAAGGTCACCTCGATACCTCCGAAGGTATGCAGCGGGTAAAAAAAACCGAACCATCCTGTTCGGTGAGCACCTACGAAACCGCAAACGTATCCCGTTTCGAGAGCGTTCTTTTCTAAAACCAACCAACGGAAAGTTATTTCGGACGGTAGTTTCCATCGTTGTTCTGTATTTGTTGTTCGGCGTTGTTTTCCCTGATTTCCGTCGCGACGAACGTGGAACGCGCTCGTTAGTAATTCGTTGATCCAGAGTTGCGCGCCGGTTGGCCAGTGAAAAGAAAAGAAAAGAGAAACAAAAAAAAAAGAAAAGAAGAAGAAAAAGAAGAAGGGAAGCCTCTGACGGGGTAATTATCGCCCGTCGTCTAGGGCCACCTTGCGATCGCTGCGCGTGGACGCGCCTCCACGGATGCATTCTTGCACCCTGTTGCACCGCTAACAACGACCGCTACAAATTACAGTTTTCGAGCTGGAACGATCGCTGGCTTTGCATAAAAAATTATACGCCGTTTCGGAAGTAGGCCGCTTCCGGTCTCCTTGACGAACCATCGCGCGCGTCCATACACGTGGACCCGCCTTTACCTGTTGTGCGCTCGCGCGCAACGACAATTTTTGTCTCTCGTTAGGAAAGATGGAGGCGAACGATACAGCAACACCGGCGAGTAACGAGCGTGCACCAGTCAGTGCGACGACTGGTTTTCCATTAGCTTTCCCGTTGCGTAAATGTGCACGATAGACGTATGTACAGTCCGTTTATCGAGAACGCGATAACTTCGAAAATAATCATTTTCTACGTGGGAAAATATACGTGGAAATTTCAAGTGTATTTAAAAATACAACGCACCGTTCGTTCAATGAACGATCCAATCGTCCGTGTTGGCGATTGGCGCTTCTCGAGGTTTAGGTATGCTTTTTGTCTAACTTTTCTTAAACGATGCAGGTAGATCTTCGTATCTTGAGAATTGTTCTACTTGATAATTCCTTGTAAAAAGAATTGCAAATTAGAAGGAGGGGATACAGGAAAAGAACTTGATAATTCGAACGTGGAACAGCGTTCTCCTAGAAGTTTATATTTTGTTATATTCGGAGTAAATATTTTCAATTGGGTTGCAATTAGAGATTGGTATGGTCAGTGTAATACAGAAGTATTAAACACCCGCGGAAAGTCTACGTTTGAGACTGCTTCAACGTTCGTGGTTTCGGTGCATTGTGAGTGTTCGTAGAAAACTTGAACCCGAAAATAATTATTAAATCGTACGAAAGAGATCTCACATCTACCAAACATTGGTTCAACGATAGAGAGTGGATTCTCCCAGAGGATATCTACCCAAAGCACAGAAGCTGTCTCTGTACCGAATGGAAAAACAAAAACTGCATTAATGCGTTAAATCGACGAAATCTCCGGTTGCCAATCCGATTAAACATATTTGATCCTCTATAAAACGTAAGTTCCGAGAAGAACACTTTCCAACGTTAAATAAAAAAATTTGTAAGATACAGAGATCTCTACCTACATCGTATGCAGAAAAGTTGTTGAAAAACATACCTAAACACGGCGAAGCGTTAATCGCCAATTGGAGGAAATTGATCCCGTTATTGAACACGCGGGTATTAAGTTTTTTAAACGTAGCCGCGATCTGAACGCAACTTTTTTTACGATGAAAATCATTTTTCTCGAACTTATCGCGTCTAAGCTGACTGTACGTACAAGTATGCATGTACGTGCGCTCGTGTGCGCGGTTGGCGCGCTTTTTCAGTTCACGGTTTCGGGATTACGATCAGGACGTCACGGTGATTAAGGCGAACGTGTCCGAGTGAAATCGAGCGGGAAAATTACGGTTAAATGGAACCGCTGAACGCTAGAGGAATTAATAAACGCGGCCCGGTACTTGGCCGGCCTCTTATGAAATCGTGTCTACGGAAAGCGAGATTACATCGGGTTTAATGGACTTCGAAATGGACAGTGTAAAGTACGATTTTTACGACCGTGACGTCTCTAATATAATTGAATCGTCCAACGACTTCTTGTTTCCATTCCTTCCACACGGCCGAGAATGCTCCCTGTTCGTGGTTTATTTACCAGGTGACCACGAACGGCGCCACGGATTTATTTGCCTCGATTCTCGACGTACGCTTTCTCGCGAGTAGCCACGGTTTGTTTCTCGCTCGTACACACGTATCGCGATCTTACCAATTCGAAGAATTTGCGAAAACTTCGTCGATCTCCACGCTCGGGGACTCGTGGATCTTCGATTCTTAAGAATAAGAAAAATAATATTACGTTCCTACGGTGATGTTGGAAAATGTTTTTGCAGAACGATGACGTCGATCCGGAGATAACGTTGTTTGAGCAAGGTGGTCATTGGAAGATTCAAGTCGTAACTCGTGGATACTTGTCGAGTACTTTTTCTCGCGAAGAAATTGAGAAACTTACAGAATGTGACATTGTTCGATAAGTTTTGTCGTTCGATAAAAACCTAGTAAATTCTACGAAGGCACTGCTCTTTGTATCGCTACGGATCACCGAAAAATACGCGTAAATGGATTGACACCTCTAAGTAAAAAGATGTTGAAAAACATCACCAAAACGTTCACCAAATAATGAATTTCTATTGGAACGCTCGAACCGCGTCCCGTCTCGTTGCACTCTTGTTTCGTTTATTCGGCTATTTCTCTAATTTTGTTTCGCCGGTGATGATCGTACGCGTTGTGTCCGCAAATTGTGCAATAAAGAGGAAAATAAAGGAACACAGGGCTGGAAAATGGCCAATTTAACTTATCCGCGAAACGCGATAAGAATGTAACGAAGGTTTCAACGCCAGGGAAAACGTCCGCTCGGAATTAATACATTAAGTAAGCGCATTAAACGGGACGGTGGTGGACTACAGTGGATTTATTCTCGTCCATTTGATGTTTCTCTGAAAAGGTGTTTCAAATGAAACGCGGTGGCTCCGATTTCTAAAATCAACGGTCGTCGTGCGCGTGACAAACGTCCCAGTTTCCCGTCTTTCTGTCGTTAAACGTAGGCGACAGCGAGTCTACCCCGATGTAATAAATATAGACGAATGGGACCGGAGATTATGCGTGCATCTGCGAGCAGCAATTTCGTCTCGTTGGAGACGCTTTGATCTATTCCTGGTACCCGAACCACTTCGTCCACCTGCAGAATTTACGAAACCGCCCCGGTTCCACGTAGGCTAGATTTCAGATGATCGTGAATCATAGTCTTCTATCCTGAACCGAGACGAAGGGATCCGTAAACTTGCGCGCGACTATATCCAGACGTTTCTACGGTAATATTTCATGCGCCCGTAAATTATGTTCGATGTTGAAAAATGTTTTTGCAGAACGATGGCGTCGATCCGGAGATAACGTTGTTTGGGCAGGGTGGTCATCGAAAGATTCAAATCGTAACTCGTCGATACTTGTCGAGTACTTTTTCTCGCGAAGAAATTGAGAAACTTACAGAATGTGAAACAATTTAGTCATCGAGGGGAGAAACATTGCTCGAAATTTGACAAAGAGCGAAAAGTGACCTGTATAAAATCACCACCTTGTATTTCTTTCGAACCAGCCATACGTCGATAACGCGTCCATATTTTCGAAATTCGAATAACGATTCTTTGTTGGATCCAACTAACGAGTCTAAGATGCATTCACATTCAATCACATTCACATTCACATTATATCACATTCAATCGGAAAGTATCGTTTCGCAATGAGGTTTCGTAAAATTTTCAAATTGGTAATTAGACATTACGGAATGTGAAATTTTGATCAACAGCGAGATAACATCTCCCGAAAATTCTGGTTGAATTTGAATTTTATCCAGGAACAATCTTCTCCAGCTCTCTAATTATGTCTCGTGGTCGGTTTTACCACTAATGAAAAACTATCAATTTCGCTTCTCGTTAAGCGACTCGTTCCATTTGTCAACGCGATGCAACAAACGAGATCTGCGAGTTTCAAGGTTGCGTTTGTTCCAATTTTACAGTCACAGATATCTTAGATTTATGTCCAAGGTTAATCGTGTCGATGTCTTCGCGCCGTAATTAAGTCTAAGAGTCGTTTGAAATTTTCTCAACGCGCCAAAGAGAATTCGTACATTTACCTTCGGTTATCGTTACTGTTTAATAAAGATGTACGTTGAAACTTGCCAAAGTAACGTTCTTTAAGAATCGTTTTAACGCATTTAGTAAGAATTCTTGCTTACGAACATCGAGAGCCGATGTAGTGGTTGCGAAATGAAAATTCTTTTGTAGAAATTCTACTTCCATCGATGAAAAGTAGGTAGAAAAATCGATGTTGTCGGAGTTAAAAGCCATTTACGGTTTTGGTAACGCGAGTGGCTCGTTTACTTCTATTCAACGCGAGGGATTATCTTACCATCTTCTCCCAATGTCTACAAAAGATGTTCTACGCGTTTACATTCCATTTCCACGTGCACTTCGTGTTACAAAATCGCGTTTTCTTTCAGATACTTCTGGCTGTGTATCGAATCACTCGATAAGTACTTTCCTCGTCGAAGTAACGTTCTAAAATTACAACACAACGATGGTTAATTGCAATACGAATCGAACGCGACTTCCAATTATATTTACTCTCTCTTATCGTTTTAATCTCCGAAAAATCGAACTCGTAAATCGTTACTGGCACTTTTCGGGTCACAGTCTATTTTCCCTCGATACGATGGAATATCAATCCTAGTTTGTTTAGGAGACTAGGTCTTCTAACAAGTCTCTTGTTTAGACCTAGTTTGTTTGTTTGTTGTCCTCCATTGTTTAGGAGAATGCACTCCTGAACAAATTCTTTGCTACGTTTCATACACGGTACAAATAATTCTTCCACCCCCTTTGAAACATTCGTAAGTCCATCTTTTCGAAAGAAAAAGAAAACAATTCTTTCGCTCGTGAAAAATTCCCCCTACGTATCAACCGAACACGTGGTTCGATTAAACGATCACCTTCCACGCCCGAAAATCCGCAAAAACTGCTCGATAATCCGGTAGGTTTGTTCCACTTGGTGGCAATCGATTACGCGAGCCAAGGATCGCGCGTGCACCCGTAAACCGTCGCGGCGGAGTGCCGCGGAACAAATTTTTTCCAAGTTCTACTCACCGGTGAGAGAAACTCGATCCGACGAAAAATCACGGTTCGATTAATCTCGGTGGAGAAATTTCGCTCGCAATCGGCCGATACGTACGCGAGGCTTTTTTTCCCCCCCTCGTCTGGTCCCGAGCGAAACGGCGCGAACCGTGTCCGCGAAAAATTCAATTAATCGTTGTCCGTCGATACTTCATCTCCGCGAGATGGACAAGCGCAATTTGTACGTATCAGGGGGTAATAAATTACCGAGATACCGATCCGTGACTGTGACCGTAGACTTTGTTCTTGCACACGGCGGCCATGGCGCGCGAATTCATAGGTGAACGAACGCGCTAGAGCTCGGCTAGAGCCAACTAGAATCGCGCGAGAACGAGTTCTCTCTCGCGCGCACCGCGTTCGCTGCGAATTTGTTGCGATCGCGCGCCGATTAAATTGCGTACGAGCCAGAAAACGGTGCTTTATCGCCGTACGGGAAGAATGTAGCCGAAGATAAGCCGGTGAAATTTCGCCCAAGAGTCGCGACAGGTGGAACGAACGCGAGAAAGAAGCAAGGTACACGGGGACCAGGCGGCCCGGGCTGGAACGGAGAATAAGGAAGAGACACTTATCTCGCGACAAGTCACGCGGAGGGAAATAAATGAAGTCGCCGGTCGAGCGTCCACGGGGCCTCGAAAAGTATTTTCGTCGTGACGTTGTCGGCGATCTATTTTCAAATTTCGCTGGACAATAAATCCAGGAATTACCGCGAGCTCGATCCTCTCGCGACGATTCGCTCGCGATGATAATTTCGACCTTGCTGGTAAGCGAGAAACTCGCGTTAGAGAGATAACGATCGAGACGGGAATTTCTACGTTGTCGAGCGATTCGTTTCGAGGGTGAGGGAATTTTTTCTTTTTTTTTTTTTTCTTTTGGTTGGGAGGTGAATTAAAGAACCCGTTCCCGAGATTTGCGCGTTATTGAACCGTCTCGCGACCTGAGGGAATTTTTGGGGGAATTGAAGAGATCGGTTCGCGAGGTTTGTACCGTGTAAGGTTCGTAAGAAGTATCGCGGACGGAATGCAAGTTTTCTTTAGATTGTTTAGACTTAGAATGTAGCTTGTTGTTGGTCGAAGCGATCTATTACGTGTTGAGTGGATTTTTTCTTCGATAATAGGAGACGCGTTGATTTTGGAGCGAGATAGCGTGCAGTGAGCGTTCTTTTATGCAAGACTTCTTGCGAGTCGTGAACAGTACTGTGAGCAAATGACGAGAAAACACAACAGTGGACCATAATTGAGTATTATTAATGAACGTGTGATCGATTAGGAAAGTGTTTATTTCTGTGTATATTCGAGAGTGGAGATACTACGCTAAAGTAGTATCATCGGCCTACAGTACACGAAACTTGTGTTATCGAGAAATAGATTTTTCTTTGCAGTTTCGTTAACATTTTTTTACAGGTGAAGCATTGGAAGCTGAGCTGCTATAGATAAGGGGAGGAACGTTTAATCTTAAAGTTTAATACAGATGATTGTTAAAGGAAAGAATGCGAATTTGTCGCTTTTTAACCGAGCACATTCAACTTCTTAAAGTTTGCCCGTGATTTGTTTCACGCACGTTTACCAAGGATGAAAAGTTGAATCGTCTGTAACCGTTAGTTTGGCACGAAGACAAGTTACAATGTTGCACCATTCACTGAATTTAGCAGCTGTGTGACTATTTTTGGTTTCCACGACTTAAAATAATCGTGTCAAGGAAAACGTACGACGATACCCCACACGTTCGAATCACCGTTACGAGAATTCTTAAAAGCGTTCCACGAAGGAAAGACAAATGGCAGTCCCGCCGAAGAAAGACATTTTTACCCGTATGTTGCTCGCGTTTTACTATTTTAAAAAAGTTCCCCATTATTTTGGGGATTATTCGAATACATTCTTCGAACAAAATTTTTAAATACTTTGAACAATTTGATTCAAATTTAAATATTGGGTTGTTCGGAAAGTCACTTCGTTTTTCAAAATGGAGAATATATAATTTAATAAAATTTTTATATACGCTAACAAAATCGTGTTTCATTTTCACGAAAAGAAAAAACGAAATGACTTTCCGAACGACCCAATAATTTTGAAAGTTTGATTTAAATTTAAATAGGAAACAAAAGGCAAGTAGAGAATGTCCAACAAACTGTCGACAATCGAATCGATACCACGTTCGAAAACAGAAAATGATATGAATTTTATTCGAGAGTGTCGTACCGTCGAGAAGATAGAAAAAAACAAAACCTAAAATTTGGAGAACAAATGGAGACATCTCGAGCAAACATCGAACCAACAAGTATCTCGTCGAATACTTTCGTTAAGCTTTCACTCGTTCGATCTGAAATATAACTCGATTCTATAATTCACGTTGTAATCTTTATCGAACGAACAACGCATCGACAGTTGTTTATCTTTGGTTGGTCGTTGGAAATTTTTCTCCGGATAAGTAATTCGTTCGGTCGTTCTCCGTTACCGAGTCGTTCGACGTGAAATATCGCTCGATTCTATAATTCATATCGAACAAATAACGTATCGAAAGTTATTTATCTTTCGTTGTCGGTCGTTGGAAATTTTTATCCAGATAAGAAGTTCGCCCCTGGCACCGAGTCGTACGCTGACTCTCCGAACCGACTCGCTCCGGAATACTCCTCCCTTTTTTTGTCAAAAATAAAACTCACATTTATCGCGAAACATCCCTAACGACTTGCCTACGTATGCCCGGTTAAACGTGTTCGGTAACACCGCGCGCACGAAAACGTTCGGAAATAAATTCAACGAAAGGGCCGCGATTATTTACGACCCGCGGCCCCGTCGACTTAATTAATTTTATGCAAAAATATGTTTCGCGCGACGAGCCGCGCTCGTCCGTTTCGAGCGGTATCACCGCGCGTTGCTAGAGAAAAACGTCTTTGATAAACTGTTGCCCGCGGAGAGCACCTGCCGCTGCGCGATACTTCGCACGCGCCGCGTTTCGACGCGCATACTTTATACCACGCTTTTGTATTTTTCATGCGTGCACGAGCGCAAATTAACGACGACGCCACCGGCCACCTCGAAACACCGTACACGGTCCTACGAAGCGCGGATTTTTTTCAATTAACGCGGGAATAGACGCGCCCTGATAATACACGAGCCACGTAGCGCGCACGACACTCCTATAACCCGCTCGATTGCTTACGATTAGAATCGAAACACCGCTCACTGGGATGGAAACATTCGTAGGAGGATTCTCGCAATTTTTACACCGTGTTACCTCCAGTTCGCGTTATAAGAGGCTCGGGAATTACTCGGGGATAGGTACGCGTCGATAAAAAATGAACTCGTATTGCACTCGACTCTCCTATAACGCGGTCGATTGGTCCCCTTTCGAATCGAAACCTGAAGAGTGGGATGGAAACATTTGTGCTGTACTAGGATCGTTCAATTCTGTTAAGCAGTGTTATACGAATATTATACTGTAGGAGGATTCTCGCAATTTTTACACCGTGTTACGTCCAGTTCGCGTTATAAGAGGCTTAATTGTTAACCTTTAATTTTTAATTTTGAAAAATAAGTTCGTTAATTTCTAACCTTCAATTTTCAATTTTGAAAAATAAGTTCGTCAATTTTTCCCGCGCTAGGAAATTTATTCTCGATCGATCTCCATCTTCGCGAATACACCGAGTTCGTTCGCGGTTTGTTCGATGACATTCAGGTACTCGAACACTGTCCGTGATCCGTGCACTGGCGCACGTTTCACCGTACGATACACAACACTACGCTTAAATACGAACGGTGAACTTCGTAATGGACGCGTTACCCTGAATTGTATCGCAATCTAACGCCTGAAAATGATCAATCGTGTGCGACAAGCAACAAGAAACAACGAGCAATTCGGCACACGCGGGCCGGTGTACGGGCAACTCGGATTTCCTGGAACGAGAAACAAAGTTCGCGAAAGGTCCACCATTCCGATTCGCGCGTACGCACACGGCCAAGGCATTCGGCGGCAGAAGGGCGCGCGACGGGCGGCGCGAGGCTCGTCCACGAATGCCTAATTAATATCTGGGTCACAGCGCAGGGAGAGGCTTTAATTACCCGTGGCTACCGGCGGGCCAATGATAAATACGCGTCTTATTCCGTGCACCAGGCCCGTCTTCCGCTCGCCCCACCTCCGCTCGTGTACGCCACCCCTTTGCCATCCGGCCTCCTGTCCTCCAGAAAGACCGAGTCGCGAGCCGACAAGAAACCGCGACGCGGTGGCAAACACGCGGATAAATAAAGAACGAGGAGACCAAACTTCACCGGGATTCGAACGGTTTTTGTCTCTCGTTCGCCTCGACCTCGGCCATCCTTGCGAGTACTGATCAGTTTTAGGGAGGGTCTAGAATACCAGGTTGTTCGATAAGTTTTCTCGGGTTTTCCATTGTAAAAAATACTACGACACTTCGACATGAATAGCTGTAAATATGCGAACGAGTCGACACATTTGCACGGAACTTTACACAGGGTCATCAAACAGTGGTATCATTTTTGGAAGAATGGAACGACGAAGCTGATAGCTCCATTTCTTATCGAACGACAACATTTATGGAGCAAGTTAGTACATTAGGTGCGTTTGGATCGATCAAGGATCCACGAGTGTTGTGGTAAGGAAGTGTTTAGTGGTAAACTTCACACTACAATCAATGCTCATACAAGACATTCACCTGCTAGACATAAGGAACGACGAACTTAATACCTCCATTTCTTATCGAACGACAAAATTTATAGAGCAACCCATTACACTAGGTGCGTTTGGTTCGATCAAGGATCCACAAGTGTTGTGATAAGAAACTGTAAACTCCACACTACAACCAATGTTCGTACAAAACATTTACCTGTTAGATGTAAGGAACAACGAACTTAATAGCTCCATTTTTTATCGAACGACAAAATTTATCGAACAACCTATTACACTAGGTGCATTTGGTTCGATCAAGGATCCACGAGTGTTGTGGTAAGGAAGTGTTAGAGGTAAACTCCACACTACAACTAATGCTCATACAAGACATTCACCTGCTAGATCTAACGAACGACAAACTTAATAGCTCCATTTCTTATCGAACGACAAATCTTATCGAGCAAACTATTGTTTCAGACGTGGTACCCACGAAACTCTCTGTTTTTGGCAAGGGGCATTGATTATTTACCGCTGTATATTGTGTTTACCTTGCTCGATACAACATATTACTCGATAAGTTCTACATATTTACATTCAATTCGTGCAGTCATTCGCGTTGTATACCCTTGACAGAATGGACGCACATTTGTCAAACATTTAGAAACCCCTCGCGAAACAGTCAATTTACACGGGAACCTAGAGACGTAGCAACCTCGACCGATCATAAATCCTCGTCCTTTTCCTCGAGTTTCTTTTCCTTCCTTCTCGTGACACTTCCTCGTGTTCTTCTTTGCTTCTTCCACGACTCCCTTCCCATACTTTCCGCAATTTTCAAACATCCAATCCTGTCACGACCGCGCCCAATATGTTCCTACTTTTCCTGATCCTCCGCCAATTAGAATCGATTCGAACACGGCTCGTAAGACGAGAAAGACGAGACGGCAGAGAAACTAGTCGACTATCGTGCCAAACAGATCTGACATTGCTTCGCTACGCAACTCGAGAACAAATATAGTTCGTACCAGTGGATTTATTTTAATAATCGAGTGCAATTTATCGTCGAAATACAACAAGCTTACATTTGTTCAATTCGAACCTGTCGCGAATCGATAAGGTCGAACTCTCGATCCGTGTGTCATCGTGCGTGCACGTAAACGAGATTTACAACTTTGTGAAATTCTCAAGAATTGTGAAATATGTGTCGAACAACACTGTACGTAAGGAGCGAAACACTATAGTGATGCGAAAAGTTATTGGACGAAATAACAAGAAACATCTTCCAGTTGCCAATTTTCGATGTTACGAAACTTGAAACACTATTATTATTATTATTTCTTTATTGAGGGAAAATAACCATTTGGTAATCAAAATTTACAGTATACACATTCAAGGTCAGAGGCTGTTACAGGTTTTTATATTATTCAAAAAGACCTACGTATCAGAAAAATTCAACCGATTGAGAGTACAATATTTGTTATCATTATTTACAATGCAGCTTATGTCATTTGATTCTGCATAAACCGTACGGTGCATCTCCTATCGAAGAAATAAATTCTGTCTCAAGGCGACTCAATTTTCATTTTTTACAAAAGGTGCAGATATTTCGGGTCATGAAATTTACCAAATTTACCAAATACTAGTCTGGTATTTCTTTTATCAGCTCATGGAAACTACCTCCAAACTTGACAAAATGCTCATTGAAGAAGAAATAACAGAGATACAACAAAATTTTGAGTACGAGAAATATTTGGTTTGCAACGAACAATCCTAAGGTCTGAATAAAGATCTCGCCAATTCATACGTATCGTAGTTACTCGAATATTTGTGGAAACCAAACTCGTTAACTGTTCTTAATGCCCACAGGAATGACGTGCCAATATCTACAATTATTTTTCTAAGAAATCGAATTATCAACCCGATTGAAAAGCGAATAATTCTTCCGTTGTTTCATAGAGACACCAAATATCGTCGAAGGTTGTTCACGACCACAGTTCGTTCGCGTACAAAATCTTTCGAGCTTGCTCGAAGGATCTATCGATCGCATTCTAGATAAAATCCATTGCTTCTGTTTTCGAAAACATCGATACACCTGTCGTTTGCCAAAAATAACGAACCGTGGTGATAATCTTTATCTTAATCTCCGTGGGGAATCGAAACGTGGAAATAAAACTCATTTTCTCTTTCGCGAGAGGGACAGGGTGCGGAGAAGGGGGGTAGGTTTGCGCGGAGAACACGAGAAAACCGAGGTATTTACGGGAGAGAAAGTTATTAGCGAGATTTAATTAATATCCCGGGTAAAATCGATAACGACAGGCTGTAAACCGGCGTGCCGTATGCGTAATACCGTTCGTACGGATGTTTAAGATATCTCAGTGAAAATAACGCCCAGTCCCGGCTAAACGATCGTCGTTCACAGAACGTCACATGCATGCGCGCGTTTTATTAACGTTTAACGCTCCGTGCCCCTTTCTATCGATTCTTTACGGTGACGTTTATCGCCGATTAAGTATTCCTGGCAACTAGGTGGTTTCACAAGTATACTCCTTACCTCGGTGTATTTTACCAACGGAATCGTTGTAATTTTTTCTTTTTCCTCTTCTTTTCTTTTCTTTCCTTTTCCTTTTTTTTTTCGTTTCCTCCTCGTCAGCTCTCGCTGCCGTACGAGTCAAGCGCGTTGTACTCCCGGAAACGACCGCGTTAAGATTCTTGTCTCGTTAAACGGACGTTGTTTCGCCGCCTTCGCAACGATTTCCCCGAACTTCCTTCGCGTTTCGAACGTACTTTACCTGTACAGGTAACCCCTCCTAAAACGCGGTGAATTCGTGCCCTGTCGCGGCAGCGAAACCTCGTAGCGCGCGAATTGCTACGAATCGTTGTGTATCGAAACTGTATCGTTGAATTCGATACGAGAACGACGAGCGTCACTCGATATTTGTCGCAAGTATTATAATTAATTCTTGTCCTGTTCATTAATGCCAATTAGCACGTATCCATTTTCGAACACTGCAATTGTTTCCAGCAGGTATCGAAATACGTTGTTATCGGTACGAGTGAAACGTATCTGTTGATCGTTCTTTTAGTATCGATAAAATTCAAACAAGTATCATTGAGACCTCTGTAAGAGTACTATATAGATCACTGTCTGGTTTGGCGATCCTTCGAATATAAATATACGTGAATCTTTATCCAGATATTCGTTGGAATATTTTTTTTATGCATTTCGTTTTCGATTCATATTAGTCTGTCACGATCGTCTCGAATAATTTTTGATTTACTAAAGAAATGAAAATCAAAGATTAACTTTACTTCTAGATAACTGTAATTCTAAACTGATAAAGTAGTTTTTTCAATACTATTGCCAAACGACATTGATTATTTACCGCTGTATATTGTGTTTACCTTGCTCGATACAAAATCTTACTCGATAAGTTCTAGATAGATCCGCAATAAAATCTTTTACGTTGTTACAGACTCGTAGTTGAAAGTGTCTCGTAACTCCGAAATCAACGATATTTGAACCCGTGATTATTCGATTTGTTTCCCTCGTTTGGACGAAATTTGGGCCCAAATTTTTGGGACACTTGGCGCATCGGTCGTTCGAGTGGGTGGCAACACGATTGACAAATCGGTGTCGAGTTCCCTTTCGTGGGGCAGTTACTCCAAAACGTCGATTCCTGCCCACAATGTCACGGGTGGGGGTAGTCGAACCGCGAGGTGGAGGGGCGTTGGGACTTGGGGCCCAGTGTCGAGCAATTGTCGAGGCAACTACCTACGAATGTTGCACCGTGGGTTTGCGACACGTCAATCGTCATCGAGGACTAGCTAGTAAAACCCAAAAAACCTAGAAGTTTTATAACTATAAAGTAATTTTCAGGGCCCTGATTTCTTGCTCCCATTAGATGATTCAAATATCGATAATTCGTGATGTATCGGTAATAGCGATCGTACCGTTAATCCTATTTCAATAGACAACACTGAAAATCATATTAAAAGGACCACTTAGATCTAAATACTTCACTGAACAGTGTAACAAAAAATGTAAAAAAGACACATAAGAAAGTGTTTAGAACGTACACTGGAACGAGCACGTGTAGTAAACGATAAAACAAGAGTTACAATTGTTCTCTAAATTGTTTTCTGTCCTCTGTAGAGACATAGTTAAGGTTCACCTCAGTTACTACAATAGATACACCCTGCGTAGCGATAGCACCAACGCTTCATATTTCTCGAAAAATTAGACAAATTTGGATCTACCAGGTCGTTGTTGACCCATTACTGGTATTCCTCGATTCCTAATTCGAGGGTTAACAACGTTCGAAGATGCATTGGAAACCTATGAAACTATCCACGATGGAAAGAACGTCTTCCAGCGATCGTATTCCATTCGGGAACCGGTGAACGCGAAACGTGACTTCTGAGTTGCGACAGCCGTGCTGGAGAAACGGAACCAAGACAGCAGATCACGCGAGGCGGGCCATTTTGAAAGAGGAGAAACGCCGGGAACTGATCGCGGGAGGGTGGATTTGGAAATCGAGATCCCGGCTTGATGGATGTGACCCCGATGGGTGGGACTGGGTGTGGCGAGAGGGTGCGCTGAAATCGCATCTAACGGGAGCGCGCTCGTGGAATTCTTCACCGCGTGCAATACTCGACTTCCTCGGCCTTTCCATGGGGAAACGTCTCACGACCTGACTCCCTTTTCTCTCTCGACCAACCCCAGCCGCGACTTGTCTGACATGCGTGCCACACATGACACGCGCACAACCAGAAACCTCTGAGAACGTTCCGAACTTTCGAATCCGCCATTGAATTTCGAATGTGGTTCTTTTTAAGCTTCTTTGACCGATGATTGTTTTCGAGACGGTTTTGGGACAAATTGTGAATATTTGGGGTGGTAAAGAAAGGGTTTGAGATTTCAAAAGATTATGGGATTTATCGAAGGGTGTCGAAATGTTTAAGTGTTTTTGAGGTAGTTTAGAATATATTGTGAATATATGGGGTGGTAAAAAGTGGAGCCTATGAATTCAAGAGTTTATAGTACTTACTAAGAGAAATAATGAATGTTTAGTTGTTTTCGAGGAAGTTTAGAACGAATTGTGAATATATGGGGTAGTAAAGAAAGGGTTTGATATGTTCAATTGTTTTCGTGGAAGTTTAGAACAAATTGTGAATATATGGGGTAGTAAAGAAAGAGTTTGATATGTTTAATTGTTCGGTGGAAGTTTAGAACAAATTGTGAATATATGGGGTAGTAAAGAAAGGGTTTGATATGTTTAATTGTTTTCGTGGAAGTTTAGAACAAATTGTGAATATATGGGGTGGTAAAGAAAGGGTTTGTGATTTCAAAAGATTATATTGTTTATTGAAAGGAACCAAAATGTGTAATTGTTTTCGAGGAAGTTTAGAACAAATTGTGAATATATAGGGTGGTAAAAAAAAGAGCCTACGACTTCAAGAGCCTACAGTACGTACCGAGGGAAACAATATATGTCTAATTGTTTTTGAGGTAGTTTAGAATAAATTGTGAATATATAGAGCGATAAAAAAAGGAGTCTACGACTTCAAAAGCTTATAATACCCACTGAGAAGTAAAAAAAAAACTCGACATAGGTCCTACGATTGATTCTTTTAACTTTCGTCATTTACAAACATTAGATACCGTGAGTAAGCTTGCAATACATTGAATGTAATAGGAATCGCTAAAAGTACATCGGTGCTAGATCGCCGACACGAGATCACGGACATCAACAAAGATTACACACTTCATCGACGACACAAACTTTTCTTGTCGTTTCGATGTGACTATAGAATTTTCATTTTGACGCGAAAGAAGGTGCGACAGCGAATGTCGCTTACAGTTAAATCTCGATTGATCGAGATACCGGTAGACCGAGACCGCGGATAATCGAGAATCTGGATAATCGAGGTCTTACTGTATAATCGTTCGAACATACTCTTGCGTAAGTAGTATACAGGGTGTCTTAGTAACATTACCAGTATATATAATAGGTTGTTTTGAATCAGAAAGGTCGTATGCACTGCGCGATTAATTCGTTTTCGAAATAATCCATATTTATGCGAGCCAAAGGTGAACAGTGGACTGTTGACTGTTACAAGTAACGGCATTAAAATTAAAATCACCGATGAGCGACAACGATCGTTAAAATTTCAAGTAGATTTATACTCGCAACAGAAGGGTCGTAATTTTGAAAACTTTCTTTAACCCGTACGAGTAAGCCGAAATGAAAAATACTGGAAGAATAAAAATAAGCTATCAATCTATTCAATTGTGTACACGTAAAATCTATTCCTCGAAATGAATAAAAAATGAAAGGACGAAAATCTATAACGTGTGTAATAAAGTGACTGATAACGTACCGATAAAGTTATTCGGTTTTCTTCTGGGTGATTCTGTATTCAGAGTATTGGTATTAAATCCTCGGATATTCGAGTATCTCGAAAAAGTCGAACGTTACGAACTCTTCGAATCGAATATTTCAAATACCTGATTTAAAACACCTGCACTGTCAATAATAATTAAAACATATCCGAGAAAACTCGATTCGAGTTCCTCGGTTATTTCCCACTGATCGCTCGTTATTCCCGAACCGCTCGCATCGTTTTCGACTACTCGAACCCAGCACCACGGCTCCACTCCTTTTATTCGAGAATTGAAACACCTCTACATCGCGTCTCGACGATTCACGGAATCCTCTTACCAGATGCGTTGCGTGTTAACAACCACATTCTGTCCATCTCGGTAGCATCGCCGCGGCGCGTAAGACGCTCGCGATTTTACGAGACACGCGTCCCGGAGTTATCTTCGAACACGTTCGTGGCTACGAGCAACCCCCCGGGAGCATCGTCGCGTTACACGTCCCCATGGAAAGTTTCGAAATAAGACGACGTCGGAAGCCTCGGCCTTACCCCGGCCGAGTAAATCGAGGCGTACGCTAAAATGGAACTGTACAAAGTACCATTTCATAAATCTTGGCCGGAAAAGCACGCGCCACGGGAACCCCGGCTTGGAGAGAAAAGAAAACTGTTGATAGACGAGGGAGACGGGACGCGGGAGGGACGGAGGAACCGTGGAGGACGGAGTGCCGTGAGCACTCGGGGGCGGCGGAGGCATTATTTCGGAGTCGGTGTATGATATTATAAACCGAGAGGGGATACGTCCGAGGTGGTTCCCCCTCGGTTGTTGTGTACGTAAAATCTCGCGCACGAATCTGTGCCTCCATCGTGATAGAGTTCACGGGCCTAGAACCGGCATTGTTTCCTTTCTTATTCTTCTTCTTCTTCTTTTTTTTTTCTTTTTTTTTTTTTAACGACTTCATAAGCTGTAACGAGGAGAAAGAAACGATACGAGTTCGAGTAGACGAAAACGCGACATTGTGAAGAGGACAAGCTGAAAGGGCGAGGATTTTGCAATCTAATATCGGTCGGTGGTATCGCGACGAAGACAAATCGTACGCATGAAAAATTGATTACGATGAGAAAATTGTCTCGGGGATGGTACGATTAATTTTCTTTTTTTTGGATTTGATTCTTATCGTTACAGGGGATCCGAATACGCGCGTCACGCGTTTATAATGATCGATTCGACGAATTGACTCGTGCAACGTTTGTCAAACCAGTTTTTGATTACTAGTCCGTAGAAGAAATAGAAAATGGTAGTTTTTGATATTTCGGAATAATACTACAAGTATTTATACCAGATGTACCAACTAGTCAAAATAATTGTTTACTCCTGCTTTTATAAAGAAATTTTCTTTATGTTCCATTAGATGATCTTTGAAGACACTTTCTGTTACACACGTTCAATTTTACAAATTATTCTTTTTCTCGAGACACCTACGAAATACACCTTAATATCTTCGGTTGTTCGGCAAGTCATCTCGTTTTCCAAAACGGAGAATATATAATTTAATAAAATGTTTGTACGCTCCAAAGAAATCGTGTTTCATTTTCACCAAAAAAAACGAAATGACTTTCCGAACAATCTAATAGTTCTAACACGAAGGACGATGTATACTCGACGCAATAATACTTGACGCAACATCGGAGCTTTCGAAGCTTCAAGTTGGTAATTCGTGAACCGTGAAATCGTACGAGGTAAAATTGTCTCCTTTCGTTAAACACAAACGAACGTGTTTTCGTTCGAGTATCGAACAAATCGATTTTGACGCGGACCAATCGAGCACGAAACTGCACCGGACAACCGCGCAAACACGGATACGCAAAATAACAGGGCATCTACTATTCGTCCATATTTTAATTCCAGCAAAGAGGAACATTTCCACAGGTGCGAACAGTTGATGCAAAGTCCGCGTGCGCCCCACCGACCCGCACATTGTACACGGCGGATGGATAATGCACGGAGTGGAGAACAGAAACGAAAAAGAGTATAAAAAAAAAAGCAAAAAAAAAAGAAACGAAGGGAGACGAGCGAGCAATATATCAGTTGGGGGTTGGCAGGAAGACGAAGCCTCCGCCGAGGAACTACCGAGCTACGTCGTCCTCGTTTCTTTTTACCCTACAGCCGAGGAAAAATCCCGAATAATCCGCCTGCAAGGATTATCCTGCCTCTCGCCGATCTTCCCTTGTTTTATATAACTCGTCGTATACCGTGACGCCTGCGCGTACGCGGCGTTGTTTCTATTCAATTCGACACCGGGGACCGAAATTTTCGAGCAGCCACGAACCATCGAGTTCGTCGATTCTTTTGCTCGGACTTTGCATCGATCGTTGGGAAATTTAATCGAAAATATTTGCGCGAAATTTTCCTGCGGTTACTCGAACATTCGAGAAACAGGGCTGGTAGAAAACGGCACCGGTGTTAAAGGTAGCAAGACGATTTCAATCGACGCGAAAGATGACTAAATTCTTCGCTGGTTTAATATGTACTGAAAAATGATTTATTCGGGTTGTTCGGGAAGTCATTTTTCCAAAATGGAGAATATGTAATTTGATAAAATGTTTGTATTTCCGAACAACCCAATAATATTGAAAATCTCCCTCGACACCTACGACGAAACTTTAAAGACACATTTGAGTAGAAAAGAGACTCGGTAATTCCGTTCGAGCAATTGCGAATAAATATCAATTACTATAGTCGCCAGTATTTTCATTAAAAACAGAATAACACACCTTTCGTAACGATAGAAAAGTGTAATAAATAATACCGAAAGATACACAGTGATCACGAATAGTTTTCAAACCTGGATCCTATACAAGAACCCAAAATATCGAAATAAAATTTCCCAGCGACAACTTAGCAAAATCGACAAATATCGCGACGTTCAACGATAGTCGTATCGGTTAGAAAAATAATTGGTTCACCGATCGTCGTTGTATCACGGTGCACCGCGTTACGTGTATACCGATTCTACCTTGGTCTGGAAGACTTTCGCGTAACACGTGGGCGAAATTAGTACCTGGGAACCCGAAGACACGGAACGTATCTTTCCCGCAACAGGAGCCCGCGATCCGTGCATCAAGATCTAGCGTTACATAAAAGAAAGGAGGGGGTTTCGAAGCGAGAGCCTGAGGAACGCCGGTCAGCCGGTATACGGATTTATGCGTGGAAAGCCGTCGTCTCGTTTCAAAGTACAATAAATTTATTTAAGCGACGTTAATGAATAGCGGGGCGCTTAATGGCCGAGGGAGATCCGTCGTGAAACGACGCCGGACCGTGATGACGTAACCGTAATCACGGCGGTGATCGGGCCCCGGACAACTATGAGAATTGCTCGGTACGTTCGTCGAGCTTTCGAACAACTATTGCGCCGTGACAAGCGCGGAAATCTAATCGGCGGGCAACAACACGGGGATAACGCAAAAATTTCAACTCGGTTCGTTCGGTACCACCGGCCAACGGATCGCGCAATCATATTCACCGCGATAAAAGCGAGGAGAAGCCGTAAACCGCCCGTGTCGCCATAAACCGGTCGTGGAATCGTTGCGGAACCAAGGAATCCGGAATGTAACATCTAAACGCAGAATGCAGACAATCGCGTTCCCGTTCCTCGACCGAACAAGTGTTGCAGTCTTTCGGTTGGCATATAGAGGGGACGAACGTTTAACGAAGTTTCGAGGCTCGAATCGGTGAACGCGGGAATGTAGTTCAAATATGGAACGTGATACAATTTTTAGAAGAGATTTTTTTCTTAGATGAGGATTGCGTTTTGTAACAAAATTGAGGAAGCGAAAGTGTTGAGGTATTCGAAAGTGTGGTTTAATTGTAGGACGAAGGAGATTTAATTTACTAGATTATTTAGTAGGAGAGAGAAGAGAAATTTGTTTCATTTTGTTAGAAGGTAGGATTTAGTTGTTTTTAAGTTCGTTTGAAATATTTTCTAAGATTCTTTTACGAGCAACGTATCTCGGGAAAATGAAAAGAATTGTAGAAGGTAACTATTATTATTCATAGATCGATTTTATATCCTGAAAATATGTAAGATTTGCATCGATTCTTTTAATTTGTTAATAGCGATCCAGCGATCGTTCCTAGAGTAGCTTCTTTTACGTGTTGTTTACGACTGACTCGTTTCGAAAGATACTGAAATCGATACGATGGATTGTGGGCAACATAATCGTGCTCCGAAATTTCATATCGAAGTGGAGCTTCCGTTTTATGATATTTCACGTTCGAAAAATAACAAACCGGAAAAAAAAAACCAAGGTATTAACTTCTTTCTTGGAGGGATGAATTGTCTCGTTCGAAGCAAAGAAAAATTGAAATTTATACGATACTTATTCGCAATTTTCGCGATCAATTCCGCGTTACTTATTAAACAAACTTTCCGATCCCGGTGAAATATTCAAACGCGAAAAGGGTTTCGTAACGCGCCCCAATTCCACGATCGATCGAATGCGCCTCGAAGGGCAGCAAACAATACCCCGGGTACTCGAAAAACCTCTAAACGTATTCCACGATTTCCCCTTTCGAAAAGAAAAAAGAAAAAAACATCAAGAAAGAAACATTCTCGATGCACACAATCCCCGATACTCGGTGTACTCGATGCACGAGCAGTTTCAACGGAACGTTGTTAATTTCTCGATCCTCTCGATCCATGTTAACGCAATTAAAATCCTGCGGGGAGAAGCATGGAAGATAAACATTAAAGAGGCAGTAACACCGAATAGGCTCGCGTTCGAAAACGTCGTATACGCCTCGCGGGTAGCATCGTATATATACTCGCATGCGCGATTAATTAACAACGAAATGCCCAGAAGGAAGTTTCTCCGGCGTCGATTGTTTCTCCGCGTGGTCGTCCACGAGTATTTCTTATTTCACGTTGACCCGCTTAAAGTGTTCGTTTAGGGCCACCCTCGTGTTCTTTCTGCCCCATTCTCGTGCCGACACTCCCTTTATCGATCCCACTCCAGCCTCTCCCTCGCTCTGCGATCCCTCCGTCCTTCCTCGTTCCCTTTTTTTCCATTTCTTTCCTTCCCTCGGCCTCTCCTTCACCCTTCTTCTCCCTCCCTCGCGATTTCTCTCTCCCTCTCCGAGTCTCTCTCCCACTCTCTCTTTCTCTCTCTCTCTTTCTCGGTTGGCCTCACCCTGTCATCTTTTTCCATCTCTCTTCACCACCTAGTTACCCCGGGGAAAACCTAGAACCGGTTCCATCCTCCGGCACCCTCCTCCTTCGCAGACGCCACACCACCATCGCCGCCACTGCCACTCGCCTCTATAAACCCGACCAACCAGGAAGCACGTATCTGCCCTTTCGAATTATCCGGCTGACTTGCCGCCCTTTGTTGCACGCGGAATTTCGTTTAATTAAAATGAGACTGTAGGGACTGGCGCGGAGAAGTCCCCCACCTCTACCACCCACCTCCTCGCCCTCCCTCCCTCCCTCCCTATCCGCGTTTGGCTTTCGCCGAGACGTCGACCAGCTCGCGGGGGAACGTCTTCGATTGTCAGGGAGAAGAAGAGCCTTCGGAGTCGGTTAAACGTCTGCGCGGGACTCCTTCGTTTCTTCGGGCGTTTCGTGTTGCTCGTTCGTGCGGGAAAAATCGTCGGGGAACAACGCGATCGTTTCTAGAGTTCGACGAGTACGGGGAGAGACAGAGGGAGAGAGAGAGAGAGAGAGAGGGGAGGAGGTTGTACGGTGAAAAATGTCGATAACACGAGGAACCTCTCCCGTTCCTTCTTAGACGTTCCAGGATCGCTCGAATAACAGGGACACCCGGTACACGGGGTCTTCCGTATCCATCGATCTGCGGAAAATTGGATTGCACGGGCGCGTCTCGTGGCGCCTGTGAAACGCGACCGATCCGGCTAGGGTGTACATTATTATATCTTAATACGAAAATTGGAGCCAGACGCCCGAGAGGTAATCGTATCTAGGCGAAATTTTAATACGCGGGAGCTGGGGATACAGAGAGAGAGAGAGAGAGAGAGAAAGAAAGAAAGAGAGGGGGAGAGAGAGAGAGAAAGAGGGAGGGAGGGACGACGACGACGAGGACGCGATTGGAATCGAGAAACCGAAGGTGCATCGATCCAAGGTGGAGGACGCGATTGTAAAACGTGTACAAAGTGCGAATTAAGATCGTTTTTAATCGTATCTGACGAGGAAACTCGAGACGCGAGAAACGAGAAAAATAATTCTGTCCGTGCGAGAAAACGGAGGATAAACGGAGAAGAAAAGGTGAACGTAAAATCCGTGAATCGGGATCGTTTTTCATCCTGTTCGGAGAAACAACGAACGAGAGAAGTGATGTCTTTGATCGTTGCGCGAGTAGAGTGGGTAAAGATCGTGTTCAAGGGACAATCGGTAATCGAGAAACGAGTGGTGTTTCGAAGAGAGGAGAGAAAGGTTCCAAAACGGTTAAAAATCGTGAATCGCGCGAACATTCGCAACGAACGAGAAAAATTATTCTTCCAAACGCGAGTAGAGGATGCGAAAGACACTATAGAGATCGAGAAACGGTTTGGTATACCAAACGGAAGAGAAAACGGTTCTGAAATGCGTCGAGATCGAGATCGTACTTGGTGATCGTACTTGGTGACACAACGGACGAGAAAAAGGATTCCTCGTCGCGATACTGGAGCGGGCGTGGTGACGAACGCGCAGAAATGAATCGGCGAGCGGCGATATCGTCGCGGCATGGATTACGCGAGGAATTAGCGCGACGGGCGAACACGAACGCAAGAATAATCGTACGATCATCGTCGTTCTTTTGTTCCCCTCCCCCACCTACCCCGTTCGTATGCCGTGGCGGGAATTCTCGTGCGACCACGCGGAAATTAGCCCCGATTGCGATCTTGGGAGGTGTAAACTGGTAAAATGGCGGTGCTCGGCGAGGGAAATGCATTGTTCGGGGCGGGGCGAAGCCACCGGTAAAGGCAGACCGGTGTTAATCACGCTATCGAGGCGAGGGATCGACTAATTAACACCGAGTTAATCGCTCGCCTCGCTGCCCGAACCTCGCCGACGTCCGATCGCGTTCATCGCCGGTTAGCGGCGACGCCAACTTTTTCTTTTCTTTTCTCTTTCCCTCTCTTTCTCTTTCTTTCTCTCTCTTTCTGCAATCTAACGAGACCATAGACACCTGGATACCGTGGCGAAGATAACCTCGAAACCCGCACGCGATGCGAGAGATAAGCGAGCAATTTGAATTTCGTCGCTTCGGAGCGCGATCTCTCTCTCTCTCTCTGTTTAATCGTATCGGAATCTCGAGGAAAGTAACGTCACAGCGAACAAGATACGTAATAATGATACTCGTCGGAACACCGAAACCATCGACGATGGATATTTTCCAAACGGAGACACCGCGAACGAGGACGAGCGAGTGCGCGTAATCGAAGAACGTCGCGCGCAAGAATCGAAGAACGTCGAAACCGAGCTCGCGAACGCGCGACAGCGGAGAAAAATCACAGTGGCGTCTACCGCTTCGAAAAAAAAAAAAAAAAAATACAAATCCCCCGTTCGTCGTCTCCGTGCACGCAGCCGGACCACTCGTACGTGAAAAGAAAGAAAAAAAAAAAGATACAAAAAAAAAAGAAAAAGACGAAAAAAAAAACAGAGAAGAAAAAAACAAACCGACTGCCATCCTTCACTGTCACGGGCCAGTATCACCGTTACGCGGCCGTTAAGGCACGTTCACACTTCACCGTTCCCGTGAAAGCTCGGCTTCTAGGTATCCCCGGGTGTAACGCGAGCTACGCCCGATTGATCTACTAGGCCCCGTACGCACTCCGTGTTTCGTCACTGTTCTCGAGGCGCGAGTCCCCATCTACGGGGCCAGACGTGAAACGAGACGTGACGATATCCATCGACGACGTGTATCCTGTGCGAACGATGCTGGACGAGAATCGACGACAACTACAACGACGTGAACGACGACAACGACAACGTAGACAACGTGAACGTTGGAGCTGAAGAGGAAAGACACAAGGGAGAGGATTGCAAGGCGTCGCGGCGCTGGTCGGTACTAGACTTGGCGTCGGTTCGTTCGTTAGCTGGACCCTCTTGCTCGCCCGTATTAATTTGCTTCCTCCTCCTCTACCCCCGTCGACACCGCTCCCCCCCTTGACGGTCCCTTCCTCGACCATCCCCCCGCCGAACGAAAAGGGGGGCTCCGGGTCGCCCCTGGTCTTAGCTGCTGGCTGCGAGAATCGAGCCACGGCGCATGCGGACGCTGCTAATCACCCTTCGTCCTCTACCCCCTCGGACTACCCCCCGCGCCGACCTCTTCCAGCCCCTGCCTGCTCTGCCTTTCTACGCGACGTGGCTCCGATGAAGGTGAGCCGCCAGAAAATTAACTGGAACTACTCTTTGTCTCCGTCCCACCTACCTTCGTCCCCGTTTGGCTCCACCTCGTTCGGAGACGTCTCTCTCTCTTTCTCTTTCTCTCTCTCTTTCTCCTCCTCTCTTCTCTCTCTCTCTCTCTCTAGAGCCAATCGGTGCT
Source organism: Ptiloglossa arizonensis (assembly GCF_051014685.1). Classification (NCBI taxonomy): domain Eukaryota; kingdom Metazoa; phylum Arthropoda; class Insecta; order Hymenoptera; family Colletidae; genus Ptiloglossa; species Ptiloglossa arizonensis. The sequence goes on along the minus strand of NC_135053.1, from coordinate 10,770,357 downwards.
CCAGACCTACTTCGGGTTTATTCCTCGCGACCGTGACCTTCCGTTAGAACGGACGAAGGATTCACGGGGAAATTAAAGGCGGAGAGGAGAAGATGGTACATTCGGCTGGATCGAATCCTTCGCAGAAACTGGGTGTTCCGGTACGAGCAAATGCCCTACCGTGGTACCGAGACCGATACAAGCCGGAGAGGGTAATTAGGGTGTAGCTCGATCCGTAACCAACGGACATCGATTTGTTTTTAATACTACTTAGCGATAGGCAACCGTCCGACGTTCCGTTGTACCGATCAGGTATCTGATCGAATATCGTGACCCGGGATTGCGAGTGAAGCACGTTTACGTTTCGATCGATGTCTGTTGAAGAGATTTCGTCAGAGATTTCGATACCTTTTGGGAAATCGAACGAATTTGGAGAATATTTCTTTTCGTTGACTTTTATTCGGTAGGTGTAACCGTGGATGGTAACGTTAAATTGAAACGGAGACGAGCTTGTCAATGTTGAAACGAACCGAAAGTGACGAGTCGAAAATGAAGTTACCAATGTTGCGGTCGAATCGGAGGCGAAGTTATTATTACGAAGGTGATCCGAAAATGAAATTACCGTTGTTGAAACGAACCGAAAGTCAATTTACCGCTTTTAAGCAGAACCGAAAATGAAATTACCGATGTTGAAACGAACCAAAAGTGAATTTACCACTTTTAAGCTGAACCGAAGATAAAGTTATCGATATTGAATCAAATTGGAGGCAAAGTTGTCATTTCGAAGGTGAACCGAAGGTGAAGTTATCGATGTTGTAACGAACCAAAGGTGAAGTTGTCATTGTTAAGCTGAACCGAAGATGAAGTTATCGATGTTGAATCAAATTGAAGGCAAAGTTGTCACTTTAAAGGTGAACCGAAGGTGCAATTACCAATGTTGAAACGAAACGAAAAGGAGGTTGTCCCAGTGAAGGTGAACCGAAGGTAAAATTATCAATGTTGAACTGCACAGGAGGTGAATTTACCAATGTTGAACGGAATTAAAAGTAAAGTTATCAATGTTAAGCAATTTAATTAAGGACAGTGCCTATCGTAATTGGAGTAACGAAGTATATTTATTATAGAACTTACGCTTGATATAATATATCAAGTTAACGTATTGCTCAAAATAATTAAAGACTCGTTTAGTCGAACGGTCAAATTCGATTACCTCGAATCCCATTCAATTAACAAATATCGAGTCAATACTCTAGAAAAGGTTGAACGTAGATTTCTACGTCTACATTTTGCAATTTATTAAATTTTTTCCAAACCAAAGTCTCCTTTTAACGCTCGACCTACACCACGAGATATGTTTCAACGCTCGACCACGCTCCAAAGATACTTCTCAACGGTTGATTTACGCTCGAACGAGATCTACTTTTTGAAGTTCGACCAACGCTTCAACGATCTCCTCAACGCTCGATATACACTTCAACCGTACATTTCGAGGCTCGGTTTACGCCTCAACCGTATCCACTATTCGTCGCTCGACCTACACCTCGAGACGCTCAAACCGTCCAACGCGCGTCGCTTCGACCAGGACGCGAAATTATCCGATATACAAATTAGGGAACCGGTAACAAAACATCGTATCTCCCCGAAATCTCGAGGGCGACCGGCATACCAGCTGTCCATCTCCAATTATCGACACACCCAATGTAACACTCGTACGAAGCGATAAACCGCGAGGAACGTTGATACGTAATCTCGACGTAGATTACAGGGATGAAATCGTAATAATTTCCGGTTACGGTGAAACGAAGAGGTCCGATCGATTCTACAAAGAACACACCCACCCCCGCGAGTATCGCTGACTCTAAAACGGATAAGCGTTGAGGATTTTTCCCCGACAAAACGTTTCGATCCCTATCCAGCGAAGGGGTGGCGTTTAAAGCGCCGCCAAGAAAATATTTCACTTCGAGCGACGGTATATAGATGTCGTGTCAGCGATTGGAGGGTCGGTGACGTGATGAGACTGCCGAAGAGCCCCGGCCAGAGCAGAAGGGGGTGGGGAGAACCAGGCGCGGTAGTAAACGAGTTATTGGAAAATCGTATGAGGGGTGCACCGACCTAGGTGACTCCCGGCGAGCCTGGCTACCGTGGGGCTAGAGGACGAGGAGGAGGAGGAGGAGGAAGTCAGTAATTTTTCGCCTCATTGGCCGTAAAAAGGAGAACGCTTTATCGTTCGCTCGAGGAGCGAATCGCTCGCGCGAACGGATACAGCGGGGGAACCCGAACGTTCCAAGTTTCGAAGGTGGGCCGAGGGCATTAACACCGCACCGGTTCGTTGTAAATGTTGATCAGGTAGCGCATTTTTACCGGGCCAATTTGCCGGGGATAAAGCTCGCGTGACGTTCTCTCCCGCTGCTTCCATTCGCGCTGCCTCCACCACCACCATCACCACCACCACCACCACCACTACCACCACCGCCGCCGCCGCCACCGCCTCGACGAACGCGCGCGCGGACAAAATATCACCTGCTTCGTCGAAAGTTATGAAAATTACGCCGAAATTCGTTCCTTTGACCGAAAACGCTGATCGAGAAAGGAACCCAACGGTCCTACGAGGCGAAAACGTAATTTCCAGGCGTACGTTTGTTCACTTATCGAGCAGCATCTCGATTTTAACGTTAACTATTTGCGGTGTCGGACGACAACGACAACGCGAACGTCTCGTCGTGTTCACGGCCCAACCGAACACACGGTGAATATAAATTTTATTTCGAACGTTGCTTCGATTTCGCGACGTTTTGCGCGCGAATACGCGCGAGTGGTACCGGTTTCGTAGAACGTGAGATATCGTGGTGCGAAAACGAGCGATATTTGAGCGCGAGTACGAGCGTGACGCTGGAACTATTTCGGCCAGGATTGAAATTTTAGTTATGGAATCGCGTGTAACGAGTGTTACGTGGAACGATTCACGTGTAAGGTATGGTGTGACTTTGATGTAGAGAAGAATGTGTAACGAGCTGAGGGGACGAGAGAATTATAAGCGAGTAGTTTCATCTTTGAATTTATGACGATTAATATTTTTCTTTTATATGGAATTATTTGGACGACGAGGTTTGAAATTTGAGTTATTATAAGCGAGTAGTTTCATCTTTGAATTTATAACGATTAATACTTTTTTTTCTTCTATGGAATTATTTTGACGACGAGGTTTGAAATTTGAGATCTACCTGTAAGGTATAGCGTGACTGCGATCTAGAAAAGAATATGTAACGAGCTGAAAGGACGAGAGAAATTATAAGGAATAATTTCATTTTTAAGTTTACATCGGTTAATATTTCTTTCGTTGATATACTTTTTCTCAAATTCAGTGTGGTCGTTTAAGCGATCTACTCGCAAAATTCATCGATTTGATTATAAAAAGGCGCAATCGAAGGGATTAAAATGAAATATTCTATGTAACACCGACCCAAGGATAGTCGCAGGTACAACAAGGGGTAGTAATCCCATAGTAAAGGTTCAGGGTAGGTACGATTGCGTATAATTATTCGAAGAGAGAGTCACCTGTGTCGACAAAAACGAACAATGTTTGTCCGTCTTTAAAAATAAATGTAAAGCGCAAAGTTCGCGTCGCTCGAATAATTACGAGTACAATTTTTATTTCTCTGTGTTGCGTACTCGAGAAAAATAAATCGTTTCTTTACGTAATCGTAACACGAGTACCGAGTACCGTAACACGAAAATTAAAACGCGCCGTGTCTAATTTAAATCGAAACGATTTATTTTGGATAATTATCGCGAAACGTTGCAACGATGCCAGACACGCGAAATTAAAACGTCCGCGTGCGGAAACGAGATCTATAATAATTGAATATCGTGCATCGTGCGCGCGTCTCGATCGTTCTCGGAAATAAATACAATTGAAAATTATACGATCGAAACAGAAACTTACCGTCCGGTGAACAAGATGCATCGTCCGGTGCAACGACGATTCGAGTGCAGCTATCGATCTCCTAATATTTTCTCGAGCAAACTCGTACGGTATTTAAATCAGATTCGAATCTCGTCTGTCCGCTTGGTCGGTCGCGCGTTTCGATCGATGAAAAACTCGAGTGCTTCTCCATCGACTTGAATTTGCGACGAGTCGCTGTCCTAACCGCGCGAGAGTGCTCCGAAACAAATACAATTTCGGAACAAATATAATTTCGACGCAACCCGGAACGAATAAACTGCGTTATAGGAGGGTCGTAGGACGATCGAAGCAAAAAGGCGAGGCGAGACCAGCGGCGATGCATCGTTCTGCGCGAGGCCAACCCCGAAACGTTCGATCTTCCATAATTTTTCCTCTCGCGGGTCGATCGTGTACACCTCGCGTCTAAATTCGATCCGAATCTCGCGCGTACGGTTCGTCGTTCGGTTATTTCGATCGATGGTACACTCGAGTGGATCTCCGTCGACTTAAATTCGCGGCGCGTGGTCGTTCGGAGCGCGCGACAACGCTCTCGAACCGGGACGATTAGAATCTCGGCGATCGGTGACTTCTCTCGCGATTCGCGCGTCATAAATAATGCAAATGGAAGTGGCGCGGAACGAGCGGCAATCGAATCTGCTTTGCGTATCGGTCGTCCGAACGTCGGGCTTAATTAACCAGCGATGATTCCGCGCGGAAACGTGTTTCCCCGGCGAGCTCCTGGAATACGGGAATTACGTTCGCAGAGGTGTGTCGAGAACCGCCATTGGCTCTCGGATACGGGCGAACCGGGGACCAGAAAAAAGATGAGGAAGAATTCCGATAAGGGAAACTGCGCGGTGAATCGAGCTCAAAGAGGCCGAGGACTCCGGGTGCAGCATATTCGCGAACATAAAACAGCGAAACGCTTAGCATAGTAACATCGCGGCGCGGGGCGTCATTACCGTATTGATCGCGGGGGTGGTTCCTCTCACCCTCTCCGCTGCTCCCTCTTCCCCTTTTCCTCTCCGTCTCTGTCCCTCTTCCTCTTCCTCTCTGCTGTATATATGTACGCGTGTGTGTGTGTGTGTATGTATGTATATATCTCTCTGTGCGATTCTCTCTTGTCGAGGATCAAGAGGGTAAGGTCTCGTCCAGAAGAGACTCGGAGGCGCAGCTTTTGGCCCCGAAGAGAGGGTTGGAAGTAGGACAACGAACAAGGCGTAACGAGTTTCGGATCAAAGGGCTGCCGAGAACGTGGAACGATCCGATAATTTGGAATCGCGCACCATTACGCCGGGGTATCGATCGCTATTACCTTGCAATGATTCCTGGACGAAAGCTGCGCGCCACGATGACGCGTGGCTCGAAGGCGTACACCGTGTTTGTTTATTCGATGGAGGTTTTCGACGGTCGCATTTTCATCTGGAATATCTACTACCGACCAGAAGCTTTTTCTTTCACTTTAGGATTGGTATTGTAATCTTTCGCGTTGACGAATTTCATCCGAAGATTTCGCGTTTAGGAGAGAAATAATTGACGAGTGTAAAATAAAGTTTATCAAAATGGTCTCGCGTAGAATTTGTAGTACTGACGAGAAGGTCTTTCTTTCACTTTAGGATTGTTATTGTAATCTTTCGTATTAACGAATTACTCGCGTAGAATTTGTAGTACCGACGAGAAGGTCTTTCTTTCACTTTAGGATTGTTATTGTAATCTTTCGTGTTGACGAATTTCTCGCGTAGAATTTGCAGTACCGACGAGAAGGTTTTTCTTTCACTTTAGGATTGTTATTGTAATCTTTCGCGTTGAGGAATTTCATCCGAAGATTTCGCGTTTAGGAGAGAAATAATTGACGAGTGTAAAAAAAGTTTACCAGAATGGTCTCGCGTCGAATTTGTAGTACCGACGAGAAGCTTTTTCTTTCACGTTATGATTGTTATTGTAATCTTTCGCATTGACGAATTTCATCCGAAGATTCCGTGTTTAGGAGACAAATAATTGACGAGTGTAAATAAAGTCTACCGGAATGGTCTCGCGTAGAATTTGTGCAGGTACTTTTAAGATCTCGTTAATTGGATATTCTTGTTTTTGTACTTGAATATTTTGTAATTTATATACATCCAAAGAGAGTCGGTGTGCTCAAATACTCTCTAGAAGCATTTCCAAGAGTATTTCTTTTGCTCTTACTCAAAGTCAGTTGTTTATAAGAATGATGGCCCGAAGTAACTCGTTAACCATTGTCTTCGTGAAAAGTGTTTCAAATCAAATTCGTGATATTCGACTTTGAATGTTTTAAATAGGCTCGTATATTTTTTTTCTTTGCTACTCTCTTGTAGTACTATAAAAAATACACAAAGTCGTTTGAAAAATTCAAAGTTACCTCGATATCATCGAACATATGAAACATTATTTCACGAGTTATTTCGGGTGATCGTGTTTTATCGACTCATCCGAGACATTAATAAAGATCGATTCTAAACGATTTTGAACAAGAATAACAAATCAGTTTGGATAAAAAATTGCAACTCTTTCGCAAGTAGATCCATTTCTTCCATCAGACGATTGAATTATTCTCGCGCGGTTTGTTTGATCTTTCCACCGTTTCTTGTTCCTTTCTATCAAGGTTATCTCCTTGTATTCAAAGTTAAACCACACTTATTACTCTCACGAATTGCCCATTACGTAACGAATTCCCCTTCTTCGTGTTCAAGTACCAGTCATGAACGACCATCGAGTTCACCGTTGAAGAAAAAATACAAAATAAACACTCTTATAGAATATTGGAAACATATAAAGGGGACCACTGAACTAAACCGACATAAATTTCTCGTAACTAACGGACGAATCGAGATTGATTTAGTTTACTCAAATTCACTCATTTATCATAAACGATACGACTTCGAAAGCCCTTAAATGCGACAACGTTTGATTTTCCTATCTCCTTTTCGACTTTTCCACGCGCAACCCTATAATTAATTTATCTGCCATCTAACAGGTATCCATACACACAATTAATTACAAGATTGTACGTAAATAAGCCAAATGTGGCTTTGAAACCAGCACGAAGAGTACGTAGAAAAAAATCAAATGTCATCGCGTTGAAGATTTTTGGAAATTTTTATTCCTTCACTGGTCACGAAAAGATTGGAGTCGATCGAGGTAGATGGTCCACTCTGTAATCGCGCGTTAAGTACGTTTGTTTAGATACGTCGGAGAGGTCAGAACGATTTCGAGCCGCAGAAGTTGTTGCGAACAAAGTTCACGAAGGTTAACGATTTGTTGTCGAATCTGCGGTCGGGAGAAGATTCGTTCGCGCCGCAAGATCCCGTAACGCTTCTGCTCCGATTCGACGAGATGATATTGACCTCTGCCGTGACGTCAAACGAAGTTCGACGATACCTCTTCGTTTTCTTGCCGTTACCCACTCCTTTACATCCTCGCCGATGGTCCAGGACCCGTTGCAGGACCGGTTTGGTAAGAATCAGCCGATCACGAAGGCAAGAAACAACTGAATCACTGTGGCTTCGACCCTTCAACTCGAGGATCAAGGCACACGGGTTGCTTCGTCAGGATGTCGAATATTTCAAGAATCCAAAGGGTAGAGAGAACGCAAACAATACCAGAATACCAATAAGGGAACGAAGAAGATGGTTCGGTAACATCGTCACGAATTCCTCAACGAGACCATCTCGATTGGCTGCTCGTGAAACCAACCACGCTTTCTTTTCGTACGATTTATAATTACCTATGTCAGAAGGCGTGTATCGTTCGTATTTAAGTATACGTTAAACACGATTTCGTGTATAGAACAGTGAAGCGGTGATGCAACTTTGTGATAATAATATTTCAAACTTGCTCGTGGAAAATTATAAACTTTCTACGGTCTTATTAAAGTCAATTGACCTTTTGACATTTTCAAAATGTCCTTTCGAGAAAATAGATACGTTTACATTGAAATGAAAAATTGTTTCGAAATAAAATTCGTGGAATTAAAGGAACGCTGCAAGTTCCAAACACTGTCTTATCTAAAATTTTAATTGAAACAATCTTATATTCTGAAGTGTTCTCCATTAGGGGTTGAAGATATCAAAATAATAACGCAATTGTTTGCGTTGGTCCTCGCAATATTTCTACACACCCTCTTGAGATAATAACTACAAACTGTAACTACAACTTTCAAAATCGAAAAGTATTATACGTTCTTTCTTTTTCATTTCCGATTTTATTCTACAAACTTAGTTTCCGAAAGGTCTCCTCAAGCATGGATCGAAAACGTTGAAACGTTACATCGAAAAAATACAATCGAACGCGACCGTTTGCCCACAATGAGTCTCTCGGTCGGTGAAGGAACTTCTCGATGAAAGAGATTAAATAAAAATTTCAACGACGAATTTTCGCGCGCAACGGAAGAAGGACGAGCGAATGGCAAAAGGCGTCGTTCGAGTTTCTGCCACGGCAAGAAGTGCCTCCAGTATACGTCTCTCAGAATGTCGTACGAGCATCAGGAATGATAACGCTGCGCCGGTATAATGCGAGCAGAAAGAAATGAGCAGAAGAAGCTGAGTTATTCTCCGAATCGATTGGTACCCGAGCCGCTCGTGTGCGGGATAAAGAAATAAAAATGAGGACGGTTGCCCCCTCTACGTGTGTGGCAGTTACGCGGCGCGACGATAAGTTTACCGGGGCACAATGAGCACGAAGATGCGGGACCTGTACCAAACAGGTTATAAAAGGAGTGGGTTACGTGAATCATGCTCGTGTCGCGTGCAATGCAACCGGAGCGCTTGGTCCGCGCGCGCACCGGCTCGTTTGCAAAGTATGAATACGGTGGCAGCGCATGATCGCTGCCAAAGGAGCGCCGGTCAATCAGCTACGAGAGCCATTCAACCTGCTGACGGACGAACATTTTACGGTGCTTCGATACTACTGAGGATGTATCGAGAACGAGGATACTAGGGTTGTGAAGAATTAGTTGGAAAATACCATTCGGTTGAACTTCGTATCGAACTGCAATTAGATCCATTCTTTGCGTTGAAATAAATTTGTAACGAATAATGGAAAAAATAGAAAAATTGGTGTGTACGCAAGAGGAGAATTTTAACAAGATGGAAATAATTAGTGGACGAAGTACAACTGATTTTTAATATAAATTTGAGAAAAGGGAATACTATCATGAGGGTAGATTTTACGGTGCTTTGATACTCGTGAGGATGTATCGAGAACGTGGATATTAGGGTTGTGAAGAATTAGTTGGAAAATACCATTCGGTTGAACTTCGTATCGAATTGCAATTAGATCCATTCTTCGCGTTGAAATAAATTTGTAACGAATTATGGAAAAATAGAAAGGTCGATGTGTACGCAAGAGGAGAATTTTAACAAGATGGGAATAATTAATGGACGAAGTACGACCGATTTGTAATATAAATTTGAGAAAAGGGAATATTATCGTGAGAGTAGATTTTACGTTGCTTTGATACTCGTGAGGATGTATCGAGAACGAGGATATTAAGGTTGTGAAGAATTAGTTGGAAAATACCATTCGGTTGAACTTCGTATCGAATTGCAATTAGATCCATTCTTCGCGTTAAAATAAATTTGTAACGAATTATGGAAAAAATAGAAGGGTCGATGTGTACGCAAGAGGAGAATTTTAACAAGATGGGAATAATTAATGGACGAAGTTTTAATCAAATTTGTGAAATTAGTGGATAAAGAAAAGTGCGATCGATTCGTAACAAATATGTGAGAAAAATTACAATAACGATGGATCTAATAGTAATAGTATAGTAACTAAAATTTTCCCGATATCGTTCAAAAGAATCGTAAATATTATTTTTCACAGTGAAGTAATTCTTTCACGAAGAAATAATAAAACTTTGAATTGAACGAAACTATCGTTTAAATTAAGAGATGCAAGAATAAAAATTTAGAAATCCAACATGTTCGCCACTGGTGTAAAAACGAAGACAGATCGATTCTACGTGTATCTTTCCTATTTGTTGCACTAACTCTGTAATTTACGTTCGCGTCGAAAGAAATGTAAATCTATATCAAGTGGACAAAAATGTAGCTAAAAGATTATACAGCGGTACGGAAATTCGGACAAAAATTTCCCCTCTTTGCGCGGTGGTTGCAAACGAATCGCCGTAATGTATTCTACGAAACGTTAAATCGTGCAAAAGTGTGTTCTTAAATTTGAAACGATATAATTATACGACCCTCGAAATTTTAGATTCGCTTAAAGTGACATGGGAACGAAGGAAAGGATTGGCCGCGATCGTTAGCATAATAATATAACAAGTAGGACTGCAATGATTTAACGTACCACGTGATTACACAGGAAATTCGCAATTTCCATGCAGTCGTCTGGTTGCGACGCGAGCGATACACACAAAAGAAAGTAAATTGGAATAAACATTATCTTGCTTCTGGCCGCTCAATATTGCAAAACAGGGTCGAACGGAGAACGGTGAACCCTTCGTAGTCAAAATTTCGAGAGAAACGTACGATAATTGCAATTTGTCATTTTTGCCGAGCAAAACAGAGAGAGAAAGAGTACGGGGGACACTGATAATGCAATTACGGACGAAACGCTGCGGTGCGTATGACGAATGCGATGTAAATTACCGTTTCCCGTGATTATACAGGAACTCTATAATATCGCCATAATTTTCGTTTCTCGTTCGACTGTAAGAAATTATAGACATGTATAAATCAACAGACATGCCGACGAGGGGAAACTGGTACGATATAGGATATTACGTAATTATTGTCGTCGAAGTTGGAGACATTATTGTTCAATTTCAGTTTTCAGCTTACGTTGGAACTGAACGTACACGTGTACTTGGATCTCTTTCGGTCAATATTATGAAACTCGGGTATCGATGTAATTTGTACAGAGACAATACGTAAATTGCGTTTTTCTCAGTGGCTTGAATCGATGTTGCAAACTGAAATTCGATCGTAAAATTTTTAATTTAAGAAACATACTAAACCGATGTACAATTAGAAACAATTATACATCGACTCGTAACTCTTACCGTTCCCCTTAACAAACAATTCCGACCTAGTTTGCTCTCCGTTTCAACCTTGTTATATTTATGTACAACAATTACAAACAATATTGTACGATAAAAAAGTATTTCGTAAAGTTTCACAAAATAATACATTGGAAAGTTAAATAACAGACTGGACATATTTTCTGTGTACGTTAAAAATTTGTTCACGAAAATTGCCCGGGTATTATTTAAAGTTTATTCGATACGCTTTCAGCGTATACATGAAACATTTTTATCAGATATTCCCTATCGTGAAAAAATACTCCACCGCGTATTAATTATTTCAGTCATCGATTAATTCCCTTCGACCGTTAATTTCCATCCGTGTATCGTAAAAATCGAACCAATAAATACCTGTTTGAACATCACGATGGAACAATTCCGTGGTCGTCGAATAATAAATACGTTCGAGCATTGTTTACCGAGCAAACGAACCGACGATGATAAATCGTCCTCGTTTCGTCTACCAGGCTTTGTTTTACAAACGGAAACGTCCTCGCATAATCGAGGAACGCGCACCGTGTTAATATTCTCGGCCTTCTCGAGGTTAATGGACCCATGGGACATGCGCTGGTCCATGGGAAAGCGGTGTTAATCCACGGTGGGCGAGCAAGCAGCTACTTTAGAAGATTGCCTCGACACGAACGCGCCTAGAAACTGGGTAACCGTTCAGGTGTCCACGGAGAATTTCAACCGGTTTAAAACGGTAGCCACGGTATCTCGATCCCTGTGATTTAACGAAATAACAATTCACCCGTGACGTTTTTTCTCCCTTCCGAGTCATCGTCGTCCTTGCTTCCTCTCTGTTCGTTTCGATGCCCCTCGTGTTTACGAATTCCAATTTCAATATTTAACTTCCACCGGTCCGGAGAAAGACGCGCGGGAACGCTTTCAATTTTTAAAAATCAAAACTTCTGTCGAAGAGGTATTTTGTAATGTTTCATTCTCGGAACAAAAGGAAGTGATTTAATTATCAAAGAAGGAACAGAATTTCTGCTTAGGAACTACTGTATTATTTCTAATTTTCGAATCAAAGTTTCGAAAGGAAGTAGTTTCGTTTTCGAAGAATCAGAAAGAACGGAATTTGTAGTTAAAAAGTATTCTGCAGTTTTTAATTTTTAAAGTTCTCGTCGTTTTTGAGAATTATAAGAATAAAAGAATTATTAGGTGGGGTTAAGAACGAAAGCACACAGCCTGTTCCCCTCTGTTTCTAACGAGCTTTTGCAGAATGTTAGAATATAGGTCCCCCATTGAGCTGCATGGAACATTAGATCTAGATACTCGATAGCGTTAGAGTTACGAATAATTGAAGTTGAACGTACATTGGGTTGTACGATGCCTAGATTAACCTATTATTGCGATCGCTGTGGGGCAAATGTAAAATCGAGCGATTATTCGATGAACTGTCGTAACGAAGCCGAAAAATATACAAAAACGTATGTTCGAAATAAAAAAATATTCGTGTAAAATATTAAATAACAGCATCTGGAAAGCTCATAATCTTAAAGTTACAGCACCGTGCGTAATTGTAATTATACTTTGATAATTGTCGCAAAAACACGTTACCCTTTAAACGTAGCTATTTTTCATTTATACAGATATTATTAAGCACTAGGTACCTGTTTCTCACCAACATTAACTTATCTCTCGATCAATAACCGCTCGTTACTCATTAAAATGAGTAAAATAATTTTTCAATTTTATTCGCAACATTCCCCAGAAATTATGGGAATAATTAGTAGAATAATTATTAGTGGTACTTTTAAAGTAGTACACCGGATCATATACAAACCTAGACAACGGAATACAAATTGAAAATGAAATTGAGAGAAAAATTCTCCCGTGAAAAATGACCAACGTCCGTTGTAAACACTTCGATGCTCGTACTGTAACTTCGTAAATCACGACGATGAAGAATGAAAAATCAAAACGAAACATTTGAAAACCTAACAGTGTACGAACGCGTTTCACACTCGACGTTTACAGAGAGTTGACCGATTATTCCCAAGTCAGTGTAGAAATCGAAGGACAGGTGGTGTCCCTCGTAAGAAACGAAGCGACCAAAGGCGATCCGAACAATGGCCGGCTCGTTCGTCGAAAGATCGTGAAAATTTCTCGGAACGCTTACCCGTTAAACGTAGCGACCTAACCCGACCAACGTTCGCAGACGTCTCGATGAGAATAAGAGAGAAAGAAATCGCCGATCCCTCGAACCCCGATTCGTCGATCTACGGTCAACGACTCGCGATACTCTCGCCGCCGAGTTTTTAAGATTGCTCTCTGTCAATGCCACGGGAAATTATCGTTCCCGCCACTGTCGGCCGTTATTATCGAGATTATGCATTATTACCGTTCCACGGGTAGTAAAACTGAACAAAAAACTAATTTATCGGTGGATCAAGATGTCCCGATGCGCGAGACGGCATGAATTATTCAAGAACCGTCATCGCGATTGGTAAATCGTAATCGGTGATTACGCGTACACAGTTACGCTCGGCTCGGCTCGGCTCGGCGTTCTCGCGTATGGGTTTTCGCCAGTGGCTGCCGCTCGCGCCGAAGTAGATCGACGAATAAATGGGTCCGGCGATCACCGTGCCAGAAACGTTCGATGATCACAGTAACGAGTTTGCGACGCGCGTTATCTCCGTGTAATCCGTACGCGCCAGTCGGAGATTGTCGGGCGAAACGGCGATAAATAGAGGTGCGAAGAACGCTGCGAAAGCGTTTATAGTCCTCTAAGTAGACACCGAAGTCGAATTTTTCTTCGTACGACGCAGACCGAACGGAGCACCGCGAGACACAAACGAGGCCCCGAGACGGCACTATGTTGACGAACAATTACTTTAATAAGCGGACTAAGTCCACCATCGTCCGGAATTACCATCGTTGGATGACATTGCACGGAACACGGAGCCACCTCCTCCGAACGGGAGGATTATAAGGGATTTACGATCCACCTCGTCCCTCGCTGCCCTAACTCACCGATTACTAACCGTTGATGTCCCTAAGTTATGCGCCGAGCCTTCGCCGATTATCCGTATTTTTTTCGGCAATTCTATCCGATCGTCTCTTTCTCGAGACGCGCCTTAATCTATGTACTTCTCTCGCGTGTTCGTTTAATTTCGATCCAACGGTCGATCGAGTCCCGAGACTCGCCGCGTTCGTTTTATAGTATCGTTCGAATCTATATCTCGACACGTACGCGAGAACACGATCCCACGGTGGATCGGTTATGCTTATCCGTGACGCGTCTCACGGGTGGTCGGAGGAAGCGAAATCCACGGATTAACGCGGACGTAGCTTGCTTTTCGGTGATTCTAGTCTCACGAAGAAATACGTGGATGTGTCTCGCGATACGAGAACAGAGTTTGGAATCATTACTTGGGGGAAATATCAGCAGACAAGAATATAGCGACTCTTTGAAGTAAGATTACTCAAAACACTTTGCGGCTGTTTTAAATTTGGACATGGCTGTCGTACTGGTCGGAATTAATTCCTCTTGAAAATACAGTGATGGATAATATGTGAGATTATAAAGGATAAACAAGATTTAGTAATTCTTTCGTGAACTTTAAATATACGTTCGTACAACAGTGTGTTTTGATGTAATGTTTTTATGTAGATATTATATTTTATAATTCTCCATCGTGTGGTACCTTTCAGAACAGTCTCCAACGTTTTACAGACTTACAGAGATCATTTTCGATACTTTTTCGACAACCACCTTCTTTCATAGACTTTCAGAGATCATCTTCGATACTTCTTCGATAACCATCAACCTTCACAGACCTTCATACATCACCTTCGATACTTCCTCAGTCAACCATATACCTTCATAGACCTTCGGAAATCACTTTCGACGTTTCTTCGACAACCACCTTCTTTCACAGACTTTCAGAAATCATCTTCGATATTTCTTCGACAACCATCTACCTTCACAGACCTTCATACATCACCTTCGACACTTTCTCAACCAACCGTATACCTTCACAGACCTTCAGAAATCACCTTCGACGTTTCTTCGACAACCACCTTCTTTCACAGACTTTCATAGCCCTTCACAGACCTTCGAAGATCACCTTCGACAAACTTCCTCTGTCGACCGTACACCTCCGCAGACCTTCGCAGATCACTTTTTACAATACGTTCCCTCAATCGACCGTATACTTTCACGGACCTTCGGAAATCGCCTGCGACACTCTCTCGACCAAGCTACCTTCGCAGACCTTCACGGATCACCTCAACGAATCATTCGAATACCGTTCCTTCTATTTAAATCGTGACAACTTTCGACAAACCGTTTCTACCGTGCATTTCCTGTAAATTCATCCTCCTCGATCGATTCAACGCACATCCGATCGAACCGTTGTAGAAACATTCGTTCGTCGGTGTGGTATTCGACGCGAAACACGCACGTTCGTACAATGCTCGCTTAAACCGAGTAAACAATGCTCGACGTCGCGTTCCGGTGAGCCGCGTTTCGAGCGAGCGATTATCGCGCGCAGACGCGACAATCCGAGCGTCTGTCTAGCGATAAAGGTGCAAAGAACGCTCCGCTCGCCCGAGGGACGGGATCGCGCGATAAGAATGCAATCGACTCTGCTCCAAAGAGACGCTCCTGTCCAACGAGTGTCGTTACGAGTGACACTACGAGAGACTTTGCGAGAAACGTTACGATAGACGAATCGCAAGAAACAGTCGTAGCTCTCTATCGTTGAACGTGCTTCCGCTTCGAGATCTCCCTCTCTCTTTCTCTTTCTCTCTCTTCACCTCGCTCATCGTTTCTCCTCTCGAGACTGCAGCTAGAATCAAATCGTTGGTACATTCCTCCGCGTGGTCCTCGTGAACGAGCGATTGAGACGTTCGGCACGGCGACTCGTGTGGCGCATACAAGGGGAGTCCTTGTTACCGAGTCGCGAGTTGCATGCTCGGTAATCTTCCTCGTGCCCGGCAAAAACCGGCGGCCATTTAACCGAGCTTAAAAACAAATCTGTGCAACGAGCACGCCCCATCTTTATCTTTTTCTTTCTCTCTCACTCTCTCGTTCTATCTCGTTCTCACTCACTCTCGTCCTCTTTCTCTCTCACTCTTTCTATCTCGTTCTCACTCTCTCGTTATCGTTCTCTCTCACTCTCTCTATCTCGTTCTCACTCACTCTCGTCCTCTTTCTCTCTCAATCTCTCTATCTCGTTCTCACTCACTCTCGTTCTCTTTCTCTCTCTCAACGACGGACACCACGTGAAAGAACGTATCACAATGCTAACGAGTACCCTCGTAAGTACTTGATGCGTCTCGTCGAAGACTACGGCCGCGGTGTGTTTCCAGAGATATCCGGCGCTCGTTTGACAAAGTACTCGGTCATTTTTCTTCCGTCCCTCGGACGTTGACAACCGAACCGAGGTGGTACGTGAAACTGTCCATCCGAGACCAGGGTGGAGACCGAGGCGGAAAATTATTTATTCCGTTCGTTCGATTGAACGGTGAAATTTTTATGTCGTCCCGATGCACGCGTCTCGTTTCACGGGCTGCTCCGAAAATTGGAGACTCTCGATCGTTGCTTCGATACGAGGTGGCTCGTTTGTTGTTTTACAGTCGAGCAGTACCGACACGTGAGAGATTCACGATTAACGTAGCCGAGAGGGCGCGTTAACGTCGTTAACGATGACCCTGAGTTTGATGAAAAAGTAACGAGCGACGAGGCACGCGTCGACGAGCAGAACGGTCGTTACTTGTAATCACCCATTCTTGCGAGGTGAACTAAGAAGTATCGTTTAGCGTGAAAAATTCCAGGACAAAGAGTAATAACGGCACTGTCGATGGTAACGTCGATGGAAACGCGCAGGGAGAATCGATCGAGAGATTTCGAGCGTGTATAGAAATCGATGGATCGTTTCGAGCACTTGTAGCTTTAATAATCGTGATAACTGGTCGTGTTTGCACATGCATGAGAATATATTATTCGATTTGTCGAATGTTTGGAAATGTGCAAACATCTTTCGATGCAGATATCTCGAGAAGTGATAAGAACGATGTAGTTATTACGGTCGTTGAATTTGTTTCTCTTTTGTGTTCTATATGGACGAGGGAAACAAATCATCTTTGGAAAATCGAATAGTGCAACTAAACGAATACTTTCTTAGTTACGTCACTTGCAATTGCAGTTAGCCACGATTCGGTTTCTCGCGGCAAAATTAGCGCGAAATATTAATTCCTTGTCTAGGAAAAATAATGCAAAGCATTCCGAAGAGATACTACAGCTTCGAAATCTTTTCAAAGGAATTAAATTTTTCGAAAAACCGTAATACCTGATCGACAGGTTCCACCATCGAGTCGTTGAACGCTCAATTTGAATGACTCATTATAAAAAAGAGAAATTCTGTTACCTATAAAAAACACAATACAATCTCTCTACTTGTAACGATATTCAATATCTACTGCTCGATTTTAACAAAATTAGCTACTGACGAATTAATAATCGCGAACTAGTGGATGAAAAGTACTCGAAAAGTACCTTGAACCAATTAATCGCACAATTTGGTCGACTCTGCAACGTTAAAAGAATGAATACAAGAATAACGAACAGATCGCATCTCTGATAAAACAATCTCGACAGTAACGTCGTCACTTCCGTGATTCTTTTTTATCGAAGAAAACGGTGCAACTTCGATACTCTCGACTCGATTCAGGACTATTTAAATAATAATTAATCGGTCCCCCGTTGCAATAAACGCGATAGTGCGTACCTATTTTTTTCGCGGGGCAGAGCGGGATCGCGTGGGCGTGCGGCGACGCGCACGGAATGCGCTTCATCGTACACGCACGTGCGTTCGTGCGCAATTTATCACGCGAGATCGAGAGATGCCCCGGGGCGGCCTCGTCGGAGATAACGAGGAACTCTGTTTCATGGAAATCTTCGGTATCTTTATGGTACCCTTCACTCTGCACTTCTCTCTAAGACGTAACAACAACGTGAGTACACATTTTGTAACTCTCGTAGGACTGGCGGAGGCAGCGCAGACACGAGAAATATCATTTGTCGACGTGGATTCGTTTGCAAGCAACCGTGGTTCCTTGTTCCTCGAGTTCCACGCTCCGATAAGTCGGCTTTCGCTCAGAGCCACGTGGACGATTTTGCTATCGCGCACGAAGCGGACCGGAGATGGATCAAATTCTTATCCGTATCGAAATTTTAGATACGGAAGAAAAGAAAAGAAATTTATCAGTTTTAATCATAGTGTGATTAAATTATGATTAAATATGACCAGTTTTAATCATAATGTGACATTATACAAGTGGTCACCAATAACCTGGTTAAGGGTTGATTCGAAGAAACAAATGTAAAGTTATATTTCGCGCCGAAAGAATGGAAATTTCTCGAGCAAAGATTCCATGGGATGAACGTATATCGCGAATAAATAGCTTTGTTAATAATTTTATCGTAACGGGGCACAGGTGGACGAAACAATTCCTACGAACGAATTCTCGTCGATAGAGACGAAAATATCGAACATTTGTAAAGTGGGTGTAACTTGTATTACGAGATCGGCTAGGATATTATACTGTGTAATATACGTAGGTACTGAAAATTAATTTGTTCCGATATTTAAATTTTTTAATACGACTTTGGACTCGTCCTTCCTCGAGTAGAAAATTTCTTAACATATGCAATTTCTGCAGTAAAGTTAACACTGTCCAGTGAATAATACTGCCCTTCGAGATCAAACAACTTTGTTTAGAAACACTTCCTATCGTTTAAAGTAGCGAAGATATAAAGATGGCATGTTTCCAGCGAGTCATCTTGTATACCAAAGAATGTAGCAGAGAGAAGTCTAACAGCAGACTACAAACGAAACGACTCTTCGTCCAATAATTCGTACAATCATCGTTGATACGATTGTTTGACTCATGATTGTAAAATATGCCAGGTTGTACAACCTGCTATGCGATGCACGGATGACACTGCATACTGTGCAACTATCGTTGCATCGTGGTACAATATCGTACGATAAATCGCTACGTTCATGGCCTACTCGGTGTATTATTCGTGAAAAAGTTACGCAACCGTACTTCGTTTTCATAACTAACAAAAGACACTCTTTCCAGAGAGAAACCAATTTTCTCCTGTAATTTCGTGCTACCTCTTTTCGACTAAATTATTCTCAAATAATTCTTTACTTTAATTACTTCGCCCAAATAACAAGTAACTATTGTATTGGATTGTTCGAAAAGTCATTTCGTTTTTTTTGGTGAAAATGGAACCGGTAACATTTTATCAAATTATATATTCTCCATTTTGGAAAACAAAAAGTCATTTCGTTTTTTCTGGTGAAAATGAAACACGATTTTTTAAAAGTATACAAACATTCTATCAAATTATATATTCTCCATTTTGGAAAACGAAATGACTTTCCGAACAACCCAATGCATCGTTACAAAAACGAAACTTAGAATTGTCACAGAAACAAACAAAATGATCAGATTCGAAATACAAATAACAGAACGATCCGAAGAAAAATCGTTCCACCGTTAAAAAAAAAAAGAAAAAAGAAACTTACTTATTTCGAACAACGCGTAGCCAAATAGGATAACGCATTACCTTAACTACTACTTCTCGAGTAATTTATTCGCATAATCCCCAGACCTGTTCCGCGACAAGCTGAAAATATTAAGAGATGGAAATTGAAGCGAACGACCACCCTCGACGGAAAAATACGAACACGATTATGCGAGGTATCGTTTTCGTACCGTGCCGTGAAATCCCGGTGAAAAATTCTTTCGTAAAATACACGGTGTAGCGAAGTCGAGCGCGGTATACGCGACGAGGAAGACGCACCGCGCAAGAAAATCGCGATCGGAGGGGTTTCAGGTACGCTTCGAACGACAGGGCAGCAGCCAGTTCTTCAGTCTAGACCGCACTTCGTCTGTATTCTTATTCCCCGGGGGCTACCGCGATCGTGCTTCACCAGATTTATGTCAGCGGGAGTCGCATAACTGAAAACGTTGCCGCTATAAATGCAAACGTCGTATCGTCGGGCAGCATCGATGCCGTTCGTTCTGCAGCAACGTCTTACGAAGCAAACCGGGAAGAAACGAAAGTAGCAAAGTAGCGAGGCGAGTGCCGTCGCGTATTTAACCTACGTGAGCCGCATTTTCCACGGAGCTCGTGAGCAGCCCCCGGTAAGACGGGTAGACGACGTACGGCGGGGAGTCCCCTTTCTCCTGGAGGATGCTCGGGTTTTGCAACGTCGCCAAGAACACGGGAAGATGGAACTTCGCGTACCTCTCGCGAGCGATCCTATCGGTGATTTCGTAGACGAGAGTGTCTACGATCGCTCACCGTCCAGTCCAACGACGATAGATACGCTGGCTGCCCGGACTCAATCGCGTAGTTACCACCGACAATCGAAAAGAACGGAGACGGAATAATTCTACCATAACTCTCGTTTTCTGGACCGTCAATAACGTCTACCGGGAACTCTGGTTTCCATGGAAGGAAGTCTACTCGCGGGATTATTCTCGCTGCTGAAGTCCAATACGAGAAGAAGAGGACGAGTCAAGAAATTATTGTTCGGGTTCGTTTTTGCCGCGGTGGTTCGATGCAATTGAATCGATGAATCGAAGAACAGCACCAGTCGCGAAATTACTGTTGGGGTTACTTTTCTTACCGTATAACAAGACAAATGAATCGAGCTGGGTCGAAGAACGATACGAGTGTTAAAAATTACATTTTGGGATGTTCGATGAGGACGGTTTTGCATTCGTCAAACTCGGATGGTTACACGAAATACGAATTATTTTACCAGAAATCTCGAGGACGAATACAGAGAACTCTACGCTAGTGTTTTTAGTAATTGTGAGGAAGTTCTTGGGATCATTTTTACTGCTGAAAGTTTCATACGATTTCGTTAAGGATAGAACCTGTACTTTTCTTTTCTTTTCTCTCAAATTGGGGTTCGATTTCCCGACAGAAATTTGCTACCGTTTCACACGTATGATACGATCGATCTTTGGATCACGAACGAAAGCATTTACCCTCCTTTGGTATACACCATTACCAAAGGATCCGACACGGAATAACCAGTCCTCTCGTCGTATTCCCAACATCGACGACGACTACCGAGAACTCTAGATTCCAGTTTCCACAATTGCGAGGAAGTTCTTGGATTATTTTTGCCGCCGGAGTTCAACGCAATCCCATCAGGAATAATACCCGTAGCTCCGTTTTAACCCCTCAAGTGACCAGTCCGTGACAGTCACGGGCCGATATGTTTCACCCGTATATGGGCATATGACTTGGTAATTTTTGCCCACTTCTGGTCGTAGTTACTTTGCAGTATCGCGAGTGTACGTACGTGATTTTTTCACGCTGTTTCGAGACAAAGGGAGATAATTACGAAAGAAAATACGAGAGTCGATAGAGACAGATACCAAACCTGTCGAGAGAACTCACAACGCTCAGCGATTCACATTGGGTTCATATTGGGTCACATATTAAAAAAGAAAAGAAATTTTATTCGAAAAATTCTCGTGCAGAATTACGCCTTTAATTCTATTGTTTCTGATAAAAAATTATTCACTTTTCTTAACTCGAAATAATTTCCCTAGCCAGGTAATACAAAACAACAGTCAATCTTTGGATCACTTTTCTCGATTTTGATACTCCCTTGAAGGGTCAACGACGCGAAGTTGTATCCAGTGTTCAATTCCCTGAATAAAGTACTAAAGTTTATACCTCCAACACTGTTGATTCGAAGATCACGAAGAATGTACCCTCTAAAAATAATTTACCCCATATACACTACTACCAGAGAATCTGATTAGTACCTAGTCCTCTCGTCGTAATCGAATCTTCGAGGACGAGTACAGAACTAACTCGAGAGTTATCGCAAGGAAACTTTTACTTTTGGGATTATTTTCGCCGTTGGAGTTCCATCGTGGATCAATTGTGCAATTTATTGTGCAACGAGTCGCGCAACAGTTTTACTCACGTTCTCCGTATGCAGTCGGTTCGATGTTCACGGGTGCATTCCCGCCAGAGTCGCTTTCGCGGAACGCGCGTGCGCAGTTTTGCACGAACGATGCGCGAATCCTGCGCCACCATCTTCCTCCTCCTTCGGTGCCCCGAACTCTCAGCCATCTTCCTTTTTTCCCGTTTCCGCTTCACTCGTCCTTGCGTCTTCATAATTCATACGTTCCGCCTAATGGAGATTTAATTTCGCCCAGTTATCGCGGTCCACGCGTTTCATTCCGCATCTTCCATCCCCCCTCCCCCTCCTTCGTTCTTTAATGTACCCTCGCGTAGTTGTTTTTTGTTTCCTTGCTGGTTTTGCCTCTCGTTTTTTCGGCATCCAGAACGCCGCGAATTTTTAAATGAAATTTGAAGACACTTCGATTACTTTCTGTAAATGTTTGTAAATTGTTCGATTACTTTCAGTTATGCGCAAAAATATTCGAGTGTACTATTCGGTAACTTCTCGTTCGTGGTTTGGAATTTTCTTTGGAAAAAAATTTTCTTCGACAAGTTCTTTTTTCTCCCTCTTGGCTCGGTATTTTTATTTCGATATATTCTACGTTGCTCTTTGGTGAACAATTCTTTTCCATTTTGTAGAATTTTTGTCTCGAGGTATTCGAATATTTATAACGCTTGCGAAATACGATCGAAATCCTCGTTATGTGTTTCGAATTAAACATTCGGTTCAATTCTGTTCAAACTCGACCACCTTTGTATTCAAAATTATATTTCTCAACTACGTTAATGATAGAGACGGAAGTGTACTGTGCAACATGTTTCAGAATCTTTAGGTGCGTTTTCAAGCAGATAATAGAACTCGGAAGAAACGACAAGATGATTAGATATACTGTCGTTCAAAAGTTTGGAGCACCCTTTGATCGTTAAAATAAATGAACCTTTTTCGTAGATGCATAAACGTTTTACCGAAATTATTATCCTTGTATATTAATTGGACATTGCTGAATTACAATAATAAGCGATAATTATAATTACATTCGGTTTTAGACATTTTATCACCGTGGACTCTTAATAATCTTTCTCGGTAAACTTCTTCGGAGAAGTGGAAGTTTATTTATACAAACTGTTACTTAATAGCAGAAATCATATTCAACAGAATGATCAAATTCTATACTCGTTGTTTTCTTTAGAAACAGCAGGAACGTAAATACTAGAGAGTAGTATTAATAAAATACTACAAACGCAATATTAATATTATTATAACAATGATGTATATTCTATGTATATATAGCACACGTTTCTCTGTTAACATTCTCCACGAATAAAATGTACAATCTAGTACCAAAACATCGAATCTCAATTCTAAACTGAATTCCAAAGATATCGTAACAATTCGATTTACAAAAAGAATCTCCTAAAAATAATTCAATTTTCAAACATTTCTAAATCCTTCTCGTTCCTCCCTTTCCATTAACGAGTCAACTATCCACCTATAATTCTCCGACACCCTGTATAAGCTCTTCCCTGTATCTTCTCACCTCGTGTAAAACGACAATTTATTCGATAGCTATCCCTCTCTTGTCGAAAGCACATCGTTCATTCTAAGAGACGCGTATTTGATACGCTTCGTTCATTTTTCACGCTGTACCGTCTCGTAGTTCTCCATAGCCGCGATATAGAGTCACGATATATCGAACACCTTGTGTTTCTCCCGTGTTCGATTCCACAGGGGTCTCTCCTTGTGCTACGTTCGCAGGTCGCCATGCCAGACCAGGTTGATCCTGGCGTTCGGTTAGTAACTCAATCCTCACCGAGTAAGGCTTTTCCGGTGCTGACTGGCAGCGTCGGTTTATTTGCTTAGGAGCTCGTTAGAGCTAATCCACGTCTATTTACGCCGATCGATAAGCGATCGTACGGTAACTACCGGTGTCGGCGATACCTCGAACACCTTCCGTGGACGAGAACAGAAATCGCTCCTCCGTGGGACGACTGAATGGGAATACGATTTTTTTTTTTCTTTCCCCCCAACCCGACGGAATTCCTCGGTGTCACTGTCCACGCTGGTAGCCGCAACAACGTTGGTGCTCGAATCGATCCTCCGCTCTCCGGTGCTCACGGTCAGCCAACACCTCCACTCGTTGCACCGCCGGTTCTCTAAACGCGTTTCTTCGACGTGATAAAATTTAGCAACCCGGGATATTTAAAATTTGCGGAAACACGAGATCCTCGGATTCCTCTAACGCGAGAACGCGTAAATAAAATTATTCGCAAACCACGAACGGTTCCCATATTCCGTGAAACTGAGCTTGTTAACTGCACCTTGCCCCTCTGCACACTCGCGTATATATTCCGGTTAGATTTTTATATCGTGTACTCGCCGTATCCTTCGAATATTTTTCAACGCATCGCTCCTCGATAATGCATTATTCTTCCGTAACCGAAGTTGCTATAATAAATGCAATCGTTTCTGTATTTTGTTAGCACTCTCGTCTGTATACTTGGGATATCTCCAATCGAGTCTTTCGCTGTAAAGTCGAACAGATTCTTCAAAGTTGACACCAGTGAATATTAAAGACACAGTTCAGGTAGAAATACTGTCACTCTTTACGATCGTTTCTCTCCTATTCATTCGTCCAAAGTACTCCGAGTAGATTCTCTCTGTTACGAAACGTGAACATCGAGAGTTACATTGAAATTTGTACAGGACTGAATCTCGAGTGTTACAACGATACCATTGAACACTTTGCATCTCGTTCGACACTGTTACTCTACACGTTGTTCCAATAAATCAAAATTGAAGGACACTTTGCCCAAACGATTCGATTACGTATAGTTAGAAATTCCACGAAAACACACGCACGTTCACCGAATCTATAAAATTCAAAAACAGGTTGTATCCAAGGCGTACCCAAGTGACGTTGTTCGCGACGATCTCGAAACGAGGATTTCGAAACCAAATCGATCGATACTGAACACGGTTCAAACAGGTCTAGAAAATCAATTCCAAATCGTTCGAAACTGGATCGATCGATACTCAAGACGGTTCGAACGAGTCTAGAAAATCAATTCCAAATCGTTCGAAACCGGATCGATCGATACTGAAGACGGTTCGAACGAGTCTAGAAAATCAATTCCAGAAATGGAGGAAATTCACGAAATCTCGATCGTGTTATTTTGGTGTAAGATTCTCGAGAGAGGCGATTCGGAAGCGAGGAGATTCGAGACACACCGAGAGAAAACTGATCGAGTGCACGATCTTCGTCTACCTTCCACCTGGACAACCTGAGAAGGGGTTGCTGGAACCCGCCCTTGGGGCTTAACGAGCCCTCGCGTACGCGCCAGTAGAACCTGCGCCCGGTCCCCCCTTTTGCTAAATCGTAGTGACGCCGAATGCCCATTCAGCGATGTCCCAGTGCTCTCGATCGGTGATCTATTGATCCCCACTCGACCTCCGCGCCACGGGCACACGTAATCGTATATTTCATTGACGGATTGAAAGAGCTCCCGACTCCTTCTCTGTTTGCCCGTAGGCTCGATTGTCGTCGCGGGCCGCATTGTCGAGGATCGGCTTCGCACAGAGAAAACGAGGGAGACTTGAAAAGTTAACGCGTTCCCGAAATCAAAGTCTGCGGGCTGCCAACGATACGTACAGGTTAGCGGGGTTGAACCGATTCGTCGATATTTCTTCTTCTCGTCGACCTTCGTCACTGTTTCTTCGGTCAAACGATGCACGATACATTCACTTTGCACACCCTCGTCCCGCAAAGTGGCTTCGTAAACGAATTCGTAAACTCGCGATCGACGAAACGCGATCCAATGGTCCACGATCGATTACCGATCATCGATCGCTTCGTAATGAGTATAACGACGACGCAACGTTACGGTGCGCAACGATACCGATCGGCAGTCACGCGAGATATCTTCAAAGTTCCTTTTGCGAGCGACGAATGCGCGCTTCTATTGACGTAATCGCTGCCTTTATGCCCGGGTTCGAGACAGGAAGCCGGAGATTATTTTTCGATGTAATGGTCGCTGTCTTACGGTTACCTCGATTCTTCGAATCGGAGCGCGCGTCTCTCGCACGAAGGACGATCTCGCTTCGGTAACCGGCTTTGAACTCTAAAGGGAGTTCATCGAGACAGAGTCGAGCGAAGTTCAGAACATCGTGGTTTCCACCGAGCGTGGAATCGATCGAACCGCGGAACAGGAATTTCGAGTGGACGAGTCGTTCGAAGGAATTGAAATTTCTATTTCCACGTTAATCGTGAGAAAGTGTTCTCCGTTTTTCAAACGCGTAAACGAATCGAGTTCGGATCGGTGGTTTAACTAAGTAGCTTCGAAGCTTGTAAACGTATCCAAGGATCGTACGTACGTAAGATGTTTGCGAAGATGAATTTTTTTTTTATTTTATGTAAGTAAAATCTGAATTTTTACGAAGCCTGTATCTCTATCAGTGACACTATTGACTGGAATAGAAATTTTAATAACGTGTCAGATACGTGGGAAGATAAGAGAGAGGAAATATCATGGTCGGTAGAAATAACGTGTTTTCATCGTAGCGATGTATTCACCGAACATTGAATTTTTATTCGATACGTTGGAATTTTGAAATTCGTTTCGATATTCGACCTTCGAGTTATTCCAAGCAGTCTATTTTTATCTTCGAAACGAAAACAGGTTTCTCCAAATTAATTAATTACTTACTCGAGGTATCTTTCCTTCGAATCTGGCTGTCTCGTCATGCTAGAACTATTTTCATACAACGCCTTTCACCTTAGAAGGCATTTTCTCTTGTATCGGTTCAAAGGATACATGTTCTGTTATTAATGACAGATGTATCGTATGAATGAGCGATCCTTTAACCCTTTGCGTACCATAGGAACGTAGCCGATGTTATCCGATGCCTTGTTAATATTGTAGCACCGAGTGGACGCTAAATCAATGTTGACTGTAATATATGCAAAAGGTCGCGTTGACAGGTAACGAAAATAGTTGATTTTATTTTTACGTTTGAATAAAGTGCGTTACAATACATTTCAAACAGGAACACGTTTCTCTCGGCCACCGATAGTGTCGAGACAATTTGTCTATATTTCTCCGTTTGAAATTTCAAGGTGAAATTGTTCACATTTTACGAATGCTTTGAGAACTGTAAAATATTTTTCGTACACAGCCCGGTGAGTTTTACGTGGTTGTCGATAATGAAAAGAATTACCCGAATAAGTTGTTTTCGGAATTTTTTCGCACAATTAACTGTATGGTTGGAATATTTACTCCATGTATCACAATTTGTATACTATTTAACGTTTCGTTCGATCTCTTTAACGATACTGTCGCATACGTACATATTTAGTTTTTAACTTTTAGAAGTTATTCAAATCGTGTATCAATGTATCTAATCGTAAGAACAATACGTTTTGAGTTCGTACTCTTAAAAATACTCGTACACGGTCAATATTATCGCGCAATATTGAATATCGACAATAATATTTACCATCTAGGGACGTTATTATGGACCGTTGCAAAATATTGAAACAATCGAAAACTGTTTGATGGCGCTGCACACGCCAGGGATGAACGCGAAGATAAACAAGTTTTTATTCGTTGAATAAAAATTAAAACGGGATACTTCGCGGCGAACGAATAAAAATTTAACCGTAACGTAACCATTTTGCATAAACGGAGGTTAGTATTCCCAAGTCACCGAGAATATATCGTGTAAAGAAAAAAAACAGAAATATTGTACAAATAATATTGCATCGTCTGTGTAAATCGCTTCTTAATATTATTTACACGATATTATTGTCTCGGTATTATCGATCGGACACTATTACTTCGATATTACGGACACGATATTGTTACTTGTATATTATTGATGCGACATTAATACATCAGAATCATCGTCAAAAAATGACTACTCGAATATACAATATCATTTCTTCAATATGCATCGACACGATATTACTACTTCGACATTACCGTCAGAATATTGTTACTTCAATATTAATGCCCCAAATATTGTTACTTCAATATTACTGACACGATATTAATACTTCAGAAATATTGACAAAATACGATTACTTAAATATGCATCGACACGCTATTATTACTTCGATATTAGTGCCTCGATATTATTACTTCGATATTAGTGCCTCGATATTATTACTTCGATATTAGTACCTCGATATTATTACTTCGATATTAGTACCTCGATATTATTACTTCGATATTAGTGCCTCGATATTATTACTTCGATATTAGTGCCTCGATATTATTACTTCGATATTAGTGCCTCGATATTATTACTTCGACAATGCCACAATATTATCACCTCGATATTAATACCACGATATTGTTACTTCGATATTAGTGCCTCGATATTATTACTTCGATATTAGTGCCTCGATATTATTACTTCGACAATGCCACAATATTATCACCTCGATATTGATACCACGATATTGTTACCCGATCAACGTTGATCTCAATCCGGGCACCTTTATTCGTAATATCGCGACATCGGGTAGACTTATTTCGCGTGGCGAGCCACGACACGTACGAGTATCGTCGCGACTGTCTCATCGTGCAGCTTTCCTGGCAAATTGTGTCCACGTTCTCGTTCGGTACAAGCGATGGAACACGTTCGCGTAGAACGAACGCGCCCCCGATCAACGCCCGCGACAACAACCTCGCGTTTCAATGCGCGCCAAAAGCGAACGCGCGAAGTCGGCGCGTTTATCGAGGCACGCGCGAATAACGCGCGGCGTTTGCCCACGCGCGCCGCGATATATTCTCATAAACTGAACGTAGAGGTCCGCCGCGTGACGATGATTAATACGGCAAACAAACCAGAGAGAGAGAGAGAGAAAGAGAAAGAAAAAGAGAGAGAAAGAGCTCGAGTTTCGTAATCCTTGCACCGTTACGGAACACAATGCGCTATCTTCATTTACTTTACAATCATTCGCTTCGCCTTCTCCGGCGTTACCGGGTGCCCGACCTAACAAATCACAATTATTCAACGGATTCGCGAAACGAGGGCCCCGAGCCGCCTCTTGGTACCTTAAACGGTGCGTTGGTAGCTCTTTCGAAGAAAAAAAAATAATAAGGCACAAATTCGAATCGATATTTTCAAAAGTTCCGCGCGCGAACCCCCCGGAGAGAGCCTGAGAAAATCTCCGCGTGGAGAATCACGGGCGAGTATAATTCTCGTATCCTCTTTCGACATGCAAATGAAGAGGAAAAGGTTTCGCGAGAAGTTTCGGGTGGAGGGACTCTTCTAACGAACAAGGCGCGTACGAGGAAACATCGGGGAGAAAAAAAAAAAAAGTTATCGCTGAACCCTCGGGAGAGACCCACCGACCGTTTTTCTCGGCACCGCGGTGCATAAAAACCGCCGCTAATTATGCGAGAACATATACCTGGCCCCCGTGAGACATTAATGCTAAAGTTGCGGCATTATGCGCGTGACAGGCCGGTACACGTTAGGGACAATGTTCGGGGAGGTGGGTTACACGTACCTGAAGTGCGGGAATGTCGCAGACAATGCGGAGCGTTAGAATACGCAGAAAATTCTGTTTCCGCCTGTCAGGCATCAACGTCGTTACGGTTCGTTAGTTCCTGCATTTATATTAATCACGAGCCGGCGGGGATGCACGTCCGAGCGGCCGTGTTCTGCCGCGGTACCCTCGGCTCGTACCCGCTTTGCCAGCCTTATCTAAATATCTAAACGGCGATTCGCCTGGAAACTTACGATCTCTACCGGCATCGTGGAAAACACCGTTTCTCGATCGGTTGTTAACAATTTTACAACTGTGTTTCCACGCGGGCCTTGCGACGAATTAACGGCCACGGTCGAGTAACATTTTTTCCAAATTATCGGTCATCCTCGTTATCGGATAATATGTACCGTAAATTGTATCTTTGGATAATGGAATTTATTTTTTATTTGGTTGTCGATCTTAGGATTTAGGCGCCATTTTTTCCAATGCATTGGCCTTTCTCTTTATAGGATAATATGTTCCGTAATTTGTATCTTTAGCTAATGGAATTTATTTTTTGTACGGTTGATGATCGTAGGGATTTAGGCGCCATTTTTTCCAATGCATTAACCTTCCTTGTTATCGGAATATAAGTAATGAAGGTAACTTGTATCTTTAGCTAATGAAATTTATTTTCCGTACGGTTGTCGAAATTAGTATTTAGATACCATTTTTTCCATTACATTAGTCTTCCTCGTTATGGGAAAATAAGTAGTGAAGGTAACTTGTATCTTTAGCTAACGAGCATTCATTTTTCGTAAGATTCTCTACCTTGTTGGAGATTCTCTTCGGTTAAAATTGTTAAGTATACGAATTAATAAATATTTTCAAATATCGTGGGAAACATCGTTCTTAGATCACTTGTTAAGAATATCAAAACTACATTTTCCCATGATCTTCATAATATACTATTACCTACGGTTGACACGACAATTGACACGATATAGGTGCCAATATTTCGATAGCAGAAAATAACATACATACAAACTAGTACAACTCGTGTCTTTAGTCAATAAATACGCATTTTTCGTAAGAATTTCATCCTTATTCAACGTCCTCTTCTGTAAAAATTATTAACTTTGGAAATTAATTGATGTAACAATACGATAAATACTGTCTGTCTGCAAGAAGAAGACTAACGGAGACCAGTGATGAAAATCGACAGTAAGATTTTCAATTTTTCGCGTACTCGTTAGAAATTTTAAAAACTGAACTCTCTCTAGGGCGAATTTAATCATTCAAATCGACTCTTGCGAACGCCAAATTATTAATATCATTGCTCTCTTATTAAGATTCTCTCCCCTTCTTCAAACACTCGTTAATTTTCACGCACTTGTATCTATTTCTCTTCGTAAACCCTTCACGTTTTTTCGTAGATTTGTTCCATTTCTTTTTCCATCGAAATGTCCCGTATAAATAAACAAAATTGAAATTCCATCGCGACCCTAACGCGTGCGAGCAGTATTCTTCCACAAGATCGTTGCTTCGTCGCGTGTCGTTTCTCCGTTGCCACGCGTTTTTCGAGAAGGCGTAAACGATGATGCGATTAAACGATAACACGATTCGATCGAACGATACCGTGGGCTCAATTGATTCCAGGTAAAGTTCGTTCAAAGTTCACCGAGCTTTCCCTTTACAAATTTAATTCCCTTAATTGCCGTAATGACGAGAACCTATTAAGAAGAAATTATACGCGCAAGTCCGCATTATACGTTCCGTATACTTCACGGCTACCTTCGTCGATTTAATCAGACGCTACGTATAATTACACTCGCCGCGCGTGCGCGCGCGCGCACCGAGTAACATCCGAGTAATGAAGTCGTGGCGTCCACCTGTCATTCGCATCTCACCACGCGTCCTTTCGACCAGCTTCAACCTTCCAGTGTACTTTGTAAATCAACACGCGACACTCTTCATTATCGTGTGTCGTACGACCCGCAAAGAGACGAGGAAACCGGTTTCCAGGGGTACGTTTCGTATTATTCCGTCTACGATGCTTTTCCCTCTCGTTCCGTCTCGGAATGTTTATCAACGAGACGATTCAACGATCATCGAACGAATTTTCGTTGCGTAACATTGTCTCGGCGAGATTCATACGAATCTCGAGACACTGGAACCTTGGAATCTAAATTCGAAATTAAAACTTTGAAACTGTGCAAATTCAAAACGATAATATTGCTCGATTTATTGGGTTGTTCGGAAAGTCATTTCGTTTTCCAAAATGGAGAATATATAATTTGATAAAATGTTTGTACACTCTAAAAAAATTGTGTTTCATTTTCACCAAAAGAAAAAAAAAGAACGAAATGACTTTCCGAACAACCCAATAATTAAATCGAACGGAAAATTTTATTTTTCTCTCGTTTTTCATCGCGAGTCTAATATTTCGTTGAAGATCAGACAATGAAAAACTCTTTCGTAACAATATTTTTCCTCTTCGTGAGAAAATGTGATACTACACCTCGAGTGACTTTGTACGTCTCGAATAAAATTTGAAAAATCTATTTAAATTCGTGTTCCGTGTCCTCTAACGAACAATTGATATACAAAAACGGAGACTTGTTATTTCAAAACCGAGAGATTGTCTATTTTCCGATGCAGTCTGCGGCTTTAAAGTTAATGGGAGCTAAAAATCTGTCCGTTGTTGAAAGATCTCGGTCCCACGTTCTCGACTCTCGAGCACCTTTTGCTGAAAAAAACCGCCCTTTCCCTTTCGAAAGAAGCCACCCTCCCTTTCTCCCGTTGATTCACCTCGACGGTTCGAGCGGAGGCACGAAAGGACCACTTTTCAGATTTAAATCGAGACCGTGCGTACGCAGCTCGCCGCGATCCGCGCGATTTGCATGACAGTGGGTCAAAACGCGGTTACACAGCGTGCGCGTACAAACACGCGGCTGGAAATAAATCCGAAGTGCGCTCGTTCTCGGCTGGAAGCGGCTACCTGTACGAGATTAACGATGCCAACGCGAGAAGGCAAGTGCGAAGAATTACAGCTGGCCGATAATCGGCAAAATATTACGGCGCTTCCTTGACACGCATAAATCTGGATTCGGAGAATTAATTTCCGCGAGGAAGAGCTCGATCGACGCTTGCGTTTCTAACGCGCCGCTTCTTTTATTTTCACGCTGTCCTTCCCTTTGTTTTTCGAGCGCGAGAAAAACGAAATGTAACATTTCGTCCGAAACGAGCGATTTCAATTTAAATATGCGTTAAGCATTGATGAAACACAGCGAGGAACGAACATCGATCGAAACAAATGGAGGAAGAAGTAAAGAACCTGCGACTATATAGATAAAATTAATCAACAATGTGTATATCTTTTAATTATCGATCGAAACAAATGGAAGAAGAAGCAAAGAACATGAGACTGTACAGATAAAATTAATCAATAATGTGTATATCCTTTAATTACCCACGGTGGTATATTTTGTGCACCGACTCGAAATTTAAATGTGGTATTCGAAGAAAAAAAAGTGATTTTTTTTTTAACAATTTCAAATCTCCGTTTTTATTTCCGTGCTTATGATTTATTTTTCAGTACGAGGAAGAAAATTTAATTTTAAGACGGAGGTCTCGGAGCATTCTCAAAATTGAAAGAAATAGAAAGAAAGGGGATACGATTGTATAGAAAAATTAATCGACTCTATTCATACCCCTTAATTGTTCACGGTGGTGTATCTTGTACACCGGCGCAAGATTCGGTTGTGACGTTCAAAAAAGAAAAACGAATTTTCTGAAAATAGAATACTATTTATATTCTACGCCAAGTGGGTTGTTCGGAAAGTGATTTCGTTTTCCAAAATGGAGAATATGTGTTCTAATAAAATGTTTATACACTCTAAAAAGAAAACGAAATGACTTTTCGAACAATCCAATAGCATATATTTGATTTTCACAGGGATTACTTCTCGCGAGCAATTTCGCGCGCCAATATGGCGCCGACCTATTCATAGAACCGCTTGTTTCACGACTCGGGAACGATCTCTCCTTCTCCCCGCAATACAATCGGTGCGGAGAGCGCTAACGAACGAAGTAACGCTCGTTTTTAACGAAAACACCTCGCTGGCGATTAATTATCGGTCTGGCGGTAAACATTCGCTTATATCGCGATCGGGTTTAATGAATTTTCACTGAAAAACGCCTGGTCGGACGACTGTAAAAAATTGAACGGTAATGGAGAGTAATTATAATAACGCTCGCGTGTAACGCACATGGAACCGTGTTACGTACACGCGGGCTTTCGTAATTGCGTTTCTTTCCGTGCATTAATTCGCGATACGGTCGATTATGTGCGTAGGCGCGGGCGGGCGCACGCGCGCAGCTGAAAATTTCGTTTAAAAAGCTCATTGTTTGCGGCTCGCTGGGATTTATGGGCGCGCGCAGCTACGCTAGCAACAATGATCACGGACGGGTACCAATTAACGAGTCGATACCTCGATATGCGCCGCTTTACATCTTTCCGCGTCGTTATTCAACCGGGGGTCCCGTGTCGTTGCCCTGGCAATTTTTCTCCCCCCTACCTTGTCTCCTTTCCACCTAACACCCCCCCTTCGTCCCCCGTCGTTTCCCTCGGTCGACTTAATTACGTTATTCGAGCGAAGCGTTACTTACAATGCAATCAGTTTTGTTTGCGTGCGGTAAACGTATTAATTTTCGTGCATTCCCAACGAGTCGGAGGGCACCTGCTCCCGAAACAATTTGTACAGAAGGTGGAACGAGTGTGTGCAGGTGACGTCGAGATTCCCGACGAGTACAGGGTGTGTGTTTCAGGAAGGTCTCCTCTAGGGTCAGGAGCACGTTGCACTCGTAGTAACTCGGTAAAAGCTGTTTCAGGTTGTTACCAGTAGGTGAAATTGGCTTTCCATCCGTTGCTTTCGATAAATGATAAATAGCGAGAATATTTCTCGATTGAAATCATTTCTATGGGGAACGAACGTTCAACGAGGTAGCTTTTTTCGATACCCTTTCTGAAAAGTTGGAGCACAATTTTAAGAAATATTTCTCCGTTAGCGAAATGTATAATACGCGTTCGAGAAGAATGCATTTGGAGCTACGATGAGTTTTTCTCGTTCAGAAGCAATTCTCTCGGATGTGTGTCGAGTCCAATACGCTTGGAGGTGAACGAACAGGACTCGTTATACTCTTGGATGCAATCTCTTTGCACGCAACCAGTACAGGATGTGTGTTTCAAGAAGGTCTCTTCTAAGGTCAGGAGCACGTTGCACTCGTAGTAACTCGGTAAAAGCTGTTTCAGGTTGTTACCAGTAGGTGAAATTGGCTTTCTATCCGATGCTTTCGATATATGATAAATCGCGAGAATATTTCTCGATTGAAGCTTTTTTCGATACTCTTTCTGAATGTAATCTCTTTGCACGCGGCTAGTACAGGATGTCTGTTTCAAGAAGGTCTCTTCTAAGGTTAAGAGCACGTCCGTAGTAATCCGGTGAAAGCTGTTTTAGGTTGTTACTAGTAGGTGAAATTAATAGGTGAAGATACATTAATAGGTTACCTAAAGATCGGTGTTTGTGGAATGAAAAATAGACCGTAATACGCACAAATAACATGATTTTTGACTATGGAGTTAAGGAAATTTATAATCCACGTGTCAAAAGAAATGAATCAGGGTCGATGAATTTCGATCGGATTAAGATTAATGGAATCGACACGTGGGACCACAGACTTTGGATCGGTGCTGGACAATCGGGTGAAAAATATATCGTAACAAATACAACATGAATTTTCACAATGAGATTAACGAAATTTCGAATCCTGAAGTTAAAGAAACTAATTTTGAATAGAATCGATCAGCGTCGATGAGATTGTAAAAAGAAGTTCTACAACAATGAATCGCGAAATGTGTCTCGTAAGAAGCTTCACTTATCGAGACTTGTGTTATCAGGATTAACCACGTCCAAGCTAGAAAGTTTGAACAATTGTATTTGTACTTGCACAATATTTCCAATAATTTGCATTATGTCTTCTTATCGTTCGATCGTTTCGGAACGCAGACTAAAACTATGGCGTATAATGGTAAATCACCCCGTGGAAAGGATCATCTCGATAAAAATGAATAACTTCTGCGTAAGAAACGTAGCCACTCGAGCATCTAAAACGTATCACGGTGTATATATCATTCTGCCACGCACGGTTGTTCCGTTCCGCGTACGATGCATCGAATTGAATTTTTCTAATAACACACTCACCCCGATACCTAATTTTCTATTTTGCAACGACCGAAGGGGCAGCCCCTTCAATTTTCCTTGGCTACCGGTAGAATACGGATATCTGGTCGAAGCATCGGCGTAATTACAATATCACCGCACGATTCCCGGCACCGATCTTTCATTTTCCACGAAGGTTCCCCACGTTGTGCAACCAGCGGACGTGATCGTCTATGATCTACCCCAAAACCGTCGTTACCCGTCGCATCGTTCCACAGTAACACACAATCGACATCTTAATCAGGCATCGGTCTAATTACAATGCCATCTTTCGCGGCAGCGGCGCGCGTAATTTTCCGTCGGCAATGATAAGCGGCTCGCGTCTCCCTGCGAAATGCAAATGATTAACATTACGGGGCAGCAGTTAGGCTCGTCTGGCTTCTCTAAAGATAGCGCGCGTCGATTAAATTGCCATTGTAACGTAATCGATATCTCGATCGGAATACCGTAATTACAGTGCCACCCCGCTGACTGCTCGTTCCTCGTTACACGACGTACACGCGTTACACGCTTCGTCGTCCGTCGAAAGTGCAAATCACCCAGGTCGCTCCCTGCACTTACTTCGCCAAAGCCACGGTCGACCGTAATGATCTCTCGAGACGGCGCGTACATCAGAAACGAAAGTTTATTTAATCACAACCTTGCGTTTCCGTTTTTAACTCCCGTATAACCCTGTACCCGCGTACAGCGACCGTACACCGCGTTCACTCCGTCGAACGATTTTATTAACGGAACCGAACGAGTCTTTGAACCCCGAGGGCGATCGAGCCGCGCTCGAGATGCATCAAAACGAACAAACGAACCTTCCCGCACTCCTTGACTACTAATTCTTCCGGCAAGATGCGCGGAGTGAGTACATCCAAGCGAGCGAAATTGCGCTCCAGAGTGTTCGTAACAGTTCTATTTATTTTCAAGCACGGCCGAGCCTCGATTATTCCAACCGATCTGGAGACCAATCAGTTCGGATAATATAATCGACCTGGGAGAACCGAGTTCGAGAATGTGTCAATTATTCCCAGAGAATGGTGGAAGCCAAAGAATTTCCAAATTCGTGTGTTCAGTACTTAAAAGAATACACAATTGACAAAAGAGATTCTTAAACGCGAGTTCTGAATCAAACTTGAATTTTATTAACTCCCATTTTGAATATTTGGATTTTGGTTAAAGTTCTACGTTATTGAGAATATAAATTTTCCACCGTTTTATTTCAAAGATTGCAACGAGCATGAAAGAGAGTCAACGTAGCTGTTTTTTCGCGACGGTGGTATAAATGTTGCATGGGTCAAAATGTACCCGAAATTCTCAAAATTTCTTTCATTTTTTTCTCGAAAGTTGGAAGTAAAAATGTATAAATTATCTTACTCGTTGAAACGAGTAGTATTATTTTAAATTAAAATGGATAGGTGAGAAACGCGACATTGGTGTCTAATAACGTTTCTATAAGGGAAACATAAGTATGTCGCGATTCTGCAACCGTATGCGTTCGAAGGTTGGTTAAACTCGGTACGTTTGAATGGAAACGATGCCTTTTGCTTCGCACTTGCGCGTTCTCGTCTTTGAAAAAATTCACGTCCATCGATAGAAACGCGAAAGAAATGAGCGCGCACCGACGTCGTGACGCGGCTCGAAACGCGGCTAATTACGCTTCCGAGAATCGAGCGCCGCGTAATTGGAACGAGCAACAGCGTCGCGACAATGCAACTGCAGTATCATCCAAAAATCAATCGGATCGCGAGGCGTTCTCCTCTCGATCCCTTTGTTGCGCAACCGTGCACAATGACGTCCGGGGCTCTTTGCCCACGACGAGTCATTCGCCTCGCGAGCTTCGATTGCCCTTCTTCGAATCGGACAAAGGTGGCCGGATCGCGAGATGGAATCGGTCCCGTCGCAACATCATCCTTCCGACTACTTGTTCGTCACGCTCGCGCGCACCTCGTCCAGAGAATAGAGCATTCGCGGAATCGAACTGCCGCGTGTTAGCGGAACCTCGTCGAGAACATTGAACGCTCGCGGGCTAATAGCCGAGATTTTCGAACGAATCTGCCACGGATCGGATAGTAAGGATGCGTTTCAATCGAACGGAGACTTCATGGTCGAAAAGCTCCGCTACGAGGACGTCACGCGTGTATCGTTAGAAACGAAACAGTGGAAGGAGGGCATCGAACGTCGCGAGATAACAACCGAGATTCTCGGATGAAGTAAGGATAAAATGACTAGTAGAAAGTAAGGATGCATCTCAATTTGGAGAAATGGAAGGAAGCTTCGTTATGAGAATGTCGTACATGTATCGTAAGAAACGAAAAGCTGGAAGGAGGACATTGAACGTTGCGAGATAATAACCGAGATTCTCGGATGAATCTTCCTCGAATCGGAAAGTAAGGATGCATCTCAATTTGGAGAAATGGAAGGAAGCTTTAGCGGTCGAAAAGCTTCGTTATGAGAATCTCATACGTGTATCGTAAGAAACGAAAAGCTGGACAGTGGATATCGAATGTCGCGAGGTAACAACCGACATTTTCGGATGAATCCTCGTCGAATTAAAAAGTAAGGATGTATCTCAATTTGGAGAAATGAAATGAAGCTTTAACGGTCCAATATCTTCGCTATGAGAATGTCATACGTGTACCATAAGAAACGAGAAGCTGGAAGGAGGTCATCGAACGTCGTGAGGCAACAACCGAGATTTTCGGACGAAGGTAAGGATAGATCTCAATTTGGAGGGATTGAATGAAGTTTTAGCGATCGAAAAGCTCGACAAGAAACGAAAATCTGGAAGGACGTAGAAAAAAAAAATAAAAAAAAAAGGGACCAAATATGGTTGATAATTTCAGAGATAAAAATTCGTTTGTAAGTCCCATAAAAATCGCAAACTTTTACGTCCTGTACTTTTTAAACGAACTTAAAACCAGAAAAACGATGACTTAAACTCCCCCTAATTTCACACTGGCTGCAATATATTTAAATTTCGTAAAAATCCTTGACTTTGTCTACGGAAATAAACGATCGACACGATTCCGATTAAAGATGTTTAGTTCAACACGTTCGTCGTAAAATTGAACGATTGTATGATAATATTCGCAAATTACAATTATTATGGCTTCTATCTCCTTGTATCCGTGCTCGTTATAATCGAGTTCGACCGTATTTGTTATTATTAATTGATACCGTTGCTCGCGCAGATAGAATCTATTTATTTGTTAAATAACTGGCTCTGCAAATGCTATGGGAGCTAACGTTATAGGTAATTTGCCAGATGATCTATCGATAATAGGTATAGATGTTCTCGACCACTTTGCCGCCCCGTTCGATCTTATCTTATCCATAAGATCTCTTCCCGGCGCCATCGTGTTCTTATCCATCTCGCAACATCCTAGTGTACGTTTTTTTCTTCTTAGACTGTTTCTTATGCCGTACCTTAAGCTCACGCCTATTAAGACCTCTCGTGGCCTTCGTTCGAACTAAGCATTACGATGCAAAACCGATTTATTGCCACGACGATTGAAAAACGCGTGTGTTATTACCATCGCGATGGTTACGATGAAAATCGATTCAAAGTTTTCACCGTGTGTCGCTCTACAAACAACAATCGAACGTGTGTCCAGACTTCAAGAATTCAATTCAAGAATTCAATTCAAGAATTCACAATTCAAGAAGCAATTAAAAGAGCAATCAAAGAAGCATGTTCCTTTCCCGCTTTGTAAAATAAATAACGATCCGGTAACGAGAAAATAATTTATCGACCGCGAACGCAAAATTGCGTGTAAATAATCATTATTCTCGGCACTGGTATTTTTCAAAAGGCAAATACGCCCTTTTTCTAGACACCCATTCAATTGTACATCGCGTACCGAATGACCCATCCCGAGACAGAATTATTTTTAGACGCCTGCTAGGAATGTTTATATCCTGTGGCGTCCACTTACCAAACGCGAACACGTTTTGTGTAGACAATAGTTCGTATCATATAGCATCGAGTCTCGGTTGGCAGTTTGACATCCTAATGGCCCGTCTTTCCGAACGTATCGGGCAACGCCTTCGAGAAAGAGCTACCCAAACTGAACAAAAGACTTTCTGACTTTCTCCGAGTCACGTGTAGCGTAAAAAAATCTAGAACCTTACGAGGATGGACAATTCGACCCCTAGAAGTCGATGAAGCTAATAAACACTCGTAATTCGGTATACAAGATGTCCAAAAATTTGTGGAACCTACTTCACCAGTTACCTTTACACCTCAAAATAGGAAAAAACTTCGTCCAAATGTACGTCCTATTGGTCTCTGTCTACGAGACGCAAGAGATTTTGTAAATAAATCTTTCCTTGGTTACTTGTAAATAAACTTGGCGTACCTAGTACGTTTCTCTTGTACGTTAACTGAAAATGTTCAAGTACCATGGTTTAGAACAAAACGAAGGTTTACAGCAAATTTGAGAAACACCAAGAACCATTGACAGAGTAATCGACAACAAGACGTCTACAGGTTTGCCTAGAAATACAAGGTGGTCGTTTTAAACATCTCCCGTGAAGCTAATCGAATAACGAACAGGTTCCATACAACGAAACTTGTTCCTCCAGCCTATAAACAAGAACGAATAAGATACAGAGCGTGGACGAATTTTGTTCATCGAATTTCGGACGTGCAATCAACTCTCGAAACGAGAGAGACAGATACAAGGGACACCCTGTGTTTACGATCACGGTGTGAATCACTCGCTGGTAAATTGACAACCGTACGATCCTCTATTGTCCGTCTTACGTCCGTCTTGTTCCCTATCTCTCCATCTATCGTTCTCACCTCGCCAACCGATCGTCCTGTTGTCATTCCTATTCCCTAGTCTCCTCTGTGCACTCACCTTCCCGAAACCCACGTACCCGACAACCTGTCCAGCGTCTCGAGTCTTCCGCCTCGTAACCGTCGCTCTGCTAATCGACGTGCGCATACAGGAACCAATTATATCTCTTAATTTCGCTAACTTCCTGTCTGTCGCAAATCTTCTCTCCGTCGTCGTTAATTTGTCGCCCGGAGACGAACGAGACAAGCGCAAACGGAAACCTCGCGCGTATCTCGTACCCTCGCCCAAGGATGTACGAGCTTCTTTTCTTCTTTTTTCTTTCTCACACTGATAATCTTATTTATATTGGCGATCGTTGTTGCAATTTTCAGCCATGCGTAATTCGCGTTTCAGAATCGTTGATCGAAGGTATCTTTATCGAAAATACCGAAATATCGAGGCTGCGTCACATTTTGTGTCAAAAATGGACCGAAGTGCTACGAAATTGTGCAAATGTTAAAGAACGTTTGTTAGATTGACTTACAAATTGTGCGAATGTTTCCCAAACAATTCCTAGATTTTGTACCGGCTCGACAATTAATTCGCGAATATTTAGCCAATAACTATGCTTTCACAATGGTGTACACGATTGTTGTATTCTTCAGATATAATCCTCTGTGACATTTTGCTGTTCCCCAAAATAAACTGTACATCAAAAGGACAATGATTTGCGGTAATAGAAAAAATAAAACTACAATCGCCGAGAGATTCGAAAGTCGCAACGTACAGTGATTTTTCAAAATTTTCAGAGGACTGGGAAAAAGAAACCTCTCCCAAATGCGTTTTATCCGAGAGAGGATAATTTTGAGGATCAGTACTTGTGCAATTATCGAGTTAGATGGAGAAAGGAAAAATTAATTTACGAGCACGGTTAGTCGTCTATTTCGATAATTGTCCACGAGTATTATAGGCAAAGACACCCATAATAGTTGAGTAATTTTAAAAAGTAACTTGAAACAAGTACCAAAGTGTCAATAGCCACCCTAAACGCTACATACGCATATTATCGGGTTGTTCGGAAAGTCATTTCATTTTTTCGGTGAAAATACAACACGACTTGTTTAGATTGTGCAATAATATAAATTACACGTACTGAAAATTCTCTCTCGAATCCTGACTCTCGCGGGGTCCACTCGTAAGTCCCCGACGTCTCGGGCGAGATACTCACTGAAAACGAAAAATTCGTCTCGGTGGACCACACCTGGTGTCCAATCGTTCCGTATCCTCCTTCCGATCCATCGACGAGTGATCGTTTCTCCCACCAGTCTTCTCTAAATTCTCAAAAGTGTTCAGGACCGGAGATCGTCGATCGAGAAACTTAGTCGAGTCTCGGGGTTCGGCGAATTTTGAACGCCGAAAGAAGAAGGGAAACGAGAGATCAAAAGGTGGACAAGCAGCGGGAGAAGAAGGAGCATCGTCGTGAGGAGTGCCAGACTAAATTACCCGGACGTGCCCGCGCAGATAAGGCTGCCTGTGTACGCGCATAATGCGCTACGTAATGTGCAGTCCACAGGCAACCACCGTCAGCCTCCCTCTGCCTCTCCACCACCTCCTCCTCCAGCTCCTCTGCCTCCTCTACCTCCAGCTCCTCCACCTCCTCCACCTCTTCTGCCTCCCTCTCCTCCGTCGCTATCACGCCTGGAGGAAGAGGTAGGAACCTAT
Source organism: Ptiloglossa arizonensis (assembly GCF_051014685.1). Taxonomy (NCBI): domain Eukaryota; kingdom Metazoa; phylum Arthropoda; class Insecta; order Hymenoptera; family Colletidae; genus Ptiloglossa; species Ptiloglossa arizonensis. The sequence continues at coordinate 10,728,156 of NC_135053.1, read as the reverse complement.
GTACCTACGTATGCAGTCTGTGTGCTCAGAGGCTGGGCACATATTGACCGATACGTACTGCCGGTAGCAAGATAAACAGTTCCCTCTCCATCTGCTCGCTTCGGTTCCTCTCTCTCTCTCTCTCACACGTACACACTTACTCTCTCTCTGTCTAACGTTCACTCGCTCTCTCGTCGCTGCTCCGTTTTCGCCCTCTTCGCTTCGCCTGGCCCTAGATCAGCCTCGGTATCGCCCTGGCCCGGCGCGTTCCTTCTTTTCGCTTTTCTCCACCGCCCTTTGGTTTTTCGTTCGGCCAGACCTGCCCGTCTCTAACCATCTCTGGCCATCGTGCCCGAACGGAGTTTACGAACGACTGCTTTGCAACCGACGCGAAGCTTTGAACGGACTCAGAGGTCCGAATCGGCGCGAAATTTTCGAAAGGTTTCACCCCCCGGCTGCACGATCTAAACCTACGAAACGTTCTCGGTGCACGAGAGTTTCGATGCAACGAAGAAACCGTGAAGGTTGCGATTCAATTTTACGGAAAACGATGCACCGACCAGTCCCATACTTGGACGGATCGTTGCAGTTTGGATGCGTTTCAATTGGACACGGTTCAAGGTTACAGATCCTTGTTGCTTCTTCACCGGTTGCATTTATATGGATCGAGAGACTCGACGGTCACGCTTCGAGATTCTTATTTTATCTACGCGATCGATCGTTTCTACGATCGGGTGAACATTTTTTTTTTTTTCTCGTTCACATCGCCGGACACGCTTCCGAGATTCTTATTTCGTTTCCGGTCTTGGTAATTTATACGATCGCGTCGATAGTTTTCGTTCGTATTGCGCGACGGTTATTTAGGGAAGTATGCGGTTATTTCTAGGTGAACGGTGCGATATTATCGAGCGTGGAAAAAGGAAGAGAAACGTTGTCATTTAATGTACGCAAATCCGTTTTTCAATGCTTTTATCCCCGAGTTGCATTTTTCTTTTCTTTAATTTAAGGTTCGCTCGTGCTACGAGAATACTGTGCAGCTTGGCGACGGATACGTTGCAGTTGATACGAAAGTAACTGTTCCTTTTCGTTCCCGATATAACCGAATAATTTGCATTTATCTATTTCGAGAGACACGATGGAAGATTACGCTTCGAGGGTAATTTGCTAGATACGCTTTTAGTTTCTTTCGTGTTCGGTCTTGGTAATTTATATAATCGCGCGAACCTTTCTTGTTCGTGTTGCGCAACAGGAACGTAAAGTTAGTTGTTTATTAATTACAATGTACCGACCGGCAATGTACATGGTTATTTTCCGATATACGCAAACTTTAATATCGTCAAACGTGGCAAAAGCAAAAGATCGTTATGCAAAGTACATATTTTCGTCTTTGATAGTTTTATTCGATATAATTTAAGGTTTCCTCTCTATTCTAAACAGTTTTATTCGAGATTCTATTTTTATTTAATACGATTTAAGGTTTGCTCGCGCTCCAAGGAAACCGTGCACCACGATGATCGATACACAGTTAATAAATAATAAACCGTTCCCCTCGTTGCTCGATACATCCAAAATATTTTTTTCATCTCGATCCCACCTACCTGGAATATTCGCACGAAACCTCGACCCGTGTATCATTATTTAAGCACAATTTTCCCCAAAAGAGTCACCCGACACACATTCTCCGATATACGAGTCTCCCAAGTAAAAATAATCGCGATTCTACCGAAGAAGGGAACGCGTACGCGAGTAAACGTGGATTCCACGGAGAAATCCTTCAACGTAGAGCCACCGAGCGCACGAATATCGATACATATTTCTCAAGAAAAACGTGTTTTCGAAACAGAAGGAAACGTGATCCCGGAGGGTTAGGAAGCAGCACAGGGTACTAGTGTTACCAACGCGGTAATTCTAAACTAAACTAAAACGTGGATTCCCTTCGGCGCGACTGCATAGATCCCCCGGTGAACGAAAAAAGAACGGAAAGAAAAAAAAGAAAAAAATACGAAAGGAAAGGAAAAGAAGAGAAAAAAGAAAAAAAGAAAAAAGGGAGAGAAAACAACCGCGTCGCCAGGATCGCGTAAATTGACAATGGCCGGGTCCGTGAGAATCGCGTTTTTCGTCGAATCGACGGTGGCAATTCACGTCGGAGAACGATCGTTAGCCGGAAGCGCCCTTAGGGCCAGTATTTCAGTATCTGCTTAAGTGGCGGCTCGGCGCACAGTGGCCTCCGGTTACGAGGCGATTTTATTCGCGTGTCGTGCGAGTTTATGTTGAAGCTCGCACTTAAAGCCGAAAGGGATAAATTTCGCAGATTGGAATCGGCCATTTTCGAGCGTAGCGTACGCGTTCCGCGATTCGGTGTCACTGAACCGACGCGACGCGCGTGTGTCTCTCTCTCCTCGGTTGCAACCGACAATTTCAGAAAGAGAGCCGTGCGCGACTCCTCGGGAGCACGCGTCTCCGAAATTTCGGTTTCGTTTGAACGTCGTGGCTGGGAACGAGACGCGCGTTACGATTCGTCGAGCGATCCACGAGTACCAAAATACCTATACTTATCTTACTCGCGATGCAACGAAACGAAGAAAAGTGATCGAATCGTTGCCAACACTTCCAAAGTAGCGCTTATTTGAAGTTTCATCGGGAATGGAATCGAAAGTGTAATTGATTCGTAGCAACGTCTTGCGAATGTTTTGAAGCTTTATAAAGTATATACACACTTGTCAATATTTGGTCGCGCTTCTTCGTTTATGATTTGCCCGAACACGTCTCCGTGGATCTGATTTTTTATTGCAAAAACTTCAAGATGGTTGTAAGACGTTAATAATACATTTTCTTAAAGAAACGAAAGTATCGTTTTAGAATTAACCGCGCGTAGGAAAATACCTATACTTATTTTTCTTCAGATGCAACGAAACGAAGAAAAGTGATCGAATTGTTGCCAACACTTCGAAAGTAGCGCTTATTTGAAGTTTGATCGAGATTGGAATCGAAAGTGCACTTGAATCGTAGCAACGTCTTGCAAATGTTTTAAAATTTTTACGATAAAGTATATACACGCTTTTTCGTTTATGATTTGTCCGAACACGTCTCCGTGGATCTGATTTTTTATTGCAAAAGCTTCGATATAGTTGTAAGACTTTACGAATATATTTTCTTAAAGAAATCCAAGTATCGTTTTAAGAGCATTTTCAATTCTATTCTTTGAATTTAAAATCAATTGAATTTTTTAAATTGCATACTGCAGCTAGAAAATTACAAAAGTCGCTCCGCTTTATAATTACTCCTGGTTGAAACAACCAGTTACGTCTCGTGCCGTATTTTAATCATTCGGAGCAATTAATAAACGCAAAGGTCACTTCGCTTCGTGACTCTCGACGAGAGGATGTAACTTTGAAAAGAAGTTAAAAACTTTTTCAAAATTGAACTCTCGATGTAATATTAACACTCGAGAGCGAGTAAAATTACAAAAATCACGAAGCGAAACCACTTTCGTATTTAAAAGAAGAATATCCAACAACTCGCGTTACACTTTAACAATTTCTTATTCGACTGTTTCAATATTCTGGGATGAAAAAAAAGGAATTTAACTCTCCGTAGAATCTTAGTACTCCAGGGCGATTAAAATTCCCCGACGGTGCAACTTTGACAGACTTCGATAAATTTTGACCTCGAGTATAGGATGAAATTATGCAGGAAGTAGAGATAAGTTCTGCAAATCAGCGGAAAATTGAAAAAAAGAAGCACGACGCTAACTCGGTGTGTTCCATTCGAGGCGGAATGGCTCGTACGTGGACGCGAACACACGAGCGGAAACGCATGATAAGCATATGCGCGTTAATGGTTCCGTAGCTGCAGTTTGCATTGCGAAGACAATGATAACGATACGCGTGGTCGCACGCAACGTGTGCAGACGAATGCATTCACGATGGAACCGATGTTTACGAGGAGAAGTTTACGAATATGAATAATCCGTGTCGTTCAATTTTTTTTTTTTGCGAAATTAAGAAATTTTAATAGAACTTCGTCGAATTTAATATTTGTTAAACGTGTTTTGTAACATCCAATCGGGTTCGTGGTTCAAAATACGACAAACATAAAACGCACGTGCAGCAGATGCAGAAGCACGAGTATAACAAAATCGTCCTGGAATCGTCTAAATATTTTTCACAATGAAAAATCCACGATACGTAAAACAACTAACATTTCCTGAATTTTTATTCCGATGTAAACTCGTCTAAATTACAATCCGTCTTGTTGCTCAATGTCTAATGTCTTTCGAAAGAATTAATTTACGAATGTTTCTTGTCACGGAGTACAACACGTACACGATTGTAAATTAAATCGTGAAAGGTTAACGAATCTTCGAGATCCACGTTTCTTAGGAGACCGGGTTCGATCACTTTTTCCATATCTATCTTTTAAAATAATAATACACGGGTTATATTATCGTGTATTTAGACAGTGACTATAGTTACTATGATGGATATTAACGAGAATGGATCTAAGAGAACCCTTTCAACGAGATCAAATTACCGACGATTAATAAGCGTCATTGATCAAGTCGAGTTAATTAATTAAGGAAAATACATCGTATAACCGTTCGATAAGTAAACAGAGTCGTTGATCATAATAACGAGAAATCGTGTATTACAATATTATAATATCGAGAGACTATTCGCAGTCCTCTTCAGGGACACAATTTATCTTCTCTTCGGTAACCATAGCAAATCTAAAAAACTATCCTCACTATTCTTCTCTTTTAAATCTTTTTGATTCGTAATACCTGTACTAAAAAAAAAACAAATTTACAAAGAGTCGAATGGCTTAAAATACAATCGTAGTACCGCGCAAAAATATACGAATACACGCGTTACGTATATTCGATACATATTAGATTATTCGGAAAGTCATTTCGTTTTCCAAAATGAAGAATATATAATTTAATAAAATCTTTATACATTCTAAAAGAATCGTGTATCATTTTCACCAAAAAAACAAAATGATTTCCCGAACAACCCAATACGTAACGCTGTCCTATAAAACAGTCTCGATGATCCTTTTCGAGAAATTGATAATACATGTAATTGTTTCAACTAAATTTATAATAAAAAAAAAATACCCTCAAAACGCGAGTAGAGTGTACCGTAAGTGAAAAAGGAAAACGAAATAAGCTTCCGTACAATATCAGATGGACGATCGGGTAATTGCGGAGCGGTAGCGGGCGTTTAAACTTATGCTCGTTCCTGGACCAATTCCCTTCCTCAATTAGTAAATATCCGTCGACCGTCATCGGGTTAAACGATGGTTCGTCGGGCGATGGTAGCTCTCTTTTTTCCCCTTTCGCGATAGAAAACGATGGTTGACGATCGAGCAGAAAAGCAACGGGGGGAGGACAGGGGAGAAACGTTGGCCGGAGCAAAGAGAAAACGTCGGTGGAGGGCGTGGGTCCGCAAATTACATCGCGAAGTGCCATTAATGGCGATGTAATAGCCGCAATAGCGGTTCGCGTAGCGATACGCGAAACGTATGTACACGCGCGATCGTTTGTCGCGTGTGCGAATCGCGCGCGAACACGCGACCGACGGATACCGAATGTTTGCTGGCAACTGAAACAAAACGAAGGGAAAGAGAAGAGGAAAGAAGATAAAGAAAAAAAAAGAAAAAAGAAAAAAAAAATAACGAACAAACTTCCATTCATTCTGAACCAATAATTACTCCGCGCTCCGCGCGTAGTCGTATTGTGACTAAACAAAGGAGACTCGCGCGCGTGTGCACGGTGCTGCGCAACCGTTGGCGCTACGGGCAGGCAGCTTGGCCCCACCAAAGTACCTTTTCGCGCTATACGCAGCGAGTACTCTGACAAGCTGTCAGGATTTCGTTCGGCGAATCGCGAAAAAAGTCGTTCGACGTGTTTACTTCCGCATCCGTGCCCCAGGTATGCGCGACGCGGTGCATTGTGAACCTCCGCTTTTGAATTCGCGCCGCTGGGAGAAGAGCTGGCCATCTTTCTTTTATGCTTAAGAGTACTCAGGGGGATTTTTCTTATTATTCTTGGTTTACGATGCGTTTGATTTTTGCTTGTACTGTTGTCTTCATGATGGATCGTGAACTTTTAATTTTGAAATTGTGGTACTGAGAGAAGAGGTGACCATCTTTGTTTCATGCTTAAGAGTACTCAGGGGGATTTTTCTTATTATTCTTGGTTTACGATGCATTTGATTTTTGCTTGTACTGTTGTCTTCATGATGGATCGTGAACTTTTAATTTTGAAATTGTGGTACTGAGAGAAGAGGTTGTTATCTTTCTTTCGGAATTAAGAGTGTTATGGGTATTTCTGTTATTCTTAATTTATGGTGCGTTAGAATCTTGCGCGAATAATATGATTGTTAGCATTTTGTACCCGTGCGGTGCATTTTGAATCTCTGCTTTTGAACTTGTGCCGCTGGGAGAAGAGCTGGCCATCTTTCTTTTATGCTTAAGAGTACTCAGGGGGATTTTTCTTATTATTCTTGGTTTACGATGCGTTTGATTTTTGCTTGTACTGTTGTCTTCGTGATGGATCGTGAACTTTTGTTTTTGAATTTGTGGCGCTGAGAGAAGAGGTGGTTATCTTTCTTTCGGAATTAAGAGTGTTATGGGTATTTCTGTTATTCTTAACTTATGGTGCGTTAGAATCTCGCTTGGACTGTTGTCCTCTCGGTGGATCGTGAACTTTTACTTTTGAACTTGTGGCGCTGAGAGAAGAGGTGGCCATTTTTCTCTCGAAATTAAGAGTATTATGGGTATTTCTATTATTCTTAATTTATGGTACGTTAGAATCTTGCGCGAACTTGTATAATATGATTGTCAGATTTTTGTAACCGCGCGGTGCATTTTGAATCTTTTGAACTTGTGGTGCTGAGAGAAGAGGTAGCCATATTTCTTTTATGCTTAAGAGTACTGTGGGGAGTTTTCTTATTATTCTTAGTTTACGATGCGTTTGAATCTCGCATGTACTGTTGTCCTCTCGATGAATCGTGAACTTTTGCTTTTGAACTTGTGGTACTGAGAGAAGAGTCTTCAATCTTTCTTAAGTATGAGTACTGTGAGTGTTCCAGTTACTCTTAAGTTATGTATTCCAGAATTTGCAGTCTTCAATCTTTCATAAGTAAGAGTACTATGAGTGTTCCAGTTACTCTCAAGTTAATGTATTCCAGAATTTGCAGTCTTCAATCTTCCATAAGTATGAGTACTACGAGTGTTCCAGTTACTCTTAAGTTATGTATTCCAGAATTTGTAGTCTTCAATCATTCATAAGTAAGAGTACTACGAGTGTTCGTTACTCTTAACTTATATATTCCAGAATTAGCAAACTAATCGAACAGGCATAAAAAGAATGAAAAAAGTGCGAATTACACACTTTGGAAACTTTAATTTTCGAGAGAGATTTTCTGAAGCAGTAAAGCTCGAACCATCGAATTAGAAACCTTCTTAAACCCTTCTAAAACTCCTTCGTTCCTTCAAACAGGTTTTATCAACCCCTGTTCTTCTCAACGTTTCTATTATTTACGTCCTGTGTAGATACCGAATCACAATTGCTAATTACAATATATTGATCTCCTCTTTGTCGTTTCGATGACCATCTCTTCGTTTCGATCACTGTTCCCTTCGAACAATATCTCCGTTCTCGTTCGTTTCGTTGAAACTGGAACGAGGGAGAATGGAAAATAGAAAATCCAGGTAAATTTCACAGAGAATTCTTTCGATTCGTAATCGAACCACGCGGTGAAACGCCACAGGAGCTTGCATCCCGATGGAAAAGAAGATCCCTGTCGAGATATCCTTCGAGCCAACAAATTGGACACTCCAATTCGAAAATAAATTTCCTTTTCGTCGAACCTCGACTCGTGGGACACGATTACGTTCCATTCGCGTTACGTTTCATCTCGTGGACACGTAACAAGGGTTCGTCTCGTTTCTATTTTTCGAAAATCGATCGTCCCTGCTCGGAGAAACGATAAAAGGACATTCCAGGATACGCGGGCAGGACGAATGCGAGTACGGTGTTCCGCCGCAGAGGGAACCACTTGCTAAGCCGTATATATCGAGCTCAGCGCCAAATAAGAAGGGAGGGAAACGGTGAAAGCTCGAATTCCTTCCCTTTTCGTCCTCCGACGATAAGGTAGTAGTTTCCGTGATAAGCCAGATACGGAAATGCAGCTGACACACGTAAACGGTCGATGTTTAAAACCAACTTGGAAATCGACTCTTGCACGACTCGAACGACTCGTGTCAGAGCTTCGGATCTTAATCTCGCGTTTAAACGTTTATTTCAAAGGAGGAACATGGAAGTACAATTTGTCGAGGTAGCTTCGATCGATGCGATCACGTTTACTGAGAGAGAGAAAGAGAGAGAGTAATCGAACTTAAAATTTTCATGTGAAGTAACATTTACGATACGGGGTACGAAGTTAATTGATATTGAATTTGTCGAAAGAAAGAAAGCAATTTTAACGAATTCGTAAATATTCAGATTTTGTACCCGTTGGTTGATAGTTTTTTTTATAAATCTACGTGTATTACGCACCTTACGGAACGTGTGCAATTCGAACCAGGTGTTGTCGAAGGGATACAATGAAAGTGCTCGTTACAAGGCTATTAGTTAACGCGCTGAACTTTCGAAATATTGATCCTTGTTTAGCAAACGTTGCACAAATAACCATTGATACAAAGTTTAGAAAGTGGAAATATATATTTACGAACATTTTCTATCCGTAAGTTTGATCAATCGTAAAAGTTTGTATCTGTAGTTCGTTTGTACCCTGAATATTCGTATTGTATCCGATTGGAAACCTTATACGAGCAGCTCGGATAATCGAGAAACCATAAAATCGAACCATGGTTAATTGAGGTCGCACTGTACCCGATACCGATTGTTGAGACAACTTCGACGACCAATGATTTAATCTACTTCGAGTTCCAGTCTCAGTCATCCTGTGCAATTCAATAAAGTTTGTATCAATTTTCATAATTTTGACCGTAATTAATTCTAATCGCATGAACATACGATTATCGCTTGGAATATAATTTAACGATACTTAGCGACTTTATCAGATCGTGTACGATATAACAGTACATAAATGAGCAAGTTAATATTAAATGCTACCACAGTACCTAATTCTAATAGTAAATAAATTATTTGCTATTATTATTTATTTTTCTTTACTCCCTCGCAAAAGTGTATCCCAGCAGGTCTGAACGAAATTGAAATAAATTCGTGAGAAATGAAAGTGTACTATTTTTCTTTAAAAAAAAATATTCTACGATTTGATCTGTTACGTTGGAGCTTCGTTACGATTAAAAGCGAATAAACGCGATGTTCGGAGACTCTTTGCGTAAGGTTGCAAGGGTTTGAGAACAACGAGGAAGAATAATAAAGCAGACAACGCGTCTGAAGGAGGCAAAGAACTGCAAAGAACGCATATACCAGCAGGTATACAAATGAAATATTAGAAGAGTGTATAGGAGGAACCTCGAAATTTGGTACCACGATGAGAGGGTACGGTCAAATTTAAACAAAGACTCGTAATAGGAGCCATTTTAAAATGTACGGGGAGTTTAATGCCAAATACATCGTATTAATGTGCAGGTATCTTGGAACATCTCGTAAACAAGACAGGAACGAACAATCCATTTTTGTGGTGTAGGTATTTGGATAATCGAAACGTTGAATCGGAGGTGTTATACGATCACACTTGCGAGAATAGTAAAAAAAAAAAGAATATAAATTTTTGATGCTCTGGAACGCGTATAGAAGCGTTTAGAACACGTGTAAATGTAGAAGCACGATCGAGTGAATGTATCGCGGAGAATAATTAAAAAAAATGAAGATATAAATTTGTAAAATTCTGGAACACGTAATGTAGAAGATATTTCCTTTTAGTAAAGATATTTATTTAATAATAAAGAAGGACAAAATAGAACAGTCGATCGCAAGAAAGAGAACACGTGCGATTTAGTTTTCATTTTCAATGAGAAGGGTGAATATTCTTCTGCAAACAATTCTATGTTATTTGCAACAGTTCTGGTAAGGCTTTTCATACTCGCCGTCGGAAAGAGAAACGAGTTGCAAGGAATATTCAAAGTAAATTCTGATAAAATTTTCCAGATTTTTAAAGGACGATAAATAAGGAATATTTTATGTTTTTAATTGTAGCGTTTCAAATTTAAAGATTGCTCCCTGAAATTTCACTCCGATGTTGACTTGAAAACTGCTGCAGGCGTAGAGAAGTTTGTCAATAAACTGAGTTCATGGTCTCGGAATATTTTTGAATATTTATGGTTGAATAGAACATAGAAAGAATAAAAGTAAAAATTGTCGCGTAACGGAAACTGATATTTTGTTCATCGATAGAAAAAATTTCTCGATTTACCGAATGTAAATATAATATTTGTAATATCACGTGTGTGTTACAACAAAGTGTACCTTCTGCGCTGTAATCATCATATCGTGGATTAATTGCAATAGAAATTTTAAAAATACCGTTTCTACAGAACCTTCATTATGCAAGTTTTAAAATATCCGTTCCGCTACAACACCTTTTAAACAGCTCTCTAGATATTCCTTTGAATAAAAAATTCTAACGTAATTGAAAACAATGGAAGTTAATTGTTTCGATCCTTGCTTCCTACATACTTATGTATAATACATCAGAGGTATAATACATGAGATTAATACATGAGATTGTATAATACATGAGATTAATACATAAGAAAAAACACGTGGTAAAGTGTCGTTATTATTATTATTATTATAAATGAGACGAGCCTTGTAAACACATCGGAATACGAGTACAGATAATGTTACATATTACTGTCCGTATATCCGTACGAATAAATATCAAAGATAGATAAATAAGATCGCAGTAGATAAATAAAATCTCTGTGTGTAAAACGAAATTTACGTGTATTTCATAACTCTTCTGGTTACTTATAAGTTAAAGCACATCTTTAAAAGATTTCGAGTCGAACGTAAGAACGTATAAAGTTAAAGACTTCTCAACTTGTTGATGCAATTTTCGCTCTATTGTACATTCTTTATCTACAATTAGAAATGCACCGAATACAAACTATAATAATAAATAAAACTCGATGCTCGTGTATTTCCCAATTCATCTGGTTACTTTACAAAGTTAAAGCACAACATCTTTAATAAACTTCGAGTCAAATGTAAGATCACGTTAAGGTTAAATATGTTTCAACTTATTCGCGCTATTTTCTCTCTGCTGTATATTGTTTTTCTACAATTGGACATGCAACGAGTACAAACTATAATCATAAATAAAACTCGATGCTCGTGTATTTCATAATTCCTCTGGTTACTTTACAAAGTTAAAGCACAACATCTATAATAAACTTCGAGTCAAATGTAAGATCACGTTAAGGTTAAATATGTTTCAACTTATTCGCGCTATTTTCTCTCTGCTGTATATTGTTTTTCTACAATTGGACATGCAACGAGTACAAACTATAATAATAAATAAAACTCGAGGCTCGTGTATTTCATAATTCCTCTGGTTACTTTACAAAGTTAAAGCACAACATCTTTAATAAACTTCGAGTCAAATGTAAGATCACGTTAAGGTTAAATATGTTTCAACTTATTCGCGCTATTTTCTTTCTGCTGTATATTGTTTTTCTACAATTGGACATGCAACGAGTACAAACTATAATAATAAATAAAACTCGAGGCTCGTGTATTTCATAATTCCTCTGGTTACTTTACAAAGTTAAAGCACAACATCTTTAATAAACTTCGAGTCAAATGTAAGATCACGTTAAGGTTAAATATGTTTCAACTTATTCGCGCTATTTTCTCTCTGCTGTATATTGTTTTTCTACAATTGGACATGCAACGAGTACAAACTATAATAATAAATAAAACTCGATGTTCGTGTATTTCATAATTCCTCTGGTTACTTTACAAAATTAAAGCACAGCATCTTTAATAAATTTCGAGTCAAATGTAAGATCACGTTAAGGTTAAATATGTTTCAACTTATTCGCGCTATTTTCTCTCTGCTGTATATTGTTTTTCTACAATTGAAAATACAACGAATACAAACTATTGGGTTGTTCGGAAAGTCATTTCGTTTTTTTAGGTGAAAATAAAACATGATTTCTTTAGAGTCTATAAACACTTTATTAAATTATATATTCTTCATTTTGGAAAACGAAAAGATTTTCCGATCAACCCAATATAATAATAAATAAAACTGGATGCTCGTGTATTTCCCAATTCCTCCGTTTACCTTACAAAGTTAAAGCACATCTTTGTAAACTTCAAATCAAACTTAAGAACGTCTCAATCCGTTGATGTAATTTTCTCAAACGACATCTCAACATATTCGTGCTATTTTCTTTCTGCTGTATATTGTTTTTCTACAATTGAAGGTACAACTAATATAAACTATAGTAATAAATAAAACTCGATGCTCGTTTACTTCCCAATTCCCCCATTTACCTTACAAAGTTAAAGCACATCTTTGATGAACTTGAAATCAAACTTAAGAACGTTTCAACCTATTGATCTAATTTTCTCCAACGACATCTCAACTTATTAAAGTTATTTTCTCTCTAATGTATATTGTTTTTCTACATTTAAGAATACACCGAATACAAACTATAGTAATAAATAAAACTCGATGCTCGTGTACTTCCCAATTCCCCCGTTTACCTTACAAAGTTAAAGCTCATCTTAGATAAACTTCGAGTCAAACTTAAGAACGTCTCAACCCGTTGATGTAATTTTCTCAAACGACATCCCAACTTATTCACGTTACTTTCTCTTTACTATACATTGTTTTTCCACAACTAAATACACACCGAATACAAACTATAGTAATTTAAAGCACATCTTAGACAAACTTCAAATCAAACTTAAGAACGTCTCAACCCGTTGATGTAATTTTCTCAAACGACATCCCAACTTATTCACGTTACTTTCTCTTTACTGTACATTGTTTTTCCACAACTAAATACACACCGAATACAAACTATAGTAATAAATAAAACTCGATGCTCGTGTACTTCCCAATTCCCCCGTTTACCTTACAAAGTTAAAGCACATCTTAGACAAACTTCAAATCAAACTTAAGAACGTCTCAACCCGTTGATGCAATTCCCTCGGTTGCAAAATTTCCCAGTTTCCCCGAGTGTCACGGGTGCCCGGGTAATTCCGTGGCGAGCGCGTCCGAAAACGTTTCCATCGAGCGAGGCAAAAATTACGGGCGTAATTGCGCGTTTAAGGTTTTACGAGCGAGCGCATTACGCCAGGTGATTCGTCCGGCTGAAAACCGCACAGGAGTGAAGAAGCGGGCCGCAGGAGTTACCGGCGATAAAAATCACTGCAATTTATATCCAGCCCGAAAGAGTTACACCGAGCGTTCCACGCTCCGCCGTGATTTTTGATAATCGGCCCTAAACGCGAGCAAAGGCCCGCTCGCTCCTCGAACTGTCCCGTCGTGAGCTACGCTCCGCGATTTCACGGGCAATTAAATCATTTCTAGTCCCTAAACGCCCGTGGTAGCGCGTGGCCGGCAATTTAACACGCGAAACGACGGTATTATCGGGGATTAAATTAGGATCGTAAAGGCAGCAACAAAGCTGCGCCCGGTACGGTTTTACTGCGCGTAAAGCATTCCGCGCGCGGCCTACGCTTCGGAACGCATACGAGCGCGGTGTTTCGAGCTCGCGAGCGGGAGACCAATTGAAAGAACGTAATTAGAAGCCGCCGTCCTCTAACTGACAAGAACCGCGTCAATTTCGAACGACGATACACACAGCTTCGATGTTTAGGGACAGCTCGAGGGAGAGACCGTGACGCCTCTACCGCCATTTTGCGCGCTCTCTTCGAGAAGGGTAGATAGAATTTGTAAATAGATTTAGGCACGTTTGTCGATAGATTTTTCAACGATAGTCGTCTTTCAATTAACGTCGACCATCTTGGTAGAATTATATTTATAGTGGAGATTATAAATGCGTTAGAGTAGGTGTAATAGGAATTCAACGATTATATCCAATAATACTTTTCGTTCGAATAACCGAAATTCTCGTTCGGATAAGTAGATTCCATCGTTCGTTAGATTATAGGAATATTTTTAGTTTTGTAAAAATTTTGTTTGTTTATCGTCAATTCGGTCTCGTATCTCGCGGTGTTTGATCCGTTTTTCTTGTCAGTGTTGGATATCGCTGATTTACATCCCCCAGCGAGTTTTGTTATCAATTACACGAAAAGGAGACATTATGACACTTTCGACTAATCTCGAAACTATTGGGTTGTTGGGAAAGTGATTTCGTTTTCCAAAATGGAGAATATATAATTTAATAAAAGGTTTATACACTCTAAAAAGAATCGTGTTTCGTTTTCACCGAAAGAAACGAAACGACTTTCCGAACAACCCAATAATATGCAGATGTAGCGTTTAGGGTGATTATTGACACTTTGATACTTGTTTGAAATTACTTTTTAAAATTATTCAACTATTAAAGATGCCTTTGCCTATAATACTCGTGGACAATTATAAAAATAGACGACAAACGGTACCCGTAAATTAATTTTCCCTTTCTCCATCTAACTCGATAATTGCACAAGTATGTAAAAGTCATGAAAAGTAACGTGGAACAAAACGCGTGTTCTCTTGATTCGACGAGGAATGATCCTCAAAATGCACTCTGGACTAAATAATCTTGGACTCCTGTCAGAGCCACTTACCAAAAAAAAAATGAAATGACTTTCCGAACAAGCCAATACAAATATATTAAAATATAGTAAAATACATAGACCTGCGCGTTAAGATCAAGAATAGACCAAAAGTGCCCATGTACCCAAATTCCGAGCAGTAGAACCCCTTAAATTGAACAAGTTGCTCACACTTCTTTCGAATATCTCAAAATACAATTTCTCGAGATTCACTGCTCCACGACTCGCCGTTCCATCGTGGAACGAAGTACCAGTTTGCTCGATAAGTTTCATCGTTCGATAAAACATATAGTATGGTAATAGGTTGCTCGATAAATTTTGTCGTTGGATGAAACATATTGAACGGTACGTTACAATCTTGCTCGATAAATTGTATCGTTCGTTGAAACATCTCCAACAGTATTGCATCGAACATTGGTGTTTCATCGAACGACAAAAGTCATCGAAGAAGCTATTATATATCGTAACGAGTGTGTTTCGTTCGAATAAAAATCCACTCGGTCTCTCTCCGGTATATATACGCCACGGAGAAACTTCTCCGCGCTTGACAAGGAATTACAAAGGATTAGAAAATCTCCGGGCAATCCGAAGTTCGTTGTGGCTCGTAAGCTCGCATGGCCGGCGCAACGTCCAACGACTCCCGTGCCCGGGAGGCGTTCACGGATCGCGAAAGGTTAACTACGAGCGAGGTATTCCTCTTCTCGCCGGAGGACCAAGCTGAGCGGAGCCGACCGCGGCGGCCGCGGAGCGAGCGCGTGCTTGTTTACACGCACGGGCGTAAACCTCGCGCCGCGGTGATTTATCTCGCGGCTGTTGGGATTTACAGCCGATACCACGCATAATCGATCCCTGGCACGCAATCGACCTTTGCTATTCGATCGGCCGGTTCTACGCGTCGTTCGCGGATAGGAGTTCCCAATTCGAAGCTCGTGCGTCACACGGGCCACGCGGCCAGATTATAGCCTCGAGTAAACGTGGAACGTCATTGAGCGCTCAATTCTACAAACGAGACCAAACGGTTTCACTGCTCGTTCGCGGTTATCGCGCGGCGATTCGCGGCGGGTAATTGTTTCGAATTGTTTCGAAAATCCTGGGTCATGTTGCTCGAACGAAAAATACATTGCTAAGCGTTGGGATAAAAATAATAATGACTTGGGTGGTGCTACATGTGACAGGGAATGTCGCTCGAACGAAAGGTACATTGCTAAGCGTTGGGATGAGAACAATGATGACTTGGGTGGTGCTACATGTTGATAGAGAACAGTCTATGTTGGATTTGGGGACTGTATTCGTGTTGACGAAAAAGGATCGTCCGCTGTATGGTCAACAGGGTTTGGATGTTACTTTCCTTCAGGTTTTTTAAAATTATAAGTAGAGAATCGAGAAAAGCACACGACACTGTACGTCATCAGATTAAATCGGTATATTACTGTATACGCGAGATCCCTGTGTATTACAATAAACCAGATATTATAATTTGAACTTTTACAACGCGTGACAATGGACAAGCAGAGGTAGGAAAGCGGAGCGCAATTGTTTTGTATCGTTTCGAAAATTCTGCCCGGGTACGTATCGCTGAGTAGTGTATGCGCTCGAAGAAAAACCCGCGGAGCGAAGAATGCACGTTATTGTGCCTTGGGCTAGGTGTATATCGAATGCAGTGTGGCATTACGTGGTCTTGACTTTAACGATACACAGAGCAACTCGGCATGTGTTCGTTGCATCTCGTAAATTGAAGTTTTGTTTTCGTTTCTGGTCTTCTGCATACTTTATTGAAGATCTGTGCAACGGTAACTACCAGGAAGCATTGTTAAATATTGTATACGAGGATAAGGTGGACGTTACGTAGAGAGTGAAGAATGCTCGTTTTGGAGCCTTGGGCTAGGTGTACATTCGAGTACAGAGTGGCATCCTGTTACCTCTTGCAATAAAACAGAGCAACGCAACACGATGTGGATTGCGTTCCACACATTGAAACGAAGTTTCGACTTTGTTCCGTTGCCTGCACATATTTTATCGAACGTACCTGCTACGAATGCAGCACGAGCGTCAACTGCAGGAAGTACCACTAAACCTTGTACGTGTACGAGGATGAACACACAAAGCGGAGAACTCTCGTCCTTGGACTTTAGGCTAGGTGTACATTAAACGCCCAGCAAAGGACGCCTGTCCTCCGGCTAGGTATATATGGAGCGCAGGAGGACACTGTGTAGCCTGAACTCCGAGTAGCGCGATACAACACGATTTGTACCGTACCCTACACATTGAGACAAAGTTTTGACTTTGTTTCTGATCTCCACATTTATTTATCAAATATCAACGCTACGTACGCGGTAAAAGCGTCGAGGAACACTGCACCTTGTTTACAAGTAATCAACTCCAATCGATAGAGTTACCAACCATACACTTCTCACAATGGTAAAACAAACTGCTTTTCTAGTTCACTCGTCGAAATTAAATACATTCTTCTTGCTTTACAATTTTAGAAATATCGTACAGAGAATATAAACTCCACGTTCGCATTTATGTAAATTTCCGTTGAAGATTCAATTATTAACGTATTTTGGAGCACATTTCTCGCAAAGGTACTTGCAACGTACACGTTCACCTACTTCGATCCACGACCGAATATAATTTTCGCAATCGAAATTATTGAATTATGTAAGATCACAATCGAAATTTGAAGTTAAGAAAAATGTACATTTACGTTACGAAAAATAATGTTCCCCGAATCGTTTTATATCGTTCAATACCCGTGACATTTTATGCCCTCGCAGATTCGCCCTTTGGCTCTCCCTGGATCATCTTTTAGTAGAGCGTCATGCGTACTCCTTTCATAAGAATTGAAAGGACGGTAACCCTAGCCGTGCGGTTTCCATGGTGGTTTTTTTCTTTTTTTTTTTCATCGAGCGAGTGCGCGCGTTTGCAAAATCCCGCGCCACTCCGCAAACGCGTCCTCCTGCGCTCGATGCGCTATGTCTAGCCTAACCGAGCGCTGGCAATTCCTACGCGATCGGGACACGCCCGTGCCAAAACAGTCCCGTGTAATTGATCAATCATCTAGGATCGCCAGAGCTCGCGAACACGTGAACAGAATAATACAAAGCGCGAGCGCTGCAGCGGACTGTTTTTCCATCGAAGCGAGCGAGCGAGTCCCGCGCCGACTGAATTATCCCACGAGCCGATCTCTTCGCCGATATTTGCGATCCGTGACGTACGATAAGCAACAAGTAAACATCCCGTTGTCTACGAACGGTTTTACCAGCGAGTAGCAAAATTCGAGCGGAACGTCAATTTTTAAATAATTTTTCTTTTTTTTTACGTGAGAAAAACCTTGAATCAACCGTGTAATTTTACAGCCTCGAGACACTGGTCATGAAGTTGGAACAGAGGCGTGGTTGCGTCATTGATTGAAAGATTGCGCGATCATAGGTTTTTAATTGTCTCGATGGAAGATCTCTGAGTTTGTATTGTTCTTTCTGTACGGTGAATCGTTTAAATATCGATTTAATTTTTGTTACACGAATAGAGTACTCGGAATTGTTGCAACGGTAGTCACTTGTGTATTACTGCCCGGATAAGTGTAAGTATATTATCCGGGTATTTAGAGTTCCAGTTCGTTCGAGGCGCTACTGTCGCGTACTGTTCATCTGTAAGATGACAAGCCGGCTTAACCGATTCACTGCCAATTACGAGATGTCTGGTAGTGTTCTTTTTATTTTCAAATTACTGGTAAATGCCATTTTAGTATATACTTGCAATTAAATATTACTAGATTTTGCGAATGTCCATGGTTTCTTTAAAATAAAATCTTGACCCATTCACTGCCAACTACGAGATGTCTGGTAGTTTTTTTTTTTTTCATTTTCTAATTACTGATAAATACCATTTTAGCACTATATCTACGATTAAATATTAGATTTTATGAATGTCCATGTTTTCTTTAAAATAAAATCTTGACCCATTCACTGCCAACTACGAGATGCCTGGTATTGTTCTTTTCATTTTCTAATTACTGGTAAATGCCATTTTGGTACTACATCTGCGATTAAATATTAGATTTTATGAAATTCCATATTTTCTTTAAAATAAAATCTTGACACCCAAGGCAAAACGTTCTAAATTTTCCCGACAGTGAATAGGTTAATTGGCTGGAACGAAAGACGCCTCTACTCGACGCGTACTGTTATTATTGGCCGAGTCGATCACATCTACAAACTTATCGCGTGACGAAGTACGATACCTACTACTGTGCAATTTATTCCCTACGAACCTAAAAGTGTAACTTTCTGGAAGGAATTGAGTGGAACGAGTGGACTCTACTCCCAAATTCTCTCCGCGATTCAATTCCTCTCATCGTTGAACAGTACACCAGACTGCTTAAGAAAAAGGATCGTCTTCGAAAACTGCCTAAAACTTCTCATTACAAATCTATTATACCGTTTTATATTTTCACTCGCTTGAGCATCATCGTAAAAAGAAAACAAAATACAACCAACTGTTTTTCCTGTTTCTTTTTCTCTAAACGTAATAAACTCAGAGAACTAACAGTTGTCTAAAATTAAGAACGTATTAACAAATCGGTAGAGTACAGAAATAACCTCGTACCTCTGTATAAAAATCTCATTGTTAAAAGAAAAAGGAAAAATGATTCATTGTCCAGTCTCGTCGAGTCTCTCGAGGCTTGAAAACGACATCTCAAGTATCAGAGACGAAATCTTCGGTGACCTTGAACGGCCAATTTCTCTTTCTCAGACTATACAGTCACTGTAAACCCGCTATTCAGCGAGTATTGCCCAAATTATTACGATCCGTGACAATAACCCATCAATTTACCACAGAGTAAACTATACTCAGAAAAGAACGAAAAATGAATCCGTGCTGCGAACAATTGAACTCACCGAAGTTTCCGTTCGACGTACGAAACACCGAGCCGGAACCAGGATCGTACTCTCGAACCGTATCGCTCGAACGGTTCACGAGTGGCGAACACGCACACGGTCGTTGGTTGGACAGCTATTAGACGCACGTATCGCGAACAATTTGGTTGGACGTGTACGCTTAATCGTACGACAATCCACCGCGAAGCGGACATTCCGCGAACAACTCCGTAACAAATTGCGTCGTCGCGCATCAGAATCCAGCGTTATTCATCGTCACGAGGCGGATAAGGAGGGTTCGCATCGGTCGCTATCACGATCACCGATTACAAATTCCCTGTCATAATTCTCCGCCGGCTGGCGGTCGAGAAAATTACAAGCGGAAGTCAGGCGACTCGAAGGGACACCACCGCCGAGGTGTCCGAAAGACGAGGCGCGAACGGACGCGGCCGAGGGATCTGTACCTGTCCTTCGTGTCGGGACGATTAATATTTTTAACGGCGGACAAGTATACCGAACAGATAGAAACGGGTAGATAGGATCGGGACCGTGAACACGGCCCGGCGAGTACTCTGACAGATCGCGCTATCGTTTGTCGTCCCCGTCGCTGTTTCCACGCGCGTTGCTCGTTTCCTAGCCGTTCTTGCCACAGGTGGCGGGTTCGCCGGTTCCGATGGAAGGAAGACGTCATGGCTCGGGTTCGAACACAATGGGGCCTTCGTAATGCACGGGGACCGGGAGAGACTCGCTGCGCGCGGATTCCAGCGTCGACCGGTACGACGACGCGCGCCGCGCCGCCGCGACGATCGCTGGAATGATGTAAACTAGGATTCCAGCGTGTACTTTATGGAGATACAAGCGAACGACGCTGGTCACGGGACACGCCATTAGCCGTGCCGCGATTGTAAAAATGGCGTACCGCGGTGAGAAGAGGATGTGTAGAAGAAGAAGAAGAAGAAGAAGTAGGAAAAATATGAAAAAGGAAACAAGAAAGAATGTCGCGCGATTCGAACAGACATCGAACGGTAAACGCAAAGTCCGTACGCTCACCGTCGCGTAGATGACGACTCGATTAGGCAAGATGGCCGAGGATGGGAACGTCGTTTGGACAAGTCGACGGTTGGTAAACACGCACGAGCCGCGATTTAGTTTCTTCCCGTGAACGACGACCGTTCTCGAATATTAAGTTTTTCTTTTTTTTTCAGGGGAAGCAGTCGGTCAACCACCTGGAGCGAAACACTCCACCATGGGATTCCTATCGGTTGATTTGTGTTCGAGGGTGAGCGTCACTTGGTTTTCGTCGGTGGTCACCAGGAAGAGGACGCGATACTCGCGTAATTCGAGACGGGCGTTGTTACCGAAACGTTAGAGAGATTCTATCGGATATACTGTGGTGAGATTCTGAAAATAATCGATACCCCGTGATGTCTCGATATCCAGCGAGGAGGACCGTTGTACCGCGGTCACCGTTTCACCCCGAGACGTTCACGAATTACTCTTGTAATCTAGCTTACTCTTGTGCGCGCGAGTTCTTGCAGAATATCGTCGACACACTCTTGAAAATATTTATGTACACTCGAGTGATAAGGAGTTGTTTCACCGAGAATCACTCTCGCTATTTGACTCGTTGATAAGTTTCTAGTTAGGAAACCGGAGTGTTTTCTCGATGATTTGGTGATCTTGTGGCTGATTAGTTTAGTGTTTCTATCGTCGATGAAGGTTCGTGTCAGTGCTTGTAGGTGATTGGCTAAATAGTTCGTCGTTGAGGTGTCGAGGGAGGATATTTGTAATAGAGCTTGCCAATAGGAAAATATACGATTTTTCGGTGGTGGTGGAATACAATATTTAAACTATGAAAGGATTAACCCTTTGGACTCGAGAGGGGATTCTCGATCGCCAACTAATTACTAGTACTATTTTCAATCCGGGAAAACTTCGTGGTTTGGAATTCAAATTGGAATTGAAATATTACGTTCTCGTAGAGTGTAAACGCATGTACGCGAAGTATATAAAAATGTTCCATTGCAGATGAATTTTACCACTTAAAGGATTTTTTCGAGGTTTCTGGTAGCAAAGAAGCCTCGAGTGCAAAGGGTTAAGCGTGACGCAAGACCTGCCATGATCGACAATGGTGTTTACGAGGGGCAATGGTAATTTGCAACAGCTAACTTCGAAATAACTAATTTCTAAACGTTTCTGATATCTCTTAGGTAGCTGATGAAACTTTCTTCGGAAAGAATATAGTTTTTCGAGTCGATGAAAGTGGAAATGGTTTTGTCAAATTCTTCTAGCGTTTCGAAGCGCATTTTTGAAGTAACATAAGTACAAGTAATATTTAACAACTAAATCTTGTTACGTTTGAAACTGCGACCTGTTTTTTAAGTTAAAACGCGAAAAATATGTAGCGTCTAACTATGCTGGAGATCGTCGTGCTTGTTACCGTTCTTTAAGGTTATATTGGTTACAAAGTCAGGTTCTACCGTTTTTAAATTAGCCGTACACGCACATGCATAATTTCGAAACGGTAAGATTATGCGTGTAGGATTAATTTCGAAACGGTAGATCCTGTTTCTGTAACGAAAAAGAGAAAGAAAACGTGTGTAAGCACGAGGTAATTTAATATACTGACGCGACGGGGGGGAAACTATAATTTAAATAAGTATATGAAATTAATTCAAAGAAGATCATTACTATTGTTATTATTACAATTACAGACCACTTATTGTCGAGAATCGCGCGTGTTTTCAAGTTTAAAACGTATCTCGCGAAGCCAAGCGAGAACAATCAACACGTTTCGTTTGTTTCGTTGTAATCTTCGCCACTATCGACCCATTCATTTCCACCATAGTCTTCGAAATCATTTTCACTTTCCTCGCTACCGAGTACGCGGTCATCGACCGCCGCAGAAATCGAAAGATCGATTCTTTATGAAAATTTTGTAAGGTTACCGTGTGAAAATTCACAAACACCTTCTAGTGAATTATATTTGCGTCTTCGATGGATAATTTGAGAAATACATACTTAACTGGCCCGTCTTACACACCAGTCTGGGTTAGGTTGAATCGTCCTATGTCTTCCTAGAATCTTGGTACCTATCATAAATATTCATTCGTGTTTGCCTTTCTGCTCTCGCTTCTTTTGGAACAGACACTTCGTTTCCCTTCCAAGGAGTTCTTAGAGGAACACGCATCAAGGAGATAGCATGGTTAATGAATCAGTGGGTAGAATGTCTATCGTGGAGCAGTTCTTTCGTATTGCCGGCACGCGATCCCGTTGTCACGTATTGTTTCCTGTGCCAGAACGTTGCAGTCAATGAAGTTACCACGAACTGGGGCCCAAGGATTGTAAACTAATCAAGGCCAATGACATCGGTTTTTAACGAAGACTGAGCGGCGAGACGAGAAACAATGTAACTGTACTGTCGTGGAATTTAATGTTTTACCTTGAAGACTGCGAACGATTCTCGGTCTAGACTCGGGGTATTTAATAGTATAATAATAGTAATACGTTTTTACGATACAATTGTACAGGTTAAAAACGAAAGAAATAGTAATAGGGTATTTATCGAAGATAGGGGAAACAGAGAAAAGAAGAATAAAAAATAATTAATATACAAAATGTTCTACAAAAATTTTTGAACAAATTTGACATAGTAAAATTAAAAACGAGAATATTGTTAAGAACACCCTTCTGAATAATTCGCCAAGTAATTTTAAGAGTCGTTCATTTTTACGTAAAAAATTCTTGACTAGAAAATTTCGAAAACTTGCACTTACTTTCGATAATTGTTCGGCGAATTTCGTAATTTTTAATCATTTTTTCCTACACGTAGAAGCGTGTAGGTACGATGATCAACATGTTCGTGGTTCATGATAAATGAACCATATTTTTCCAAAATTGTTCACATTTTTCCGACGAACAACGTGCAACAAGAACCTTATGAAGGTTACTCAAAAGAGCGTCCTTGCAAACGTATATCAAGGTCAAGTTTATTAAACTTGAATCCCCTAAACAACAAGAAATCCCCTAAAATTACCAAAAGTTCGTATAAATGTGTGTTCGATACAATCTTTGTTTCAATTACATTGTATTGTCAATTTGTCAGTTTGTCAATTTTTATAGAAACTGTTCGAAATGGGCACCTTTGGTTCAAACGAAGGTTTCTAAACGTTCGTTTATAGATCTCGTCCATTGAAAAGTACCAAGTACTGTTCAGTTTCGCTGGCAGCTCTCTCGAATACGCAGTCAAAGTACCTCAACGTTGTTTATCGATGTACTGTAAACCAAAGACTGTAGGTACTCCCACAAACAGAAATCCGTAAGATTCCAGCGATCGAGGTGGCCGGTTAATTGACCCCTCAAGAGCAATCCATTTACTCGAGAATCGCTCGTTTAAAAACTATCTCATTAGTCGACTTTAACAAGATGGAAGAAGAGCTCGGTTCGTCGTGAGAATTACCAGAAAAGAAAAACAACCGCAACTTGGAAACGAGGTCATATCTACAACGTACACTTACCACGCAAACTCCTCTCATTCTGTTCCATACGCGTTGAATTCGTTTCTCGACTTACGGTTACACGTTTCGGAACAAGATCCGTAGACTGAAAACCGTGCACGCGTTCGCAAAGTACGTTTCCGAGTTGTTGTTGACCCGACAATAAAATACTAAACAATGGAGAAAAAGGGTGAGAATAGGGGAGGAAGAAAAATACAAAATCGTAAATAAAAGGATAATTGCGTCGGTATAGGGGAAGAAATAATGCGAAACGAATGGAAATAAATTGCAAGCAACGGAATTGTAGAAAGTTCGAGGTATTTATCGACGATGCTCGCCGTTGATACCTAAAACGTTCGTCCCGCCGCGTTTCTTCGATACTCGATAAAGAACCCCTCCCTCGATCCGATTATACCATTTGGAAAGGACGCTGACAACAATAGGCAAACGAAGACGACAATGTTGTTTCCCTTTCCGAGAATATCTGTTATCCGGAAGCAGGTAGTTCGCGGAAGATCCTCGCCAGTTTCGTTCGTTCGCGCGGAGGAAAAAGCGGGAACGTATGGCCAGCGATTAAAGGGCCTACACCGTTCGACGAAGAAGCGGATGGAAGAACGATCGAAGAAGGTGTCTACCTACGCGCGCGATAATCCGACGGCGGTTAGGGGATTCTTACCGGAGCCACGGACGGTAGAAATTTCGCATTCCGTGGTTACGTTCCAGCGAACAATTTACTCGGCTCCTTATATTTTATTTACAGTTTCCCCGATCGTTCGGTTCTTCTTCGTTAACGCAATTCCGCGCATTCTCCCGGCCAGTGTCCACCCCGTATCTAATGAACGATAATTGCACGCGTGTATATAATACGCTCGAGTATGCGTTTAATGAAAGACCTTAACACCGTATAAAGCGCCAGCGATCCTGTTCCTCTTGTTCTTAATCCTGTTTTTCATAAGCTTAATCCTGTTTTAACGAGTCCCACGGCAACCACGTTGTCTCGGCATCGACCCTCGCGGTAGGGCGTGCAGAAAAATCGGGCAAAAAGGAACGGATATGTACTTTAGCGAATAGGCGGTCAACGTTGCTCTCGTTGAAATTTTAGAGCAGCGGATGCTTCGGAACGTTATTCGAAAAAGTTGCTCAATCAACGGGCGACGAACTATGGAAATGTATCTCGATACGTTTCCGTTCGCGAGTACTTCAGATATCCTGTACTTATCGAGTAGAAAAGAAACGAAAACCGTTTTACGATTCTCACCGTAAGGGTTATAATTTTGTCGATAATACGACTTTGTTAATGCGAACTTTTCTGTATCATTTTTAAGGATTCAGAGTACGATTGAAAGGTTTCTATTTTTTCCAATCGGGAAGGTGACACGACACTTTAATATTTCGTTCGAAGTACATGTGTAAAATATCAAATGGGGGATTATACCTTCGAGTTCTTCGATCAGTTTGTAACAGTTCTGGATTCACTTTCGACAAGTGTCCTAATGCTTCCGGACAGGGGTGTATATTTATGATACTTTGTAGAATAAGAATTAGCGTAGCATTTGTCTTGTCATTTACCATTAGTTACTTTAAACGAAACCGAGCTTGTTGTTTCGCAGTTGATGGAAGGATAACGTGGTGAGCACCCTACTGTGTGGTATGGTCGTTTCATTCAAGGAAACTATTTAACTTTTCCCTCTGATAATTGCGTCAGGGTTTGTGGCAATTATGAACGTCAAGCCAAGACAAATGACTCGGGTAATAAAATTGTAACGCACCCTATTTAAATACTTTCCTTCAACGTCCACCAAACCTGTCGCTTCAAACCTTTCAAACTCAATCTTTCGAATCTTGGCACGAATCACTTACGTTTCTAACTTAAAAATTCACTCTAAAGACCACTGTACATCCACGAGTGTTCGACTCTCCCGATCCATTAAAAAACCATCGATCATCCTACTCCCATCGAAATAAAATCAAAGAAATTCGTTCATTCAAAGACACACTGACTAGACTTTCGAATACGATGCTTCTCGTTACGAACCATCTTCGTTTCTAACTTAAAAATTCACTCTAGAGACCAATGCACCGATATCTCAGACCTCTACATCCCCGATGTTGGCATTGAATCCTTGCATTTACAAACGATCCGTTAGAGACACCCATCGACCACGCTACTCTCATCCAAACGAAATCAAACACACCTGGTACCTCGTTCCGTTAAGTATGCCTTCGATTATACGGAGCACGGTGTCTCTCGAGATCACGGTACGTTTGATGTAGATTTACACGTAGCCATTTATTAAATCAATTTCCAAAGCGTTCCAGAAGAACTACCGGCGTCTTCGTTTTTTTTTTCAACGAACCGCGGCCCGGTAGAACTGTTAGCCTATCTGAAAGTTAATCCAACCGGGAGAAACTATTCCACGAGCTTCGACCGCGGACTAATTTATTCCGCGAGTCCCTGGCGGCATCGTGATAGCTCATTAAACGCGCAACAAGAAACGATTCGCGACTGGAGATTCGCTTGGTTTCGTTGCGCCGTCACTCGCTCCCAGGATCGAGCGACGCGACGCCCTTTTCTTGGAAGCACGCAATGGGAAAGAAAATATGGAAATGGACGGGGCAAGACAGCGAGCTTAATTGCGCGGGTATTCGCAACGAGCCGGCAGCGCGCGGGGACCAAGCCGGAACAGTTACAAAGAAATACAGTGCCGACTATTGTCCCGGTAATTACGCGAGGTTACGCTACTCGCGAAAGACCTGATTAACGGTCGAACGTAGCGATTACGGCGAGCGGAAATTTCTGAAAGTTCCGTCGGTACGGTAACGAGCGTTTAACGCTCTCTCAGAGTACGTACGAGGAATTGGCAGCTCTCGTTCAGTTTTGCCTCGCAATCTGAATGGTGCACTTAAGTATTGTTTTGGGTATCGATTCGTTGATATTTTGTTAATATTTTCACATCGTTGGATCAACCTTTCACTGATATTGTAGTCATTTTGTCATATGTACAGTATGGTAGAATCTGTAGAATTCTGTGTGAATATTTAAATGAATCGTCAATTTTTTCCTCGTGATTTAAAAGGTGCACTTAAGTATTGTTTTGGGTATTGATTCGTTGGTATTTTATTAATATTTTCACATCGTTGGATCAACCCTTTACTGATATTGTAGTCGTTTTGTCATATATACAGTATGGTAGAGTTTGTGGAACTCTGTACGAATATTTAAACGAATCGTGAATTTTTTCATCGTAATATAAATGGTGCACTTAAGTATTGTTTTGGGTACTGGTTCGTTGATATTTTGTTAATATTTTCACATCCTTGGATCAACCCTTCATTAATATTGTAGTCACTTTGTCAAACATACAGTATGGTAGAGTCTGTAGAATTCTGTATGAATATTTAAACGAATCGTGAATTTTTTTATCTTAATCTAAAAGATGCACTTGAGTATTGTTTTGGGTATTGGTTCGTTGATACTTTGTTAATATTTTCACACCGTTAGATCAACCCTGCACTGGCATGGTAGCAATTTTGTCATAAATATGGTATAGTAGAGTTTGTAGAACTCTATACGAATATTTAAACGAATCGTGAATTTTTTCCTCGCAATCTAAAAAGTCTACATAAGTATTATTTTGTGTATCGATAAACCAATACGCAAAATAATACTTTTACCACGATAAATTAAGCAATGACAAATATTTACCGAAACAGACGCAATGATAGACGATCTTAAAAACTTCTCCTTTTGAAAATAAAATTGTTTCCGTTTAATTCATCGCGAGACATGGAAACAATGTTGATACTTTTATTATTCCAGAAGGGATGACGAAGAGAGTTACACGAGAAATATACATATATAAAATCTAAAGTTTGAAAAACAAATTTGCAGTCGACTTCGGATCGAATTAACTTAACGATCTATAACTTTGCGGATACTTGGTATTTTTGAAAAATTCTTCCAGCGGAACACTGTAGAAGCTTCGCGGTGACGGTGAATAGAAAAAGAAACGAGAATCGATGGCTCGGACCCAATTCGAGCGCGAATAACCCCCTTAAGGGCACGTAAATAGAAGTACGAGGAACTGCTTAAGAACGCGTCGCGCGTACCCAGAGCGGCTAGGATCGTGCTGAATTATAAAGCAGACCTTTTAGCCTCCCGCCACGAACTTATCGTCAGGTGTATCTCGAAGTAGTAATAGATGCGCGAAACAATTTGTAACGCAGAGGCAATCACGCCGCTGGGAAGACGAGAAACAATAGGAGAAACTCGCCGGTGCGATATAAGCACGGGTTCGTTTCCTGCCGTTTATTGGTTTCCTTAAAGCAACGCACCGTTAAAGAACGATGACTTTGCACGGGGATTTCTCCTCTCCAGACACGATTGAGAGGTTTCTAGTTCCGACTGCCAGAAGGGAGATTCCCTGGTGAATACATTTTTTTTTTTTCCTTTTTTCTTTTCTCTTTTTTTTTTTTTTTACTTCCCTCGTCGGTGAGGGAATAATCACAGTTTCTTCCGCCAGATATAATTATAAATTTCAACGAGATCGTGGAAATGGAAATTAAAAAATTGTTCGCGCGGCCAGCTTTAACCTTGCCAAAGTTTATGGAGTATCGTACGATAGACAGTGCGTATAATTCTTGCAGGAATAATTTCTACCCATTCAACTTGGAGACCGACCGCCATTGACGGCCACCATTATACGGATGAATCATCTTAATCGACCGACTCGATCTTTCTAACAAACCAGCGGACGAATTAACATTCTTTTCTTTATCACTCGCGATACAATTTCGACGAACTTTTTGACAACGACGTTTGAATTTTTCTATTTCATTGTTTTGTGCAAGTTTTCCGGATCGCCTTCGATCGTTTTATGCGTAACTATCATTTTTTATTTTGCCTGGCAAAGAAACATTGGCTGGCCAGTGGATAGGGAAAAGAACTTGGAACAAGTCGTGCGTGCGAAATTTGAAGGTGACCTTGAAAACTTACGCAAAAGAACTCGCCAAAAATGAAATATCATCGCCACGAAGTTCCTTCGAGATTGTATCGTTCGTAATGAAAAAAAGAAAAATACACACTTCGTTCATTAGTTACGAGAAAGAGTCTTGATCGATCGAGTCGATCCACGCTGTACACAATTTTCCGCGTAAAAGGAGATACGGTTCCAGGTAACAAATAAATGAAATTGAGTTTCCCGTGTAGGCGGAGAACCGTGATCGGAATCTGATCCGTGGCGTTAGATCCATTAGCGTAATCAGCATCGAGCCATTACTCGGGGCCAAATACACAGACGATGCATTCGAATTTTAGGTACGGTTCGAGAGCAGCCTTCGGCCGTGTCTCGGCTTCGTTCAATTATGCAATTACTCCGTTACGACGGGCGCACGTTTTCTTTCGCTTTCCGTAATAAAGACGTTGTAATAACAATAATTCACCTCCTATTACCGGGATAAAGACGTTGGAATAATGATTATAAAATAGCCCGACTGCTGTTAACGCGACGAAAAAATGATGTCCAGCGAAGCGAGTCGATAAACCACTGTTGTCCATAACGGGACAAACACTGAGCTCCACCGTGTGCACGAGTGGATCGAAAATAGTAGAACGAAACGCTCGGGCGATGTCTCGCGTTCCAGGGTGCACACGCCCGCGTCGTTTAAATGCTCGTTACTCGTTGGTTTTTTTCTTTCTTTCTTTCTTTCTTTCTTTTTTTACTGGAAACACCGAAAAACACACAAGAGAGCAACGAATCGATCGGTGGCGGCAATTAAACGAGCAACACCCGTTTACGTAAATATATCCGCGCTCGGGAGCGATTTACCATGTCGTGTGAATCGCAACAGGTTTACACGGATAAAAAATCCTCGGGTTTGGCGTACAGACGGAGCAATTAAAACCTGGCGCAACATTTTACGACGACACGGCTCCGTTGGTCGTGCAAAGTCACAGGGGGAGGGAAAAAAGAGGAAGAAATTCGCGTCGCAGAAATCGGGCAATTAATTCGAGTGTTTAGCCGCGGCGCTTTTGACAGTTCAATTCGTCCCGCTCGATAAATTCCGTAGAATATTCTCCTTCTTTCGTCGCACGGGAAAACCACGGCGCAGATATTTCGTATCCATCATGGTGTACGAGTATCGTCGGGGCGGGTAATATTCTACGCGATGTATTTACTCGTCGGATGATTTCTCTTTGGTGATCGTTTTACTAAAGTATGTCGCGTTTACCTTCTATTGAGGAGTTTGTAAATTCGTGCGTCTCGCTTGTTTATTAACTTGGAGCTAGGATCATTCTCTGGGTAGTGAACAGTACCAGATGTACAAGGTGACGAAGATCTTTTTCGTGAGCTGTGAACGAATCGAAAGTTTTTATAGCATGGACTTCGAAGGATCTTCTGAATGATGGCTTATAACTTTTCTTGCGTCTTTGTTTTATTAAGTTTTTAAGGTTACGTTCAATTTTTTTTAGGCATTAGTCTATTTTGTTCGCCTACCAGGTATCAGATAGAAAGTATACAAAAGAGGATACATGAGAAATCAAATGTCATCACCTCGAAGGTTCCTTAAAATGGTATTTCGTTCACTAGTTGCAAAAGAAAATTAATCGAGGTAGGTGGTGGTGCATACAGGGTGGTGCAACCCCCATGGGGGATAATTTCTTGTGCGAGAATGAATCGAGACCGTGGAATGAAATCTTTTGTTACGAAGTTTACGGAGAAAATAAAATTTGAAAATCAGTTCAGACACTAGCCATCGTTGCATCGCGAGTGTGCGCTCTTCGAGGCTCGGTTTACAAAATGGCGTGGTACGTTCGACTACAGTAGCGATAGATAGTATCTAACATTCGTTATCATTTTTGGAAACATTCCTACAACTTTCAGAAAAGGAATTAAAATATTTGGAACAATAGTTGGAAACATAAATGTACTTCCAAACTTTTCCATTTTCTGAAAATATATATAATCGAAGTATACAAGCGACACATTTAAAGTAGAAAATTCTTTATGTTTAACTTCTAGATTTTCTAAATAAAGTGAATTCCCTTGTAGAGAAATATGCAATAAGAATCAATATACAAATAGAAACGACAATTTCTTTAAATATTCAAGGATACTACGATTCTACGAGAACTATACCAGGTAAATGTCACGTTAGACTACTGTGATTAAACTAATCGATACAGTCTTTGTAAAATATATCATGCCTAGAATGCTACCCCGGAAACTCTCCATTAAAGCTCCATTAACGCGAACTGAATCGTTCCACTAGCTTTCTAATGGCGAACATTCAACGCAATACTTCCTCCCAAACCCAAAGACCGATAAGTTTCTTAATAAATCGACATTTCATTCAAATGTATCATCGTTACGCGCAACAAAAGTCCCGGTATACTCATTCCGATATACAAAGAACAAAGTTTCTAAAAACAACGCAAGCGTGATTCGTTACGTCGCGAAATAAAATCTCTTCCATCCGAACGATGTTCCAATCGTCAGAATCGATGCTTTAAGACCCAATAAAAAGATACTCGTTATCGACTGTTCCCTGTTACTGTTGGGGCAATTAATTCGAGCACTTAATTGTGCTTTTGGCAGGTTTCGCGGGGTACGGATAAATTCCTTCGAATATTTTCCCGCATCGGAAAAACTGTAGGTGGAATCTCGATCGTCGTTTGCACGATCGTCGCGAGGTACCGTCCCTACTTAACGGCCATTTGCATGTTTTTGCATACGTTCCCGTAATGGCGACCGTGAGGTTCGAACGGCCGGCCGGCCGCGGCGCGGCGCGC
This sequence comes from Ptiloglossa arizonensis, assembly GCF_051014685.1. Taxonomy (NCBI): domain Eukaryota; kingdom Metazoa; phylum Arthropoda; class Insecta; order Hymenoptera; family Colletidae; genus Ptiloglossa; species Ptiloglossa arizonensis. Next base: position 10,696,269 of record NC_135053.1, on the reverse strand, counting down.
GAAGCCTGTCGTTGTTCTCGTCCGCTTGGCCGCGCTTTGTTCGCCTCCCGCTACGGCGCGTAACGCGCGAACGAGGCGCATCGATCGTCGCGGCGGCGGATTTGCCAATGGAACGTCGCGTCGCTTTCCGCGGGGAAATTGCCGCTATAACGGGCCAGCGAACGAGAAGAGAGCCGGTGTATCGCGGCTCGAACTTCTACCCCCGAAAACAATAAAGGACGCTCTCCGTCGTCTCTCCTCTCATCTGCGCGTTTACTCTCCGCCGATTGCCTCTCCTCTCGTTGCCACCTCTCCTCTATCGCTCTCCCCCTCCCTCCCACCGCGTGAACTTCGGTCCGCTCCCCAGCAATCGCGTCTCTCTTCAACGTTACACGGTCTCGCTCTTTCTCTCTCTCTCTCTTTCTCCCGCGAACACGTCGTCTATTCATCTCCCCTTCCGTCCCATCCCTCGGTTCACTCCCCTTTTTCCACATTCCCCCACCCGCGTACGTAGCCGCGCGCGCGGCAAAAACGCAATACGTAATCCTTTCGGGTGGCCGCCGGTGGAGCTTGCTCGCGGGATACGAACGCGTTCCGCTTTCGATTCACCCTCCAGCGTCTGGCCAACCACCCCGCCGGCGAATGAGCGAGCGAGAGAGAGAGAGAGAGAGAGAGAGAGCGAGTCGAAGGGGAGGGGGCGTAGATGATGCTGCACGTACGAGGAGCGCGCACGCGCGCCCGCTACTTAGCCCCGACATGGCGTAATTGTAATCACGCTAATGCGCCTGCCTCTCTCGTTGCAGCGTGTATCCCCGCGGGGTGGTGGCGCTGGCGATGGTCGACGGGTGGGTGGACGAGGGGAGGGGTGGGGGTATCACGAGGGAGGGGATACGTCGCACGCAGCTGCAGCAGCGCACACCGAGCGCGGGCTCTGAATGTCGACGAGACACCTTTGGGACCGCTTGGCGCGACACGCCGATGGGCGCGATGCGTCCGCCCGTGAAAACAACGTAACGTCGGGGACAGCTTCCGCGGCAAATGACATTCGCCCGCGTTTATTGTTTCCGCGCCGGTGTACACGTTGAATGGCTAATTATTATACGTTTCTCGAACTACGCGAGCCCGCCACCAGAGGGAGGGAGCCTCCAACCTCGAGCGAGCCACCTCTTTTGTCACGATTTTACACCGACGCGGGCAACCATCCTCTCTTGTCCCCACCGTACGCCCCCACCCCCCACCCCTTACGCCGGCACCGGAACCCTGCACTCGCCCGGCGAACCGAGCTGCCATTGTTTCGACATAATTACGGAACCAAAAGGTGTTTCGCGGTTAAATTGAGTCGGAGACCGATGAAAGAAAGAACGGAACGGGGGGGTAAAATCGCTATTACGAATGCCAAGAGAGGCTCGCTTTGTCGTTTTATGCGTTCAGCTTAAGGGGAGGGGATGGGGGTCGGGAGGGAGGACCGAGTGAAAGACAGACGGATGGATTCGGTGGCTTGTCTATGACGAACGTACCCCCGGTGTTTAAAAGGAAGCACCAAAGCGAGAGGAGATGCTCGGTCAACGGAAAGAGTGAAAAGTTAATTTCGTCCGGGTAGGGAGACTTTTTTTCTTCGCGTATCGGAGAGTTGTTCGATGTGAGTTCGATGCTAGTTTCGTACGAAAGTGTGCATTTGTGGGAACATCGATGGTCCACCGATTCATTGATTCGATTGTACTTCTTTTATTCGTCGTTCCGTTCTCGATATTTATTCGAATTGATCCAGAAGAATTTTCCAATTTGCATTCAAAAGCGATGGAACATCTGTCGAAGACTCTCTCCAAAATTGAAATAAATCGGCTCGAACTCGAGGTATAGCCGGTTAAACAAATTCGGGAAAAATGTATTTAAAAGAACATCGTTGATTCGACAAACCGTAACAAATCCTCTTGTACAGATACGTTGAAAGTTTCCGACAAGATGTACGTAAAAGGAATCGATTTTTCGAAGTCGATATTACCGAAAGACCCTCTCAAGTAACAAATTGTAACTACACTGTACATCGAGGGCGTTCCTCGTCCATTGACGAAGAAATTATTATTATTATCGTCCAACGACCGTCGTGAAATCGACTTATGTGTACCGAAAACGGTATCGAAATCGTTTCGAAGCGACTGGAATCGACGATCAAAGGGGGGCGGGGGCCTCTCGAAAATAAACGTTCTCGATGCGTAACGAGACACGGCGGGTTAGACGGGGCGAAATAACAGTGGCGAACCGAGAGCTCGGCATCATCGTGATCATCATCGTCATCGTCCTCGTCGTCCTCGTCGTCGTCGTCATCCTTGTTGTCATTATCGTTCTTCTGGCCACTTACCGCGGGACCAGCTCGTCGAAAGCCGCTGGTACGCGCGGGCGCGAATGAAGTCATCTTCTCTAATGCATCGATGGTTATCCCAGCGGCAGCACCTTGAGCCCGACTCAACCCATTTACGACATTACACGGCGCACCCACACGACGAGGACGAACGAACAGGGCCCGTGATACGCTAGAGAGGGACCCCGATACACGACTCACCGTTGCATCGCGAGTTCGCGCTCCTCAAGGCCCCCCTTTTACAAAATGGCGTAATATGTCGCGCCATTATTCGTACCCATCCAAGGATCACCCCCCTCCACGATCCCCCCTCACGGGAGACGGTTTAAACGAACCGCGACCACCTTTTCGAGCGTGACTTTTTGCCAGTCACGAGACTCGGCTGAACTCGGGACGACTCGTGCCCAACGCGCGAATCACCGACGAAATTGGAGCAGTTTCGTCGAATATCGTCGTCGGACCAATCTTCTCCCTTCCGTATCGGGCCCCGCGTTCGAGGCCCTAAGTGAGACGTCAATTTTTCGAAGGACCGTCAGGATCCTCCAGACACTCCGGACAACCGTTCGACGTGCACGACTTCTTTATCGGGATCCATTTATCGACGCTGGACGATGATCGTTTCATCGAAGATTACGAGCCGATAAATTACAAAGCCCCGGAAACTTTAAGGAGGTCTTCTAGCACGGTTACCGAGGCCTTCCGAGACCGCTAAGAGGAGAGGTTTCTCGTGAATTTCTCCTTTGAGCATTGGCGATAACAGTTTCTTCAAATTTTGCGTGTACGTTTTCGAAATCACGGCTTATTGAAAGAAGTAACACTAGTGTACCGTATTTTACTTTATACCTTGTTTCTCGGGAAGGTACATCGTTCCTGCTAAAACCTTACGACGAAACTCGAGCGTAGAAGACTACGTTAGATCCAATTTACCCAGGTCCCCTAATTCTTATCTTACAGCGTAAAGTAAACACTCGATGCGTTCCCAGAACCTCTTCGACGCATAGACCTCGTGTACATTTCTCCTACATATAAATTTTTGTACGTAAATACGTTCAGACGTATTTTCTTCTCAACAATCGCGAGGAAAATTTCAGTTCGTCGACGAACGAAAAGAAAAAATCGAATCGAGTCGGAGTTTCACCCCGTATATACGCGCCGAATCGATCGAAGCGCGAATTCGTTAGACTTTGTAGATACGCCGACCGGGAAGTAGTAGTTTTGAGAAAGTAAAGAGTGCCACCGTATACGGAGATCTCGGTTCAAAGTCCCGCAACATTGCTAATTTTTCCATCCTTTCGGAGCGGTTTCCAACCGAGAGACGAAACGACGTTTCGAGCGAGTAAAAACCGAGAAGTAAACATTTTCCCGTCTCCGAAGTAGGCAGACATCCCTTAAGTAATAAACGACGATTTGAACGCGTAGCTGTGTAGAGTGTCGCGAGGGAAAGTATACACGTTCATATTCCGTTCCGATGCGAGTAATTAATTCGTCGTAAAGCGCGCCGCTCTCGAGCCGCAACGCGGGACGAACGCAAGCAACGGTCGAGACCGCCGCGATTTTTACGCAGCCTCGTATCGACGATCGGGATAGGCCTCGTATCGGTAGGGCATTTTTATTGGACAGTCTCCGGTGATACTCGGGCATTTTTATTCCTTCCGGCTAGTTATGGCACTGGCGTATAATAGTGGCTTTAACTGCGTTCACAAAGTGGCGTAATTTATTGCGCCATTATGCTCGGCTAAGGAGCTGCTTGTTGCGTACGACGACGGGATGCGGTGAGTCGCGTGCATGCGGACGTGATTTAAGTTAAGGAGGATGACTACCGTGTCGCTATTACGGGGCCGCGGGTTCGACCAAACCGGGAATTTCCATCGACGTTACTCGGATTACAAATGCCTCGTTTTACCTTCGCTCCGCCCAGCTCGATTCCCGCCGAATGAAAAAACGAAAGATTCGTCAAACTTATCGAACGGATCCGACACACGGTGCCTTTTTACTGTTGCCCCGCAACGTGCCGCGCGAGCAATTTTCGAGACCCGTTATCGATCACGTGATCTTCGAGTCGATCACGGTGGCTAAACGTTGCGGTCCAGACGCGGGTACTTTCGAAACCATGCACGAAACATTGTCCCAATTTCTAGGGATCGAGAAAATATCGATTTGAACGGTCAAATTTTTGCGACGTACACTGTGTCTTGTAAGTCGTGGGACGTACTTCGAAAGGTAATTGTACACCTGAACGCAATGAGAAAAATAATTCTCCTTTTGGAATTAAAAGACTAGCACCCTTCGATCGTTACTTCTTCGATAAAAGTTACAATCCGTATCGTGAAAAAGTGACACGTCGCGGAAGAGACATCGAACAAACGTAGGGAACGAATCGTTGCACGACGTTTCCATTGGTCGTCCATTGTTCGAGGTTCCCTCGGTGTAGACTTTCTAGGATCGAGAACTGTTATTCGACGCAAACGCGGAAAAAGCTACGCAACGGGCGAAAAACTCGCAACAACGGGCCGTGGTTTGATCGCGATCGCACGAACGAACAAAGCAAAGGAAAATCGTGGGAAACGGTGTGCGAAAGACAACCGAAGCGTGCCTCCTATTTGCTTAGCGCTCGTCCATGGATCATTAGAGGCACACGTTCGCCTATCGGGTTAATAAGCGGCGTTAAAGTGCGCGCCGAGTTTACGAGAATACGCAAGTGGAACGCGCGGAGGAAACGCGTTTTCTCCACTCCCACGCCCCCTCCTCGGTGTTACCTGGACCCTGAGCAAGAGCGAGATAAACGACCGAGCGAGTGTGCCAAGCGGCGAGTCGAGAGCAACCTGCACGGTTAACGATAGTTGCGGGTCTTTGAGTACCGTTCAATGCGAGAAGTGGCTCGAACGCTTCTGACGAGACGTTGCGCCGCGTTTAAAACGACCACCGACTGCGACAGTATCGCTAAATAGCGATGGTAGAAGCGTGTCGGCTCGTTTCGCAAGTGTTCGCCTATTGACCCCACGCGATCATTCTCTATGATTTTTCCTGCACTAAGAGGGAATAAATCGGTTGATTTTTTGGCGATTCTAAGTTTGAAATGTATGAGAAAGAAATAAGGAAGTGGGGATAGCGTTTCGTCCCGGGCCTGCTAGTGGACTCGTCGGTAAGGCATCCTAGCAGGTTCTGCCTTATACGCCGGGACATTGGAAGATTGGTAAGGGATTGTATATATACCGATCGGAGCAGGTACGGGAACTTACGGGAAACGGTTGGTGATGAGTTTCCCTCTGGTGGCAAGCGTGGGTAGCGCCGCCACAATTTATTTTCAAAAATTCAACCGATGTGTCCAATACTCGGGTTTCGATTCTTAATAATTTCAATTTTGAAAGAAATGCTACCGTAAGTATCCTCGATGCACCGGACTGCGACAATATCGCTAAATAGCGATGTTAGAAGCGTGTCGACTCGTTTCGCAAGTGTTTACGTATTGACCGCACGCGATCTACTAAGAGGAAATAAATCGGTCGATTTATTTTCAAAAATTCAACCGATGTGTCCAATACACGGGTTTCGATTCTTAATAATCTCAATTTTGAAAGAAATGCTACCGTAAGTATAGTCGACGCACCGGTCCGCGTATTTGAAATTCGAAAAATCTGTTACGAGTTTTTATTCGTATTCAACGACAATCGTCCGTATATTTTATGAATAACAAATTTTATCATCGAGAAACTAAAAGTTATACCGTTAAAGAAAAGACTCGTTTGGAAGATTTAATTCTTAAGTGTATTGTTTCTTTTTTTTTCGAAAGTTACGAATAAAATTGACAAAATTGTAGATGGATGACTGAGAAATAAACGAAAGTCGATAAAAGCGTATTGTAAAAATTCAACGATAGAAACACACCGCTGGTATATAAGAAAATTCTATATAAACGAAAAGTATAATGAATGCGTTACGATTCTTTGAAATATATCAACTTTTTATCTCGTTCGAAAGTGTTTTCGCGATATTATCGAGAAACGGAGATAATAGATTTTAGTGTGTTCGCGGGAACATTTTTAATAATCTTGAGTAATATGAACATTCGGTGACGGTAACTTTCGTAGGATCGGCTCAAGTTACACCGTTGGGTAGGCAGCGAAACTCGCAGATATGAAACTTCACGACGGTACGTTATTTCCGCTAGTTTATCAACAGCGACAATCTTGTGGTGAAACATACATAAACTAAGAAAGTATTAATCATAACTCGCAATCGGATATTCACGTGTACCCCTTGAAGTGTTGACGTGTAATCGTTATATAGCGCTTAACCGTTTTCTCTTGTACCATGCTGCTACAAACGCAGATATTATCCATTCGAATAGAACCGTAACTGTCTCCGATTAATCACTAAATGTTAAACCGATTAAATATCGAGAGAGAAAATCTCCTTTAATTGGTCGTCCCCGTTCACGATACGATCATTCTTACCATTTTGTAGGACGATGTGGAAACGATGGATAAGAAAAAATAAATGACAAAGAACAACCGTTCAATAGTTATTTAAATATGCGAAGAAGAACAATGTACGCGGAGTGATAAATATTGCTCCAGAGATTCTTTCCTTGCAGAAAATCAATTGTAAAATGACACAATTGGAGATTTTAACAATTGAATGTGTAGAAAGAAGCTATAAATATGCAGACAAATTTAAAAACAATTCCTTGCACATCGTGACAATCAATCTTAAAACGTTTTTCCGTTATACGCTCGAAATTTTTAGGTAAGAAATGACCCAAACGCATGGACAACGTTTTTTAAACTTTAAAATATGAAATCTTCAGCATCCAACCGCATCTATTGTAATGGCTTTCATTTATTTCAAAAAAATAGTACGTTAGAAGGACGCGACGTGTCAATTTGTGTAACATATTCTTCCGTTAGAAAAAAGTAATAATAATTCAATAACGAGCGTTGTATAAGAGTAAATTGAATACGGAGCAGAATAATTCTATACGGCAGGAATGGTATATCGCTATTTGTTACAAGTTTTTACATTCATTTACTCTTTACCGATCAACGCTCTCTTTATGAGTAACTGGTTACGGTTACAATATAAATCATTTCAAACTCGCGACTAGCTAATTGCCAATTAGACATACGACGTCGTTGCCCATTGATCGGTATCGGTCTCGCCTACTTCGCCAACGGGAAAGTAATTTATTAACCGCAAACGGAAAATTGGGTACGAAAAATCATTGTTTTCGACACCAACTTCGTACGTTCGATCCTCGTCTTTTTTCCAGAAACGTTCTTTCGATTCTTTCTCTTTCTCGATGATCACTTCTCGTGATTCTCAGTTCGCGGGCAAACGTAAAGTATGTACATCGTTCGTTGGATCTTTGTCTTCTTCCCGAGACACCCACTCGATTCTTTCTCTTCCTCGGTAGTTACTTCTTACGGCTCTCACTTCGAAACGGAACGCGTGTACATCATACGTCGGATCTTCGTCTTCTTCCAGAGACACCCATTCAATTCTTTCACTTCCACGACAGTCACTTCTCATGGTTCTCAGTACGAATGTAGACGCGTGTACATCATTCGTTTGATCTTACTCATCTTCCAGAGACACCCACTCGATTCTTTCTCTTCCTCGATAGTCACTTCTCTCGGCTCTCAGTTCGAATGGAAATCCCTGTACTTCGTACGTTTGATCTTACTCTTCCCGCAGAGATACACCACTCGGTTCTTTCTCTTCCTCGATAGTCACTTCTCGTGGCTCTCAGTTCGAATGCAAACGCGTGTACATCGTACGTTAGATCTTACTCTTCTTCCAGAGACATCCACTCGATTCTGTCCCTTCCTCGATAGTCACTTCTCGTGGCTCTCAGTTCGAATGCAAACACGTGTACATCATACGTTGGATCTTCGTCTTCGTCCAGAGACACCCATTCAATTATTTCCCTTCTTGTACAGTCACTTCTCGTCATTCTCATTTCGAAGGCAAACGAAACCCATGTACGACACCGTGTACGTTAAATCGTCATCTTCTTCTTAAAAAAAAAAAAAAAAAAAAAAAAAAAAAAACACCCACTCGATTCTCTTCGTTCGACAATCGCGTAGTTCTCAGCCCGTAGGCTTCTCTCAACGCGTGCACCAACGGTAATAAAGAATGTCGAAGTACGGTACGGTATGTTAACTTGGTACGAAATCTCCGAAGCGACCCGATCATTTTTCGACCGGTGTAGGAAACTACACCGTCGGTGAAATAGCGCAAAAACCACCGTGTACGCTTTTCAGACGTGGCTCGAGATAATGAGAATCGCAATCAGCGGGGACTGTATATTCAGGCGATGATCACGATCGCCCTGGGCCTCAGTTTCGATTGCAAACAATTTATCTTTCCCGCTGTCCGGCGGCGACTATAATCAAGGAAACATCATTCCGAATGACAGACTCCGGGGCGGTTACGTCGTGAAAAATACAGCGGATAAAGCGAAATGCTCGGTCACCGGAAATGACGGATACCGTCACGCCCTTCTGCGAAACTTTCTCGGGCCACGCCGCGTCTCTTAAGACACGTAAGTAGCGACAGTTGATTAAGTGCGATCCGTGGAACAAACCCGCGTCACCGATGAAAAACCAGCCCGATTAAAACTAATTATGCAATTACGGTTTCGTGGCGGATGAAATATTAAAACTAAGTACAGCGTGCGGAACCGTTGCTCGCGCCACGCCGCCCGGTGAATTACGATGCAAACACTGTTACCGTGGGTGGTATCCTTTCCTCGAATTGCATATTCCACGAACAAAAAAAAATTCGACGCTGTAATGCCAACCTGCGGACGAGACTTTAACAATTTAATCGCGAAACCTCTAACCCGGGAACCATTGATCTGGAACCTCGCGCGTTCCGAACAAATGTGCGCTGCGCGCTGTTGGTAATTATGTACGAGCGATGATCAATTTTAAACGCGTTTCGAAGTAAGCAACCGTTGTATCATCATTTGATGGCTTCATCGTCGAGTTGCGTTTGCTTTACGATGGAAACTGTTTATCGGTAGGGTGTCTTTGCTCTCGTCGATGGGAATTTGGTAATGGATCGTTTCGTTGTTTCGAATGGGATGTTTGTTTTCAAGGTGGAAAATTTTAACGACGAATATATGGTTAATTACTCCAGACATTAGGTGTGTGTATAGTTTTCGATGGATTGAAGTATAAATTGAAAAAAAGGACGAGTCAATATTGAGTATGAGTGAGCTTGTTCGATGAAAGTGGACTTTATTTGATTATATTGTCAAGAATCATCATTGTATCTTCAATATTAATTTTTATAAAGAATTGTCGACTCGTTGCAGTGAATTTCAGTTGTAAAACGTGCGTGAAGACTTTTGCACGCAGTCTACACTAACTGTAAGACGTAAGATGAAACTGTGAAGTCTGACTCCAGCGTTATGATGTTAATGATCATCTGCAGTCGATGCAATGGTAAACACTTGATTATAAAAAGTGTACATACAGAGTGTCTCACTGTAACGTTTTCGAGACTCGTTTCTGAAACTACTAACTGCACCAGAATTGCAGTTACGTCTATTAAGAATTTATGTATAATATTTTAAATTAAATACTATTTGTACAATTTGTTCTAAAAATAAAATCGATAAAATTTGGATACTAAAGAGGGCATTTATCGAGGTCAAAACGTGAAACAGTAATCGTATTGATGCGACAGAACTATTTTTTATCGATTCAGCTAAAACACTCGTATTATTTATTCACAAATTGAATTATATTGTTTCTAGCGAAATGTTTAGCTTGTACATTGACGAAACCAAAGACCCACGATATGTAGGTCGTGCAAGGTCATTCGGAGGTAGCACCGTACAATGACCGTAGGGTCCGAGGTACGTTAAATGCTACTTCCTTGGTGCTGAATAGAGAGAGGGAGGAACACGGTAGAATCTCGATTATTGCAGGAAAAGGAAACTGAAAATTCCTGGTTGGTACAATAACGAAGGTAACCAATCCAACGAGAAGGATCCCCACCTGCACGGTATATCTCCGTTAAGTATGGTCACTCCTACCAGTTATTCTCCCCTCCTCCAAACTTTCCTCGTTACCGAGTGACCATCCCTTCCATTTATCAACGCAGTGCAATAAAACTCTTGCGCAACAATAGAGGTTCTATTGTGCAACGTTCCCGCCAACATAGCCTAATCAGACAATTCTTGATTCCTTCTCGAAGGATACAAAGAGGAAGAGGTATCTAAAGAACAAAATTAATAGAGAAAACTGGGGGAAGGTCTCTCCATTAACTTGAAAAAAAAAGTATTTATAGTGTATATAATAGTTAATACGAAGGGAGGAAAAATTGTATTTTGAAATTTAATAATGAGGATCGAAATGCAAAAATGAAAATGTTGTTATTCGTAGCAGATGAAAAATTGTCCTCCAATTCTAATTAGTTATTTTAGTTGTAGGTTTTTTAGATATTAAGAGGTTAATAATGCTAGGAAATGGTAGTAAAAGACGTTATATATTAATGTAGAATAGTATTTAAAATTAATTTTTACAAACGTCGCGTAGAAAATAATGATTATTTCCCGAAAAGTGATTAGAGCTCGTAATTTATCGTACTGTTTACGATACAAGCGTCGAAGATTGCAAGAATCGTATTATCAAAGAAAATATCGAATAAATTGCATAAGTATTCTTTCGTCGTATTTATGTTCCTAAGTGTTACAGATTTTGAATAACAAAGGTATTGAGTATCTATTGTTCCAAGTAGACTCGTAGAAGTTTACATCGTTTCACCCCATTGAATTCCATTTTTCTTCCCATTGTACCGATCCCCTTGATGCATATCGATCGATATTTATCTCGTACCTCAAAAGCTTCTATTATACAGTGCGAAAAGAAGAAAGGATTCGTAACTTTTAAAGTAGTTACTACACGCCAAATGGAGCAGACAAGTAGTAACGAACGTAGATCGAAAAACTGATACTTAAAATTGCAAACAATTTTTTATTTTCATTTAAACGAGTGACTCGCTCTCTTCGGGAACTATCGTACCGTATGAAAACAATAGAGCAAAATGGTTTCTTTCCTCGACAACGTCCCACGGTAAAATAAATTTACATCGCGCTACGCGCATAGAGTGAAAAAACAGATTCATTGTTCCTGAAGAGAGAAACTTATTCAAACGTGATCAAAAAATTGTTCACGACTTTGTAAATATTAATTTTCCAACCCGTGTTAATCAGAATTCAGTTTTATTTAGCGAGTACTGTCTGCTCCAAAAATGTACGAAATATTTTCCTTTTCACTTGGTACATAATCAAAATCTTCCGATCTGTCTAAGAATAACGCGTTACGGGATCGTGCGCTCGTTTCACTGTTAAACCACGTTATTATTGATCGATTGATCGCGTAACACATTGTTCGACACATCGTTCGTCGATCGTAGCCGTGAAACGTGCGCGTTTAACGCCGATAGGAAATTTCGCCCGGAGGTTGGCGAGAACGTCGTTCGAATACCCGAAACGACGTCGGTAAACGTCGCGCGTGCAAACTCCCGATCGACGTAGCCAATAATAAACCGTTTACGCGAAGGAGCACGAAACGGAAGAAACGTCGAAACGATCTCGTTAAGATTGGCCCGAAGTGCCAGCTGCACCGCGTATTGACACAGAAAATTTACGGTGTGTCGCGAGGTTCGCTCGTTATTGGGGCACCTGAGGCGCGCAGGTTACATATTCCTCGCGGGACCATTCTTTTCGGGCCGATGATACTTTTTTTCTCCTTTTACCTTTTTCGAAAAAAACCGAGGCTACCGAGCACGGGCGAGCAAACGCGTCATTATCGTTTCTTTCCTGTTCGCGAAACTCCTTCGTGTCAACGCTGTGCGCGCAAAGAGAAAAAGATGGAGGAAGAAAGAGAGAGAAAGAGAAAGAGAAAGAGAGAAATGGCGGATGTAATCATCGCGCGGGGATCTCGCCGTTCGCTAAACGCGGGGCCAGCACCACCGATTCCAATTTTCGATCGTGTCGCCTATATGTCGGCACGTGTCCTGTCACCGCTGCTCGTCCCCGTACGCGTCGCGTGCATCTGCGCGGGCCCCAGCAGGCGTGGCGATCGAATTTTTAATAAAAGTCTTCCGCCGATCGGGGCCGCGATCTCGTGTCGTCGACTAAGAACGTTCGCGTGACCCATGATCGACAGAATCGGCTGTGGGAACCGTGGCTACGTTGTAGCCTTTCCTCGAATCAAGATCGCGATCTTCGGTCCTTCCACGATCGAGGGAAGGTGTCGCGTTTCGAGACCTACCGTTCATCTTTCGAGTAATAGATATGTCGTTGGGAAATTAAGGGTTCAGATAATTGGACGGAGGAACAAAGTTTCAGAGTTTGCGATCAGTGGTAAATCTCTCGATTTTTATCGATAATGGTGATCCAGCGAAGGTGTCACGTTTAGAGACTTACTGGTGATCCTTCGAGTAGCAGAGGTCATTGAGAAAAGAGGAGTATGGATACTGGCGAGTGCGATTGAAATTTCAATTGGATGGAGAAACAAAGTTTCAGAGTTTGCGATCAGTGGTAAATCTTTCTCGATTTTTACCGATAATCGTGATTCAGCGAAAGTGTCACGTTTAGAGAGCTACTGATGATCCTTCGAGTAGCAGAGGTCATTGAGAAAAGAGGAGTCTGGATACTGGCGAGTGCGATCGAAACTTCAATTGGATAGAAAAATTAAATTTCAGAGTTTGCGATCAGTGGCAAATCTCTCTCGATTTTTGCCAATAATGATAATCCACGATCGAGCGAAAGTTGCACGTAGAGTCCTACCAACGAGAGTGTCCTCTCAGTAGCAGACATTGTTGGAAAGAGAGCAATTCGGATACTTTCGAGTGCGATCGAAAACCCAATCGGATAGAAAAATGAAGTTCCAAAGATTGCTCGTGAATTTACAACCGATGCTAAATTTCTACCTTCGATCACGGTGATCTACGATTGAACTACATCGCGTTTGAGATGTAAATATTATTGAGAAGAGGTTGTTCCAGTTACTCACAGATGCGATCGAAGAAAGCCCGACGCGATGGAAAATCTACATTCTAGTATTTATTCTCTCATCGATGCTCAAGTACTCGCAAAGTCTCGAATCTTTTCTCATTTCTTCACGTAGAAATCTAGAATCGCGTTCAACATGATCATCGTATCGCGTACAACCCAGTTCGATTGTACTCCAAATTCCGGCCCACCCTGTACACGAAGTAAGAGAATGCTGTACCAAATGTTTTTCTTCTTTTTCCACGCAGAATCGCCCAGCTCGATTGTACCACGAATTCGAGCTCCTCTTGTACATTCACCATCTCGTTGTAGACATCGCGAAATTCAACACAGTAGCCTTCCAATAAATCACGGAACTGCGTTATTTCTGAACATATGGTACCTCGATCTCAACGAGGCTCTGTTGCGTTAATTTGTAACAGAGACACTATATTCGCCTACGTCTATAAAGTCCGTGGCTGTGTTGCAACCTATTAACCGTAACGACGTACAACGCGGGCTTTGTTCCCGCGAAATTGCCCGCGAAACATCCCCCTATCGACGATCGTGGAACACTCGAGGCGTAATTTCGTCTTCGGTCCGGACGGCTGCGTACCGCGGGACTCGGTGATTTCCCTAAACGAGGACACTGCACGAATCTCGTAATTATCTCAATTAAAACGTCGGGGGCAGAGCTCGTTACCTAAGCGAATCGAGGCGACGCGTTACGAAACAGGTTCTTTCGAGTCGACGTCTTCCACTCGAGGCTCGAGGCTACGATCTAACCGATCGACGAAAGGAGTTGAAACGGTCCTCGAGTCGCCGAGGACTCGAAGATCTCTCGTTTCGCCGATTCGACGCGATCGCGAGAGGCTCGTTAGGATACTGTCGTGTACCCTCCTCCGTCGCACCTCTCGCTACGAAACGACGAGCACGTCGCGGACGAGAGTCCCGTCGAATCGAAACCGGTGTTAATTGGGTCGTTGGCGTTTACCCGACGATTACCAAAAGGATTCGCTCGCGAGGCATCGGAACGACCAGTCGTTCATGGGTAACCCATCCACGGATGTCATCGACCGAGCTTTGCCCTTGTAACGCACCGAAACAATTTAGAGTCCAGGAAGTACACATCGATCGAACCAGCCTTCGCTCTCACCTGTTATACTTAATCCTTTGCACTCGAGGCTTCTATGTTACCAGAAACTAACGCCTCGAGAGAATCCTTTACTTTGTAAAATTAATCTGGAATGGAACATTATTATATACTTCGTGTACATACGTTTACACATGTACGAGAACGTAATATTTCAATTCCAATTTGAATTCTGAATTAAGAAGTTTTCCCGGATTGAAAATAGTACACTGAATTAGGTGGCGACCGAGGATCTCCTTTCGAGTCCAAAGGGTTAAACCCAACTGAAGGTAAAACCGTCTAGAGTGACTCGAAAAAATATTCGGACATAATATCGTAAGGAAATTCTCTTAACCTACAAATCTGATTTTAACGAGAGTTTGTGTGCGTGTAAAGCATATATAATCGAGGTAATTGTTTCGTCGACAAAAAATCTTCTCGAGAGGATAAAATCAAGACTTGAAAGATTAACATTCCTTAAGTTTTTAATACAATTTTCTTTGGGGGAATTTTTTGTTAAAATCAGTCTTACAGGTAAGAAGAATTATATTATAGTATGATTAAGTACCAGTAAGTGACTCAGACTTTTACTCCATCTTCGTATTTCCTACCTTCAAACTGTCATTGTGAAGTTTACGATTCAAATTTGGCTGACTGACTGAATCGTCGTTTGTTTTGCTTGGCATCGACAGCAGCCACGTGTTTAGTACGGTATTAAATTCTATTTTCCATGACTCGGTTACAAGGAGAATAAAATAAAGGTTACGATGAATAAAAGATTGAGTTATTTAACAGTCGTTCTAAGGAATTTCTTAGTTCGATGTGCCGTGGTTTATTCAGGACCGTGAAGCATCGAAACGATTCAATGTTTACCTACCACCAAATGACACCAATCGAATCTTGCCCTTGCCACTCGCCCCAAAACAAGCAATAGTCCAGTACCTAGATAACATCGACTAAACTTTCCCAATCCCCACTCTCACCCACCATACTCCAAAACAATCCTACAATATATACAGATCCACGTACGAATAAATCCAAACCTAAATCCAGCCTTCAAACTAAACACGCCTTGTATCTCTTACTGAATCTTCACTTCACCACGGTCTAACGTGATGTTAACCCTTTGCGCTCGAAGGGTGATTCCCAGTCGCCAATTAATGCACTAGAATTTTTCTGCACTCTAATTTTTCTAAGTTTTCCAATTTTCAAGATAAACTTTATAACTTGAGGTGAAAAAAATGCTTCGTAAAATACACAGAGATGTAAGATCCAAATTGAGTCTACGATTTATACTTACTTTTCAGTTAGATCTCTTCGAGGTTTTCAATTTCCGTGCATAAGAATGAATCGAGCGCAAAGGGTTAAGGTCAAGTATATTCGCGTAACAATAGAATCTTTTCTCAATTGAAATGTTTCATTCTCTTGGAACAATCTTCAGTTGGAATTATTTTCGTTCTACGTATTCATTTTACCAAACCACGCGTAAATGTCCCGTCACAGACGACTCGTGACACGCTCGATGCGGTCTCGTTAATTGTAGAAGACGTTCGCGTTTCATATTCGACGTAGATTCGCGTTTGGGGATGGTACGGTAGGTAGGTATTAAATAATTGATGCAAAGCGAGTCAAAGTCGAGTGAATAGTTCGGTGGACGGAAAGGATCTGCTTTCGTTCTTTATTTTACGAGCGACCTCTGCTTACTGTCCTTCGACCTCCGCTCTGCTGTTCTCGAAACCGATTCTCACGATCGCCTTCTTTCGGACAGCGGTAACTCGTCTAGTCAAGTGCAGACCTCCACCAGCGACGATAAGCTAGTTCGCTTGTTTATGTTACACGGCGCCGTGTCCTCCGCTCGACTGGACTTCAAATTACGTTTTCGACGCATAGGTATACTTCGCCGAAACTATCCGTAGAGGTCCGCTACACGCGCGACAATAGAATCTTTTCTCAATCGAAAGGGTTGATCCTCTTGGAACAATCCTCGGTTGGAATTATTTTCGTTCTACGTATTCATTTTATCAAACCACGCGTAAATGTCTCGTCACAAGTGACTCGTGACACGCTCGACGCGGTCTCGTAAATTGTCGAAGACGTTCGCGTTTCATATTCGACGTAGCCGTTGGCCCGGTGAGCGGGTGATACGGACACCCATAGTTCCATATCGAGTCGAGCACCTGTACCGATCCATCAGTACGACGACCGATCATCCGCGCGATACGAAACGCTTGGACATCGGGCGCCAACGCGCCTGCGGCCATCCGAGAATTTGTTGCTTTAATTACGTCGAACCGACGATCCGTATCGTTCGATTCCCGAGGAACGACCTTCCGTGTCTCCGCGTTACGGAGATAAAAAGGAAAAAAAAAAGAAAAAAGAAAAAAAAACCCTGCCCCCGTATAAGGGACAGGTTTCTATAAATATTTGATCGCCGGCTGTGGACGAAGATCTTCACGGAAGATACACCAATTGCCCGCGCTCCTGCGATATCGCGCTATTATTAACCGTTTCTATGCCTAGCGAGCAGCTCGCCGATGCGCAGACCCGGTCACCAAAAACGGAGGAGGAATAATATTTCGCCAACTATCGATGTCGTAGATAATAGTTCTCCGGGACCCGGTTTAATAACGCAGGTGCTAAACTCTGCCCGAGATTGGGATCTTCGTAGCCACGAGCCATCTACGTTTTTTCATCGAGGGATCGAACCTTCTTCCTTTATCGGCGAACCTTCAGACAGAGGTTCCCAAACGCGTGGGTTCCACAAATCGGTCGCGAGCTGATTTTCCGTTTGGAACGCGAGAACGGTTCGAGAACGTTTTCAACCCGGTCGTTGACCTTTTTCTCAGTTTTTCAACCCCTTGTTCTACGATACAAGTTTGGATAACGCGTGTAGTTATCAACAAGGACACTCTCACCGTCTTCACGAACGATACAGTTTCTTTTCGAAGACGTTGCACGAAGGTCTCTTTGTAATATTTTCAAGAAAATTACTTCGAACGTGCGAACATGGACGAGATTCATCCGCGGTTCTTATGTTTGCCATTTCCTTATCACGAGTCTTATAACGATATTGAAAGGGTTAGGGATATCCACGATAGTTGTTCAAATTGTAAGATAAAAAGTAATCTGGAGGAATGTTAGGCGTTCACGTGGGTTACGAAAACATGGTTCTTTTACAGTAAAGATGTAAAATATATTTAACCCCTTGCCAGTCCTGCGCGTGACACACTCGACAAAAGTATGCAGCGCTGAAAGGGTCGGTTATAGGGAACAGAGATTAATCAATTTGTACGAGGTGTTTTATAACTGGCTGTACAATCTACAAAAGGGTTGAATCTACGCGATAAAGTGAATAAAAAATGTGGAGCACCGTTTTCTCGCACAAAGCCTCGTTCTCGAGTAAATCATCGATGTCGAAGCGATATTTTTTATTCGATCCTCATTTTCGAAAGTGACCCCTTTACTCTAGAATCTTCGTTTTTTCGTCGAAAAAATGGACTTTCTCTTTTTATCGGTACGGGTTCGATTGCCATTGCCACCACCGTGTTCCAGGGAAGTGTGACGTACGAGAAAAAAGTGCTCTTTTTGTAGTTATTTTTCGAAGATAACCACTGTAATCGAACTCCTGCGGAGCGTTAAATATAATTTATGGCCTTTGGGATGATGTTTTTGTGTGTTACCGAGACCCACTGATGCGCGCCACTTTCTACCGTTGGGAGCGCTGCCACGAGCTCCGATTCAATTACGATTGGAATTGTTTCTTTAGCGCACGTTACCGAGTTCGTGCCATTCGGTATTATGAATTTTAATTAAGAAAAATGTACCGTTCAACGAAACAAGGATCGTGTTTACCGGTCCGTATTAAGCAAATTTGTGCACCGTCGGTCTTGTTTACAAAATATTTCACGTCTCAATATTAGCCGCTGCGTCTAGAGCAAATTTATTCAGCCTCTGTATTTCCCGTGTAAAAAAAAAAAAAAATATATATATATATATATATAAGGTGTATCGTAAAGTACGAGCGTGACTCGCGTTTGGATTTTGCGCTATTATCTCAATAATTTACACACGATCTCGGTAATCACTCGCGAAACGCTTTTACAATATTAGATTTGGACCGCGTAAGAATTGGAACGTGTAATTGCTCGCTCGACAAAAATTAAAATTCATCGAGCGTAATTCATTAAAATGCTTTCGACTGTATAACGTCGGTCTTCTTCGGTAACTCGCGTAATGGTCTACAACATAATTGTATATAAATTATGAAAGGAATACGAAACAAAATAACATATACTTTTTCACTTTGAACGCGAAAGATTAAATTATAATTAAACTTACGTGTCGAAAAAGATATCTATCTTTCGAAGAATTTTAATAAAGCCATAATAAGGCATGTAGAGATTAATATGGAGATGAATTTCAATCCGGAATATGTATTTCATGCAACACTTCCTACGAAAGCGAACGAGGAAAACGCAAAAGAAACTCGCGAAACTCTAGAAACAAAGTTAAACCAAAAAAAAAAGAATACATATATATATATAATCGTTTCCATGGAAAAGTAAATTTTTCCGATTCTCTTACCGCGAAAATCACACCGATTATTTCTCTGGCACCGTAACCTCTCTAAATACCTAAATACACTCACGATCGAGTAACCAAATCGACTAAAATAAATCTCTACCCAATCTCTACGAAACATTTACCTCTATCGAGTTCATCCTCGACGTTGTCCAGGTTTACGAAACACTGTTCACATTTGACCGTCTCCTCCGCGAAAACATTGATTAATAACGCCCAAGCGTTTAACCGAGGCCTGAATTACAGCCCCCGATCCCGTCGTTGGAACAGGTCTCGGATAAAGTTATTAACCAAATGAATAATTTAGGGGTAGCGTAATGACGGCCGTGTACCCTGACATTTCCAACTGCTCCGTATTTGTCTTGCACTTTCCATCGACAGTTACTTGGCGACGCATTAATGGAGAAATTGCACCTGGAGGATGCAGGGAACTGCCCCGTATATGTAGCACGAGGTGAATTAGCATTCGATATTACCGGACGATAACGGGACCGTCCCGCAGTCGCCTCGAGAGACGTTCTTTTCGTGTTTGATTTCGCTAACGCGCGAAAAAGGGCTAGTTGAACCGTGGACAAAAAATGATCCCCCCGTGGTATCGGTCGTAATGTCGTTTCAACAGCTGCCGGACGATCCGCATTCCATGGTTTCGCGCGGTTAGCACATCGTAGGTTAACTCTTAACGAGGCGTCGAGCGCCACGTGCAGCACCCTGTACCATCGGTCCGAATAGTGGAGAAAAAATCGAAGGCACGCTTCCACGGAGCGGCGTCGGTCTTACCTCGTTACCTACACGATACGTCTCGGCATTTTTATGCGGTTTTAAAGAGGACCACCAGCCCTGTCCTTTTCACTCGCTCGAGACCGTATCTCGTCTCGAGCGATGCTTCTTTTCTTACGATATTCATGAGCCTCCTGTTACTTTCCAACGATGCATAATCGTCGTTCGGTTTTATCGTTCCATTTAAGGGCCCGGTTTTAACTTCAAATTGAGAATCGAATTTCGTAAGCAATCTCTAAGATTTTTTAGCGACACGACTGACATTCAACGGACACAAATTGGAGCACTCGTTAGCGGTTACTTTTCTTTGTCCGTTCTGCGAGCGATAAAAAGGTTCGCGTTTAATTTTGTCGAGATGCTCCAAATTCGACGGTACGTTCACCTATATCGGTATTTTTTCTTCGTCGTCAGAACGTTGCACAACTGTACTTTTTCCAACGCGGTGAAAATTTATCTATCTTCGAGGTCACTGTACTTGCGACGTACCGTGTACTATTTACTGCATACCATACTATGTACATTGTACCATTTTGTACAAGTTATCCGTAAAATTCAACGATATTGGACAAAGTTCACGTTAAGAGAACACAATGTTTGATAAATTACACAATGTTGTACAAATATACTGGTTCGTTCGGAAAGTCATTTCGTTTTCCAAAATGGAGAGTATATAATTTAATAAAATGTTTATACACTCTAAAAAAATCGTGTTTTATTTTCACAAAAAAAAAGAAAACTAACTGTCTTTCCGAACAACCCAATATTACAATACGATCGAACGCAAAACTTGAAATATCTCCAAACGCAAAACGCTCAAGCCACTTTCGTATCAACCGGTACATATACTCCTTCGTCGCTTTCGATGGAAAAAGATACACTACATCCATTGGACGATGTACCAACGTTGTTTCTTCTCGACGAGAAACCCCCCCCCCCCCCCAAAAAAAGAAACACTGCATTTTAGCCGTGATTCGTCGTAAATTACGTAACACTGTTTACGTATTTGCGCTGTAAATTTTCAGCATCGATCAGAGACGTCGCAGGATCACGGGGACCGTCGGGACGTTCGTCGATCGATCTTCGAGCGAATTGGCAGATAATCGATTAGCGGTTTTCGCTAACGGGTCGTTGGCGCGCGACAAATTTAAAATTCCCGCCGCGTCATCGTAGATGCCGCGGGTGCATACTTGGTCTTATCGTTCCCTAGCGATGACCCCGGGTGTTGTTCGTCCCTCGTTACCCCGCTCCGCGGCACCCGGTACCCCGCTGTCCCTGTCGATGTCAGAATGCACGCGGAATGTTATCCGCGCGCAGCTTTATGGCGGTTTTCAATAATAAAGCTGGCGATTGCCGGGCCGCCGACGCCGCCGGACCGGCATGACGAAGCCTTCTATTACGGAAGGTTTTATTAACGAGCCGATCCCGGAAGACAAAGCTGCTGCAGCGCGCGCCGTAGTGCGTAAATCAACGGCGGTGCCGCGATCATTAAGCCCCGTTCGCAAGTGCGCGGCAAACCACGACCAAGCGCCGCGCACCGCGCACCGCGCACCGCGCACCAGCTGCATCGCCGATCGCGACGCGTCGGTTTTCTTTACGATCGCGCGCACCTTGTTGCGCACGGTGTCGCGCGCGATCAGTTCTCCCGCGTTTTTCAAACTACGCGCCACGAACGATTCTCCGATTTCGTTGTCGAAGAATTCGCGCGTTTTTCAAATTACGCGCCACGAACGATTCTCCGATTTCGTTGTCGAAGAATTCGCGTGTTTTTCAAACTACACGGTATGAACGATTCTCCGATTTCGTTGTCGAGTTGTTCGCACATTTTTCATATTATACGGTATGATTGATTCTCCGATTTCGTTGTAGAAGTATTCGCGCATTTTTCAAATTACGCGCCATGCACGATTCTCCGATTTCGTTGTCGAAGTATTCGCGCCTTTCAAATTACGCGGCATGAAAAATTATCCGATTTCGTCGTCGAAGTATTCGCGCGTTTTTCAAATTACGCGCCAGGAAAAATTATTCGATTTCGTTGTCGAAGTATTCGCGCATTTTTCAAATTACGCGCCATGAAAAATTATCCGATTTCGTTGTCGAGGTGTTCGCGCGTTTTTCAAATTACGCGCCATGAAAAACTATCCGATTTCTTCGTCGAAGTATTCGCGCGTTTTTCAAATTGAAGATATGATATGAAGATTCTCCGAGTAAGTTATCGAGGTGTTCGCTGTTGTGTACCGTATACAAGGTGCGAACGAAATAAGGCCACCATTTTTAGGTTAAGAATAGTTCAGGATAAAAAGAATGTTATCGTGCAAAAAATTCTAACGCGAAAAAAACCATTTCTCAGAGTCAGAAGTTTTGGCGTCTTTTCAAACGATAGATACTTAATTCAGGTCTAACCTAGATTTGAAAAAAATGGAAAAATTATTTCCAAGATTGAAGGAGTTTTGTTGTGACAGAAAAATAGGAATAGCTTTGGGATAATTTCAGCAATCTTGGTAAAATAGACCCTTGTATAATTTTCGAAAATTAGGACCATCGATGATCAATGTGCGACGCACTGGTAGGAAATGTTTTGTTGAAACTGGTCGAATTTAAACGATCCGCTCTAAAGGTACAATGAAACGCAAACAGTGGTGGGGATGATTTGTAATCGTGAATCAGCCCCATTACTCTAAATTCACTATCGATAAGTTCTTGGAGTCGATGATCAAATTAGTACTATGATTTCTACTGTTCTCTAATAACAGTACCATTTTTCAAAACGATAATGCAACCATACGCGCGGGTAGCAACGTTCAATCTTGATTAGAAATAGACCGAGATAGGATTCGAAAATTTCGTCATCTTTAACAGACACTGTAGGAGCTTTGAAACGTTAAACAGGTTCCTTCGTTAAAAGTCCGCGATAACGGTAGAACGAACCAGAAGACCGATATCGAAGAGCAAGTGATATCGACTATTCGCCGAACGAAGGATGCAATATGCATAAATAGAAATTTAAATATCCAGAGGGGCAATTAAGCATTTTTGAATCTCTAAAAATAACTGCCAGTTATGCCATAAAATGGTAGCACGAACCAAGATCGAGAAGAGATTAAATATGTACAAGCCCGGTTGTCATTCTGGTCTGCCATTTTTCGACGAACACGTACAAAAGCTGGTATCGCGACACGACAAGTGCTTTAATTTATATATCGACAATGTGCAGAAGCAGTTTAAGATAAGCGGTAACACGTTGAATAAACATATTACGAAAAAATTCTTTAAACTTTTTTACAGCCAACCGGTTCTGTTTTTCTGGACGCGTCCTGCGCGATACGCACGCGAAGGAGTTTCGTTCGGACTTATCGCGAGTTATCGATTCGAAACGCACAAAGTTGACACACAAGTAAGTAATGGTACTTAAAAAAACAATGTACATTCACGTCGAAATGCGATCAAAACATATAAAAAGAAACGAACGCGATAAAAAGGAATGAAAACGTTCCAATCGCCAATGCTACCTACCACGCTGCGTCTCGAAACTCAAAGCGATACGAACACTTTTAATCTTTGCAATACCAGTAGTTTAAATAACCACGGAAAGGATCACATCTGGGTCCGAACCAACCTACAATTTGATTTTACTTGTAAAAATATTTCGACCAAAAATTGACTACCATTTGATCGTACCTTTCTCAATTTCTAAGGAAACTTGTATCAACTTAGAAACGAACTTGTGAAGTTCCTCCGGGTCCGAGAAGACCCGGACATGGCAAAGAATTAAACAGACTCGGGGAACCGAGTAAATACCAATCGGTCCGCGTAATTCGCAGCGATTTCTCATTCAGTTTATTATCGTTGTTCCAGCAACGCACGGTAAACATTTATTTAAGATCCTTTCATTCGTCATACTTAATTATCTTCTCGTTCGAATTCTCGCGCCTCTCTGGTCCGCTGCCCCTCCAATGCTTCGTCTTCGTTGGCATAAAGAGTATAATAATTCAATAACCGTTATAATGGCAACAACAGTCCGTTCGGATCATTTCAGTAGCAAGTTCGAGTCTCCTTCTTTCTCTACCACCCTTTTATTCCGCTCTTCGTCCTCTAGGTTTCTCAGTTGTTCCCTACTCCTTCTCGTCTTCTTTTTCTTCTTCCTCCTCCTCTTCTCATCCGCGGTACTCGTCCTCGTAACGATAATTACGTGTAATTAGCCGAACGGCGTACCTACCCGCGGTGATACCTGGTTTCGCGTGTAGTCGTTACGCCTTGCATGCTCCTATGCGTACGACTATATTTCTTGCATACTGACAGCACCAGGACTGCCCACTGTGGCGAACCGATCCGATCCTGCCAACGCTGCACAGGACTATGAAAATTCCTAGAGACGCGACGCGCCTTTTAAGCAGTCTTGTTCCGCGTACCGCTGCACAGGGTGTGGCGCGATACGTGGTACAGCCGAAAGGAGGGTGGGTGGGGCAGGGGTGGGTACATTTTTGGCGCGAGGCTCGGGTTTCGAGGTAAATTACTTCAACGATCTATTGAGCACTCTCGGAAGATCGTTGGACAAGAATTCTCGGTAAGTGTTTAGCATTTTGAAACTTTGATTTACAAAGTTTGATTTACAAAGTTTTATAATCGATAAAGATTGATTTTCAAAGATTTAAAATCAACAAACTTTGATTTACAAAGTTTTAGAATGAACAAAGTTTGATTTGCAAAGTTTTAGAATGAACAAAGTTTGATTTGCAAAGTTTTAGAACGAACAAAGTTTGATTTGCAAAGTTTTAGAATGAACAAAATTTAATTCACAAAGTTTTAAAATGAACAAAGTTTTAAAATGAACAAAGTTTTAGAATGAACAAAGTTTGATTTACAAAGTTTCAAAATCAATAAATTTTGATTTTCAAATATTTAAAATGAACGAACTTTGATTTACAAAGTTTCAAAATGAACGTACTTTGATTTACAAAGTTTTAAAATGAACGAACTTTGATTTACAAAGTTTTAAAATGAACGAACTTTGATTTACAAAGTTTTAACACGAACAAACTTTGATTTATATTTGGATCGTAATTGCAACGTAGGAATAATTACGAGCATAATAAATGGTCTACCATCGTTCAGAAAATAATCGTATTCTGGTGCAATACGCGTGTGGGATACTGGAATAGTAAATTTCTGGATTTCTAGAGCAGAATCGTTTACCATACTCGTTAAGAGTCATCGAGCGTAACCAATTTCGTGACTCTTATCGAGGAGTTCCTGTACCGCCTTCTTTGAGTAAATAATGCTTACTCGATGAAAGTCTGTAAATCAACCCTTTTGCGTTAAATAGTGACTTCTTATTTCGATAATGTAAAAGATCCAACCGTGTGTAAAATATATACGCGGAATTATTTTTATCTCTTATAAGGTGTGTTCTATACGTTGCCCTTTCGTTTCGAATACGTATTTCACTTTCTTTAACGAGTTCCTGAGCCTGTAAATTTCGCGTCCACGTCTTGGCAGCAACCTCGTAAATTTTGGAATCGTTGACAAGTGTACCGCATTGTCAAATTATAAATAAATAACAACCAATACAGTAGTCTCGATACATGCCAACGACTTGGTGCAGAATAGCTAAACGATAGTTGAACGAATCTCTCGTTGACCAACGCCCCGATATACGATTCGACCATAGTCAAGTCCAAGTCTACCCAGTGTCAAGACTATTTAAATACATAGTACTTTCCCACGAAAAGTAAACTTCGCGTCGGGGAGCTATTTATTTTATATTTTCAATTTATTTTTTCACGATTCCCCTTTCGTACCGAGTTGAATTTGCATTAAAACCGAATTAAGGCGATCGTTTGTCTTTCCGTGTCAGTCCCCCCCTCCCCCCTCGTTCCTCTCTCCTCCTTGTTTTTCTCCTGTTGAACTCGTAAAACGTACGCTACAATTTAATTTTAATTCCCCGATAACTTAATGCACAGCGGTTTTAAACGAGACTCGGGAAGCCTCGGGACTTCAGCGTTCGTTTCACGGCAATGAATTCGTATTCGTAATAGTCAGATAACGTTCGGAAAGATCGCGTGAAATAAACGCATTAGCTCGCAATCTCGCGATATCTCGGTATGATGAATTGCGCGAGAGATGCGAGCGATCCTTCGTTTATGTTTTCTTAAAGTGCTCGCGGATCGTTTTACCCGAACGCGAAAACTATTTTCGCTTGATGCGAGGTAACACGCGACCGGCGTCGAGGGTATGAATAATTTCCAAGGGCAGCGGACTTCTTAATTAATTTACGTGGCCAGCTTTCGAAATACCCTCGGCCCTCGGGGCGATGATAATTAGAGTGTAACTCCTGTCACAGTTTGGTTACGAAATTATAATCAAATTAAACGTCTCGAAAGTGTAATTTGAAGGTGTCGTTTACTTAACACGTTGATTACCGAAGTCGATTCGCTTATCTCGGCCATCGATGACGAAGCGAAACTTTCACCGTGCGAAGCAAACACCGCTATTAAAAGTATTAATGTATTCTTGGATCGACGTTTCCGTAAGCCGATCCGTATAAAATATGAATTCTCACGTTTCCTTCAATACCATCATTGAATATAATCGTACCCGGACAACGTACTGCGCGAACTTTATATATCGATAAATGGATCTAAATTAATATTACGTTCGTATAATGGATTCGAAGAGTCAATTATTATTGAAAGCAAAAGTATTTATATTACCGATACTGTATTCACCGATGTATATAATACAATTTACCGAACGGTGAAATCATTCGAATTATTTAATTATTTCGAATATCTAATACACCGAGGATTTTACAAATACCGAAGATTAAAAGTCACGCAAGATTGCCAGTTTGAAGGAAATAAATATTTGAAAAAATCCATAAATGCAACGATAGTGACTACGTGGTTTCTAAAAATTGTTACCATTTGTATTTCAAACCGTTCGATCAATCGGAGAAAAGTTGTGCAGTGTACAACGATTCAAAGAAGCAACGTCGCGTAGAATATTCTGTTTTACATATATTTATCGACACGAATATTCTTCAATGAACGTGCATTCGTACGTCGATGGAAAATATCGATGAAAAATTTGATTTCGTCCGAAGAGAATTCCAAAGACCCTTGTTCTCGCCCTTCGATGATGGCGGTGTCCACCCTTGAATAATTTACCAACCGATGAACTCGTCGCAGCGTACGATGCGTTTCACCGGTACAAAAACATGGAAAACGTGCTCGACGAAACCGCAAAAAAGATATTTTCTCCCCGTGGTAGAATAAAACAATTCCCGTGGTATCTGTTGCGTGTAATTTCGCCGGAAACTTTATTTCCCATTTGAAGGCGAGAAAGGTCTACAGCGGCGTAAATCTTTGTATCGATGTTATACGCGTAGCGTTCCTATTGTGAACGGATAGGCGACAAGTAATAAGTTATTTTCACGAGCGTGTCTGTAATTGTGAATGCGAACAGAAATTTATGTTCCACGTCGGACGAAAGTCGCGGACATTTGATTGGAATGCCTTGTCTCGGCGAGACATCGTGCAGTACCATTGAATTGTAATTTTATTAGCGACGATAAATATTTATGGTCACAAGCTTCGGTACATCTGGCAAGAATGTCGGATTTCTAAGAAAACCCAGCCTGGAAGCACTAAATTACGCGCGCGCGCGCGCGCGCGATTATTTATAATCTTCGTATATGAATTTATATCGGATTGGAATTGTCGGCGGGCGAAAAAAAAAGAAAAAAAAAAGTAACTTATTTCGTTCGAGCACGTCGAATAAAATTATTTTAACCGGTGAGTGCGTATTTCTAAAGCTTGTCCAACGTATGAAAACACGCACGGCAGCAATAAGCGATTTTTACGAGACGTTGAATGCCTCGTGATCTCGAGCACTGTTTATTCTTTGCTAATTCGTAGAATTCGCTTCTACATACCTACTGTGTGTAGAATAGTACATTTCTCTGCAATTCTATGCAGTTGCAACAGTGCAATTCTATGCATCGAAATCGTTCGATCTCTACGTCCAATGAAAACTAATATTGCGAACATAAATCCACAATACGATCTCGGCTTTATTTTCAAATTGAAGAAACTCGATTGCAACGAACGAAGACGCGATCGAACATCGATCGTTCGTTCGATCCTTTAGAAATTTGCACTCACCGGTTGGAATAATTTTATTCGACGTGCTCGAACGAAATAAGTTTCTTTCTTTCGCCTGCGACAATTCCAATCCGATGTAAATTCATATACGAAGATTGTAAATAATTCGACGAACAGAGGAACAATCTGGGTCCGGTTCCCTGATGGAATGATTCGGAGGAAATGTTCAATGTTAAGTCAAACACGGACAAGACGATTGGAGAGCGTCACGCGCGTACTGTACGTGTAACTGACAAACCCCGCGACGTTGAAACGGAATAAATGAAACCGTAAATGAAATTTCTACGCAGAACCACCTGACCGTTAGAGGACGAAATCCTTGTCATAAATATCACGTGCTTCCGCGGTCGAAGTCGTACGAGATCGGTGAGCTAACATCAAGAATCCTCGATCTTGGTCCCCGTGGGCTAAGTGTCGCATTCCTCACTGCCCGTACCCGTGGCTACGAATATTTCACGCCGCGAGATATTATTTACTCCGCGCAACAGGCATATTTATATTGGCGAAAATATATATGAACTCTCGCAAATACCCCCACTCTCGGCGGGGAGCCTTATTTATATCGAGGAAGTGAGCTCATCCGGTGAGAAGTTATTTGACACTATACCCGGCCACGCTCGAATATACTCGCGTATCCTCGCAAATCTGCGCCGCGGTCTTCCTCGCCGCTCGAGCGTTCGATCGTTTCTCATACGCTCGTCGCTTGCAATCTACGCGACGACGTGACGCTTTTTTCAAATTCTAACCAACGACGCACAAGCCCGAGTGTCATTGTACGAACGGGTTTTCATCGACCGCGTGCATCGCGGCTTTAACAACTTCCTCGTAACCCTTTAACCCTACGTATTCGTCGTTTACCCGGTTCAACATCCCAACGACGGTTCTTACGTGAACTTTTAATTCAACCGTACCGTTTCTCGCCGCGATTCGACCTCTTACGTGGCGGTAGTTTCACGCAGAGAAATCGAAGAAAGATATTCGGTTACCGATATCGACATTTCATCCAGTATCGCGCGATTCTTCATCGAGAGAGATCCAGGCCCGAATTAAATGTGTACAATTTTTATAACGAGTTACGAATGGAAAAAGTATTCTCCGTGAAATTTTAATTCAAACGTTGGCGCCAACGTTTCTTTCGCGCGATGTTTAGCGAAGTTCAAATTCGAGTAAAATGCTGTGTAATTTTTTTATAATTCGTTACGAATGAAAAAATTATTCACGGGTTCTCCGTGAAATTTTAATTTAACCGTTGGCGCCAACATTTACGGAGCGAAGTTCAGATTCGAATAAAATGCTGTATAATTTTTTGGTATATATTACGAATGAAAAAGTATTATAAGAATAAGAATAATGAAATTAATTATATCTTGTCGTTACGATTCCTTTATAGAACGGAAACTTTTGCACGAGTTTACAGAACTCTTGATCGATTATATCTCGAAAACCTATTCCATATTTTCTACGTATACCTACCGATCAATGATCAATACCTTGACTCTAATTATTGATTCTGTCAATTACGTTACACCTTTAAAAAAAGATTTCGTTTCGTGAAAAAATTACGCTTCGTATCAAATGACACATTCTCGAAGTAAACATCGAGAAACTCGATTTGGAAAAAATATTAATTCGACGAAGCCATAAATAGAAGGAATATTAATACACCGTGCAATCGGTTTCGAGGCGCGCGCATACGTTTAAAAAATCGGAAGCAAAACGTATTATAAACTCGAAAGATATTATCGTATCAACGATTAATAAATTGTCCGTACCGTGGAAGTGGCCAGCAAGAGAAATTACCTATAAACGAGTATTTATTTCCAAACACGAAATGTCTTCGTCGTCCTCTAATTGCGAAATTTGTTACGTTCCGCCCCAGGTCTGCTAATGGACACGTCAGCGATGCTTATCTACTAGACGCGGACTTGTTAGACTCGGTTAAAGTTAAGGCTCGTAACACGGGACCCGGACGCAAACAAAGTTATTACCACGGGGATTCAACAACCCCATAAACAGGAAACTTATAAATTCGAGCGATACAATGACCGACTACCGTATCGTTGAAGTTAAATAGAACCGAGACGTGTCCTCTCGTACTCAACCACGAGTAGGTGTATCTGCTGATCCAATAAAAATAGAAACATTCCTTTGACAACATTTTTACACCACCGTACCTCGTTAACACTAGAAAGTGGTATTTTACCGTGGAAGAAGGAGGAAAATTACAAGAATCTTTCACATTTTTCTTCTAATACTTGTACTGACTTTTATCCAATTAACGAAACATACGAAATTCGTTTCCTTGGAAGCTTCCTAATTTTATAATTCTCCGTATCTCTTTTGATACGCGTCAATTTGACGCAAGAAATATTCGTAAACCTAGTATTAAACCTGTATCTTATTAAAAATCATTGGAAAACCTCATAAACGAAAAGTTTATAAATTAGACCCGTAACAATGACCGACCACCGAATCGTTGAAATTGAATCGAACCGAGACAATATTCTCTCGTATTGAAGCACGAGTGAGTGTACCCGGTAACCGAATAAAAATAAAAACATTCGATAAAATCGTTACACCGCTAAATCTCGTTAAACACGTATCCCATCGCGACGGAACTCATCGAGCAAACCTCGAGAAACTCTCTCGTGATTGGAGAAACTGCAACGATACGAAAAGCCTCGTAGATTTCAGAAATTTATACGCAACGAAGCGACGTACTTTTTCCTACTAACCATCGCGCGAGAAAAGTTGAAAAAAAAATAAGAAAGAAAGAAAAAAAGAAAAGAAACTCGTACAATTTAGCACGCTCGGTGTGTAACCAGCTCGCGGATACCATCAATATGCTAAACACTGTGTAACGGTGAGCAAATTCATAAGAATCCTCGTCGCGTTTTTCACGCGGGAACGAAATTACGCGCGCTGGTGCGCTGCCGTTGGCTGGAACTATTCCCCGGAATTCAGGCGGCGATAGAACCACCGTGTGTGATAAATCAGCGTTAGATACGAGACGCGAATTCGAGCTGGAATAGCGCGAGAGACGTTCGAACACGTCGACATTCTGCAGATTTAAGGGCGAGCGTAATATAGAGAGTTTCTCGCGCCGGCGCTGCAATACTCGAGCGTTCCTTGGACCGGGCGAACGAGATGTAAATCTCCGAGCGAGTCGGCTAATACGTTTATTTTCACCGTTCGCCGGTCCGTCTAAAAGGCTAACAGCAATTATGGCGTTTATTGCGCGTCTGTAATCCGGTCGCGGCGTGAGTCCGGTGAAAATGAAAAGCGACGTCGGTGGAGCGCCAACGCGCTATTTCGAAACGTCTCGGCGTCCTCGTCTCTCAAAGGAGACGCCTGGCCAGGTCGCGTGTTCCTGAAAGGTCCGCGTGCACTCGTTCCCGGCCGCGTACCTACACGCGCGATCCTTCCTTTCAGAAATAATCGCCTATACGAAACCGATGCTCTTCCATTTATCTCTTCGATTTACCACTTCTATTTATACTCTTCCAAAATACGAGATGGTCGATAATCGGTTCGCCGAGAGACGAATCGAAAGACGATCGAACGTTTCGACATGGAGACTAGATAGGATTATATGAATCTCTTTCATTTATCTTCAATTTACCACTTCTATTTATACTCTTCCAAAATACGAGATAGTCGATAATTCGGTTCGAGACGAATCGAAAGACGATCGAACGTTTCGACATGGAGACTAGATAGGATTATATGAATATCTTTCATTTGTCTCTTCGATTTACCACTTCTATTTATACTCTTCCAAAATACGAGATAGTCGATAATCAGTTCGCCTCGAGACGAATCGAACGTTTCGACATGGAGACTAGATAGGATTATTTGAATCTCTCGTGAGAGGTGTTCTACAGGGTGTCCCAATCGTCACCGGTCGATTTGAATTTTGCGCTGTGTTTAAAACGTCCAACCGATCGAAGTGAAACTTGACATATGTTGTGTGGACAGATGGGAAATTAATCGTGGAAAAATACACGGTGAACGATCGCGTGGAAATTATTCAGGTGTATTTCGAAAATTCGCGATCTTCAACGATAACGATTCGGGAAGTTCGTTAGGGGTAAAGTGTTTGAGACAGAACGAACGGCATCGAGCGGATGTTTATATTATAGTTTGCAGTAGGATGTCGGTTTCGAGAGTGTGCACGGATCGTTGGGAACGGATCTGGAATTTTTAGGCCGAAGAAGACCAACGAGACAGTCGAAGAAAGGGCTTTGTTACGTGTGGATTGTAAAGTGGAAGTTTCATGCTTGAATATATTTTACATTATTATTATCATCAAAGAGGTGTATTGTCGTTAACCTGCTTGATTGTCTAACATTTCTCCTCGGTATTATGGAAATCTGTGCGTATATATCAGACACGTACCTTTATTGACATATCTTTATTGGATATCATATTCATATCCAAGGGGTGAAAACTACCCCAAAAGTTATAAATATCTCATTTCCCTGATTCAACGTCGCAAAAACCAACAAAGATACGATAAAGTATTAAATATGAAAAAGTGTATCGTTCGATGAAAAATCGCAAGATCTGAACAAAAATTCCAACCGAGTCGTAGATGGCGCCACTGCGGCCAATCTCGTATAATTAGGCGAAAATGATCCGAAAGTAATTCGACGATCGTAAGGACTGAACGAAAATTCCACGTAGTCGTAGATGGCGCCACTGCGGTAAATCTCGTATATATCCGCGAAAATAATCCGAATGTAATTCGACGATCCTAAGGTCCGAACGAAAATCTCGTATATATCTACGAAAACGATCCGAAAGAAGTTTAACGATCGTAAGGTCCGAACGAAAATTCCACGTAGTCGTAGGTGGCACCACTGCGGCCAATCTCGTATATTTATGCGAAAATCATCCGAAAGAAGTTCGGTAATCGTAAAGTCCAAACGAAAATCTCGTATATACCCACGAAAACGATCCGAAAGGAGTTCAACGTACGTAAGGTCCGAACGAAAATTCCACGTAGTCGTAGGTGGCGCCACTGCGGTAAATCTCGTATATATCTGCGAAATACGATTCAAAAGGAGTTCAACGTACATAAGGTCTGAACAAAAATTCCACGTAGTCGTAGGTGGCGCCACTGCGGTAAATCTCGTACATATCCGCGAAAACGATCCGAAAGAAGTTCGACGATCGTAAGGCCCGAACAAAAATTCCCCCGAGTCATAGGTGGCGCCACGGTAGCCGGTCTAGCTATTCGTAAGAAAAAAAAAAAAAATACCCAACGGGATAAATAACCGCGCCATAAATAGACGACGAACGGAAAGTGCGCGAAGTACAAAGAGCACGGGGCGCAGGCTCCAAAGAGTCGGGATCGTTTTTGCGCTCGTTAACCGGCATTCCCGTTCCTAATTCGACCATCCATGTCGCTCTGCGCACCTCCGGTTGGCATAGCGCCGCTGTTAGGGACGAGCCTCCGTCACGATTTGACGGCAGAATAGAGGACGAAGCGACGGATTCCGTATTCGTGGCGCGCCTCTTTTGCCCCGTTCGTCGCTGGATGGATTCCAGCGAGTGCAAACTCGGGTTAAAAGCGGCGTTTCCGATGTCCCAACGCTTGTTACAGACCGCTGGAATGCGCGGCAGCCTCTGATACGGATCTCGCGTTATCCTGCGCACTGATCTCCTTCGACCGGGCAAACCGCGATGAAGATGTTGGAACGCCGCTCGTTTACTACCGCGACCGATAATTTCGCGAGACTTTCCCAACGATGGAGATTACATCGAGAAAACTCGCTCGAACATCGATGTTCGAACACATCCTACGACGTTACGGAAAATAGGACTCGTACGACGATACGATACATGTTTCTAAACTATGACCTATCCGTGGTTCGACGTTGGATTCACCAATCGGTTGAAATTGTTTCAGTTAGAGTTACGAAGAAACTTTATTTTAAATTACGTATCGAGGACGTCACGATTTTTGATATTGTGTACGCACGATCGATTTTGTGTGTTCTTCTTTTTTCTTCGTCCATTGGTTTTCTTGAGATACGTATGGTTCGACAAACTGTAATTTTAACGTTAAAAGTAAGTCGTATGGTACGAAAAATTCACCTTTTACATTTTTAAAAAGTTATGTACGCGATAGTGCGCGATGAATGTTTGAGATTGAAAATCTGTCAGCTTTCTTGCGTCCTAAATGAACTTTTCGTCGATTTAAAATTGTAACATTCAAACGATAGCGTTGTAATATTTCAAACGAACGATCGACATACCGGAAATTGTCGGTGATTCTAATTTTAGGAGACTTTGAAAAATGGTATTTAAAAATATGAGAAAAAAAATAGAGAAGCTGTACAAGAAACGAAAAAACACGATATGCGATAGCACGCGACGAACGTTTCGGATTGAAAATCTATCGGCTGTCCCTTGCGTTCTAAATCAATTTCTCGTCGAGTTGAGATTATAATATTTAAACACGAACGTTACAATATTTCAAACGAGTGAATCGTGCCCGTCAGAATCTTGTACGGTTCGAGAGCCCTCTCGATCCGAGCCCGAGGGGCAACGAAAGTGGTGGCTCATGAAAATTTATAAAACACCGGCGTGAAATGCAAATTGCTCGGTAGCTGAGAAATGGAGTTGACCGCGAATGACACGGCTGCATCGATTCGTCGTTTCGCATCGTTCGTGATATACGACACAACTTACAAAAACCTACGTAATCATCCACCGTTGGGAGCCAGTTACCCGCTAGTACGTGTTACGGTAATTTTCCGTACAGGTTACGAATACTCATTACTTGTCGCGTACGCTACGTTTCCATTAATAAAATTCTACATACTTTTATCTCTCGTCGGGTTATCAATCACGCACCGCGGTGAATACTTCTTACTCGAATTAAAATACTCGTCCTTCCGCCGTGTTAAAATGATCCTTCTCGCTCCTCGAGCCTCGTATTTAATTTCAACATCTCGCCATCGACCACGTTCCATCGTGTGTCCCTCGATTGCACAATTTTTACATTACCCGCGTTTCTACTCGGGACGCTAATACACCAATTTCCAACCGAAAAGGATCTAAAAATGGCGAGAGGTTAACGCAATTGTCCCGTAACGAGACCATTAAGCGTCAGCTGTGGTTTGAATTTTTTTTTCCCCCATCCCGGTTTCAAAGAAAATAATTCATCTCCGCGGAGGTTAAAGAGCATTCGAGAGGAAACACAAGAAACTTGAACCGTGCCTTACGACCGGTATACCTATAATTGTACCTAACGCTAATGGAACAATGAATGGTGTACAGTGTCAAAGGCGAGTGCAATAACTTTGCACTTAATTTATCGCGGGTTGCAATCATCGGGGATTAACTCCGCGACTGACCCACATATTTCCCACCGGCTGATGGATAGTCACTGAGGTAACCGCGCGGCAGTCACCTGCTACCAGTAATGGACAACCCCATAAATGGTCTTCCATTGGAATTGTCGTTCTCGGCTAAGAAGCGGCCTCGTATTGTGTGTAGTTTCACCTTACGCTTACCTGAAACAAAAAATAACGAAGACTGGCTTGAGAAAGCGCTGCGAGCGGTGGCAACCGATGAATTGATAGACTTTCGTTCGACGACTATCGGCGTTTCGCTCGACAACCATTTCCACGGAATAAACGATCCACCGAAAAATCCAACCGGCCTGTACGAAACGCACGCGCGGAGAAAACGCTCGCACGTCTGACGCTCGATGTCACTTTCTACTCGCGAGCAATCGTTATTACCGCGAAATTTAACCCTCTCGTGGCCGCGTTCAATTTAACACCAGGTTCGCGGATATTTCTCGCGTTACATCGAAGTAACAGGTTGCTGGATCAGTTACGTCGTTCGATGAGAAATGGAGTTACTTGATCATTTCTTTGTTATTTTTATAAAGATTGCACCACTGTTTGGGGAATATGCGTGAAGTTTCGTGGTAGATGACAATATCTATAGGAGAAAAATGGAAAGTGTATTGCAGAGTGTAAAGATGGCAGGTGCTATAAGTATCGATACACAAAAGGTGAATGTGATGTATTAATAATGAGAGATCTATCGAATCGTTAGTACGGTTACGGTTGTTCAAAGTTGAAGTGTAGTATTTTTTTTATAATGGAAAGAACGACGAAACTTATCGAGTAATTTAGTATACTGCACAGAGAATTGTAAAATTGGACAGTTTCGAAGAAAATGAATTTTGGTATGTATTTGTCTCGTTGAATTGATAAAAGTCAGTATAAATGGTAGAAGAAAAATGTAAATGTTTTCTCTAATGTTCCTCGTCGATCGAATCGCGTCAAAATGGCGCGTCTCGTAAACTCAGTGTTCGAATAAAACTCTCTCGTATTATTCGTTGGATAAAAATTAGAATTCTAAGTGTAGAATTAAATGTTTCGCGACGAGGGAAGAGAAATAATTGTTCGATCGAATAAATCATGTGGGTTTTATTCGAATAAAATTTTTCTCCATCTCTGATCGTATTTCATAGGTTTCGAACGAAGTGAAAAATACTGAGTGCGTTAAACCAACTGGTGTGTAATCCAACTAGTGGAAAAATTGAAATCAAAGTACAGTTCTACCGTGCACTGGTAAAATTAATTATCTAACGGTCGAAGAAACAATTTGAAATGTCGTTACCGTGTACGTATTTACAATTTCTTTTTGTGTGAAATATTGCTCGACCATCTGGTGATAATGCAAGAAACGAAACTTTCGCATCTTTCACCCAGAGCGTAACGAATAATCGAAAATTGGAACAATCTGACGATTTATTGTTCATTTTATACGAAGTGCCAAACCCGGAACGAATTGTGCAATTTATTAGGAGCACGATCGTGCTTCCTGAGTTCTACGATACAATTTCAAAGGCACAGTGATGCAAGAATGCTCTTCGAACAACTTGTAATTCATAAAATTTGATTATTCGTTAAAAGAGCGTTGGTCTCTGATCTTACATTATTCTTCTCGAACCACAAGATTGATCTTTTGACTATGTTTTCAATAGAATTTCTATTTGGCTAATAAAAATCCCACCAAGCGTATTTTGGTAATCTAGTCAAAAAGTATGGACTCTTTCCTAATTTTTTTCCAAAGAAACGATAAGACTTTTCGGTACGGAATTTTCACAAGTATTTATCCACGTTTGCGCTAGATTCATGATTTTTCATAAACGAAAACGACAAAAATTGCAAGAGTTACATAATCTTAACCAAAGCGTGTTTCGAGAAACTGGTCCGAAAGATACTACGACACGAATCACCGGAGGAGACCTCTAAAATAAAAAAAATACGCTCTTTTAAAGTTTCAACATCGATTGTTTCACCTTTTCTACTTTTAGCGCACTAAAGAAGAAATATGAAGAAAAACGTCAAATTTTCAAATTCCTCGTTGACACGACACAACATTTAAACGTCTACAACTGTCAATTTTGCAAACTGGAGCAAATCCTTCTGCACGTATATTCTCGAAGGCGTGTACTTCGAGAAAGTATTTTTCAAAATTGAATTTTTCAAGCTGAATCACAAGTATACCTCCTTAAGCTGAAAATGAACGAACGAGAAGACAGCAACGTATGAAACAAGATATTTTCGAAATTCGAGGCAACAGTTCTTCCTGTTAGGGATGGGTTGACCGGTGATTTCTCTCGCTTCATCGGATACCCGTTTACACCATAATTCTTGGCATCGTTAGAGGTATACTTCCCCCGTGGACACCGAAATAGATATCCCGGCGTGTCATTGGATGACAACGCGTTCCAGCGTAGATTAATCACGGGGTGATAATTAATTAATTTTGCGGCCCGACAAGCGTCTCGCCCCGCTCGTGGAAAAATCAAACGCTTGATGGAACGTAAGTTAACAGGGGATAACAGATAACTGCCTACGCTGCCCGCTGGCACGTCGGCCATTAACGTACGAAGGAGTCGGGTCCCGTATATCGCGCGAGTAAATCATCGGTGAATTTTTCGTATCGGTAGTACATTAATAATCCCGTAACGGAAATTGCGCTGTTTCGATTTTAAGAAACCTCGCTCGCGAGGGTCCCGAAAAATTTAGTTAATCGAACGACGTAAAGATAAATTCGAGAGCGCTGACCAGGGCTTAGATCGTTTTAATTGACGCGAGTATGTTTCGCGGCAATGTTTATTCCCTGGATCAAATATTTATAATCATTAACCAGTGATTATAAGATAGGTAGCGAAACATACCGCCCTCTTTTCCCCCGACCGTTTATTAAATAACGAGTAATGCGTATTTTACTGCGCGTAATTGCTATGAGCAGGTTCGTATGAACCAGATCGTTCGTATAATCGAGATCGTTTCGATTCAATTATTTTTACCATTTTTTCGTCTACCTGGAAAATAGGAAAACATAGACACTTTGTATATCGAAATATTTTTCGAGCGCGTACAATATTCTACGAAGTTTAACCGGATAAAAACTAGAAATTTAACGAGCTCTTAGCGATGCCTAATATATTTGTTACTAAAAAAATTCAGATGAGAAAAAGGAAGACTTTGGGCTGTGTAAAAATCTCAATCGAATTTTATACAGCGAGAAAATAACGATCTTCCGTTAAGAAAATGGAAGCTTATTTCCTAAAGATACAACGAGACATATATTTATAAAACCTGCAAAATTTAGACAACTTTACAAAATGTTTATTTCTACCAACTAGATTATCAATTCAAGTAAATGCAGATACAGGTTCGTTAAACCTGACGATATAGCGAATAACTGTTGGAAAATTTATTTTCCCCGAACCGACTCGTCTCTTTGTCACTATCGATGCAAACGTTGAATTATCGCGGACAACGATGCATGGTTCCGTAAACCCTGGGTCCAAAAAGACCCGCACGAGGATTAATCCACGAGTCGAAGACACTCGAGCAGACTGGCGCAATTTCAGCTCGTGAACGTGAAATATAAACGCCAGTTAAGATTTTACGATCGCAATCGAGGATTTTGCGCGAGTGCAAGGCACGACTAAATGCAACTGGTGGACACTGTAAACGTTACGTAACCGGTATGACGAATCGAACGGATCTAATCCGCCTGGTGGTTCTCTGGCGGTTTATTCTTCGATGAATAATTTAAATACGATCGAGAGATTCGATGTATCCCCGTTCAGCTGTTTAATTACCCGCTTTAATGCGTTTCCAACGCGTTAAATGTTTCTCAGAATTCAAAATTACTTCCTTTCGTTTCAAAATTTTCCGATCTCTTTCCACGTGTAATTCACACCGAAATTCTTAGACAAAGAAATTCGTACATTGCTAATTAAAAATAACAAATGGAAAATAATATAAATACAGAAGGAAATAAAATTTCATCCGTTCGCTGTTCTCGAAAATGTAACGAATGCTGTGAAGAATGGAATAACTTTCGTGTTTTATTTTCACAACGAAAGTAAAAATTGTTCCATCAGAGTCCAGGGAACGTGACAAAGTATCGAATCGAAGAAACGAATTAAATTTCTAAATTTCGTTACACGAAGTTCTTTGAATAATAAATACAAGAGACTTTCTCGAAGAGGATTCGATGACGAAAAATAGAGTTCGTTTTAATTGAACACGTTACGCGAGAGGTGTCGCAGCTTCACGGACGTGATCGTGGACAAATTTCGAGGTACCGATCGCGAAATCGAGGAAAACTTGGTCGCGGAACAACCGAAAGAACCGAAAGCGATTCGTATCGCGGCGCTTATATCGGCAGCATGCCGAACGATCAACCGCCGTTGCAAAACCTGCTTTCCGCTTTATTATCGTCGCGGTAAATTTTCAACGTGTGCACGAATATGCATCTTAATTATATCGAATACTAGAAATACATATGTTTATCGACAACCGAAGGGAATATTTACGTTGACAGGGAACGATAATATCTGCATATTGTGTATAGGGGGAGAGAGTTGCGTAACATTAAATGCCAATTCCCAATAAAGCGTACCCGTCGCGTTTCAGAGAACATTTCTTTCTTTTTTTTCGTTTTTTTTTTCCTAATCCCCGCCGGTACGAGTCATTTATCACGGAATGACTAATAGAAAGAAATTCCTTTCTCGTATCGCTTATACCGCTAATTGAATATTTACTACGCGCGATACTCGGGAAACCGAGTCTACACGTTACACATTTCCTATCGTAATATATTTATATTTATTAAACCGGATCCGTCGATGGAAATATCGTGCACCTGTTGCATACCTACTTCGGGTGGTCGTAAAACACGAGGGTACGTCGAAAACCGCGAAACGGTGAGTAGCGAGTTGTACTTTCTTTTTCACCTCCCGACTAGGTACGATTAACACGTCTCGACCGCCATTATGGTTTTCCATACTGAAAGATGTACAGGATACCCGTTCGAGCCGTGACGTAAAACGTAGAAGTATTCGATAATTTGAAGATTAAATTTGTCGATGGTAATCGTCACTTTACAGAGGTACTCGTCACGTCAGAGTAATGACGTTTCAAAGTTTAGATTAGAATTCTGTAAGTGCGAAGAGTGTAAGAGACTGAGAGAAAGAAAGGGATTGGTACGCGTGTGTATGCACGAACGATAGAACGAAGATTAAATTAACGGTCTGAATTCTTTATGTAAAAGCTAATGGAAACAAAAAAGACACGAGGTCTACGTGTTTTTAGAGAATCGAGCAAGAGAGAAAAGTACGAGAAGGAAAGAATGAAAGTCGAGCGAGTTGTCAAAAACAATGCGTCTAAAGAGTTTAGTTTTAGAGAAGACACGAATGAGAGTAGAGAGAGAGTTTTTGAGCAACGATTCTCCTAGTAACGAAACTGAAGTATTAAAAATTCTTCGATTGTACGATATAATGATCAATTTTAATCGTAAAAGTCTATTCAGTTATTAATGAAACTGAGATATTGAAAATTCTTCGATTGTACGATATGATAACAAACTTTAATCGTCAAAGTCTATTCAGTTATTAATGTAACTTAAATATTAAAAATTCTTCAATTTTAAAATATAATGATCAATTTTAATCGTCAAAGTCTATTCAGTTATTAATGAAACTGAAATATCAAAAATTCTTCAATTGTACGATATGATAATAAACTTTAATCGTCAAAGTCAATACAGTTTGTATCTCGTAAACGGTTTAGAGAATCGTTGTAACTTCGGAGCACCGGTCACCAGTGACCACCGCTCGTGTTGAACGAACGATCGGTTTCGATAAATGTAGTTTCGTTAAGGTGTACGAGACGCGTAACGTTGCATCGAAACGAGAAAAATTCTTGCGTTACGAACAGACCCGAGAATGAGTTCAGTGTTTAACGAGGCGCTCGGTGATAAAGTATCGATTTTGTTGTTACGCGGTACGATTACGCAGAGTTCGGTAACAGAGGTCCTCGACGATTTACTCGCGCTAAGTAGCGATTCGTTTCGCGCGGCGGCCGAGCGTCGCGACGCGTTTCTCTCGCAGTCGGCCATTATACTCTCGGTCGTTCGAAAAACTAGCTTCTCATTTTACCACCCCGAGCGTAAATTTTTCGCCGACGCTCGTTATGACATTACGAGCACCTGTATCCGCGGGTGACGCGAATGGAAACCGATCCGGTTTTTGCACCGTTGAAAAAATATACGTCCCAGCTCGAAACAAGCTCGCGTTGGATAGTTCAATAATTGATACGTTTCTGAATACGGGAAATGCAAATCCCGGCTATTTATCTGCCGGATTATTGTCCGGTGGCGATGAATAAATATCGTTGTAAAGTTTATCGCCTCTGATAGCAACGTTTCGTTTGATTTAGAGATCGAATCCGCGATCGGCCCGAGACACGCGGCTACCGTTGCGCGACCGGCGCGTTACGTTCTTGCGGCACCAGCCACGGACCAGATCCCGCGAACCTTACAGCTAACGGACAGACACACGGGGATAAATGCGCCGAGACGCGGGTTCTTCGAAACTACAACGAAAATCGAACGAAAATTAAACCCGTGTACGGTGAACCGACTTTCTCCAGTAACAAAATTATTACGTTTTTCGAGCGTTTCGATCGTAACGCGTATGGAACATTAATAATGTCCAGTTTCTTAGTAGTCTCCTCTTTTTTTTTCTCAAATTTGATTTAGGTGATTCGTTTGACATTGGACGGTTACGTGCTAGGAAGATTGTCCATTGACATTTTCTCGTGAGAAAATTATTACGTTTTTCGAAAGTTTCGATCGTAACGCGTAACACACTTTGGAATGTTAATAATGTCCAGTTTCTTAGTAGTCTCCTCTTTTTTTTCAAATTTTATTTAGGTGACTCGTTTGACGTTGGACGATCACGTGCTAGGAAAATTGTCTACTGACATTTTCTCGTGAGAAAATTGTTACGTTTTTCGAAAGTTTCGATCGTAACGCGTAACACACTTTGGAATATTAATAATGTCCAGTTTCTTAGTAGTCTACTCTTTTTTTTTTCAAATTTGATTTAGATGACATCCTCTCGTAACAAAATTGTTACATTTTTCGAGCACTTCGATCGTAGCGCACAATACACTTTGGAATATTAATAATACCCAGTGTCTTGATAGTCTTCTCTTTTTTTTTTTTAAATTTAATTTGGATGACTCGTTTGACGCTGGACGATCACGTGCTAGGAAGATTATCCACTGACATTCTCTCGTGAGAAAATTGTTGCGTTTATCGAACGTTTCGATCGTAACGCGTAACACACTTTGAATGTTAATAGTGTCCAGTTTCTCGGTAGTCTTCTGTTTTTGTTTTTATTTGATTTAAATGACTCGTTTAACGCTGAACGATCACGTGCAAGGAAGATCGCCGACTGACATTCTCTCGTGACAAAATTGCTCGTACACGATGTTTACCGTAACACGAGCATCCACGATGATATTGTAACCGGTGCTCGTGTACACGAGCGCAGCACTCAATGATTAAAGACACAAAATTTTATAAAAGTGAGATCGACGAACGTCTAATTGAAGGAGTGTCGTAAATTGCGAAGGTACTTATTTTAACGAATAAGTACACTTTCTCAAGTTAACTCTTTCGCTCGTCGTACAAAAAAATGGTTACTCGGCGTTTAAAATTTCCGACTGTCACTGCTACCCCCGATAAAAGATTTTGTCTCGAGTCGCGAGGTGTTTAAAAAATCGTCCATCTTGGCGAACGATCTCGTCCATCGGTGGAAAAATGCCACTATTTTTCTTCGGTTCGCGTATTCTCATTACAAATAATTACTAGCACACACATACACCGTGCGTTTTCGCGATATTGTTGAGATTGTACCTTTTTGCGGTCGCGGCGGTTGGATGAATTATACATGCAAATAGTTCGTTTTATTACCGCGGACACGAACGATCGTAATCCGCGATTGTAACCAATGACAGCAATTTGAGAGATAAGCCTCCGAGCGAGCTCTAACCTTTTAACATGCGATGGATGAACGCCGTTCCTACGGTTCCCGTCGAAAACGCAATCTAGCTGTTCAATCTCGATGGGAGAATTCAACGAGCTCGATCATCGTGTCTCTCTCGTAGCTTCGCGGCTCATTAGATCGATGAAAAAGTTAATTGTGGAAAGCACCGTGGAAAGGTATCCTCCTGGTGAAACCCTCCTTGGGATGACGAGAAGACGAGCTCACCGACTACGAACGATTCCACCGTTCTGTTCGCGAATGGATCGATCGAATGACCACGCTTAATCAACGAACAATATACTATAAAA
The DNA here is from genome assembly GCF_051014685.1 of Ptiloglossa arizonensis. Classification (NCBI taxonomy): domain Eukaryota; kingdom Metazoa; phylum Arthropoda; class Insecta; order Hymenoptera; family Colletidae; genus Ptiloglossa; species Ptiloglossa arizonensis. Next base: position 10,652,569 of record NC_135053.1, on the reverse strand, counting down.
TCGAGGAACTAAAATACTCTGAACCGAAGAAATTATTCGCGTAGATAAATTTCTTTTTCTTTCTCTTCGAAACAGGTCTACTGGACTCTTGGAATCCTCGTTACGCACTCGGCTCTCTATCCTTCTCTTTCAAATCGTACTCGTACTACTTACACTGCGCGAACGATGCGCATGATTATTATCCTTTGTGAGATAACTGTACTTTGAAATTTTAAAAAAGCTTCATAGTACCCCTTCTTTTCACTATGAAATTAACCAGCGATAGAAGTAACGTGCTCGATTGGTTTTAGGATTTATTATTGGATAATTCTACTCGCGAGTAAACGTAAAGATGGTTTGAAATAGTGAAGAATTCTACAGACTGCAAAAGTCAAAGAAAGCTTGTGCACGTAGTGTTATACCATGAATGTTTATATATACAGTGTTATACCATGAAAGTTTATATATATAGTGTTATACCATGAAAGTTTATATGTATAGTGTTATACCATGAAAGTTTATATATATATATAGTGTTATACCATGAAAGTTTATGCACGTAGTGTCATACCATGAAGGTTTATGCACATACTGTTATACCATGAAGGTTTATGCACGTAGTGTTATACCATGAAGGTTTATGCACATACTGTTATACCATGAAGGTTCATGTACATAGTGTTATACCAGGAAGGTTTATGCACATAGTGTTATACCATGAAGGTTTATACACATACTGTTATACCATGAAAATTTTATACACATGATGTTATACCATGAACATTTGTGCACGTAGTGTCATATCATGAAGGTTTATGCTTATACTGTTATACTATAAAAATTTATACACATACTATCGTACAATGAAGGTTTCTACACACAGTGTTCTACCATGAATATTTATGCATTGTTAACACTGCGCTAGTGTTTCCCGCGACGCAAGTATCCAGGATAACATCGTGACCCCTTTCCATGACCCGAATTTAGGTTCTCGCGCATCGACGGAATATTTCTTTTCCAACGCTCGTTCTTTCGTGTAAACACAGCCCGATTTTACACCGTATTACATATTCCACGAAAACCAGTACCACAAAGTTCTGTTCGAGGTAACGTCGTTCGCCACGCGAAATTCCGCGAGCGGTTGTTGCTCGTTTCGTTTCTCGAACCGCGCGGACGTTCCGAGTACTCGCGTATTACGACGGCCGTTAACGGGCCGCGATATTGCAAAATAATGAAATCGGCAGGTTGTAAAATAATTTGTTTATTGTTCGATCGCGGCGGCGGCCGTTTATTCAAGGCCCGCGCCTTTCTCTCTCGCGTGGAAGCGAGACCTCACGGCAAATTGCTCCGAGATCGACAACGCGCGAGGACGTCGTAAACTTTACTCCCCGTTTAATGGGCCCGACACTCGTGCGGTGTATTTAATGCGTATTTCGCGGGCAACGGTCCAGGGAAAAAAGAGGAGGTTTTAACGACGCGATACGAGCGACAAAAATGTATCGTTAAGGTGTGGATCGAGTGCAAAGAAGTATCTTAAAGTGTAGCTCGAGCTTCGGGAATTATCTTAAAGTGTAGCCCGAGCGTCGAAAAGTATCGTTAAATTGTAGATCGAGTTGCAAAAAGTTCCCTTCGGGAGTGTATCGAGCTTTAAAAATATTCGAAAGCGGTCTTGGTCGGCTTGTTAAAATGTATCGATGAAGCGTAGATCGAGCGTTGGAGAGTATAATTCAAGGCGTAGATCGAGCGTTGAAGAGTACCGTTGAAACGTTGATCAACCGTTTAATCACTGGTTGGTGAAATTATTTGCAATAACAACTCGCAAGGACCGATACTTTCATCGTTTCCCTTACTCGTTCTACGAGTAATCCAAAGAGATCGATGGGAACAAATATAAAATATATATTATACACATGTATCATTTTTATCGACTATTCTCGTTTAAAATATACGTAAAACAAACGAGGTACAGCTAAAGTTCTATCGTTAATTTTAATTACACATTTTCCCAATCCACATGAAAGGAACTTTACTATACTTTATTTCAATTATTCAAAATTCACACGGGACACTTCAGTAATACGTAACGGAAGGAAGCTTGAAATTTCACCAAAAAAACAATACACAAAATTGTTCGTGGACAAATCGTAGAGTAAACGAAACGAACAAAGTGCACCGCGGTTCCGTGTACTTTTTATTCTCGGAAGTTGGGTCACGCGTAATTTCCAAATATCCGCGTCAAGTTCCGAAAATGGTCGCACGTTGGTCGCAGAATCGTGTTCCCGTGTACTCGTTGAATGGTAGCGCACCGTGAGCCGATGTTTCAAATTCATGGCGAGTAAATGGCAACCAGTCGAGATTATTTACCGTTTCTACCACTGCCGGAGGAGATCGAAGTTAACGATTGTGAGCAGCGGATACTCGGACGCTGTTCGTCGAAAGTTCTAACGCGTGTTCGGCACGCACAATTTCTCGATCGTTGAGCGGTGTCGGCGGGCAATTCGTTCCTGTACGCGTTCGCGTGTAATTTATCGATTCCGCCGATACCGTTTTGTGTTTATGTCACTGTCGAGCGCCGCGTAATTGCTACGTTTAAGTTAAAGCGCGGAACAGAATTTTTCAAACGGCGTCGCTGGGGATCATTTTTTCCGTTGAACGTTTCCGTAATTGCGGCGGGGAGAACGGCTACCAATTTATCGCAACCGTTTCCACGTGCAAAGTGCACTCGCGGACTCGACTATCGGAAGAGTTCCCGAGAATTCGCGCGAGTATTCGCCATCGATGGCGAAACCCACGGTAGACTTCTCGTTAGAAATTTTCGATGGTTCGCATCGGGAGGTAATTGTGCCGTAATATTGTTTAAGTAAGGGAGACGATTAAAATAACGCGGAGAAACGTTCACGGATATCTGAATACGCTAACGAAGATACGGTGAATGTATCGCGAAAGTATTCGCGATTTTTGAATAACTGCTGGCGGCTCGTTGGGTTAAGGATGTTAATGACGGTTATCGAGAAGGTACGACGATCGAAATTTCCAACTCGCTTCTCGTTGAACGAAAGAATACTCACTCGGACGTTTGAATCGATTTTATCGAGGACGTTAATACACCGAGAAGAATACGAAGGATTTATCGTAAAGGTATTCGTGATTTTTAACTGAAGGTGATGCGATAAGTAAATGACGTGCACGGTGGTAATCGAGGAGATGCGATGATAAAAATTTGTAACGCATTCGTTTTTTTTTTAAAGAAAAATAATCATCTCGACCCTGTTCCTCGTGTCGATTGCACAGTGGTTATTTGTCAATGGTAAGGTTTAATATTGTTTTCACGAACATTCACCAAAAATACCCATGAAATTTCACGTTTCCGTTTACGTATCGTTTCTTCACACTTTTACTCGTTTTATCGGAAAGAATCGTCCTACCTTTCGCCATAAATCGAACTGCACGACGGAACGAATCGTATTTCTTCGAAACAGTTCCATCGTCGGTTGCATTGTGCGATTATCGTAGGTGATTTTTGCAAATACCGAACCGTAACGCGTTCTGGCCATTGTGGCTCGTAAACGTCGAAGAGTTCAAGTGGTCACTCGATCCTCGTTCATAATAAATTTCATTATTCACGATTAGCAGCAATTTTCAGGCTTCGATTTCAATCGGCCAATTCGTTACGCGATATCGACGCTAAGATATATCATGGGCCAACAATGAGAGCTTTCTCTCTGTACGGTCTCGGATCCACGCATAAAATTATGATGAATCGCTCTCATTATGCCGTCCATTGAAATTCACCTCGACGTGTAAGTAGACAAAAGAGGAATTCGTTTCTTCGCGAATTTCCATATAGCGAGCACACGCTTATGATTTACCGGTGATTTATCGACCGGTCGCTGCCTACAATCCTTCAAAGCGTATTTACATAATCCATTCTCAGCGCCGAGAATGACACACAATGGCAACGCGAACATTGCAAGCGGAACGGAGGAAAAGATTCGCAATAAAGCAGCGCTGTACATCAAACCGCCGTAAATTATCCTCCATTTGGCAACATTATATCGGCTCCTCTGGCCAAACTGCGGTCTCTATACTCGTGGTTTCCTTTTCTACGGCCACGAGCTTGCGTTTCGATTTTCGCCCGCCACTTTTCGTCGAACGAATTAATATCTCGAAGTTTGGTACAGTTCGTTAGGTATCCGCACTTTTATCGCGTCGAATAAATGTGGAAGACATGGAATGAACGGAGCACCTTAGTTACTGAAATTGATAGTAAATTAAAAATATGTTTTTCGATTCTTTCGACATTGGAGCAATATTTCTACCGTGTTTCATTGTAACGATTCGGTCAATCATGGTGATGACACTTTTCGAGTGAAGAGGAATGTACATATAGAAAAAAATAAATATGTAGTTTAAGAATTAAATAGGAAGAACGAATATTAATATTCTAGTTATTAATATCGATCTTTAAATTGTGGTTCCATAGATCTAGATAGATTGACATACCCACACGACGCGTGTTTTATATTCTTTAAGAATCCAACGTTTATTTAATAACGAAATTTCTTGTTGCGTTGAACAATCAAACGAGAAAAACTCGACGATGTTTTCAAATCAATTGTCGAAACATTTCTGCGTTCTAATACCCCGAGAAGTATTTGCGTGTCTCTCAGAAAAACAATCGGTAGTAAACACTATCATGGGTAGTAAAGCCCTCGTTAACTTAAAACAGTGGAACAATAGTCTTGGAAGAAAGACAATTGGTCGATCAACGCCACTGTCTCTGTGCGAAGCAGGTTGGCCGCCCGTTGACAGCGAGGCGTGCTTGCAGATCTGCGAGAGAAGACTAGTGACAAAACAGAGGCGATAGCTCTTGACAGCTCATTAATCGGAGTTAGCTTCTGACAGCTCTATAATCGGAAGTAGCTATTCCAGCTCTGTAGTGCAAGGTGGTTCTTGACAGCTTCTAACAGCTTCTTCATCGGAGGTAGCTCTTGACAGCTTTGTAATCGGAGTTAACTCTTGACAGGTGGTCATTGAAAAATACCCGGCAGTTTTTTAATCGAAGCTAGCTTTTGATAACTCGTATCTGAGAGATACCTCTTGGCAGCTCTTCAATAGGAAATAGCTCTTAACAACTGGATATTGGAAGGTACTTCTTGGCAGCTCCTCAACAGCAGATCTTGACAGCTCGTTATTAGGAGTTAGCTCTTGCCAGGTTCTTAATCGGATACAACTCTTAACAGCTCCTCATTTGAAGGAGCATTTGGTAGCCTTTAATTGGAAGTAGCTTTTGACAACTTCTTAATGAGTGTTAATTCTTGGTAGCTCTTTAATTGGACGTAGCTCTTCGTAACTTGCTCTTAGAAGTTAACTCTCAAAACTCTTTAATCGAAGATAGCTCTTAAGAGCTCTCAGAGTTTTGATTTTGTTCCAATTACACTGTCCAATACGATTATTTGCCTTCCAATAACCAGTGGGTCATACTTCGAGAGCTGCACTCTAGATGTGTGTAGTTTCTCTCTACTATTTTCAAATTTTACCAAAAGTTCTTTACCTAGGACAAAAACCCTACTCGGATTCCGTAGACACTTCTGAAGAAGAAGCTGACCGACAGAAGCGTCAGTACGACTTCAATTTCAAGCAAGCTGAGAAAATAGAAAATGTGATCCGCTTCTCGCTTATCTCGACTCAACAGGACCGAAGCTATCCATAACTAACGCCGATGGAGTCGCTCAATGGGACATCCACTTTGTCTAAATAATATTTGACTCTTTTTTCAATACTTCAGGGTTCTCTCATATGTATCTGTAAACACCAATCGTTAAACTACGATGTGCTCCTCAATCAATTTCAATTAACAGAAATTTCATTAAAGCAATATTCTAAATTCGCAGCCAATTAGCTCGGTACTAACCGCGTCGAAGAATTATTAATCGTCGCGAGTAATACCAATTACCAGGTCTCACTAACAATAAGTGGAGGTTGCTGCGAGCGGAGACTCGGAGAGAGATAGATGAAATCAAAGTTCCATCGATCTCCCTCGATACGCAGACAAACGAAATTACTAAACTTGGAAGATGGAAGGAATTAAAGTTCCTTCGATATCCTCGTTTAGTTCTGCCGAGCAATTACACGCTCGAACAAAGTGGAGCAAAATTGAGAAAGACGCGACGGAGTTGGTTCTACTATTGGGTTGCTCGAAAAGACATTTCGTTTTTTGTGGTGAAAATGAAACACAATTTTTTTTAGAGCGTATAAACATTTTATTAAATTATATATTCTCCATTTTGGAAAACTAAATGACTTTCCGAACGACCCAATAGATCCCTTTTCCCCTAAGTGGGCCCGATTTGGGAAGAAGTAGCCGACGCCACCGAAACGAGTGCCTCATTTTCCCATAACTTCGCGTCACGAGTCACGCGAGCGTGGTCACTGCTTACGAAGGATTACGGAAGAGAGGGTCCTCTCCTATGATCGGTGACTTCCACAGAGCCAGAGATAAGACACATCCCTCTGTGTTCGCAACATCTTCATCTGGAAGCGTGGCGCACCAGAAGAGACGGCAATTGACCGTGCGGACCTGCTACACGGCCGGTCACTTGCTTATGCAACTAGCAGAGGTGACCGGACTGAGAAACGGGAAAGCGAGCAAAAATAAGTTTCTATTGGGTTGTTCGGAAAGTCATTTCGTTTTCCAAAATGGAGAATATGTAATTTAATAAAATGTTTACACACTCTAAAAAAAAACGAAATGACTTTCCGTAAAACCCAATAATTCCGTAATTTGATTTCATCTATCTCTCTCCACGTCTCTTCGAAAACGTCTACGGAATCCGATCGCGAGTAGAGTTTTCGTCCTAGGTAAAGAACTTTTCGTAAAAATTCAAAAATAATACAAAAAAACTACACACAGTACTTTGTTTACTTTAACGTTAATGTATCTATATTCGAGAAACTCTCCTGTATTTATAAACCCCAATTAGAACTTTCTAACGTTTCTACTATACCTCATCGTTGTCAAAAATTCTGGATTTTTACAAAAATTCGTATTTTTCGAAAACTCGTGACGATGCAACGATTCGACTTCCGAATTCTCGTTCGTCGAGTACGGCTCTAGAAACACGACTGCTTATCGGAACTCAGAAGCAAAGTATCAATGTATCTAACAGTGTTATTAACGCGAGTGACGAACATTTCTACGAAAATGGTAGTGAACGTAGACCATCGTTCCCTCAACGGAGTTCCCGTTTTTCGATCCCTCTACCTCTTTCGCAAGCTCGGATATCTTTTTCGTAGCGTTCACCGGAGGGCAATCGATAATGTTCGTAAAACGGGAAACGAGCCTTTCACAGAGGAAACTCGAAACAGCCAAGTAAAATGGATTTCAGGTAATTCATGTTTCCGCTATTGCCTTGATCGCGGTGTCCGGCGAGCGGACGAAGTAAATTGCGACAGGGAAACGGTTCGACGGTAACACCGGTAAAAATATCGATCGCGGGGCAACGAAACCACTGCGTCGCATAGGCTCGCGGTAATTAATCATCGTTCTGGTAAGAATTACGGAGGTGGTTTAGCAACGATCGCGGTTCGCCGTAACGAGGAGATTAAATACAAACTCGAGCCGCGATAGACCCCCGATAGAACCCCGCAAAGATGGTGGTTCCGTGTGAAAAATTCGATCGAGGAAGTGGAAGGAAGTTCCTTCGTCGAAGGTACTCCGAATCGATCTCGATCTTCATCGAGGGTCGAATCTCGAGTTTACGATTTTAGTGAACCGTTGTCTCTGCGCGGAAGATTTGTACACTCGTGGTTCCAGGGTTATTTTATTCGAAGCGATACATTGATATCGTCGAATAGAAATTTTGTCGTAACAGAAACCTAGGATTTTGGAAAAATCAATACGAAACATCCGACAAATATGCATATGCCCGTGCAAGCCTTATTGCTCGTAGCTCTGTAAACCCTGGTGCACTTCTCCGGGTTTTCTCAATCAATTGAATCCTCGTAATATACTTTTCCTCTGTAAATACAACTATTATAGTAAATACGACTGAATGCTTCTGCCTTTCTTCGATGTTTCTATACTTAACCCTTCCTTAACAATAAAAAATCAAACTCGAGAGTTTCGTACATTAGGAATATTTTTATACGTCCACAACTCAGTTTCTTATTTCTACTCGTGGAACATCCTGGCTGATATACATAAATTCTCAAACACCGTGTACAGAAATTGCTCGATAAGTTTCGTCGTTCGATAAGAAACAGAGCTAATAAATCCATCGATTTATTTGTCTAAAGACGATACTGTTCGATGAACACGTGTGAATTATCACGTAGATCCGTCGACTCGTTCGTGTATTTACACTCGTTCGAAGTTGAAGCGTCGTAGCATTCGTTCGCAATGGTAAATACGACAAAACTTATCCAAGAACCCGCTAGAAGGACATCGTTCGAAAAGAGATCAATGTCGCGAAAACGTCGATCGTGGATAGAAGGATCGTGAGTCGTGACGGGGTAAATTACGAAGACGCGATTCCCAAGGAGATGGTTGTAAAACGTGGTCGCCGTACGGCGCGTTAGACAACGTTCGAATAATCGAATATTCGATTAAACGACGTTCGGGATACTCGAGATTTTACCGCGAGCGAGCGGAGGAGATTATTCAAGTACGTTCGAGTCACCTCCAGTACTGGTTTTATCCCGACGCGCTGACAAAAGGCGTACACGTAGGCAACTGATCATGCATTGCACACGGTGTTTTATTCGCTACCTACGAGCGGGCGTGTATGTACCGACTGCCTACTCAATAACCAGACAGCATCGATTAATAAAATAACAATAAAACACGGCCTGCCTACCTGAATCGCATACGTAAAAGATTGGCCGGCGCGTGATTCCGGTTCTCGTCACTTGGCCCCCGGCTTTTTCGCTCTCCAAAGCGCCTTTTATGACTGTTTAAGACCGCAATCGTGCTGCGGAATGTTTATAATTCATTATAGTCGCCGACGGCGTCGACATCCGCGCTTCTTTTTCTCGCGCGCTATAAATTCATCGAAACGTCCGTGAGCGCGCAGCTGGCCGATAAAAATCCCGGCATCCACCGGATTACGCTCTCTGATAACTGTTTTATTCGAGCCGCGACTGCCTTTCGCGGAATAATAATCGTCCTTCGATTTTTTTCTTTTTTTTCTTTTTCATTTTCCCTCCATTCTTCCTCGCACCGTTAACTTTCTCTTCGGTGGGGTTACCGAGTGTGTCGGAAAAGTCGAATTCGCGACGGTGCACCCGTGACGATACGCGACGCGATTCGACGTTAAGGGAAATTGAAAAACGTACGAAAAACGTCGAGTAGATTTTTCACTCGACGTTTTCGAGAAAATCGAGCTCGAAGAAGCGTGGAATGGAAAACTCTCGACCGTGAAGATTGTTACCCAGCGCGGTAACGTTTCGCGAACGAAATACGAGCGATCGGTGTTTCTGGTTGTAAATTATCGTTTCGCGTGAACCCGCGACGCGTCTGTGGATCCGTTGGAACGAGTATGAAAAAAACGCGGCTAGCGTGCCCCGGAACAACCAACCGGGCCATTTTTCACGGGAAACGTTGGTCCCGAGTGAACGAAAAAATTGATCTCGCGATTCGAATGTGTTCTTTCAAAGCGGAATCGAGCGCGGATGCGAATTTCACCGCAGCTTGTACGAGCGACGCGTTCAAGTATTTACCGATGCGTCGAGCTCCTTTGCATCTCCGTCGCATATGCTGGTCAATTAAAATTAACGACGCGTACACGTGACACGGCCGAACGATCACGGCGACATGGAAATATGAAAATTTCATGCAAAACCGCGCGTTATTACGGGCAATCAAGACTGTATCGGTGAACATTATACAAACAACCGGGGTCCCCGATTACGAGACACGTTCGAAACCGAGAACCTGTACTCGACGTGTATTAAACCGCGACCCAAGGGTTGGGTGGGGGGGAAGTGAGCACTTAACGATTCTTTATTAGACACATATTTATAAGGTTTTCGTTTCTCCCTGTGGCGCTATCAGATACGTTACGCCAAGCGCGGGAAAATTATTCCCTCCCACCTTTCAGTAAAGCAATTAACAGGTAATGAAATCTCCGCGACACGAAACCGGCAATACTGAAACCGAATGCAACGAAATGAAATGCAATCGTTGGATCTCCTCGGCCGCTGTCGCGATCCCTTTCGTTATCCAGGTTGATAATGGCCGATGCCGAGTGCACGGTGTACATCAACCAGGATAATTAGAAGCGAAGAAGGTGAGCGTGGGTTAGGTCTTAATTGCTCGTCCCGGCATGAATTATCCGGCACACTCGTGGCTGAAAGCGTTCCATTGTCAGCTGGAGGAAGTGGAAGCGTCTATCTAGCCACCGGCTGAAAAACCAACCGCTCGCATGGGAAACTCTTTGTCTTCGGGGGCAGACACGGCCGCTTATCGTGGTTCGTTTTATTAAAACTCCGTTAACCGACGATGCGTTTCATTATTTATTTATGTATTCGTTAACGGGTTAATTTCCAACGGCGCACGGGACGAGCCGGAGTACGTAAATGTAGCGACGAGCGTTCAGGTGTCAGGGTAGGGGAAACGGTCGTCGAATCGAGCGGTACGTGTTTAGAAAATTGTTTACGGGGATTGTACGCAATAGTGAGCGTGGAACGTATCGCTATCTGGTAACGCGTTTCATTGTTTATTTTTTATGTCGGTTAAGGGGACCATTTCTTTAGCGTACAGGACGCGGTGGATTATGGAAATGTAGATGTTGAGAATCAGGGAGAAACGACACGAATCAAGCGGTTTGTATTTAGAAAATTGATTACGGGGATTGTACGCAATAGTGAGCGTGGAACGCACTGCTATCTGGTAACGCGTTACATTGTTTATTTTTTATGTCGGTTAAGGGGACCATTTCTTTAGCGTACAGGACGCGGTGGATTATGGAAATGCAGATGTTGAGAATCGTGGAGAAACGACTCGAGTTAAGTGGTTTGTGTTTAAAAAATTGTTTACAAGCATTGTTTACGTTATCGTGTGCACGCGATAATGATTGTAGAACGCTCCGTTATACGATAATGCGTTTCATTGTCTATTTTTATATTCGTTAACGGGACCATTCCGTTTGCACACGAAACGCGGTAGAGTGTGCACAGAACAAAAACAGCAGGAGTCGACGATAAAAAAATAATTATTTTAATCAAAATAATTGATCGTAAGTCGACGATAATTTAAATAATTACACTACTTAATTTGTGTTTAAATCGTTTGCGATAAGTGTGTGTAACAGTCATTCTAAAACACTCTCTTCTACGACGATGCGTTTCATTTTTTATTTTTACGTCGATTAACTGGTTCGTTCCTTTAACATACAGACCACAGTGGAGTATGCAAATGTAAACGTTAGGAATCGGAAAAAACGCATCGAATTAAGTAGTTTCTAGTTAGAAAATTGTTTAGGATAACTGTACGTAATAGTAATTGTAGAATAGTTACTCGATGATACGTTGCGTTATTTGTTTATGCATTCATTAACAGCTCGATATCCTTTGGAGTACAAGACAGTGTATCTCATTATTTTTGCAAACTACACAAGTGGTTAAAGAGACAAAAGTTAGACAGATTAAATCTCTCTAAATGCTATAATTACCAAACCTTCAAACCTCTGTATCTGTGACAATTAGACAATTGTCTCCTCAATTATTATATTTGGTAATATCATTTCACTTTATAAAATATGAAACTTTATAATCATAATTCATTTTTTTATATATTATATTATAATGCTCATATAATATTCTTTAATACAATATAACGAAATTACTAAAGTATTTCAAGCCAAACACAATATTAATAATCAAGTTTGGTATGACAAAGTTCTCTTCACGTCTCTTTCCGCGTTTACTACAGACTACACATTTTCGAACTTCATTTGTTTTTTTTATGCCTCATTCGAGGCATTTTTGATGCCAGATACTCGATTAACATAAATATCTCGTGTAAAGTATGAAATAAAAGTATATATTGTATGAACGTATGTATACGCTCTTCGTACCTCAGCGACCACTTTTCCAGAGCGTATATATACGCTGTTGGTATACGAATGGTCATTCTTCGATGTCGTGTATATACGCTGTTCGTATACGAATGGTCATTCTTCGATGTCGTGTATATACGCTCTTCGTATACGAATGGTCATTCTTCGATGTGGTGTATATACGCTCTTCGTATACGAATAATCATTCTTCGATGTCGTGTATACACGCTCTTCGTATACGAATAATCATTCTTCGATGTCGTGTATATACGCTCACCAGAGCGAAAGGGTTAAACCATTGTTTTCTTCCTTCGATTAGAACCCGTACCAATGCCATCGATATCCCGCATTCCAAACGCGGCACGCGTTCCGTGATACGAGAACGTCCACTTTCGACTCAAATTTCAAGAAAAATTACCAATCGATAGAATCGATCCATCGACCGTCCGGAACAACCTCCATAATACCACCGTAATGAAACATAATGAACACCAGGCCGCGTGTTAGTCGTAAGAGTCGACGCGCGGTCGAGCCGTCATTAGGATCGGAGCTCGGTGTAACAACCGGTGCAATTGACTATTACATTCCTGTATGCGCTCCGTCCTTACAAAGTTGTGCATCCGTGTGATAAACGCTTGGTAGCTCGTCAGGCGGTAGCAGTTCATCTTCTCGAACACGTCGCGAAAACCAGCAGCAACCCACGAGTGCTCATCAAGACGATCCCTACACATCACCGCGTGTCTCGGTGTAGGGGCGCGCGTGTGTGTCGATTCCACGTTCCCCGAGTTCTGATGTTTCAGTTATTAATTTTTACGATGTCGACGAATACAAGCGAGGACGGTGGAACGCCGCCTTTAATTGCCGCGTCCGTAGAAGCGTTTAACGTGCTCCGTGGCGGCGACGCGACGTACGCGCGGCAATTGCCCAGCGCCGGGTGCGTTTTTTTTTTTTTTTCTTTTTTGTAGGCGGTCACAATGGAAAATTTGTTCGACGTCGTAATTTTATCATCCCCGCTCGAAGCATCGCGGGCCGTGTCCGGTCTCGTACGGGACCGTAATGAGACGATTCGTTTTTATCGCGACGAACCAATACGGCGAAACACGACGTGACGTAACGCGTATTTGATACAAAGGAATAAACACACCGGGAACGGAGACCACGCCGGGTTGTTGTTCATTTTTACAACGATCGTAAACGTCCGAACGAACGGAAAGCTGCCGCTCCCTACGGACTTTCGAAACTTTTTCTCGTAATGTGCAATTCTCTACCAGAGAATCGTTTCGCCTCGTATCGTTTTACAGAGACGTAAAAATCGTTTTTGTACAAGTTCGTTGAAATTCGATGTCTCGTTTCGCTCTGGAGGATCGGTGCCGCGAGCGAACACGAAGGGATAGTAATTGTTAACTTCTTTCTTTTTTTTTTTCTAAAAGATGAAAAGAAACTTGGTTTGGAAAATTGATGCGAAAGATCGATCTTCTTGGAAAACGGAAAAAAGGAAGAGATCGATGATTGTTATCGATAGTGTGGACTTTCTTCTTTGGGATTCTTTTTCTTATTTTATGGGATGCTTCTTTCAGAAATGAAAAAAAGAAAGAAGTTGGGGATTATTATCAACCGTATGGATTTCTTTCTGTTTTTGTTTTTTTAAGAATCCGATCTAATTAATTAATCTTTGTTGATAGTTATTATTAACCGTGGAGACTTCTTTTTTCTTTGTTTTTCAAGAGAAGGATCGATCAATTAATTAATAATCGTTGATGATAGCTGTCAATAGTATAAACCCCTTTCTTCTTTTGTTTTCCAAGAGAAGGATCGATTTAATTAATTAATCATCGTTGATGATATCTGTCAATAGTATAAACCCCTTTCTTCTTTTGTTTTCCAAGAGAAGGATCGATTTAATTAATTAATCATCGTTGATGATATCTGTCAATAGTATAAACCCCTTTCTTCTTTCGTTTTCCAAGAGAAGAATCGATCTAATTAATTAATCATCGTTGATGATAGTTGTCAATAGTATAAACCCCTTTCTTCTTTCGTTTTCCAAGAGAAGAATCGATCTAATTAATTAGTCATCGTTGATGATATCTGTCAATAGTATAAACCCCTTTCTTCTTTCGTTTTCCAAGAGAAGAATCGATCTAATTAATTAGTCATCGTTGATGATAGTTGTCAATAGTATAAACCCCTTTCTTCTTTCGTTTTCCAAGAGAAGAATCGATCTAATTAATTAGTCATCGTTGATGATAGTTGTCAATGGTATAAACCCCTTCCTTTTGTTATTTTCCAAAAGAAGGATCGATCCAATCCCGAAAATAAAAATTGATTTACGCAGTCTTGTATACTTAAATATATTCGAAAACAAAATAACGATTCGCCTGTCTCGTAAATTCACACGGGCAGCAACGTATCTAAATTTTATCGAAACCATTGACCTTGAATACAAAGGTAATCGGTTCGGTGTGAAACGACCCATAAAATGAAACTATGTTTCGGCTAGATGGCCGAATGAAATTCAAGCAAATGAATTTAAGCATATAAATTTACCAGGACGAACGAGATTAAATCGAGACAACCTACACAAGTTTGCAAAAGCTTTTAACGAAGCTCGGTGGTTGTACTTTTTGAAGAACCATCGAGTTGCAAAGCGAAGCAAGGGGTCCCTCGTTTTCTCCGCGTTGCAGCATAAATTGAAATATATAATATTCCGTCCGGCAGGTCGTTCCCTTTTCAAAGAATGCAATTAATTAATCGCGCGCATTTCGACAGAGTGGAAAAAAAAGCTTCTACTAAATATCCGGCAGCGATAAACATTCCGTGGATTGGTATTAATTAAAATAATAAATACGGTGTTATTTCAATTTCAAATGAACGAAACGGATATTATTAAGTTGATATAAAATTAAAGATTGTAATATGTAATTGAATTAACCGGGAATGTATAATGCTCGTTATAAATACCACACGGTGGATCTCAACGCGAAATATAATTAATATAATTAATATTATTTATTTACATCCAGACTCACCGTAAGAAATAAGTTCTTTTTTCTTTTTCCTTTCTTCTTTTTTTCTTTTTTTTTTAATTAGTCGTACTCGCACAATATTGCGTTTCAATTCCCCCGAGGTTATCCGTTCCGCGATTGCCGACACTCGGGAACGGTTGCTATAGATTTTTACGATCGATCGTCGACGTTATTATTTCGAGGTTTAATTTTCCAGGAATCGGCGCAACGATTCTCTTCGTACGAAATCGCGTACACCGCGAAACAGAACGACTCGTCTCGTTAAACCCTCTCGCGAGTAAAACCAACACGATCGACGCGATCCAAGAACCGATAGCTCGTTGGTTCGCGGTACTCGTGCACCGCTAATAACGTCAATGTTTCGGTTATTAAGTTTTACAACGTTCGTGACCACCGTGGAAAGAGTGACGTATCGTTTCGATCTAATTGCAACTTCGTCCGCGAACGAGCTACCGAAAAAAATTCACTTCGACCCGAAGACGCCGGGTCAACGTGACGCGAAACTTATGGCTCTAGAAAATTGTTGAGCGTTGTTTACGGTTTCAACGGTGGATCGGTCGTTCGGTTTCAAAACAACGACTAAATCCCCGTATCTCTTTGCCGTAGAAAACTCGAGAAATAATATATCGATCGACAGTTCAATGTTTATCGCGTACCCCGTTACGGTTGTTTCTACCGTAGTTGCTCGTGTATCGATCTCAATTGCTAATATTTTATCGATCTTCTAGACGTGGATGGGGGTCTTCGGCCGCAAACCCGCGATCGTATTTCCACGTTATAGCTACTTCGATCCTCGCAAGTTTGAACTTCGAACGAGAGACGCCGGTACGACCTAATTACTACAAATTACGATAACGAAGTGAGTATTTCACATTTAACGAGCATCCTCGTAACGATGAAATTAAATCCATTACCGAAGATACCGCGGATCGCGAGTAAGAACGAAGTTGCACGAGCCGGGAGGCAAACAGCGTAACTGGCGATAAAGTGCAACCGGGGGGGGTTGGTTGCTATTTTCGCGATAACAGGCCCGATCTAATTACGTACACGTATCTTGTTATCGAACGACGATGTTGCAAATGCGTTTTTAACCGGCGCGTCGTTGTGCCAGCGGCCGGCAGCCGTTACGTTGAAAGAAGGCTTGTAAATTTTTCTAATTAAGAGTTGTAACGTTATCTGATGTTCCCATAGCGCAAAATCATATCACGCTTCTCCAGCGTTGAACCGAACGATTTATCTCTCCGTTGCTACAATTGCTGCCGGTGTGATTGACAAGATCAGCGAAACGATCGAGCACGCGTGTACGACCGTATTTAACCGATATAAAAGTGCACACGGGCCAGGTTCGATGGATCCCCGAGATTTCGTGGGCTCGATTTTCCACGAAGACACGTTCGTGATGGGGCCTGTCGCGTTGTCCGGGAACCGGTGTTCGTTGTTACACGATTTCTGCACCGTCGCGCGATTAACCGGATAACGATGCAGGGACAGAAACGCAAACGCGAAACAATTCCCGCAATTACGAGCGCGACTCGCTAACCGTGCACTTCGGAACGTTAAATCGTACCGGCACGTGACAGTTGCGAGTAATCGCCACCTTCTTTCGTTTGTTTGTTTTCCCTTTCTTTTCGCTCGTTTCGCGTCGAATCGCCCGACGCTCGCGTCGAGCGAGTTACGCGCCGCGATAAGGAGCTTGCGAGACTAAAAAGAATGGAAAGAAACGTTACATAGTATAATGTATCTTTTATTCATGCAACGATGAGCGTGTTAGGTACTACGCGATACAATGTTTGCAACTTACACCGCGCGAGTTGCACGAAGTCGAACCGTGGGTTATAAGTGCACACTCTTTCGTACCAGGAGCGATTAAACGCGGCAACCCTCCGTCTCTTTAGACGCAAATTCATTCAAAAATTCAACGTTAATATCGTAGATACATTTCAGTGTATCCGACATCACGTTACGATCGTTTCGCGAACTACATCCTCACGGAACAAACATGTGATCTGCATTAATGATTACCACTGACACGATGTAAATTGGACTTCGTTACCACCGTGTTCACGTTGCGCACTTTTTTACTTTAACTCTGTCTTATTACTTCCTGGTTGTTCCAACGAGTAACCGAACAGATGTATTAATTTTAACTACGCAAGAATACAAGTAGCAGAACTCTTTCTCGTATTATAGCGATCGGCGTAGGATGAAATTTCAATTTATTAGTCGTTTCCGGGATATTCTATTTCGTATCCCACAAGTTCTTTCTCTCGTTTTTTTTTTTTTTTAATGTATACAATTTAATAGCGTTATCGGGGAACCATCATTCCGCAGAAATTACCAATCTCCGACTCGATCGATTTTAGCTAGATATTAACGCTAAAGATATTAACACTAGATTTACCAACCAGTCAAGATGACTGGTTTCAACTGCTTTCGTAATAAAATTTACTTTAAATTCCATAACATGTTTTCTAAAGACGTTACGATTTTTCTATTCTACGCCTGTGATCAATTATATAAATACTTCTTTTTCTTTATAGATTGATTTTCTTTTAGATATAAGGTATACCTTAATATTACGAAATTTGTCGGTAGTTCTAGTGTTAGACGTTAAACTATTCTGTACCGTTACAGTGACGATCATTGACATCCTTCTATACACTTTTCAGGAATCCTCCTGAACTTTTTCATAATTTACACTTTCTTTTTATCAACTTGACCAGTTACTTTCGAGTACTCGTTGAATTTCTATATTACGTTATTCGTATTTAAATATCGTAACTTAAAAAACGATAACGCAGTAACCGTGACAATGTTGTCGTATATGCATGCATGACATAACACACAACGTGTTAAACAGTGCCTGATGACAACCAATAGCTACGCGACTATGCGTCTCGACGTTGAGCCACGCCCCCACTACTCCCCCACCACGCTCGGGCCACTCCCTCGGGGATCTTATTTGAGTCTTCGAACTGTAGAAGAGACCATAAACGATCGATTGATCTGCTCCCACTATAATTGTAATACTTATAATTACACGATTCTACATCGAGTCTTATCCTCGCCATTGACTCCCGCTACCTTCAGACCACTCCCTTAGGGATCTTATTCGAGACATCGATCCATAGCAAAAACTTTGAGTGGTCGATTGATTTCACCTCTACTGTATTAGTCACACGGTACATTTATTTCGTGTACTATACTTAAAAGTAAATTACCAAATTATAATCAATACCTACGCGACTCTGCATCGAGTAATCCCCATCACTCACCCCCATGACGAAGCTTGTTTCATCCTCACCGTTGCCACCACGGTGCTTATACCACTCCCTCAAGAATCTTATCTAAGTGTTAAATTTATCTTGCAGTCAACGCCTATAATATACATACGGAACATTTGTTTTGTGTACCATTGGTAAAAATAAATTAACAAATCACGATCGGGTACTACACGATTTTGCATCGTGTCTCATCCCCACATCTGACTCCCATTACTGTCAGACCACACCCTCTGTGATCTTACCGAAGTCATCGATCTCTCCAAGAGACCTTGAACAGTCGATTGATTTTGTTCCAACTATACCGATATTCCAACACAACCGATAGAAACTTTCATTCTTCAACTCGTCTCATCCCCATCACTGACTCCCATCACGCATATACCACACCCTCTGTGATCTTACCGAAGTCATCGATCTCTCCAAGAGACCTTGAACAGTCGATTGATTTTGTTCCAACTATACCGATATTCCAACACAACCGATAGAAACTTTCATTCTTCATCTCGTCTCATCCCCACCACTGACTTCCATCACGCATATAGTATACCACACCCTCGTGATCTTACCGAAGTCATCGATCTCTCCAAGAGACCTTGAACAGTCGATTGATTTTGTTCCAACTATACCGATATTCCAACACAACCGATAGAAACTTTAATTCTTCAACTCGTCTCATCCCCACCACTGACTTCCATCACGCATATACCACTCCCTCGACGATCTTACCCAAATCGTCGATCCCTCCGAGAGACCTTGAACGATCGATCGATTCTGCTCCGACTATAACGTCGATACCGGGACGTTAGCTCTTCAGTTCGCTACCGGTAAGAATAAATGGGCCGATTCCGAACGTTCGCGACACGACTTGCGAAAAAGCCCGGAGCCGCTTCTTGCTCGCGGAAACGGTCGCTTCCGCGTGGAATCGTTTCGATCTGATGAATAATACAGCGAAATTCCGCGCGAGCCCTTCGCCATTCCGCTCGCATTTTTCTGTCCGGTCGCATAATTTTCCCGGTGGCGCGGCTCGAATTCGTCAGCCGCGTCGCGTCGCCCAACGAAATATATAATACACTTTGCGACCAGCGACGTTCGCAATTTATTATGCGCGACGCACCTGCCTGATTTAAGTGGCCCTAGATACACGCGCGCTTATGGCAATAAGTCCTCCTCCTGCGGTGAAGCGGGAGGCGGACGTGTCGCGTACACCGTACCACCGTACTCCGGGAAAGTGCGTGTCCGTGTCGTTTTTTTTAAACGTAAACGCTTCACAGGTGCGTGGACGTTGCGCGACGACTAGATGTCGCGTGAATTAACTACGTTCACTCGGTATACCATCGTCCGGTAGCGCATCTGGTTTCACGGGCGTTGTCTAATGTCTACGGTGACCGTACAATTCGTGAACGGTGACACACATTTCCAGCGAGCGTGGACGATAGAGGGAAGTAAATAAATTCGTGTAGTTTTATATTTTTCAGATACTCGTCCACCCTATCGTAAATCTGGTTTCACGAGCGTTGTCTAATGTCTACGGTGACCGTACAATTCGTGAACGGTGACACACATTTCGAGCGTGTGTGAACGATAGAGGGAAGTAAATAAATAATATGTGTAATTTAATATTTTTCAGATACTCGTCCACCCTATCGTAAATCTGGTTTCACGGGCGTTGTAAATAAATAATTATTAAGTAAATAAATAATTATTAAGTAAATAAAAAGTGTAATTTTATATTTTTCAGATACTCGTCCACCCTATCCTAAATCTGGTTTCACGAGCGTTGTCTAATGTCTACGGTGACCGTATAATTAGTAAACGGTGACACACATTTCGAGCGAGCGTGGACGATAGAGGGAAGTAAATAAATTCGTCTAATTTTATATTTTTCAGATACTCGTCCACCCTATCGTAAATCTGGTTTCACGAGCGTTGTCTAATGTCTACGGTGACCGTACAATTCGTGAACGGTGACACACATTTTGAGCGTGCGTGAACGATAGAGGGAAGTAAATAAATTCGTGTAATTTCATATTTTTCAGATACTCATCCACGGTATCGTAAATCTGATTATCTCGGTGCAGAGTACGGCAAAACGTTCACCGATTAACGATCGACGATCACGCGTCAATCACGTTGATGAATCGTTTTTATAAATAATCGCAGTGTAATTGATCAACGATCGATAGAGGGAATCGAAATAATCGTAATCGTCATATAATTAGTATATTTTCATTACGATTCTATCGGTTATTTGAATCGAATAACGATCAATAATGTCGGGGAATACTTTTTGGAAGATGTATACGATGGACGTCGATAATAACATTGAATTTTATTCGTTTACGGAGCGTATTTATAGTGGTAGAAGTTTATAAATATATTCTGTGACTTTGTAACGAACCTGTGTATAAAACAGAACTTCGATTCGTCAAATGAAAAATAGCGATAATAAAAATGTGAATAACTACTGGCTAACTCTGCATCGGTGGAACTAGAAGAGAATCGTATTCGGAAGTAAAATTTTTTATAAAACAATACAAATAAAATATGAACGTATTCGATTAGAAATGATAGCTCCAGGGGATGATTCTTCCCTCGAGTGGAAATATTCCAAAGGACCATTATTTATGTCTCTGAAATACGAACATAACACTTCGTACATAAGTAGGTCGAATTCTGTTTCGTACTTAAGTAGATCGATTTTCAACCGAGAGATTTACATTTCCTGTGCAACTTTTTCTTTTCTGAATTTTAAGTAACCTTATAAGTACCATGTCGTCTCGAATTTCATTCTTTCGGTCCAACATCCAGGTCTCGATCGCGAAATTTAAATTCTCCGTGCAACTTTTTCTCTTCTCGATGTCAAGAAACCTTTCTTGAGTTCTCCCTCTGCAACCGCCGCCTTAAATTCTGTTCTTCCGGTCCAACGTCGAACACCGACACAGGAATTTAAAATCTCCGTGCAACTTTTTACTCCTCCCAATTTTACGAAACCTTTCAAACTCTTCCACCGTACAGATCGCCGGAAGAACGAAAAACGCGATACAAAATTTGATATTTTCTAAACAAAACTTAGATTCTCACGATCCGTAGATCCGTTAATAACGTGAAACTCAAAGTACAACATTTTCTATTTCTCGAACAAGATCGAGGTTCGTGAAACGTGTAATTCCATTACGAAAAAAACTCCGTCTGATTTTGTATTCCTTATCGACGTAAAAAAAAAATAACCAAACTGAACACCATTGACGAATTCACCGAGAATAATATTCATTGCTTTTGGGGGAAGCTGATAAATTACAAAACAAAAGAATAGTGTATTATAAATTATAGCAAATAAGAATGGAAATGAAAGGAATTGCGCGCAGTCCGGAGAAAATGTGAAGTGTTTGAAATAGACGAGCGAGTGAAGTGTTTTCGAGGCGTGAAAGACGAGCAATTGAGATGGCGCCAAACTGAGAAATTTTGGGCGAACGCGAGAAAATAGTAGTGAGAAAATTTAAGAGTTAGAACGAAAGGGAACGAATGCGTGTGAGATCAGTCATTGTTGTAAATTAATCTGAATATAATAGTAAAATTAATTTGAAGTAAGAATAGCGAAGTCAACGTAGTTACGATATGTGTACTTTGTTAATGTTTTATTTCTTCCACTACCTCGTTCGATATATACGCATATCCCGAAACTGTATTCACCTTTCTATTTTCATAACACCAGCAAAGATAATTCCTACATACATTCGAAAAGTGACACAAAATTTGAAAAATCACTTCTGCTCTAACATTCATTCTCCCCCCTTAATTTCCAAGATCGATGTGTACATCTACTATGTTGATCCACTATGTATGAATTTTGTCATTTTTTCCATTGCAAAAAAAAAATACTACACTCCAACTTTGAACACCTGTGAACATACAAACGAGTCGACGGATCTACATGAAACTTCCCACACGTTTATCGAACAGTAGTACCATCCTTGGAAAACCAAACCAACGAAGCCAATAGTCACAATTTCTGATCGAACGACGAAACTCATTTTAGCAACCTGTTACATAGCTCGCGAGAAACTTCCCCGGGTGGCTCTCGACTCGCAAATCGAACAGTAGTACCATCCTTGGAAAACCAAACCAACGAAGCCAATAGTCACAATTTCTGATCGAACGACGATACTCGTTGAGCAACCTGTTACATAGCTCGCGAGAAACTTCCCCGGGAGGCTCTCGACTCGCAAATCGCGTTAACGGTGAACGTGTATACGTTCTTATGGGAACTCGGGCATCCGAAACACGCGAAAACTCGATGGAATTCGCGCGCGATACGGAGCGACTATTAACGCGATAATTAACGAGCGTGGATGATGCCCGCGCGTACTCGAGGCCGCAATTCGAACCGACGGAACCGTTCGACGATACTCGGTGGCGGTGTTCATTGAACGACGTCCAAAGAAAATATAAATTCCGTGGGTCACCGGCGAGCTGCGTGCACGCTCGAAGCGATTTGGCATACGGCCTGCATACCGTGCCGCGCGTTACCGGAATTCCTAAGTTCACGTGTAACGTGCAACGCGAATTCGATCACGGTTATCGTGAACGAGCCGCCGATCGAAAACCCGTTAATTGTGCACCGGGCCCGGTGATCATCTCCCCGTTCGTACCAACCCCGTACAGTTTCCTTACCCCGCCCGAGAGAGCTACGCTCCTCCCTATCGCGCGATTTATTCCTCCTTATCGTTATCGCGCTCTCTGTGCACAGGGTTCCGCGTTTCTTTGCCGAGGGCCACCATTTACTCCCCCAGTTCGCGCATTTTACGCTTCGAGCTCCCCCTTACGTCTTTCGGACTACTGGCGGCCATATTGGGGGAGTACGATTCCATGCTGGACCTGAGATAGGTTCGTTTTGACCAGGTTTCGAGGAATTGATCCTTGTGTGTCTAACCGAGTACACGGTTGTGGATTTGTTTTAATAATTCGATACGTTTTGTACAAACTTCGCTAAATTGGTTCAATTTTGTATTCTTTGGAGATTTTTAGGTCGATATGTTTTGTATAGAAAAATATTGGGTTGTTTGGAAAATTATTTCGTTTTTCTTTTTTTTTTTTGGTGAAAATGAATCACGATTTTTTTAGAGTGTATTAACATTTTATTCAATTATATATTCTCCATTTTGGAAAACGAAATGATTTTCCGAACAACCCAATACATAGAGGATTTGTAATATAAAGAGTGGAAATGTTCGATGGTTTGTCAGTGCAGTTGTTATTTTTCAATTTTGCAGGCTTGTAAACACTAGAATTTTTGTAAAAGAGTAATTATGGATAGAAAGATATTGTTAGAATGTGTACAATTGTTTCATTATTTCGTTGGGAGGTGATTCAAGTATAATAGACTTTATATATTGAATTTAATCGTTTTTGTTGTATAATTGAAGGGGAATATTGTAAGTAAATTTTTGGAATAAATTTCCTCAACGATAACCGTGTAATATCTTCGAAAAGATGTATTATTACACGTTTCTTGTAGACGCTATCAATCTTATCATTTTTATTATTAGTAATTCTGAATATATGTTGTAAATCTTTCAAACTTCTGCGTTAAAGAACTCTCTACCTGCGATAAACTCGCTTTCAGCCTTGAAGGGGAATTAATGTACTTTTAAAAATATTTCAAAGATGAACTTTTAGCTAAAGATAACAGTAATTTGTAATAAAAATTCAACGTTTCACAGGGACGCTAAGAAACGTACAATGTTGAGCGTTCGTGATAAAACAATTAACCCGATGTTACGATATCACGGAACGCTTCTACCGTAAAAAATAATTTAGCAAAAGTTACGGTTACAGGAAAATGCAAGAAATTGTAGAATTCAATGCTCGGTTTGATGTGCTTCGTCGCTTGTAAAAACTGCGAGTCTTCCGATATGAAGGTGGGACTATATCCGATAAATGGATTTTTATAAATCAATGTTTCATCTTTCGGAAACTGTGACACAATCGAACGTTTTCATTGTTGGAAATTAATCTGAATGTAATAGTAAAATTAATTTGTAGTAAGAATAGCGTAGTCAACGTAGTTACGATATGCGTGTTTAGTTAACGATTTATTTCTACCACGAAAGAAAGTTTGAGAATTAGAATGCAAGGGAACGGTTATTATTAACATATTTCGGTTTCTCAGAAACTACGAAATTGCGTGAAATTTTCACGGAGTAAAATTATTTTTTAATATATTCAATTACTCCGCGCACGTTTTTCCTTATCTTGTGAACCTTCTGCTCCGTTTCTCTCGTTGTAAGAAACTTTTCGGAAGCTATAACTTTCGTTTCTTTATTCAACGCTCCAGAACACCACACGGTTGTAGAAAATTTTCCCCGAGAATCTAAAAACCTATTTTAATGTATTCTATTATTCCGCGCACGTCTTACCTTATCTTGTACACCGTTGCAGATGTCCGAGAAAATTATAAATTACACGATTACTTTTTACGTCAGGAACAGGAACAAACGCATAAAACAAGCCTGTACACGTCGTCCATAAATTGAAACGACGAATCGGTAACTTTTACGAGATTTAAATTGAAATTTGAAACACGCTTTCTATAAAGACACGAAGAACTGCGACCTTTATCTACACATTTACCTTCACATTTATCTACACATTTACCTACACATTTACCTATACCTTTACCTACACGATCGAAAGATATTCAACGAAATTCTTTTCGTAAAGATCGAAAAATTTGTCCCAAAGTCGACTCGAAAAATTAACCAACAGATAGGGAATCGGTATATTGGTTTGTTCGGAAAGTCATTTCGTTTTCCAAAATGGAGAATATAAGATTTAATAAAATATTTATACACTCTAAAACAATCGTGTTTCATTTTCACAAAAAACAAAAAACAAAATGACTTTCCGAACAACCTAATAGAAAATAAGAAATAATAAATCGACGATCGACGTTAACACGATTAAATTTTTCAATTCACCATTTTTAAAAATATACTCGCATCACTTATGACAGAGAAACCGACAAATAATCAAACAAACGAAGTACGGTTATAAAAAATAAAAAATAATGAATCAACGACTCGAGATACCGTAAATAAATATTCCAATTCGCTATTTTATAAAATACACTCGCATCGCTTACGAAGATAACCTACAAACGTATTAAATAAATGGAAAGATCGTTACGTCAAATAAGAAACAGTAAATCGACGACTCATAAGATAAATAAATCTTCCGATTCGACCTTTTCGAAAATGCACTCTCATTACTCGCGAAGATAACCTACAAAATGACTAAACAAGAGGAAAGACCGTTACGTAAAATAAGAAACAATAAATCGACGATCCGCCATTTTCGAAAATGCACTCTCATTACTCGCGAAGATAACCTACAAAATGACTAGACAAGAGGAAAGATCGTTACGTGAAACAAACGAAACAATAAATCGACGATTCGCGATAACGTAAATAAATTTTCCGATTCACCCTTTTCGAAAACATAGCCGCATTACTTACGAAGATGATCCGATATACTTCGAAACGAGCGGCATCTGTATACCGCGCGAGGTGTGTTGCTAAACAGTCGCTCGTAACGGTATATCGCTACACGTGTAACACCGTCAATTACTGGTTACCTTTTTCTTTTTCCTTTATCTCCTCTCTTCCTTTCTTTCTTTTTCTTATTCTTTTTCTTCTTTTTTTTCTCTTCATCGTGGCATCGCGATACCGATGACCGCGTCACAATGAAATTGGTATCTGGAACGGCGCGGCGAAAATTACGCGAGGCCGCGACCGGTGCGAGTTTAATCGCTCGGCGATCGCTCGCCGCGCGTTGCATTTCGCATGTGTGTGCACCGCCGCGTACGGGAAACAGAAGCCCTTAACGATCCGGGTCATCTATCGCATAACGATCGGCGATAGGCCCCGTTTACGATTTCATCGACGCGGTCGCGGTATTGTCCAACGATCGATCGTCTTATCGAACTGGGTATCTCTCGGTCATCACTCCCACACCTGGTCCGCCCGTGGAAACGGGAACACGACGCCACCAGGCCCCGAAGCCGAGTCTCTCGCGCCTCGAGCAACTCGATCTTTCGCCGCTCCTTTCTTTCTTTTTTCCTTTTTTTTTTCTTTTTATCTTTGCGTCGAGCCGCGTCGCGTCGCGTTCGCTTATTTTTCGCCCTTTTAGGTCGCGGCTCGCGATCGACTCGAATCGATCGGTTTTGAGCCGATCGAATTGGGCAGGTTCAACTGAGGGTGAATTCAACGTTGCACCGGGGAACCGTGTTTGGTGTCCGTCGAATGGACGTTCGTCACGCTCGTCCACGGATGACTCTCCAAGGCGATGGTAGTCGAGGATAATGCTCGCGCGCCCACGATGGACGAAGCAATATAGTGTTTTACGGTAAAAGAAAAAAAAAAAACTCGGCCAATTTAATCGAGAATTTGTTCTAAGTGAAAAATCGTGCGTAAACGCGAAGTCTGTTCCGAGTTGGGCTACAATGGCGAGTGGTGCTTCTGGGCGGAATTCGGATTCAACGAGTAGAATTTTTCAACGAGTTTTCTACCTTTTTTCGACCAACGGAGTGCCCCTGGATGAAATCTCGATTCAATGATCAGAATATTCGAACTTGTTTCGCTTCTTTCTTAACAAAAATAGTGGCTCCGAATGGGACTCAGATTCAGCCATCGGAATTTTTCAACGAGTTTTCTAACTTTCTCGATGGAGAGAATAGGCCTGAATAGGATTCAGATTTCTGTCCTTTTCAACGAATCTGATGCCTCTGAATGGAATTCAGGTTCAACGATAGGAATTTGTGAAGTTACCTCCCCTTTTTTAATCTTCTTGAAAGTTTTCTTTATTCATGTTTCTTTATTCAAATTGTAACATTTACAATTCGTTGAAAACCGATCCTAAAATCTTTATTTTTGGGAAGTTTATACAATGTGTGCGCGTTATGTACACACGTACGCGATCTATTCCAAATATATTTTGCAACGTTCGCAATTCGTTGAAAACCGATCCTAAAATCAAGATCCGAGTGGCTTAACGCGGAGTGGTATAATTTCTTCCTTTCTCTTCGTAAATACCGATCAACGTCTACCTTTTTCGCTTCGAAATTGTTCCGCAGAACCGTCCACGTGCAAAGTTTCTCCAATTCCTCTGTACGAGTATCGACTGTATTTATTTTTAAGTTCGCGTCAGGTTTGCTCGATTCTCCGCGCATACTTTGAATAAATTTAAATAAAAAATACCAATCCGTGAAACGGTACGCCCTCTAATTTAAAGAACTTATAAACTTATAAACTTTCACGAAGTTCATTAATAAGCAATCCGCTTTAAGTAAGTCACGCTCGCGTACGACCAGAGAACCGCGTGATTATTATTTTCAAGGAGTTCCGTGTAATTTTACTATTTTCGCGAAGGCGAATGTTCGTAATAATAATATACCGTTGAGTAAATGAAAGTAAATTTCCGTTGGTGGTTAAATTACACGCTTTTTCGCTACGTAAACGCGATCAAAATTCCCTTCGATCGGGAAAATCGATATCCCGTTCGATCGTTTGTTTCTTTTTTTTTTCTTTTTTTTTTTTTTTTTTGTTGCGTTTATCGAACGGTGAATAAAATCGTACGGAATAAAATCATCCGAAAACAAGCGTTGCATCATCCACGCGCGGATCGCGAAACCGGTTCTTAATATACAAGTTCCGCGGTTTCCACTTTCGAGTGATAAATATTTGATAACCGCTATCTCGTCGTCATCGACGTATCCTGGAGATTACCTGGAATTCCGTGGAATCATCGTGGAATTAATTACGAAGTGGTTCGTCCTTCTTGAACCGGATGCGAGCCGATAAGGATATCGGACAAGGGAGCCGACGAATGAAAACTCGCCTGGGCTTAGCAGTTTTCGTACGAGATTTCCATTGGCGATTTCCTCGTCGGCCGTCTTCGTCTCGTATTCGTTTCTTACACGTGCGCCACTATCGCAACAACAATCGGAATTGACGAGAAGCTACTTACACGCTCGCGTCTTGCGAAACAATAAATAATGGACGTTCCGTACATCGTTAGCCGCGTAGATCATCGGCCGGCCGCATCTGGAGATTATGCAAAGATTGAGCAACCGCGAGAAAGGAGCCAAGCGAGGGAAACCATTCGATCGATGGTTGTGGGAAATCGACGAAAAGCGACGGAAATGTATCGAGAGAGAAACAAGAATTGAAACATTTCCGAATCGATAACCGTTACTATTGCATCTGGTGTCGTTTTTGTATTTTTCATACGAAATGTATCAAGAGAGAAAAAATAATAGAAACATTTCCGAATCGATAACCGTTACTATTGCATCTGGTGTCGTTTTTGTATTTTTCATACGAAATGTATCGAGAGAGAAAAAGAATAGAAACATTTCTGAATCGATAACCGTTACTATTGCATCTGGTGTTGTTTTTGTATTTTTTATACGAAATGTATCGAGGGAAAAAAATAATAGGAACATTTCCGAATCGATAACCGTTACTATTGCATCTGGTGTCGTTTTTGTATTTTTAATATGAAATGTATGGAGAGAAAAAATAATAGAAACATTTCCGAATCGATAACTGTTACTATTGTATCTAGCGTCGTTTTTGTATTTTTCATATGAAATGTATGAGAGAGAAAAAATAATAGAAACATTTCCGAATCGATAACCGTTACTATTGCATCTGGTGTCGTTTTTGTATTTTTCATACGAAATGTATCGAGAGAGAAAAAATAATAGAAACATTTCCGAATCGATAACTGTTACTATTGCATCTGATGTCGTTTTTGTATTTTTCGTACGAAATGTATCGAGAGAAAAAAAGAATAGAAACATTTCCGAATTGATAACTGTTACTATTGTATCTGGTGTCGTTTTTGTATTTTTCATACGATCTTTCGTACACTCTGTGCAAGAAAGAAATTTAAAAGAAATAAATCGAACGATCGGAAACTCACGAAACTAGTTTCGAGAAGATAACCGACCACAATGCTCTCCTGGAAGTTTGAAAATAAAGTGGAAACGTACGACGAAAAATTGTACTTTTTGAATTGGTTAATCGGAATGCGGTTACTCGTAAAACTTGTTTCAGGAAGATAATCAACTTCTAGAATTACAATACCCTACTCGAAGATTGATAATGAACAGGAAACGTACGTTAACGAAGAAAAAAAACATTTTTGAATCGATAATCGGAATACGGTTACTCGCAAAACTTGTTTCGAGAAGGTAATCAACTTCTAGAATTACAATACCCTCTTCGAAGATTGATAATAAACAGGAAACGCGCGTTAACGAAAAAAAAAACATTTTTGAATCGGTAACCGGAATGCGGTTACTCGCAAAACTTGTTTCGAGAAGGTAATCAACTTCTAGAATTACAATACCCTCTTCGAAGATTGATAATAAACAGGAAACGCGCGTTAACAAAAAAAAAACATTTTTGAAACGATAACCGGAATGCGGTTACTCGCAAAACTTGTTTCGAGAAGGTAATCAACTTCTAGAATTACAATACCCTACTGAAAGATTGATAATAAACAGTCTTTTAATCCCTTTATCTTTATTACGCTATACCGTGTATTAACATCCCGCGTCGAATTGATTTTTGAATCGATTAAACGATAGCAATCCTACGGAACGATTTACGTTATCTTATCCAAACACCGAATACAATGTACGACACACCGCTTCGTTAATTGCATTTTCCAACGTACACGATACGAAGAAAATTGAACGCACTTTCGAAAGAATCGATCTTTCGATGAAATACCATAGCACGTAGAAACGTTTAAATCGCACCGCGTTATTAGACACGAAACAAAGTCGTGTCGCAAAAAGACACAGCTCGTTACGTTCGATGTTCGCCCCATTTATCTATCCTCCGAACAGAACGCGTACAACTCGCTTCGATCGCGTGATTCGCCCTATAAATTACACTCTCTGTGTGTACGCAAATAGTAATCCCTTCGCGTTACCAGAGTGCAACAAACAACGATGTACGGAACGTGTTACGTTCTAACTCGCGATGAAAAAATGTCAAACTTCCCGCTGCTATCGATCCCCGTAGCTCTCGCCTACGGTAATAAATTTCTCGTTAATTTTCGTATATTCGCCGACCGGGTGTACAAATCATTTTCAGGCGCAAAGAACGTCCCGGTGCATCCACGGAGTCGGCAAGATATCAGGTTCGCGCACGCACCTAAACAACCGCGACAAGCGAAACGTACGATCGTCAGAACAGGGCCGCGATCGTAATTAAAGCCGGGAACGAGACCGGCGTAAGTTGGTAGTAACTCAAGCAGATTAATCTTCCATTGAAATTAACCGCGATCGTCGGGATACGTTTATCACCGGAACGTCCGTATCTTCGGTACGTTTCGTTGCTCCATAAGTACACAGGGTGTTCGAAAAATTGACGATACAACCAGAACGACGACGCGAAACACCGATGGAAAATGTGGAGAGTGAAGTTTATTCGTACGAGGCTCTGTTCTCGAGGAAATCGACTTTGAATGTTCTTGGACATGGACTCTCTACTGTGGAACTTTTGAACAATCGAGACTTTCTTTTTCATTTTATTTTCTAAAGGTGTACGTTTTTAATAATATTTCTGGGATATATAGAGAGGAAAGATACGTGTGCAAAGACGATTTCAAAAATGCGATATTGTTTCATTTTTAAAAGTCTCGAAGAATATTTAGAAAATTATTGACTAGGGTGGAATACTCCCTTTATTGTATCGTGATCGGACGGATCTCGATGCAGACCATACGTTGTTTACAAATATTGTACGTAATATTTATATAATTTCTTATTGTACCTAATATTGATTTCTTATTGATGTTCGTTCGATATTGCGCGCTATTATGTATCTTCGCCAGGTTAGAGAGAGTTTACAATCGAAAATAGGACATCTGATCCGATAAGGTTTACTCTATTAATACGAAAATTAATCAAAATGCTGTTCACTTTTCTACGTGTACGACTCTGCTCTCTGAATTGGATCTAAGAAAAAAGAAATTTTGTTTATATTTTCACGGCGAAGAAACACGTCCACGTATTCCCGATTACTGTGTCTTATCATTGCGATGGATCGATAGGAACTGGCAACAAGTGAATACGACTTCGTGTCAATACGAACGTACTTGTGTACTTTTGTACACAAAAGGGAATGTAAATAGTGATTTGTACCGAGATCCGATCAACCGTGACGTAATTGAATGCACACGTACACGGAGAATATTCCAAGCCAATTTTCTCGAAAATAGAGGGAACCAAGCATTCGATTCTATACCTACGATTTGTTCTATTCGATTTGCGATTTATTTTGAAAAATTGTCTCGCCGGTATCGTCGATACCGAGACACCCTGTATATCCACGGCGTCGGCGATTTTAGAGAACAGATGCTCGACGGGGAATTCCACGTTTCGAGAAAAAAAGAGTAAAAAAAGAAACATCCCCCTCCCCCCGTCGGATTACTCACGGTGTGTACGCAGATGGACGTATAAGGCCGCCACCGATCTCAGAAGCTATAAACTGGTATAAATTGTGACTAGAAACGGCAGTCGAATTAATTAGCGCGCGGTCCTTGTAATTGAATACGCGAACGGAGATTCCGGAAATCGTTACTCGCGTTGGTGCCACGGAGCCGCGATCCGAACAGAGGAAATTCTAAAACTGGCGCGAATATTGGGATTCCGTTGATTGGAAGAACTTTAAAGCGTTTCACTCCGGTTCGCCGTTTTATCGCGTGGCATTGTTATTTTCACGGCGCGGCGAGCGTTTGTTTGCGATGGAGATTGAATCTAGATAGTTCGATACGTGGAAACGAGAGAGAGAGAGAGAAAGAGAGAGGAAAATAAGACTGTTTTAAATACGAACGCGCTTGAGGTAAATCGAGTAACGTTACTTGGGAATAAAATTTTTTTTTTTACTGTATTTCAATGATTTCGAATGCTCAAACAAACGTATCCTTTCGATGTTTCGTTTAAAATGAATGAATTAATGTTAGATGGGACGCGTACATTTTAATAGAGAAAACCAAAAAGGATTAATTGTAAATGTATTCTTTCGATATTTCGTTAAAAATAAATGAATCAATGTTACTCGTGACACGTACCTTTTAATAGAGATAAATTCGAGCATCGAGAAAACCAGAAAGGACTAATTGTACATTGAGAAGGGATTGCTGGTTGAGAATTACTTTGGAAAACATTGTTATCTTCCAAAGAAGTGTTTCAAGAAAATGGTTCCCCGACACACGAAAGATGAATTACGTCCGAGTAGATTTAGAGGAGACAAAACGTTCAAGGATGTTTCGCAATAGAAACATTCAATTAATGATCCCTTCCTTGTCCATAAAAAACACGTTGTAGAAGATTTCACAATGTACGACGTATTAATAAACAGCGAGAAGTAAAAAGTAAATCGAGAGAGATCGTAAATCGAGAAGGATGACCAGACTCGGTTATCGAAAAGTCTTTCTGAATTTGTTCGATCGAAACTATAGCGCGCTAGAAATGGATTTACTCTCGTTTCTTTCGTCGGTAGCTAACCAAGTTACCTCAACAGCATTGAAACATTTTATTCGATCGAATGTGTTAGCACGTTCGCGTGGAAGAAAATCGAAGAACGTGTCGATAATCAGGACATATTAGTTTGGAAAACAGTATCACGGATCGTCGAAGTGTTTCGAGAAGATAGTTTCCCAGCATCTCGTGAGAATATCGCCGTGAACGAAAGATTCCAGCCGGTGTTCTGGCCTTGTTTCCGTTAAAACTTCCAACGCAATGTTTTATCCACTGGCATTTAAACCGGGCACCTGGAGATCCTGTTCTAGGGTTAAATCATAATCGCGGTGGATCAGCGGCGCAAGAAATCTCGCGAAACACAAGATCCGTGAACAGCCGTGGAAGCGCGGTGGAAGCAGAAAACAATAACTCACGAGCGTTTAGTGGCAACCCGGCCGGGAAGAAGCGATATTACCATAGGTAGCCGGTGCCACGTCGAATCGATAGAAATATCGAAAGATTCTAATGATCGGGTTGTCCAGCGAAACAGGAGTCGTGACTGGGACGTCGCCGCTACCACTTTCGCGGCAACGTCTCCTGTACGTCGAGGCTCGTTTTTATCGATGATCTGCGAAACCAACGAAAAAAAACCACTCGGACTTTGCATTTGTTCGCGGCTAGCCAACCTCACGATTCCCTGCACCGTTATCGAGCACGCGGATCTATCGAAAACCATGCGAACCGCAGACCTCACGACTCGGGAACCGTAGATTCTTGTAGATCTCCCGCGAATTTGAAATACGAACGAGTCGCAACGTGGAATCTTGTCGATCGCGGAGAAGGCCAACTTTCATCGAACGAACCCGTTCGCGCAACAAATTATGACAAATGGGGTTGCTCCGGCGTATGACAAATTATCGGGTTCCATCGTTAATTCCACGGATCGTTTGTTTATTTTTTTTCTTTCTTTTTTTTTTTTTTTTTGTTTGCGTGTTTGCTTTCTTCCCGGCGTCCTCGATTCGAGAACGCGAAGATTAATCGGGACGCTCGAGATCTTTCGTTTATTATTTTAGCAAACGGTTCACCTACAACGCAGGTGAGTTCGTTGACCCTTTCCTGACCACTGATCGTGGGTTTCTTTGTGGATCGGTTTTTGAGATTGGTACATCATTAGGGTACTATGGTGAAACAGTTGAGATTTCGATCGTCGATTACACTCTTTTCCATTGTTTTGACATCACTCTTGCGAATTGCAGAATTCGTACACGTTTGTAGGCCGGAAAATAAGCCAGACCAGAAGGTCGAAGACCTTTTGAGTACATCGATGTTTACGCAGACCACTCTGCTCTTAAATTACTTTTTTATTTTCGGAAACTCATATCGATGTTTCCGCAGACTACCCTACTCTTCAACTTCCTTTTTTATTTTCGAAAACTCATTTCGATATTTCCACAGACCACCCTACATTTCAATTAATGTTTATTTTCGAAAACTCGTTTCGATGTTTCCGCAGACCATCCTACACTTAAATTAATATTTATTTTCGAAAACTCGTTTCGATGTTTCCGCAGACCACTCTACACATAAATTAATGTTTATTTTCGAAAACTCATTTCGATACTTCCACAGACCACCCACTCCTTGAATTAATTTTTATATTCGAAAACTGATATCGACGTTTCCGCAGACCACGCTACATTTACATCCCTTTTTTATTTTCGAAAACCCATTTCGATATTTCCGCAGTCCTCGCCCTTAAATTAATTTTTATTTTCGAAAACTCGTATCGACGTACCCTCGAGTGAATGTCTATTTTCAAAAAACCCGGTATCAATGTTACCACTATTTTACACCGTGTTTACGCTCGTTGATTTCTTTTCTTTAACCGACGATTAAAAATAACGGGTTACGAGCCACGGAACCGAGTAATAATTAGATAAAATACCACGTTCTACGACAAATCTTGATATGCACGGACTCCTGGTTCCAGAAGTCGTGTCAAGGATAGTCGTTTCATAAAAGGTGATCGTTACGACAGTTAAAAGTCAGAGACGACCACACTTCGTCGAGTCATCGAGCTCGTCGGTATGCTTCGTTTAATGGGACCATAGACGTGCATATATATACATTTATATATTATATATTATATATATATATATATATATATATATATATATATACACATACATAAATATATATATATACGGCAAAGAAAAGTTCGTTCCGCGTTTAAAATGCGTAATCCAATTTAGACGACGAGCGGTAATCGGGAGAAGGATCGCGCCGACGGGGTGGAAGAGCACGCAAAAGAAACGAAATCTCTCGCAATCGGGACGAGATTTGCGATCTCCGTTCCTAATTGCATCCATCGAGTAATTACGTGCGTGGTACCGTCACTCGGAGATTAGAGAGGATACCACGAGTACCGAGATCGATTCGATTTCGAAACCGATCATCCCGTCGCATCGAGATCCGCTTCGATCGACGCTTACCGAGACGCAACGAACGAAGGGACGACTTTTTATCCCGGCACAGGAAAAAATTCAACCGGTATGCAAATTGCTGACAGTTTCGATGGAATGCATCCCATAATTAATATTGCACGTTCCAGCGAACGCGAAACCGATCCGAGATAACGTCGAACCGATAATCAAGCTACGGTAACTCTCCGATTTCGTCGTACACAGAAGGATAGCTAATTGTAAGGATTATCATTTTTATCTTTGTTCGCTACGAGTCTGGTAAGTTTCAACGGTTTCGTTGCCGTGTTCTTTTCGCGCACTATTGCGCTCGGCCGCTTGTAAATGCACCGCGGTGCATGTTCTAATTATCGACACGTTCTTCGATTTTCTTCTACGCGAACGTGCTAATACATTCGATCGAATAAAATGTTTCGATGCTGTTGAGGTAACTTGATTAGCTACCGACGAAAGAAACGGGAGAAAACCATTTCTAGAGCGCTATAGTTTCGATCGAAAACATTCAGACCCCTGGTTTAACCATTCCCTTTTGTAACTTTAAAATATTGGGTTGTTCGGATTTCGATTTCTAAAATGGAGAATATGTAATTTAATAAACGTTTATACACTCTACAAAAAATTGTGCTTCATTTCCACCGAAAAAAACGAAATGATTATCCGAACAACCTAATATATAATATTTTGTACCGGGGTCATTTGGCGTGTACAGAACGTACGCTTAAGTTCAACCACCGTTTTTCTATCAATTTACCAAAGAAATATTTCGAACGAAAGTTACTTAGGTAGGCTACACGCTTGTGTATTAAAAATTTCCCAAAAATATTTTCATCGATAAAAAGTCAAGGTGATATTTCGAGATGTATATTTTTAATTCGATAGAGCTGTACCTGACATCAAGACAAATTCAACAACTCACTGTACTCGCAGCTACTCGGTAAACTTTCATTCTCGTCGCGCAGTGTACTCCAATTTTATCGCTCGATCCTCTATCAAAGAAGTCGTTCGTCTTTTTATCCCTCGTTCGAAATCCGGATAAGAATTTTCTCTCGTAGCTCGTCTCGAACGATCAAAGTCGAACCCACGTTCCACCGAATTCGTTTCGCGGTTGTTTTCCACGCGAAACTCACCGCCATCTGTTCTCCTAAACAGTGATAACCCGGTGAAACGATTCTTTTTCAT
Source organism: Ptiloglossa arizonensis (assembly GCF_051014685.1). Lineage (NCBI taxonomy): Eukaryota > Metazoa > Arthropoda > Insecta > Hymenoptera > Colletidae > Ptiloglossa > Ptiloglossa arizonensis. Next base: position 10,616,023 of record NC_135053.1, on the reverse strand, counting down.
CTCCTTTTATTTCTTTCTTTCTTTTTTTTTTTTTGTTTTTTTGTTTTCGCAAGGAACTCGCCCACAAGTGACAGGAACTCGAGTCAGAGAGGGAGAAAACGACGTAGCTGTAAGAGCACAAATGCGAAGCGAACGAGCGTTTGAATCCAGGAAACCGTTTGCGAAGCACGAGTGGCAGCCGAGCAATACGTGCTCGTTCATTGTCCGTCCTTCCGTCCGTCCTCGCAGTCTTTCACGTGATTATTTTTGCCGGTTCGCGGGCACAATGAGCGATTTCTAGCCGGTCCCATTGTTCCCCACCGAGACGCACCGCGTTTTGTGCCGATGCCCGGCCCAAGCGCCCACTTGCATGGACAAGGTAGCAGGAATTTATTTCTCGACAGTGTTCCCAGAGACGCGTTTACGGCGGTCCGTTGGAACTGATTTTTTTTCATCAAAGGATATTCGATTCGCGAGCAAAGCTTACGAGACGATCGATCGAAACTCACGGGGAACTCGTGACGATTTTCGAGCGATTTTTACCGCGACTCTTTCGAGAGATAGATAAGAAGGAATGGAGGACTCTTCGGAAGGAATCGCCGATTTGGACAAATTTGGAGAAATCCAGGTGTTTTTCGACTTCGAGAAAGAAGTTGAAACGGAGTCTTCTTTAGGTTTGTTTTACTTTTTCTACGTGTAACTCGTGTCGATTTTGGAGGAATTTTTACCGCGACTCTTTCGAGAGATCAATAAGAAGGAATGGAGGACTTTTCGGAAGGAATCGCCGATTTGGAAAAATTTGGAGAAATTGACTTCGAGGAAGAAGTCTTCTTTAGGTTTGTTTTACTTTTCCTACGTGCACTTCCAAACCGATTGACTGGAGCTTGTGACGATTTTCACGAAATTTTTACCGCGACTCTTTCGAAAGACCAACGGAGAAAAATGGAGGACTTTTTGGAAGAAATTACTGATTTGGAAAAACTTTGAGAAATCGAGATATTTTTCGACTTCGAGGAAAAAGTTGAAACGGAGTCTTCGAAATGGAGTCTTCTTTAGATTTGTTTTACTTTTTCTACGTGTACTTCCAAACCGATTAACTGTAACTCGTGACGATTTTCGTGGAATTTTTACCTTCGAGAGACCAACGACAAAAAATTGGAGGACTTTCCGGAAGGAATCGTCGATTGGTAAAAATATTGCGAAACCAAAGTATTTTTGCGACTTCGAGTGCACCAGGTAACGTAATTGGTCCATCTTTTCCCAGGAAAATATCGACAATCAATATTTAACGATACGCAACGATACGAGATTACTCGAAATCGAAATAATTATATTTACCGGAATGCTTCGATTCGAGACCGTTCGCGACAACATTTTTGTTGCTGGTTTAACGAACAGGAAACCGCGACTACCCTAAGAGATAGCGTCCAACAAGGTTGACAGTATTTATAATACGTGTAAAAGCTTTATCGATAATTTCCATCTTCACCGCGAAAGGCTCTCGCATAATTTCCTTGAACTATTCCGGAATACGCGTACCTATGTTACGCGTTATTACAGATGATAAAGAGCGGGACGTTGCTGGGCGAAACATAAGGAATCATTGCCACCGGTGGACAGCAACAAAGCAAAACTCGTACTCTAGCCGTGCCGTATTCGCGTGCGTCGGTCCAAGTTTTATTGCACAATAAAACCGTAAAAAGTGTTCGCATAAAAGCCGAGCACGAGAAACAAAATATAGGATAACGCGCGAGCGCGTACTCGCGCGTGTGTTCGTGCGTTTATGCGTGTGTATACGTGTGTGTGCGTGGACCCGCGAACGTACGCGTACACGCATTCCCCTATATCGGGGTATTCCGTTTTAATACCTGCAGCTGTTATTTTCACGAACCCCGTATCCGACACATAAAATCTAACGAGATAAAATATCTCGGGATAATGTCACTGAACTGTTGGATACTAATTATAGGGCCGTTATTAAATAATCGTGGCTCGGATGCCGGTGCCGAGTTTACGACGCCTGTATGTCACCGAAAGTGCATAAATAAAGCAAAATAAAATATGAATGGCGATGTTAACGCGCACCACTGGAACACCGAATACCGGTGCTTGTTCGACGCTCGTTACGTGGGATCCGCTCGACGGAGTAATTCTTTTCCACGTACGTATTATCGTCGGGCAACGCTAATTTCGAGCGCGACGGTAATGGTTTTCAATAATCGACGCGACGAGAAACGTATTAACGCTGTACCTTCGTTAATTATTCGAACGACTCTACGACCGAGTAGCGGCGAGTGTTACGAGGAGTCAATCGCGATACGATCGAAAGAGATTCTCGGCCCAAAAACGAGACGGGACCGTGAAGAGAACACGGTTCGGTTTTCGAGATCGATTTTAAATTTCTAGCGGGTAACACCGACCGTGAATACACTGCTGTCTGAGAAACGATCTTGTAAGAGGAACGTTACAAATTGTAACCCGTGGAACGGGATATTGTAAAATACTCCGAGGTGTGCATCGTCACGTGGCAAAGAAAACGAAAAGGAAGATGATTCGAAGCGACTCGTCGGGAACTGTTACGATCTTCGCTGAGAATCGGAAGGAAACTTTGCGGATTTATTTGCACCTGCGATTTTACGCACCCTAAGTTTTTTTGCATTCAGAGATTATCGGTAAACGTGTACGCTCTGTATTTTTCCGAAAGTAGTGATAAGTGAAAAATATAGCACCTTGAGAAGATTGTGAATAATAGGCTGCATTTTGGAAGGTTTAATGAAGGAACTGAAGAGAAGGACAATACTTGTACTAACTTATGGTAGATTATTTTTGCTATTCTTTCCAACGTAAACTCATAAGTGAAAAATATTTGTACCTTGAGAATATTGTGAATAATTGTAGACTGCATTTTGGAAGGTTTAATAAAGGAACTAAAGAGAAGGACAATAATTGTACTGGCTTATGGTAGATTATTTTTGCTATTCTTTCCAACGTAAACTAATAAGTGAAAAATATGGCACCTTGAGAATATTGTAAGTAATTGTAAGCTGCATTTTGTAAGGTTTAATAAAGAAACTAAAGAGAAAAAGAATACTTGTACTGGCTTACGGTAGATAATTTTTGCTACTCTTTTTAATGTAAACTATTGTATTAGCGTCATTGAGAGTTACAATTTTGTTTAATTCTAGGAAAAGATACTTTAACCGTGGATTATTCAAGAAGTAATATTTTACTTTTACTTATATAGAATATAGTATATTCTCACTTAACGTTTATAATCCTTGTAAGCTCAAATATCGCTCGAATGTGCAGGAAATTGCATCGATTTTCGTATTAATAAATATTCCACCTTCTCTTCCGAATGACACGCATTATTGTACAATAATACCCGTGATATTTTTTTTATTCAAACAATTCTAATCTCTATTGTGATTATTTTACATTTGGTAAGTATATAATAATAGTTTTACAGTTTTAGAAAATCACTCACAAAGAATAATCTATGTTCCTATCGAAATTACACAAAATTCGACATCTTTTTTTACACTATTGGATCAACTCCTTGCCCTACGATTCAAGTTTCGTAAACGCGAGTCGTAATCGGCTACTTAAAACCTTCACCGTCCTCGTGAACACTTCAAATATTTAAAAAAAAATATATTTAAACTACAAATCTCCCCAAATTTCAACTGTAGTTCTTACATTCGACTCGATTTCCTTATCACGAGTCTCGCGCGATATTGCAACCGAAAGTGTCAACGAACGATTTCCTCGCTACGCGATGCAAATTCTAAACGCAGTGTTGAGCGATAATTTTCCTCCGACCATTATTCGAGCACACAATTTCGCGCAACAATGACCGCTGCCGCGTTTACTCGTTCTATTGAGCCGTTCGAAGCGTAAAAGGTGGCTTCCTCTTCCAACGTTGAGAAACGTAACGCTCGAGTTCTCACAGTCATGTCGGATCGTTTCCCGCGAGGACGCGTACGACGCGATTGTGCGTAAGCAACCAAGAGACGGACAGTATTCGTCCAAAAATGTGACTCTCGCTTCCCAGGTAAACGCCGGGCACAATGACGTCGTTAAAATAATTGAAAGAAGCGGCCGGTTGCATCGTCGGAGTAGCGGCGAATGCAAATCGTCGTCCGCGGCGAGTTGAAACAGAGTTTTGTAATACGCGCATGCCGCCGCGGCGCGACTTTTTCCGTAGTATCGTCCACTCGAAGATGAAAGTAAAAAGCGCACACCAACGAGACGATTTCTCGCATCCGCGCGTCCACTTCACGGCTCTAACTTGAGGACTGTTATCGGATCTCTAGAGCTCGTTTATACCGGTTCAAAGACCTATTTAGCATTTTCTTGCGAGGCTTTAACGACGCTCCGCCACTCCGCCGCGCTCCAAGAATAATTCCCCGTTTCAGAAAGCCAGTTAATATCGCGCCAAAAGAATCCCCGACGTTCCACGGGAGAAGGAATCGCGATCTTTCAGATCCTCGATCGCAACGCTCGTGTCTATCAAAGACCCTGATTCGCGTTCTATCGACAGAGATAGAGATAAATAGAGAGAGAGAGAGAGAGAGAGAGAGAGAGAGAGAGAGAGAGAGAGAGAGAGAGAGACGGTTCGAAGGTTCTGAAAGCCGAGAAACGGAATTCGTTTCCACCGGTCCGAGTTTTATATCGGTCGATTATTATCGTTCGAGCGCTGCGGAACCTCGGAAAAATGGGACAGAGAAATCTTTGCGTGCGAGAGGATACCGACGGTGATTATTTCGTATTTTACGATGAAGTAACAAGGTCCGAAGCGAGGAAATAATAGGAACGAGTGGTTTTTTTTTCTTTTTTTTACGGTCATGAATAAGAAGGAAATTCACTGGTTTCCATCGCAGAGTGTCCCAATCGTCACCGGTCGATTTGAATTTCGCGTTATTTCTAAAATATCGAACCGATTGAACTGAAACTTGACACGTGTCGTTTAGATAAATGGGAAATTAATCGTGGAAAATTACACGGCGAAAGAACGCGTGTAAATTATTCAGGCGTATTACGAACAATCGCGATCTTTAACGCTAACGATTCGGGAACTTCGTAATCGTTTCCTTCGAAATCACGTGCAGGCGAAAGCATTGTGCAAAGTTTGGTCGCTGGATTCGTTAAAACTGGTTCAGTTGAAGATTTGAAAAAGTCACCGTGTCCCTGTATCGCTCGTTCGAACGAAAATGTTGCTGCTGTTGCTGAAAGTGCGAGAGAAACCCCGAGCACATCGATTCGACATCGTTCTGAGGAACTGAACATTTCGAGGATCAATTTGCATAAAATTTTTACCAAAGATCTTCATTTACACGCTTGTGAGATTCAATTGTGCCAAGAACTTAAACCATTGGACCATTTCCAACGTCGTAGGTTCGTGGATTGAACTCTGTGGAAGAAAGAAGAAGACGATGATTTTTTCGTGAAAATTATCCTCAGCGAGCTACGCGAATAAACAAAATCCACGACAGGTTGAAGAATTGCAATTTTCGTTCTTCGATCGTCGTTACGTCACTTCGATTCGATTGGTCACTTCACACCCTTACGGAAGAACGTTTCAACAAGAGACTCAACAAGAACACGCTTTGTTCGAATAACAGAGCAATTGAGAGCAAATGAAATCTAACGCGATCGAGTTTTCGAGACAACCAACAATCACCGAAACGTGTAAACCTGGTCAGGTATGAGTCAGGTTCGATTGTGAGAAACGAGATCGATAGGAAACTAGATTCGAGTTCAGAGGCCGTGCTGGACTATCGTGACAAAACTACAAAGGTAATAAAAATGGTGGACAACCGGAATAGAGAAGCGACACCCAAAATTTTCGTGGCATAGAACCAATTGTCCCATCGGCTCGGGCAAGGACAATGACGGACAAACAATGGACGCTCGTTACGAGGATGAATCGGGCCAAACGTTTACATAATAGGTATTAATGAATAGACGGACAGCCGACGGGCCTTTGAATTCGGATTCGGCTTTAAAATTAATTATGATAATGCGGCGAAACGGAGAGCACGTTGACCGATTCGGCGGGATCGATGTCCATTCTATTTTGTTCAATTTAAATTTCATTCAGAGGACCCCTGGCGGTCGGTTTCACCTTGGAACGTCATCCCGTCGATTCCAAACTCGAATGATTAACAACGACAAGCTAACATATTTTGCGGAGATAAAAGTGCGAACTCGACGAACGTTCGAATCGCGAATATCGAATTGGCGATCGGTGTTCGTTTTGTAAATGGAAACGGAGACGATAAGGTACATCTTGAGTGATAATTGTAATTGAATTTGATCCAGAGCTAAAGCCTCGATTTACAAATGTCGTCAAGTTCATTGTACTACCTTTTTTTTCATTTAAACGACGGGTCTAGAATTTGGTTCGAAGTTACAGACTCGATTGTTTTTCATTTGAACGAGACATTTGAAATTTGCTCCGAAATTAAAGCTTCGATTTACAAATATCGTAAAGTTCATTGTACTTTTGTTTCGTTTTAATTTAAACGACGCTGGGATTTGATTTTATGCAACAATTCTAAGAATCGTGTCCGAAAAGTAAAGTATGAACCATCTTCTGGTTGTTCGAAGATGGAAATGGAAAATTGTACAAAAGATTCTTTAATTAGATACGCAAAGTATCTAGTAAACTGACAACGGAGAGAATGCTAGCAAAATTTAAGAAACAAATCAGCAACTGTGTGTATTGGTTTTACTTTGTTTTAAAAAAATAACATTGAAAAGCAACCTCTGGCTGAAATTCGCCATTGTGCTAATTATTTTTGATACCAAGATTTATGATACAAATGAGAAATTCTATGGCTCGAGACAAGACGAAAATATAGAATAACGAAAATGCATCAGAAGCTTTGTTTTCGAAAAAATGCATTTGAAATCTAATCTAGTACACGTGCACTTAACTGCACATATATGCACTATGAGTTAAAATTGGTGGTACAACTGGAGTTAAGAAGATTTTGTGGCTCGAAACAAGACGAAAGTATAGAATAACGAAAATGCATTAGAAGCTTTCTTTTCAAAAAAATGCATTTGAAAATTAATCTAGTACACGTGCATTTAACTGCACATATATGCACTGTGAACTAAAATTGGTAATACAACTGGAGTCGAGAAGATTCTGTGGCTCGAAACAAGACGAAAGTATAGAATAACGAAAATGCATCGGAGACTTCGTTTTCAAAAAATGCATTTGAAAATTAATCAGGTACTTACGCCTGCATTTGTGTAACAGATGACTGGCGCTACGAATTCTACTGGAGACGTTTAAAGTGTCTTCCGCATACCTTCAGAACACATTGAATGATAAGTATCGATAGTAAACAGTGCCTGACGTTGTATCCTGAACAAAAACAAGAACAGTAGCCGTCTGTAGCGAAGTCTGTAACATCAGTCATCGGTTAGATGCACTCGCCTAGATCTATTTTACTAGATCGATTTTAAATATATTTTTCTCACGAACGAAGACACCGATGCAACTATTTTTTTTTCTTTATTTTAGTCTTATTTCGAATCCTAGCACATTTATAACACGAATTCTGGTCCACGGTGTCGGTGCACATATGTGCACAACGAAGACGTTTAATAATAAAAATAACAATAGTAATAATAATAATAATAATAATAATGTGTAGTATTGAATACAAGAAACAGAGGCTTTGAAAAATACACAGACATTGATCACACTCGATAAAGACTCTGCATGTGTTCAAACAACTCCGTTACAGCGATATCTTCGTAATAGTTTCTTAAAACTATTGGCAATACCTATTTCAGAAACATGTGGTGTACACGACTCGATTTTCGCAACTCTAAGTATGTTTACAATTGCAACAGCTATGTAGCTGATATGACGTTTCTGGAGTAAAGCCATAACTTATTTCACGTTTATAGTCGAACGTTTTAATAGCCATATCGACAGGCTTAAAATTTTAGAACTTTTTAACCGTAACGTTTTACTCGAGAGATTTTCCCCTCTTTTGTCTAATGACAAAACGTTGCCACAGATTGCAACGACCGGTGAGAACAACTATGTAGACCTGCATGTACAGATTGGCTAACAATTACCAATCGTGCCTTAGATTTTTTTCTCCGTGTCGTTGGTTTCCTTTCGAAACTCGTTAAGAAAATTTATAGCTAATTTCGTCCAACTTGTTTAATTGTCTATATTCGTATTAGACTTTCTGCTGACTGTGTAGTTTCTGTGTACTATTGCCAAACAGTTGGTATCCGTACGATAATAATAACAATGCAAAGAATTCATCGAACATTTTTCATTACGATTCGTCTAGTACCCGGATCAGCGGTGACATTTTTACAGAAATCGTATTCGAGAGCAACAAAAAAATAATATTGAGTTACATTTTATGAACAACAATTATAAGGCGCCAAAGGCGCACGATTTTTTATTTCGTTCTGTTTACTGTCTTTATAGCACACTTAAACCAGTAAAATATGTCGACAACTGCATAGAAGAGACAAGCTACAGCTAAAGTGATATTTCTAATCTAACTTCTACAAATTAACAATCGGCAAGCATGAATATCGCTCGAATGTGTCGACTGTTTTATCGGTTTTTATAAATGTAAATGTCATTGATCCTTTTCTGAACGATTATTCGTTATGCATTATTATACTTCGCGAAAGAATAGCTCGATTTTTGTCATTACTCTTGTGACATCTATATAAATTTTCACATTGAAGAATACTTCAGTGACAATCGTACGAACGATATTTGTCGAGCTCAAAAACAACCTGACCCACTGATCTTTTGAGAAACTGAGAAAATATTAATTTTGAGTCTCAATATTTATCCAGCACGTTTGTTCGATTCTTTTGCAATCGTACGAATGATATTTGTCGTGCTCAAAAACAACCTGACCCACTGATCTTTTGAGAAACTGTTAAAATTTTGAAAATATTAATTTTGAGTCTCGATATTTATCCAACCGGTTTGTTCGATTCTTTTGCAATCGTACGAACGATATTTGTCGAGCTCAAAAACAATCTGGTCCACTGATCTTTTGAGAAACTGTAAAAGTATTAATTTTGAGTCCAGATCACAGTATCTACCAAACAGTTTTCAATCAATCGATTTCACATCGATAAAAGCTTCAATTTCAATACGTACGGGCAATATTTGCCAAGCTCGAAAACACTCTGACCCATCGTGCGTCTAGAAACTAAACAAATATTAATTTTTAGTCTCGAGCACCGTATTTACCCAATACGTTTGCGATCGAACGTATATTTCACATTGAGAAAGACGTCAATTCCACCTACACGTAGCAACACTTGTCGAGCTCCAAAACACTGACCCATGCAATCAGAAACTATTCAGTTATTCGGAAAATCATTTCATTTCTTTTTGGTGAAAATGAAACACGATATTTTTAAAGTGTACAAACATTTTATTAAATTATATATTCTCCATTTTGGAAAACGAAATGACTCTCCGAACAATCCAATACGTTCACTGTCGGTAGTTCTAATGTTAAATATAAAACTTAACTTTCCGAACAACCCAATGTTTTTTTTTTTTTTGGTGAGAATGAAACACGATTTTTTTTAGAGCGTACAAACATTTCATTAAATTATATATTCTTCATTTTGGAAAACGAAATAACTTTCCGAACAACCCAATAATACGTCGTCCAATAAGAAATGGAGCTATTAGATTCGCTATTTAATTTTTCTAAAGATAGTTCTACTGTTCAATGAACATATATGAAATTTCATATAGATCTATCGACTCGTTCGTAAACTACATTCGTTCAAAGTTAGTCTCACAATATCCTTTCGCAACGAAACGAACGACAAAACGTATCGCACAACCCAATACATTAAATCAATTTCGAGTCTGTTCACCTGTTCACGATGTTCACCCAAAACATCCATTCGATTCGTTCGCTGGCTCGTTCCTCGATTAACTTCGTTCGAGACCGAATTCGTCCAAGATCGAGAAACACGCGTGGCGCAAATCTCGATGGGTCTCGAACACGGTGAAGAACCGCGAATGATAAAAGTGTGTAAAGATCGACGAGTCTGTCGCGTAATTAGGTAGAAAATGGACGATCGTCCGACGAGAACGACCGGTTAAATCAGCCGGTAACGTTTACGAGCGACGATTACGCTCCGCTGGAAAATTCCTGGCTCGGTCAGCTACGACCGAAACGTTTTCGAGCTGTAGGGATTGCGGTGGTGGGTTTCGCAAAAGGACGAACTGGCGCGTTGACAGGGACCTCTGTCGTTGGTCGAACGACGCGAACGCGGCCCGTGAACGGGAACAACAACAACGCGCGTTGATATCTTTATTATACGCCGCGAAACGAAACGCCACGTTGCTGGGCGCCGCTGCGGATATTTTACAACGCGGTCACTGTCGCCGTACAATGCGGATATGGTACAGATTGGCGCTGTACCCGGGCTGATATATCGTCGGTTCGGTAATAGTGATAAGTTACCACGCGGCGGTCCATAAATTGGAAATAGTAGATACTAATTTCGTAGGTCGGTGTACCGTGTATTTTATCGGTAGACTCGGCGGCCATCGAGGTGGCTATCCCGAATATCATTAATATTGATAAGACTCCGATACCACTCAGCCGCGCGAGCCGGACGAGCCGGTGTTGTACGCACGATGTAGACGTATTCCAATTCGCTTTTTACAACGGGACGTTCATTAATAATAATGGTGATCGATCAGCTATTCGTCCCGCGTTCGTTGTTACGGGGACAAGAAATAAATTCTATCGAAAAAGGAACATTATACGACGCGCGGCCGTATCGTTATTGGGAATAACTGATCGATTCGCGGAGTGTAATTGAGTTAATAGAGGAAATATTTATAACTCGAACCGCGGTGTGCACGGGTTACCGGGGAGTAATACGTAAGATCGTATTAGTAACAGTCGGCTGACAGTAACTGTTCGTCATGTTTATTACACGAAGCTTCGAGATTTACCATCGTGGCGATTTTCCATTGTTATAGGTTTTCGGTGTAACCTTGCGTTGTTACGGGTTCGATTCGATCAGCTGACTCGAGTATGGTTTTTTTCCCAATTAGTGGTCGAATTAAACTTTTTCCATCAGGGACAATACGGTCTCGAAGAATCACCGAGTCGGTGATGTTCGATTCTTTGTACGTTTTATTTTTACGTAAGTTCTCAAGGTTATCTGCAATTCTCTTACGCGCAATACTATTGTTTGTTCGTTTAATGGGTATCGAGACGAATCCAATGATCTAAAAGAGAAATACTGGAAAAAAATTATATGGTTACGTATGAAAAGATCGAAGTTAAGTTGTCCACCCTCTATATCTGTAACGAAATCTCGATGTTTGAAATTACTTTTTAAAATTACTCAACTATTATGGGTGTCTTTGCCTATAATATTCGTGGACAATTATCAAAATAGACGAGTAACGGTACTCGTTCATTAATTTTCCCTTTCTCCGTCTGACTCGATAATTGCACAAGTAGGTAAAGTCACGAAAAGTAACTAAATAATCTTGGACTCCTGTCAGAGCCACTTAAATAAGTAAACTAAAGTTTATCTCATACTCGTACGTTTCTTGCAATTTATTTATCGATATCGATAGCATATCGGAAAATCATATCATTTTCCAAAATGAAGAATATATAATTTAATAAAATGTTTGTACACTCTAAAAAAATCGTGTTTCATTTTCACTAAAAAAAAAACCAAATGACTTCCCGAACAACCCAATAGCTCAAAGTTTGCCCAAAACTGTCACTAATTTTAAAAATATCATCTTATACGGTGATTAATTTAATGCATTCGAGAAATAAATCGTTCGAATGCGAACCGTGCGAGAGAAAATTTAAATAAATACCGTACAGTTACGTTTCCCTTTCTATTTTATTTTCGACTCGTTATACGCAACCTATAACACGCGTAATATATAAATCCGTAATTCTTGCACGTGCATTCCACGGAGTTTCACGTTCCAGCCACAAACATCAATGAACGTCAAATGTACAAAAGACGAATAAACAATTGCGAAGGTAACGCGTTTGAAACACAAATGGACATTCAGGAGTCCCCCGTATCGCTCAAATATATTTCTCTAGCCGATAAATCCACTTTAAAGAACATCGGATAAATTCACAAAAGACGTGCTTACAATTCCCGCGCAAACGTTACATATTTGAAACACTTTCTACAGAATCGCTCTGTACATTTACGCATTCGTGGTACTCGTACCGCGAAGATTCGTTTCTCGCGCGTAAATTCACGCGTCCGTTGAATCGATGTTTCCGTCGACGAGTTAAAACTTCAAATCGACGCGTAAAACGTTGTTCATTAGACGACTCCGCCCTTTTGTTACCTTGTAAACGATACACGCTCGGCTCGGCGCGTTCGCGGCGCGTTCGCTTGAAATATCACCGATTCGCGAAACGTTTCAGGAAACTCGAGGACGCTGTTCCCCGTTTCAGCGATCGATCTCCGCTCCAACGAGTACAAAATGAAATCCGTTGGGTGGCCGTTGGATCGTCGAACGTGGAGAAAAAGCTCGCGGAAAAATAACTGTCCTTATCTCCCGGTGAAGCTTAGAGGGTCGTTAGCCGGAGTAACATCGACCGAACGCTCGTGTAAAGTTTCTCGACGCGTCCAGCTAAAGTGTAAAGCTCCGCGATCGTAAACGGACCGTAAGAACCGAGGCGGGTTTTACGGCCAATAGTAATTTTCTCAGTCAATGTGGACTAATATCATAAATAGCGACGCTCTTTCCGTGTTTTACGATAATTCGCGAGCCGCGAGCCGCCCGGCCGCCATTACGGTACGTCGTTGCGCGTTCTCGGTGTACCGAACCGAATCCTCGATACCGAATCGAGCCTACCTACGAACTCTCGCCGTGTTTTTTTTTTTTAAGTGTTGGAACGAATGAGCGAGGACCACCTAACACGCCGATAAGACCGCCACGAAGCCTAAACACCAGGATCACCGATAACCAAAAATCATGTATACAAGCCGCCGCCCTCTGAACAAATTAGCATTGATCGTTCCAGCTTAGTCAAGTGTGAATCTCTGTCCGTCACCCGCTACGAACCTTTTAATTATTACGCCGGTTCGTCGTTATATAATATAATACATACTACGGAAGTATTTCGTTCAAGCAGCCACTTTCGCTAGTCGCGTATTCTCTACGGAGGTATTCGCCTAAAGCGGTGAATTTCGGTATCTATTCGATTATTCTACGGAGTAAAGAATTAGTTAAGCCGTTTTCATTCGAGTAGTTCTGTTGCGATCTCGTGCATTTTAGTGCGCGAGTGAAAGAAACTCTAGTGTTTATATTTTTGTTCGTCGCTCCGATACGGTCCCGTGACAAATGCACCAACGATCTTAAGGGTGGCAGATGTCGATGTCAGTTTTAAGAACTGTCTCCGTATCGGCGCGGAAGGATCGTCCGCGGTCAACAGTTTGGCCGCTTTTCTTTTTGGTTTTTCTTTTTAGTCGAGTTCCAAGTCCAGAGTCAGAAAGACCACACGACACTGTCGTCGTTCACATCGAGACGTATCACTGTACACGTATTTCTTCGAACTTTGTATTCTTGTATATACGATAACTGTACCACTAGATACGCGAGATCTTTGCATATTACAATAAACTAGATATTATAATCCGAACTTTACAACATTAAGGAATTCCCAGAATCTAGCTACGATTCAACGAGGAGTTATGCGATCGACGAAAGTCGCCAACGCGGTGGTATCTTCGGAGATCGGCTTCGCGAGTCGTTGACCCCGAATGTAAGAAAAATTCGAAACCACCAGCGTGGGAAATTAGACACGAGAAATCATTTTCGTTGCGTGGACCACGACCGTGTAACGGTTCCCTAAGGGCCGAAAGAATTTTTAACGATCCCGAAACACCGCGCCGATTCAACGAGGGAAAGGACGATCTTGTTCGTATCCGCGATAACACAGGCGAAAGTCGGATTTCCATGTTCGATAAAATCGATTCTCGTATGGTTTGATACGGATGAAAATTAAGTCTTTGGTTTTTATTTTTGCGGTCGAGCGAGGATGGTAATTTTCGGTAATGGATTACCACCTTCAAATCGATGGTAATGATTTCTAGTGGATCGAAGAATAAATATTGAGCGAATTTAACGAAGGTAGAATTTTTCATCAATTTCGGTGCGTTAGGGTGTATCTTGAAATACGTTTGAGGAAGACAAGCGTGGAAAATGAGGGACTTGTAACATTGATATATTGTTAAGTCTGAGGAATAAGTACAGGTCGAGCCATCTAGTGTTGTATTTTAATATAAGAGGAATTTGAAATACATTTACAAAGATTTAATCGAATGGGAGGAATAAGTACAGGTCGAGCCATCTAGTGTTGTATTTTAAAATAAGAGGAATTTGAAATACATTTACAAAGATTTAATCGAATGGGAGGAAGAAGTACAGGTCGAGCCATCTAGTGTTGCATTTTAAAATAAGAGGAATTTGATATATATTTACAAAGATTTAATCGAATGGGAGGAACAAGTACAGGTCGAGCCATCTAGTGTTGTATTTTAAAATAAGAGGAATTTGAAATATATTTACAAAGATTTAATCGAATGGTGTGTCGTTCCAATTGAGGTTCTACAATGGAACTGAGGTAAAATGTAACGTCGATGATCCTAGAAATCATCCAATTCTTGAAAAAAATGTAATTTTTTTAGAAATGAACGAACGAATAGAGTATATTTGGTATTTAGTGTATCGTTGTCGATGTGATTGTACGTGTCCTTCTTAATATCTGTTATATAATTGCATTCTATTTATAATTAGGAAACTTTTATAAAAATATCGTTTGCAAATTGTTCTTGTACGTTTCGCGCAAAACGTAATCCTTATTGGTAATTTCTTCGTCGTTCTGTGCCCTGAAAGTTTAAAAATGTACAGGTCATCAATGACCCAACGATACCAGTCGATTGATACAAATGGGATATTTTTTCATCCACTGTGCTCCGAAAATGTAAGTGTACGGGTCATAATCGACCCACCAATAACCAGATCGATAAAAATGTGACATTCTTCACCCATTGTGCTCCGAAAATGTAAACGTACGAGTCATTAATGACCCAACGACCCCAATCGAACGATAAAGAATAGAACATATTTTCACCCATTGTGCTCCGAAAGTGTAAAACCCTACGGGTCATCAACGACCCAAAAATAGCAAACACTCGATAAGAATGGGACATTGTCTCACCCAGCGTGTCCCGAAAATTGGAAAGATTACCCATAAATATCGACTACCATCGATATCCCGCGACCCGTCGACTTCATAAACCGCGGAACGACCGCGAAATTGATCGTATCGTAAATTATTGTTTGCGCGGTGTTTCGCGTACGAAACGAAAGAGGTTTTACGCGTGCCGGCGCGGCGTGTCTCGCGACCAGGTGCAACGTAGCTAAACGCCAAGAGACATTAATCAAGAACGACGGCTCCGCGTTGACAATAAAGGAAACACAAACGTCGAGACGCGCCATTGTCGCTGGAACGACAGATCGTCCATTGTCGTTTCGCGCGTTCGACACGCGTGCGCCGTGTTTCCCGGAATTTTCACGGATTGCTTCAACGAGTCTCAATCGCGCGCACTTTCTCCGTTTCGCGGGACGACGGTGCACGGAACAAAGATTATAATTATTTCGCGTGTAGGTTCGACGATGGTACACGATGGAACAATTTATGGTTAATTATTCGTGCATACGAGCCGGCCCGCGGTCGATAATGGCGCGATTTACGACGATAATCCGTCATCGCGGCACCGATCGAAACCGCGTAATTGTAGAAACGTTCCGATGAAGACGTTGCGGTAACTAATTAATAAGAAAAGAGTCAATCGGGAACGCGGGTCCGCAACAAATTGGCTGCGTGCGACCCGTGACCTCGCGCGAGAATCCAATTAGCGAGAATTCCGCACACTAGATAACCGGGGAGATCCTCTCTACCGAACCGAAGGGAGAAAAATAGAAGAAGGAGAAGGAGAAGAAGAAGAAGACAAAAAAGGCAAAATATAGAAGAAGAAGAAGATGAAGACAAAAAAAGACGAAATATAGAAGAAGAAGAAGAAGAAGAAGACAAAAAAGACGAAGAATAGAAGAAGAAGACAAAAAAAGACGAAGAATAGAAGAAGAAGACAAAAAAAGACGAAGAATAGAAGAAGAAGACAAAAAAAGACGAAGAATAGAAGAAGAAGACAAAAAAAGACGAAGAATAGAAGAAGAAGACAAAAAAAGACGAAGAATAGAAGAAGAAGACAAAAAAAGACGAAAAATAGAAGAAGAAGACGAAAAATAGAAGAAGAAGACAAAAAAATAGAAGAAGAAGACGAAAAATAGAAGAAGAAGACGAAAAATAGAAGAAGAAGACAAAAAAATAGAAGAAGAAGACGAAAAATAGAAGAAGAAGACGAAAAATAGAAGAAGAAGACAAAAAATAGAAGAAGAAGACGAAAAATAGAAGAAGAAGACAAAAAAGGACGAAAAATAGAAGAAGAAGACAAAAAAGGACGAAAAATAGAAGAAGAAGACAAATAAGACGAAAAATACAAGAAGAAGACGAAAAATAGAAGAAAAAGAAGAAGACGAAAAATAGAAGAAGAAGAAAAATAAAGACGAAAAATAAAGCGAAGAAATAAAGGTAAAGGAGAATCGTTAAACGGACATGGAAATATTGTGACCGATGATTTACGAGATAATCGTGACCGATCACCGAACAATTACGAGCCTCGATTAAAACCCCGTGATCTTTCCCCGTGGCTCCCCGAAATTTATATCCTCCGGTACAGGTTGTTCGTAAACATCCAGGGAAATTCACGTGGGACGGGGTTACGTTGTAAATTATTCCCGCTTTTAACGTTCAATAAGCGTCGAGCCTTTGAGGCACGTAATTAAGTTATTGGAGGATTTCTCGCGATAGCCGCACTTTCACGTTTCGCGCGTATTTTCAGTTCCACGGTAATGATTAATGGAGGCTGGAGAACTCGTTGCGCGGTTTCGGTACGACGAGACCATCGAGACGCGGATACGAAATTCACACGGGGAACGAACACGAACCGGGGCACGGTGGGAGGGGGCGAGGGAGGGAAAAAATTAAGGACGGTGGAAGAAAAACGAGAAAGAGGAAGAAAAAAGAATTGCGAACTTATTTACCTCGGTGTTCGGTGCTTTCGTCGATGCAATTATTTTCATCGGCGGGGCCTCGTTAGGTAATAATTAATCGCGACAAACGCTTAAGCAAACAACAAGAAAAAGGAGGATCGAGATCGCAATCCTGTTTCGTGACTGCGACCGCGAAACGATTGGTTAAACTGATTAACGAGAACAATTTTTCAACGGAGATTACTTATTAAAGAAAAAAGACGAGCCCCCCTCCGGTCCGGACGATAAAACGGGGAAACTTTCGTACGCGCGAATACCGTGATTTATAAGCGCGCTATAAACTTTACACACGGTAATGCGTCTTGTAAATTATAATTCGTCGAGCTACCGTGCGGTATTCTCTCTTTCTTTTTTTTCTTTTTTTTTTTTTTTTTTTCTTAACGAGAAACCGAGTAAAGTTGAACGTTTGTCGAACGCGTGAGAACGATTTACGAATATTCGAGAACAGGGAACATTGTTTCCTGGTGAAATTCTCGTCGATTTTTAAATAAAAGAGTAACAAATAATCTCGGAACGTTGATATCGGAAACAATCGCGTTAACTTTCACCGAAATATATATACCTAAATATAAATATATAGTAATGTTGTACGTGGAAAAAATAACAAGATTCGAAGAAACAAAAATAGAAGTGTAACGGTCTAAATAAAAACTGGCTGATAAATTTATTCGGAATTTAGAAGAAAAATAACGATAGAAGAGTATAATAAGAATAGTTTCTATATTGGAGTCGGTGAGGGCCCAATTACTTTTGAAATTTATTTATTCGCAAACCTACATAACGATCGTTGATCGATCTAAACGATTCGATCTTCTCTTTTGTTGCGCGCGCTTCGAAACGTTTACGAACAAATAAATTTAAAAACCAATTGGAATCTCGTACCAATCAAATACGGTAAACATTCTTCTACGATAATTTTACGCGGGAATTACGGTAACGTTCGAATTCTTTGAGCTTGCGTGGATCGTGCAAAGCGAACAATCCGAACAACCGTGGCACACGATTTCTATTTATTCTTTTTTTTTTTTTTTACTCTACTTAACAGATGCGTGAACGCCCGGCGCGTAGATACGCGTAACGAGTGAACCGGTCAAAGTTTATAATCACTGACTTTCGCAGATTTCCTTTCGTCGCGTTCTTAGGCGTCGAGTCGTTTACAACACGGCTGGGTGGAGAATACGTTCGAAAAAAATTGCGACAGGGTAAGGAAAAACAGCGATACGGGTCGTTATTAACTTTAATGGCCGCGGCCACGTGTGAATCGCGATTAAGCTCTCGCGGGTAAAAGAAATTGATCGAGCGTTTCGTACCGAACTCGATTTCGTCTAAACGAGATACGAAAGTACGATCGGCGTAGGCTACCTCGAAATACGATATAATAACGTAGCATGCCCGAGAGTCATTACAGAAACGCATAATAATCTCTTCCAGGTCTCTTTTTTAGAATACGAACGATAGCGAAGGGATCGGAAATTTATCAGATGAACGTTACGGGACGCTTAATCGAAAGAATTCAGCCACTGAATGCTGACGCCGATTACAAGAGACGATGCAAATTGCAAATTAACGGTCGTTGAGCATTTTTACACGGTGGAGAACGCGTATAAATGTTGCCGCTCGCGCCGCACCATGAATATTAAAATAAAATCTTTTTACGCCCGGACAGCGTAAATACAGGCTGTACCGTATCTCGTATTAGCGGTCGTTTTTCGATTCACCTCGAATTTACTTCTACCGTTGATTAAATATTAATAGACACGCGTATTGAATCGATACGATCTGGTCTTTCTCGCGATCTTTACAACAGAACGATGCGCGCTCGACGAGTCGTTGTTTACAAAATACGCTCGCCACGCGCGATGCAACCGATCAATTACACACGCGTCTTACAAAGCGATCCTGCGTCTCGATGTTTCGTTCTTTGTTCAAACTTTCAAACGATTGCAAAAGTAACCGTCTCGAACTATCGTACGCTCTCGTTTGAAATTTTTGTAGCCAAAGTCGTACGTGCGCGATCAATTTTCTACTCGTTTATTACGTATGTGGCGCACATCGACGAGAACAATTATAGTTTTAGAGACTTTGGCATTCGTTTATTTCAGTTTTGCTTCGTACGGTAGTTCACGATTCGTTCGTTCAGTCAATGAGCGTTCCACGATTTAGATTCCAATCGATCGTTGTTGGGAAAGAATATAAATATCGAGTATTGGTCGTACATTGTTTTCATTCTCGAGAAAGGATACGTTTATGTGAGTTTAAGTAGCTCTTTGGTATTTCAAAATGGCAAAGAAATTCTCATATCGATCGACGAGTTGGTACCAATACGTTCGAAATATTGATTTTGGTAAGGATACGTTTAAGTGAGACGAGTAGCTCTTTGGTATATCAAAATGGCAAAGAAATTTTCATATCGATCTTTCGATAGAATTCTAGAACAATTCTTGAGAATAAATTCTCATCTCGAGATCTATCATTCTCATAATCGACGAGTTGGTATCAATACGTTCGAAATATTGATTTTGGTAAGGATACGTTTAAGTAAGATAAGTAGCTCTTTGGTATTTCAAAAGGTGCAAAAAAATTCTCATATCGATCGACGAGTTGATACCAATACGTTCGAAATATTGATTTTGGAACGTTTTCCCTTGTTTTCGTAGATTCGGTACACTCGAGTCGAAATTTAGAGATTAGCATTTCTCTCTCCTCTCCCGTCCCGATTTTCGTGCTGAGAAATACGATCGTCTCTACTGACACGAAAACGATAGCAAAAATACCATTGAGTCCAAACGACCCCCACCCCCAAAAAAAGCATAAATCCTACCCTCTGATTCGTATTTTAATTTCGACCCAACTTTCCCGGAAGCTACGATTCACGAGGCAAAGTTTATTATCTCCTCCCTGGCGCGGTGTATTAACAGCGCCTTTTCCTCAAAAATCAATCTCTCGACACGCGAGGCCCGTAGAAGTTGCACGTTAATTGCAGACGACGGGAGGAGGCGGAAGAGTGAGAGAGAGAGAGAGAGGGGGGACCGAAAGAGGAGGTGGAGGAGGAGCGTAACGGCGAAATATGTGGCGGTGTGATCAATATCTGCGCGATGATCCTCGTGTTTTCAGCGCACGCCGAAGAATTTCCACGCGGGCAGGGGTATTTCATTATCTCGTTGCACTTGTAAACGGAGGCGAGCGAACGGTGCGCGTTCCGAAGGTCGGTTGGAACGCGTGCCCTCACCGACGACACGAAAGGGAACCGTCCACGTGTTCGACGAGTCCGCCTTAATTAAAGGTTCCACGTAGGAACTTCATTTATTGGTGAACTCCGAGCGTAGCTGCCACGTTGGATACACACAGGTCCGCGTTACGGTCTACGGGCGAAGGGGGATGGCGAGGCAGACGGAGAAAGGGACGAAGGAGAATCACCGGGTCTATAGACGAGCGGAGCGGAGGTTGCACGAGGTGGACGAGAGTTATAATCATTGGGGTCGAGGTCCGCCTGCCAGCCACCTTCGAACGAGCCTACGAAAGGTTGGTCATTTCAGGAAGTGAAGAATCATAAGGATCGCAGACTGGCTGATCCGTTCATAGACCCCCTCGTTTATTTGAATTACTGCTAGCTTTTACCGTCGTGACGTCCTAACTGTACAATCGTCCGTTTCCATCCAGGAAAACGCATCGTTTCTATCTTCTCTGACCGAGACCAGTCGAATTCTCGCTCAATTAATACGGTGTGGGGATAAAATGGCGTACGGAGGCCCGAGTGACGTAAACTACGAAGTTGCAAGATAGGAGCGGTGCAGATGACTCCTTCGAGGCGCGGTCCAGCGCCCAGTTGCAATTACATCTCGCCGATCCTTGAATATCGACTTTTGTCGAATATAAATTGAACGGGTTAAGTTTGAATAAGTACTCCCAAAGCAATTTCTGAACCGAGTACACCTATTTCTTTACACTTATTAGAAGTTATCGATAAAAATATACCGAGACTATCTTTTATAAAATAAATATCATCATTGCTTAAACCCTACTTCGTTCTCCGTTACGATACACAAAAACACGACCTCAACCTTAACATTGCTGCACAAAGATTTATCAAGTTGAGCTAAATTGGATACCTTGTGTCGAGTTATAATCATTGGGGTTGAAGTTCGCCTGCCAGCCACCTTCGAACGAGCCTACGAAAGGTTGGTCATTTCAGGAAGTGAAGAATCATAAGGATCGCAGACTGGCTGATCCGTTCATAGACCCCCTCGTTTATTTGAATTACTGCTAGCTTTTACCGTCGTGACGTCCTAACTGTACAATCGTCCGTTTCCATCCAGGAAAACGCATCGTTTCTATCTTCTCTGACCGAGACCAGTCGAATTCTCGCTCAATTAGTACGGTGCGGGGATAAAATGACGTACCGAGACCCGAGTGACGTAAACTACAAAGCTGCACAGATGGGAGCGGTGCAGATGACTCCTTCGAGGCGCGGTCCAGTGTCCAGTTGCAATTACATCTCGCCGATCTCTGAATATCGACTTTCGTTGAATGTAAATTGAACAGGTTAAGAATAAGTACTTCCAAAGCAATAATTTTCTGAACCGAGTACACCTATTTCTTTAGACTTATTAGAAGTTATCAACAAAAATGTACGGACACTATTGTCTATAAAATAAATATTATCATTGTTTAACCCTTTGGACTCGAGATGAGATCCTCGGTCGCCACCTAATTCAGTGTACTATTTTCGATCGGGAAAAACTTCGTGGTTTGGAATTCAAATTGCAATTTAAATATTATCTTCTTGTAGAGTGTAGTACTATATACAAAAATGTTCCATTCCTGATTAATTTTACGACTTAACGGATTTTCTCGTGACGTCGGTTTTTGGTAGCAAAGAAGCCTCGAGTGCAAAGGGTTAAATCCTACTTCCTTCTCCGTTTCAATATACAAAAACACAGTCTCGACCTTAACATTACTGCACAAAAATTTATCAAGCTGAGCTAAATTGGACACCTGGTGTCAAAGTTGAACAAACCGTGGATAAAAATTTGATCAGCAACCATCCGACGTAAATGTAACGATTCCAGATTCGCAGTTCTGAGCACCGCTGAGTCGTTTTTCTTTTTTTTTTTTTGAGGGGAGACGTTGTCAGATTGTGTAATAAAATCGGACTACTTATCGATGCGCGAAGGAACCCACAAAATTGATCGATCCACGATCCGACATAGGTTCCCGAGTCAAAACAACAAGTACAGTTTAATCGATCGCTATTTTATCGGAATGCGATCCGAGGTAGCAGCTTTTAACGTCGTGGCTCGATCGTCGCGTAACCTGCACGCGTAGGGACGTTATCCGTCATTTATCAACGAGATCGGTACGAAAGGTATGCGAACATGCTGCAGTCGGTCTAAATATTTACACCGGTCGATTATCCGCATCCGGTCGAACGTCCGCGACATTTGTCGAGCCTCGAGGAATTTTCTACCCTCGATCCGGATCGACCGCGGGAAATTTCTTCGCTGTCCGCTTCCTACGCGATAAGAGCTCCCGCGTCGTCCGAGCATTTACGATTCTCGCGTGGCGACAACGCTTAACCGAGACACTCTACGCGCTCGCGGCTCAATTTATTGGGAATTATCGTGCAGGAAGTAACGCGCCGCGTTAGCACGCGGAATGACCCGATAGATTAAGCTCAACTCGCCCGATACCTCGTGGAAAGTCTTTTAACATTGGACGATACGCGGTCGCGCAATCTCCATTGTAAATAAACTCGAATCGCACGGTTTAAACGCGCTTAATGGGCCGCGTTTCCAGTTTCTTTCACCGACGCTTTCACTACCGACGATGAAAGGCTTTTCGACGATGATTTTCGTACGAATAAAATACCACGAGTCGCGTTTCTCTTGTACTTTTATTATTCCCTCTCGTATACTCCCCGATCCACCGTGAAAGTCCATCGAGCCGCGACTCGAGAAATACGACTCCAATTATTCACCAGAGGATATGTATTCGCTTCTACGGTCGAAATTGAATATCGACCGAGTTCCCGCGCGTTACGAATGTCTACTCCTTTCGTTGTACAAATGCTAGAAGTGTGCGAGTACCAGATTTTATGGATACGCGTGAGTTTTATGGATATCGAGCGAGTACTCGAAGACGACCGAATTCTCGGTAGCTCGATCTTTTGGTTGTTCGATCGTTTCGTATAAATCGATACGTTACGTTTAAATCGACACGTTCGGATGAGACAGAAGAGAAGATCGGTGATAGAGTAGAATCGAAGTTCGTTGTTTCACAATTTCGATAAAATTGTTCGTGTAATTAACGATTACGTAAAGTTCAAATCGAGATAAGAATATCGAACAATTGCGACTTCACATACAAGTAACTTTTTCCCTTTGCGTTTAGAAGATATATTGCGTTTCGTATTTATTTTAATAAATATTTATATTCTAGATTGGACTTTACGTAAGCGTTGATTGTACAAATACTTAACCGTGAGTTGTAATATTAAATAGCCATGGAATAATTTCGTTACAATCGTAAAATAACGTAGGAATTCCGATTCTATTCTACGGCCGATCTCTTCTTCCGCCTTGTCCAAATCGGTTCGAACGCATCGGACTACACGGAACACTCGGACTATTCGAAACGAGGAAATGAAAAATTAAAATCAACGAGGGAAAATTCAATCTCATAACATTTACGATCAGAAAGCAGACAGCACCCAAGCGTTTCAATAAATAACAAAATCATATCGCAAACTAACGTTTTTAAATACCTAAGAATCTATCTAGACGATAGATCCACTTGGATGCACCACATATGGAAAAAAGTAGAACAAATTAAATTAAAGAGAATAAACATGAGCTACCTAACGAATAGAAAATCTAAACTAACTGAAGAAAATAAGCTACTGTGGACAGCCAACGTGTAACTACGACACTGTACTTTGAGACATGGCAGTAAACTGTCGCATCAAAAGAGTAGAGGCTCTACGATCATACTGTGTAAAATAGTAAACGCACCACGGTACATAAGAAACAAGGATCTAAGAAGAGACCTTAAAATCGAATGGTTAAAGAAATAATTGTACAACGTGTCAAAAACTTCAAATCGAAACCGACTAATCGTCCCAATAGACTAGCTACCTTTATATTCGACCTATTAATTGAAAAACATCCTACAGATCTAACTTGTTAATGGTATGGACCACTTGGAAAATATCTAGGTGTTACCAAACAATGGAACAAATTTACCAAATGTTGAAAAAAGAAAACGACAAATCACAAAAAAGGAATCCAATTCTACTCTTCGCGAGAGTATTTGCAGTCATGCGCAAAAGATCCTCGAAACTCTCAAGTTGCCCGAACGTTCGAACGCCTCGAGTTTCCGTAATTTCTTCGATTCGAATCGAGAACTCGTGAATCCGAATTTTCGAATATTCGTAATTTCGGCTACCGGCACCTTCCCGGAACACGTAGTAGCTGGCCGATGCACACGCGACGCGTCAGTCGCTGGAATACGAACGATGAAATTTTAACGAGGAAATTATCGATACCGAATCGAGCAACTGACCGGTGTCGCACCCGTCGCCTAATAACGAGTTGCAACGGGGGAACGCGGCGGCGAGAGTGACCTGCGCGCCCGCCCGCTCGAGATAAGATCGAGCCGGCTGAAAATCGATTTGCACGAAAAGAAAGATCTCTCCGTTAGGTGTAACGCTATCATCGATCAAGTTCCAGCGACGCTCGGAACGTGTGGCAACGACCGGCCGCGAAGAAACCCCTGCGATTTACATTTTAATTGAACAAACGAAACCGAATGATTTATCCCGCGTGGTGGCTCGCACGTTGCACGACGCGATTCGTCGTACGGTGCCGATTCGTCCGGGCACGTGGAAATTAAATCAAACGAACCGAACCCAACCGAACCGAACCGAACCGGTCGCCCGCGACGATCTACGACTCGAGATAAATACCGACTGCCCCGTAGATCGTGTAACGTCTAATTGCACGGTGAATTTACGAATTTTCGCCACGGTGATCGAGCTCGCACGATCGACGAAAACAACGCCCCCGTGTCGCGTTGTTACGCGACGGATCCTCGCTACCGTGTTCCCCTATCTCGATAATCGAACAGGATACCGTGCGTTATTCAAGGCGGAAAATAATCGGCCGGAAGTGGACCCCGTTGCGACTAATTGCAGAACAAGAATCAAACGAGAGTTATTGGCCGCAATTCGCAGAACGAGAAAACGATTTTTACGCGGCTACAGGTTTCCGATTAAACTTCTCCCCCCACCTTACTTCTTCCTCTTTTTATCACCGGTACTTCTTCTTCCCGCAGCCACCCTCCGTTTTTCCTTCTTCTTCCAAGCGTCGCGGAAATTCATTATCCGAAGCACGCGTTTGCCGGAGAATTATTGCGTTACGCGGCGTGATTAATCGCGTGCCTGTCGGTAATTAATTTATCCACGCTCGTATCGCAAATAACA
The DNA here is from genome assembly GCF_051014685.1 of Ptiloglossa arizonensis. Taxonomy (NCBI): domain Eukaryota; kingdom Metazoa; phylum Arthropoda; class Insecta; order Hymenoptera; family Colletidae; genus Ptiloglossa; species Ptiloglossa arizonensis. Next base: position 10,590,341 of record NC_135053.1, on the reverse strand, counting down.
AGCTGAAAGCGAGCCCTTCGAGACCACGTTGGAATCGTGGCCGATTCCTACGTGGCACCGCGATGACGATGACGTGGACGACCACGCGGCGAAACTCTCCGAGACAAATTGAACACCGCGTCAACGTTCTGTGTACGATGCAATTACGGATGGTCGTTCGAACGATCACAATGTTGCTCTCTTTCCACGATCAAGGTACACACACACACACACTGGCTCACTCACTGGAGTAATCTGTTTGGATTTGCATACAAGGGAAAAACGTGTACCGGTAGTGAACGGTGGGCGGTGGTGTGAGATGGAGGTAGGCACTGTTCAATTAAGTTTTTAGCACCTCATTTATCGCGCAATAAACGAAGTAACCGGCACTGGTTATCCGTAACGACTTTCATAACACAGTGGAATACCATAGAGCGCGAAGAATAACTTCCGTGTTTTACGATATTCGGGATACGCTTGGTTTTACGAAGGGGTGAAGAATTTCGTCGAGAGGCACGGTTCGTATTTGGACGAGCAAGATTCAAGGGAATTTCCGTTATTCAATGGAGGAAATCGTGACATGGATGAGAAAACATGTAGGAAGAATAACGAGTTACTATTGAGAAATGGAAGTATGGTTCTAGAAATATTGGCGTAGAGGAATCGGGGGTAGGTATTATATTTTCTGGAAGAGTAGTTGCATAGTAATTATCTTGAAAAGTGACGGTAATGTACACGGTATATCGATGTAAAATATACAGTATGTAATTTAATATAAAAATATACATTGGATTGTTCAGAAAGTGATTTCGTTTTTTTTTAGGGGGATATGAAACACGATTCTTTTAGAGTGTATAAACATTTTATTAAATTATATATTCTCCAATTTGGAAAACGAAATGACTTTCCGAACAACTTAATGTAAAATAGGAATGCACAGGTACCTAAGCGTAAAAAAAAAAATTAGAAAGATTGTATATACACAGATAGAAATATATGGAAACAATGTTTCTTGAATATGTATCCTTGCACACTTCGTCAAGACCAAATGAAATAAAAATTCTATAATACATTATCCCGAGATTATTATTCTTACACAGTTGAATCTAACAATTGAAAAAAGTACTTGTAATAATTAACTTTTGTTAATCTATCAGGTATCTACCTTTTCCGTGTATATTTAGTTTCTGAGATATATCTACAAATTGTTCAATTGGTCACAACGTGTCGTTTATAACCATCCCGTTCATTCATAATAGACAAGAATCTAATATTTACATTTTATCTTCTGCTTTCTCTTTGTATAGATTAATCTCTCGTTAACATTTTCGTCGAAAAGTGCCCGAATTGGAGCAGCAACGATCGAATCAACCTCGCCTGGAACATCGTCGTTCGTCCATCGATGAACCGATACCAAAATGAAACCTTTGAATTGAATTTCGGCGGTTATGTATCGCAGGAAAATTCATCCAACGCGATCCATCCGTTTCACGCGGCTCCGTACACGTACGTGCACGATACGCGCGTCGCGTTTTACATTCCGCTTTGATCTCGACGGCTCACTTACCCGCGAGCGGCGTTAATTAAAATTTAATTTACGTCAAATCGTTGAATGGCGCTCGAGTTTCGAGTCGCGATACACGCGCGTCCTCCCGAGCGACCGAGCGGAAATATTCGCGGCACGCGCGTACCTAGCTACACATATGTGCGTGAAACGCACGAAAGCACGTAGCGCGTAAAAACTTTTCTTCTTCTTCGTTTTCTTCGCCCCCTCCTCTCTCTCTCTCTCTCTCTCGCACACATACACATACACACAAACATACACACGCTCACTCTCCCTTTTTTCCTCTTTTTCTTTCTTTTTTTTTTTTTTTTCACCGTGCGCGCATGAAAGGGAACCCACGGACAGCCAGCCGCGGACAGAAGGGGGAGAGGATGCATTAATTAATTACGAATTCGTTAATTGCTACGAAAATGGCCGACTGGGCGTGCCCGATCGATCGGGCACCACCTCGAAAAACTCCGCTCCCTCTCTGCACCCTTTTTCTGCACCCTTCGTTCCGATTTTCAGCCAGGGGGATACGTCCTCCATTCGTGCACCCAGCGCGTAGGGCGGGAAGCAGGAGGAGGGAGCGAGAGGGGAGACTCGGCCAGAGGAAAGAATAGGGGAAAAAAAAAAGAAGGAAAGAGAAGAAAAGGAAGAGAAAGAAAAGAAGAGGAAAGAAAAGAGAGCGGAGAGGCTACGAGTCCGCGTTACTTAATTTAATAATTATATGCTCTCGGTTTTTACGACTTAATTACCGGCCGCGAGGAACCGCCACGGAGCGGTGAATGCAACTTTCGTGCACAATGCCGTTCTAGAATTATGCGACGGGAAAGCAATATTTCTTGAAAGGCCGGCCGGCGTGCCGCGCGCGCTGCAAGGAAAAAAGAGTTTGCGGAAAAATAAATAAAATACCGTCTGTTGCGGACCGGGGCGCAACAAAGCGACGCGCGCGCCACGCCGCGGCGGTTACGCAAAGGAACGATTCCGCGTTTAGCGTTGGCGTCGCCGTACGAATTTTACAAGTAACGTCCAACCGGTGGTTATTACTGCCAATAACGGCGCACCGGCGCGAAATTACCGTTATTAAAGTTTTCCATCCCTCCTCCCCTCCACTCCCCTTCACCCCTCCGCGATACGTGTTATAGTTCGTGTAAACACGCCGCCATTTCTCGCGTGTTTCACCTTGCCGATTTTTTCGCGACTCCGCCGCGCGAGCAACATCTATAACGCGCGGATCGAACCCTCCGCTTCGAGATGCGAAACCGCTCGAACGGCCAAGGTCAACGTAATCGCCTAACAGAAAACCGTTCGCTATGGCGGGAAGAAAGAGAGAGAGAGAGAGAGAGAGAGAGAGAGAGAGAGAGAGAGAGAGAGAGAGAGAAAATAAAAAAAAAGAACCGATCATCGCGATCTAATTGACCGTTCGACTCGTGGAAGCGAACGGGAAGAAATTTCCTGTTGGCTCACGTTCGATTTCTTTATTTCGCGAACGTGTATTTTAATGGCGGGGAAACCATCCGACACATTCCGCGTCCGCAATACAGTCGAGAACGTACGCCGACGGCGGAATATTAGAAAATTTAATATATTATCGTAATTGCCAAGCTCGAAAGGATTCTGTTCCTCGATTTTACCTGCCATTTTAATGGAACCTCTTACTCGACATCGTTCGATTTGTTTATTTCACGAACGTGTACTTCGTTGGGTGAGCAACGTCCGACAACTGTTCTAATGGCGCGTAATGTACAGAGGATAAGGCGCGCGGAGGTATAAACGAAATGGTCCGTGCTCGAAAATCGACCACCATGCTCGCGTCTCTACTTTGTTCGTGGAACGTAGCCGATAGGTGAATACTTAAATCGTTGCAGAGTATCTTGTACTGTTGCTCGTAAAGAGCGTAAAGAGTTACGCGCAATGTGGAGAAGTATCAATGGAGGATCGATGTGAGTAATAACGAGTAGAAAAGGTGCAGCGAATTGTACGCTGAGTAATATAAAATATCGAGAAATACCAATGGAGAATCTATGTGAGTAATAACGAGTAGAAAAAGTGTCTTGCACCGAATTGTACGCTAAGTATTGTAAAATATCGAGAAATACCAATGGAGAATCGATGTGAATAATAACGAGTAGAAAAGATGCACCAAATTGCATGCTGAGTTACGTGGAATATCGAGGAATACCAATGGAGGATCTATGTGAGTAATAACGAGTAGAAAAGGTGCAGCGAATTTTACGCTGAATAATATAAAATATTGAGAAATACCAATGGAGAATCGATGTGAGTAATAACGAGTAGAAAAGATGCACCAAATTGCATGCTGAGTAACGTGGAATGTCGAGAAATACCAATGGAGGATCGATGTGAGTAATAACGAGTAAAAAAGGTGCACCGAATTGTACGCTGAGTAACGTAGAATATCGAGAAATACCAATGGAGGATTTATGTGAATAATAAGGAGTAGAATTGTACGCTGAGTAACGTAGAACATCAAGAAATACCAATGGAGGATCTATGTAACTAGTAACGAGTACAAAAAGTATCTTGCAACAATTTTTCATAGTAATCGAGAAAAGAATCTTACATAAAAATACCAATATTAGAAGTGAATTATTGTATTCAAAAGTAAAAATTACACAAAATATATTACAGCAACACAAAGCATATTTATCGATATGAGCTTCGTGCTTTTATTCGAATTCTTTCAAACCCAACAAAATTCGTTAGTTTGTACCTTAATTGCAACCCAAAGGACGTAGGCAAGTCGTAATTTGATACAAAAAGAATTACTATTCGATTTGCGAAAAATTAATATTACTTTCTTCGTTCAGTGGTACCAATTCGGTGAGCACTTCGCGATAATGTTTCATTACTTCGTTACACTTAAGCTAATTAATATCCACGATCGGTCGTGAGTCAGGTTAATTAATATTCACCGGAAACATAATATCACCGTATCGATCGTAAATCCATAATACGTTAATTAAAGAGGGGGACCGCCTCCGAAATGGAACCGCGGTACAAACGTACCAAAAAATTCGATAAAATCGATCGAGGTGTACCAATTACCGCGTATACTTTTCCCAATTAGCGTTCACGATCGAACATGGCCGGTCGATTTTCACTCCACGGGTAACACCGTGGGTATAAAATCGCGCGAGTTATCCGTGTAACGTTCGTGCAACTAAAATCGTAGCTTACGGCTTTTAATAGAACCGAATACGTTCCCGTTTTAACGGCGAACGCGCCAAGTACTCGTTTAGTGTGAACGCGACTTTTAATTCGTCGACGCCTGCACGGCATAAAACCGAAAAGCAGATTTGTCCATTACTGATCTGATACAAGCGGGTGCTAGTGAATTCTCGCCGTGTTTTTCACAATTCCTCGAAATTACGTTGCAGAGCCTCGAAAACGATGATACCGAGGAAGAAAAAAATAGAGAGTCCTTAAACGAACTAATCTCCGTTTATCTCTCGCGCATGATCGGTACGCGAGCGCGTTATCGAGTCGCAGATCGTAATCGTTGTTATCTCGATAGATGCGAGTCTCTGGTTAACGGCCGACGTATTTCGTTGTTCGAACTTTACGAGCTGCAAAATAATTTAGCGACCCATGCACGCCGGTGCACGTATGCACGTGCAGACTGGAGTGCATACGCGGCGTTCGTACCGTTACCACGCAATACTGTTCCCCCGTGTTCCGTCTGCTCGCGAGATATTAGGTTGTACCGCGTGAAATTGCCATTTTGGTAGCTGAAAGCGAAGGCTAGGATCTTCGAACGCGTTCCGTTCGAGAGACACTCGAGCGAGTAACTTCGAGCACGGTTCGCTCGGAAATGTTCCGACAGGGAATTTTTCTAGTGTTTGGTAGGATCGAATATAAAGTAGATTTTCATCTAAAGTATTGGAATATATACTGTGGGATCATCTACGTCGATCGTGATTATTTTACTTCACTAGCGAGAGAATGAACATTTTGTTTTATCGCGGATAATGCGTTTTGGAGCAACCTGAGAAATATTCGATTTCTCGTGTATCTTCTTTTGCGTAAATTTTCAAAATCAAGTTCTACTGAACTGACGTTCTATCATTTGTTTCATACTCGTTCCAAGCGACGATATTTGATTTTGTATGTATCTTCTCTTCGTGTAAGCTACAGCCCTTTTTACGCATAATCCTATGATCCTTTTTCACGGAAAAAATGTTTATCTTTCTAATTCAAGTTCGTCAGACACCTGAAATCTGATAAATAAACAAAATTGTAGGGGTTGTGCGTAAAGAAGTTCAAAAGCTACCTTTGAAAACTAACCCCTGGAGGAAGACATAAAAAACCAAATATCACCACGAAAGTTCTTCGAAATGGTACCGTCCACTATAAACAAAGATTTTGATTCGTCGACTAATTACGAGAACAATTGCTTTCTTCAAGATAGTCCACCATCCTGTACATACACAAAAATAACTCCTTCGTACCGAATTAACATCCAGTAAAAATGGAGTACAAAAACGTTCGAAGGTAACGTTTAATCGATCTCCTCGAAGACTCCTTTCTCAGATTTCTCCGAACGAAATTTTCCAAGTAACCTGTCAAGTAGTTCTGGTTCCATCCGTCGTAATATCCAATGTAATATTTCTACGTAAAAATTGTATTTTATAGTTCTCCATTGTGTGGTATCCTTCAAAACAGTCTCCAACATACTAATGCGCACAAAACACAGATTTTATTTCGTATATATCTTCGTATACAGGACTATATATATTTATATAATTCTGTATGTCCTTTTCGACTACATGTATCGCAAAAATAATTAGTTCGGTACAGAACAATCTTTACTTTTTACATCTTCCTAGTGCCGCAATATATGCAGTTTTCCATGAAGGAAAATCATTAAGCCTTTCCTCTTCCATCCTGTTATCTGGGTTCTTTATCGAATATTTATCGCGCGGATAACTGCGTTCGAATATTACTGAAAAGCACGAATCACGAGTAAATTGTCATCGTACGGTTCCATTGAGTAACTCGCGTCTCCGCGTAACGGTACCACCCACGACGCATCGCAGCGCTGGGAATCACGGATTACCGGTATCTCCGTGCCGCGCCGCTTGTAACTCGTACAACTCGAACCTAACGATGACTTACGATCGGCTTAAGTGTCAATGGCTGTCGCGTCGGTGGAAAACGCGGCTCTTCCTGGCTGCCATCGATAACTCGCGCGCGAAACTCACGATTCGTCCCGACCTTCGGCCGCGTCGCGCGGAAGATCATCGCGATACGCGTAAATATTGGGTCGATATCCAACCGGTCCGTGATCGATCGTGGTTAATAAAGTAAACGCAACGTAATAAATCCGTGGTAAAGTGTCGGTAAGAAACGAGTATTTATAACGGTGTCGCGCGATTCAATTTTCTTCGAGTCGTTTAACGGTTTCGTCTAAAGGAAAAAGAAAGGTTTCGATTTTCGAGGAGAGTTCTGTTAACGAGGTGACTACTATCCAAAGAGGAAAACTATCTTGGAAAATTTGGTTCCGAGGAATCTGAAGAAGGAGTCTTTAGGGAGATTAAGAATCATCGTGGGATGTTTTTGTACTCCATTTTTATTGCGTCAATTCATTACGAAGGAATTATTTTTGTGTACGTACAGGATGGATCATCTTGAAGAAATAATTAATGTCGCGCAGTGGTTCAAAGCGGGAAGAAAGTCCAACATTTTCTCTCGCTTTTGCAATTTTATTTCGCAATCCATTTTTGTAAATTCTGTAATACGAGACACGGTTTCCTTTACTGCCCAGAACAATCGTCTCATTGTCAGTTTTCGCTAAAGGTTGTTTTGTTACATTTGGCAGAAGACACGATATTAAGATTACGCGAGTAAAACTGATAAAATTTAATAAAGAACAATTGTAATAATTGATTTATGTGCATAATGTCGCGCCACGGTACGGTGCTCGTCCGCTGTCGGCTTAGAATCGGCTAAGCGTCCGGTTGGCACGATCGCGATTATGGTTTTCATCGGCGATAAACAGCCGGACAGTGACGAATGTTTTAAGAGCGTACGGTGCGTTGCACCGAACTCGATCCTGTTGGAAAATTGAATAACGTCTGGTTTGCTTTTCGACCTGGCAACGAGAGTACCTGTGTGCATTATAAACAGTAACAAACCACAGTGCAAACTTCTTTGCACGTAAGAATGTAATGTAATATTTCTCGTGAAAACTACGTAACGATTACATTTACGCTACTCATTATTTCTTTCAAATTGTATTTTTGGTTTCTTGTCAAACGAAAAAGTACATTATTTACGATAAAAAATGTTTCGTTAAAGCGTGAATTTTATTCTCTAATACAAATTTTATATACTATATAGAATGTTCTGGGGATAAAAACTGCGGAGAACATGTATAGGCAAAAATAAAGAAAAATTGTTGTACAGAATTTGACAAGAAACATTTTGTTGCAGAGTTACAGAGAAACGTACCAGTGAAATTTGTATCGATAGTTTGAAAATATTCTTGGCATTCTAACGCAAGAATTACTCGACAATTGAGAACTAATTACTAGTAAAATAAATAAGGATATTAAAGGACGATAAAGAAACATGCAACTCCGAGGAGAAGATAAACACGGTGGAATTTTCGTGTACTGGTGTGAAGAATGCGTTGTTACTATTTATTTATACGTATTTCCTGTAACATTTTCTCTCGCTTTTGCAATTTTATTTCGCAATCCATCTTTGTAAATTCTGTAATACGAGATACAGTTTCCTTTATTGGCCAGAACAATCGTCTTATTGTCAGTTTTCGCTAAAAGGTTGTTTTGTTCACCACTCGATAGCACAGCATCGAGCCAGCGTCGGTCAGTTGTGCACGCGTTGACATTGTTTCCCGCGCAACTGACGTATCGACACCGGACTGCATCAGCAATATATCGGCATACCGCAGTAAAAAGTAGTTTTGCAGGATTTAATATCGAAAAAACGACTCTAACGTCATTACTACTCTTCGAAGACGAAAATAATAGAAGAAAATAAAATATTAAGTACATAAGAGTCCACGATTGAGAAAACTTGAGATTGTAGCCAATCATTGCCAAACGACGAATATAAATTCTTTATAGTTTCCATATAGTGAGTGATTAACGTACGATCGTTATACAAAAGCGAAATATCCTTGCTGAGAATCTTGCTCTCGAGATGACGCGAAGGAGTCTCAAGGATGTGCTATTACAGATAGGTGAGGACATATATGTAAATACGTTGATATCGATCTCATGGCATCCACACATGCAGTGCTGTTAGCAACTTGACGTCCGCTGTCACGTATACGTGATTTTATTAACCAACCGTTATCGGCCGTTGTCACGTATGTGTGATCCTATTCCTTTACTCGTTGCATCGCCATCCACTCGACTCAGGAATTTTGATTTAACTTTCAATCCTGTACGTCGGATCGACGTATAAATTTTTATTTAACCTTGCAATACTATTCCCAGGATCCGCGCGTTCGTTGCATCGGTCTGTGAAGGTCGATCGGTCGACAAACTTGTCTCAAATCGTTCGTTTTATCTCGAATCGATATTAATTTCATTCGATCGTAAAAGTATGCGGATACTGGTAATATTTTAGGCCTTATCGCTCTAAATGTTTAGCGCGACCGTCGACCGATAATTCCAATTTATTCCCAGGTAGGTGCTCGCTCGCGAGATTTTACACGTCATACTTTAAATTTGTATCGTTTTAAGTTGATCTTTATTCGTTTCGAAAGTAATATCCTCCATTTTTTAAACCACCCTTTTACTCATAGCTGACCCCACCTCAGAAAAATATGCTCGCTGACGCATGCATCTGTTTACTTTTTTCTCTCGAAATATTAATTTTATTTAAGTTCGAAGTGTACCGAATTTTATCCGTTTAAACTTCTACCGTTATTATCGTATTTTTTCTTCGATGTTACTATTCTATTTACTTCAGTCATGTTTAGATTCCGCTTTAGATCTTCGTTTCTATCGCTTCATTACCGTTTTTACTCGTTTCTGTAAATTTTACCGGTTAACCCGTAAATAAATAAATAACTAAATAAATATAACTCTAATAACGATATTTAATAGATCAGTTGTAATTGACTGACGCGCGGTATCTTTTAAAGCGTTTACTAGGATACAAACGGGACGCGAATAAAAAATATTCAAGACTGAGAGGTCGAGTAGCGGAAAATTATAAATAAAACAAGCTATTCGGTATAATGCGTAACAAACATGCTCGATATCGGCCATGTCTGGCAGATACACTTAGAGTAGAACGTTGGATATCGTCGGTGCTTGACAAGCGCTCTTGGAATGATAAGGGTTAACATTGTTCTACGTGTTAATGATTTATTACGCTCTACCAATGTTCTACCGAGTATGTCGGTAAATGGAGACGGGCAGCTGTCAATTGCCGACAAGACAACCAACAAGCTGTTTAACGTTGCTTCGGAGATTTCAAAAAGATACGATATTTTATTTCTTGTTTATATTTTATACCTTCTTTTCTAGGTGTATTTTATACCTTCGGTAATAATAATGTACGGTATATTTTATACCTTCGAAAGTCTAAACTTTCAAATTTCCTAACAATCCAAAATTCTAAACCATACAAAATCCAAACTTAATGAAAATACGTATCGAAACAACATCGAAGAAAACGAACACGATAGACAAAAACAAGCATAAGAACAAACGCGACTGAATCAACGCTAGAGATTCATCCTAAAATTCTATCTACCTTAAAGTCAAATAAAATGATCGTTAAAAATGTCTAAACGTACGAACGAAAGAATAATTCCGAAAAATTGCTCGCGTAGACTCTCCCGAAAGCTTCGAATCGTTCTCGAAGCGTTGAACTCGCAAACTGGAAACACCAGCGACAAACCCCGTTAAAAGACACCTCGATACCTCGTTTATCGACCGGCGGAGAATATTTCGTTACGAACAGCTGCGAACGAAATCGTTCGCGAAGTTCTCGAAAGCTCAGCCGATCGGGAGAGCGATTAGGACAAATCGAGATAAGATCCGCGGGCAGTGGCCGCGATAACGCATAAATTTCGAGCGGGGAGGATCGTCGCGTAAACGTTTCCGCGGCGGCCGTTCTCGAGGAGGACCGATCGGAGGGGGAGGGGTTAGACGGAGGCGTTTCGACGAAAGACGCGCGCTCGATACGCGCTAATGCACTTACACAAAAGCCCGTGATTAAACGAACGGTTTCGCGACACGCGGGAAGGAGAAGGCGATACCGCGCTCCGGTACGCCCGGCAACAAAGGAGACAGCATCGCGAGGAGGTGTGCGCGCGAGTACGAGTACGAGTACGAGTACGAGTACGAGTACGAAGGTGAACGAGAGCGAGCGACTCGCCGTCTGCGACTGGTCACGCACACGCGCGTCCGGCCCGTGTCCACGTCGGTGTGCATGCGTGGCCGACATCGTCATCGATCATCCGGCGTCACGGTAGGGTGCGTACGACCGTAGGTATATCAACAGGGGATCGCATCTTTCTTCCTCATTTTTTGCCAGTCGAGCGTACTACCTCCCTCTCCTCTAGCTACCTCCTGTTTCGCCTTTCGGGCTCCCGCCACTACCGTCACCCGCCGCCTCCACCGCCGCCACCGCCACCGCCACCGCCACCGCCACCGCCGCCACGACGGCCCTCAAGCTTCCGGTTAGGACGACTTCCGGTTGGCGGTCGAACAGCACCGCCTCGTGCCACTTCGCTTCCGGTCGGTCGGGGTAGAACGATGTTACCATGGTTACCAGCCTGCTGGCTACACCCCCGGGCACACCCTCGACAAACATGGCCGCCCCAGAGTTCCTACCCTTGTCTGCGCCTCATCCCGCCGTGAAACGGGCTCGTCCGATCCCCCGTCTGGATATTTCCTACGAGCTCGTGTCAAGGATCCTGGGGGCTGTTTCCAACGACCAGCGAGGGGGAGGGTGGGTGGGGGAGACCGACGGGGGAGGCGAGAATACCCACAGTGGCCAGAAACCCCATGGGGCATGGCGTACCGGCGGAAAGGACCCTCGACCCTACGAGTGCCACTCGTCTTCCACTGTGTCGGCGATATATAGTACCTCCGCACACTTCGCAGGGTATCGCGGCTGGTGTGCGTGCGCTGCCAGGATTCTACAGGATCCTTCATGGCCGGGGTGACGGACGGCGGTAATTTCGGTGACGTCGGTGGTTTTGCGGTGTTTAAGATTTCCCTTTACACGCGACAGTATCTGTCGCGGTGCCCGGTTTGCCGATTATGTTCCACGCGGTTGCGTAGTCGCGTACGTTCGTTTGTTTTAGAAGGAACTCGTTTTGTGATTGATCGATTACAGCGTTCGTTCGCGTCGTTCTACGAACGATAAGATACGCTAAGGAAATTTTCAGATCGCTGCTGATCAGAGCGGTAAGAGTCATGACGCTACTGACGCGAATACTGTCGCGTTGTCGTTGGATTTGCTCGCGGAATATCGCTACACTGTCGCAAGAGTGTCACGACGATCGAAGTCATGACTTTTATCGTCCCGTGAAAAGAAGGCTGTCGTATTGTCACGAGATTCGCTTTCGTAACACTGCTACACTAATATACCGTCACGAGTATTAAAATCGTGACTTTCGTTGTTGTGTGAAAACAAGACTGTCGTAATGTCACGAGATTCGATTCGTTCTCGTAACGCTGCTGCACTGTCATAGTGTCACGAGTTTCGTAAAATCGTGACTTTCATTACTGTGTGAAAGCAAGACTGTCGTATTGTCACGAGATTCGATTTGCTCTCGTAACACCGCTACATTGTCGTAATGTCACGATGTTCAAAATCATGACTTTTATCATCGCGTGAAAGCAAGACTGTCGTATTGTCGCAAGATCAGATTTACCGTCGCAATACTGCTACACTGTCGTAGTGTCACGAATATCAAAATTTTATCATCACGTGAAAGCAAAACCGTCTAATTGTCATGAAATTCAATATGCTCTCGTAACACTGTTAGACTGTGGTAATGTCACGACGATCAAACTCATGACTTCCATTGTTGTATAAAAATAAGACTGTCGTATTGTCACGAAACTCGATTTGCTCTCGTAACACCGCTACATTGTCGTAACGTCACGACGATCGAAATCATGGCTTCTATCGTCGCGAGATTAGATTTACCGTCGCAATACTGCTACACTGTCGTAGTGTCGCGACGCGTAGAGTCACGACGTTTTACAGTCGCGTGAAAACGTACCTTTAACCTCGCTAAGGGATAATCGCGCGTGTGTGTTCGCGATGGCCGGCGTACGTGTCTGGGTGGGGGCCACGAGTACATAGGTCGTTCGGGGCGATTTCGAGCGGTCTCGCGGAGGGGTCCACCGGTAGCCGAGCCCGAGCCCGCGCCCGTTGGCCCGGGCACGGATCGATGCCCGCGGGGAAACCGAGCCCGGGCGAACGACTCGAAGAACAACGGCTCGAGAAACTTTCGATCGCGTACAACGCCGATTCGTGGATCTTCGAACGCGGCGCGTCCGTGAATCATCGAGGCGACCCCGTTCGCGGTTTTAATTGCGGCTCCGGCGAGTAGTCAGATATTCGCCACGATAACTCGCAATAAGTATAATTAGCCTTTGTCCGTCTCGTCGTTAACGTAACTTCCGCGAGGTTACTTTTTCCTTTTTTTTTTTCTCTCTCTCCTTCCACGTGGTTGTTTATCTTTTTACGGGTGTACATCTATGTGCGCGTCCGTGTGTATTTTTTCCTTTTTCGGAAGGTTTCGCAAAGCACACGACGCGACTCGTTGCACGACGGCTACCACCGAGGGAGGAGGACGGACGAGTCCGTTCGTCTGAATCAGCCTGCACACACAACCACGGAAAGCTCGTATTGATCCGTTCAAATCCCCATAGAAATTAACTCGAGAACACTCGGCTGCCCCTTTCGCAGAGCCACCGTTCCAGACACGAGCACTCGTTAGAACATTCATTAATTAGCCGTAATCGAAGCCGGTTTTACCGACGCGGAATAGAAATTCGCCCCGGTACCCGTCGGGATATCCCTCCAGAAATTAAAAAAAAAAATAAAAGGAAAAAAAAATGGAAGAGGGAAAAAAGAGGAGAGAGAGAAACACCGATCGCTCTACCGCGAAACCATTCTTCCGACTCGCGCGTTTCGGGACTCTAACGCTCTTAATTATCTTTGTGGACTCGCTCGGAAATCTCACCTTCGATTCTGATTGTTCACTCGTTCGTGCACGCTGAATAATTGCGAGCGGAAACGGAGAATCGGGACCGAGGCTGTAACTCGTATTTTCGGCTCGAATGGATGCCTCGAGGATTACGACCAACGTCTTCCGTCGCTTGTTCGTTTTTCGAAATTGTCGTTATTAATTTTACGACGTTCGTGAAATGTTTTCCACGAGAAATAATACTTGGACGAAATGGAATATTCCAAGTTGGAAAGATTTTGGTTAATTGTCGCTGACGCTAATACCTTTTCATTCGGAATGTATTATACAAATGATTGCAAGAAATGTACTGGGAACTTTATTTGTATCTCGATTACTTACAAACGATATTCTAGTTAATTGTAGATAAGAAAAGAAATTTTTTCAGGAGGATTAAAACGATACTTGGACGTTGCAAAACGTTCAAGTACGTAAAATTAGAAGAGGTTCTTTTAATTTACGGTCGATGATTCAAATCTCTGCTCGATATTACATTAATCGTTGCAAGTAGATATTTCGAGACTCTTTTGTTCAACAGCAGTGATTTGCATCGGAAATATTAAGACCTTTATCGAAAATGATTCCAAAATCTCTTCCATTTGATGTTTCACGTAGTAGAAAAAATAGATAACTATTGCCCGTGGACTTTCTCGAATAAAATATCAAGAAGTTGCGTCAAAAAATGGAAATTTTCTTTAGAAGACGATATTTTGCATCTTTAGAAATAATAAGAGAAGTCACATCGAAAAAGTATTAAAATGACTCCTACTTCGAGGTATATTCAAATTACCAGAGTTTCGAAAAACCCTTTGGTGGTTCGCAATTTGTTTGTAATATACTTATGCAACTCGACTTGATCCAAACCTATTCGTGCAACTCGTATCGGATGCAAACGTATGCATACGTCAACTATGAGACTACACACTATACACTCTAAAAATATGTAAAATATTTATTTTAGTCAAACTCTAACTAAAATTTTGTAACCATTGTAAAATATCGTTCCCCTTAATCGAGCGTGAATAAAAATCTATAATCCGTTGTGATATCTCGATAATTCAAAATTCGATAGATTTTCGAATCAGCGATCAAATATTTGTTTCTCTGTGTTACAGATTAATTGAATTTTTTGTTCCAACTATGTATACGTCAACTATGAGACTACACACTATACGCTCTAAAAATATGTAAAATACTTATTTTAATCAAACTCTAACTAAAATTTTGCAACTACTGTAAACTATCGTTCCCCTCAATCGAGCTTGAATAAAAATCCGAAACATTTCATCCAGGTGCTAGTTTTTGGTATTGGAAAACCTTCGAGTGCAAATGGTTAAAGAAACGTCGCGAACATGGATCGCCGGTCACCGGTGACCACCGTTCGACGCGTCAAAGAAATTCGCGATCCGTCGGTATCCCCGAGCAATTCACCCGTAGACGATTGGTCGTCGGTCCGGTCTCGTCCCCGTTGTAAAGATCCTCTTCTAAATACATTCAACGATCGGTGAAACCTCCGTCCCTTGGTTCGCCACCCCCGTCCTCCGCGATCGCATCAATGACCAAACGCGAGGTTCTCGCGGCGCGAGGTATTTCGTCGCGGCTGCTTAAGATTCATCTTGAATTACGATCTTGGCGCCGTCGAAAGATCAGCCGAGCAGCTTGAACCCTTGAAATCCCCGATGGAGAGACACGGTGCCTCCCAGGCGTCGCGTCGACGCCGTCGTACTCGTCGGCGTCGTCGACGGTGACGTCGTCGTGCCAACCGTCCGTAACGACAAAAGAGAGGCGAAAAACCGGCGACAAAAGGTCGTCGGTCGGCGCACTCGAGAAAGAAAGAAAGAAAGAAAGAAAGAAAGAAAGAGAGCAAGAGAGAGAGAGAGAGAGAGAAGAAGAGAGCTGGCTCTCGTGCACGCGGAAAAAAATTCGGGCGTCGCGCCGCTCTCAAGTGGACGCCGACCGGGAAAAAAATCCATACCGGGGCACGAGGGGCGGAGTCAGGTACGCGGTGGAGAGAGTGCGACTCCCTTTTTGGGGTGCACGGGGGCGAAAATGATAATTCGTCGTCATGGCAACGCCCGTCCTACCTCGTTTCGATTCTTCGACGAGTATTCTTCCACCCTACCTCGACCAGTGGTAACCACCACCCCAACCCTCCCCCCTGTTCGTCCCCTGTTTTCATCCCCCTCGCACCACGGCCCCAGACTCTCTACCACCTAGTGTTTCGGGGGCCGAACGAATGGCGCTCGTGAAATCGCGTTTTCTTCCTTTTGAAGATCTTCCGACGGGCGCACTTGCCACCCTCGATCCCTCCATTAAAGGGATACGGGGGTTGGAAACACGAGGGACGAAGCCAGAGGGAGAGCGAACGAGAGAAATAGAGAGAGAGAGAGAGAGAGTGAGAGAGTAACGCGTAGGAAAACCCGGGTCTGGTTGGCATGGCAACCAACGGCTGGAAACCCTCTACCGTAGAGGAGGACACTCGGGTGTGCTTCTTCGGCCGGGATGGCTCGGGAGGCAGCTGGATAACCTTGAAAAGCACCTCCTTTAAGGCCGCCGCCGCATCGAGGGTGTAGGGGAGCAAAGGTGGATTATGCGGATGGTACAGTATCGACGTGCGGATACACTTGACTGGGCTCGTTCCCGCTCACGAATATCGTGCCGCGGGGGCAAAGCTTCTCTACTTCGTTTTTTTATTCTCGCCCCCACCTGGACGACCACCCCCGGGGTGGATGGAAGTGGGGGGACGGCTCGACCGAACTGGAGCGTTTCACGGCGTTTTTCCAATTAAGCCGGGCACACGGATTCCTTCACGGGGAGCTCGCCCGAGCGAAAAGCAATCCGTCCACGCCGTTTTAGCGCATAAAGGAGCACCGTCTTTCGTCGGATGAAATGTATGCGCGAGTTTATGAATAAAATATGCAGATATTTCCGGGACGGTACCGGGACACGGGGCGCAACTTCCGAACCGCTCGTACCTACTTACGCGCGTATAAAATTTAATGAACATTCCATCTTGAATCGAATATCTCGGTGGACGGCCCCCGACCGTCCACCCCCCGCCCCCCGTGCCGCTCGCCGTCCACCTTCGCTCGGTGGATCTACCAGAGCGAGTCAAAGAGGAGGAAAGAAAAGTAGAAGGAATTGTAAGGAGATCCTCAAGACGAGTCTTCGCTTCCTTTTAAGCACGACACCTTTGAATCGCGCTGGATAAAGCGGGACGGTGGAACGGGGACAAAGACAGGAACGCGAGGGCCGTGGAAAAAGAAGTCCCTTTGGTGACACACGTTTGAACAGCATAACGAGCCGTCCACGTAATAATAACCCTGGCCTGAATAATGAAAACCTAGACAGCCACGAATGTCACGATCCACCGGTACTTAATTTGTCGCGATCTCGAACTTTCCTTAAAATTCAAATTTACAACGGACCCTGGAAAAGGAGGGACGAAGGGTCACGGGGTGGCCTTTACTGTCGTCGAATACACACGGAACCTGAAACATCGCGAATACCGATTACGCGAGAGAAACATTTCGTTCGAACGACCATCGGACACGCGTCCAGTTTCGTCAAAGACGAGTTTCCAACTCCAAGAGGGTGTTTGATTTCTTTTTCAGAACCAATTTTTTCCAAATCGTTCGAAAAGTATAGATTCGGAAATTCACCACTACCTTCTCCGAAGATTTCGATTATCCTCGAATACGTAATCGAATCCACGTTTATCGAATTCGTATCCCTGTAATCGAATCGTCCACGTTTTCGAGAATACGGAAAATGAAGAACGAGAAACGTGTCCACGGGATCTCGATAATTTCATCGTTCCATCGACGTTCGGGACTCTCGAAGCCAACCGTGCGCGTAAATTAAGGAACAATGTACCCGTGAAAACGCGAACGAGCCACAAGTCGCTCTCGTGTCTCGGGATGCAATTAAAAAGTTACGTATTACCGTGGCCCTCGTGCATACGTAGACGAGCACGAAAACTTCCATTTCGCGATCGCTCGTCCCTCGAGCTCTCGCTGACACAAAGGCGGTTGCACACGTTGGTGCATATCGCGCGACATCGTTGTACGTAACGTAACGACTTCTGGGCTACCTGTCGCGATAAAAATAAACCTCGGGATGCGTGAACCACTTAGAAAGCAAATTACTTAGCTCGGTGAAACGACAAGGACAAAAGTTAACGAGCGCGTTAGATCGTAACCAAAGTGGCTGATAGATACGTTGCACTCGACTAATTACACGTCGGGCTAATTAAGACGTCTAGAATACGTAATCGAGATGGCATCGACCTAAGGAGCCGACGATCCACCAAGACGAAGAGAACGACGACGACGACGTCGACGACGAGGACGACGACGACGACGATATCGAGCTGAGTGGGCGTGTCATTAGCCGGTACACGCGACTCAAAACTTAATTGACAATTAAGATAAGCGAGAGGCAGGGTCAGCTCTCCTCCACACCTGTCCATCTGTATTTCGTTTCCCTCGCTAAGAATATTGCTGTTTTATTCATGAGCGAGCGCTAACCCGAGCGTCGATTGCCGGCTCGTCGGGCGAAAATCTCCATGTTGTAGATACAGATCGAGAATCGGTAATAGGTATTATTCCTGACGGATAGACACGGCTTCGATACGGATTCAATACGCCGATGGAAATAATAAAGCTGGTCGAGGTGCCACGGATATTGAAAGCGAAACGATTTTTAGCGACGGTCGATCGGTACGAGCAGGTCTTTCGGGTATTTTAAACGGAATTGTCGAAAGGAAACGCGATAATGGATTTAATCGTCAGAGATCGGGGGTTGTACCAAGTATCGTCGTATAAGAATTACGAAACCATAATTAAAAATTATACTCTTGTACGCGCGAATCGGATCCTTTCGTTCGAATCTTAACGTTCTACTGTACAATTTATTGCTACGTGTACGATTGTACGATAAAATCAACCTCTTTCCGAATATCTCCTTCTGAATTTTACAAATACCATTTCATTTTTAATGTACAAAATTGAGACTCGTTCAGAGTACACTATTATGCTCTCTGACCGTTTCTACAGCAGAGAATTTTCCAGAACAAAGAAAATATAATACTCGCTTATTGTAATATAATAATTATACGTAATTAAGGATGTTACGGTGGTGATAATAAAACGTTGACTCGGAGAACATCAACTTACTTAACTTTCCGTAGAAATTCGTACTCGTTCGATCTTTTTCTCGGATCTGTTCGATCTTTTAAGATAATAATTCAATTTGGAAATTTTTAGCGTTATTCGATCAACAAAGTGCAACGATCGTACTTCGAAGAAAATTCAAACACTAGTTTCCATTAGGTATAATAGATTTATATTTTGGAATAATTTAATACAATAATTTAACTCGATACTTACATCAATCTAACTCGATTCGTCTTATTTATAACATTCCCAGATTTTGATCGACGAAACTAATCGTATCTTAAATTATTATGTTCCTCGACTCGAAAAAATATTACACTTCGAAATGACAGTGTCCCGTGTACAATTCACATCGTGACATAAGAAAAGAATTATTTTTTCCATATAATAAAATATTTTCTAATACATCGTGTAAAAAATAAATATCACTTTCTTTAAACAATAACTCGATACTCGACGGTTCAAGAATGCTACGTTTCGTTCGCGGAGCCGTACGGTATACCCTAACATTTACCCCCATAGATTATTTACACCCCCGTATCCAATAAACAAGCATACTGCTTTACTTCCCGTAGTTATTAGTACCTGTCGCGAGTTTGATACTTTTTATCCGAAAGCCCCAGCGTTTATGCTCACGTGACTTCTGTCGGGGTAAAAACACGCGCGAGCCGCCGGTTAATTAGCGTGTCGGTAGTTTCATAGAGCGATAAATCATAAAAGGGCCCCGGTGCAGCGGTGGAAAGAACTCCAGGACCTGCATACTATGCGGTAGCAAAGATATATGACCTACTTCATAGCACCTACGTCAGTGTGCAAGGGAAGACTATAAATCGTCGTACGTACAATGTCGGAGTTACCTTCTGACACGCGAACGGGTCTTTTTGTTTAAAAAGGAACCAATTACCGGCAGAAAAGGGCTACCGATACCCACGTTGTCACCGTGCACGGTGATACACACCAGGAACAACGTTCAGGACGAAAGTCGAATGAATTTTTCAGAACCAATTAAATTTACCTCGTCCTCGATTCGAAACGATCGAGAAGATACACGTACACGATGTTTTAATTTTTCACTTGCAGTGTTTTGAAAAGAAAAAAAAAAAGATTCAACACTCACAATTTCTCCCAACCTCTCCAATATTACGTAGCTGGCTACCCACTGGTCATCGTTCTCCTTTTGATAGATCGTTAATTAGTATCTCCCGTAAGAAACGTAAATTTGAGCAAAACCGTAAACATTTCCTTTTTATAGGCCGTTAATCAACGATTCTCGTAAGAAACTTACATTTTCGCGAAACAATTAACATATCCCCATCCTGTAACGTATATATTGCTAATTTTGATGTACCCTAACATCGTTACTTGGACAGAATGGACAGTTGATCGCGGCAATTTTCGATTTTTAATTTACCCAATCGTTAATTTCTAAGTACTTTAACGGTTCGTTAGTCACGGATGAATTAATGTGGAATTAAACGCGACGAATAACAAGGAGTGGACGTGAATCTTACGGTCGAAGTTTACGGACAAATTCTGTGGTGAAATTGTGGTCGTTCGAGGATAATGTCCCATTACAAAATCAATATCCGCTGTATCGGGCCCAGCCTCGTACACCGACGATTTACGAGCCGATAACAATCTCTCCGCGTTAACGAATTAACGAGGAACATTAAATTCGCGTTTCTTGTACCGACGTTAGATTCTTCTCCCGGAAGTGTCTTAGATAATGACCGCGTCATCGACGCCGCCGTCTCGAACGAATCGCTCGAATTATAAATATTTAAACGGCCATCGGACAAAGTAGCTCCACCGTTATGGCGGTGACGCATTAGACTTTAAAATCAACGACAGATTAGAAGACGTTACCGCGTCGAAGCGCAAAACACCGAGCCGCAATAAAACGACCGTACAGCCGCAAGGGTGTGCAAATACAAGACACTCGGTTGCTCCTTGAAATAACTTCCTTCGTGTTCTTAAAGTCCTCATAACACGCCGATTATAACGAGATAAGTACTTATATTTTAAATCCCAGATAACTACCGACAGTTTAGCGCAGGTAGCTAGACTTTTATAGACATTTGCATACGACCAGCGCGTGAATTACAGAAAGCCTGTCCAAACATCCGTTGCTAGCCGAGTATACAGGGTGTCCCGTGTAATTTCGAAGCTCTCGTGAATACGTTTGCGGATTCGAAACGTTCGAATTGTTTCTGCGCGATTTACCAGGGACTGGAACCTTTTCGAGTGAATATTTTTTTCGGATGTTACACGACGATCACTTCGAGTTGTTCGCGCGAGCGTTGTTAAAAGAAAAGCACAAATACGGAAATAAGAACGAGTAACGCTACAGTGGAAACTACGATCAACGAGCGTGATACATGTAGAGGGAACGTTTTATACAATACGGATCGTAATTTCAGAAGTGAATTCAGCAAAAAATTTATTCCGCTTAAAAAATTCTCATTACGAACGAAATTAGCGTAATAAATTCCGCTCACATATTTACACGCGTCGGTCAACATTGCATGCGTGCTCCTGTTGACTACGTTCGAACATAAACAATCTTATAACGTCTTACGGTAATATATTAAACACTTTTCTTTTATTTTTCACTGTGAAGTTATTCGAGTAACAGGTATAACGTAAAACGGATTATAATACGGAAACAGGATCGGACGGGATAAATATTTTTACGAAATATATTTTTACTTCTTATTGTTTTCGCGCGCTGAATTTATACCTGAAATTATGGTCGTATTTTACGAAGCACCTTGTACATTCGTTTGATCTATTGCCAACGATAAGCGAAGGAAAATAGGAGAGTTAGTAACTATAAATAAACGACTGGTTAATATTGGTGAAAATAAAAACTCTATCTTAATCTAGATTCGTACTTTGTTCGATAATGTCGTGCGTGGTAAATTCTAATGTGTAATTTGTCGTAAAGTGTGTTAATTTCGATCATTTGTTAACGTTAAATGGCTGTTTCCAGGGAACATGCAACATCCTACCGTATTATTCTCTATTATATA
This sequence comes from Ptiloglossa arizonensis, assembly GCF_051014685.1. NCBI lineage: Eukaryota > Metazoa > Arthropoda > Insecta > Hymenoptera > Colletidae > Ptiloglossa > Ptiloglossa arizonensis. The sequence continues at coordinate 10,568,390 of NC_135053.1, read as the reverse complement.
ATACATCGTTTTGGAGCACATTCTTTTTAAAATTCAAAATTATTTCAAGGAAACAAGTGCGTATCTTAAATCGATTACATCGTCCTGCACTGGTTCTATCTTAAATTATACGAAACAAAGCGAAGAAACCTTCGAATCTCTTAAAGAATTATAGATAAAAACGTTTAACAAGTTGATCGTAGATATACGTACGACACTAACGTTTCGATTCTTGCAGACCACATTTTTTAGTATATGCGAAAACTTATAAGAAAGGTACCGTGTCAAAAGTATAAATTACGAGAAAATTTTTATGAAACTCATTTGATAATCAACGGATTATAAAACGAGGACTGTAAAAATCAAATAGATGTTTGGAAATGTAGCATTTACAGAAACTTTCGATTAAATTGATCGTAACAAAGGTACCGCGTTAAAAGCATAAATCACGAGAAAATTCTTATGAAATTGTCTTGATAATCAACGGATTACGATGACTGTAAGAATCAAATAGATGTTTGGAAGTGTAGCATTTACAGAAACTTTCGATTAAATTGATCGTAATAAAGGTACCGCGTTAAAAGTGTAAATCACGAAAAAGGACCTAAAGGAATACTCGAGAAGATTTTTAAGAAATCGACTTGTCAACGTGTTAGAAAACGACGAATGTAAAAATCCAGTAGCTATCTAAAAGTCTACAAAAACATTCGATCGAATCATCTTATCGAAGATACCTCGTTAAAAGCACAAATAACGAAAACAGACTTAAATGAATACTCGAGAAGATTTTTAAGAAATCGATTCGTCAACGTGTTAGAAAACGACGAATGTAGAAATCCAGTAGCTATCTAAAAGTCTACAAAAACATTCGATCGAATCATCTTAACGAAGATACCTCGTTAAAAGCACAATCGACGAAAACAGACTTAAATGAATACTCGAGAAGATTTTTAAGATATCGATTCGTCAACGTGTTAAAAACCGTTGAATGTAAAAATTCAGTAGCTACCTAAAAGTGTACAAAAACATTCGATCGAATCATCTTAACGAAGATACCTCGTTAAAAGCACAAATGACGAAAACAGACTTAAATGAATACTCGAGCAGATTTTTAAGATATCGATTCGTCAACTTGTTAGAAAACGACGAATGTAAAAATCCAATAGCTATCTAAAAGTCTACAAAAACATTCGATCGAATCATCTTAACGAAAAATACCTCGTTAAAAGCACAAACGACGAGAAAAGACTCGAAGAAGCAGATCTCGGCGGTGTTAAAGAACGATTAGGCTTTCTTCGGTAGAGCAGCGCGCGAAATTGAAAATTCCGTTTGCGAAGCTTACTCGAGACACTCTGTATAACCTTTATCCGTTGGTCGCGTAACCGACTGTACGCGCGATTAGCGTAACCGAACGAACAAGGCACACCGCGATCTTTCCTCAAATATTATCCTCGAGTGAGATCGAATAGGTGGTATAGTACACGCCACTCCCAACGGATTACGTAAGCGAGGCCGAACACACGCGTCCCCGAACCGTTGATGTATCACGTGTACCTGCACGTACACCTACATAGGAGGTACCGGGGACCAGTCAAGCCGGTCTCTCGCACGGTTCCTGGTTCCTGGTTCCCGGTTCCTGTACCCCCGCATGCAAAACTTTCAAGGCAATCCTCTTCCGAGCGGCGAGCACCGCACGATCGCCCCGCTACGATTTCGCGTGACAACGGCCTCCTTGTACTCAGGAAGAGGAAATTCGCGCGGAGCGAGCCAACGACGAGATAAACACGGTTCTTGTTGGAAATTTGCTCCCCGTCGCTACCGCTTTATTGCTTCATCCAGCACCGCCCGGGATCTCGCGATCGCCTCGCGCGAACAACTAAAACCTGACCGTCGTTGGAATTATTAACACTTTCGACGATCTCGTACCCCGTACGGTATCTTGTTTCCAAAAATTTCGCTCGGTGAACGAAATTCGCGAGCGTTTGCGCTGGTCACGTGCTCGCACACTAGTACGAATTGTCCCAAGTCGGTTCGTCGAGCTGTTTCGAGACAATCTTGAAGTGGTTACGGGAGAAAGGAAGGAAGAATTTGTCAGTGTAAGAGTTTCCAGGAACGATTAGAGGACGTTGAAATTAGTACGGATGGAAAGTTTCTTAGATGTCACCTGTATTTATGATATTTAGGGAGTTGTGTAATTGATAATACAGATTGGTCGAGTCGGTGAACCGACGATGATTGTTGATCTTTGAGGGATAGAAGCGAGAGTGAAGAAAATTTGGATCTATAAATGTAAGAATTATGTTTAGTATCATACAGATACTAAATTTTTGAGACGCATCTTTGGGATATATTGTGTCATTTCGTTTTCCAAAATGGAGAATATATAATTTAATCAAATGTTTATACACTCTAAAGAAATCGGGTTTCGTTTTCACCAAGAGAAACAAAATGACTTTTCGAACAACCCAATAGATATCTACACTTTGACTGTTTCTTGTGGTTATATCGACAAAGGTATTGTAATAAAAAATAGTCCAAGTCGTTTAATCGAGCTATTTCGAGGCAATCTTGAAGCCTCAGAATTAGAGACAAACTTTGTATTTATATGTATAAAAGTATAGAATAATAAAGAAGAAACTAGATCTTAAGTTTTGTAAACGTCGCCCGTATCTACGAGATCCATGAGACTATGACAAGTATAATTAGATTGCTTCTTTTGCTTGTATCGACAACGATATCGCAACACAGATTGTTCGAGTCAGTGACTGCTAATCTTACGAATAAAATTTGGGGATACGTGAAAGTTTCAAATAACGAATAAAGACCGTGAAACTAATACGGATCGTAATTTTTTTAGACGTCTAGGGACACAAGATCTAGAGACCTACCGTTATACGATCTGCTTATGGTGTTTCCATGCTTGTAGCGATTCCATGTCCGAATCAGTGGCTAATATTACGAAAATAGGGGTGGAGATGGGTAAAATGTGTATCTAGAATTTCGAACAACGAACAAAAAGTAACTCGACTTTTTATCCGTTACTAATTGTACGTAAATTAAAATTTTAATCGTGCAATAAAATATTTCACAACGAAGAAATAAAACTTCGAGCTGATTTTATTCGTCGTCCTTCGTTTAAATAAAATTTTGGATCACTCTTTGGAAAGGAACTGTGAAAATCATAATTTTCAACGAGTTACTTGTTGAAATTTTAAAATAGGTGTACACGCGCGAATGTAAATGACAAATATTAAAAACGCGCCAAAAGGAAGAATATTGTCTTAAAATTAAACGAGAGATATAATTATAAGTTAATTAATTTTCTTCCTGAATCTCTTGGAACGAATAGAAAAGTTTTATAAATTCCATATCTATGGAATTATGATAGAACTTAATCAAGACATAAGATATATGAAAAATTGATGATATATGAATTATTATGATATATGATATATGAAAAATTAAGATAAAACTTAATCGAGACATAAGATATATGAAAAATTTCTATTCTGCAAATGGCCCAGGTTCTTTTATAAATTCTGCCAATCGCTTTATCAACTTACAAATGAATCCTATATATTATATTATACTTTCCCTATAAATCACCCTAAGAGAGAGGACCTTTGCGAACACTACTTAAAACTCGCTTTTGTTTAAAATTCGACTGAAATTCGTTGAATACACGACTCCCTTGTGCAATTGTCGAGACGAGCATCTATAAACCTGTTTCCATATTCGTTTTTCACTATTTTCGTACTTGAAAATTATGACTCACGGGCAAACAGAACGAAAGACTGCATTCGCGCGTAGTGCAACGCGAACTGAGGTCGATTATACAGGGTGTACTGTTGTAAATACAATAGAAACGGATTCGAGACAGTGAAATAAGAAAAAAGTTCGCATAAATATATATCCTGTCCGATCTTGTTTGCAAGTTGCAGCGTATTTTGTGTTTATTTTGTGTCATAATTACGTTGCAATTTCTTTCGCACGTGATGCAGATTAACTCAATTCGATACCAATTTACTCTTTTCCATCGAGGTGACGATCTCGAGCGAATTTGTGATCGTTATCATCGAAGAGCAGTCAGTACACACGCTACCATCGTTGAAGTAGAATATTCAAAGCTTACAACATTACATTCTACGAATCCGTGCATAAGATGTCGGCCATTTCACTGTTAGACAATAACCCACTTTTACTATCGGTAATTCGTAATAATCTTGTTTCGAATGTTCCACTTCACAGTAACGCGTGTACTAACCACTCTACGATGACGATGTTTACAAATTCGTTCGGTCCGTGACCTGAAATAATACGTAAAAATAGTAAACTAATTTCAAATTGCATGTAACCTACGAATAAGATTATTGCGACACAAAATACGCTGTAACTCGTGAACAAGGTCGAATGGAACATACGTTTGCACGAACTTTTCTTCGTATTTCACGTACGATGGAACACCCTGTATATTCAGGGACAAGAAACCGAAATAACACCTACGTGTAACATCTATACAAGATGTTGTGATGTTGCGACGCGTAACATCTGTACACGGTGCAAAGAGACGAATCGGTAGACATAAACAAATGCATGTGACTCACGAACGAGACGAGACCATCGTAGCCAGAAAAACAAGCCAAATCCCACGTACGAGAAACAAGTAAAGACATCACGAACGGAGAGGAAGAAATGACGAATGAACCTATTGTATCGGTACACCAGGTACGTACAATACTATATGTACAGTAGTTAAATACACCGTTATACCTCATACCTGGTATACGATAAATACACCCGTTACTTCCCCCACTCCACCCGTGCTGTTTTTCCCCACTTCGTACACATAGAATTCAAATTATTGGGTTGTCCGGAAAGTCATTTCGTCTTTTTTTTTTTATGAAAACGAAACACGATCTTTTTAGAGTGCACAAGAATTTTACACTCGTTCTATTAAATCATATATTCTCCATTTTGGAAAACGAAATCACTTTCCATACAACCCAATATTTGTCCCGCTACTCTAACCCAGACCGAACTCACAATCTCTCTCCTCTTCCATTGCACGAATTCCACAAGTTCTCCTTTACCGATTCGTAGCCCGATCGCGCGAAATTGAACCGATTCGCGCTCAGAGATTCTCCAACGACGAAATTCCACTCGAGAGAAGAATCACGAACGTAACGTTCTCGTCAATCCGTGCGTAGTTGCGTTCCACGAGACGCGACCGATTCGAGCGCGAAAAACACGCGATCGTTTCGCGCGCGGCGATTGAATTCCACGGGGAGTCGCCTTTGGAGCGCAATGGATCAATCCCCGAGGTAACGTCGGGAAAAATCACGGGGATTCGTTCCTCGAAGGATCGTCCGTACGGCGGAACCGCGCGGAAAGAACAATAAACACTTTGTCAGCCGGCCGTCCGGGGTTTCGCTCCCAAATTACGCCTGCACCGCGCCGGAGGTCGTAAAAAAAAAAAGAAAAAGATACGCATAGGAAGAGGTGGTCGGTGTTGCAGCGATGGCTCGCTCGAGCCGATATTTTTACGATCGAATCGCGTGTTCCGTTGGTTTCGTAATCGCGAAACCTTCCGGGTAACGACGCAAGAAGAACCTCTCGCGTCCGCGGAGCAAGAAAGATACGGCGGCGCTTGATGTCGTTACAGAACGGAAATGAGACGATTTGAAAATGGCCGGTGAACAAAATGGTTATATACCCGGGATGAGATAGAGAGACTCGTCGCGGGGAGGAAAGGAACGTAAGAAAGGAAATAACAGAGAGAAGGGCCGGGGCGACTCTACACGGGCGAACCGATGATTGCATGCATCCACCGAATGATGGATTGCGCTAGCCGGGAAGACCGATGGCGGGAAAAGGAGGCGAGGAGAGTTCCTGTCGTTTGATTCCTAGATCTAGATGGCCGCATCGGCCACCTACGGCTCTTGTAATGATATCGATAACGACGCCGGCCCCGTACCTAAAAACCATCCTGGATTGGTACACGCGCGGGTCCCGAGATGGAACAGCTGCTGATTGCATTCATCGTGATGGATTGGCTCTCTCGTCGAGTTACACGCCAAATGGAAGCAGCCACGTCGTGCTTTCCGTTGGCCCACCTACCGCTCGGAGTAATGATACCGATGGTGAGTCAGTAGGAACCTACCTGAACAAACATAAGGCCACCTGAAGGATACCATCCACCGACAACGACTCGACGGTACAAATCGTTCCGCGCGTAAAACGGATCCTCGTGGGAGGAAACGGTGCGCGACGACAACAAGCCGCGACGAATAGAGATCCCCCGAGCTTCCTCGCGAAAACGTTCGTTCGTCGCTACCGAGTGACCACGGAAATTTGGATACACGATCGATACGGTGTTCACGAACGACGAGGGAAATTTTTAACACTGTGGTCTAGGCGTTCGGGAGATTACTTCGAGCGCGATGCTCTTCCATGGGAGTACTAGGCGAAAGCGTTCTAGCTTTACTAGTTTTGGCTAGTAGGGAGTACTAGCTCAAACTAGTACTAGCGTTTGAGACCGAGGAGTGTCGGAAAGGTAAAATATCTTTCTTGTCAACGAAGGTGATAAATGAGTCATTTTCGTTGGTGAAGCTAACAGACGAATCATTTTTGTTGGTGAAGTCAACGAACGAATAATTTTCGTTGGCTGAGGAATGAGTTATTTTCGTTAGTAAAGCTAGTAAATAAGTCAGTTTCGTTAGTTAAGATAACGAACGAGACATTTCTCGTTTTCGTAATATTCAAGAAAGAGAATCAAAGCATTTTTTTTTTTTTTTTAATGGAGAATAGCTTCTCTTGAGCACTTCACCGGTCTACTTGGAACTGAAGATATCTTAACCTTCTTCTTATAATAAGAGCTTTAAATAAAAGGTAAGGATGTATCGTATCGAGCGATTATAAACGTATAGAATGTATTAAGTTCTGATACTCGAGAAACGAAATACGAATACGAAAGCTGGGTTAAGGACCAGAGCATTCAAGATACGATCGAAATTGTGTTACCATAACCCGAATAAAATGTTTGGCACGAAAGTGGTCATCGTGAAACAATTACGGAACGATTACATTCGACGCGAGCAAAGGTTAATTGTCAGAGATTAATGGTTCTTTGTGTCGTGAAAAGTGGAAATAAGTTTAGACGGTCTCGTGCATTCGGTCGGCGGTATAATTATTTCCTTTGGCTACCTTAATGTTTGCTTACCGAGTACGTCCTTCTACTTTCGTATTTCAAGTTCAAGTAGACTCGACTTTTGTTCGTACGAGGACTTTTCATCCAAATAAACATTTTCGACGATGCAACTGCACGAATGCTACGAGAGAAAGAGATTCTTTTCAATCGTGAAACCGCACGGATGCATGCATCTGTTGCATTGTTAAACGTTTCCACGGTACAAACATAATTGCTTTGTACAAGTATCCACAAACATGGTAATTCGTGGGACGAAAATCGCGGACGATATTAACACTCGAGACTTATTTCATTACGTTTGCTTTGCGAAGCAACAAGAAAGTACCGTATATCGTCCATATTTCATCGATTAAGTATAATAACTTAAATTTTCTACTCGTACAATCGTTTAATTTATGAAACAAGATATTCATACTGTCTCGAGTCGCAAAAGAAAAACATACTCTATAGTTTGCCAATCAATTTCATCGATTAAGTATAATAACTTAAATTTTCTATTTGTACAATCGTTTAATTTATAAAAGAAGATTTTCATACTGTCTCGAGTTACAAAAAAAACATACTCTATAGTTCGCTGAAAGAACTTTACCATTTGTGAAAATCAGAAAGAACTTGCTCGTCAGATTGACACAAAGTTTATTGTTTGAATTTAGGATCAACTTTGTATCCACTTCTGGAAAACGTAATTCTTTTGCGATACAACTCGAAAGCTACGCTTCGTCGCGAATAGTCGCGATAATCACTCATTTGAATGCAACTCGAATGCACAAAACTATAGGGTTGTTCGGAAAGTGATTTCGTTTTCCAAAATAGAGAATATATAATGTAATAAAATGTTTATGCACTCTAAAAAGATCCCGTTTCATTTTCACCAAAAAAAAAAAGAAAACGAAATGACTTTCCGAACGAGCCAATAAATTGCATCGGTGAGTTAAGTACGTATAAAATTTCAACGGTTTGAGATTTCAACGATAAACGGTAGGCTATTTCTTGTAAACGAGGATCGATTAGGTTCATCGAGTAATTGTGAGCGATTAAGAGACTTTTCAATGAACTTGCAACGACCACTGTACAAAATTTATCCTCTCGAACAGCGAGCAATCGCTTTTGAAACCTTCTCGAGGATTCCTCCGTTAGACTTTGCATATTACAGTAGCAATTGACATTAATAATTTCAAATTCCAAGACCCCGCGTTGGAAACACTTCACCTCGGTATCTCTTCCACACTTCTTCGAAGTTCGTTCGAGACAACGGTCATTATTTTTAACCGTGACATCACCGAAGTGCTAACCAATATTAATTAAGACGTGAATACCTCCACCGCGATGTAAATGGCTGTTAATTAATATGGCGTTCCTACGAGTATATTCAACGGCGTAATTACACCGTAAATAGATGACATTGAGGCATAAAATGGCGTGCCTTATGGGCAAGTTATTCTTAGGAACGGTAAGTGGCGCGGGAATTGTCCGCAAACCGTGAAGAATATTTGTATGATTTATCCGTTTTTGATTTATTCGCCGATAAATAAATAAAGTTTATCTATCACCGACGCAGTCGGTTATTTTCGTCCCCCGTAGGCATCGTGCCTTGGTTTTACCTGCGATATCCATTACGGACGCCATCTTACGCGTAGAATCACGGCGAGCTACGGCTATAAATGACAAGTACCTACCTTTATTTATTGTTCATGAATTACATAAAACGCCATATACTGCCGAATCGTTTCTCTTCGCGTAAGAATACAACGACGTATACGGGGCGTAATTCTTGTCACTTAACTTTCGAACGAGGCTAAGTTACATTCATTTCCGGTTAAAAAATTCTTCACTTTTCTATCTGCAAACGTACATTGTTCGAACGATAAAGGATTGCGCGACAAATCATCGAAAAATCTTCCAACTCGAATCTCAACCTATCGAAAAATTTCTATCGTGTCAAAACGCGTGTAAAAATCGTCTACGTTAAAAATCATCGATCGTACATTATTCGGACGATACAGGGTTGCGCGACAAATCATCGAAAAATCTTCCAACTCGAAAATTAACGTATGGAAAAATTTCTATCGTGTCAAAAGGCGCGTAAAAATCGTCTACGTTAAAAATCATCGATCGTACATTATTCAAACGACACAGAGTTGCGTGACAAATGATCGAGAAATCTTCCAACTCGAAAATTAATATATGGAAAAATTTCTATCGTGTCAAAACGCGCGTAAAAATCGTTCACGTTAAAAATCATCGATCGTGGAACCCTGTTCTCGAAGATTGTCGTGAAGAGCGCGTTTCGTACGTAACGCGAGTGGAAGGATCAACGCGCAAATGGTTTCCGACGGATGCGTATTTTAGGCCTAAAGAAGACCGAGCTACGACGTAGGTAGAGAAAATTGATTAATTAACGAGTGTAGTTGATCGCGTACATCACCGATGAATTATTATCGCGAAGTTCGAACGGATTAATCGATCGGTGCCAACGAACGAGTTATCGCGATCTTAATCCGTTATTCGTGCCGGTCTTTATCAGTCACAATGACCGACCTAAGCTCACTTTTCCTTTCACCGATTTCATCTTTCTTTCGCAATGTTTTAACGCACACGGTACGCACGCAACGATTTATCGCCCAAGGGACGTTCCACGGAAAGCCATCCGACGAATACATCGAATTCCACGCCGCGGGAATTTCGTCACGGGTCCGTGGCGAAAAATTATAATAGAACTTCACACCTGACACGCGACGTTAAGGTGTAAAACGCGCGTTTGACGGTAATCCTACGATCCTCCGGACAGCCAATTTAATCGCTAATTGGACGTTCGTTCGATCGTAAGCGACTTGACGGATGTATGCCCTAGCGACCAACACGCTTCCTATCTGTGCACGACGAATACAAACATTTCGGGACATTGGAACTCCATTTGAAACGACGACGTCCACTCGTGCGAACACGCGATATGGATACGATCACGGATTAAACTACGGAGTATCGCGAAAATCGGCTTCGAACTTTCATCGGCTACCGTTTTGAAACGAATTAAAGTACAAGGTGTATTGAAATTTGGTTCTAGAATTCGATCGATCGCCATTTTGAAACGAATTGAAGTATAAGGTGTCCCGAAAATTCGTTTTAAACTGTGATCGGTTACCATTTTTAAACGAATTAAAGTACAGGGTGTATTGAGAATTGGTTTTAGACTTCGATTGACCGCCATTTTGAAACGAATTAAAGTATAAGGTGTCCTGAAAATTTGTTTCAAAATATTATACTATAAAATAAAATATTATACTTCGAAATATTATACTATAAAATAAAATATTATACTTCAAAATATTATACTATAAAATAAAATATTATACTTCGATCGACTACCATTTTGAAACGAATGGAAGTATAAGGCGTTTTGAAAATTGGTTTTAGACTTCAATCGACTACCATTTTGAAACAAATTGAAATGCAGAGTATTTTGAAAATCGGTTTCGAACTGTGATTGACTACCATTTCGAAACGAATTAAAGTACAGGGTGTTTCGAAAATCGAGTTTAAGCTTCGATCGGCTACCATTTTGATACGACGAAAGTCTTTCGTTATTTTACTGGTTGCGAAGCGAGCACATGGGAGATTCATCATCAACGTGAACGAGAATACAGCGAAGAGACCGTAAACATCGTTAATGGTGACCTTGAATTTTATGAAAAAGTCGTAACGAGCATGGAGGCTCGTGTCGACCCCAGTGGCTTCGTTAACAAGCGGAATAGTCATTACCGGGGTGTTGAAAATCCGTGTATAGCTCACGAATTACCATTGCATCCGTGCAAAGTCACGCTTTGGAGCGGTATTTAGGTAGGAGGTGTTCTTGGCTCGTTTTCTTTTTCTTTTCGTAGATGATTATGAAGATTCGTTAACGATTTCTGGAGTACGCGATCGAGATACGTGAAATTTTTTATTTGTGCAGAACGAATTGGATTTGAATTTTTGTAGAAATCGAAGAACAGTGCAAAAGCTAAAGCCACATTTTGAGATATCTTAAACAACTGTATTTTAACCTTGTTAAACTCAACAGGGTACTTCTTTTATTTTTCATGTATTTTTACATACATTACGAATAGTTTCGAGATTGTTTGGAAGCGGTTAATTTCGAACTAGTACAAAATGTCCCGAATGTACCAAAACTCGTATTTTTAACATTCTAAAGCAACGAGAAGACTAAGAAAATACACGAGCAACCATTTGTATCCATTATTACAATATTAACACATTGACTGATATGCCAGTTTTCTACATTTAAGAATATCCTCGATATTTATTCAAACTATAACGTAAAAAGTAGAAACATTCAATACTCTCTGGACGTGCTTGTTTTCCATAGAACTGTTGACGACAGAAACGTTAACGTAACTTGGTATTATTTTATCAAACATCTACTGTTCGACCCTTGTAACTATTACGTTCATCGGAAAGTCATTTCAGTTACCAAAATAAAGAATATATAATTCAATGAAATGTTTATACACTCTAAATAAATCATGTTTCATTTTTACCAAAAAAACAAATTAAATGACTTTCCGAACAACCCAATACTTTGAAGAAACGTTCCAAGTTCGAACCATCGTTCACCGGTGACCACCAGTGTCATTCAACGCGTAGATAAGAGAAAAACGACAGTTGGGTTGAGAAAGACCCATGGAAGCCAACGATTGGAAAGAAAATGGAGGACTGATATTTGGGACACGCGGTACCAACGAGCCGCTTTAAATACGTTATCGCTCGGCGGTGAAAAATCGCATTGACGCGAACTCGCGTTGCCGGCGGCCAATTGGATACCAAACGATAAACACGATCGCGCATAAATCCGCGGCTAAAAGATTTCGCGAAGGAATCAGTTGCACTTGCGCCCGTTGAACGAAAGAGTTCGCGGGCAAGACAGATAGGTATCTCTCGTCGTGGCAGCAGCAAAGTTTCAGGAACGATAAGTCCGTGGCTCTCGTTCGCAAAGATAAACGGGACGATAGTAATAAACGGTACGCGGTTACGCCGCTATAAGCGGTGGTTAAATTATTGCGGCGTGTCCCGCGTTATCATTTCGTATCGCGTTATCTATTACGCTATTGTGGCGGCGTGGCTCGGGTGGCAGGTCCTTTGCTAAATCGACCTATTATCCAATACAGGAATTATTGTCATGGTCGTTGTGTGGTCCGCGGCCGGAGAAACTCTATCGACGGAATGTAGGAAGTCCTTCGCTGAACGCGAGAAACTCAGAAACCGATAACGTTTTTCGCCATTTCGCCCAAGGCGGATGCATTCTCGAAGGGGTGGTCGTTTCTTATCTCCAGGTCGAAAGAACCATTTTTTCCCTACTTTGACCGAAGTGGATGCATTCTCAAAGGAGTGTGCGTTTCTCTCTTTTTTCCGGGTAAAAAAGAACAATTCTTTTCTCGTCTTTTGTAAGACCTTGCAAATGCGAGAAACTCGGAAATTGATAACGTCTTTTTACCATTTTGGCCAAAGTGGAGGGATTCTGAAAGGAGTGTTCGTTTATTTCTTTTTTCCGGGTAAAAAAGAACAATTTTTTTCTCGTCTTTTGTAAGACCTTGCAAATGCGAGAATCTCAGAAATGGATAACGTTTTTTCGCCATTTTGCCCAAAGTGGATACATTCTCAAAGGGGAAACCGTTTCTTTTTTTTTTCCGGGTAAAAGGAACGATTCTTTTCTTACATTTTCTGTAAGCACACACTACCTTGAATACTCGTGTTAACCCTTTGAGCATCACGAAAAATTGCAAGACTTCACGTTCGAAGATCATGTCCCGTGTACCAATTATAAAAGTACTACAACTATTGTAAAAGCAGAATTTTACAGATGAAAAATGAGTTTGAATGATTTATTTTCGATCGCCAGAATAGATGTTACAATCACAGCTACGAAGCAACACAGATGTGAACACTGCTTACGTTTCGGGCTATAACTTTTTAAATATGAACGATTCTGTTGCATAAAAAATTGTACATCTTCTTCAAAGATCTACAAATATGTAAACAGAGCTATCGGTTCAGATACTTTCTAATTTTTCGATAAATAAATTAGTCGTTTAAAAGAACGAATACCTCCTTAGCGGTGGTTCGTTCGAAGCGACATGGACGTCAGTGGAAATCATGCTTAAAAGACGCTACTGTTATAGATTTTATCGATAATTCAAATAGTAACCAACGAAGTAAAATATACGACGGATACATTTTCAACGTTGCTCCATTTATTAAATTTAGAGACGAACACGACACATCGATGTGCTCATTGTTCACCGACTCGCGTACAGATCGGGTCAGTTTTGTCTCAGAAGCACCATGAACACAGCAAATGTACATTTAATCTCGATTCCATCTAAAACTATACAACGTAGGTACATCGCATGGACAGTGATGTATAGAGTTTAGAAGACGAGGTGGAATATGCATCGCTATGAGAATGTTATCGTCTCTTGCGTGTGGTATTTACGTTTACAAACACGGACGGTGATCGTGTTAACATATTTTGATTGTAGGATAGAAAGAAAATGATTGCTCGCTATGGATAGAAACTGCTGGTATGCGCGTTGCACGAACCGAACGAAACGCAAACGCCATCTTTGAGAGAGAAAGAATCGGTAGCTTTGAATCGATATTTTTGTTTCCAAAGTTGCGATTAAAAATTCAAAAGAATTTCACTCGTTATAATAAGATATTGGTCGGACGATAAATTAAAATCGACAAAACTATGTCATAGGAATACAACAGTGCGTTTGAATCGAATGGAAATTGATCTTGAGTCGCATTGCTTTCCAGTCGCATCGGTCCGCAGACGAAATTCGCTCCAATCGTAATTTTAACATTATATCGTATCACTCTTATCCAATGAACGTTTGCAATCGACTTTAACGAGAAAGAACACAATATTACCTTAAAATTGTTCATACTGTACATAAAATTCTTCTATTACATTTCCTATACCGTTCACCGAAAAATTCTATAAATGTTCCATGTCGTATACAAAAATACACAAATAACTTTCTCGATGTTACTTCTTCACCTATCAAAAGTTGCATCGTTTCCTTTTCGGATGAAGTTTCCCAATTCTCGAAACCATCGTCGGATTCAATTATTCAATATTAAATCACTGAATAATTTTTTTTCCCATTGTAAAAAAATACCATGACGCTTGAACTTTGAACAACTGTAAATACACGAACGTGTCGACGGATCTACAGAAAACTTCACACATGTTCACCAAACGGTAGTACCATCTTTATAAAAATAAAACGACCAACCTAACAGCTCGGTTTCTTATCGAACAACGAAACTCATCGAACAACCTATTATTCGCGAAGCATTTTTAACCGAAAGACAAAATTGCACGCGAGTAACTACCCCGTAGTTTCGGTAGCTCTAACGCGTCGTTAAACGGTGCAGTTCAATTAATTAAAACGGCGTATGATTAAATTACACGTTACCGTGTACCGATGTATCTCCATATTTCAAAACGGTCCGATAGGTCCGCGGGAACGGTACCTACCGTACCTATCGACGTCTAAAGTGCGCCCTCTCATTATAAGGTAGCTCCACTTATCTCGATGACGCAGCTCTCTTTTTTAATCGAGCACTAACCGATCGATCGAGCCCCGCGAGAATCGTGCCGGAACACCTTGCGACTAGGTAGCCGGTCATCGACGCCTCGTGCACCGGCAATTTGTTTAATCAGCGCCGTAGATTAATGACTTCGGCAGGTCAGCCTTTCTTTCCACCGCGTACGAAATTACTGATATACGATTACATTTATCGCGTCGAATTTTTACGCGTAATGGTCAATTCCGTGGATAACGAGCACCGTGGAATTTTTACGACGCGGAATTCCGCGGTAGATCGAAATTGAACGCTTGCAGCGGGACATTCCGTTGAAACGGTACCAAATGAAGCTTTCAAGTTACCTTATCTCGCCCACGACTATTATTAGCTGTCAGCCCCTCGTTTCACTGTTAGCCGCTTTCGAGCCACTTGCCGAATCGCCGTGTATTCTTTACCGAAGCTACTTCTAATTAACACCGACCACCGAGCCGATTTCGTAAAAAACGTCAACCGCCGCGGTATCGCTGAATGGCTCACGGCGTGTAATTTATATTTTTTTGCCCCGATGCTCTTTATCTCGATCAACTTTACCGAAATTTTTTACCGCGAACACGGCCTCCCGATGCACGTTGCACTTACGCGCAATTATCACGGTGGCGTTTGTTCGTTTTTCCATGGCATTCCCGAGAAAATGACACCACGGTAACCGAAACATTAACGTTACGCATACGCAGAATCGAACTCGATTACAACGAGCACGAACGCAACCAGTGAGTCGTGGTAATCGGATCCCTGGCCGTAACGATTTTAATTTACGCGTGTGCATCTGGAATTGATAAAACGTGGATTATAATTATGCAAATATTCTGTTGGTAAGTTTTACGAGGTAATTGAGAGTCTTTAAAAAGAAACGTCGATTTTAATTTTACTTTGTATCGGGTCCGATCGTATCGATACGAATAATATTTATCGGCTTGTTCGGAAAGTCATTTCGTTCTCCAAAATGGAGAATATATGATTTAATAAAACGTTTATACACTTTAACAAAATCGTGTTTCAGTTTCACCGAAAAAAAATAGTTCGGCAGTTGCACTATTCTTTGTGTATAATATTTCTTTCGTTCTTTAAACGTATCTTTTTATCGAATTGAAAGTAAAAAGAAAAGAAACAGTATTTAACTCGTCGTCGATACGGCAAATAACGATTACGACGAGGAAGTTTTATCGGTTTCTCGATACTCCTTCTAACCGAGTTCGACGGGAAGAACGAACTTGGTACCACTTTTCTAACAAATTTTCCGCCAATAACTTCTTACCGTTTATTCGCAAGCACGATCGTGCTCGTTACGAGCCGTGAATACCTAATTTTTGAAGTTTTCGGTGTATCTGTCTTCGCGAACCACTCGACGATCGATTCGATTCGGAGAGAAACTCGCGAGAAACTCTTTAAGAGAAACGCCAATTTTAATTTTACATTGTATCATATTTTACGCAATCATTTCGATACCTATACTAACAGTAAAGAAACACCGGGTTCATCTTGCCCATTCTCACTCTAAAGTACAATTCATCGAAAATGAGACGTCTAAGAATAAATATATTTCGGAAGTACAAAGTCGCGTACAAACAATATTTACTTATGCAATTCCATTACTTTTTCTCTACATTTCATCGTTCCTTGAACGTTTCTTCTTTATCGAGTTGGGGAAAAATTGAAAACAAATATTTAATTCGTCAGTAATGAAACGAATAACGATTACAGCGCGAAAGATTCATCGGTTCCTCGGTGCTCCTTACAACCGAGTTCCTTACAACCGAAAAAGTCAACTTTTGTACCTCTTCTCAACATGGTACCATTTTTCAACTTTTGTACCACTTTTCAACCTAGTACTACTTTTCACCTTATGTACCACTTCTCAACATGGTACCACTATTCAACTTCTGTACCACTACTCAACATGGTATCACTTTTCAACTTGGTACCACTTCTCGACTCTTCTACCACTTTTCCACATGGTACCATTTTCAACTTTTCTACCACTTATCAACACGGTACTACTTTTCACCTCATGTACCACTTCTCAACATGGTACCACTATTTAACTTTTGTACCACTTCTCAACATGGTACCACTATTTAACTTTTGTACCACTTTCAACTTTTGTATCACTTTTCAACTTGGTATCACTTCCCAACTTTTTGTACCACTTATTAACATGGTACCACTTCTCGACTTTTCTACCACTTTTCCACATGGTACCATTTTCAACTTTTCTACCACTTATTAACATGGTACCACTTCTCGACTTTTCTACCACTTTTCCACATGGTACCATTTTCAACTTTCCCACCACTCTTCAACACGGTACAATTTTCAACCTTCCTACCACCTCTCGACACGGTACCGCTTTTCGATCAACTCGGTGCCACTTTTCCGTAAAAATGTCCCACTTCGCCGACTCCTTCCCCCTGGTTCGGAATCACGCGAGCACAATCGTGCTCGTTACGAGCCGCGAGTATCTCGTTTCAACGTACCCTAAGACGTATCCGTCTTCGCGTCGAACGACGCGACGATCGATTCGATCCACCGAGAAGAAACTCCCGTACAACTTCTGGTATAACCGATCCGCACCGTGGAAGGTAAAGTACTTCTCCGAAACAATTAAATTTCCCTTATTCAAACGCGAAACCGCCGCCGCGACTCTAAAACGAAACAAACACGGCGCGTCTACCAGATGTGTCCGATACCGCCTTATCAAACACACGGTTAGTATTTACGCGAATCTGCTTTCCGCGATCGGTAGCAAGATAACACCGAATACTTTGCGGCGTTTAGGGGCATCGAGCGTAAACGATCGGCGGATTTCGCGGCGCGCATCTGGCCGGCTATCTCGCGGTGGTCTGTTACCACGGTAGAATTCTTCTACGCCGAACTTTTTCCTGTCCACGGACCCGATAAAATCGCGAACACGTACCGATTTCTCCCGCGGCCGGGAATATTCTTCGACGAAGCGTTCGAGAAGTCGCGGATTCGGCGAAAGAATGCAACGAGAATGTAACAATGTTGGCCGGATGGTTTGCACGTGACAGCAGGCCAGCAATCCGGGAAAGGAAGTTCCTTAACGGCACGTACGTGCCAACATACGCTCACGTACGTGCCGATGAGTACCCGAGAGTACTTACGTGCCCGGTATCCAACCTCGATGCACTCTGCCTCCTTATCGATGCCGTAAGAAAGAAAGTTCGAGCTTAATGGAACATGCCCGGTATAAAAAAGGAAATAATACCTTTATTGGACACGCTTAGGGTACGGTTAGACACCGAGATCGCTGCATATTGCGCGGCCGGCCGGCCGGCCGGCTGACGGTTCAGAAAATTGCGCGTTTCGACGCTTCTTTGTCGCCATCGGCAACTTCCTTTCCGCGACCGTGGAATTTTTCCATCGGCGATACTCTCCCAGTTTCTTCCCCTAGACCTTCGTAACAAGTGTGGATTTTTGCCGGTCGACTCGTTTCACGCTTGCAAAAATATAAAAAAAAGAAACAAGGGACGTTCGACCGCCCTTGTACAGAACGGACCACCGAGATCGATCGACTCCAGTCTCTTTGAATCGAATCGAAATTTTTTCGCGAACGATACGATTGGTCCTTCGAGGCGATGAGGTTTCATTTTTTTCTTTACTTATCTGCTTTTCCAAAATTACCAAAATTACCATTAGTTAAATTTACCATTAGTTTAATGGTAAAAGTAGTTACTTTTTTGCACAAAACACGGCTAAACGTTTCCTAGAATCTTAAATCGGAATATCGAAGTTCGTAAACATCGTTTCAAAATGACGCTCTCACAAAAATATACATCTTTGAAACCTAAAATGGCAGAAATCGATGTCAGTGATAAGAACCATTCTGTACCCTCTAACAAAAAAAATTACCGTGAACCGCGAATAATTATTCAAAATGAGCTGCAAGAGCACAGGAAGCGATAATACGATAATACATAATACGGGTTAAACGTTTATCGATTTAATAATAATATCGGTCTTATCGAGGGAAACGGTACGTATCGGTCGATGAAGAATTAATGTGTTCGAGAATGGCCGGACATCGACCATCGAAGTGAAACATTGCTACGGGAAACAGTCGACTGTTATGGCACGCGGTAGTTTTGGTAAAAATTCATGTTGGCAGAGAGTAAGCGGGAGCACGGCAGCGGCCGAAGGGTACGGCTCGAGAAAATTAAGGGCCCATTTACAATTATGATGAGAAGTTGATGAAGTAACAGTACGTAAAGCTCATTAACGGGATACGGCAACTGTGCGCCGTGATTATGAACGTTGATTGCGTATGTGTAACTCAGTTACCGGCAGCCGACCTTAAGAAGCACGGTTAATTGTAAACGAAGCACGTTGCAATTTACCATGTTTAATTGAAACCACGCGCAACAAGCACCGCTGATTGGTTTCTTTGAGGGACGCGAATGATTAATGTGTCTATTCCGATCAGCACCGCGAAGAAAGAGAATCGCTCCCGACGAATATCTTTCGTTCATCAGAATGCCGAGTGAAAATTGCAGCCCGTGATAACGACTCGCCGACCATAAACCAACGCGTTCAACTTTTTCATCGAACGCGGAATCATTTCCCATTTTCGCTGATTGGATACCACGAAGAAACGAAACCATCGAGCAATGTTGCAAAAAGATCTGATCTATAGATTTCTTGAATTATCATTGATAACTTCTCGCAATGTCTTTTACGTAGGATGAAAATTAAACGAATTGGGGGAGAGAACACGTTACGGTCGAAACGTTTAAATAATATTCCTTGTTTGTTAAATGTTCACGAATCGTCCAATAATATTATATCTTTGTTAAGAAACGATCTCGAAAGAGCACTTATTATCTTCGTTACAGTATCCCGAGTGAACGAAATGCAGATGAAATCTTGACGATAGTGTCTAAGTTGAACTATGGAGGATGGCTGATGCTATTGTTGTGTGTAAAATTGAGAGTTTCGTTTCTAGTTAATTTTTATTTTTGTAAACAATCGGTGACTACGATCGATCACAAAACATCGTAAATATATCAATGTAACACCACGAATTTAAATGTAGACAAAGTGATCTCTGTTATTGGATTTTTGATAACATTTTATTTCATAAAAATAGCAACTATTGATGGACTCGTGTTACATATCGCACCGAGGATGAATTCAACTTCTTTTCATCTGGATACACAACGAATCGAAATTCAAAGTAATCGTCTTATTACTAGAGATTCAAAGTCTCGTCTTCTAAAAAGAAGTTTCAATTTTTAGTCACAACTCCTTGATACTTTGTTTAAGAAAGTCCACGTGCAATAGTTACCTACTTCATTTAAAAAAAAAAACTATATTTAAACGTACGAATGTGAACTAACTCACTCTATCTTTCGCTTCTAACCAATTACAATTCAGTTAAATAAATATCTCGATTTCCTAAAATGAAACTTGCATAACTATCGGTCCCATACAATATTACAACCGACCCTGAACCTGCGTGCGGGTTATACATATCCTCCGTTCGCCATATTTGATTAATATCTTGGATATTACCCGACCTACAGCGAAATTGCTGCGACTCGAGTATCACGAATAATTAGACAACACGTACGAGAATTTTTCGTTATAAACGCATATATCTATCTTTCGCGTGATCGTGTTCCAAAATGAAAGTGTCACTACTGAACCCGGTCTCCCGTACTTTTTGCACGGTCTTCGATAAGCGAGTGGATGGCGGTCACGGAACGAATCAATTCGGTTCGATTTCCTCGCGAGGCGACCGATCGAAAAACTCGGATTAATCGAACGGTACGGGGGGAAAGTAAATCCACGGCTATCCACCGTTCGAAGGGGTACTTCTGACGGATCAATAATTGGGTGTAAGAGGACGCCGAGCCATTGGCGAACGCTCGGTAGCATTCGCCCAAGAAGATGTCCCCGTGCGTCGAAGAAACTGGTTTCACGGACGGATCCGCGATTAGCGATCCGCGGATCGACGAGCGCGAGCGTTTTCTCGCGTTTCTTTCGTCGCGAGAGGAGCGAACTCGTACCAAGCATGCCGGTGGTACACGTGTAAACACGCGCGGCGAGCGTGACACGCCGATGCCCGTGCAACGCGCCCGAAATCGACCACTCGGAGCGGAGCGTACGTTCCTTTTGTCGCGCAGCAGATGACGCGAGCGATGGCGATACGAGCTGCATCGGGAATCGTCGTGTTCCTCGAACCGGCCTAAAAGGAAACTGGATAACGATCCGCGCGTAAATCCACCTCTCTCTCTCTTTCTCTTTCTCTCTTTTTTCCCTTTCTTTCTCTCTTGTACACGTACTTCTGAATAATCGGAGTTTCAGCTTCGCCCATTGAGCTGTAGCGGCGAGCAATTTACTCGGAACAGCTCGGCTTTCGGGTCACCTCTAGGTAACGATTAAATTCGAGGAAACGTTTCAACGAGCTTGGATATTGCAGCTAGGATCTAATCGAGATTATTTTTCAAAAATCTCTCGCGATGAAATTGTAGATTGGGTCACCTCTGGGTAACGATTAGAACATTGGAGCTAGAGTTTAATGAAGCTTAGTTTACAAAAATCTCTCGTTTGTGTATACTCGCGATGAAATTGTAGATTGGGTCACCTCTAGGTAATTATTAAATTCGAGGAAACGTTTCATCGATCTTGGACATTTGAGTTAGGATCTAATCGAAATTATTTTTAGAAAATTTCTTGCTTGTGTATACACGCGATGAAATTGTAGATTGGGTCACCTCTAGGTAACGATTAGAACATTGAAGCTAGAGTTTAATGGAGCTTAATTTTCAAAAATCTCTCGCTTGTGTACACTCGCGATGAAATTGTAGATTGGGTCACCTCTAGGTAATTATTAAATTCGAAGAAACGTTTCATCGATATTGAACATCGGAGGTAGGATCTAATCGAGATTAATTTTTCAAAAATCCATAAGTGGAAAAATCCGAAGCACGAGGTTAATGCAAATAAAAGCGTGGTAATATAGATGGTACAGAAAGAAGATAAATAATGTGTGATAAACGAAGAAGATAAATAACGCATGATAAATGAAGAAGATAAATAAAGCTTGATAAATGAAGCTTGAAACTGGCGATTGATATTGAGAAGAACATTTAGAAGGAAAGAATCTAAAGAAGTGGCCAAGAGAGGAATAAAAAAATTGTTGTTTTAGATGCAGGAAATATAATAGAATATTCGAAAGACGAGTTTCGAGAACTTTGCTAATCGAACATCGTGCTACGAATTCACGGTGAAAGAAGAATCACCTGAACAATAATTGCGATCAAATTATTAAGATATCGAGAAATAAAGGTAGGGATAAAATAGTGTAACTTGGCACGAGAACAATGAAACAACTACCGATCGCCTTGTATTTATGTATATCCAGTAATACAATTGCGAGCGATAAATGCATACGGTATTCGTTAAAAATGTTCCCAGGTTTTGCGCGCGTAGTCTCGTAGAATGTTCCCAGCGATAGTCTTAAAAGTGGAAGAACATCGAAGAAGAAATCCATAGAAAAACGATCGCCACGGCTCGCGTATGAAATTGATTCGTATCGGTCCGCGCCAAATCCACGAAAGTGAAGAAAAAAAATTTAGATCGCCCCGGTTAACGAAGCCAAGACTATCTCCGTAGAGAAGTTATCCGGTTCGTTTTACATTTGTCTAAATGTTAATTAATTGAACGGGCACGGTAAAGAATATAACCTTTTTCGTTCCTCGCCGACGTTTCCCACAAAAATGGAAAGAAGAAGCACGATCGCAACGATAATTGCATCGTAGCTCACTAAAAACAGGCAGATTAATTACCTCCGGTAAGTACAGCTGGTGCATACTTGGCGTCGTAACGAACCGAGGGTGCGAGGGGCGAGGACGCAAAAATTAAATGCGAAGATAATAAATTTTCAAGCGAAATTACAATTACTGAAAAATGTTAAACGTAAACGCGGAGCGCTACGTATCTACCGGTCGTTCTTCGCGGAAATAACACCGAGTGCCGTTACTTTTGACGGAAACATCATTTAACGCCAGAAGGGCGTCCCGTTCGCTAAGCTCGAACCGCAATTTTTCTCTCCCGTACCGTGATAATATCCGTACGAAGAATTTCTGGAATAACAGTGTCATCGTTCACGATGCCAGATAAGAGTGGAAAAGAAACGGCGAAACAGGAAGTAGCCTGTAACACGGAGGAGGAAGGGTACGAGACGAAGGCGGGACAATAAAAGTGATTATCCTTCGAGTGGTGGAAGGAAAGGAGGAAAGAAAACGCGAAGCGCGCGCTGAAGATTCCGCAAATGGTAAATGGGAAGCTTGTTAAATTTTATTGACATTGCTGAGCCAGCACATTCGGAACAAGAAGCATCCGATTCCATTAGGGGGAGGCAGAAGTGTCCCTTTACCTTCGATGCTGGCTGAACCGATGAGACAAAGAACCGGCAGAATCCAGAAAAAGCATAGAAAGAGTCTCGGGAAAGGGTGCATTCCCTAATTGTACCGATCCAATTATTCCCAAGTTCCGACGGGATATTCTTCGGGTTACATGAAGAATACTGCGCAGAAGCTCAGCTGCGATCCGATAAGAAGTGACAAGAACAAAAGGTAAATAAACTACGATTATGCCCCGGCAAATGTATCCTGTTCTTGAAGCTGTACAAGCACGAACCAGTACGTAGAAATATTCCTACGGTGGTAGATAATAGATCGAAATACAGGGTGTTCGCGAATTCATGGGACGAGTATTGGAACTCTCCGAGGAGAATCGTTGAAAGAGAATTCGAAGACGCGTCGATGGTACAGATTTTTATCGTATCGGGTGAAACTTACTCGATCGTCCATTCATTGAACAGAGAGACGTTTTTACGTTCGGATGGAAAACGAATCATCAACGAGGAACGAGAGTATTCTTGCTTTTCGCAATAGTTGTTCTCTTTTATTTGTTTCTAATAGATCGAAATTGTGGAGGAGAATCGTGGAAAGAGAATTCGAAGACGCGTCGATGGTACAGATTTTTATCGTATCGGGTGAAACTTACTCGATCGTCCATTGATTGAACAGAGAGACGTTTTTACGTTCGGATGGAAAACGAATCATCAACGAGGAACGAGAGTATTCTTGCTTTTCGCAACAGTCGTCCCCCTTTATTTATTTCCATCGGTACCGTGAATTCGCGAACAACGTGCAATAACCGGAATACGAACGCTCTACGTACGTGATTTCAATCGAACGTCCGAGTCGATGTAAAAGCTACACAAAATATCATCGAGCCAGAGTGTAAAGCCTCGCGATAAAAAAAGGAAATTGCGGTATCGTACACGTTTGAAACGCTACCAGGAAAAGGACTACCGGAACCCGAAACGCGAGTTTGGCACGCGAGATGGATCGCGATACGGTTTCGATTCGAGTCTCGGGGTCACGGATGAGTCGCTCGATGAATTCCGGATGGTGAAAAGAAGGAAAAAATCGCGCGAGACAATCGAAATTCGTTGCATTTTCATCGCGGTGACCGGACGACCAAGTCGTTAAACCGCAATTAGGACTATTCGTCGGTATAACACGGAACACGGTGTCACCCAATACGTCGACCTGTCCCGTATGATTCATGTACCACAGCAAACAGGAAGCAATGTGTCGTAGAGCGAAGGTTGGCGCCAACTCGCGTTGATATCATCTCGATCCTCGACACGTCTGGGCTTCGCGTTCGTACTTCTTGAACATGTCGAGCGCGCCAACTGACTTGGCAGAAACTTATGCGCGGCCAACGTGCATAAAAATACTTGTCATTGCGAGAAGACCATTATCCGACAAGAGCAACATCGGTCACGATGTCCTCCTTTTTTAAACGTCCTCGCATTGTGCGAACCGTTCTTCTAATAATAAAACTTGGCTATTATTTAAGCAGAATACGATCCCTCCGAATCGATCGACGGTTATATTTAATTATCGGTGGACAAAGATGGATCGACTATGATTCTTAACGTTGGACCGTTCTTCTGAATATACTATTGTTCGATAAGTTTTATCGAACGATAATATTGAACAGTATAGTACTAGGTTGCTCGGTAAATTTTGTCGTTCGATCAAATTTATCGAGCAGTACTACATCGAACGGTATTATTAGATTGAATTATTACACGAAAGATGAAACTTTGAATAAGAAATGTTCTTATTCGACCGTTCTTCTAATGATAAAACTTGCCTATTATTTAAGCAGAATACGATCCCTCCGAATCGATCGACGGTTGTATTTAATTATCGGTGGACAAAGACGGATCGATGTGAAAGTATTCGATAAAATGTATACGTACTTGTCGAACTAAAATAAGAATACTCCGAATAATACGAAAAATAATTTCATATCAATGTTCTTCAATGAATAATCGCATAATCTTGCGTAATGATCCCAAACTTTTGAGCGACAATGTATGTGTAACATATATTTCGATTATCGCAGTGATATTTTTTAAACTGCAATACTCGATAAAATTATCTAGATTTCTAACGAGTATTTCAAAGTATACCCTCTATTCAATCTTTCAATCAAACACACCAAACCAAAGATACTGTATGAAAAGTATAAATGATAAAAAAATCGTTAATCGAAAATGCAATTTTTCTACAAACAAAAATATACACGAGACACGGTATCTAATTCTTCGACTTTTAAAAAGTACCTAATTTTCCACCTAGAATTTTTCGTAGCTATCAAAGACTTGAGTTAGTAACAATTGTGTACCTGTACTTTTGGAGCAATGCAAAAATACCAAACCAAACATACTGTATAAAAATAAATGATTAAAAAAGTGTTAATCCAAGATGCAATTTTTCTAAAAACAAAAATACACACGAGACACGGTATCTAATTCTTCGACTGTTAAAAAGTACCTAATTTTCCACCCAGCATTTTTCGTAGCTATCAAAGACTTGAATTAGTAACAACTGTGTACCTGCACTTTTGGAGCAATGCAAAATGCATCGTTCGAGCAGTTGCCTCGCGAAGAAGATTCGCACGTACCGTGAATCTCGGTAAAGCGAACCGATATGCGAATCTTGTACAAAAAATTTCGTACACGTACACGCGCGTACACGTAAAAAAAAATGTGGAAAGACGGCGCGTAAGTGGCGTTCGAAGATCAAAGGATCCGAGCATTCTGCGACGTGAACACGTAAACGTTCTCAAAGTGTATAACTAGAAGAGCTCGTCACACTGTATAAATGCTGACCATTACATACTACGCGGACACTTTTTCGACATTCATTTACCTTTATCGTGAAGCACTTTCGAACGGTACTTCTCCCTTTCTTTTCTTTCTTCGCGCGTCGATATCTGGTCAAGCTCCTTTGAAAATTCAGTACCCAAAGGGATCGTTAGCTCCGAAACCTCTTTGCTTATAAAGAGCCTCGAGTGCTCGAGGTCTCTTCAAATCTTGAACAGTGCATCTGTCGTACGGCCTGAAACTCGCGTCGGGTAGACTACCGCTATTATTTGCGTGCTTATAAATTCATAGTTGGCCATTAACCGAGTAACAGAAGTTCAATGCTTCGAACGGCACAAAGAGACCTTTGTTTTTCAACAGCGATATCCTTTGAACGGATCGCATCGAATTCTCGAAGAAAATGTCAAACGCCTGCTACACATGGAATATTTAATGTTCCCTGGAATGTTAACGAACGAACGTTTTTACTTCCAAGTAAGATTATTTTAACAAGACACTTGGTCGAATCGATGAAAATTGTGCGAAACGACAAGAATATACCTAACTCGATCGAAAAGCAACGATAAAAATAATAATACGTCGAATTTATCGCCGTACGTATTTCCTATCTACGTGCTTAGGTGATTGTTAATAAAGAACAGGAAGGAGCAGTTTAGTCGCTAATTCCCGTGATATATACACATATGAATATACGCATACTGTATCGGTAATTTCGCGGCAAGTCAACTGCGTAATCACCGTTAACACGGGGGACAAAGTCGAGAACCCTATTCTTGCAATTACGTATGATTAACGACAGGGTAAATAGCTCGCTTCGAAGATAGTGCGAGGTACAACCTTTTTTGATCGAGTAAACGACGAAGATAAAACTTTGCACGAATACTCTCGACCTGACTATTTCTTTAAAAACATGGTATTACTATGATCGATCGAGTGTTAAATTAGGTTACGTTAATATTTTCGTCGATCGACTCTTAAATTATATAAAAAAAAAAAAACGATTAGGACCTTACTGCTTATTTAAAAAATGGTAAAACCACCATCAATTAGATTACGTTAATATTTTCGTCGATCGACTCTTAAACTAGATGAAAACAAAAAGAAACGAATACCACCTTATTATTTTTTTAAAAAATGGTAATACCATCATCAATTGAGTGTTAAATTAAATTATCTTAATATTTTCATCTATCATATTAATCAGATTTAAATCGGATCAAAAGAAAAAGAAACAGATACTTTCGTACTGATTTTTCAAAAAATGGTAATACAATCGTCGCTCGAGTGTCGAATTAACTTACGTTAATATTTTCACAAATCGAATGTTAAATTAGATCCGGAGAAAAAGAAACGAAATACACCGCATACATAACGAAGACGAACAAAACATTATTTCGCATTGAAAGAACAAACGCGTTTCGTTTCCGATCGAGAAACAAAAACTCCGCGAGGATGTGTGGGAAAAACCCACGTACCTACTCGACGATTAAGACCGCCCATTGGTCGTTAGTTAATTGGAAAAAGGTAATGAAAATTTCTACGCGGGGAGAATCGAGACCACCGCGTCTCCTCGTCTGGTCGTTCATCGCGGGTTCTTTCCGCGCGGCGCGTAACAGAAGCGGACGTGGTATTGCAAAGAGCGCTACAAACTTTCCGCTTCTCGCGCGACGTTCGCATTCACGGGGCGCGTTAATTAATTTTCGTGGCGAGCCAAAAGCCCCGGTAATTGGTGGCGTAATGACGTTTTCTCTAATTATGCAACACCGCTGGAAACACACGAGGGTGCTCGCGCTTTGGTTTTCTCACAACCACCGTCTCCCCCCCTAACCACCTCTAACCCACTCCCTCGGGTACCCGTTTCTTTTTTTTTCTTCCTTTTTTTTTCCTCTTTCCTCTCTGTTTCTCGACAGCCCGTGCCCGCCCTTACTCTCGCGAGTCCATTATCATTATTAACGTTAACGCGAGCGTTTAACGACCGCGAGTCATTTTTTGTGAAACGCGTCGGGCGAGGTTTCCAGCGTCGGGGGTGGCTCGACAAAAGACCAGAAAGGAAAGAAAGCGACGGGGAGAAAAAGCGTGTAGTCCGCGAAGCGCGTCGCGTCGCGTCGCCTCGCGTCGCGATTTCAAGAGTCGCGTAGCCGAAGAAAGAGGAGCAAAAGGGAACGAAACGACGGACGACGGTGGGGCGAGGGGGACCGTGGATGGTGGATGGAAGAAGAGGGCCAACATGGGGGACGCGCGAGAGAAATCCGTGGCTTTGAGCCGCTCCGGGGAAAAGTGCTAAAAGCGTCGGCATTTTTTTCGACAAACGCCTCCTCCGAGCAACGCGCGAGCTTTCACCGCTTTCTTCTTCCTTTACCTTTTACAGTCGCGTGCGCGGAGCTTCCACGACCATCCTCGAAATCTCGCCGCGCTGAAAACCACGACGAAATACCCTGCTAAACCCACCCACCCCCCTCTATCCCCCGCACCGTTACCGGAACGGCAATTCTGTTTGTACACGCTCGTTAACAACGAGCCAGACACAATCTGGACATCTTTTTCAAGAGAAGACGTTTCGTGAATCCGCGACCGATGAAAGACGAAACGAGAACGGACGACGAGCACCTCAAACGGCCCACGGTACATCCGTTTCGCGTTTCGCGTGGCATTGCTCGCGACCGCTTCGCGGAACGCCGAATAAAAGTAATTACTCGTGTACGGGTGGGAACCGCACGCGGCAAACGAGGCGACGCGGCGAAACTTTTAACGAGGACCGCGAACGATTCGGGACACTGCGCGACGCGAACCTCGCGTTTCGACGAGAATACTCGCGCGAGGAAATAATTACTCGGGGAGAAACGAAACGTGTCACGGCGATCGGATCCGAAACTTTCAGACCGACGCCTAGAGTTCACGGGGCGTCGGTTGAATCGGATGAATATTTGCGCGAAAGAGTGTCGAGATTTGTTTCACGAATCTTCGTTGAATCTGATTGAATTTGGTAGCTTTTTATCGAAAATGGTAACTTTCTATCGAAAGAGACAATTTGAATTCGGAGAGTGTGTGTTTTGTATCGATGGAAAAGAAATTTTTATTCATTTTACGAGACTTGAAATGCCAAGGTGGACCTACAGTTTCTGGGGTTATTGAGTCTAGTGAATATTTTCGCGTAAGAATGTCGAGATATATTCATTTTGAATCCCCGTTGAATTTGATTGAATTTGGTAGCTTTTTATCGAAAGAGAAAATTTGAATTCAGAGAGTGTGCGTTATGCATCGATAGAAAAGAAATTTTTATTAATTTTACGAGACTTGAAATGCCAAGGTGGACCTACAGTTTCTAGGGTTATCGAGTCTAGTGAATATTTTCGCGCGAGAGTCTCGAGATATATTCATTTTGAATTACCGTTGAATCTGATTGAATTTACAAAGTGGACGTTTCGTATCGAAAGAAGAGAAAATTTGATTCACTTTATCGGTGACGACGAAACGAATAGAAGTAGTTTCGCTTAAAAAAATTACACCAGCCTAAACCGATGCTTTTACAAACCACGAAACTATTCATTAAATACACAATGTTATTAATAAGAGCTCTGTTAAAACGATCTAAACCTAAATCGATGCTTCTACGAACCACGAAACTATTCTCGAATACACACTG
Source organism: Ptiloglossa arizonensis (assembly GCF_051014685.1). Lineage (NCBI taxonomy): Eukaryota > Metazoa > Arthropoda > Insecta > Hymenoptera > Colletidae > Ptiloglossa > Ptiloglossa arizonensis. Next base: position 10,538,699 of record NC_135053.1, on the reverse strand, counting down.
GTGTCATTGATAGGAGCTTTGTTCGAATTATCATCGAATTGACCGTAACAAATTAAATAACCCGAATTGGTCTGAATACCAGGTTGAGCGATAAAATCGGTTAAAGCGTACGATCCCCGGGATAATTTCGAGCGACGTATCGATCGTTCGGTTCGGAGAGAACGAAATGTATCTATAAAAACGGATTAGGAACGTTCAAGTGCGGAGGCGAGTGCTAGTGGCCTATAGCACATTTTTTCTTCGACTTTGCGCTCTCACACGTTGGCCGTTAAGGGAGGTTAGTTATACCGGTTGTCGGTACGAGTTCACGAACAAACGGGGACCGGTTCCTTTCCATTGAACCGATCTGCTCGACGACCGGGGCCCGACCGCGTTACGTATCGCAAAAAGGTACAGACTCGGGAAAAAATTCACGGGAAACGCTCGATATCGGACCGTACACCCATACAAACGCGATACAAATACAATTTTCGATCACGGGACACCCTGCGATAGGAATACAATTTTCGATACACGCGCGTTACGAAACCACATCGAACGAAACTCTCGAATCTGCGTCAAGACTCCTGATCGAATCTTCGAACTTACCTGTTCGTCAACGCACCAACGAACGATACGAAACTGCGCGAAAGTACAAAATGGCCACTGAAAGACTCGACGATATGGAACAAATATAACTTTTACAAACACACGTTTCTTTAATTCTCTACTTAGATGCGACTTAGATACGATTAACAACCTCGAATGGCCACCATTTCCCTGCCCTGATCCAAATCTAACTCCAGACGTACCCTTCTTTCAGTGACTGTATATCTCGAAGAACGAGACCTCGCGTTCTCCACTTCGAGAATTCCCAAAACGCTGACGGAGAAAAAAAAAATATATAAATATACGAAATCACTCGCATAGTCCCCGCGAACCTCGTCGAACGCTTCGTAATACCTGCAGCTACTTGAGCGTATACTGTCGCACGTATGTATGTACGGCACGATCGGTGTCAGTCGCGTCGCAAAAGGTGGATCGGTACGGCGACTAGGTCGGCCAACAGAAGCACAGAAGTACAACAGGAGCATAATGGCACCAATGGCGAACACCTGGTATCGTATCAAATATCACGGTCACGTATACGCGACGAAGTTTTCGGCTGTTTGCCGTATGATCGCGGAACTTACGATTATCGTCGTGGAATACTGGAGGAATCAGGAGGAGCGGCCACTAATGGCGGTGTACCGACACTGAATCTGGTCCAAAGACCGGCACGACCCACGTCGGTTGCTCGCCGAGCTCGTAAATTCAATTAGTCGGCGAATATCTCCCGGACCAAGGCGAGCACCGGCTTTCTTCTTCTTCTTCTTCTACTTCTTCTTCTTCTTCTACTTCTTCTTCTTCTACTTCTTCTTCTTCTTCTTCTTCTTCGTCCGCTGGTTCTCCGTATTCTCGGTCCACCTTCCAGGTCCTCCTCTTTATCTCGACCGAGCGGGAATTCGCCCACTTTTGTTCTTTGTTCCGTACCACTTCCTTTTGCTCGCGCTACCCTCTACACTTCCTCCTTTATTCCCTGGCCCTGCCACGTCCACTTCTTATTCTTTGCGCTACCTATTCTTCGTCAGTGCTAAAAAAGAGTTCCAGGATAAAGCTCGCCGTGCGTAGGAGTCTCGCGCGCAACGAAGACCTGCATGAATTCCAGCGACGGGCATCACCTGTTTGACGTCTTAGTACGGACCCATTCCCGGGACGGGGACCGATGCGGGCAATTACGAAAGAAAATATCGCCGAGGAACCATTCCGACGAGGATCTTGCCGAATTTCTCACGTTTTCGAACGCGCGTGGAAAATTAGGTATTCTCAACGCGTTTAGTTACCTGTCTACCGCGCGACCTGCCAGGTAGGTCGTTTCTTTGTGCATTAGAAATTACGGAAATTGTATCCTGAATTTGTCGGTGAAAATATACAAATTTTCGAACGATACTTTGCCTTTTATCGATACGCTTGCTCCGAAAAATTATCCGAATTTAAAAGCTTTAGAATTGAAAAACTTTAGAATTAACAGCTCTCCAGTTACTATTTCGTCAAAATGTCCCAGCTTTGGAATTGAAAAACTTTAGAATTGACAGCTTTTCGATTCATATTTCGTGAAAATGTTCCAGCTTTAGAATTGAAAAACTTTAGAATTAACAGCTTTTCGATTCATATTTCGTGAAAATGTTCCAGCTTTAGCATTGAAAATGTTTGTACACACTAAAAAAATCGTGTTTCATCTTCACCAAAAAAAACGTAATGACTTTTCGAACAACCCAATAGTTCCCTGCAGTAGACCAGTAGTAATCTAGGTTAGACGGTGCACTCGGTGCAAGGCAAAGACATTGAAATTTTTTCAAGGATAAATTGGAATATATAAAAGACAAACGTTCGTCAACTTTGCCAAACGGATGAAAACACACGATCCAATCTTAACACCAGGCTAGAATTTTGAAACGTCGAGATTGCCTCGTAACCGAACAAAATGGACTTTCTAAAGAAACAATTGATTTATTACTCACAGCGGAATGGCCGTGGACCTTTCGATCGTTTAAATATTTGATCGTTAAACTAACGCAACGCTATGATTAACTTCCAACCGCGAATAATGACTGCCGAAACGAATCGAGTAGTTTCACCATCTACCTATTTACCAATCTAGGCAACCTGTGTTACTAATCGAACGAGACAAATTTGTCGTAAATCTCGAATAACAAATTACAACACGACAGTTCGCATTACATATTCAACGCGAAGTTACGTTATTACATTGATCAAGGAAAGAGTTCCTTTTATATTTAGAACCATTATGGTAGACTCGATCAGACTCTACAGCATTATTGGGAAATATCGATTCTTCGGTGTTTAATTCGTGCCGTTGACGCGACCATCCTTGCCGAGTGGAAAATTGTCAGTATATCTAACTACGGTAAAACATTCACTAGCAATTTCGATAATATAAACCTAGCAGGACTAAAGTACTGTGATTTCTGGGGCAAGAACTTGTGTATGCCTGGCAGGTAAAAGAATGAGGAGGTTAAAGTGCCGAAGGAACGCGATACCGTAGCAAATAGCTAATTCGTACTCTGTCTGCGCACGATCTCGTCTTGCCACACAAGTAGAATTCATAGGAGACCGTTTCGACATCGAGAAATTTGTATCGGTTTTATTTTTCCAAAGAGATTACCGAAGATCGACATTTCGCACGATCGTGCGATCGTTACGCGAGAGAAACGTCGAAGCCCTCGTTGCTTTCGAACTATTTGTTAGATTATCCCAGAAATTATTCTCCCGTAATTTCGAATAAATTGGCGTGTCCGTCGTCAAAGAAACGTTTCTTCTTCAATTTCGAAAGTTCGATCGAGAAGCAAATTGGAAATCGAAGAACGAAATATATTTATAATGCTCGAAAGAAAAAACAAAATCGTTGAGACATATCGATCGATGCATAACGATAGAAAAAACAATTAACAAATTACGACCAACACGAACTATATTACAAACTATACGGAAAATAAAAAAAAACTATAGGTTCAAACTTTCGAAGTTTTTTTCTCAATAAACATATATCCACAAACTTATAGTTTTGGACATACTCTAAATTCCTATCGACAAACGAACATGTCGGAACAGACACGATTCGTATCAACTCCATTTACATCTTATGTCTTCGAAAACGAATTATCGCGTTTGGATAATCAAAATTAGAACTAATAACCCCGTAATATTTATCCATCTTCCGATACGAACGTGTTGTTGGAAACTTAATTACGAATATTTCCTTCCAATTTTAACCATTACTCTCATATTCTAATATCCAAGAGGTTGTATATTCCCGCGTGTAAATTAATCTCGCGAAAAACGTATCGCGCGATCCGTATCACGCGAAACACTCTGTTTTCGAACATATGTTCATTATCACTTTTTTGTTCCAACGAATGAATCCATTAACTCGTAAAGGTTGTACCGACGGTTTATTTACACCCTGTATATTCCAACTATAGACGTACCCATCTCGAGACGAGTTTGCAAATCAATGTTCTACATTGGCTACTGGCAGGCTGCAATAAAACGTGACGAGCGACCGATAGCAACCGTCCCGATGGATATGGTGATGCATTCACGAATGCCCAGCGTCGTGCTGCACAATGAAAAACTTTCGCATAGAAAGCACACGTCAGCGGAATCATGGAGGCACCGAGCTCTTTCATTGCGTGGGTGGTGGTTGGTTGGTTGGTTGGTTGGTTGGTTGGTTGGTTGGTTGGTTGGTTGGTTTATCAGTCATTGCTTCGCCGAGAGGCGGAATGATTTTACGGTAGTATCGGTTATTGATTACGTATCGCGATGATTACACGATCGCGAAAGAACTGGAGGCGGGCATTCATAAAAAATTCATCGGGCCACGGCGCGTGTAATACCGAACTTATTTTACTCGGCCTTTTACTTAATGGAACCATAATCCACGCTGCGGTTTTCGACCGTGCGGCTAACTTGAAATTAACTATTAAATTCAGCGCAAGCGTGCCCCGCAGCGCCGCGTAATGAACTAAGGCCGTATTACAGCGCGGACACGCCGAGTAATTACTTCAAAATAGGTCTACCCCGTTTGACGCGCCGCGACCTGAATTTGAATGATGGGTATGTTGCAAGTCGGGAAGCGATCGTGAAAGTTGCACGAACATTTTTTGAATAACTTTAGGAAACCTGCTTCGGGGAATTGATTGATTTTAAGCAGCACCTACTTCGACCGCCGCGCACGGGACGCGACAAGCGGAGATACCATCTCCGTTTATCAATATCATTATCGAAGGGAAACGCGAGGAAGGCGATCAAATTCTTTTAACTTTTACACAGCAAATATTTACCGATAATAACAATTTTCGCAGGTTCTCGGTCCAAGGAAATATTCCAGTATGCGTAAAAAGTGAAACGCGCGAGCGAACGAGAAAATGTGAGAATCAAGGGAAAAAGTGTGAATATATAGTGAAGCAAATTTAAAGAAATATGAATTTGTATAGGTACGTGTGAACGAATAGGAAGGAAACTTTGTATTAAAAATTTGTGTAAACACTTTGTGTAAGAATCGATATTATTATTTAAAAGGAAAGCAGGCCCGATAAACGTTGGATGCTTTCAGAGATGATGTGATATCGATCGAACGAAATTGTATTAAACGAAGGTGTTTCAGACTCCATTCGTAGATCACTTTTATTTTAACGATACGTTCTTCTTTTGCTAGATAATTTTTATTTACAGAGATTAATCAATCATTTTCGATAAATAAAACTTCATATTTAGCGAATACGAATTCTCCCTGTGAGAACAGTTCACCTGTAATAAGAATACAATAAAACCTCGATAATTGCAAGAAGACAACTAAAAATTCGAACGTATATCGAGGTAACCAATTGGATAAAGAACTCTACTATCCAAAGTTTATACTGAACTATCTATTTTGTCCGAAACGGAAGACTTTTATTTCCATCTTCGAACTAAGTATATTTTCTCAACATAATAGAACAAACGCAATCTACGCGCAAGTATCGAGGTTCACTTCGTATCGATTGGTAAATATTCCACAAAAGTCCGGAGCAAAAATTACCGATTCAAATTCGTTGCACAAGAATGTCACCTTGGTAAGAATTATTCCAATAGTCATTTTTCGAATCGATCGATTGGCAAATATTTCACAGAGGTCTGTAGCAAAAATTACCGATTCAAATTCGTTGCACAAGAATGTCACCTTGGTAAGAATTTTTTCAATAATCATTTTTCGAATCGATCGATCGCCTATCGTCTATCGGGAATTTTACCCCACAATTATCCGTTCGTATACGGTCGACTGTTTCGATAATTGAACAGCATTATCCCCGAGCTCGTGGTGGTAAAAATCGTAATGCGCGTAATAAAGGTTCTCGCGTTAAACCCACTTGCGCTACTCCGCGGATCGAGTTATCTCGATAGTAAAATAAGCGTAACGTTTATCTGCCTACGCGTAGAATTTCGCGGCTTATGGCTACCATTCACGAAGCTTGTTTTATACGACTTCCTGTTGTTTCCGCTGTCGTTACGTTCCTCGTTGCACCCTTCCTTACCGCGCGAACATCATCGGATCGTCCATCGTCAATGAAGATCTCCGTCTACCGACAAATGGAACCGGATTAAAACGCGATCCTATCGCGATGCTCCTCGGGTAGAACTCGTAACATTTAATTGATTTCCAACGGCGAAATAGATACCGTTAATCGCTCGATACACCCGGTGTGAAATACTAGACGATTAAGACAAAAAGCGTCAAGATGTCGGGTCCAGCAGCGTCGCGGTCTCTCGGATTCTGGAGATCGAACGACACGGAACGAACGATCGCTCGGTATCTTCCCCGAGTGCGAGTCATTGTCGTTAGACGAACCGAGATACGAGGAAACGTCTCGATGGCCGAATGATTCCGCGAATGAAACGCTCAGGATATATTATATCGATGAAAAATGATCCTGTTCGAGTTTATGCCGTTTTGAACGCGTCTGGCGAGTTAACCGCCTCCGACGACCATTTCGAGAATAGATAACCAAACCGATGGAAACTTGTCAAACGTGATGTCGTTCCTTTATACGTTCTTAAAGAAGACAATCTACGATCGTATGAAAAGACACTTCTACCTTAATCGGTTTATTTCTAGACGTTCGTGTAAAAATAAAGGTTTGTCGAACCGTAGGTATTCCACAGATGATTTGTACACGGTACATCGAATACCGGTAAGTCACGCTGAAGATAGAATGTACAGGGTGAACCGCGTCACCTGTTCATCTTGATTACACTTATTGTTCGGAGAGTTAAATATTTTATCGTGGATGAGGACGAAGAGATGTTTTCGAAATTGTATTCAATGAACTAGAAATAGTTTACGAAGAGAAATTTTTATATGCTTCGTTACAACGAAAACAAGTAAGGTGAACAAGTTCTAGGGACAATTATCTGAAATCGAGCGAATGCTTGCACACCGAGGAATATGGATTCGAATATTAACGGAAGATGTACGATGTGTATCGCATCGATCTTCAAAATTCTTGCGTATACCTTTATACGAGCCTGACTGGTCGAATTAATGTTTCTAACAAACAATTGTTTGTTTCTGTTTTTAAATTACATCCACTTCGTACTGTCTGTTAGTACTTACTACTTACTAGTATAATAAGTACTTATTAAGTACTTAGTAGTAATACTACTTCTTTAGTATTACTACTTCTACAGTTCGAAACTTTTACTCCAAAAATTTCGCACATGAAAACGACCAGTAAATTTTGATACCTTTGTACAACCCTGATGAATCAAGTCATTGTTTCCAACAAACAATTGTTTCTTTTCGTTTTCAAATTACATTTACTTCGTACTATATGTTTCGAAACATTTACTCCAAAAGTATTCACCCCAAATCCTTTCCACTCCAAAAATTTCACACATGAAAACTACGAGCAAATTTTGATACATTTGTATGACCCTGATCAGTCGAATCATTGTTTCTAACAAACAATTGTTTCTTTTCGTTTTTAAATTACATCTACTGTCTGTTTCAAAACTTTTACTCCAAAAATATTCACTCCAAAAATTTCGCACGTGGATACAACGAGCAAATTTTGATATCTTTGCACAACCCTGACCAATCAAATCATTATTTCTAACAAACAATTGTTTCTTTCCATTTTCAAATTACATCTATTTCGTACTGTCTGTTTCGAAACATTTACTCCAAAAATGTCCACCCAAAATCCTTTCCGTCCCAAAAATTTCACAGATGGAAACATCGATTAAATTTTAAACGACCTAATCGCCATTAAGCGAACGTACACGCACGATATTCGCTCGCGTCCTCTCGTTCGTCGCGTAGACGTTTCAGAGCGATAGCGCCAAAATCGACAGAAAATCGCCGCCATTGCGGCGCCTATGGCTGCGTGAATGGTATCGCCCACGTAGCCGGCATTACCAAGCGAATGGCAGATTGATGTTAACACTGAAAAATAAGTCTCGTGGGCGAAGAAGTCAGGAGCGGCGCGTTATTTCGTACGAGGGCTGCGGTTTGCGACCGTTTGTACGACCTGGTAAAACCGTGTCTCGTAAGTAACCTACGAAACTGCCGCGGGTTCGCTGCCTTCCGCCGCGATACGGATCTGCCATTTTCTCATGAAGCGTGGCAACACATCTCTCGACGTTGGGCGCAACTCCACCCACAAATCCGCGGCCACGGAGCGTAATACGAATTGCGAAATTCGTGCCGCGTTTGCGTAACGCGCGGCTCTCCGCGTTCACGCCATTGTTCTAGACCGATCGTCGGCTCGTATCTCGCCGAGTATATTGCCCGGACAGGTAAATGAAGAGGCTTGATATTTATTGGACACGGACGTAACGTATTGCCCACGCGTACTCGTAAATTCATCACGCCCGCCGCTTATGAAACCGGAAGAAAATAAGGAGCCTTAAAATTTACGATCAATAGATCCACAATGAAGGGTATTTAAATAAGCTGTTACCGTTTCGTCTCGTTCATCGCGGTCTCTCTCGCGCATCAGACCCACCGACAATGTATTATTACGAGCAGTTTCCGAACGTACGCGCGGTTGATTGATGATTTGGCAACCAGCATCGTTATCCCGTGCGATGAAATGACCGCTCTGTTGATTAAATGCGCTCGTTGTGCACAGCGGAACGACACTTTCGCCTCTTCGCGACGACTCGTGTCGGCGACCGATTGGGTAGCTACTTTGAAAACTTGTTGAAAATTCGAAAATGCGAGCTTCGTCGTGCGTCGAATCACATTCGACAATGTTTTTTTTTAATGGGATCGGGAGAAGACGAAGGCGTTGGAACGTCGACGTCGAGTTCGCGTAGGTGCAAGATTGGGCGCGTTTGATTCGAAAGAGAAATGTGTATTTTTCATAAATATTACGGTGTTTAAAAACCAAATCGATACGGAAATGTGTATTCTTCATAAATATTACGGCGTTTAAAAACCAAATCGATACGGAAATGTGTATTCTTCGTACATATTACGATGTTTAAAAACCAGATCAATACGGCTTGCTCGGTCGATGTTAAGGAAACTTTAGAGTATACAAACATTTTATTAAATTATATATTCTCCATTTTGTAAAACGAAATGACTTTCCGAACAACCCAATATATCTACAAGATCCTCGTGCTTAACGTTCGTTTCGAGAAACCATCAACGTTCAGAAACGACGAAACAACGTTTCAGAAACCGTTAATCGTTCAGAGACGAGAGAACAACGTTTGAGAAAGCAAGGTTGAAAATCCGGTAACCTCGTATCGTGTTGTCGCGGAGTGTACCGAGAAGTTGGTCGTACGATGTAATTTATCCGCGGCGCGAGTGTAAGTTTCTGGCCGCGCGAGCGCGTTGCCTCGGTTCCTCGTAGGTACAATTGTTCGATTAGAGGTTCGGATGCGAGCAAGTTACGGGTCCGGAAAAAGTTGAACCGCGAAGTGATTAGTTTCAGACGGTTGACTCACGCTGTCCGTCAGCCGACCATCCGTCGACCGTCTATCACGACGTTCTTCAAAGAAGCCGCCGGACGGAACGGTGACGGACAGTGTGCGCGAATACCTCCATGCAAAACCCTCTGAAGAATGTTTCAACGGACGGTCGGCTGATGGATAGTGTGAATCCACCTTAAGAGTTAAAATACAAGCGGTGGGTTTAGATTTAGTATCGGTTGAGTTATGGTACGCGATCGGCGCGTTCGACGGAGACGAACCTTCGGGATGAAACGCGGTGGATTGCTTGTTTACAGAATGTTATCCGATTGGAATCGATCGCCATTGACGACACCTGACAAATTCTTCGATCGACCGAGTACCGTCGCGTTCGCGAGGCTAGCCTAGATACTTCTTTTCCCCTTCGAAACTTATCTCGTTCCTGAACGCGTAGAACACGTATTCGTTGACGCAACTGCGCAAGATGTATTCTTATTGTAGACTCGATCTCGAGCACGGTAACAGTAACTGGTTGCAATTTATTTATTCGAATACTTCGCGGATCGTATTGCTCCCTAATGACACCTAATGGTCGCTAACACTCTCCAGAAACATAAAATAAAGAAAGAAACGAAAAAGGCGAGAACGCCCGGAGATCGAAGCCTGGTTAGAACGATATTACTGCGTCGTATAGCTGCCAGTTCGACGTTTAAGACATAAAGTGAGCCGAAGTAACGGTGACTTCGATTAATGTAAGACCCGGTACTGGTCTTTCTCGTTACATATCGAGCGAACCATCGATTCAATGGACGTTACATAAAAATTATTGACATTTTGTCCAGGGATACCGATGGACCGCACGATAACGCCGATTCGACAAAGCTCGCCTTAGACCAACCGTTACCATCGATTCGTAAGTAATCCTTTAATTCCTATGCTGGGAGGACGATCGAATTTATGAGCCCATCGTGGCTCCATTATTGCGCAAGATGGATCCTGACAGGGTAATCGCGTTGAATCATCGTCGGGCTATTACTTTGCAATTCCGCGATTCGGCGGTCCCTCTTGGTCACGTCTCTTACACAAATCACTCCCGTACAGAAGCTGGCCTCTTCTTTTTTCCAGCTTGCTACTTTGCTACCATGCGAACGACTCTCCGGTTTCGCCCCCCGAGGGTAACCGCTGAGAGATGCAAAGCGAGACAGAAAACCGGTCGGCGTGCAATAAGGTTCGCGTTTTAATTCCGTGGCGTTGCGCGGTGTAAGTGAATTTAAAAGTCGCGCCTTATACCTGCATTTACTGCGCAGTAAAAGGATGCGCCGGGCCTGTAATAGTACGCGTCCGCCGACCCGAGTTCCGAGCCACGGACTGCACCGCGGTGCATTTAGGGTTGCGCTAGCAACCGTGAAGTACCCCAATCAGCCGATAGGATATCTATTAAGGCATATTAGAGCCACCGGCTCCTTTCAATAAATTACCGCTTCCTTGGGCGTCCCTCGACTTACCTTCTTATCGTCTTCTTTCCGTCGATCTATGAAGATCGATACACCGCCATCGGTCCATTTCTTCGTAAATTCTTGCCTTACCGCGACTCTCGTCGTTTCTACGCTTCTATTGGCTCGTTCGGGAAGTCATTTCGTTCTCCAAAATGGAGAATGTATAATTTGATAAAATGTTTGTACACTCGAAACGAAATTTCCAAAATGGAGAATATAGAATTTAATAGAATGCTTATACACTCGAAACGAAATTTCCAAAGTGGAGAATGTATAATTTAATAGAATGTTTATACACTCGAAACGAAATTTCCAAAACAGAGAATATAGAATTTAATAGAATGTGTATACACTCGAAATGAAATTTCCAAAATGGAGAATATATAATTTAATAGAATGTGTATACACTCGAAATGAAATTTCCAAAATGGAGAATATATAATTTAATAAAATGTTTATACGCTCTAAAAAAATCGTCTTTCATTTTCACAAAAAAAAAAACGAAATGACTTCTTTCCGAACAACCTAATAATATACGTACACGAATCGATGGTCTTTCGCTTCTTTCAAAAATTATTTAAAAACGAAATACGGGATTCATTTTTAGGGCACACCGTAGAATCGTTTCCTTCGACTTTAAAGTCTTCTTGTTGCTCTTGTCTCGAGATCGCATAAATTTTCTAGACAGCATCTCTTTTTCCATCGTTTGTCATTCATCCCGTGGAATTAACAAGAACGCGAAATACTTCTTTCAAACTCGATTTATGTCTTCGAAGATTCAAAATTTCGAAGTCGAGTAACGATACTACCCCCTCGCGTTCTTTCGCGAATCGATAGTACCGAAAATAACTTTGGGACAAAACGAGCCAAACCGTAAATTGAAAACTTTAAACCCAGCGTATAAATTGTTGTAAAATATTAACGAGTTCCCTCCGTTGAAGATCCGTATCGTAATTTCTTTATACCGCGTACACCTTTTATTCGTGTATTAGTAGTTAATTATCAGCGGTGTACAAAAACGATCAGATATCGCGAAATAAGATCCTAAAAGGCAGGTGGAGCTGACGAAGGACATCTTCGCCGTGGATCGTAGGATGAACAGCGTCATCGGCGAGACCGCGATCGTCGAACTGGAACAACCGTGTATATACGAGTTCGTATTCGTCCGATTCGATGTCGTCCCGGCTCGCGTAAACAATGAATAGAGCACGAAAAGGGTGTCCGGTGTTTCAAAGGCGACAAAAAAGTATCAGGGCAATTAATCTCGTATTTTATACGCGGTAATGAATCCAGATAGCTATCGTGTACGTAGGATCTCTCAGATTCGTTTACGGGTGTAACAGAAGACAGAAACGATGTAATTAAGAACGCGACCGACGGAACGCATAGGGTGGATAGCTAAACGAGAAAACGACCGCGACATGATTTTCGAAAGAAATTTCACGACGTCGAACACAAGAAGAAAACTCGCCCCGACGCTTTATATGCTAATTATAACATCGTAAAATGAGCGATAAAAGCGATCGAGTATAAATTAGCGACGCAAATGAGATACGACTAGGATGATAAGATCGTTGACAAAAAAAAAAGAAAAAAAAACGAAGCGAAGATTTTGAGGAAGGAAGCCATAACTCTGACGTGTAACGAAGTCTGCTAGTCGATACGACGTTTATGCTTTGTTTGGCGTGTCCGGTGTAATAAAAGAATGCAAATCTTAGCCGGACGAGGATTTATCTGGACGCTGCCTCCTCCACCGGATCCACGGTATTTCCGGTCGCCAATGCCATCGTTTATCGTTTAATTAGGGACCAGAACGCTTAGGCGTGCGAATTCTTCGTTTCGTTTTGCAGAACTCGCCAACACGGTTCTATCGTGCTACACTTTTCGGGGGTTGAACGACCTGTTCGACGATCGCGATCACGGCCACGGATCCACGAAAAATATCGTTTCCTCGCGACCTCCGCCCTCCTTTTATTCCGTCCCAAGAAGAAACAGATGCAGGTGATAGGACACCGAGAGAAGAGGATCCACACAGGATGAGATACGTTTCGTGATAAACAGCCATCCGGTTCGTAAAAATTCGTAGGAGGAGAACTTGCTTAGAGCAGTGTTATCGACACAGAATACACGACTGCTAGATTCGACGACGAAGTCGAGGTTACTTGCAATTTCAACGTGGAAAACGAAACAAATCGAAGGGACGTTATTCGTTCGCGTCGGAGCATCCCGCGGAAAATTTCAAACGTTGCCCTCTCTTTCGTCCGATTTTTGCGGTAAACGCTCGAGAAAGGAAAATAGTCTCTTTTATCAGTCGATAAAATAAATAACTCGTAACAGAGAACGTTGTTTGTTCGCGTCAGGGTATCTTACAAAAAATTTCGAATATTCTACTCTCCTCGTTTTCGTCTAAGAAGATAAATCTTAATAAAATAAACTATACGTTATTTGTTCAGATCAGAGTATTCCCCACAAAGTTTCGAATATTGTTCTTCCTCCACTTTCGGATCAATTATCAACGTCGTTACGCAACAAGTGAGAAATAAAATAAATAAATCTTAATAAAAGAAACTATACGTTATTTATTCAGATCAGAGTATTCCCCACAAAGTTTCGAATATTGTTCTTCCTCCACTTTCGGATCAATTATCGACGTGGATACCCAACAAGTGAGAAATAAAATAAATAAATCTTAATAAAATAAACTATACGTTATTTGTTCAGATCAGAGTATTCCCCACAAAGTTTCGAATATTGTTCTTCCTCCACTTTCGGATCAATTATCGACGTGGATACCCAACAAGTGAGAAATAAAATAAATAAATCTTAATAAGAAAAACTATACGTTATTTGTTCAGATCAGAGTATTCCCCACAAAGTTTCGAATATTGTTCGTCCTCCACTTTCGGATCAATTATCAACGTGGATACCCAAGAAGCGAGAAATAAAATAAATAATTCTTAACAAACGAAAGTCCACTGTTCGTTCACCTTGGAGTATTTCGCAAAAAGTTTCGAACGTTTCGCTCCTTTCTCCGTTTTTGTCCGTTCGTGCGGTACAGACTCTCCCGAGAAGAATGGTTTCTGTCTTCTAATAGCGAACCGAGCGCCTACCGTTGCAAACGCCGGAAGAATCGAATACGTGTGTTTGCAGAAAACAATCGACGCGATGCAGTACACGTAGTGCAACGCTGGTAAACGCACGGAAGCGTTTAACAGCGAAGTGCGAAAGACTCGGCTGCTTTCGCGCACCTACGGTAAATTAACGTCGACCCCTTGGCAATTAAGGCGGAACTCGTCTCTCGAAGAGCGAATATAACGATTAGCAGGCGTGTTTTACGAGTGCGGGGATGGTCGGGCCGTGTTCCTACGGGTGATGTAATTGCAGGTACGATGAATTTATCTGATAGTTGTAACACGTCTGGTAAATATCGCGAGCCGAACCACCCACATTTTATTGTCAACCTCGCTACCCGACCCCTTAAACGTAAAATGTCACACAGCCGGCGCCGCGTTGTAAATTTGCCCTTTTAACCTATCCGAAACACTTGCCGGGAGCGTTACCGTGCGGTGACATTACCTCCACATTCCGATCTACGAATTGCTCCACGAAAATGAATCCGTGAACGGTACACCGTATAAAATCGTAACGCGACGTTCGATCGAACCGATGAAATTAAATATTCGTATCGTAAGACGAACAGATAAGAACGAAGTACACCGTTTATACCACGATTTTGATTTGATTTAGATAATTTCATCGCCGTCACGTTAAAGTATGAATTTAATTAGAAGCAAACGGGGGGAGACGCGAGCTCGCGCGTATCGATCATCGTTCGCATAATGTTTCATAATACATTGGTTCTTCATCGAACGAGATGACCCACTTCCAGTGATAGGGTTAACGGGCACGCTATTCCTCGAGGGAATCTCGAGGATAATTGGCAGGCGAAAGCGTCCAATTAAGACACCTTAATTACAGGGTTCCTGCGGAGCGGCCGTCTTATTCCCTTCTTTTTTTCTCTCCTCCCTCTTTATTTTTTCTTTTTTTTTTCTTTTATTTTCTTCCTCTTCTTTTTTTTTCTTCTTCTTCTTTTTTCATTCTTTTTTCCTTTTCGTCACGACCGAACCTTTTCTTCATTTCTACACTCGGTGGCGACGGTCCTCGGTCTTAATTACTTTCGCAGTCGGTTAATTGCGATTAAGGAACGTGCCCCGGCAGAAGCCGGATTCTTAAAAACGAGGTAGTTGAAACATTCCCTTTCATTACTGTTAATTGTGACCACCTTAATTAATTTGCGGCCGCGGCCTGTCGCGAGTTTTGCGACTACCGTTCATTTCGGTGTCTTTGCGTCTGGGCTTTGCAACTCGCGCCATTAACTCGTTTCCATCCGAGTTTCGCGGGCATTCTCCGCGTACTAGAATTCGTTCCAGACCCCTTCCGTGGCATTAAGCTATAACAATTATTGTTCTTTCGTCCGGGTTGATAACCCGTCCCGTTCGCTCATTCCTATTCAAATTTCCACCCTGTGGTTATTAAAACTCGATTGAATCCCTTTTATAACACCTTTCGCAACAATCATTATTCTAATCCTCTGTACAGTGTTCAATGTACTTTTCGTCTCGTTCCACAAACTATTGGGTTGTTCGGAAAGTCATTTCGTTTTTTTTTTTTTGGTGAAAATGAAGCAAGATTTTTTTAGAGCGTACAAACATTTTACTAAATTATATATTCTCCATTTTGGAAAACGAAGTGACTTTCCGAGCAACCCAATATCAACGATCAAAAATAATCGAAAGACAACCCACACATTAAAAGCACCACGTACCGCGCGAGATACTCAACAAAAATAATACACCATCGACATTACAAAGTTCCTTTTACTTTTAACATTTCGTTCTTATCCTCGAATTGCTTTCAGCTCGTACACCTGTTAGATTTACGACTACGATAACGAAACAAACGCATCAATTTTCCTTCCTGTCCCAATTCGTATCCGGTAATTCTTAAACGTCGATAAATATCATTTCTTTCGTTTCAATAATACAATTCGGTCACACCGTCTGTTTACTTTCCATCGTAAGCTGGTACATCCGCGTTGGTATTGAACGTGGCGCGATCCTTAATCGTTTTCAATCCTTAATCGTTTTCAGTCCTTAATTGAAACGAATTATTCGGTTCGGTGTAGCTAGCTCGATTTCGATCTCTGATTTTTCTCCCGATCTTTCGATATCGTTGAACGACCGATTTGTAAGAACGAAGTATTCCTCGAACAGGAAAACCGTTGTCGTTTCAAGGGTATCGTGTTAACAGTGAATTATAGAAAGTGACTGAAAACAGACAGTGTCAATCTCCGTTTAATCTCTCGAGTCTCGTAAGATACGAGCGGCTCACGGATAGCGTAGAAGCCGCGGCGCGAAACGAGGGCCGACTTAATAAATTATGCATCGCTCGCCCTTCTGACATTAAGCCGACTTCAGGCATTGTCTTCGACGGCCATTGGAAGCGCGCACTTACAACCATTGTCGGTCCGCGAGCGTAACCTTTGTCTCCGATAATAAATGGCCGTCTCGTGCTGGGAACTGGTACCACGTCAGTCGGTGTCTCGCGCCAAATGAAGGAAAAAAGGGCCTGGTTGTGATTTTGAATAATGTGGATCGTGAAAATCCGTGTTAACGCACGGGGAGCGATAAATGAACACGTTCGCTTGAACTTTCGTTGCTTGTCTGTATCACGTCCGCGGACACGGCCGCTTTGATAGCGACGAAAATCGATGTTAAACATTTACCTGTACGCGACCGATCGATTACCATGCCAGGCATCCTTACCTAGGCAGAAATTAATTATCGAACGAACGAATCGGCGAGTTTTCCGATTCCTTTTCTCGTATACGAAGACTGAAACGTCGATCCGTCTCGTTGGAAATAAACGAGCGATAATACGTCCACCGA
Source organism: Ptiloglossa arizonensis (assembly GCF_051014685.1). Classification (NCBI taxonomy): domain Eukaryota; kingdom Metazoa; phylum Arthropoda; class Insecta; order Hymenoptera; family Colletidae; genus Ptiloglossa; species Ptiloglossa arizonensis. The sequence continues at coordinate 10,521,754 of NC_135053.1, read as the reverse complement.
TGAGTCTACGATTGCTATTTCGAGCTGGGATTTTTCATACGTTGAACGGGACGATTGTTCCATCGGTTGAACTACCGATAATCGAACCTGAATCTTTCTAATCGATCGATCGAATTATAATATCTGGGCTGCGAACGCGTCCTCGCGAATCTCGAGTCGATGATTATTGTCGTTCGGGGGATTCAGTCGGTCGAGGAAAATTTAAATACGTAGTTCCCCGCGTGAAGTGTCTTCGCTGTACGAGCTGTTCCATTAACGATGAAACATTGTCGATTAAGATAATCTTTAGTGTCGACCGTATCGCGTAAAATTTTCCAATTTTATAGGAATTGTTAAGAAACACGTCCTCGAACCGGTTCGATGATCTTCGTTGTTTTCGTTTTTGGACAAATCTTTGGCGAAGTGAGGAACATTCGTTCCGTAATAAAATCCCCGATCGCTCGTGAAAACGTAATACGCCGTAGATGAAAAACCACTTGACACGCGGATATGTAAATTTACGCGTAAACGGGATTGTTAAGGGCGCTAAGCCGAGCCAAGGAATGGTTTGAAATTTCGCGTCGCGCGACGTCTTTAGCCGGAAAACTGTTCGCGACGGTCCCATCGAAAGGACGTGATGTCTTCATGCATGCAAAACAGTTTCTTCCCGCGGGCCGTAGAAGAAAAGGGATTTCTTTTCCGTTGGACGATTTGTAGATGATCGTAAACCGTATATACATCCGTTGGATTTTTCCAGGCTGCCGATTGTGAAAGGGACATACGAGCGACAACGAGCGGCAACCTTAGGCGGCAACGAGCCCAGGAACGAGTTCGCATTTGTTTTACAAATGGACCGAGCACGGCGAGGGCAAGACGCGCGGCAATAAATGCCATCGTGATTTTATGGCACGATCAAATGATTTTTCGCTGCCCCGAACGACACTGCGAAACAGTGAGCTTCGCTTGGACGCGCAGCCGAGAACAACGCCGCACCGTCTCTCCTCGCGCGGACAATTCTTCTTTGCGCGCCTCGAAGCGACCATCGGAAAACAACCACCACGAATATCAATGGTCGACCCGATCTGCTTCTTCTCCACTTTTCGACCTATAATTGGAAACGTGTTCGAATTTCGGTATGCCCGATTTACGCGACGAACAACACCGAACGTGTCCGAGCATCAAAATCGCTAACCTTCGATGTATGTGTCTTTAAAGAGCTTTCGAAACAGAACTTTTGTTTTTATAAATATCTTCTCGAACTGAAGACTGTCTTTGTAAATACCCTCCCGAACAACACACCGGCTTGTAAATACTTTCCCACGAGGAATCCTGTCTTTATAAATATCTTCTCGAATAGAACTCTAGCTTTGTAAATACCTTTTTAAATTATTCCCCCACCTTTGTAAATATCTTCCTATAGAGAATTTTGTCTTTACAAATACCTTCTTAAATAGAACCATATCTTTGTAAATATTTTCCCAGACAACACTCCAGCTTGTAAATACTTTCCCACAAAGAATCCTGTCTTTATAAATATCTTTTCGAATAGAACTCTGTCTTTGTAAATACCCTCCCAAACGATACTCCAGCTTGTAAATACTTCCCCACGAAGAATCCTGTCTTTATAAATATCTTTTCGAATAGAACTCTAGCTTTGTAAATACCTTTTCAAACAACACTCTACCTTTGTAGATACCTTCCTATAGAGAATTCTGTCTTTTTAAATACCTTCTTAAATAGAACCATATCTTTGTAAGTATTTTCCCAAACAGAATCCTATCTTTATAAATACCCTTTGAAACAGAACCTTGTCTTTGTAAATACTCTCCCAAACAACACTCCAGCTTGTAAATACTTCCCCACAAAGAATCCTGTCTTTATAAATACCTTTTCGAATATAATCCTATCTTTGTAAATACCTTTTCAAACAACACCCTACCTTTGTAGATACCTTTCCATAGAGAATCTTATCTTTATAAATACCTTTTTAAATAGAACTCTGTCTTTGTAAATACCTTTCCAAATAGAGCTCTATCTTTGTGAATATCTTCCTAAACAGAATCTTATTTTTCCTAAAAAGAAATATCAGCAAATTCCAATCCTAGGCAAGATACCCTTCCCACTTCAACATTTTTTCACGCAAACACAACCTTAGTTTGTTCTTATGATACATAATAGAAAAAGAAGAATGCATAAAATTCTTCCATGGACAATTCCATCAATTGAAACTAACACTTTCTTCGTATAATAATAAAGTCAACGATTCTTTTCAAAGTCTCTCTTGTGCATAGTACCAGAAAACTATTCTAATCTCTCGTTCGTACAGGCCGATTGTTCAAAGAGCTCGTTCGGTACAAGCTGGTACGGTTATCACCGAAAAGTCTACCCTTAAAATTACGCGATAATGCTATAGGACCCTAGAGCCTACAACGGACGTAATTATTCAACCGGAGCACGTATGACCTCCTTTGGCGGCAACAAAGTGGTGTTTCTGTAATATTGTAATCGGAAATCTCCCCCGACGATCGAAACCGTTTCGAAGTCGCCTTACCGCTGCGAGTTCCATTGCCACGATAACGATTAAAAATTGCAGCACCAGTTTAACACTATAATGTAGCGATCGTGTATATTCAATAACTGTACGTGTATACGTCACATTAAATACAGTTCAAGATAACACTAAGTGGACAAACATGATCCCGATAATTCGAAAGTTTTTTAATTGTCCCTCCGTCGAAGTACAAAGATAAACGGGACACGAGATCGCGGCTTTGGAAAAATGTGATTCGCATTAATCATACACGTACGTGTCGCAACGTTTGCCACGCGTTCCACGTACACGGCAATTGACAGTTGACAAAACTCATTGGTTCGAGCCGTTAACGATCTCGAAGACGATCGTCGATGGTGCCGCACGCGTGACCCGTTTTACCCCGACGATATCGCGATCGATAACGATCGTGACAACAGTTTCGCTCGCGCTCGAACCCGAACGGTTCGTCGTTCGAACGAACTACCGATACCCCTGCTGTCTAATTATGTCTAGTTAGTGTCACCTGCTACGTAGATAGGAAATACCAAAGGGCGAACGATCGAAATTTGTATCGCCTTCTGCGGCCAATTGAATTTCACCCGATCGAGTATCGTTTTTTTTTAACGCGTATTTTCGTTTCGTCGATGCAATCTGCATTCGCAGCTGGTTCTCCATCGTGTCCGAATTTACAGCCAAGTGTAGCAACATCGTACGCGGAGAAGTTTGAATTTTAAATTGCGATCGTGGTAAACGATGCTCGACCCGTTCTTACTGTATCCAGCGAATCATCGCCGATTTACCCGTACGTAAATTTTCTCGTATCGTTGCTCGAACAGATCAGTTGCACTCGTGACGAGAATTTTTATTCGCCAAGTTTCGTTAATTGTTTCATCTCGTCGCGAGTTTCCATCACTGTTCAGACTCTACGTGCGTTCAATACTCGCTGTACCTTTGCATTCGCAACAACGCTGGAATTCGCGTTGCACTTTCTCAATAAGCGAGGGATAAGGAACAATACTCCAAATGAGGACTCACCGAGAAGCAATACAGCATTGTTAGCACATTAGAGCCCGTGTGCACATATTTGTGCGTTTCATCTAACTCGTGGCAAAGCCCGTGTGCACATATTTGTGCGTTTCATTTAACTCGTGGCAAAGTCCGTGTACACATACTTGCGATACAATAGGTATATCGGATTTAAAAAGGTTGGGACAAACTGTTGGTTCAGCCTTTAGTCCACACAGGGCGGTCAAAGTGACAGTCCCTGGGGATAGTTTTTAATGCAACAACGACGGTTTACGATGTGTTAATGCGTATAGATTATCGTGTTGATCTATCAATAAGGCCAATATTGAGACAATTTTCGGCAAAAGATAAATCGATTGAAAATCGAACAGTAGATTAGAGTATGGTTACAGTAGAGTACAATTAAATACAAACTGCTCCTCTTTTTGTACAAAGAACTTTTGGTGTTAAGAACGAACTCTTAAGGTGATTTACTAAATATAAATCGATTGAAAATCGAACAGTCGGTTAAAGTATAGTCAAAATAGAGTATAATTAAATACAAACCGCTCCTCTTTTTGTACGAAGAACTTTTGGTGTTAAGAACGAACTCTTAAGGTGATTTACTAAATATATATAAAATGTCCGTAAATAAATGAAGAATGTTTTACCTACTTCTTTAGTACCTGAAGACAATGAAAATATGTATATAAACACGTGTCCTATTTCGTCTTATTTACGATTTAACGCCAGGTTTGTATTGTAAATAATGAGCAAAGTTGATACTACTTATTTCGTTTCATTTTTTGCAAACAATGTCCGCGATATCTTTCGCACGATTCGTATTCTCTGGTGGTGCTCTACGAATTGCACGCTTTAGTTGGTCTTTCGATAAGATCAATACGTGCCAAATTGCTGCTCGTTGAAAGTGTTGAAACATTCCGATACAGAATCGAACGAGCATTTCAACAAATTGGAGAAACACCAGGGAGCATTGGAAGTGTAATTACATCGATGACAAGGCGTTTTCGCGCGTGTGTTGAAATGCATTGTAATCGTCTCGACCATCTCTTGCAAAGGTGAGCGTTGCATACAAAGCGAAAGGGAACAAAATTCACCGTATCTCGTGAGCAAAGTGAAACACAACACACGTTTGTACGAGCTTTTTTCGTTGTCGTTGGATACTATATCGGTGGATAAAATATTTCCCTGATATTCAAGAACATCTTCGAATGGTCAACGTGCAACAGTAAGTTACGAAATTTGAAATCGTTGGAAATAAACTTCCATTCTTCGCAAACAGTTGACGTACAACAATACGAAATTTGAAATCGTTGGAAATAAACTTCCATTCTTCGCAAACAGTTGACGTACAACTATACGAAATTTAAAATCGTTGGAAATAAACTTCTATTCTTCGCGAACAGTTGACGTACAACTATACGAAATTTGAAATCGTTGGAAATAAACTTCTATTCTTCGCAAACAGTTGACGTACAACTATACGAAATTTGAAATCGTTGGAAATAAACTTCCATTCTTCGCAAACAGTTGACGTAGAACAATATGAAATTTGAAATCATTGAAAATAAACTTCTATTCTTCGCGAAAAATTGACATATAACAATAAGTTACGAGATTTGAAATCGTTGGATATAAACTCGTATTCTTCGCGAGCTGAACCATCGTTGGTAATTTCGGGCGCGCGGAATAAGTTCGTAATTAATTTCAGCTACAATGGATGAAATTGTAAAACGTTATGGGCCGGATGTCGTATTTACGTCATGTCTGTGCCGACAAGGGACACGTTTGTCTCTCGACAGCCGTGGAAGGTACCGATGCCATAAGGCTATATACGTGCCTGTTCCAACCGGACACGGTAACGCAGGGAGCGTACCGCATTTTATTTCGCCTCTAATGATTCCTCAAAACAAGCTTTATGTCCCGGACGACTCGACCGTATTTGGCGCGGCGCTTTTATCGCAATGTTTTCTGCCTGTTCGTGTCTCGAACAGAACGGCGAAAACCTTCGACAGGTGGCAACTATCGGTCTCGAAACGCGAAAAAGAAGGACCGATCGTCGTTGTGATATTTTTTTCGTCACACCTTTTGTTCGAAACCCGAGAAGACTCGCACCGCGACGGAATACCAATTTATCTTGCCGGTTATTTGCGAGCTGCGTCGTTTAAAAAACCGCAAGAGGCGTCGCGAAAGAAATGGAAAAATATTCAACCGGTACAACTAGCAACGCACTTACCCGAACGAAATTTTTACACGATCCCCGATTCGTTTAATTGATCGACCAACGCCGAAGAAATCCGAACGAGCAAAATCGAGAATAAATTGTCGGTAGATCGTACGGAAAACCTGGGAAATGAATACTCACTTCGGGAAGTATCTCAAATATTAAAATCAATGATAACGAATGTTCCCGAGTACGATTTCTCGAAGGTAATTATCATCGGAATGAGAAATCATCGTATTATCATTCACCGGGTTTAAATTGAATTCTACGAATTCGTCTCAGAGACGCATAATTGTAACAAATTGCTAAATCGTGTCGATGAAAATCCATAGCGAAAATTTACAAAACTGCGATAAAAATGATTATACCATTCAACGCGGTTGAATTTACTTCGATGCTATTTACAATTTTTTATCGCGAAAAAAGAAAATTAATTTCCCTTGAAAGAATGAAGACAACCTCGAACTTTCGACGAATTTACAAAAATGAAATTAAAAAAAGAACTATCTAAACTCACCCGAGTGTCTGATCACGCGACCGCGAGGAAAATGTGTTTCGCGATTAAAATTGTCCCCTCGAAAGAAAAAGAAACGAAGTGAAAAGAATGGAGTCGACAGAACGGAGATACGTTAACCGATAAAAGTTCCAAGTCCACGGAATCGTTGTTTCTGCAAGTTCGAGCACCGTACGAGGTAACAAGCTCGGTAAATACATTGTTCTCGGTTTTGTCGGCCGGTTTCGTTTCTTTCCGCGGCGAGGAACATTGATAACCGTATTTATAGCCACGTATAAGGGCGCTCGATCGATCAGATTAGAGAAAGCAACAGCGACACGTCAGGAGGACGATCAATTAACGTGATTTTTCGATAATTAATTGCACGTCGGATTGTCGCGTGCTCCCGGGCACGGCGATAAATACCAGATGTTCTGCAAAAGGCGAGAGTCGATTCGTCAACGTCCGATACCGGAGGCCTGGCTACGAGGAGACAGAACCCTGCTCGTTTGTATAATCAAGCGGCAGGTCGAACGATTCCGCGGCTACGGAAAAACCGTGACTCGAAACCGCGGAAAAGGCTAATGTGGTAAAGAAACGAGACGAACCCGTTCCCATCGGATATGGTTCGACAGGGTACAGTAGGGCCCGACCAGGAAAAACAGCCACTCTTCGACGAAGAAAAAGTTGATGACAGTCAAAGAGCAACGTCTATCCTTTTTGTCACGGGGCTGCGACAGATGGCAAAGTTTTTCTTGTCGCTTCATTTAAAGTAGTGCCGACTGCCCTTAACGGACGATTGGAATACAGATTGAGTCGCTTCTAATTTTCATTGAAAACACACTAATGACAAGAAGAGCGCACGTTATAGGAGGACTACATTCGTTACTAAGCGACTGCATTAGGTCTAAAAGGAGTTGCCTCCGTTTTTATGCTCGTAGGCCTAACGTGGGTTTGCGATAACACGCGGTACTTGTTTAACGGTTTCGTCGCGGAACAAGATCAAGAGCGAATAGAAATCTTTCGAGACGCGGGGAATTATCGTCCCGTACGGTCCAATTTATCCAAAATCGCCCCCTGATACGTAGAGAGTGCTAGAAATTACAAACGCGGTACCTTGTTCTCCAAAAGGTACCGCTGTCTCTGTAACACGTTTATTGGGTTCTTCGGAAACTCGTTTCGTTCTCCAAAATGGAGAATATATAATTTAATAAAATGTTTGTACACTCTAAAAAAAAATCGTATTTCATTCTCACCAAAAAAAAAAAACAAAATAACTTTCCGAACAACCCAAATTAAGCAACTTTAAAAAATCTTTCGGTCAATCGTATGGAACGACGTTCGTCGATTCGACGAGAAAAATTTGTATCCGGACAAAAGTTACCAACAACGAATAAACAACGAACTTTTCGTCCGTTGCTACTCGTTGAATAAAAAATAGAATACAAATTATAAAGCGGAAAGTGTAATCGCGACGAAACGAAAATGAAAAGAACATTGCGAATCAATTGTAATAAGAATTCGTCGTTTCTCGACGGAATAAAAATCAGGTGACCGCGAACGCGTTAAACCCGAATCGCTTAACGACCGCGGCCGAATTTACCCGGACAACATGGCCGCCGGATAAACGAGCGAAACCGTGCTTAGCGAGTAAAATATTATCACGATCGCGAGAAAAAGTGGCAGCGCGGAAGGCGGAATCCAAATACGAAGAAGATATTCGTCTTTTTTTCACGACTCCGAGACAGAGAGTTCACGGGGTTAATCGAATACTCGTGTCGCAGACGGTTTAGCGCCCGGTCGCTAACCACACGGTCGTTTACTTTCTCAAGTAACGTTCCTTTTTTTCTTTTTTTTTTTTCTTCTTCTTCTTTTTCTTTTCCCTCCACCGGTCCCGGCTACCGGCGCATAGACACCGGTGCTCGATGAACAGCTCGCTCCCAAGGATGAACGTTGATTCACGAGATAAGCTGAATTGTTTGCCTAGGCCCCGTCGATTCACTTCTTCGGGCCATCTTCGGTATACATTCGCCCACGTACACCGCTAGGGAAGCTCTTAGATATTTCTCTCCAAACCACACAACTTCACGGCTCTTCCAAGACGGAAGAATAATAAACCGAGACCTCTATGCAACCGGATGTGCTCGAGCTTGACTGTAGGAGACAGTGCGTGGTTGGCTCACGAGGGGAGTAGAACGGGTAGGGTAGAGAAGACGAAACTCCCGGGCAAAGTTTATGCAAGTACATTGATTAAATATTGTTCGATCCAAGGCATTATTTTATTTGTCCTTAACGAGGATTCTAAACATTTATTTTACGATGAAAGAAACATTCTCCAACGGTCACTCGAGTGGATCCGCGAGTAGTCAAAGGCAAACCAAGATCGAATCTATTTGTAATGGTTGTAGGTCCACTTATTCTGTGTCAACACGCGACGTGAAACGGTCGACAACACGAATTTAAATAAAATTAAATACTCAAACGATTCGACGTTTAATTCGTACTTCTCTTTGCGAAATTGGTCGCGATTGGCCGGAATTAATAAGAGAAACATCGATGTTGTTGTGAGTAGTTCGATTGTAAAAATGACGATTCGAAGCTCGAGATTCGAAATACCGAAGACTTGTGTTTCGAAAAGATCGATCGGCCATTGACCAAGCTTCCAAACGTACGTCGAAACTATAGTTGCTACCGAAAAAAGTTCTGAAGACTGTACAATGGTCTACGAAAGACATACTCCTTTGCAAACCTATTTCAACCGATACAACGGTATCGTATAGTCGACAAATTGAAGCTATGCAAATATCAAACCGAGTCGATTAACACACACGAACTGATTTTTTCCCAACAACGCAATTGTCTTTTTGCCAAACTATGAAATGTTTCATATTTTGTCAAACATGAAATATTTCCATATATTCATCGAACCTATACTCAATCCAACGAGTCGGTGAAGAAACAGAAACGTTCGTGTGGAATTCATGCGATGAAAGAAGACAAACCTTGAGCTTGATCTTGTCCTACTTATGCGTCGATCGCAACGAATTTGTTTACATCACCGTCTCATTGAATCGAGACACCAAACTAACACCCTCGTTTCTCGTAAAAAATGAAACATTCCTCGAAGTATCTTAAGTAGATTCGTCGGTAGTACGACCATTGTTTCAAATTTAGAAATTTAATAGACTCTTACGACCTCGTAAAAAAAAAAACAATCGATGCTAACGGTGCGTGTTTTAATTCTTCGAAAGTATCTCGTTTTCGCTCTTACAACCGTGTAAAGAAAAGAAACCATTAATGCTAACGGCGCGTGTTTTAATTTTTCGAAAGTATCTTATTTTCGCTCTTGCAATCATCTAAAGAAAAATAAAACTCTCGATGCTAACTACGCGTGTTTTAATTCTTCGAAAGTATCTCGTTTTCGCTCTTACAACCATGTAAAGAAAAAAAAAACCATCGATGCTAACGGCGCGTGTTTTAATTCTTCGAAAGTATCTCGTTTTCGCTCTTACAACCATGTAAAGAAAAAAACCATCGCTGCTAACAGTGCGTGTTTTAATTCTTCGAAAGTATCTCGTTTTTGCTCTTACAACCATCTAAAGAAAAAAAAAAACAATCGATGCTAACGACGCGTGTTTTAATTCTTCGAAAGTATCTCGTTTTCGCTCTCACAACCGTGTAAAGAGAAAAATCATCGATGCTAACGACGCGTGTTTTAATTTTTCGAAAGTATCTCGTTTTCGCTCTCACAACCGTGTAAAGAGAAAAATCATCGATGCTAACGACGCGTGTTTTAATTTTTCAAAAGTACCGCGTTTTCGCGGGAATATCGTGCGATACGAGCGATATACACGATCGCGCGACGATTCCCGCGCGAAACCGTTCACTGGGTGACTGAGCGATTATTGCTCGTTGCGCAAGTTCGAGGTACAAATGTGTAAACTATAAGCGACAATAGCTGTGTTCTCGTCGGGCGCCTCTCACGCATCCGCGAACTTCTTGCACGGGGGAGCTCGTTACAGAGCCGCGAGCTGATCGATTCTCGCATTCACCGCGGGACGCGATACGTCAACAGTTAATTGCCAGCGCTGTCGATTAACACCGGTCCCCCGCTTAAAGTGGCCACCGCGAAAATAGAAACCGACTCCGTTGGATGCGTTACCGTGGGAGAAAAGAATCCAACCGGCGCCCGATGAAATAAATATGTCCCGTGTTTACCGCCGTCCGGGCTACGATCCTGTCTCGCCGCTGGCTCTCCCGGACGGCTCTCGAGAAGCCACAGGAAGGTTGAATGGATCCGGAAGATCATTTAGACGATAATTAACAAGGTACACCGAAGGTCGAGCCAAGAGCGACTAATTAACGCTAACCGGAGCGCTTTCGAGTACGCGGCTGCTGATCCAGTATGAGCTGGATTCGAGAAAAGCCTCCAACTCTATTAAATAAACAGCCGGCGGTAATTAGTCGTTAATTACGATACGCTATCGGAAGAGCACGGGGGTTACCCAATGGGACTCGATACGAAGAAACGAGCCAAGCGAGAGCGAGTATCGCGTTTCCGTTCTTTCCCGATGATAAAGATACGCGATTGAACCACCTTGCGTCTCTTCGCGGAAACGACCGCGATCAGTTAGATCGGACGATTGGGTAATTGACGTTCCTCCGCACGAGATCCGTTCGGAAATTAAAAATTAACGGAACCGCGAGCCGATCTTGCTCGATCGGATCACCGGCCTTGGCTTTCGTGAATTATTATTTTTCGCGATTTATTCTGAACGAATACGTAATGGGATGCTCGCTTAATTGTGGGATAATGGAATTGTCGAGCACGAGAGAAAAAAGTAAATAGGACGTTTATTTTTGAGATAATTATAATACAGTCGTGCAGCGGAGCATGGTTATGAACAACTGATGAGAGCGTAACGATCACGTCGGCATACCGAACGAAAAAATAGGAAGGTCGGTATCGAACTCATCCCCCATGCCTTGACTTCTCGAGCGCTGCATGGGTCCATGTTGTTGTATTCCAATATTAATGATCTATTCGATAATCAAAAGTAGGTACGAAGCTTGTGATTAAAAATTCTAGCGAATCACCCGAGATCTGGGGTATCGATGTTTTCAAAATATTGTCAATATTGGTGATTTAAGAGAAAGTGAAATCTTGGAATTTTTAATTTCGTTGTAGAGACAAACAAGCAACTTTTGTTCAACGGAAATCTTCGATGGTTCACCGTACGGAAAGACTACGTTAATGTAATTAACGACTAATTGTTACGACGGGTATAAGAAAAAAAAAAGAAAAATAGCTTAAGACAAAATTACAAGTGTAAATTGCAGATTATTTTAATGGTAAGAACGCGTATTACACGCATTCGCGCGTAAATATCGGCTATGTATTCTAAACTATCGATATTTCGATAGTCGAACGCGCAACGATTTTCAAAAATCGCGCGTATTATTTTTTGTAATTTCGCGCGACGATCGGTTTTAAAACGCGATTAAATCCCTTTTATAACACCTTTTGCAACAATTATTATTCTAATCCGCTGTACAGTGTTCTCGTACTTTTCATCTCGTTCCACAAACTATTGGGTCGTTCGGAAAGTCATTTCGATTCTTTTTTTTTTTTTTGTGAAAATGAAACACGATTTTTTTAGAATGTATAAACATTTTATTAAATTATACATTCTCCATTTTGGAGAACGAAACGACTTTCCGAACAACCCAATAAAGTTTCTCGATACAGCGTACGATGCGCGAATTCCTCTCTCACAAATATTTTTTTCTAGTACAGAAATTTGTCAGCGTTCGTCCTAATGAAATTCAGAACCGCTCGAAGCGCAGTACGCGAAAAAGTCACGAAGCGCAAAAAGTAACGACGGAAAGAAGAACGCACCGGCCGATCCAATAACATTAACTTCGATTTTCTACGAGCGGAAAAAGAACGGCATAAGTACTCTCTCTCTGTCTCTGTCTCTCTCGCGAAGAGTAATGCGATTCATAGACGTCCGTAGGTGAACGTGACGTATTTGGCGTTTAAACTACCGGCAGTAACTTAAATGAAGCAAGAAGAGGTAAAATCTGGAACAATGAGCAATTTTCCTTTCTTGCGGTTACCGTGACTCCAAATACGTTCGGATCTAAAAGCGCCGAGCTCGTCAGCATTTACGAGCGCGAAGTCCCGGGGTAGTTCGCGGAAAACTTCGGTGTACCGGTCGTAAATTACCGCGGTGCGTAAGTAAGACAAACGCATAATAAACAACCTGCACGGCGATCGCGAGCAACGGAATGGCGCGGTATCCGACGTGGCCGGTGAAGTTAAAGTGAAAACTCGGATCGATGCGCCAGCAATAACTCAGGGAGCAACCTTTCGCTGCGAGAGTCCAGGAATGTTAGCCGCGGTGCCCGCGCATCTCGTTTCTAGGAAACGATGTATGAGTGTCGTGACATCTGGGAAATATTAGCATCCAAATCTGCGCGGGTGAAATAGGATCCGGATAATTTTGTTCGTGCTTGATGAAGAGTTATCGCTGCTCGTTTAGAGTATATTTAACCGAGTATTAACGTGGAACCGTGGACCGAAACAAAACGTTAAAATCGTCGTTCGAGCAACGAACAACTTGTCGACCGTACAATGTTCGCCTCAATTGTTCGAAGCACATGTATCCACGGATTTAAATAACCGGGACCAGGTGGTTCGGTTGAACCGTGAAACGCGTTTATACGTACGATAATTCTTCGATGCTTGTCAGCGCTGAGAATAGAGCCCCGATAATACTGACCGGTAAACAGGATTCAACGGGAGGGATTTGTCGTCTCGCGTTGCGTGCCGCGGTGTAATCCGTGTCGAATCGAATTATGCAGAATGGAAATTCTTGGAACCGTAGTATACGGATCTGTCTTACTCGGATTGTAGTTTTCTTTGATGTTACGGAGTACGATATAATTTTACCATTGTCGACCACCGATCGGTAAACGTAAACATCGCTAACGATTGTATTTGAATAATTGTATCGTTGCGTAGCGTTTCCGAGGATCGAGTCAAACCGATCGAAAAGTCGAGGAAAATGTTTCGGTGGACTTTGCTCTTTAATAATCGCAATTTTTATTGGCAGTGTTATACAATTATTGTAAATAGATTCTTCCCGTTATTCCGCGCGCGACGTGTACCGCGCCGACATCGAAAAGTAAATACTTTGCGAGATATCTCGACGCGAAACCGTACGTTTACGTTCGGACTCGGGACACAGAAATCGCGATACCAAGCCGAGTGTTTGCAAGCCGTCCTTCGTATCGACGTCTCGCGAGTCGTCCAGCTTATCGATAAATATTGACACCGGGGCGTTATTGATATTTATCGATTACGTTATCGTCGGTGGCAACCGCGGCGCGAAAGCGACACGGACCGTTAAACAGACTTTACCATTTTCGATAAATCAAGGGATCATCTTCCACGGTAGGGACGCGAGAACCAGTCCAGCCTCAAAAGTATAAATCTTCCCGTGGCCGCTAATAGCTTTACCTCTCACCACGCTTAATTTCGCGTGCTGTCACCTGCTAATGGATTCGCTCTAAAGTTCTACGGAGATTTCGGGGAACCGCGTCAAAGTAGGAAGGCAAATAAAAGAGCGAAAGGGAGAGAGAGAGCGAAAAAAAAAAGAAAAGGGAAGTAAATGAAAAAAGAGTTCACCCTAACGGTGACAACAGCCGGTGTCATGAATCTTACATCTTTGAGGACAAACTTGCGGCACGTAATGTCGCGGAAAATTACGCGGCACTGAAATTATGAGATTGTTGCAGAACGAAGAGTACCGAATAAGCCACCGATCTATCATCGCCACTCTGGCCCTGTTCAAGCGGAATTTTTACGCTCGGGAAAATGTTGCGACGGTGAAACCACGGTATCCCTGTCTCTCTGGCTCCTCTTTCTCCGGCTCCCTTTTACTTTCTCGTCTCTCGTTCCCCGACACCATTTTCTCTTCTTGCACCGGCGGCGGTTTTCCTCGTTTCGCGTGCAACGCCACCGTGCCACGCCAGAAAGAATTCGAGATTTACAGCGCGAACTAATACACTCGCAACAAGGAGACGACCGTATATCAACCAAAGCTGCGGAGGAATTTATTATATAGTCGTGCTAGCGCGCAATGGTGCCACCACCACCGTCGACTATACGCGTGCCTCGCGCCAAACACCGAACGCCTGAACGCGACCCGGTGAATTATGGTGACTCGGCTCTATCAACGATGCGCTCTCTCCGGTTTTTCGTGCCCTCGTTCGCGAAAAAACGTTAATGGGTGAGAGCCGGTAAGATCTAGGGGACTTTTAAAAGCGCTACGGAAAAATCATCGCCGCGTTGACAGGGTCGATCAACCTTGGAAAATACGTTTACAACGGAGCGGCTGTCGCGCGAAAATTTCACCGTTCAGGGGCCCCGGGTGAAAGAACACGTGGAAGGATATTACTCGTTCGTATATTTACAGTTCAAAGTTCAAGTGTCGTAATATTTTTTTTACAATGGAAAAAGCGACGAAACTTATTGAACAACCTTGTATATCGTATAGAGGTTTTGGACGCGGATTGGTAAATTTTAAAGACGAAGACTGATTTCCTTAAGATGATTATAACTATGTAAGCGTTTTGCATAAGGTTTTTTTTTTAAGTTTAAGGTTCATGCTCCAAAATGTCTGCGGAGCATTACAAGTGATTGGTAGCTCCGGAGAACATATTGTTTGACATTAATGAGTGTTTTCCACAGATTTTTAACCTTCGCGAGACAGATTCTCTGCGCGTAAAGCGGTGCCCGGGTCCGTTCGGACCCACGACTAGATATTTCTATTTTTGTTAGAAATAATATACCTATTAATCCCAATTGTCTATTTATTCTTTCCTTATAGTTTTCTAAAAAAGTCCCATATTCGGGAACAATAACTCGTTAACTATTCGGTAACTTCCAGATTAACTCTTCGTTATTTAATGACGAGTAGTACATCTTAAACTCCATTGAATGCACTGTACGGAACGGAACTAATATTTTCTCATTTATTTTACAAAAATACTTGTCCAAGACGTGATTTCAATGTAAACCAGAACAAAGCAAAGAAATACCCTATTGGTTACGAAACGAAGCATCGCTGCGACATTGGAGAGACAAGTTGGTATCTCGTAAAGCTCCTCGAATTACGCAACATTGTCCCAAGTGTCACCAAAGTAGGACCAAAGATCGTACAAACGGCGGTGTGTTCGAAAAATCGTATCACGGCGCTAGATTCGGCTTCGATCTGCCATAACGACGCGGGACTCGCGTGGAAAAAGGTTTCGCGTCGCGACGACTTCGAATGAAAGTTACACGTCGAACACGACGATCGTGGTTGGCTCGTTGCAACCATTCCCCGGGCGAACGGAACCCCACCGATACCATCGGGACGCGTGCGCGCGGCTTAATAAAATTACGAAAAGGCGTAATTTAACCGCGGCGGAAATTGATTTTAATTCGCCGAAGCGTTCCAGGAAAGAGAAACGAAAGAGAAAGAAAGAGAGAGAACGAGGGAACCGTCCGGGTGCCACACGACATACCGATTCACGAGGCGGGAATAATTTCGAGCGACACGCTTACGAATTTCAGGGCCCGTGGACTGATTACGGGAGGAGTTAACGAGAAACGCGATACACCAGGAAATTATGAATTTACAATTCGGCCGGTATCTTTCTTCCTGCGATCCGATCGGAGATCGACGAAAAGGAGTTAAAAAAAAGAAAAAAAACGGGAAAAAAAAAGAGTGGAAAAAGAGAGAACGGAGGGAGGGGGAGAGGGGGGGAGGAAGGAGAAAAAGAGCACGATCACCGGGCCCCGGGGCCGATCTTATCCCCGGCGTCGTCCCATCGGCTGCCTACGCACGAACGTCCCCCGTCTTGACGGACGTCTGAATGTGCATGCGCGCAGCTGCATTTCACGCGAGACACCCACCGGCAATTATGCGCATGGTGAAACGCACGAGGGTGAAAAAGAAATCGCTAAAGCCCATGGCGGGAGCGTATAACCGCGCCAGAAGGCTCGGACTCGGTACGTGGAAAAGACCACGACGACTATTTGTCAACGGCTGAGAGACGGCAGCAGATCTTACCCACGGACTCCGGCTCTTCCCGCGGAACGGAGAAAAAGCGGTGGTAAGAGAGATAGGAGGAGTGGAGGCCTCTTCCCTTCGCCAGGCCAGAGAACGGGGCACGTTCTTCTTACGTGGATCGCGGGTACAAATCGTCGCGGTGAGATCAAAAACCACCGTGCGTTCGCTTTCAGTGCCGCGCCGACAACGAACCGAGCAGATAATCCGCCGTATAATTTCGTCGTCCGTGGAACACTGCTCGTATTTGAAAACCCTTTAGATCGGTGGAAACATCGATCTCCGTGTAAACGCGAACTGGGACGAAAATATGAACCGAACGGGGAGATAAAGGGGGGCAAAGATTAGAGGAAATCGAACGGTTTTAACTGGCGATCGAGCGACGTCGTAAACCTCGAATAGCTCGTACGTAACCGATTGGAAAATTGGTTTCGTGGTTCTTTTAGTGGAATTCTTTTCGTCTCTTTCGTTCGACCACGTTCCGTTCCGCAATTTGTCGCACGTCGCTACGAATATCGAGCGCGCGTCACGTTTTCAAAACACGGTGGAACCCATTATCGAAATTGATCAAGAGAGAGGCGCGGTCCGAATCAGGGTATTGTCGTTGATCGATCTACGTTTCGCGTGCACGGATACGAAAATCAACGAACGAACGAACGATCGAAGGAAACGAGTTTCGTAAAAATTTTACCCGCTCGAACTTTCTAACGCGTTTTATCGCGCGATGAAACGATCGGTGGTTAGATTTGGGAAACTTTTCGAACGAGGTTCTCTCGAATAAAGTTTCCTCGAGGTTGCGAGTAAATTGGATGTCGTTGACGAATAGTGCGTCGAACAAAGATTTATTCGAGTAACGGCCAAGTCTGGTGTACATAAATGTAATCGTAGATCGACTCTACCAAAGTCAAATACGGTCAACATTTTATTCGCGTAACGGATAAACGGACGGAAGATACTTCGTTGATCCAGGATACTAAACGAGTCCAACGTATGTACACATTATTTACAAACACGTTCGACAGATAGTCTTATCGTTCGTATATTCGAGACTAGATTCTAAAAGGAAATGAAGTTTCATTCGAATCGATTCCGGGACGAGGCAAATAATTCGTTGCGAACGAATGAATGGTATTTCGAATGAGAATTGATTTGTTGTTCGGATAATCGAATATTCGAACCTAGGGTTTCGTTACTTTACAGTTCTTCTTATTATGAACTTCGGTGTATTTGTAATTAAACTCCAACGAGAAATAAGCTATAAATGGAAATAATAATTGCTTTCGAATAAAAATTAACTTGCTAAAAAATTCGTATTCTTGGTATTTCGATACCTTACAATTCTTCCTATTAAGTACTCTGGTGTATCTGTAATTAAATTCCAACAAGAAGTAAACCCCAAATGGAAATAATAATTACTTTCGAATAAAAGTTAACTCGTGTCACCTGGTATTTCGATACCTTACGATTCTTCCTATTAAGTACTCTTGTGTATCTGTAATTAAACTCCCACAAGAAGTAAACCACGAATGAAAATAACAATTACTTTCGACTAAAAGTTACCTCGTTCGAAAATTCGTACCGTTTGGTATTTCCAAAGCTTACGATTCTTCCTATTAAGTACCACGGTACCCAATTGCTGAAATATCATCGACGACGTAATCGTATCGGTCAGATCGGTATCAGTCCTTGCCCCATTGCGAGGAAACGTAAAAAGCGGGGTTGTTGCCCGCCCCTCTTTCGATCGCTCGGCCAATCGAACGCCGGGAATTTTCTTAGCTGTCTCCCGCGCCGCTACGGTGGGAAGCGATTTTTCTCCCGCGAGCTAAAATAACCGTTCTCCGCGTGGGTATATTGACGCGGTATCAGCCTTGCAAGGCTGTATCTGACAAAGCGACCTCGCTCCGAGTCGGACAGTAAACTCGTTGTAACGCGACATTCCTGAACGCGCATTCAACGAATCGCGGTGTCCGCGTCGGGCACGGGTGAATATTTTGTCGTTATGTTTATCAGGATCGGGCATACAGCCGCGGTCGAGCATTACGTTCGATGCAATCGTTCCAAGTACCGGGCCGCGGATCGATAGATATACGAATATAATCTCCTTGATTTCGATCTATCGTAATACCGACGCGGTCCATTGACGTTAAACGCGAGCAGAAAAACGTGAGAGTTCATACGACTGTCTTCGTATTTCAATCGCGGTATTGCGTCTCATTGAACGCGCCCTGAACGACACCGATAATCGGGATCGGATGTATGGGACGCTAAACGACGAAACCACGCGCTCGTTGTTTAACGCGTTTCCGCGCGATCGAGGCACAAGGGGACGATAAGTCGCGTTGATCGATGTTCTAAAGTATACGATCTTACGACTCGCGGGCTGAAAAGGTGGAGAAACGCAAGACGGTTGTTTATACATCGAACCGTTCCACCGGCGACGTACGCGCGCGAAAAAATACGGCTCTGGATGATGGTTAATACGATTCACTTGTTTTGTACCACCCGTTGCCGTGCAATATCTCTCCGTGTGGTATGCGTCGCAGTACGTTACGCACGAATGGGCCATTGATACGCAACAGAACCACTGGCTGCTCTCGAGATCGTGGCAACGTAATTCGAAAATTGCTGTCTCTCGATGCGCGGAAAACGAACAGCGAAATCGTACGAGAAATGAACCACGGTAATTAAAACGCGTATCAATCGGGTCACGGAGATCGAAACGAACGACGATAGATTTCTAATTTTTTTCTTTTTTTCGTGGAACAAGTATACGTTCAAACGATCAATCGACCATGGACGTTTCTCGTTTCGTTTCGTTTACCATTCGAATCGCACCGGTTTGAAAATAAACGGCGTCGATGGAATATTCAAAATCGCGTCGATGAAACGTACCGTTGATAGCGCAACACGCTATACATCATTCTTATTTATAACCGTCCCGCAATTATACCGTTTCCGCGACTGCAATTACAACGGTTGCTCATTTCGTGCAGCATTTTCTTTTCGATATGGTATCCCTCTCGTATTCGCCGAGATATCATTCACACCATAAACACAACTTAATTCTGCACACTACACTTCAGGGACAGATGTACGTATTTACCGTCCGTCACGATCGCAATCCCCATCACCATCATCATCATCATCATCCTCATCATCATCATCATCATCCAGATCAGACCTCCCGGCTATACACGTATCTCTGTTCGAGAATCTAAAAACGACTCATGCGAACGTACGTAATACCGAGAATCGAATGTAATTGGGGGAGGAAACGCGAGGCCACTTGCGCAATGCTCGTGGCAACGCAGACTTATACATTATTGTTCGCATTAAACGTATCCGTAATTTCTCCGTCTTGCATTCACGAAAGTCTCGTGCGCCGCGTATAGTACTTTACTTAACTAACATCTGCTTGGGCAACGAAAGATCAAGCGCCCCTTGCCCGTGCATGCATATCCACCGACGTCAATTACGCATAATTATTTTTTGCATTTTGAGCTACAGACATCCGCGCTTCCTGCATATTTTCGTACAGGTATAATTGGACACGGAAGACCGTGGCGTCTCCTTATTACATGCTTCGCGAAAGATGGTAAAAAAGAGGACACTTCGCTCGGCTCCCTTTGAAATTGAACGACTGTACATTGGGCAGTACAACCGTCATCGATTCCCGTTCCCGTTTTAAACCATTAAGTACTATTTAGTGTTCTATTTGGAAGACGTTTCACGTTTGAATTTCTTCGCGTTCAAATTTACCTTTACGTTGAATTTCATTTTCAACGTAAGAAATTGCTAAAGTGTAATTTTATCGTAACATTTACTACAATATACTCCGAATAAAGAAAATATTGTACTCGGTGATAACAAACTTGATCTTTCTAGTTTGAAATATTTCCATATTTAACACTTTGCGCTCGATTCGTTCTTTTACACGGACATTGAAAACCTCGAAGAGATCTAACTCAAAAGTAAGAGTAAATCGTAGACTCAATTTGGATCTTACATCTCTGTATATTTTACAAAGCATATTTTTCACCTCAAGATAGAAAGTTTACCTTGAAGATTAGAAAAATTGGAAAAATTAAAGTGCAAAAAAATTCCAGTGCATTAATTGGCGATTAAGTGTCGTCTCTCGAGTGCAAAGGGTTAAAACAAATCTTCACAGAAGCTTACGATAGTAATTATATTTACACCGTACACTGTACCCGTTATCGTTAAATAGATGCTTCTGTATAGACGTCAGGGTCTTGTTTACACGATCGTAGATTTAAACTAAAATTTTGTTTCGTTTTTAAAAGTACAAAAATTGTGTACTCGATGAATGAGCGCTTCTGGTAATTCGATGCTCGACCGGTTTCAAATTTTTACGAACCGTGTTGCGTTGCTTTCAAGGACTCATCTGCATTGTTCGAGTACACTTCGTTGAATCTAGGTAAAAAGTGTCCGATTATTATACGCTTCAGATGAGTAGTAATTAATTCGAGTACGCGATCGAAGCGGACCCGATTGTTCACCGTAACGAGCGAAAGTTGCATAACTCATCGAAACTATAGTCGACAGGCACTCCCCCATTATGAAATTCCAGCTTAATAGGCTTCCGGCCGAGCGTGCGTGCCTGATCGGACCCAGCGGCCTAAATTCCATCCGATCTTGCTCTAATTGTCATTCAAGTTGCCGCGCTCTAAAGTTTTTCCACTCGTGTTTTTCAACCGTAATCTCGCAACGAGACAGCCTAGGCATGCGCGTACTTGCTAAATACCGAACGAACAAGACCGAGAAGTGCGGCTGACAAACAATATTAGAACTTCGAGTATAATTATCCCGCTTACACCGTCGTATGAATTTATCATTTGATCCATACGCGATACTAATTATGCAGTCACTTGCAAACGTTTGAATATTACACCTCGTGGTGTAACTTGAGCGTGAAAATGTTCCTGACGTGTCGAAACGCGATAGAAACTTACGCGAAATATTTATTTTCAGCACTCATACGAGAAGACTGAACGCTCTGTTCCAAGAGTCGACCTTCTTTTTATATCTCGCGTTTATATCACGCGTCAAGCTTCCAGATCTCGTAAATATATGTAACTTGTATACAGACACCTTGGATATTGATTATAAACTATGATTACCGGAACGATACAATTATCCCACGATATTTAACTTATTTACGTTGCACAACAAATTCTTTAAACACATTTCTCGTATTTTCAACGGGTGTTAATCATTCGATCGATTCTTCCGTGTTAACGACCGAGAGACAATTTATTATTTTACCACATTTGTATATTTTATTTTTGAAAACTCACCAGAGACTCCTCCTTGACCGTATAGTGTTACAAAGCCGATATTTAAAAAATGTGGATCTATCGAACCGAATTAAATACTTTACAACCTAGGTTTAACCCGATAAATTAGAAATAACTATCGATTTTCAGAATAAAAATTTCGTCGTCGATACAGAAAATTTCATAGCGATGAAAGGGTAAAATCAGCCATATTGGAGCATTTTTAAGGGAAAGATGATTCGCGAATCGGGAAATTTAATACGTTTCTCGAGTAACTCGTTTTTCGAAGATTTTCAAGGACGTGGTAGATCGCCGCTAAAATTGCCCCAATATACGACCCTTTTATTCCATAAAAGACGTTACACGGAGAAATTTTTGAACGTAGACACGAACACGCGGCGATAAAATCTTTCGCAGGGGATCACAGCGGGCAATTAAGCGAGTTCGCGCGCGACGCCCGATTAGCTTCGTTGCGAGTATCTCTCGCTCGGTCCGTGGCTCGGAGAAGTCCTTCGAGCGATGCGAAACGATCGGGAACGTCCCGTACGACAGATTCGCGTCGGTGTTACATAGCAAACAATCAATTAGGAGCCGGCCACGACGAATCAATCGGCCGAGAAACAAGAGCAGTACGACGAACAAGGGGAGAGTAGGTGGATCGCGATCGAGGACCCGATCGGGCCGAGGTCGATGCTAATTCCTCGGGGTCGAATCGTGCCGCGACCGGGCTCGCGATTGGTCCGCACCGATGGCGGCCCCTTTTGTTCTTTTCGCCAAGAACCGGCGATATGTGTAGAGCAACCTGACGACGATCGTGATATGCCAACTGGCGCCCACGCTCCTGCGACTTGAGACGTGTTCTTGTGCCACCTTCCCGGCCCTGACCTGCCATCACCTCGGGCAACTATTTGAAGCTACACCCTTTTATTCCGCGACGCTGATTACGCCGCCCCTGTAGCGAACTAGGTGTTACCGATACGACCTGTTGCCCTTCCATTTCTCAAAATATACTCGTACGCTCCTCAACCGAGAACGTTAACGATGATGGATGGTCTGGTTGATGGAAACAGATACCAACCGCTGCGGGAAATAATTGGAACGCAATAGGCGACTAGACACGGCGATACAACGATCGCGCGGGGCAATTGAATCCGTACCGAATCGACTTCCGCGACAAGGAAGCGATCGTTTTCTCGAAAGCTGTCGGTACGAATAGGGCGTGTTTGCGAGCAGGTGACGAGAAAAATCGAATATCCGACAACGAGAAAATTGATGGTACGATGCAATGGGAGGGAAGTCCAATAATGTTCGGTGCAACAAGTGAACGCGATATCGAAGTAAACAGGTGGTCACGGTAACGCGTTCATCGCTACGAGTTTTACGATACTGTTACCGGTCTGTAATTTATCGATACCTGACGGAATAGTTGGAAAAGCAACCGTCGGAATTAATGCTGAAAGTAATTTGCCAAGGATACCGCAGTGCCAAGGTTACGCTTAGCTAAACGACAGGTACACCGTGCAAATGGAAATCGAAGTGATCGTCGATAACGAACATGTACGATTGTCGCGTCATCCTCGATAACTGATAAAAGAAAGAAAAAAAAAAACTGGTAACTCCTTTACCAAGATCCACGGACTTGGGTCCCACCTCCTGACTCAATGGCGATAGACAAAGCTCTCGTAATGGCAAATCGAAAGAAGTCACGATGGCTGACGATTGCATTCACCATCCACCGCAATTTCTCCCACTATGATCTAGCCTATCCTCCTACTCTGATACCAGTTGGGCCCACTCTTCCTGGAAAGTGTACCATCGTCGACCATTGGATGCCACGGAATTCAAGGCTACCAATTGGACGACACCAACCTCTAACGTTCACCTAGGAATCTCGCGACCTCACGGAACGAATTCACCGCGCGGCACACGCGATGCACGTGCAGATGCAGACTGATGCAGCCGCGATGCATTATCGGCTCGAATCTGCGTCGTCACGCCTTCAGGTTGCACGAAGCATTTATGTTGATTGCGTGTGATCTTCGCTGGAAACGATAGCTCCGAGTCAGTTGTAGATGTGCTGCTCGATCGATCTCGTAACGTTCCGCGTAAAAATTGAATAAAATCGGCGCAGCCCGTGCCGAATAAAACTACGGATAAAATGTATTGTATTTCAATGAATGACTGCAGTTCGTAAGATACCTCGTAAGAGTCGCGATACGATAGATAATAAGACGAATCGAAATTAACAACGAAGATTGTTCCACGTTTCTCGTAACCGCGGCACCGACAGCGAACCGAAAACCTTCGAAAAATCACGAACGAGATACGGGTCGCTCCTACTTTCGAATATTCCGCGAAACAATATGCAGACACTACGCGGATACACACGCAACGAATATATCAACGAAAGGTAATCGTACGGACCAAAAAAGCAGTGCCAGCCGTCTTGGAAAATCTAATTAAAATTAATTCCCCGTGTCAATTTAATCGTTTCCGCTGACAATTATCTAAATTTAAAATACGTGTAAACTGTAAATAATTCAGCAGTACGGGCCGTAACGTGACAAGGACAGACGCTCAAACGGCGCAGCGAGGAGCAATTTGTGCTCTACAACCCGTGAACTTTCCTCTGGCGTTTCTGATGCGGCGATAAACGTTCCACGAGGGGAAAAAGGAACAAAAAAAAAGAAAAGAAAAAAGCAGGAAATATAAGCCGCGCTTGCATTACCAGGAACAAGTTATGCGATTAAGACACCGGGTGAAAATCTCGACGTGCTCCTACCATACCGGTATTCAAAGAACCGGGACGCGAGTCGAGTCTCGGCCGCGGCAGGTATTTACTACTTGGTATGGGGAGACATTACGCCGATCGCGTATTTCGTGACATCGACGCCGTTTTTTCACAGAAATTCGAGGAATGCTCGGGATCTCTGGACCCGGGTACCGGACGTAAGAGCAGGCTCAGTTGCGTAAGTGCTTTCGCGCGAATCGCGTTCCGAGGCATTCCGAAAAGTGTCGTTATCTAGCGCTCGAAGGAATCCTTTACGCGAACGTGGACGGTTTTTCAACGGAAGAAGCTCGCGGTGACGAGAATGCGTCGAGAATCGCGTCGAGAATCGCGTCGTGTGAAATTTTCCCATTGGACCGAGACGATCGCCCGATCGACTTCCAATGAAGCAAAATGAACTGAGGATTTGATACGATGAGAAAGATAAACAGAATACAATTAATAAGCTCGTGATGACGAGAATCCTCGATCGCCACTTAATTCGGTGTACTTTCTCCGATTCGAAAAACCATCGTGGTTTGGAATTGAAATTAAAATTCAATTACTCCTTTCATATAAGCTGTAAACATATGTATACGAAATGTTGGAATGAAAATGTTCCGTTTGAAATTAATTACACGATTCGAAGGATTTCATCGAGGTGCTAGTTTTTGGTAACAGAAAAGCTTCGAGTGCAAAGGGTTAACAAAGTTCAATTTTTTGATAAAATAGAAATATCGAGCTATTGTTTAATCGCGTCCACGTTAAACTTCCGATAGAATTGATCCCAACCAACGTTTCTCAAACGTTCACGTATCGTCCAGATGATTATTTTGTCTTTGAATGTTATTTACCGACGTTGAGTTCGTATCGTCTTCCTTCGCAACTCGTTCTAGCGATAAAACACTGTCCCGAAAGATTTGTACACGGCACTTCCGAGCGAAATTCACGACAGGTCTCCCGGCTCCGAAAGGAAGCTAAAATTGTTTCACGCAATCATCGCGGATGCTGTACGCATCGTGGCGTGCGCGCACGTAAAGAAAACGGACGCGCGTTGATCGAATAACTGTAACGAGATACAAAATAGCGAAGGTCAAGTTATTCCGCGGAACACGGGGAACTTCCTTACTCGACACTTTCGCATAAGTAGGTGATTCAAATTCTTTTGCGTCCGCATAACCACGAAACGTGAAATACGGAGCCGAAGAACAAGCCGCGGGACGAAGGGAGGGGCACGCAAGGAAGCCGAGTTTACGAGATGATTGTCCTAGGGGCCCTATTCATTCGGCATGGAATCTCCAAGCGGATCTCTATTGTAGATTATTGCGCCATTGTCCATTGTCGCGATCCCCCACAACTGAGCTCTTGGACCTTTCCTTGACGACAACGAAAAAGAGAGTCACCGATGTACGAAGCCGACGAAAAATCAAAAATGTCTTGCGACGAGAGAAAAAAAAAAAGAAAAGTAAAACAAGGAAAAAACTAAATGAAACGGTATTGAACAAATTTAATCGTGTCGCGATAATCGTCCGATTCGTACGAAACGAGGAACGACGGACGTCTCGAAACGATCACGGGAATCGAGCTACCGAACAATTGCGGAGCTGGATCGAGATTCGATCGACGGAGGATATCGGTGGGCAAAGCTCCAGGCGGGTAAGATTACGAACACGTAGGTAAGTCTGAAATGCGTTAAAACCAGCTGCAAGTTAGTAAGTCCAGTAATTACTACACACCGTGTAAAAAGCGTTCAATTCCAAGCCCGAGTTAGTGCTCTTGTCGGAATTCACACATTGACTTTAAAAGGCAACGACTCCGAACGTTAGTCCCCTGTGGATGGTTCAATAAAAACATATTCATCCTAGCGCTTTAATGGTATCGTCTTTGCTCTCTTTGCGGCGGTTTCTCGGCAAAGGATGGTGGTTATGCGGATCGGTAGCGTTAAGTCATTAAAAAGAAGACGCGCATAGCCTACAAAACGCCACGGAATAACGAAAGTCCTGCATCCTGCGGGCCCCGTCGATGCAAATCGATCGTTCCTCGATCGGCACCTGCGCGTGGGTACACGCGATTACGTATGTATAACTTCGACGAAAAGTGGTCGATGGCATCATATTTTAGATCTTATCACGCCGATATTCTACCCACGGTTCCCGATCGTACGGCCGGGCAATTATTAGTAATTGGCAAATTTTTGTCCCCGTCGTAATTCACTTTAATGGTTACGCATAGCTAATGTTCCAGGATTCCGACGAGCGTTTTGTACATTTAATGGGATCGATTCAATCATACGCTCGTTAATACCGATACGTATCGATTGTCAGGCATTGAGTAGACTCAGCAAACGAGTATCGATATAAATTATCATCGATAAGATGTATTTGGTGACGTTCCTCCGAGGACCGATCTATCCCGAGCATCGCGGAGACCTAGCCGAGAAAACAATGTAACTAGTGTTCGAGTTGTGAAGTACTATATTTCGAATAAATTCGATCGAATCTTCATCCGGACAATCGTTCGAATATTTTCGATTATTTTTCGCGTTGTATATTTTCGCGATTTTTTATTCTTGGAAATTAATTTTCGTAATTTCGTACGACTTCTCTGTCTCGATTGACCTTTCGTCGAGGGAATCAAATACCGTCCATGAGGCGCGAAAAACGATAAGAGAAAAATAAACCAAAAGAATAATACGTATACTTTGTATTTTGATAACAGAAACAAAACTATCGTGCACACCGTGTATAGCCTTTTCAATATCATTTATCAAAGTAACGAAAGAAATTCTTTTCTAAAATAATTACTGTGAAACGTAAAGACGATATACGATAAAGATGTGTTCTTTCCTTTAAATATATACAATTCAAATTAGCATCGTTCGGAGGCGTTCCGTAGAACGACCGATACAACAGTAACAATTTCACAGATAAATCTATCGAGAGTATCGAAACGCGTCTCTGTCGCTGATTTACGATAATCACCGAGGAACGGGATTTGCCGGTTTCGAAAAAGAAAAAGAGGAAAAAGGAAACAAATGCACGGTTCGTCGCGTTACGGCTGGTCGTTGAATATTTCTACGCCGTTAAGCATAGATTCGAACATTGAAAGGTTCCGGACTTGAGCGCAGGTTGCTTGTTTCGGTGCGCGGCAAAATTTCTAAGCGATCGATCGCGATCAAAATATGCGTTCGTCGAATAAGGAATTAGCGGGATCACGTGTGCACGGTGAAGTCTCGACAACGGCATAATTCGCGTGCTTCACTCACGGTACACGGACATATATCCACGGTAATTCGAGAAACATAACTCAAGTCCCGGCGGAGCGCTACATCACGGCCACCAGTTTCTTGGCAGATATCGCCGCGGCGCACCGTGTCGGCTTCCCTTTGCTACTTTACCAGCCTTTTTCCTTTTACCCTTCTTACTCCACCCCGTGCACCCTCGTCTTGTCAACCAAGTCCTACCCCTTTCCTATGGATTAACCGACTGTGACAACTTTTCATCGCAGCGCGTGTACCACCTTCCAGCCGTGTAAACCGATATTCAAGATGTCCGCGGTGATCGATAAAAGCGCCGAAAGTCTATACCCGTTTCGGCAACAAGTTCATAGAAGCGAAAAGGAACACGCGGTTGTCGAAATTTTATAGAGATCAAAAGTCGGCTGATCGGAATCGCTGGACCAATATATTCGAACCGGAATTCTATCGTTCCCCCGGCAACAGATTCGCCAATTAAGCTACCGATTACGATGGCGACTTATTTTCTTTCTGGTTGACAATGGTTACTGTTCACGGATCGAATGAAAGTACAGGGGATTGCGGTAACTCCCGATAAGATAACATCGATACGCGAAAGAGAATTCTTCGAACGATGGAACCGTCGTTCACGGAACAGACGATCTTCGAGCTCGTTGATTAGGCTTGCTATTCATAGAGAAGCTCCACGATGTCGCGATGCATCGAATATTGCATTGGAATTGACGTAGATTTATTGCGTTTTCGAAACGTGCTTTATTTTTATTGTCACCTCGACCTAGTATCTAGGCCCATTCGAGATTGCTTTCTATGTCGTACAAAAATCTCGTACGAAGAGAAAATACTTTACTACGATTGTACTATAATCGGGACAAAATCAACGAATCGTTCAAGGCCGTGAAGAGGTTATCCCCATTCTATTTCCCGCCTTTTTGCGCAAAGCATCGGACACGAGCGCCACTGTCTCTCGAACGAAGAAACGAGTCAACTTGCGCGATGCGCAAGTAGAATTCATTTCCGAAGCGATTCGAAAAAGTGGCGCCAAGTTTCCAATTGATCCGTATCCAACTATAGCACACGATACCACTGATCCGGATCACGATGTTGGCCGTAGTAATTCAAAACTAAATTACCCAAGTAATTGAACGTATCGCGTTATGGTCAGAATATAATTGTATCACGATCGGGTTATAAAATATGATGTTACACATTTATCGACGCAACTTAATACATACATCGAGTTGAAATGTCTACATCGTACATCGCGTTCATAATGGAAGAGCAGTCATTCATATCGTCGAATGACGCGCATACAAAGAACCATGACAGAACAATAAAACCCGTATACGTCATGAATCATGTTCAAACCTTGCTGTACGTTATGTACACTACATTCTCGCGATGCGGTGTTATGACTTTCAATACTTGCTCGTAGTATCGCGCACCCTAATGCGTTACGTGTAGTGGTGCGTGCGGTGCGACTTTTATCGCGCCAAAGAGGTCCGATTTCAGTACTTGTATAACACTTAATAATAACGTTGCAACAACACGTAACAATGACAAGCGACGGGGCACGAGTAATGTTAAACAACCGAATAACACCATTTGCCGCTGCGTTTGAAATAAGAAGTATGGGCGCAAGTTGCAAAAGTCTTCGATATACCGCGACTGATCGACTTACGTGCGATCTTAAACCTCCGTGCTACGATTCTATTAGATTCTATTCACAGAACATTTAAAAAAAACATTGTTTATCGGTACCGAAATTTACTCGAACATCGTATAAATTTTAAGGTACTTTACCTTTGTAAGTATTCGCCTGAACGAATATTATTAGTTATATAGAGAGGGGAAATACATTTGCAAAATGTTATATTTATTTCGCGTATAATGTATCACGGCAGTCGTCGCATTTAGTATTCGTGATCGTTGTCGAAACAATTAAAAGATATTAAAAATATAGCAAACCGGTAGCGTGCAAGATACAAATTAAAAACAATTTTCCTAGCTCTCGGTCCACATACGATACAGTAGATACGCAACAACTGACCACTCGAGGTCGCTTCCCCGACTCTGAGTTGCACCAAGCGCAACTTCTACTTTTACGTTGCGCGCGCGCTTGCCTCTCTGATTTCGTTTCAATCGTTATACACGTAAGGTCGCCAGCAAAAGCAACATTGAACGTCGAGAGAATTCAACGATAGTCCTATGTTTGTAATAACGCGAACGAGCATCGGTTAATTTTGCAAAATTAAATCACGGTGTCACGGTGTATCGTTGCATTTGCAATTCAAACGGCTACGTGGCAACGTAACGTGTCGGTTTATTTGTAAAAATATCGATTGTATTCAAGTTTTAAGAATCGAGCGATTTCCTCGGTCGATCACGTTTTAACGTTAAATTACACACCCTGTATGGTATAAGGCACCGTTAATGATGATGTTTCAATTAATCGCATTGTTTTATTTCCCGTGAAAGTTATCACGTAAATTGAGATCACGCAACGACGTGAAGGTAAGATGCAACGTCTGGTACCGAAGCTGGTACCACCTGTCGACAATTTTCTGATTCTTGTCTCGGTACGAGAGGACACATGTAACATTATGCTACAGCTATCCCAAATGTACACGAAGTGGCGTGTTCGTGTATGCTAATCGTCGCGAGAGCAGACACTTCGCTCCTGCCCTTTTCGCAAGTAAAAAATAATTCTCGGTTTAAACACAGTGCATCGTCAACGCACGGTTTATCCGTAGCTCTATCTTCGTGTAATGTACGAACTGCAAACTATGTATTCTACATGCGTAACGTGCACATTGTAATCAAAGAAGATCGTACGGGAGTACTCGGTTTCGAAGACCGAATTTTACGAGTGGTCGTGAATCGTTTGTTATTATTATCCCGAACGTTATACAATAACACTTTTTACCATTCAGAAACTTCCCGTCACCTTGTACCGCGTTATCGCGAATAAACTTATTTTAACCAGCATTTAAATTCGGATCGTTGATGACTATGAAAATACGATAACCAATTGCATATTGAGTATTTTAATGTGACCGTTTCAATGGTACGTCTATAATTATGTATTCCGTTTGACGCGTGGCAACAATAAAATAATACAGTTTCAGGACTTACCTTATCGAACCGTTGTCCTTATGCTTGCCGATGAAGAAGGTTGTCACGCTATCGGCCATCTGATTTGCCCACGGTGGTTTAACCCAGATCAAGTGCTTAAAGTGGCCAGCGTACGCTGCTGGTAAAATCCAATTCTCGATGCTAATTTCACTATAAAAAGAACGCGCAACTTTTTGGTAGTGTCTTCGAAGGGACATTATTTAAAAAAAAAAAAAAAGAAAGATACTAGCGTCTTATAGAAATCAAGAATAATTTAATATCACGAGACAAATATTATATTTGTGTATATGTATCCGAAAGTCTTAAATTAAGATAGAAATGAAATATACGTTTAAAGAACGTGATAATTGTAATTTGTACCTGTGACAGACACATTGTCACAACTATTGTCGAATAATAGCCGCATTATGATTGCTAACTGTTTTATTATTTGTAAGAAAAATGAATGATTTGAATAGTCGATATTTTCATCGTTAATCGAAAGCGTACATAAAAATATGTATGGTTATATAGGCCTATAATATAGGCATATAAAAAATGATTTTTTATTTAAATTTATTAAATTTTTAGACCGTTTAATCAGTGATCAAACTTACAAATTTATGCACGCTATCGTACGATCTATATTTTTATTATAAATTTATTGTATATTATTGTACAAATTATTTAACCAACACTTGTCTTTGTCGGATATCCTAACCGTAGTACATACATACATATATCGATACTACAAACAAGTGTAGCGCGTTTCAACATATGGAAATAACATACCTTGTAACATTTTTTATATGTAAAATTGCAAATTATGTATGTACACGACAAATAAATTTACATTTTCAAACCCATTTAATAAATCATAAATACCTGAACAATTGATTTTTATCCCATACTGTATCCGCTAGCATCGTTTTGGGTATAAGCATATCGGGATGAGAATCCAAATGTACAAACGTATTTCCTTCGAATGGAAGATGTTTTGATCCCAAACAGCGGTAAATGAATGGTAGAACCTAACGGAGCATTGCGAATTACACAAAAACTTCGACAAGTTTTAACACGTTATACTACAATTTTAATTTCAACGATTTTAATCACGTGACCAATAATACGTCATTGGTAGTTAGCGCTGTAAGCGCCCCTAGCGTGCTGAAACAGAACCCCGCGGCAGAGCAAGTTACGATGTAAACAAACTAGGAAGACACCGGACCATTCGAAAGCTTACCTCGTCGTGCCCCTCTACCACGTAAATCGGAGCCCTTTTAAAATATTTCCTAGAAAACGACATATTTTTTCCGCGCACTACGACGTATATTCGCGGGCGAATGTAATCTGCAGAGAAAAAAATCGATAATTAACACGATTCGCTAATTAACACGATACGATACTCGCGAACGCGATTAAGAGACTCCTTCACGCGAAAGCACGTGGTGATCGACTGAAGTATACTAGGCGGGCTGCTCAAACGATTATTTTGCGAATAAAGGACGGACACAACAAGCGCGTACCCCAAATTCTCACGAGACGAGTTTCGTAAGGTGGTTTTTTTCTTTTCACTCCCCTTAAAGAAACGCCTTAGAAACTTGATCCCCCTAACTCACAGCCGGCACATGACATTCGAATAAATAAAATGATTTAACGTTACAATGTAACGTGAATATTAAGTAATCTAACATAAAATGTTAGGTCGAGATACAAGTACATTGCAACAGTAAAAATAAAATGATTTTATTTCACACTCGATTTTTATGTCTCCCCTGTACTAAAGAAAGAAATCGTAATATACAATGTCGTCTTTCTTTTACAAAGTCGTTATAGAATATACATATGTAGATAAATGCTACGTATAATGAAATATAAAGAAAAAATAAAAACTACATTCCAAACTTTTTCTACACATGTAAACGTAATTATGCATTTTTAAAATATTAACTGATGTAAAATAATGAAAATACTTACGATAAATTACATTGTCTTAAATTCGTCGATTTTTAAGATATTTTGCAAACAAATTAATTAAATATAGTCCAGTGTATACTTTTCTGTACAAATTTTTATTACAAAATAACTATGTGCAATGTATAAAGTAGTCTTAGTAAATTGATTTACTTAGATAGATTATTTTATATGCAATTCACAATTTCTTGCAATTTCATTTGAAGTTAACGATAATGTAGCCATCGATGCATACAGAACTTCAATTCATAATATTTATGTCTAACACTTACAACATAAGACTCAAAGAGTTGCATGTACACAATTTACATTGTCAAAAATAATTACTATTGTTTTTTTGATATTAACTATTTGTAATTCGAGATTTACTGATAAACGATCATAAATCTGTTGTATAAATTTGTTCACAAGAACCAAAAGAATTATATAAAAGTTTTCTTGAATTTACATTGATGATACAAAGTTCAAGTAATATTTCTTGTCCAACCATGAAGCATTTGCGATTTGTACAGTTTTAAATGTAACTGATCAGTTTCAATTCTTAATGATGATAAAAACTGTTCAATTTGCTGTTCATATTTAGTAATATTTTTATTTGATGAATGATCAAAATTATCTTTTGGGACATTAGAATTAAAGGAATCATTTGGAAAATATGTACAGTTTTCCACTTGAGGAATATAAATAATATTGTGTGTATAATTACAAAAAGGAGCATGATGCGTATCTTCAATCTGTCTCTCTTTTTTATATTGTTGCAAATTCTCGGTATTAAAAAGATTAGTTAAATCTGATGTAACATTATCAATTATATGTTTCTGTGATGCACTTCTTGTTGATGCTGCAGATTTGTCACACATAGATTCACACAAAAAGTACTTTTTATCCATGTGAGATTCAAAAACAGAATCATTATTCGTACATAATTTTTGGGTATTATATACAGGCCAAACATTTTGTTCTATATTATCTATATGTGAATTAACTTGGTTTTTACTGTTATTATTTGACGTAGACTGTAACAATGAACGTGCCTTAATTTTTGACTTAGATTGCTTTTCAAACATATCAGAATTATTACCTAATATACTAACTTGATTATGTGGAATGTTATTTGTGTGAACTATTTTCAATTTACACGAACTTTCTCCTTTCTCTTTACTAGATATAGCATTTTTAAAATCATCACTCTTGCTTGATGAAGTACATGATGTTTTACTTTGTAAACTATAGTTTTCATGACATGCAAAGTTTTGAATTTCAGTAGAATCATTTTCAATAGATTCTCCTGATATCGAAGTAGTAGAATTATTAGAAGAACTGTATTTGTTAGTTATTTTTTCTAAATTATCTTCAACTATAGTTATGTTTTTTTCTTCAATAATACCGTTTGGACTTTGAACATCAGCAGATTGATTATGTAAAATATAATCTCTTGAATTAGTAATATTTTGCATTTGAATGACATTGTTAACATCTTTTGATGAGTCAATTTCATGCTTCATGAATTTATTTTCATCCAATTCATTGTCTAATACTTCGCCTTGTATTATTGTTAATAATTCATCAAATGGCTTGTCTTTTTGAACCTTTAATTTTTCGATCAAATTATATTTTTTTCTTTCACTAATAAATGCAACAAAATTTATTATTTGCAACAACATATCTCTAGGGTAAGGATTTGACCTTAAATATTTCAATACATTACGATAACTTTCTATGTCTCTTTTCAATATCATAAGTGTTGGCATATATGAATCTTCTTGAACAGGATATGGAAAGTATGCATCAAATTTTTGTCCAGATATTCTATGTAATGTTTTAAAATCTTCTATTTCTTTATATACTTCTAATAAATTTTCATTTACAGCACATCCAGAATACAAATAGGTCTCATTTATTTCATCATCATTCCGTATTTCTGGATAAATGCACAATACAGCTTGTTTTTGTATATTATAGAACATTTTCAGCATTTGAATGTGTTTAAGATATATGAATTTTTGAACAGATTCACTCATGGATTGCATTGTAGAATCCAATAAATTAATTTCAAAATTAAGCTTTTCCTTCCAAATGGCCGCTTGTGTTATTATTTCCTCCTCATTTAAATGTACATTATTATCTAATTTACTCGAATCTGTCATGTATTCTAAGAGACGACAGTTCAATTCCTTTATTACAAAAGCATCTGAACAATCATGTATCTTGTTTGAAACCATTTTCGTAGAAATTGTATTTGTAGAATTTGTGGAATTTGTGGAATTTGTGGAATTTGTGGAATTTGTGGAATTTGTAGAATTCGTAGAATTTGTAGAATTCGTAGAATTTGTAGAATTCATAGAATTTGTAGAATTCGTAGAATTTGTAGAATTTGTAGAATCTGTTTCTAAACTTTTCTTATGAGGGTTATATTTTACATGTTTTATAACATTTTCAATGCTAGAACTAGATAAATTATCTTCTTGAACATCTGATAAATCAACTTCAAACTCAATATTTTCATTAGCTTTTTGCCATTTAGAAGAATTATTTGACGAACAGTTCAATTTAAATCTATGTATGACTTTAGGTTTTGACAAACTGTATGACATTGTAACCGTTGTTTTTGCCTTACTTTCTTTAGTATATTGAGATTCATCTGTTGCATTAATGTTTTGTAAAAATGCAGAAATATCTTTTATTCTATTATCCGAATTAAATAAATTTTTTAAACTAGGAGAATATGTATAGAAAGTATCAACATTTATAAATCTACTATCTATTACTCTTTCCACAGTAGAGACTTGTGTATTATTTATAACTTCCTTATTTACATTATCTAATGTCACATTATTTTCTGAATTTATATTATTCTGTAATTCTATGTCTGAAACTGTTATAGCTGAATTATTCACAGTTTTATTAATATTGTCAACTTCCAATTGGTTTCCATTAACGACATCAGATTCTGCATACAACTTTTCAAACTTTGTATTGGGAGTAGTCCAAATGTCATCTGGATAATTTGAAAGACGTTTCAAAACGTAAAAATTTGGACCTCCAACAGATGCTAGTAATTGTCTAAATACTGCAATTTCATTCGTTGGAATTATTGTTATAGAGATACCATAAGATCCGTAACGTCCAGCTCTTCCTATTCTATGTAAATATGTTGCTGCATCTACAGGCAAATCCAGATTAACAACTAAATTTACATTTTCTGCATCTATACCTCTTGCAGTTAAATCAGTTGTTAGCATTATTTTACATTTAAATGTCTTTAATTTATTGATTGCCTCAAGTCTTTTAGTCATGTCTTGATTTCCAGCAATGTAGGTTGCTTTGTAACCCATAGAATTAATTTTATTACATACTGATTGAACTCTGTAATTTAAAAAAAATTATAATTTTGAATCTAAATATTATACACCATTAGATCTATTAATATATATAAAATATGTAAAAATACATCAGTATTTGATATTATTTTATAAATATAAATATATTTACCTTGATTGATAATTTGAAAAGACCAAGCTCTGTTTGAATGGAACTCTATTAAATATATTGATTAATTCATCTACTTTTATTTGAACCTAAAACATATTAATAAATATAAAATATGTTCATAAATACATATTTGAATAAAGCAAAGATCAAATCATACTTGTTTCATGGCATTTGGATGAGAAGGAGTAACTGCTACAAACTGTCGGAGTCCAACAAGTAATGGTCCATCATTATCTGATGATGTTAGAACTGGTGAACACATATATGTTGATAAAAAGACATCCAAGTTCTCTGGATAAGTTGCACTTGATGTTATAACTTGTTTATTTAGTGGCAATTTTGAAAAGATATAACTGGAAATTTGTACACATCATAAATAATATATTTATATCTTTAATAATACCTACATACAATGTTCCCTGAGAAATTGTCACCATTCAGGACTAAGCCAACAATTTCATAGGGAAGACAATAAAAATTGATTGCTGTTATTTTCCCAATTTACACATGTTTGTGTGTATATATATATCAGAAACAAGAGTAAGAGACAATGAGAGCATGTGAGAGATAATTATAAGAAGAGGAAATAACCGTGCAATAACTTTTCAGAATATATTGTAATAATATAACTTCATTACTATACTAACTTAATATCTTTCTGAAAACTAGTTTCCATTAATTTATCTGCTTCATCAAGTACGAATAATCTAACATTGTCAACTTTTAAAAATCCTTCATCAATTAAATGCTTAATTCTGCCTGGAGCACCAACAGCTATATGACAACTATTTACTTTCTTTTTATCTTCATCCATAGCTATTCCTCCAATGAATACTTCAACTTTTAATCCTGAAATAATAAAATAATTTTATTTATGGCATAATCCTAAGCATTTATAAAACAAAAGTATTTTACCACATTTCTTAAAGAAAGTACCTTTTATTTCACAACCCACAGATGAACAAACTTGTGAAATTTGTACAGCAATTTCTCTAGTGGGTGCTATTATTAATACTTGTACAGATGATATTTGTATATCAATCATTTCAAGTGCAATTATAGAAAACACTAAAGTTTTACCAGTTCCTGACTTAGCACGTATTATTAAATCTGTAATCAACATATATAATTGTAAATTTAAGCTATTAAAGCTATATTAAGTATAAAACAAGTTTAAAATTTGATATACCAAATCCACATCGTCCTAATGGAATAGCCTTTAGTTGTATTGGTGAAGGTCTTTGAAAATCACAAATGGATAATCCATCTAAAATTTTTTGATGAAAACCCATTTGAAAAAATGTAACATCTTCTTGTATTTTAATGTCTTTTGTACGAGGTTTTTTATTTATATCGTGTGCCATAATATGAGACATTCTTTTTCAGAAACAATACTATATGTCTGTAACAATATTAAAAAATACCAATTATTTAAATTCAGTTACTGTAACAA
Source organism: Ptiloglossa arizonensis (assembly GCF_051014685.1). Classification (NCBI taxonomy): domain Eukaryota; kingdom Metazoa; phylum Arthropoda; class Insecta; order Hymenoptera; family Colletidae; genus Ptiloglossa; species Ptiloglossa arizonensis. Next base: position 10,484,031 of record NC_135053.1, on the reverse strand, counting down.
TTAAGTAGAATTGGTAAAACAATTAACCTTCTAAAGCCGCGTTAAAATAATCTTTAACATCATATTTTGCTCGATCTATTTTATAATTATAACTCAAATGAATTTGTAATAAATAAATGTAATTTATAACTATTATATTATATATTAATAATAACCAATACGAAAAAAGTAAATACAATAATTTGACACAGACCTTTATTAGTATCCAATACTTTCTATAGTGTTGACACACAATATTGGGTAATTGAATTTGTATTCTTTTATGTCAATATGAAATTAAACAAAAAGAGGATACACATAATGCGTTAAACAACATACCACACACACCAAACATATATAAATATATGTATGTATGTACACATAAATTATAAAGTACTATATAATTAGAGGGTTGTCTTCTTTTTTTAATTACATAGCATTATAATTGCTACTCCATTTTCATCTAAAACCATATTTTATATACTATTATATCAATAAATATATTCCTAATAATAATTTTTGTACTTTTCTTTTTGTTGTTCAGCCTAATCCATTCTCCAATCAGTTTAAGTCAACTGGACAACTAAACTGAAGTGTGAACGCAGGTTATTATAAACTTTTTCAATGCATGCTGTATGTACTTCATACCAAGTATTAATGGCGAATCTATAGTCAAGACGAATGTAAATAATGATTATTGTAACACAAAATTTGTGAACGTACAGTATAAAAATACGTTGTAATTAGTGTTTTTAAGTGAGAAAACATGGGTCGCCGTTCGATAAATACCACAAAAAGCGGGAAATATATGAATCCCACTGATCAAGCACGTTAGTAAAGAACATAACCATGCAATTCATTTCTTTTCAAATAATTATTTATTATTAATAAACTTATTACAGGTAAAGAAGCACGTAAAAAGGAATTAAAGAAAAATAAAAAACAGAGACAGTTAGTGCGAGCAGCCGTTTTAAAAGGCAAAGATCCTGCACAGATTATCGAAGAAATGGAAAAGATAGATCAAATGGGTTAGCATTAGATTTACTATTTTTTAAATTAATTAATATCATTAACATTATGTTATGTTCATTTTTTAGAATACAATGTCATGCAACCTCCACCTCTTAATGAAAAAGTATTAAAAGATAAAAGGAAAAAGCTAAAGGAGACCCTAGATCGTGTCTTAAAAATGTATGTAAGTATTTCAAAAATAATGATTATAACTTTGCTTCAAAATTGTTGGTAAGATTAAATTAATATTGAAAAAATATTTTATATAATGTTATATGCGTATCATTTTTTATTCTTATTTGTTGGTAGGCTAAAGATGATCAAGAAAAATGGGCTGAATTAAAAGAACAACTAATACAATACGAACGTAGGCGAATAGATTTAGTTTCTTATTTTGAAGCTGTGCGACATGCACAACAAGTCCAAGTTGATGAAATTCCTTTACCTTCTGCTGGTAATGATATATCCAGAATGTATTCAGGTACATTTAAACATTTATAATACCATTTAAAATACAATATTTTATTTGTTATATAAAAAATACTTTTTCAGGTTCCTTGACATCGCAAATACCTTTACCAGATATGCCACAACCACCAGCACACATGTATCCTCCTCATCCACATTATATACCACAACATCATCCACTTATGAACATACCAATACCACCAAGTATTTTGAAAAAAACAAGTGCATATGCAACATCTCCTTCTATACCTACATTAGCACCTAATAAAGAACCACCTGGTGTACCACCTTTTCCTCCCCCAGATTTATCAAGTGATGATGAAGATATATCTGAAAAGGTTGGTGTTTAAAAATATTTGTATCGTAGTTGTTATTTATAATATATGTAATCATGTATACTGAATAATATATAATTATATAATTTATACTCAGGTTAAAGAACCGACACCAAAATCGAGAACAATCCGATTTGCAGATGATAAAGAAGATAACAAGCAAGAATTAGACAATAAAGAGAAAGAGACAGATAAGGAAAAAGAAAGAGACATGTCAAAAGTGAAGCCAACTACCTTACAACAGAAAATGTTAGCTATGGCAGGACAAGATATTGATCAATTTATGCGTGAAATGGAAGTAGTCCATAAAAAACGCGAAACTGAACGAGCTCAAGACTTGAATGCTCGATTATCATTACTTGAGGCTGAAAATGAGTCTAACTCAAAATCTAGTAACAAATCTAATAGTAATAAAACAGAAGAAGAAGATCTTGAACCCCCAGGAGCATCGGATCATTCTTCAAATCATAATCAGCATACATCATCACATTCTCATTCACAACATACGCAACCTCATACAATGCCTCCTATGGGGCTGCCACCCCATCCTTTAATGTACAGACCACCACCACCACCATTACATTTGAGAATGCCACCACCACCACCACCTCGTATTGGACTTCGATTGCCTCCTGGTAAGAATATAATACAAAAAATTATCTACCTAAAATAAAACACTTAATTATCACCTTCTTTATTCTTAAAGATATGTCAAAATGTTGAAGGGAAAAGTCGATTTCATTAAATCGACGAGATGTTGAGATCATTTTCTCTACAATTTATTGTTTCTCTAATACTAATACAAAAATTTAACATCATTGTTTAGGTCCACCACCAGGAATGCCAAGGATGTTGAGGCCTGGGCCTCCAAGTATGCCTAGAATGCCTCCGCCACAAATGCAAATGCCAAGTTTATCAAACATGACAAATATAGGAAATCCTCAAATGCAGACACAGTCTGGAACAGGGTCACAGCCCAAAACACCTAATGTTCTCTCTGCTGCACCACAATTAATTAATAGGAAAGATAAAGATGGAAAAAGTACTACAACTATTGAAGCAAAACCACAAATTAGAAATTTAGCTGCTGATGTTACAAGATTTTTACCTACATCCCTTCGTGTGAAAAGGGATGATAAGAAAAAACCAAGTACTTTGTCTAGACTTGCAGAAAGAATACCAGAAACACAACCATTACGAACACCTCAACCTAAAACTAAAGATGATGCATATATGCAGTTTATGCAAGAAATGGAAGGATTGCTTTAAATTTATGTCATCTTGTAACACAACTTCATTAAGATAGAAAATCATTAAATCCTTTAAGATATGTTACAACTCTTATTGCTATAATCAAAATAATTAATATAAATTCCTTAATTCAGTATCCCATAATTTCATCAACTTTATACGTTTTTATTTCTATGCAATCCAATATAAGCTATATTTTTATAAAATTCAAAAAAATTAATATTGTTATTTTTTACATCTACTGAAGATATTATATTTATGAGCAAGTAATTTCTATAATTGATAATTAATTTACCATAATGGTTGTACACATAGGTTATTGTTTCAAATAACATTTTTAAATAATTCACTGGGCGTTTTTAAAATAAATGGCCAAACCTTAGAAGCATATTCTACTCATTATAAGGATAAAAAGGAATCCTATGAACAATATCTGAAAACACTTCCTTTTCGAATTACAATCACTTTTTTGTTTACACCAGAGTTTAGTAAGATTGTCTAATAAGATTATTATTATAAAACTATTATCATTTTCATTACTTTCTAAAATCATAAAAAATAGTGATTATAATTTAAAAAGGAACCGAAAGTATCTCCAGCTACTCAAGGTTGTTTTCACTTACAAATTCTGTTCTAAAATTAAAAAATTAATTAATGATTTTTAATTGATTAATCTTTCAATACAAAATTCATGTAAATATAAATGTTGATTAGTTGAATGTGAAACTGACAAGTGAACTTTTGTATTTTTTAAAACAAAAGAAAAGAAACAGCGCAGTGATCGTTCTACCAATTAATTTACCGAAGATCGATACCACTATTGTAATCAAGTAAATAAGGAATCACTAATTAGTATTTACTTCTAATTGAAGGTTATAGCTTTTTTCTTGTAGAAAAACTTTCAAATTTTTGACAAAGACATGTTCCTTAAGAACTTCGCTTTTTCATTCATTTAGGAATTCAGAGATTATATGCCTCTTAACTTGGCACTATTCATTTTACTTATTTATGTGTATAATTTAGTTATTTATGGGTTTGTAGTGCAATAAAACATATACTTAGTCTTACCCCTTTTGATTACATATATAACTTTTAAAGTTAAAATATTATCTAAATTGTGGACGTGTTGTACGTTGTTTCTTTATGCTTTTCGCTTTGTGATTTCTTTTCTTAATGTCAGAGATTTTAATAAAAGGTATTGTCTTTTAAAAAGTATACTACAGTTGAATAGACGAAATGGAATTTGTATTTACTTAGTTTTTTACTTTCATGTTATAATGTTTATATCATAAGTTAATACAAATATTAATTTTTATACAGTGTTTGTTCGTAGAATACTTTAAAATGTTCTAAGTTGCTTTGAAGAGATATCAATGCACTATATGTGGTGCATGCAAACGTGTCGTGAAAGAGTCGTGCGCCACATCTGACGCACGGAAGTGTATCATAAAAGGACAGCTGTGCGTCACTGATGCAGTGACAACGAATGATCTAAATTACATAAAATAATATTTTGATTTATTTTTAGTAACGTCCTTTTTTTAATAAAAATATAATGAGAATAATCATGTATTTACTTGCATCTGTTTCAATTAAATTTATGAAATGATACAGTCATTAAAGCATGCGCTCAATGACCAATATGGCAGACTTTCCACTTCCGACAACAGTAAACAACGTCATTTCCTTCTTCTCTGTAACGAGAGAGCGATTCGTCTCCAGCTTTTGCAAGCAGAGCGTACAGATAAATTGTATACGTGTTTCGCATAAAGTATTCGATACTCTACAGTTGAGTGTAATATAATAGAGTATTTTATATACATAGTATTCTGTGTTTAATTAGATTCAAAGTGATTTAACTAAGAAATAAAAGTCAATATGTATACGAGAAGCAGACAAAGCCAAGGCTACGCTAACGGTAAGTTATATCAACCATATTTCTAAAATGGAAAACGTACAGTACTTTATATATAATATTTTAATAATTTGATGTAATAAGTATAAGTATCACGCTTGATAGGTTACAGATATATAAGTATCAATAGAAAAAAAATCAATATCCTACATACCGGCTTTTAGTAAATGGCGTCCTCAAACGGACATCAATTTTGATGCATATATTGCATACTGCATTATTTTAACCATTTCCAGAAAAGAAATAATTGAATAAAAATATTATAGAAATCATACTTCGGGGTCATTTTTTGCCATTTATATACTATATATATTCATTTGCATACATTCATTTATTGTATATACACGAATAAATATTAAACAATTTTTGTATTCATTACAAAGCCTTAAAATATGTATCTAATATGCTTTTAAATGTACCAGGATGTTCTACTGATATTAACTATTTTTTTAATTATATTTACAGCAAGAAACCAAAATAATTCAAATGTAGGCTACCAAGGACAAAACACTGTAAGTTTCCTAATTTTAACAATAATTTTATTACAATATACTTTATATGAAATCTAGATAAATTTTAAAAGAATAATTATAATTTTATCAAATTGATAATATAGTTGAACTTAGGCAAAAAACGCATTAGCTCAAATGCACAGTAGTTTTCATGCTCCTAATTTATAAAATTGTTTTGATAACTCATATTAAATACAAAAATTTGCATACCAAAAAATGTGTAGTAATAACAATTGTTATTAAAAAAGTAAATAATTTGTTAATGCTTATTAATGATAAGAAAGTTTTGTTTTGTTAAAGAAATATTTTTTACGCATATAACTAATGTTGATTTAACATTAACATTTTATTTCTACAATTTCAATCAATTAAAAGTAAATTGAAAAACATTTTAATTAAATATTATTATACTTGCAAATTACATTTAGTATGTTTATTGATTTAAGAAAATTTTGATATATTGTAAAAATACAAATACATGAATTTATTAATTTAAATGACAGAAACTCTTTATAGCAGTAGTTATAAGATAATATGTATATATATTTTTCTTTCATAGTATAAAATATATATGCATTTAATAAATATGTACATATATAGAACAAATTCCAGTATATTAGTGCAAATAATGGAAGCATTTTTGGTAATATTCTGGTACGTATACCAAAAATATTAAAGTTTTATTTTTATACTAAAATATTATTTGGTATATATACCAGAAATCTCTATTACCAAGTGTTTCATACATATAAGCATATGTATATACTTTATTAAGGTACTATTAATCGTACATTTCTTTTGGTATACAAAATAATGCATACATAGGGTGTTTTTGAAAGCATGTAATACTCTAAAAGTAATGCTAAGATAAAAATAATGTGGTATGATTATTGATATTCGACCTTTTTATTATTAGCAATTCGGTTTCAAGATGCATATAAAGAACTTGATTTCGAAGTTACAAAATCCTGATATTTTTAATAATTTCTTTTTTATATATAATTGAATTTTATTTTTGTTTGATATTTATACATTAAATACTTTAAAATGTGTCATTTTGTTTTAAAGTTGTTTAAATATTACTCTAAAGTTTTTGCAAAAGAAGTATGCAACTCAATGTTGATAACTCTATTATCTATATTCTGAAAATGCAGAAACAATATTTTAGTAGCTTGTTCAGAAGTATTGTATTTTTTTAAGTGCTCTACATGTAAAGATTAAAACAAAGAGTTGAACGAAAGGTTTCTCTAAAAAAAGATAAATTATCTGATCTGAGATGTAGTGTCTTAATCTTAATATTTTCATAAACATGTTCTACAGTTGCACAAACATATTTTTTCTTTATTATTTTATTTTTATAATAGTAATGAATTTTTAAAAATACTTAATTAAAAATCTTGGTAATAAATCCATTATACTTTATTATAAATGGTAATCATACATAAAATTTATAAGTATATAAAATATTGCTATTAATTGCATTAATATAAAAATAAGGGGGAAATTATTACCTATATTTTATATTCATCATAATCAAACTGTGTAGTTGTTCCATTTGTTGTTTCCAATATTTCATCCATTTGCATGTACTAATTAGTGGTCCCTACTTTCCCCTCCCCTGCAATGCAGGAACTAGTAGCTATACAACAATACCGAGGAGGTCTATTCAGCCAGGGACTAGTTCGTCAGTTACCCACATAGCATAGCCTGCCATAGGCCATATTTTTGATAATGTACTGAACTGATGTTTGAAAAAAAGCAGATTATAATAATGTTTATAATTCTAAACAGCTATAGTTTGCATACAAAATATATGTTTTATAGAGCATTTTGGACCTACGAGAGTGCTGTAATTTTTATACAGTATGGAAAGCTTTTATCTCTGAGAATCAAATGACATTACTTGTAGCCTTATAATCATGTAAGAGTACCTTTAATAGTAGGCACCTAAAATTTTTAATTTCAATATCTGTCAATAAAAGCTATAAGAATGGTGTACATAATATGCTTATGTACCATTGTATATTATAGCCTAAGTATACAATGTGAAGGGAATGTCAAGTATTGTAGGCTGTTGATTTTGGAAAGTGGCTCATAAAGAATTTACACATAGAGAGATTTGTGCTTGGTTTACTTACAAGTTTAGATGACTGTCCTTCTCATGAATTTTTTTCCTTAAAAAAAAAAAAAGTAAACCTGCAAATAACCCTTCTTTAAACCTTGACTATAAGTGTTAATTGCAAGTTTTTTAGCTGACTTAGTTGGTAAAATTTGAAAATAAATGTCTAAGTGTATGGAGTTAAAGAAAAATTATGAAAAACACATTTAGCAACTTGTATCTTAGGAGCATTCCCATTTAATTGTACATTAAGTACTTCATACTATATCCTCTGGTCCCTTTGTCAGCTGATATTGAAATTAAAAATTTTATATCCATTTTTAAAGGTGTTCCAACTTAGTTATTAGATTAATGTAGTACCATTTGATTTTTTTTGTGAGGACATTTTGTAAATGCATAGAAATTGCAGCACACTCTTAGGTTCAAAATGCTATGAGACTTAATATTGTGCTTTGTTTTAGTTTTTGTAATACATACTTTTTCTTATCTTTGGAATTTAATAATTGAATACAAAATAGTTTACATTAACTTTATTATTATTTTAAACTCTTACTATTTGTATAATTTGTGCTACAATTCTGTTTTCATAAATATGTATAAATTATTTTTATATATAATATTATATAAAATTAATATTTATTATAGAAAAAATAGAAATAAAATTTTGATTTCTAATTGAACATTTTCATGCAGTTATATGCTGTTTATATACATTATTTATTGCTTTTAATTATGTATAAACTCTGTTCAGTTATAAGTAAAAAATATTGGCTACAGAAGTAATTTGGTTGGTATGAGTTATGGGGGTAGCATTAGACTGCTTCCGAGTACATACACGATGCTAGACCTTGGTGGGATAGCACTACCGTAGAGGTTCCTTGTGTAGCGGCGACCCACCCTATTTTTTGCAGTACAATCAGCAAGGAGGCTTCCAAGGTTTACAACCCTCTTCTAATCAGCAGAGCAATTATAAGCAAGGAAGTGCACAAAATTCACAACCATTTAAGTCACAAACACAACAGCAACCGCAAATGCAACAAATTGCCTCAAGAAATTTGCAACAAGGAAAACCTCAACAACAGCAGCAGCAACAACAGCAACAGCAACCACAGCAACAAATGAAACAGCAACAGCAACAACAACCTATTGCAAGCTCGCCCCAAATTCAACAGCAACCTCAACCCCAACCTCAACCTATTCCTCAATCTCAATCTCAGACTCAACCTCAACTTCAAACTCAAGCTCCACCCCAACGATTGAAACCAATTTTGAAACAGACTTCCCATGTTCAGCAACAAGCTGCACCAATTGTGCAAAATAACCCTGCTCCACCTTCTCAACCACTGGTGCCTACTCCAACACTTCCTCTAACAACTAATTCTATTCCTACACCACCAATAAGTAATAATACTGGTGAAATTAAAGCTGAGAGTGAAATATCTGAAATTACTGATATGGAAATACAAGAGCAGCAACCAAGATGGAGGCGTAAGGCACCTGGATGTAAGTATTTCCAATATTACTTTTTATATTTTATTCATTATTTAAAAGAAAATTTACTTTCTCTTACATTGTATTATTTTTGTATAATACTTTAACTATGAGTATGATAGAAGTATGAAAAAGTATGGTAGAATTGAAAAAAAGATGTTTATAATTAAAATGATTATTTAAAAAAAGTAGTATACTTACTCTATGTTGTACAGATGTATGATATATGTAATTATTGTTTCATTTGTGTATAAAAATTTCTTAATGACTATTGTTAAAATGATGATAATTCACTGCGCAAATTTGAAGATTAGAACAACTGCCATGTGCTCCAGTAATTTACTGTTGAGCCTGTAGTACTTTTAATCGCCCTTGTGAACATTTATAACACTGACATTGTTTAAAAATCAATTTAATAAATAATTTTGTAATTTTATACATTAAAAGAAAATGTATGGATTTAGTTAGAGTAAATAAAAGACTGAAGCGACTTCGTTTGAACCAACGCTTAAGGAAAACATTACAGCCAAAGAATGCAATCATGGTACTAAATGAAATGAAAGCTGGAGTGCAATTCACATTTCCTGAAACTCAAGGAATGCCGAACTCTCTTTATCTTGTTCATGCAGAGGTATTTAGAATAATGTTCTTGTTTATGCTGTTATTAAAATCTTTTAATCTATTGTTTGCATTGTTTAAATTATATTATGTTTAAATAAATATGATCTGTTACTTTTTGAATATAATATAAATGTAAATAATAAATTATTATTAATATAATGTAAATAAAAACAGCTTGATGGTAAAACCTATGTTGGGCAAGGATTATCTAAGCCACTTGCTCGACAAAACGCTGCTGAAAATGCACTGAAGGCCTTGTTACTTGAAAAAATGACTGCAGCATCTATGAAAGCACGTATTGATGCTGAAACAGATGGACAAACAAATCAACCCGTCGAAGCGACTATTATTCAATTAAAGGATGATGGTACCGAAGAAGTTGGAACACCAATGGATACTAATACTGATGAAAGTGATGAAATTCCATGGAGTTCTTTGGCTAGTTTTGCATTGTATAAACTTTTCCTTGAATGGCACAATCAAGGAACATCAGTTCCAGTCCCAAGACCAGGATTACCATCCCCTGTTAAAGGAATTAAAAGAGAAATTTCTGCTCAGGCTCCAAAAACTCCAGTCCAAAAAGAACTTCCACCAAATGCTATAAACATACATCCTGTCATGTTATTGAATCAAATGAGACCGGGTTTAACATATGTAGAGCTGAATCGTGTTGGTAATCCACCTAACACAATGTTCACTCTTGCTGTAGATATTGATGGTATTGAATATACAGGAACAGGTAACATATATTTGTTTTATAAAAGCTGAATCTTAATTGAGCATATTTAATAAGCAAATATTCATAAATTATTTTGTTTTGAGATATCATTTCTTTATTTGAGGTGTAATATGTACCTGATAGTAAACAACCTATATCTGTATTCAAATAATCATTTAGAACATATTAAAAAGTAAATTATATATATTTGACATATTTTATGTTTAAAAAATAAAAGGCAACTATATTTTAAAAAGATTGACTTATAAATACGTGTTTTAATTTTGTAATATTTAATAGAAATCATTTCATCTATAAATTAAAACATATTTATTTCATTCTAATTATTTTGTTGTTAAAATTTTATGTATATATTACAGCAAGAAATAAAAAGGATGCCAAGAAGATAGCAGCAAAATCTGCACTTTTGGCCTTATATGATTTAAGTTATCCAGATGAAAAGCTACTAATGCAGGAACAACCAATGGCTTAAATATCCATAATAATATAAGGACACCATTAACGTTTGTAATCCACAAAGTGTAATATTATAACATAATTATATGTTTCAATTTTATTACTTCAATTTGTATATTGTGTGAATTACTGCATATCGCAGAAAAAATTCTAAAAACTGTACAACCTGCAATAATAATATAAGAATTTTCCAACTTATATTTATAAATATATAAAATTCATCTATACATACATAACTATGTATGCTAATCAAATATTCTTTCATATAAATTTAATTAATTCAATGTTATAATACAAATAGATAATTTCGTAAATAGTATTGCAGATATACTGTATCAAGATGATCATTGTATTTCTTTTATCAAAGCAATCGTATGTTTTTATATATGTATTTAATTTGTATCTACAATAAAATGACATCTTAGTATCAATCATCATACTTTGATGAAATTGTACAATTACTTTATTATTATTATCATTAATCTATTCTTAACACGTTAAGTTCTTTCACAGGCACTAGTGTTTGCAATTAAATTTTACATTTAGACTGCATCAGTCGATAACTAACACTTTAAATTTACAGTACTTTCTTACAACTTACTATAAATAAACCCTATTACTTATACCATTTTAATAAGATTAATATCTTCAGGAACATTGTAAAATAATTGCGCCATTAAAGTATTAAATGTTTCTATTTTTATATAATAATTCGATCAAATGTTAAAGATAACACTAGAACTCCCCCTATAGCATTTTATTTGAAGAGTAGGAATAAAAGACGCGCATGATACTCCATGTTTTAAATAAATCTTATATAATGATATATTGATAATACTACTATAAAAACTTTAAATAAGTATAATAATTATTAAAAACATTGCGACTCAATTGTAAAGTAATACAATTTTTACTCTTTTTCAGAAAGAATTAGTCCTTTCAAACAGGTTTAATATTGATTTTATTGTACATCTCATCTTTTACTTTATAATATTATATTCAAATTGAAATCTTAATGTGGTCCAAGGTCTGTAACTTGTATAAATCAATTTTATGTTATTATATGTAAATAAATGTTAGTACCTCATGAAAAATCTATAAAATTTAATATTCGTTATATTCTTATACAAGTATTCACTTTTCAAAGATGATCTGCTTTCTAGAATATGTAGAAGTGAATGACTGGTTGTTATGGTAACAATTTTCCAAACACTTAGTAAGTAAGTTTGTAGTAAGACATTTCTGTTAAACTAGAGTACAGTTAAAACATGCAACCATTAAAAATAATAGTTGTAGGACCTGTTAGGGTAATGTTCCAAATTTAAAGTTACATTGCAATATACGGTATTCTTTATCACGTACAAACTTCTTGTATTTTTTATTCTCTTTATTATATATTCAAATATATATGTAATTAAAATAATAAAATATATCATTGATATATATAGAAAGAGATATCAAAGTGAAATTTGAATAACTTTATAAAGTAATATTTTTAGAGTGGCAAAACAACAATATCGAATTTTCTAGCTGATGCTACAGAAATACCTTATGATTACCATCCAACACAAGGTATTCGAATATTGGAATTTGAAATACAAAATATAAACGTAAACGATAAAAATATCACGAAAGACATTGAATTGTGGGACTGTAGTGGCGATCACAAGTATATATAAATATTTTATTTATTTAAAAAGTAATAGAAAGTATGCAATATATAATACAAGAATATTTTAGATTTGAAAATTACTGGCCAGCTATAAAAAAAGATTTGCATGGTGTTATATTTGTGTACAGTGAAAAGTCAAACGAATCTTTGAAAGAAATTCAACAATTATACGATTATTTTATTAATCAAACAAAATTAGGTCCAGATCGGTGTGTAATATTTTGCTATGATCCTGAAAAAAAAAATCCTGAAATAACCAAGATTATTTGTAAGTATTAATAGATGTGATATTACAAATCCATAATGGTCTTTAATATTTACATTTACAGTAATAGTTATTGTTTTGTAAATATAGCTTCAACATTTGTGAAAGTGTCTCATGTAAAGTGCAATGTAGAAAGTGGAGGAAATAAACTTAAAGCTGATTTTTCTTCCTTCATAAATACAATAGTTACTAAAATGTACAATTACATGGATCAAGAAAAGAAAACTATTTTAAATGACAACATACTGTTTGTACAATAACATTCCATAGCAGTATTTTATTACAAAAAATTAACCAATCACTTTTTACAATATTTCTATTTTATTTGCATATGTATTATAATAACTTTTTTTATTTATAACAAATTTATATATACATTACATATGATATATATAACCACATATTTATTAGGTATAGTATAACAATAAATTTTGTTTATATCCTTACTTCCATATATTATAACATTTTTTAATATTCACAGAATATTTAATAAAAATGTTACAAGGAAAGATAATTTGTACTGTACAAATACATGAAAATCCGCTAAAAAAATATTAAATATATTTATCTACTTCAATGTTGTTATTATTAAAAATATGTTTTGAACTTATTAAAGTATAACTTACAGTTAATACTAGATAAAAAACAATATTCATTATAAATTTTCATAAGTTTTGTATAACAATTATAACTGTAATTGATATAAACCATATACGTATTTATTATTAGCTTTTTTCTTGACTGGACAAAAATGTCATTACTTCATTCCATGCTTTTTGTACTTGTCCCTGAGTAATGTCATAACTCCATAAACTACATATTACAACATTTGCTTCGTTAACTTGTTCTACATTAGTTGGTTGAACTTGGAGTCTTACTTTTGCATCAGCTTCAGTTAATCCATTTCTATCTATTACTCGCTTTATAGCCTAGAAGTTAGAAAGATAATTAACATAATATGTTTCATTGAAAACAAATTTTATACTTCGTTAAAAATGAGTACTTTTACAAAACTATTCCAGTTTTAACTAATAAAATTAAAGCTGACCTCTTCTGGTGGAATAATACAGGTCCAAATCTCATGGCATACATATTGCCACTTAGCTTGAATTAAGACAGCAGCCTCCATCACAATTACATCAAATCCTTTCGTGTTAAAGTCATTTATTTGTTTTTGTGCTTCATCCAAAATTGTGGGCCAAACAAGTTTATTTAGTTTATCTAACTGTACCTAGAAATAAATTTATACTTTTAACTATTAAATATAGAATAATAATAGCCACAAATGTAAAGAATATTAAATTATGTAATAAACTTGCTTTATCATTGAATACTATAGCTCCAAGTGCTTTTCTATCAATAAATCCATCTGATTTTAAAATAGTGGGACCAAAGATTTCAAGAATTGCATTAAAACAACTTTTACCAGGTAGATATACATCGTGTGCTATTTTGTCACAATTTACAAGACCTGCGCCTAATTTTTCTAATTTTTCAGCTACCGTTGACTTTCCACTTGCTATACCACCGGTTAAACCAATAATATAAGGTTTCAAAGGTTTATCTTCTATCCTCTAAAAGCATAACAATATAAAAAAACTTTTTACAACACTATGTTCAATACGTACAGGAGGTCGAAGTCTTGTTCCCAATAATCGTATTCTACTATTAGTAGAACTGATTTTATCTTCTTCATGTTCTCTATGATTTTCATCTTTTATTAATTTTACAATGTGAATGTCTAATTTATTTAGATTATTTTGTATACGTAATTCATTTACTTTGTCTCCACCACGTTTTGTTTCTTCACTAATTATTATCATTTCCAAAGTTGGATCATTTTTAGTTGGTCCATACATATCATTTATAATAACAACATCATAAATTAATGTTGAATCTATGTCTTCTAAGAAGTCTTTAATATTCAATATTCTTTTAGAACAGGGTTCTATCAATTCCCATAACAATTTTCCTACAAATTTAATTACTTAATTTAGATTAAAAATTAGTTTTTATCTTTAGAATTCTATAATTTTATAATGTAATATATTAATAATTTACATATAAACTACATTTGTAATGGTATTGGTAGGTATAAAATTCTTACCCTGTAACATATTTGTATCAGTTACACCAACTGTAAGTTTATTTGTGCAGCGTAATACAGCTTCATTTAAAAATATTTTATGACCATTATGCATCCGATCAAATGTACCACCAAGTACTACATTCTTATAAGTCTTTTCTTCTTTAATGCAAGGCATTATATTCCCCTTTTCTAGTTTTTGATTATCGTTAAAGCTAACAAAGCTACAGCCCATAGAAGTATTAGCTAGACAATCCTGTATGAATGTATCAGCCTCTCTTTTACTACAGATTTTATCAAAAATCACAACTTCCACAGGTTTTTTTGTATTTATTATGCATAAACTAGGATTTTTTATGCTTGTAATTAAAACTCGGATATCAAGTCGTGCAGATATTGCAGATGTATCAGTGTAAATATTGGAAATAGTTTGAGCATAACGTGTTATTCCCCATTGGGGGTTTGTAACCGTATAATTTCCTGATATAAATATGTTTTTTTCCGGAAAATATTGAATGTATAAAGTTTTTAATACATGCTTTTTAATAATCGGTAATAATTTTGACACTTTCGTTGGATTTGTTAAAACTAACAAACCTGTGTTTGCCATTGCATAACCAAACTATTAACCTTCAACGATACTTTTGTTAAATAATGACGGTTGTTATACATTACATTCCATGCTCCATGTATCAATGTTCTTACAAATCGACATGTCACTAGTCTACGCTTCGATTATTTGCATGTCGCATTATGTAATATGTAATAATCAGAAAACGAATATTTTTCTTATCAGTGTAGATAAAGTTTTTACTTTTCATTCGATTTATTCAACATTTGATATGCGCAATGTCACGTTTGTAAGTGTTGGACAAGTCATTCGAAACGTGCAATACGATATAATATTTCATTTTTAATCGTGTAATTTAATTTTTATTAAATAATGTTTGTGTTTACAAAAAATAATACAGATGTATTTCTTGTTTTTGAATAAAAATTCATATGAAAAAATGATTATATAATTATGTAGCTTCAAATAATTTAAACTAAAATATGTGTAATTATCACTTACTGTACAATTATAATATTATTTGTTTTTTATCAGTTATTAATTATCAGTTATTAATATCAGTTCTTAATATTAGTTGTTATTTAAACTCACATTTTATATAGGACATAAATATCATAATTAATATCGTACATAGCATATGTAATGCAAACAGAATTTAAATATATATTAAATCTATGTACTAGGTAAGTTAAGAATTTCTTAATATTGGTGGTATAGAAGTGCTTCTAGAGATTTTACACAATGAAATGTTATGATGTAAAATCAACCATTGTATTAGTTTTGTATGATTAGAAGTAAATGCCATTTTTAGTAAAATATTATACCATTGGTTTTTAAAACCAAAATTGCATCCTGTAAAAAAGATGAACATTCATTTATGTAGATCAGAAACTTTGTCAAAACTATAAATACAAAACTGTTTAAAGTAACCAACCTGTTTTTTGAAGTAATTCTAGACATGAAAAATCATCTTTTGTTGGATTATTAAGAAAATAATAAACAGCCATACACAAAGCATTTTCTCCTTTGACTGTAGTAATGAAAGGATCAGCACCTATGTTTATTTCATGAATATATGTAAAACACATGAATATAAGGCGTAGAACTTTTTAATTACATTATAATATAATCAAGTTGTTATTGTTTTGTAATACGCATACCCTTTGCTAACATAAATGTTATTAAACATGTTTGACCTTGAAAACAAATACGATGAAAGGGTGTCAACCCATTTAATGAAGATTTAATGTTCAATAATTGTGGACAGTAAACTACTATATCAATGCATTTTAATGCATAGAATTTATCATGACATTTCTGAAAATAATATATATAAATTTATAAATACATAATATAATAAAATAAAACAAAATTATACAAATTTGATAAATAATGTTCAAAGATAATATTTTTTTATAAAAAAATTTTTACTACAATTTATATTGTAAAATGTGTTATAATTAAAAAGTTAATTTACGTCAGCTGCATATTCCAAGTTACTCAACATTTCTTTATGACTGATTATGCTTTGATGTCTAATAACCGAACGATTATAATTTTTAATCTCCTGTAATCTTATTGAATTTTGTTTTGATTTGCGCATGAATATTCTGCATTGTTGTACTATAATTCAAATAAAGGCATGTAAAATTTAGAACATATTCAAATATTTTTAAACATTCTTTCGTGCATTATAAGCATTAATACATAATTTAAGATTAATTAATGAATAAAACTATATAAGTGCCCGATTATTAGAAGAAATTCGAAATTTTTAAATGTATATCTACCATGAACACGGTAGAACATATAAGAAATAACTACAATGAATCCGGCGATAGCAATGAGTTTAAAAATATTTGGAAGTACTTCAGTTAAATTTACAAAATATTTTAATAATATATCATAAAACGATTCATTATATTTCACTGTAAGACTCATAGTTTTTGCTTCTTTCACTTGTGATATGTAAGAATATTTTCTTTCTAAAAAATCCCTTTTAAGAAAGAAATCTTTTAATCTAGGAACAGTAATAACAGATAGGAATGTGCATGTGGCAAATATTTCCCCATAACCGTGCTAAATAACCAATCAGAAGAAGCAAGCTATGATGCAGGATGTCCTCTTTCAATAGTCGACTCTCCGGAAGTGATCGTCGAAGGGGTAGAGAAAGAGAGAGAGACCTTACCCTGTGTAACGATTAGATACACTCCGAATCCTCAATTTGAAGTTCGGGAACGGGGTCGCCGTAGGGGGGCACCTACGGATATTCAGATATTGCAACGAAAACAGAATCGACGCAGACGCGAGCCATACTTGATCATCGCGATGAGTGCATTGTTTCGAGAAACTCGTTCCTGGTGTTTACAATCTTCTTCACAAAATTAATGAGTGTTATGATTTTAAATCGCCACAAGTATTTGTGAAATTTTAATAGTGCTTGCTCGAATTTCTCATTAATTCATCTAAGAACAATCGTGGCGTACATAAGAGTCCAGTTCATGTAAATACACTTTATCGTGTCTTGTGTTTCTTCAAACTATCCTCTCTTGTTACGAAAATGGCGAATTACACAGATCGCCAATATTCGTATGGAAATTCGATAGATCTTCATGCAAATGACAAGAAGTGAACTTTTCAACAATTCTGATGTGGAAGAACTTTATTGGGGCCAAGTAACAAAACAATTTGGGATCGTCAAAGATGGATGCAACAATTGAGAGAGAGTGCAGTGCTTTGGGTGGCCTCTTTCAACAGATTATAACTGATATGAAGGTAAGTAATGTCAACGTTGTTATTTAATATTTATTCTTGAATTCGACCGCATTTTTTCCTGTTCATTGTTTTTTGTATGTTGTTATACCGTTGCACAATTTACGATGCAGGCAAAGGCGCGTTGTCGATGCAGTGCCCTCAACACCCATATTTCGTAAATACTGTGAACCATTACATACGATAGAAAAAGTAGTATACTCTTTTTTTGTTGTACTTTTTGTAATATTCGAAGCGTTGTTAGCGATGTCTTGATTCTGAAAACTATTCTCCGAAACCTTTGAGATACTTTACTATGGTAAAACGAGGACAAGCTAATTTACACATGCTTTTAGAGCATTGAAATATTTTCAAATACTTGCGCGGCGAACAATGTATGTACTCCGAAATAAAAGTGTATGAAATATTATTTTAAATAATTGATAGTAAAATGAAGTCAAATATAACATGAATAATGTTATATTATAACATTTGTATAAAAATATTCTTGCTCTACCATAAAGAGCAATAAACTGGATCTAGTTCAGGTTTTTGATATCTCAATGTGAAATGTAAAATAAATTTTTCAAGTTGGTGGTCTACAAAATATATGTATTTTAAATTTTACACAGTTTTGTATTTTAGCTTTATTTTCACTATCACAAGATAACTCCAATATTTTAAATATTATTTTATACTGTGTAACTATAAACTAAATGTTTTTGTATTGAGATATTAGTTCATTTATATTATTCATTTTTATCTAAAGCAATATTTGAAGTAGTATTCAAGTTTGTATGTTTATTTCAAATAAATTAATTGACATAATATATTTTTACTTTCACAATAGTGCAAATAAAATGATATTTGCATGGCACATTTTACTCTATTCTGATGGCAACAAAGGTTGTACATGTTTTTTATTAATAAGAAATAAAATATTGCTAAAGGATAATATGCAAAACGTGAAAAGAAATATTCAAAGAGCTTGTTTTCTTAAATTATGTATATGAGCTTCTTACACAATATTTTCTAGAGTAATGTAACTAGTAACATGTGCATTACTTAGTAGAACAATTATAATATCTAATTTCATAGTTAAATAACAAAAACATCTAATCATAAACAATAGGTAGGCATATATGATTATGTTATCTGTATTCAATATGCGCTGTTATATTTCTGTGATGTGATATAAGTTATAATTAAAATAAGAAACAAATTACAAACAAATCTATTAATGATATTTACATGATATAAACTATTTAAAACACTAATAATTAATTTCACAAGTAGGAATGAATTTATAAATTTTTGTTGTTAGAATGGAGCACCATTGTGGGAAGATTTAATCTCAAAGGCAACAAAATTACATTCATGCTTAAGGTAATAATCACTGTAGTTAACAATTTTGTAATAATATCAGTTTTAATTGTATTTGTATTTTTATTTCTTTTAGGGCTGCTATTTTAGCTATTTCTGCTTATCTTGAAACTTTTCAAAAAATTGCTGATGCTGCAACTAATGCAAGAGGTAATTACTGCCCTGTACTACTTTTGGTAATGTTTGGCACAAATGATTGCATATCAATTTTTATAATATATTAATTTCTATAATTATTAAAAATTGTTTAAGAAAATGTATAAAATACACTAAGTTCTCTTGCATGCTGGTTTTTGTTCTCTAAAATAAATAGTACAAGTCGTTCATATTTTCCAATTCTATTATTTTATATAAATAAATATAAAATTAAGAAATATTTACAATTAAGGCGCAACAAAAGAAATTGGAACTGCTTTGACTCGGATATGTCTTAGACACAAAGCAGTAGAAACACGTATGAAATCTTTTACCAGGTAATTGCATTTCATTATATTCTAATAATTTTTGTTGTTTTCATTAATTACTTTTTACTTAAACTTTTCACTTAAACTTTTGCTGGTTAGTGCTATTATGGATTGCTTGGTGTTACCTCTTCAAGAAAAATTAGAAGATTGGAAAAAGTCTTTGATAAATTTAGATAAAGAACATGCCAAAGGTGGGTAGAATGCTTTGTTTCTATAAAATTTGTCAATAAAACATGGACACGAACTTTTTAATATATTTATTAAACGTAAATTTTTATTAATTTTAGAATACAAAAAGGTAAGAGCAGAATTGAAAAAACGATCTACAGATACACTACGATTGCAAAAGAAAAAGGCACGTAAGGGTCAACATTTACATGGACAAGGACAATTGCAAGGTCTTGGAACTTCATCGGGAGACATTGAATTAAATAGAATGTTAGAATCTTCTGCTGCTGCTATTCAAGAAAAACGCCTAAGTTTAGAAGAAACAGAGAGAAGAGCTGTTCGTGCAGCCTTACTGGAAGAAAGAGGCAGATTTTGTCTCCTTGCTAGATTTTTGAAACCAGTACTTGTGAGTAAAATTTATTATAATTATTAGATAGTTAAAAATTTAATTTTCTAACAATATTCTTAACAATATGTTCAAAAACAATCAGGACGAGGAAATTGCTATGTTAATGGAGCTAACACACCTCCAAGAAGTTTCTGATCAGTTACAACGACACGCAGCTTCTCCACACCATTTACCACCTGCATCGGAACAAGTAATAACTGATATAAAAGGATGCGATGTTACACAATGGTCGCTTGCTACGCCTCCTTCCAGTCCTTCATTGTCTCTTGGATCGAGGAAAAGTTCAATGTGTTCGATCAGTTCTTTAACTAGTAGCAGCAGTGGTTCTTGTAAAAGTCATCCAAGTCCATCTGGACATCCTTGGCATAGATCGCTCTCCCAGGTGAAAATTTTACAACTGTACAAAAACAATATTAAGTTTTCTTTCTCTATGCTTAGTCATTGTACTAAGAATGATAGCCTTTATAATGCATGGCATATTAATTTCACTGTTTATGCACTAGCTGTATACCATGCAAGTAGTTGCTCGTAGATTACAGCATGAATGCCATTTGGCATCAGCTTAGTGTATGTGGTAGTCGATGTTGTACTCGTTGTAGTCTGTCGGTGTCAGGCCATCCAGCATCAGTGGTATGATGACGCTGCGCCACTTGGCAAATGGTAGTTCCCGTGACTCTGGCTTCACTTCTCAGGATACATTGTATACCCAACCAATTTCTGAACATCAGGTAAGGTTGCTAGAAGTTAGTTGCCTGCTAGTGTTTCACGTCTTCCTTTTTCACTTTTGACACTAAATAAAATTTTATACCTCATGATATGAATGCCTCTGTTATGTTCCTGAAGTTAAATTGTGTTGTCGTAGGTTTCAAATGTGTCTTCTCAAATTAATCAAAATACTGGTTGTACTACAACAAGATCCGTAACCACTGCTACTTGGCCTGACTTACAGGAAACATCAGTTCAGTACGACAGGCAAAATCAAAACACAATTAATGAACGGCCGCATACGATATCTTCTGGTACGTATATAATTGCTAATTGCTGTTATCTGTATATATAAATAGTATCATTTGTTTCTTTTAATATAATATTATTAATTATTGTTTTAGCTTACGAGAAGGGTCACCAGCGACCAGCTCTCAGCGTTTACACATTCCAAGCTCCAGATAATAGTGGCTATTGCCATAGTCAACCTGCTTCTCCAGTTTCTTCTTCCTCTTCGTGTTCTTCCTCAAATCAACAAGCATCCAGAGTACAATTACGTAGAAATAATGGTAGTAATCGTCCTCCAATACCGAACAGATGCTCCAGTTTAGAACGACCAATAGTACCAGTGAAGAATGAACTTCCTGGAAGTCCTCGTGGCAAACCGAAGTTGCCGCTTCCGGCACATTTAGCAAAAGGTCCATATTATTCTTTATTAATCGTTTAAAATTTTAGAATGTAGTATGTGTAATAGTATGGTACAATACAGAATTAGCAACTCATCAACTTCAGCAACCAATGTATGTGAACATGCACGAATTAGCAAATCTAGCCGCGACCCGTGCCCAGGAGATGCAGTTGCCACTACCTCCACCTCCCGCGTCCCTAGCAGCGCCAGGGACTGAGAAGGTATCTATTGAAACGTATACAACGTTGTATTAAATTTTATATAATTTACATCGGTAAATGATTCATAGAGTGAAGTTACGGAAAAAGACGGTGGAAGTCAAACATCAGAGTCTAGTGTGGAATCCAGCAGTGGATATGGAAGTCAAACTACTATACCGCATTCTCATTCACTTCATAATCAAAATGAGAATGCTTGGAATGTACCTGGTGCTGCGTCGACTTTAATGGTTCGCAGAGGATCGGTACAACAAGCAAGCAAACCTCCTCCGCCAACACGACGCACTTCTACTGTTATAACTGCCACATTCAATAATCCTTCATCAGGTTCTAACGATGAACGTACCGATAGTACTTGCGACGAGGCTGAGAATCTTCCTCCACCGCCAGCGTTCTTATTAGAAGGTTCTTCACCCACTGCCAGTCCTACTCCTCAGCGGTAGGGTAAAATTCTTTTTAATTTCTACTGAAACAGAAGAAACATTTAAATGCTACGTCAAGCACTGATTTAATGCAATATATATTTCGTATTGCAGATCTATCTCAGTGTCAGAAACAGTAAGGACCCTTACAGAATTGCGTCACACTCCTGCTAGCCCTTCTCTTTTACGGAAGGCTACGGGACAGACACAACCGCATAATAACACGTCTGGCACATTACAACATAATACCATGTTACAAGTTACTCGAACTTCAGTTGAACGTTCATGCGCAGTAATTCGTTCAACTTCTCAAGAACGTGGATCGACTACCATGCAAATGACTACAATTAACTCCGGTGTAAATATTCAAGGACAAGGTCCAGGAGGAGTAGGTCAGAGTTTTATGGCGGTTCTTAGTGCTAAACTTATTAACAGTACAACAGGTAACAATGCCAACAGCGGTAATAATACGAGTAATAGTCCCAAATCTGCAAGAAAGCACTCCATTGAACAGCAGATAAATAAAAATTCCAAAACGCCATCTGGTTTTCTTGAAACTCTAAACGCTAAGTTAGCCCAACAGCAGCAAAATATGCAAGGAAATAATGCGACGAGTAAATCGGCAAGCGTGAGACGTATTATGGGCAATCGCGTACCTATTATGGATCCTTTGCAAGTTAGAGACTCTCTCATGGATCAAATACGAAGAGGAACCTCTTTAAGGAAAACCAGTGGTCCCATTAATGATCGTTCAGCACCTAAAATCTATTGAGTACTGTAACACTGATGTTCACGTAAGTTCCTCTATTATCTCCGATGCATTCGAGTTGCATTTACGATTGTTATAACGTAACAATCGCAACGCTCATCATCGAATCCGATGAACGTGTTTACATCGCCAAATCAATTGGCATTTGTTACACGGTGATCGTATATGTACCTTTATGAACTTACACATTCGATAATTGAAATTAGTATACATTGACTTCTTTGCACTTTAGTGCACTAGTGTCAAAGTAAAAGAGCAAAGTGAATTGTTTTACACAAATCCATTAATACCGGCACTGATTTCATGAAAAATTGTTTAGAAGAGGCAGGCTCTATATTAAATCCATCCTTGATACACGATACCTTAGTGCTTATAATATACGAATTAAATCGAAACGAGAATAAAACGACTTACCTTAATTGTTCAATTAGAGTCTGATCTTATACATTGTAGTATTTGGTAATTAATAAGATTCAAGTAATATATATTTATGAAATGTATTAAAGTCGCATATTAAAATATATATATATATATATATATAAAATTTCAACTCTGCTTGGTTTGGGTTGATGTTTAATTATATTAATGCCCAATGCTTGCCAGTATTGCGGAGAAACTGACTGATTTAATAATATCATATTAACGATTTAATACTTTATATTTTAGTAAAAAAGAAAAAAGAACTACAAATCCACGTATAATTTAATATAGAGCTCGTGTCTTATCGTTATCTTACACGTAGTTGATAATCTTTTTCTGTATTAGCTATCTTTCATTTTTCGTACGAAGCGCACAAACACGATTGTCTTTATTTCATATTGCCTTCGTTTCTCACTTGATATCTTGTGTGTTCCTTGTGAACACTTCCTGTAGTGTGACATCTGTTAGACAATGATACTATCATACTTGGTATGACAAAATTAAGCATAAATAATGAGTATTACTGCCCAGGTGGAACGTAATATTAGAATTAGTTTTTATATTGGTCCGATTATTCAGTTTACATATGTACCTCTAATATTCATCCAATATCGATGTAATATTGTATCGCAGTACGGTATTACCAATTTATCGGTATTACTTTTTTCAATAACGACGCTGAAATCGATTTTATCATATCAAACGTTTTCAATTGGACCATTGTAGTTTCTTCTAGATTATAATAATTCTAGTTCTATCTCAGAAGTTAGAAAGATATCGTCCTCCCTAATGGATACTATGGATTTCCGTTTAGAATACTTTGCGAACCAAGATTTAACTTGCAAACATATTGATACTACTACATATCACAGTTTTTGTATCGCTACGTTTTTCGTTTCCCTTTCTTTTTTATATTAGTATAATATGTACGATACTGTTTTATAATGTTAGTACTTACAAAGTTAAGTGTACTGTTACAATATTTTGAAACGAAGTGCATTTACTGTTGCTCGAGCATTTACTGCCAATGTCTGACTATTGTTCCGACAATATTGGGCTAACAATTTGTCCCGGTATTTTGTGTTCTACCTGGGCAACGCTGTTCCAATATTCGGTAAATGTTAAAATAAATTGTATGTGTGTGTCCTCTCATCGATGAAAAATCGATAGTTTGTTATACGATAACTCTGACAACATACCTTCAGTGCATATTAACAAGCCTATGCGAATAACGATCCTAATGTAACAAAGTATTATTAAGCGTATTCGTCCCATTTCTTTAAGTTAATCGATCGCGATGGGAATTCCAGTATCTCTATGCATATGTATAATTTATTCGCGCGGATTACGTATTGCACCTTCAAGATACCTGTTGTAACAAGTATATTGAAATCTCGGACAGCGCCGACTGAATCGATGAAAATGCTACTACTGCCAGTTCATCAACATTCAACGTGTTCCTTTCATTCCTGATGATGCAGTTAGGTTTTGCATTACTTTAGCAGAGCGTCGTGACGAGTAGTTGCTAGCGTACAATAATAGTCTTTATTTATTTGAAGCAAGCATTTCACTGTGTACAACGTGAATAAATAGTAATACTTCCAGAGACGATGCGATTTGATATTTAATGCTGAAAAAGGCATACGAGTGTTCGCGGTAGATAGCAAAGAGTAATCAAAAAGTTAATTGCGAACATTATCAATATTCTGCTCTCTGTAGTAATTACAAAAGATGATTCGAGTTCAGATCAGCATTAAATGACAAACACTTAATATAACGATAAATAAAGTAAAAAAAAAAAAAAAATGAAAGCCGTAATAATAAATAAATAAATAATCGTAAATCCATTGTAATAAAATAATATTTAATGTAGTACAGTTCGAAAGGTGATTGTTAATTTGTAATAATTATTTCAGTAGCGATCAGATACAAAGATAATAAATAAAAGTGCAACAAAAAACACGATATTCGCTTTTTGCGTGTTCTCTCGTCGATATAGGAGAAAAAAAAAAGAAAACTAGAGTCGGTTCACCGATTATACACATTGCGTCGATGGCGTTGTTTCGCCATTTATTTACAAATTTCGTCGACTCGATAAGAACGATCATTCCCGGTTGACAATTTACATATTTGCGACGAGGGTGATAACAAATTTTTCATGTTTTCGTTCGTACCACGCGATTATATATCTTATCTTACAATTAATTATATAATTGATTAACATATTTGTAGATTAAAAAAAAAAACAAAAACAAAAGGAATTATGTATATACCCTGCGCGAAGTTTGAAAATAGCGTATCGTTACGATCGAAGTTTACAGATGAGCGAGGCCAATTCTCCAAAGCGTTTTTTTTTCCGAAACTAGCTTATTGGCGTTTCACAAAACACAACGAGTATTTTTACCGTTCTCGATGCTTTGTATATTGAGTATTGAAATGTATACGTCGCGTTCAATCACCGACCGGTGTGTCCACGTAAGTGGACCGATTCTTCATTTGATTCGAACACGTATCCCGTAACTCTGTTATCTCACGGGGCACGCCACTTAGCAATGGTAATGCGTATACGGTGAACGAATTGTTCAGTGTCTGTTTGTGATCCCCGGATGCGAGAAAGTCGTTGTCCTTGTTTAATATTAACGCCATATTTCCAGCTGCACGGGAATATTTTTTTATATAGTTATCGTAAAAACAAGTGTACGCGTTACATCTAATACCGTTACCGGTGGTTTTATGTAACGCGATATATATATATATATATACTTGTTCTTTACAAAGAACAATACGTACCGGAGAACGGTGTACAATGGCAGCTTGGATTCAATGTGAATTCAACGGTGGCACGAAGACGTCGAACCTCCCGGGACGCTTGCAAATCCAACAACAATCTCGTTTTACCGAATCGTCTTATTGCCACTTTAACAGCGCTCCTCGCCGAGCAATAAATATTGCCGAAATCCGAAGGCAATTTACCGATACACACCGGACAAAATTGTTTCACTCTCGTTGGCGCTAAAATTCAAATTTAATGTGAAAAACTACTAGTACATGTACGTGTAACTGTTGTGTAGATTGTAAAATACATTTACTTACACGAAACGTGCGCCTCGCTGTTCGTAGCGTTTTTTATTCGATCATCGGTATCCTCCTAGAAAACAAACAATCTATCAACCATCGTGAACGTTCGAACGTTCGAGCTTTTCGATCTTAGCGATAGATCTTAGCGATGAACCGTGCTCGGGACGATATTGGCTACGCACGATGTAATTCACGTATCGATCGTCGATCTACCTGTGAAACATTTTGATTTTCCATCTCGGGCGTTAACGTCGTATCGGTGGTCTGAGTTTTGTAATCGTACGTATCCGGTTTCACGTAGACCAGTAACGGTCCCTCGACACCTTCCGGAGTTTCCAGTTCGTGATCGACAACTGTGAACGAGGGGTTTCCTGGAAACACGGAATCGTCCGTTTCTTCCGCGAGAACCGTAGAAGGATTCTCCGTGTCGTCCAACGTTCCTATGT
The DNA here is from genome assembly GCF_051014685.1 of Ptiloglossa arizonensis. Taxonomy (NCBI): domain Eukaryota; kingdom Metazoa; phylum Arthropoda; class Insecta; order Hymenoptera; family Colletidae; genus Ptiloglossa; species Ptiloglossa arizonensis. The sequence continues at coordinate 10,456,619 of NC_135053.1, read as the reverse complement.
TGAAAGCAAAATTTACGTTTCGATTTAATACGCGAGTCGATTACCATAAAATAAGGGGAACAACTCGCATAGCGATTTCGTCTTGGAGATAAGAGGTTCCCGTGCCCTCGTTTATTGCGAATTTTTACACGGTGTACGTTCGGTAAATGTTCGCGTCGCGTTGTTAGATTCGCACTGTGTAGCGGACGTTGTTCAAATAAACGATCTCTTCCTCCAAAAATCGAGGAATTCAATGAAATTGAAACGCGTATGGTGTAAACCGTATAAAATTGGAGCACATTCCAGTCGAATTTGTTTAAGAAGTATAAGTACGTTGAATAAACTATCAACCGTACCTAGTCCTTTCATTTTTCGTTTTCTTCGAGATACCAAGGTGACCTTGATTTCTTAAACTATACTCTTAACGCGAACAATTAAAGAAACATTCATTCGATGACCCTCCTCGAACGCATACGAGAAGTACCGTTTTTCGAACGTATTGACAATTAATATCGATCGATAGATAAATTCGTACCAAATGGACCGTTTCTTCGAAACTTACTCGTCACCGAACGTTAAACACCTATTATCTTTTACATTTTTGTAAGCGGGGTGAATCTCGTCGAGCGAGAAAATCGGTTTCGGAAACGGGACGATCTCGATCCTCGTACGAGTTACGGAAACATATTATTATACGAGGATTGAAAACGTGTGAAAAATGATTCGATTAGACGTCCAAATGTTTCGCGACTCACCGTTCGTATTATCGACAACGATGCTGTTGTCGTTGGTGGTGGGTACGTGCGCGACGGAATCTACGTAGTCCTCGAGCTGTATATTGTCACTTTTCAGCCGTACTCCGGTGATCGATTCTCCTTCGACCTTGTCCTCTGGCTTCTCGTCCTTGTCAGCCGCTTCGTCACCCGGATCGTTGACCAAGTTCGGCTTTGCCGGGAATGTAGGTTTCTCAATCGCCTGAACGATTCTATTGTTCAGTTTATCGTCAGGTTTCTCTATCATCGTGTTCTTGGTCGATTTCTCCAACGGTAGGTCGATTTTTAAATTCTCTTCCTGTAACAACGGCTTCTCGACCGCCGTGATCGACTTCAACAGTATATCCACTCTTGGCTCCACGGCCGGTGTCGGTGATTCCTCGCTTGGATCCGCGCTGCCGCAAATCGGAGGGAAACTGTAGTTCTGAAAGATGTCACGTCGTTCCCGTTGTAACAATCGTCCCCCTATCCTCTCGCAATTCTGCTCGTCGATATACCGGGATCGCTCGAACTTACGCTGGATATCGTGAGCTCCTGCTGATAGTAGTCGTACAGTTTCACGTTCGCCGACTCGAGACGTTCGACAACGTACTCCCTTACCACGGTGAACGAAATGCACGTTTTACGGCCGGTCAGGTTGTCGAAATAAATGGTAACGATGTCGTGGTCCTCCTCGAAGCGTTTCACTCCTGTAATTCACGTTTCGTCAACCATCCAACTGTTATTGCGTTAGGGTGACCCGGAAAATATTGCGCGTTTCGACGCGGTAATTTATTTAAACGCCGCCACGAATCGTAATTTCGTGCACGATCCACGCTGACGATCGTATGCGTTTCGAAAGAAACGATTTTCTTCTAATAGAGACGCGTACGGTCGAAAGGAAAGTTATTTGGTTATTTAACACGAATTAGCGAAAGTGTAATCGAATTCTGAGAATGTACAATGTTTTCGTACCGATTATAAAATATTGTTTCGGGCGCTCGTTCGAGTATAGTTTTGTTTCAAATAACGGCGCGAAGGTATCGAGAACTTTGAATCGTTCGAGTTTGGACGGAACGAACAATATATATATATATATATATATAATAATAGGTAAGAAACGCGGTGTATTTTTGTAATCGACGCGAGATCTTTCCAACGATACGTCGTTGCGTATTAAAATGCGCAATAATTTCTGAGACCCTCCGATACTATGCAGCAGTTGGAACGAATTTACTTGACGATGTTGCCCCTAATAACGTGTGCAGGCTCTCTCGGTCCGGCACGTAGCCGCTTATCATTCCGATTTCTAGCACAACCATGTTACTTTCTTCGTCTGCCAATTTATATCGACCGCAGACCGTAATTTCTTGCACCGCGCATTCGCTTCCCGTAGTGTGAGAGGCCACCGAAAGCTCGAAAGCCTCCGAACCGGTAGCACGTGCGACGTTGTATTTAATGTTGCTCTAAATCGGAGAACGATAAACACGCAAACATATATTCCGGAGCAAAGATTTAGCAACTTGAGAAAAGTACAACAATATTATCATTAAAATCACGATCTTGCGTCGTATTCTCGTAATTAACGTGCAGTTTACGTATTTTCTATCGCGATCGTTGTCAATAGGAGAACCGTTTTCCGCGGATAGGATAAAAAGTCTATCGACTGTCTTATTTTCATCGAAAAAAGTCGACGTTGAAAAGTCTTCCTAAGAATGGAAGAAAAAATTGTTCAATTTCAATTCTTATCAAATTCGTGCTCTTTAAATTCCAGTCGGCGACTTCTCACGAAAATCTCCTTCTTAAAGTGTATCGCGAATATTGAATGCATACAAGGAACAACGACGTCGGATACCTGTACCAACACGCAACCCTCGCCCTCCGCGAAGATCTCGACGACGGTCGGTAAAACGGGCAAACGTATCTGCGTGAGAACCATACGGTTGTCCTTGTGTAACTTGTAAACGTAATCCACATTCCCACCAGTCACGAGAACGGACAAATCGGTGGCGTTGTTGTTCACGGCCATAGCGTATTTCGCGAGAGCCTCCAAACCGAGGACTGTGTCCTGCGTGGACGTGAATCCACCGTTGGCGTTTCTTTGCTTCGATATCCAACGAACGGCCTTCAGAGCGTGTATCATGTTCTCGTCGCTGCCCAGTTTCACCAACGTGAGAATAGCGTACGCCGTCATCTCGATGCTCAGGCTCAACGAAGGTTTAGTTTTGTCCTCCCACCACAGTAGATTCTAGGAAACGTTAATTTCACATTGTTAACTGAGATTTTAAACCGTACAACGTCGAACTTATTTCATTAATCGGACTAAAAGTTTGAATAGGTTGAAACTCGGTGAGATGGTGCCATGTCGAATCGTCTCGCGCGTCATAATTTCGCTACCCCCTTGAACGATTCGATCGACAAACGATAGATTGAATTTCGAATCTTGGCCCCGGAAAAATTGAATCGACCGAATCTTTTTCTGCCTACGCGCCTTTATATTCGTCACTTCCCCAATGTATAAATTATCCGTTCATGTACATTGTGATGAGTGGCACGATCCAAGACCGACATCATGCTGGAATTAGCTTCCATAAGACCCAGCAGGGCGAACGCGTACGTGGAGAGAATCACGGTGTAAGGACTATCGCTGTTGCTGGCCATTCCCTTCTCCAGACAGTACAAGGCGTTACCGATGAGAGAATCCGGCACGAGAGTCCCGGATTCGAGCAGAGCGATCAGAATGTACGCTGTTAACGCCGACGACGAGCTATCGTGTTCTTGAAGACCACCCTGCAATACAAATAACGGTTATTCGAGACCCCTTGCGAATCGATGTGCCAGTTTGACGAACCTTCATGTTTTTATGGAAAACCCTGCCCAATACGGGGAAACAACCGTTCTCCAGTTGCTTCTTCATGATCCACTTGCCGGATAATCTCAGTTCGTGCTCGTCGATATGAATCAGACTTTGAGCCTGAGCGAACGATTTCAATACGAACGCGGTCAACCATATGGAGCTTCCATCTCCGTGGCTGTTCGGTCCAAATGCTGAGTAGGAGCCATCCGGGTGTCTATAATTCAGCTCCCTCTGATATCCTTCGTTCGACACGGGACAAGAATTAAAAAAAACGTTCGACGTTAAAGGTTAAAATTCTACTTAAAAGTATCTTCAAGATTTTCTCAAACGTAAAATACGTCCAAGACGTACCTTTCTCCATGTTTTTAAGAGCCGTCGCTCGAAGCGCCGGGTTCTCGCTACCGATAGCGTCCAGATACCTTATCACGTAAATGTTCGGAACAAGGAGTATCATGTTTTGTTCACCGCAGCCCATCGGCAGCTTTACGAGTTTGTTCAAATTTTCGAGCGCCGGTCCCAAAATGTTCCCGACCAAATTCACGTACGCTCTACCGCTGTCCGGGACGACGTCCTCGGGTAACATCAAATCCCACACGATCATGGAATCGTCGCTGAAATCCTTCGGGCAGATGAAAGACGATTTCGTCACGTCCATGGGAAAACCCTCCGGCAGGATAAGTATCGGTTTCACGATAACGTCCCTTGAAAAACAAAAATTAATACCGTATAGGAATTAACAGTAAACACGATTTTTGTTACAGAGAATATTTACACCGATTCTTGTGTATTTTTTCCGAACAGTACATTGAAATGTGCTCTGATTCCGTGTCTCTTTCCCCGGGCGGCCAATTTACTTATTCTTAATTACCGTCCGATTATCAAGGTCTCGGGTCCGCAGGATTCGGGGTATTCATGGTCTATAGAAGCGGAGACCGTTATGTTAACTTCCCCGATGACGAGTGGCCTGAGCATGAATTCGTGGACAACGCTGTCCCGTGGCTTCACGCAAAACGAATCTTTTGGATCCGATAAATGCAGTTCAAGTCCTGGCGCGCTTTCTAATTTTATCATTACCTGCGAATCAACAAGTGCCTCGTGTTATCGGAAACTCGATGCACGTTGGGATCGTATATTCATAGGTGATCTATGCGTCTTACAGGTAAACTGTGTTGCATGTAATTGAAGAGGGAGACTTTCATACGCAGTATCTCCCAGCGTTTCACGCTGTACGGTAAACTGTAATCGAGGAAGAACGGTTGAAACGCTGTTATGGTGGTTGGTGGTGCTATTCCGAGACCGTGTATCGGTGAAATGCAGGTTGTGTAACCGACCCAATCGGTGATGGTGTGCGGTAGCACGCGTTCTATCGTGACCTTACCCTCTTTCCTGTAACAAACAAAAGATATTCGAATACAGTAGATTATAAATTAAAGTTTAAGGGGTGTTTACCACCTAAGGGCACTATGTATTTTGTTTCGTCGCCATTTTTCGCTATAATCGTTCTTGTCGTGACGCGACTGTCTAGCTCGAACACCGATCATTCATTATGGAGCGGTTAACGTTTCGTCAATGTGTTTTACTAATTGAAACATTTGATGAGAACGAATCGTCAGTATACTTTTAAAGGATAATCGATTCTCACCCGGTCGGTACCAATTCCCATAACCACGTCTCGGGAAAATACGACCTCAGATTAGCCGTCCGATCAGATAGTTGGTCAAAGTATCCAACATCGGCAGTCATTTCCTTAGGGGAAAGCTCGTAATTTATCAATGCGAAAGCGGTAGGTTGCATCGCTTTCATCATGTCTGTGACACATAACGAAATATTTATTTTAAAGGTTCGTTTTATAAATTTGTTTATCTTATTTAAACCACCCCCATAGTGGAGGGATCGAGTACCAAGAGTGAAAAAAAGATCCCCGATATCAAGAAATTTTACACCGATAATCAATCGAACATTTGGGTCATAATATCAATTTTTTCAAACTTCGTCAACTCGTAAAGCTACACTCGTTTAAATTAGTCAACCTCTAAATAAGTGACAGCCAAAATGATCATTAGTAGCTTCGTTGTTCTTCGAAATTAAACGGAAATCATTCTTGAATTCTTTTCTTTCTTAGATACTCGTAAGTTGTCGGTAAGAAAATAAATTAGTAAATATATAATACTTGCCGGGTTCGTCAATTTCGCCCTGCATCCTGGAGAAGCTAACCTGTTCCAAAATCATGTTAAAATTTTGCGAACAAGGTCGTGTTACCAACACCAAATCGCTCATCACGATCACATTGAAATCCTACGAAGAAGAAAGATCATTAAATGTAGCACGCGATGAAAACGATTTTCAAATATTTGTAATATTCGTGTAGACCCCGCAAAAGTTCTCAAAGCGCGGAAAACAAATGCACAGGTATCTTACATCGAAAGCTTGCGTAGCATCTACCACATGGTTCGTGGCTCTGGCCATCGCTTCTCTTTTTCGTCTGCCTATGAACCATGGTAATAGTGGAAGTTTAGGCAGATGATCGAATTCTTCCATCGGTATTTGTTCCGCCTTTTTTACTATCTTTTGTACTAAAAATTAAAATTCGACGTTCAGCTATATATTATACACTTTTATATCACTCTCGTAAATAGTTATAGTCGAGGCTAAGAAAGAATCTATTTGGCAGATCTCCCAGTGTTCGTCCCAATACGACGAATTCATCCCCTATTCTATAAGATGACGACCAGTGATGGGATCGAGTACGGCGTAAGTAGTATGGAAACTTGGTGGAACGACGCTTGTTTCATCTTTAACCATGAATAGGGAATCGATACCAATCTTAGAACCTCGGACAGTACGTGACAATCGATGTAACAATATTTCGGATTTTTTTTTGTACTCTTTTGTTAACACGCTAAGAGCGAAAAAGATATTCAAACTTCAGAAGCCTCCATTTGTTGATTTTCAAAAATTCTTTGTTCCCGGAGTTCACGTCACGACCACTTTTGTATTAATCGAGACGATGTTCGGATTCTTCGTTTATCGAAAAATCTTACGGTTTCTTTGGAAAAGATCAAGAAGTGGCCGATGTTTTTCGGTTAGGTTACCGGGATACCTTCTTTAGCGGAAACTTTTTTATAGAAATCGAAAGAGACGAAATTTATATCGAGCCTCGAGCGTATGTGAGACATTGAGAGCATGGGTTCGTTTTGCCGATCGATCCCTTCTTCGACCCGACTGTAGAGACGTACATATGCAGTCAGACAACCGCCTGACTGGACTGGTCAGTGGCATTTCATGGAACCTTTTCAATTGATCGAACGCTTGGTCAGCGTCGACGAGATTAGCTTTCCATCCAGTTAAGAAGAGGGTTGACTTGTCGACAGCGGATATACCGCAGAGAGACCAAGGTGCAGCCTCTACGTGATATTGGGTAACTGCCCCCGGTGTTTGAGCATCCGTGTGCCATGCGCTCTTCACTTTGTTCTCGAAGCAGTGACCAACCTCGATCGTGTAAGTGGTGGCGACGACCTCGCCGTCAGATCGCACGTAATAAAGCAACAGCTCCGAAATGGGAGCCATGCTCGGTGTGACTTTAACGCTCAATGGGAACCTGATGCGAAGGAACAACGAATTTTAATACGAGCGGGAGCACAATATCGTTTGACCTACCTATGTGCAACAGTGTTGGTTTTGTTCGACGAAGATTCAATAGGGTCTAATAGATGATGGAATTCCGAATAATCCAACACGGTGTCACGGTTGGGCTTGTGCGTCACGTGACCATACGTCAAGAGATCGCCTTTCGAGTTAATGGAGTAATGGAAAGAAATGGTCTTGTTGCCTTTGCTGTTCGAAGGGATCGTGTACATTACGTTGAAAGAGTATTTCTCGCCGCACACGATGGGTTGATTGCCTCGTGCTACTGTTAAATAACTATTGGACGGAGAGTACCAACGGTTTATGTAGATATACGCCGAAGGTTGATCCATAAATACCTAAAAGTGGTTTAAGAAAATGAAATTTATTTTACTTGCAAGATTGAAAATATACGGGGTATACCATTCGATGAAAACACTTTACAAAGTTCGTTATTTAGTTATTAAACAAAACGCGTCATAGTGATCGAGAAAGACCACCGAACCCGAGTCAAATTTACGCGTCCGTTACGTTACTACTTTTATCGTTTATTCATTTATTATTATTCCGGGATACGAAGCGTCGGAGAACGGTATTTATCGATTAAAAGTTTATGAAATGTACACAGTACTTACCCTCCAGCGTTTGTCCGGTACATAATATTTTATCGGATGAACGACACCGGTAGCGATAAAATGCAGTGAGATGTCATCTTCGTGTAGAGGTGGTAGAACAAAATCGATAAAACCGTCCGCGGACGATGTGAAATTACGATATTCCGACATGGATCGAATTCTCTCGTCTTTTCCATGGACCCTCAGGTGAAGTTGAATTTTTTCATTTGGGGCTGGAGTGTCATCGTGTCGTAAAACTCGCAACTATCGGATAAAAATGTAAACAATAGAAACGATTATAGGAATAAATATTGCAAGGACAAAGACGATTGGACGAAACGAAACCGAACAATGCTCGAAAATGGCCATCTTTGGTACTCATCGGGACGGAAAAGTTTTCGAATAATTCGAATTTGAACAGTCTAAAAAATAAGGAAACAATAATTGTTCGATCGACGCTTGCGATGCGAATGTGTGATGAACTTTAACACACCTCGAGTTCGAAAAACGTCACAGCGGTACAAACTTATCCGATTAATGTGTTTCACCATCGTCTTCTTCTGAAGATCTTTTTCGATTGTTCTTCAAATCGTTCAGAAAATTTATAGAAAATTTAGCACGGGTCCGTATGGAAATATTCACACAATCGAGAAATATTCCTACACTTGGAACTGCCTCTACCCCGTTATACGACCGCGATACACCTCGTTATGGTATAGCGGTCTGTATTATACTACCAGTGGTTCTACAATAGTTATTGTTTCTCGATTCCTTGAGATCGTACGGATACATTTTATAAAAAAATTGTACTTTTCCGCCAAGTGTCAAAGACAGTCATTTTCAAACGTGGTCTTTTCACCTTTCCATGATAAGGCAAGCCCAGTTTGAAGTATTTGGGCATGTAAGAGGCGAAGTCTAGTTTTAAACTCTGATGCTTCACCACCGTACGACTGATGGCTGTTTCTACAACGCCGGTCCCGGCTTCTGTGAAATTTGCTATGAGAACGATATTGTTGGGCGTCATTTTCCAATGAGCCAGGCCAAGAGACGCCCCGGAGAGTATAAACTCGGTGCATCCATCTGGCGAATCCAACTGAAACGTTTTCTTCGTTTACGAAAAATGCTCTTCGATCTTATTTTTTAACCCTTTCGATATTAACGGTTCCGTTCGCGGTAAAGTGTATTTACGTTCGCGTCTTGACACCAGATTTACCAACCAGTCAAAATGACTGGTCCCAACTGCTTTTACAAAGAAATTTACTTCAAATTCCATGGCATACTTTTAAAAGCCTTTTGCGTCATTTTCTATTCTATGCCTATAATCGATTTCATAAGTTCCTCTCTTTTCTCAATCATCGATTTTCCCGAGATACATACGAGAAACGCTTTAATATACTATAATTTATCGGTAGTTCTGGTGTTAAATGTCCCGTACAATAGCAACGTATTCGCGACCGAGCCCGCCGTATCGAAAGCGTTAATAATCGAAACGTACGCAGACCGAAAAACAAATTCGTTACTTTGTACTCGTAATGCAATTCCGGTAGATTGAAGTTTCTCTTCCAACTTGGCGTTTGAGGTGTTGATTTCAGCAATAGAGTACCTTTAACGGGTTTGCCGTAACTGTACCTGTAATATTATTTTTTACCGGATTTAGAATTGGAACCGATCACTATTGCTACACTCGACCCTTTTACAACACGGTGAAAAAATTGCGACGATACTCCTGTAACCCCATATTCTTGTAACTCTTTGACAACCCTCGTGCGACACGAACGTTTCCATCACATTGGCAACACGGAACGAACGAACCGTGTTATAGGAGAATCGAGTGTACTTGGTACAATAGAAGCATCAAAATGATGCAGCAAAATTGCAACGATTACTTGGCGCAAATATTCCACGTCACGTTCTCCGCGTCTGCTAGAATATACCCCGGTGAATTTATCGTCAGCTGGAACCTCGGTAAAACGTATTTTTTCACCTCGAACGTGGTTGTGTGAATCAGCTGGGGATTCGACCTCTTCTCCACTTTTACGTTCCAAGTGCCCTGTCGAATGTAAAACGAGAACATCGTTTCAAATCTGCTCGGTGTGCATATTCGATGAATGTTGCGCAAATATATTTATTTGTAGAAAAGCGTGCAACTTCGATCGGTATTATTGTCGCTACGCTCTTTGAACTTAGTGGATTTTTATTTTACAGCGTTCTGCCTCGTGCTCGCGTCTCGTTGTTTCTCGTTTGCCCACGCGTAAACCTGTGTTATTTTAAACTTTACCGAGCTCGGTTCCGGTGACAGTGGGAACAGCAACTGCGCCATGCCGGTGTCCAGGCTCACGTTCGTCCATTGCGCTACCCTCACTTCCGACGGATTTTCAATCCATACTTTCGGAATCTGTAAGCAAAAAATTGTCCAGATAAATAACGAATACCGGTGGATCCACCGATTGCGATGATTATTGGACAGTGGTTGTATTCGATAACAATTGTCGAACGAACTCGATCACCTGTTTCTTCCACGGCTTCAAGTCGTGCGTGAGCATCAGGATTCTTATGTTAACGTCCTGGCTGTGTTTGTAAACCGGCTTGTCGGTTTCCACAAACGTGAGCAACGAGTCGTGCTCGATGGAGACCTCTTGCTCCGATTCGACAACGTAATTGGGGTGTTTGTCGAATTTGATCTTGAGTCGTAGTCTTGCGTACGAGTACTTCGTCGACGGTACCATCAGTTCCAAGCATGTTTCCACACCTGTTGGGGAACAATTACAAAGTTACAGTTGCTCGAGACAATAAAAGAACGGAAGAAAATTGAACGAAACAAAGGGCAAAGGAATATCGAACCGATGATTTTAGTCCTACGAGAGTTCGAAAGGGAAACATCGAGGGCTGAATTGCTCGTTATCTCGATATTAACTGTTTATTTCTAACGGCCAAGTTTTCCGCAATCGGTAGGTTCTGTACGTACAAACGAATGAATCTTGTCTGGAAATTAATTACGAATTTGTAACATTCGAAAACCACTTTGACCGCATCGATATTTAGCTTTGTATTATTCGGTGTTTCCTGTCGAGACAACAATCTTCCCTGTACGATGTATCAACATAGCTGTATTCACGCAAAAAGGATGTCCTTAATCGATAAATTGCTACCAAGAAGTCTGTCCAACCGTACGTCGATTTAGCTAATTGTTATTCCTGCAATTGTGTACGAATTAGGTGACTGGGAAGATAATGGCAGGGCTGCACAACTAGCGGCCCAGTAGCCACGCTTGGCTATTGCGTTTATTTCACTTCCTTCGTTCGTAGCTCGCACTAGGCCCAGCCTCGGTAGCGGGGTACATTACTTTGGCTACTGCAGCTACTCCGAGTTGCATAGCTCCGGATTGCAGTCTCGCCAAGAACGATTCACAAAGCAAACGAAACGACACTTTGCACGGCGAACGTCGTGAAAACAATCGAAACAACGATACTTCGAATATTAATCAACTGGAAAGCTTCTACGACTTTCGTTACTTTCGTCGAAGCCTAAATGGATACTGTACCGAAATGTAAAAGTTACACGAAGATTAGTAAACAATCATACGACACAAAATCGTCGAACGAGATCTTTGGCACGCCGATTGTAAAATTGTATTTGTTCACCTTTTACTTTTGTACGATATAAACGTCGTGAATCGAATTTAAATCGATTAATAAATATACAATTCTCTATTAAGAAAACCATTGTAGAAAATGCGTTGAATATTAATAGCGATAGAATTACTATACGTATGTATACTGTAGTAATATTTTCATTATACGTTCGACTTATACAGGGTGTTCCGTAAAGAGAAGAACAAACGAAAGGTTACCACGTGCAAAAATAATTGTCACTTTAAATGTAATTTTTCGAAACTCGTTCGCTAAAAAGGAAAACTGGTAACCAGTTCTTCACGGAAAATAAACTTCAAAGCATTGATCTACTGGTTTTGGGAGAAGAATAAAAAATTGAAAAATAAACGGTACAAAAACCGCGAGTTTCGAATCGTTTTAACGAATTACAATCTTCGCTGTATAGACGTGCGTAAGTAGGGGTGCAGAGTTTTGCGCACAACGGTGTTACTTTTTAATACTTTTCGGCCCACGATCCGTGAAAACGTTCGTCGAATATTATTTTAATATCTCATTCAGCAATTTACCACTTACTCGTGACTTCAAAGACTACGACGTTTTATCGCCGTAAAAACTTGTAGACCCCTTCAAGATGGTGTGTATATTAACGACACATTAGATATATTTGTTCGGCGAAGTCGGACCTTGATCGAGTTAAACGGCCAATGTTCACCCCGTACATAACAATGTAAATGGGTTTCCCATGTATTCCAGCGATTGCTAATTTCCCCTCCAGAGAGGGAGTCGGCCAATTCAGTTCCCCCGCAGGAAGCGACGACAATTTCAATTTACGATTTGTTTAAAGAGCCCGACATGAGACGAAAGGACCGACGCGACGGGAGAAACGAAAAACAAAAACGGGGAGAAAGGGTTCTCGACTCGATATTAATAACCAAAACGCGTCCGTATGTTAAGCCGGTTGCAAATCGATCGATCGTCGACCGATCGAAGATATCTCTTTCATTCGCGACGCGCGAGTTACTTTTTCAAAAGACGCTGCAAGACTATTCTTTTATGTTTTCAAACAGCTTTCAAACCATCGCACCACGCAGCCCCGAAGTTTCGTTTCCAAAATCGAAATACTAACGCAATTGTAAAACATTCTCTGGAACGCGTTTGAACGCGTTTGTCTCGAAATGTTGTCGTTTGTTTCCATCTTATACGGAAAAAAACTAAAATTTCCATTTTGTACAGAATTTCCATTTTATGCGGAAAAAAATAAAATTTCGATCAATTTCGATCAATTTCAACGACATATAACTTTACACGAAATTGAAGTATGAATTGTTGGTACATTGATAAATTCGAATACAAGAAATTGCAAAGTTATCGGTTGTCTTCCATAAACTACTATATATTCTCAACGCGTCGAGTACCCAAGGAATTTTTTATTTTATTTTAGGACTTTTCATTCGCGCCAAATTTTCGCAGATACGTTTTAAAGTTATCCTCAAGATTTACAAGATTTCCTCAAGTATTGTGTAAAAATAGTAGCATTCGATATTTCCATTGTGCAATTAGTATTCGACGGTGCTCTTAACGAGGTTAATGTTACTCAAAAGTTTTCAAATATTAGATATTTTGGAATCACTGTTTTCGAAGTTCATCGATTGGTAACAATTACAGAACAGAATCGTACATGCTTGGAGCAACAGCATCGTTATGGTTCTCGTAAGTCGTTGACTCGCGATTGAATTGGAAAAATCGTTAATTATAAATGTTGCGACTCATTGAACGATTTTTCCATTTTCACATTCGCAAGCAAATTTTTACCGTCCGTATAAACTTTCCCGCATCAATCAACGTCTCGGTTAGGTGTGCTTTACTCTTTGCGTCATTCGTCTATCCGGATAGCGACAATTGACAAATAGTTCTATCTAATATTCCATTACATCGTATGACAACGCAAACATGAGTACAAGCATAACACAACACGAGCGTAAGTACAAGCAAGTAATCAATGAAGGGTAATAATGGTAATAAGAAGCAAGGATGATAAATTATAGCGTTGTACATGGATCGAGGCCCTAGTGAATTTTCAAAATTCCAGTTTTTCGCGCTTCGAGAATAAACATTCGCGTACGACTTGATTTCTTTTTTGTTCTCTTGTGTTTCTCGCGTCACGGAGTAGCATTCTGTACGAGGGAAGTAAAATCTAAAGCAACGCGAATTAAGACACGCATTCCGCGAATAAAATACCATGTGCATATTATTGGGTGGGAACCTCTTATCGGAGCGATACCGAGGAAACAAAAGGTCACATAACAAGAGGTCAAAAGTCTTGATAAACAGCCGTGAAGGATAGAGAAATTGTTGCGGTAACAATGACGTTTCGTTACCGTTGCAACGTTGACGACAACGTTAATAATTTTCGAAACGTTAATAACGAATCGTTCGTTCGATTACAAGCTTTTGATAATTACGAGTGTCTTCCGTTCAACGCTTTAAGAACGACGACGCGTGTCTTTAGAACCCATAATTAGCTTCGTAGTTAACGGTGTCGACGACCCTCTTTGCGACCATCTTGTTTCATAAAAATAAAAAGAAAGAAAAAAAACTTCTCCGCGATGTGCACAATAGCGCTGCGTTTACCTGTTTTTACAACGGCGTTGGTACTGGACAATATTTCCTCTTCCGATAGCCATGACGGAGACACCAATTCGAGAAGAACATGGGCTGGTGGCTCCAAATTGTGCAAAGACAGACATCCGGTTTCGGTTTCGTCGGCTAGAAGCCGGCTCGGCACCATGAACACATAGCCCCTGAAAACAAACTGGAATCAGCAAAGACCGCCGACAATCCATACCGATCCCCATTGTTCGGTTGATCTCGTTGGAACGATTCAATTTTGCCCGAAGATTTTCGTCGTCGATAACGGAGCGCTTGACCCTTTGAAAATTTCAATCGTTTGCTCGTTGTAACCGCAACGGTGGCTCAATTGTCCATCACGAGAGTAACGTGAATTTCTTAATGGTCGTCGTTAGCGTCGACGTAATACATCTTCTACTTTATACAAGTTGGAAACTGTTTCGGTAGCACGAAGGGTTTGAATATTATAATAGTTGAAGTTAAAATTTTGAATAGAGATACGTTCTTTTGTGAATGAAAATTGGGTATCGTTAGCGTAGTGTTAAGTTTTTTTCGTAACTTAAAATTTAAAAGGTGATCCTTCGCGTAGTAAGTTCCAGTTGTTACATCGTTTATCTTACAAAGCATAAATCCAAGCAAAATATAATTCACTTGTGAATTTGGCCGCGAAACGATCGCTTTTTAAGTTTTTAATTCTTTTCTTAAATATTAGAAACCATATCGAAACATCGTGGTGTAAATTCTACAACTCGTGAATAATATTTTCATTGTGGGCGTGCCCGTTGCAATTCTTCTTTGTGATTAAATAATTCTTATTGTAAAAGTAGCTCTCTATTACGAAGATACTCTAGCTGCAACCAAACGTTAAATATTTCCAGTCACACTCTTCGCGAAAGTTGACAGCTAAAATCTAATAACAGTTTTTCTATCATCGAATTAATATTTGACGATGCTCCAAATGCGTTCCAACGGTAAACAGTTGAACTACACCGATGTTCGGTTAGGTACAATTATCGGTTACCGATTAGTAGTTGCAGATCCTCCGCAGGAATAGAAACGTGCTACCGAACAAACAAGTAGGACCAAAAACACTAGTCTATCCATTGTAAATCGTTCCCGAATGTTCATACTGTTCACGGTGTTTATTTAAAAAAAACTTTACGCGCGAACATGCTGAACGGACTGTTCGAGTGATTGATCAAACTGTTGATTCAACGTTGGATATCGTTTCCTGTGCAATTAAAACGTTGAGAACGTTTAAGAACGTGCCGATAGACGTAGCTGTATGCTGCGCGCAGACTGAAAGCACGATATTCGTTCGGCCCCTCTTATTAACCCTCTGAGTCTGTCAGGAGGAGGGTAACGCGTTTCACTGATACCGATTAGAATATAATGCGCGCCAAACGATTTGTCTCCTACGACCTTTGAACGTTTGCATTTGTTGAATCGATTAGATGTTGTCGAAAGAAAAAGTGTGATACACATTTCCACTTATTCAAATTTTCGAATCAGGAAAATCTTGGCAAACTTTGTGCAACGTTCGTCAATTCTTCAAATCACGTGCTACTGTCCGTTCTATGATACGTAAATAAACTGTATTTACATTTACATTTTTACGGTACTCTAACTCGTACATTACATCAACTGACAAACCGAGTACTAAATTATCAAATAAAATAAATGTTTTCAAATTATTATTTATAAATCTTAATTTGTAACCTATGTTACATGAATTAAGACATTATTCGTTCATTCGATTCGTTCTATTCAAAATTGAATTTTTAGAATATCGTTGTACACTCCAAATTAATCGCATTTTATTAATTGTAAAGTATTTAAAGTAGAAAAAAAAATTTTGTACAACCTGTGTAAACGACACACATTTATAAATTAGGAAATAGAAATTGATAAAACTCCGATACAATTGACTTCAAATCTAAAAAGTAACTGCAATTGTAATATGATGTTTTTCTTAATAAAATTGATCATTAATAAATAAATTTTCGGTGATAATTATATAGAGTAAAATTACAATAAAAGTGTAACCTTTTGATTCGCAATTATATACTTTTAGCGTTCATAATACTGCGATGATTCAATGTTTGGTATCTTCTCTTCAGTGACCCTATGTCATCAAAAAGCTAACTACGGGTTATCATGTTTGTATACAATTTCTGAGAATTTCTCAATATATATATATATATATCACCAAACGTAAACCGGAACAAGGTATATAAAAGGACTTTAACCGCTTATCGTATATACAAATCAAAACTCTTATACATTTTTAATATTGTTAACAGTAAACAATTAACTGTTCAGATTTTTAAATATCGTTCATTAATTATATATTTGGTCTTGTACTTTTTCATAAGCACAAACCATTGAATAGTGTATGTCTTTTAATAGAAAATATTGCTATTTGACTTTAATAAAAATTGTGACAATTATTATGTGATCGAAGAAAAGGTTAGGAATTTCAAACATTGGTACGTCCCTGCGTAAAATGGATTATAAACTATAGTTTATTCGAAAGTTCGTCTGTATACCGACAAGTGTGCGTTACGCGTTACTGATGTCGAGAACGGTGTATTAATTGTTCGCATACATTTTCATGTAATGTATTATGAAATGATTCTGAATAATTCTGAATGATAGAAAGTTTAAAGATGTGCAACACATGCAAACCCCTATGAGTACGAAATCTTTGAAATTTTGTAATTTCACAAAAGGTTAAATCATTAGTCAAACTTTCAAAAATACGAATTTTGTATGGACTGTTGAACAGTATAAGATGTCTTTTCTACGAGGATCCACTAATTTCGTTTGGTGTACAACTAGTGTTCTTGGTAAAGGTGCAACTGGTGCAGTTTTTCAAGGTATAAATAAAAGTAATGGAGAACCTGTCGCGGTTAAGACATTCAATCAGCTGAGTCATATGCGCCCACACGACGTGCAAATGCGAGAGTTTGAAGTCCTTAAAAAAGTAAATCATGAAAATATTGTTCAATTATTGGCGATTGAAGAGGAACAGGATGGTCGTGGTACTGTGATTGTTATGGAACTTTGCACAGGAGGCAGTCTTTTTAATATCCTAGATGATCCAGAGAATACTTACGGACTAGCAGAAAGTGAATTTTTATTAGTTTTAGAACATTTAACTGCTGGGATGAAACATTTACGTGATAATAATTTAATACATAGAGATTTAAAGCCAGGTGTGAGAATGTATAATTTATTAATGTAAATGTATAATCTTTTAAAGTCATATATTTCGTATAACAATATATTATCAATCTTTTTATAGGTAATATAATGAAATTTATTGTTGATGATGGTAGTACAATTTATAAGCTTACTGATTTTGGTGCTGCTAGAGAATTACAAGAAGATCAACAATTTGTATCTCTTTATGGTACTGAAGAATACTTGCACCCAGATATATATGAACGAGCAGTTTTACGTAAACCTGTTGGAAAGACATTTGGAGCAACTGTAGACTTGTGGTCTATAGGTGTAACATTGTATCACGTAGCTACAGGAAACTTACCATTTAAACCATTTGGTGGACGTAGAAATAAAGAGACAATGTTTTATATTACTACGAAAAAAGCCTCTGGTGTTATATCAGGTGTACAAACTTCAGAAAATGGACCAATCGATTGGGATAGAGAATTGCCACAAAACTGTCAGTTGTGTTTTGGTTTAAAAAAAATTGTGACTCCATTATTAGCTGGTTTACTAGAAGTTGATCCTCAAAAAATATGGAGCTTTGAAAGATTTTTTACAGAAGTAACTGACATTCTTTTTAGAAAACGTGTACATATATTTAATGTGCATAAAGGTAGCTTAATAAAAGTTTTTTTGCATCCTGAAGAAAAATTAACAGCACTACAAGTACATATTCAAGATCAAGCTGATATTGCTCCACATGCCCAAATACTCCTTTTTGGAGATGCATTTTTAACAAACATTGTCAAAGACTCTACTCCTGGAAAAGGTTACCCAAACACATCCGAAGACAAACCACTGATGTTGTTTTCCAAGGATGATAATAATGTCATTTTGCCAGTGGATCCAGAATTACCTAAATTTCCAGTATTTGGAAACTTAGTATCTGTAGAAAATGATGCAAGTCAAGCAAAAGTAGCTTGTTCAGTTGGCTATGTGTGTAAGAGAAGAATCGACAAACTGGTATTGTGTAGTAAGTTGTCGCAAGATGCGATAGAGGCTTTCAGTGGACTTATTTCAATGGAACTTACAAGATTGTTAGAAAAATGCCAACATGCTAAAGAATTCACAAAAGCTATAGAAGACACAGCATTAGCGGTAGAGAGAAATGAAAATCTTTCACGCCAAATTTTCAGAAAATTAGGCAACCAAAATAGTTTCGAAATAAAGAATTGGAAAAAAGAGCTTGATTTGAAGAGTAACGAACTTGTAACTGAATTAGCTCCCGCAGTAGTACAGCTTCATCAGAGGTGACAAATCTGTTTTTAACTTTTACTACAGTGAAGAGATACAAGTATATATTCCAAATGACTTCAATAAGAATATATTTGTTATTTTAAATGCAGGTATGTAAAAGAAGGTAGTTTACGTGGTGAATGGGATAATATTATTCGTGGATTATGGTGTCCATGGACTAATAAAGCCAGCCAAAAAGCAACAACTTTGGTTAATCGTTTAAGGGATGGTTGGCAATATTTATTAAGGGACAAAGTTACACGTAGTCTCTCATTCAATGATGAACAATTTCATGTTCTAGAACGAATAAAGGTATTAGCAAAGTGAATGTAATATAGTATAGATGTATGAAAATATAATAAAAATATTTTTAATTTTGTCATTTGTTTTTAGGTTACAAAAACTGGTCAACGAATAAAGAATCTCCTTGAAACGTTTTGTACACCCTCAATGATAAGTCGATCTGAATGTGTTGCTGACTGGTACAAAATGGCACAAACAGTCTTTATACAAACTCAAATTTTATATAAAGATGTAGATAATTACGAACATATATTAGAAACATATTCATATCGCTTATCACAGGAAAGTAAAGAAAGATATGAGAACTTCATACATTTAATAGATAGACTTCCAGGAAAATTAAAAACTATCGAAAAAACTAATTCACCTGCTCAAGAGTGTACAAAAGCATGGAAAAATATTTGCATTGGGCAAGAACGAATTGCAATGATTCTGCATAGAAATAGTCGACTAATAGATCAGCTTGATCGTTTGTCAACACTTGATGGTCCAGACGATACAGACGATTCCGTATACACATCGCTTTAGCAATTCCTCTTTTAATTTACACAATTTTCTTTAGATTTGTGAGAGTAAGACTGATATGTACAGTAAATTTAGAGCAAGGGTAATGTAAGAATATGAGTAATGTAGATCGTACTTGAGTGAATTATCGCGCTAGAACGGAAGATCTCCTTTTATACACTTAAATAAAATCTCTCATAGTATTACCCATTATTTTTAGCTATTTTTAACTGTAATTAATATTTATACTTAATTAATATTTCATTCATGACGTTTCTTTCAGTAAAAATATTTATCTAAACAAATCGTACATTATAAGAGATACAAGTCACTTTCTTCTGATAGGCAAAAAACTGTATTATAAACAATGATATATTGTAAATAGTGATATATTTAATTTGTATATGCTATGTTCATCTGTATTTGTTATGTATATACAAAGCCAATAAATGTATATTATAATATTGGTTACATCAGTTAAAGTATTTAATGTTCAATAATATTCACAACTTATTTGATATAATGAAAAAATAAATTATTTTATATAAAAATTCCAACAAATAACTTTATATTTAATCTTGTAATACGTGATAATTTTATGATAGAAAGAATGGTAAATACGCAAGTTTTGTTTGTATAAATATGTTCATACGGTAAAAAAGTACGGATCTATACATACACCAGTTTACCTTTATATAAATTATTGTTTATAATTTTATAAAGTTTAAAATTATAAAAACCATATTTACATATCCACGTGATTTGTATTTTTTTCTATCAAATTTGTTAATCTTTGTTTACGTTTTTGCTCCTTATGTCGTTCTTGAATAATGTGAAAGTGTTTCAACAATTCAGGAAAATTAAATGTATCCTTGAATGGTTTCAAGCTTCGCGCTGTCTTTGGTATTGAGTTTGTTGTTGGAGGAATTGCAGTTAAACGTTTTTGTAAAGTTGCATATGCCTCACTTTGAGGAAGAATCATGAGAAGTCCATAAAGGGCATACACTAAAGCATCATTTTCCTCTCTTTCGAGGAGTTGTAATCTTAAATCTGAAACACATCATTCCTGTGTAAATCTGTATGGTAATAAAAAATAATTTATTTTACTTACAGGTGAATATCGGAGATTCGATCAATTGTATCAGTTTGTCTATTTCTGTGAGAAACTCTACAGTAACTTCTATGTTTTCACTATATTTAGTTTTGGTTAAGTAATATTAAAAGTATAGTAAATTAGTGTTACAAAACATGGAATAAGAAATTAGATATAATAATAAAGGATACAATGATCTAATAATATTACAAGCATGGCCATAATGTTGCGATAAAAGGCATAATGCTACAGTTGCAACAGGATTATGACACCAGGATATGTATAAACATTCGAATAGTTCACAACTTTCCTGCAACGGTAGGCAAATTAAAAACAAATTAAAAGTATAAAAAATACAAAAGCACTTACTAAAGAATCTAAGTCTTTAAGTTTGTTTCGCAAATCAAACAGTTCTGAACTTGTTAACAATATAACATTTAAAGTCTGTATCATTGTACATGCGAAATTTAAATTTGATTCCTCCAACAATATTTTTGCTAATGTTTTATAAATGTCCTCAGCGCTTAATAATACACACAATTCTCTGATAATGAAAGCTCCCCTCTCCTCTAGCAAATGCCTGTCTGTTGAAAACAGTCTTAATAAATTCACAATAAATTTTGTGAAGTACTTATTTTGCATTTCTACATTAGAATCTGTAGTAGCTGCTTCGGGGGATTTTGAACTAATTATTTCAGCCATTACAACTAACGTTTGCTGCACAACTTCGTCTGAATTATCGCTTAAAGACTTCATTAGAATTGGGAACAAATTGTCAATATGATTAAACATTTTATGCGGTATGTTCGTGAATAAATGATGAATCCATTTTAGAACAGCAACTTTTGTTTGTACCGACATGTACATTAAGTGTTTAGTTAACACTTCAACAACACTAGATAAATCTAGACTTTCTGCTAAGGAACAATTATTCTGACTAGCATCTAGAAAAAATCAATCCAGTATTATTATATTTTAAATAAATTTTTACTTTTTATAAATGTTTTGAGAAAATGTAATGTACCTTGTTGGGCTTGTACATTGTTTTCAGAGACATTATTTATAAGTTGCGTATTTTCCATAGTTATCAATTTCATTAAGTTTATGTTTACTTGCGTTGCAGTTTCTTTAATACATTTTCTAGTATCTCCATCATATGCTAAACAAGGTAAAACTGCTATAAGAATGCCAGACATATAAGGAAGCATAAGGGGTCCTGATAAATGTACAAATTCCTTAATCCATGTAATTGCTGTTAATTGTAATAATTCATCTGTACTTTGTGCATGTGTAATTAAAATATTTATCATTCCAGGAAAATCTACTCTTCCTGGATTAGATTTTATACTACGTAAGAATTCACCAAGAACTGTATCTGTAACTTTCTTAATTTCTATTACTGGATCCTCTAATATTCTAAATAAACCATCAAGAATTTCAGGTAAAAATATGATGAAATCCATATTAGGAACAGCATCTAAGACAGATACCCAAGCAATTACAAATTGCCTACCAAATGGATTTTTGGTATAAATACGGTCTCGTAATAATGGCATGAATCCAACTAAATCAAATAAGCCGCTTTCTGTTACAATATCCTGAAATTATATTTTGGAGTAATACTTTTGTTATATATTTTTTCGTGCTCTCTAAACATTAATTACCTTCATAAGTCTGTCGAGTAACTCGGTGGCATGTTTTACATTTTGTTCCGAATCGCATGCTAATTTACTAAGTGCTGCAAAAATATCTGTAAATTGTGGTAGCACAGCACCCCTCGCTACTTTTACCACGTTATACAAACTTTCGCAAGCATAATATCTTACATATAAGTCAGAATCACTGAAACATGCTAGGATAGGGTGAATTAAATCTTCTATGTATTGACCAGTGTCTTTTCCTAAACCTACTGCTATTGCTGCCAAGCCTATTAAACCACCCTTTCGTGTGTGTGGATTTTGCGAAGTGGCTAGGTCTTGACCTAGCACTTTTAAAAGCCGTTTTATTTGAACGGTATTATTGTGCGCAGCGAACTCCTTTACCATTCTAAAACAAGATGCAAATAACAAACAATAGTAAAAGTATTGTAGGTAAGCGTGAACAAAAGTATCAGTAAACAAAATATATAACCCTACTTTTCTATTTCTAAAGCAGCTGCTTTCCGTTTTTCGTAAAGTTTATCGTTAAGGGAACGTACGCAAGCAGCACTGAGTGGTGCATAATCTCTTTCCGACATCATTTCTTAATGTCACTATTTCAATTTAAAAAATAATATACTAAAACAGTACTGACAAAATGACAATCGATGAACCGATCTCAAATTATCATCTGCTGTCAGTGATTGTGGCGCTTGCGTATTAACGCAGCAAAATATAAGCACAGACGAGGTATAGAATGACCCAATGAAGATAATGAAAAATTCTCGCCTATACTCGGAAGGACTCTGGGTTTCGGTATCAATTGAATTACTTTTCGATGTTATTAGAGACGAAACTTGCAATATTTTAGAGGTCTGAGAACAGTTGAAACTGGAAATATGTATTATTTTAGGAAAGTGCTACATTGGATAAAACTCAGAATTTTCAATGTTTCATTTACATTCTTACTACAATATTCTATCACATCTACTTTAATATCAAGCTACTAGAATGGATAGAACTATTGTATTGGAAAATTTTAAAGAGATTTTTGATTTTTTCTAATACAAGGAGTTTGCACAAAATTGATCGTATTCTATCATTACAAGAGGACTTGTACATCTATCGGAAGGATAATCAAATTGAAGTGATAACAAATCCGTATTTACGCATGGTATTTATTTTAACATTCAACTGACAACAATATATATATGTACAGCTTTACGTATACGTAATATCAGTGTATATATACTCATTGTAATTTCTTACTTATTTTATTGCGCAAGCTACATCGACGTTTTGGCTACCTGGTACGATGTATCGTTAATAAAATTTCGTTAATAACACGAATCATCTTTGAAAACTAATATTACAGCCTACTATCTCGTGCCCCTTCGGATACGCAATCTTCTTATTTCACGTTTAATTTCATCTTAAGTATGGATGGACACACGACTTCGTACATATTTGTCGAACCCGGTACGTTATACGAAAGAACAAAACAACGAACGAAAACCAACAAAGTTCAAAATTAGAGATTTTCTTTATAAAAATCGGTATTTCATTTTTATCGTTTTATTGTTGCTCGAGCACTTGATAGTACTCTAACGATATTGATATATTTCATTGACACCGTACGTTCGCTCTACTAATGTCGACGAGAAGTAACACCATCTGTTGAACTCTCGTGTGGACGCGAACAAATTCTAAATTATACGAGTCAAGAGGGCAAATGTATGTAAAGTGCGCAGCGGAAACACGATTTTCATTCGTAAGTGACGAAAAAATAATCGAGCAACGAAAGAAACGATTTTGAATTATCACCGCGTTTGGGTAAATAACATTTACATTATTTAATGGTATGTATTGTTTACTTGATTTCTTTGCATAATTTAGGCCAATTAATGACAGGTAAACCTTGTATGTAACTCATCGTTAAGATATCGAGGAAGACACGAAGAAATATAGATTAACGACTAATAATTTTAGCATATTGTATACACCAACGTAGCCGCTCGAGGCTCGGGCTCTCGATAACGGTATGAAAAACCAAAATCCATCCGAGCGGAATATTGTCTGATATTCGTATGTATCGTATTAGACGCAACGCGTACAAAACATACATATCATTGTGAAAGAAACATTTGTACTATTCATCGTAAAGGAGATTCTTCATGTTTCACGCGGTAGGTCCTTATCTCGCAATTATTGTCAGTTTACAGTTTAAAAGACACTTCAACAATTATTTACAGCTCATCTACTTTATACGAATAATCATAATACGAGAGTATAAGTAAATCACTAATTGATCGGGAGCAACATAATTATTGTCGGGGCAATTATTCGAGTCGATAAAGGGTATCTTAACAAGTATTAATATTAACGATTGTGTATGTATGTGTATATATATATATATATATATAGTATTATCATTTCGTATTAAATCACTCTTACGTTATCATAGTTTAGCACCTTCTTGACAAATAAATAAACGGTCTATTTTCGTACCAAAAGAATAAGTGTGATTATAGTTTATTGAAAACGGGGATAAATTTGTTGTTTTTACCGATAAACGATAGGGCCTATTTTCGATATTTACGTGTGAGTTCTACGGTTCCTTCTCGTCCGAGCTTTAGTTAGAATTCTTTTGAAATACGACAGATTTGCGATCAACAATTTGTTAGAAAGTGGTAAGACCATACCCAAAAGCGCGCATACAAAATAGAGAGATCCGAAGTACAAATAGATGTGACCGAGCGCATCTCACTACTGCTCTACTCTCCGCTATTAAACGTTTCTTTTATCGAAGGAATAGATTTCGTTTACCCTTCTCGCGACGCACCAATTTTAACGGCAAGCATTGAGAATTTTTTTACATTTACAATGAATTTTTATTGTCAGCTTCGATTTCTTTTCTTTAAATAGACGTATGCGTTAAACAGCTTTTTTTCCCTTTAGAACGATTTATAGTGTAAAGTTTATCTAAAAAATATCCTATCTTACTTGCGCGATACAAATATCATATTAAAAAACGTAAGTTACAACTTAACGTATAAAATATATGTATATGTATTATACACTTAAGGTACGAAAATATCATAACGAAATGCTCTCTATTCCTTCGATTCGACGCGCCAGCTCTCGATTTCATAGGCCTCGGTGAATGTGCAAGAAGTGCAGTGCAAACGTTGATCTTATTGTCGAATTCCACTCGTTAATTAATTCCAATGAATTTAATTGCATTATTGTCACGTTATATCTCATCCACGAGTCTTAAGAAATTTTTTTTTTTATTGTCCTTATAGATTAGAAACGCTCGTCATCGTGGTTGACGAGCCCCCTCGCTAAAAATTTGCAAATAAATTCACGCGTTTGATATATCGTTTTTTTGATATGCGTTCGTCTCTCCTTCCCCTTCAACCGCTAGCGGTATTTACTTTCAACACGATGATGCTACCAAACCTTGTGCTGATCAATTCTCTCGATCTATCGAGTGCTCTGCCTTCCGTGGTACGTTACAAACAAACCCTATGTATATGTATAATTCGACAAGCGAGATATGTAGAAGTTTTCGATAAAGTAATCGTTATCTTTAAAAACACGTAACCGGTGAAACATCAGAGGTCGCTAATTACTAAAATGCATCGCACGCGATCGCTCCTTTGAAAAGGATCTTGATATGATTCTCGACCGTGTTATTTTCACCCATTTCGACGTAATCGTTAGAAACTTTTTACAGAAATCGTACCAATTCGAACAGTTACGAGTTCGAGCGATTTGAGAACCATTAAGGAGAATCGATCAGCGAAGTAGCACTGCCCGGTGTCTTACCAAATCGGAAATAAACATAACGATTCGGGAACGTCCTTTTCACGCCCATTGGACGGCTCCTACTCTAATCTTATATCTCACATTATTTGCGATCGCTAAGCGGTAAAAGTGTCTCGTTTCTAATTTTAACGTTATCCTATTTTCTTTCCTTTCACGATCTGCGATCTGTCGCACGATTTTTTAACTCGCATTTTACGAATACGTATTGCAAATGCTAAGATGACGCGTTACGCGTTAAATAGTTTATAGACGTATGCGATACACCTCGTGTACGGTATTGAAAATTACGGTTCAACGTGCGAAACACCGTTAGGTAGAAACATTTGCCGGTTTTGAGAATTTTCCAAGCATTTTTCATCGACGATTTACACGAACCGTTTATTTTCCGATCATTGCAACGATAACTGAACTATTTCGTGAAACTCAAATATTTTCGCATCTCTTGATTTCTAAACAGATATTTATGTTTCTCGGTTATCGTTCCTTTTGTCTTTCTTTCGTTTTTCTTTGCATTTCAATCGTTTCTCATTCGGACGTAAATAGACACAAAAATATCAAATTTCTTTCGATACACCGTTAACACAACACGGTCGGAATGAAAAGAAAATCAAAGCGAGTTACGAAATTCGTTAAAATTCGAGATGCATCGTATACGTTTTCGCAAGCGAAGAAACTGCAAGTTTAACTCGAAGACGCAAAGTTTTGTATTTTCGTGCAGATAAAACTTCCAGTTTCCAGTTTGTTTATATCCGTCTTTGCTTCTTCTTTTGCATTTTATACGGAATTACGCGTTCACCGGAAACGTTCGTAAATGTTCAACGTCTCCGCTTACGGTCGATCTTCGTGAATTAATATTGACATGCGTACGCGTTGTAAAATGATTCAGAGACTCGTAGAACAGCAGAAAGTCATGCCCGATAATTAACACCGACCGGTTGTGTTTAAATAGTAACACCGAGACCGGTATCTCTTACTTTTCGCGCTGTTTCCTTCGTCGTGTAAACAATTCGTTTCACATTCTTCGTTAGATACAATCGTTTAGAAAAGAATTTTGACAATGCTGCGATGAGTATGTACATCGAATTATATAAACGTCCTCGTAGTAATTGACACGATATATCATTGCAGCATCTTACGAAAGCAAGATAAGAAGTGTCGACGGTATCGGCTTTAAATCGCAATGGAAATTGAGTCGCGTAGAATCTAATTGCGTTCGAGTGATGCGCCAATTCTTGAAACACCGGCATCGGTTAAAAAAAGACGCTGTTGTTCGGTCTGTGAACCACTTAAACACACATTATTCGAACATGAGCGACGATAACCATTCCTAGGTGAGATCCTCGTCATCGTCGCTGGGACCACCGGTCGGACAACAGAGTCCCTCCGATCCGTCGCTTCTTATACAGAACAACAGAGTCTCGGCGGGTGTAACTTCGTGAGGTACAATACCGTGAAATTCTTTTAAATCGGCCGCTGGGAACCAGGCTTTCTCGTTATCCTCGATTATAAGTATTCCAAAGAGTCTACATCGGGGACAGTTAATAACGATAAGTATGTACAAACATAAATATATACATACGTATAATTAATCGATGTTAAAAGTGTGCTTAACGCTTCGCTCCACGGTCTTGTTACTTTAACCATCAAAGAATACAGCGAACGTGAAACGAATTATACAGAGAGTGGTTCAATAACGTTGACCACCTTGAATATTTCCTTTATTTTTAGCCATACGAACGACCTTTACTTACAAGAATCGTGTATCGGAATTATTCAATAATCGTTATTCTACTAGAAACAAAACAGTATAGTGTGCAATTGAAAAAGATAGAAGCAGCTTCGAAATATTCGAAAATCCTCTATAGAAATTATTAACGGTATGTTGCGACTCCCTTCGTACCGTACAATTTTTGTACGTAAAGTTTCTTTCGTATATCTTTACAAGCAACGGAGATATTCAAGGTGGTAAAAGTTAAATCGTATGACTGTAAGTAAAATTTGTCCGTATCCCTAACAATAACAGAAACATTCAATTCGGTCAAAACTAACGGTCCACTCTGTATTTACGAAACAATACGAGTAACGTTTCTCGAAAAATTCGGTTTTATCTCCGAAGGGAACGAGATCGATCCCCGTTAGCACGTTGCGCGTTTGCAATACTGCGTTATAGACGCTGAAGTATGCTCTCGTCTCGTAATTGGGCAGGAATTTTGTATTTTCCCAATACCGTACAGCGAAACGTTAATATCGGCTCCAAGAAGCTTCACCTGCATATAGCAACCGCTGGTATCCAAAGAACGGACGCAAGAATGAGAACACCGATGAGAACCAAGGCCCACATTGGCCATTCCTGTCTCTCCGTGACACCTTTGCTGGCGATCCAAGCTGGATAACCGCTCCCGTCTACGATGATCTCGACGATCGAGGCAATTAAAATACTCAGCATAGCCAACGGGCTAAGATATTTCCAACAAATTAGCCAATAGAGACCTGGACGGTTGCCGGTCATCAGTTCGATATCGTCGGCGAATCTAAGGATAAATTGATAAGGAGAATTGAAAACGGGTCGTGATAACGTTAAAAACGGTGACAGATTTTGTAACAGTATCGCAAGTATATTCGCACACCTCTTCAGACCATACACGTATGATACCGCGATGCACTCGAAGAAGGCAATGATCAGCAGAGGGAAATTCCCGCTGAAATTGTCGAACAGCACGAAAACGTAGCTACCAGAACCGTGGGCGAAGGCCATCGATATAGCGCAACAAACCAAACAAATGCCACCTAATTCGCGAATGAAAAATTGTGAATTTTTTCGCGTATTCAATTCATTCGCGCATAGTGCACGATTCGTTGTTGTGAACCAACCTGTGAGTATCTCCTTTCGCAAGTTCGGGAACAGTTTCATGTCCACGATACTCGTAACAACACCCTCGAGGGTACCGAACTGTGAATCGATACCCAACGTGAACAACATAAGGAAGAACAACACGGACCAAAATTGAGCACCGGGGAACTGATTGATCGCCTCCGTGAATATGATGAACGCCAAACCCGTACCCGAAGCAGTCTGCAATTAAAGTTCGGGAAAAGATAAATAAATCTCGTAGAGACTATACAATTGGCATGATTTTTAAACGACGGCCGAGTCATTTTCGACCCGTTCGATTCATCGAACGAATAACCAACACACTGTGTAAATATTGTTTACGTTTACGTTGAAGACGATCGCTAGAAGAGCGAACAGAGTCAGTCGTACACTGACATTCTCTTCACGAGGAACGTATGGCATCTCTCTCGTTGTTACTTTCCTTTGGTAGAGTCGAAGGAATTATCAGTATCGCTTCTAGCATCGTGTAAACGGGATTTTTGCTCCGTGTCTCGTATTTCTTATTACCACATTTTATAAAAAATAAACCAGTGTAACTGTACTAGCTGTGACATCCAAATTTTTATCTAACTTTTAGAACTATATTGTTCTTGTAGCCAATTTTGGTTAGAAACTGTATCGACGGAATTGAGAGTTGATTAAAAAAATATAAGTTTTTAAAGTACATTGTACGCTGTAACGGTCAACAGCTAAGAACTTTTTGATTATGTTAGAATAGGAATAACGGGGCCCGCAATCTGTATGGGCGACACTGTCGCTCATTAACTCGGGACTTTCTCATTTACTTTCGCGTCATTTTTTCTCGTCGTTTTACCTTCTCGGTATACAAGGGAAACATAATCCCTTTGTTGACCGATAACAGAGAGCTTGAAATAACCGTGGTGATATACCAGAAACGATAAAAACCTTTCGTACTGCACCAATCAGCGTTCTTTTCGTATGGATTCAGTTACTCTCGAGGAAAGAATGTCAGCGTGGCTCGTTAATGTCACGCGGTGATCGTAGTAACTATATTTATAATTATTATTCTACAAAGAAATAAGAAATATTATGTAATATATGCGTCGACACAAGTATACGAATATTACTTATCTTATATTTAAACAAAATGTATTATTTACTTGTAATTTCCAAATTTATTACCCCATTTTTCATTGTCTGCATAGTAATAATATTTGCGAAGAGAAATGAGATAAGTTTGGATCTATCGGTACGGGTAACTTTTGACCCAGAAATCGTACTTCGATGATTAAACGAATCACTTACGTTGTCCAATTCTTTCTCGAGATCGCATTCGGGCAATTCCGGCATAACTAAATTGTCCAACGTTCCGTTTCCTGTTGTAATGTTTAGAAGCGTACCACCGGCTGGTATTTCGGTCGGTATTTTATCTAACTGGCCAAAAATATTGATGAGCGTGGCATTTCTCTCCGATAGACACTGTTCGTAAACCATGGTAGCTTTAAAACCTGTAAACGAATCGTTCGATATATTTATACACGCCGATACGTGGCGTTCTTTTCCGTTGAAACTCGAAATTAAAACGGCGAAAGGAATAATTACCGATGATGGAGAACACGACGATCCCCGCGAACATTGAAGTGAAACAATTCGTGAAACTGACCATGATAGCGTCTCTGTAACAATTGTTGTTCACAGGATTGTAAGAGGAGAACGCTATCAGACCACCGAATGCCAGGCCAAGGGAGAAGAATATTTGTGTACCCGCTTCTAACCAGACCACTGGATCCATTAATTTCCACCACTGAACGAGTTACGTTATTATTACAAGAAGCAACGTGATCTTTGTTGCGCGTACGAAAAATACAATACTAAACAAGCTGTGCATTACCTTCGGAGTGAAAAGATGACGTACACCGTCGGACATCCCCGTCAAAGTGACGCCACGAAAGAAGAAGATAATTAGAACGATGTACGGAAACGTAGCAGTCACGTACACGACCTACAAAGTACGTTTTCGTTTATAATATAAAGTTTCTCGAAGAACGGGCAGTTCAATCTTTAAATGCATATGGTTGCAAAATTTCGACATATCTATTTTTCATGTATAAAAATGTTATTGGGTACCAGCGACCCGTTTTTCACCCATCGTTGAATCTCCAAAACATATTCTTGTCAATTTTAATTTATTTTCCAATGAATATTTCTCGTGACGAGTAGAATAATTTCTTTTCAATTTTATTCAAAAACTTTCGGAAAGAAATGATGCATTTAACGATCAACGTTTGCGAAAGCGTAAAAATTGTGCGATCGACGAGGAATACCTTCCCCGAAGACGCAATTCCCTTGATCATGCACATGTAAACCAAAATCCATGCGATCACCAGTGCAAGGGCAATTTTCCAATTGAACACCTCCGGATTATTGATGTCTTTGGAGATCATCAGCGTCGTTCGATACCAGAAGTATTGAGTGGGACTGCTGATCTGAAGAACAAGCGACAGTTGTAACACAATCCCAATACGATCACCTTGATTCGTTTAAAAACGTTGATTCGATCGATCTTACCACACACTCTGGCTCGGGCGAATACGATCCGTTTTGAAAGTATACGTTGGGACACTCCGACCATGGTAGCTGCGATTGAAAACTCTAGGAACGGAACGATTCGGTTATTAAAATATTAACTATTATATTAAATATTATAACCCTCGCAATACCGGCGGTTTGGATGGATGAGACCACGCCCTGGGTCCAAACGGACCTGTAACTCGACCTTGCTTGTACAAATATTTTGAACAAAGATTCTATTAGTTCACTCTACCTTTCATGGAATTTGTCCATGAAAATTGTCATGGACAAACGAGAATTTGATTCTTTTATGGAAATTTTTTTGGAAAATTGTACTAACGATATAATTGAATTATACAAAAGTTTATCAGGGTCCGAAGAGATCCAGGTTTGGTATAGCGAGGATTAAGAGGCAATCGTATCAAAAGCGTTATAGTCGAAGTAAAATTAAACGGCCGTTGAAGGTCACTGATGAATTACCCCCACCTCGTCACTTTTTGCATTCAACGACCAATCGAGTACCGTGTTATGTTACGTATTTCAAACGCGTCGTTACGAAAAAAATATAGAGAAGGACAAGAAATAATTCAATTACTTACTTGAACGAAGTAAAAGAGGCACCATGCGATAATAGTGTTGTAGTACAGAGCTACGTTAAAGGAAACTACGGCGCTGCTTACTCCTATACCACCCATATATGGAGAAACCTTCGACATAAACAATATATTGCTCGCAAAACTGTTCGTAAGTTTATTTCGATTGTTCAATGGTACTATACTGTGTACGTATTGTGTAACAATCACCTGATTCCACACACCGATAGCGCCCTTTCGTAATCTCTGGCCAATTGCCAGTTCCAGATAAAATATGGGAATACCCTCGATAGCCAGCATTACGAAGTATGGGATTAAAAATGCACCTGTTCCCAAAAAACCATAAACGATCAATGAACGATTCGTTTTTTTTTAAACGAAGCTGTTTCGTAAATAACGTGCTATATTTTAGAAACATTTAAGAGTACTATATATATGTATATACGAAATTACAGAATACATCGTTAAAATAGTGTGTTTCTTAACACGAAATGCGTACATGCAAGAAAGAAACGATCAAATGCTTGTTTCGAAGTATGTGAAAAATTCGAAATATTCTTACTTCGGTAAAGTTGATATTTTAAATTTGTTCTTTTCGATATACAACCCACCTCCGCCATTCTTTTGAGCGAGATATGGAAATCTCCATACATTCCCAAGTCCTACAGCGTATCCGACGGTTGCCAATAGAAAAGTAAGCTTGCTGTCCCAATTTTCTCGTTCGTCCTCCCCTGCTTCCGGTCGGAAAATTGCCTTCCCTTCGTTACTGCCGAGTTTACTACTCTCACCCCCGTTTCCTGTTTTGTTCTTCAACGGAGGGAAATATACGGTATCAAACAATTTCAACCAGCGAGACCAATTTATATTAAATGTTTTCCAGAACACGTCTAATCGCGTAAAAATGGATCCTCTCGTTTCGATAAAGATAATTAAAAAGACAACGCGGTGCAAGATGCAAACGAATAAATAAACCAACACGTATGTACGTATACCTTTTTTATTTTTCAAATTATTTATATTATACCTTTTTATTTATTTTCAAATTAATAATATAGTTCTAATTTTATTTATTTTATAAAATAAATTTTTCGAGTAAATTCTTTTATGTATATTTTATCTTTCAAGTGAATTCTATGTGCAAATACTTTATTTATCGAATAAACTTGTGACAAATAATAAGAAAGAGAATCCATGATTTAATTAGAATTCAATTCGACGTCGTGGAATTTCAAACTGCAACCATTGTTCGAAATCCGATTAAATTTTAACGATTAATGATATATCGTGCATTCGTACGGTAATTTTCGTTAAATTCACCTTCATATTAGGACTGGAGTCTTCAAAGGCTGCGTTCGTGGCCCCGTAATTGGCAGTGGTGACATTCTTTCTACTTTCCACCATTAGTCTGCCCCTCATTTCCTTCATTTCGAGTTTGTCGACGCTTTTTTGGGGCTTCAAGTCGCGGGAGCTTTGGCGACGGACAAGGTGGGCTGTGTTCGCCATTCTTGGTTTCTATTGTGCGACTAAAGCTGTTTTTTTTTTTTTTTCTTTTGCAAGGATCAAACAGAAATACCACACGCGCCTATGGACTCCATCCTGCGGAAAAATATTATCGTTGTAATTCTATTATCCATTGTTGTTCAGTCGTTGAGAATTGTATCACGACATCGATGAAAATTTGAAACAAGTTAACAACATACTGGCTTACATTAGTACGTTAACAAGTACTTAAAACAAGCTGACAACAAAGTTGGAAAAAGGAAATTTTCCTTAACGATTAACAAACGGGTTCATTATTTCAAACCAAAGTTTAACAGCCTGAAAGTTCCTCGTTAATAACTTTTTGACCTTATTCTTAGTAATGAAGTTTCAAATTTAGATACGCGTTTAATCGGTAACTGAAATTCACGACAAAGTTGGTCCGATTGTTAGTCGGTAAACTAATTTTGGCAGTTTTAGTTGTTTCGTAAAAAACTTGCGAAACGAATATCGAACGCTTTCTCAAAAATTAATTTCCAAAGTACTAAAACAATTTTCGTTGTTTCTATTCTTGATTCCCAGTGTCTTAGCGTAAACGAGAGAACACTTAAAAATATTGCGCTCGCAGCTTTAACGTCTTTGAACTCGAAACATTTTTTCGCCACGGGTAGGTACCAGAATCTCGACGAAATCTTTCAAATCAAACGTAAAAGTAAATCGTTCGATCGTTTTGGAACGTGACTCTTTTATCGAAATATATCGTGTGTATTTTCATACTTCACGAAACGCGATATCCGAATCTCGAGTATACGAAATTTTCTCGAATTGGAAAGCTTACACTACATTAGGCGGGTGACTGAAAATCGCTTCTCGAGTACAAAGAGTTAAGCTTACGTTGCACGCGATCGGTACATTACACTCATAACTCTTGCCCTTTTCACGTGCGCAGTGACCGGAGTTCTTTCCATTTACAAAAAGTACGCGAAGAATATAACTTCGCATCGAAATTCGACAAGCATTTTATTCCATGAGATTGTTTCGTAACAAAATTCTTCCTTTTCTAACGACAGATGTACACTCGAATGAAAAATTATCGAAATAAATACGATGTCGTTCGAACGTTTCGGTTACCTAATATTATGTAACGCGGGAATATTAAGAAGAAATCACGAGAGAAAAAGAAATGATTCGATGTAAACAATAGGCGATAAAACAACGCGGATAAGATCCCACGCGATTTCGAGGCAGAATTGTCGAACGTGTAAAACTAAAAAATACTTTGAATATTTAATCACGAGGATGAATATTAATAGTTTCATCGTGCGACTTGTGTCAAATTATCTTTAAAAATTTTCGACAGTGGGTTGATAAATATCCCACCATGCATACAAGGGTATTAACCCTTTATACTCTGGGGTGTCAGTTGGATATTAAACACAACGTAAGATTTTTTACGTTATTCCTGTGATATCTGTAATAGAGAATTCGAGCTTCATCCAGACAATTGTTTCGAAAGATATCTCGTCTCGAAACGTTGTAAAATGTAAATATACGTTAGCAAATTGATGTATAATCTATGAAATCTCATGTTTCTTATAAAATAAGTAATTTCACAATTATCATTCTAAATTTACCCTTTAATTACGAAAAACGAAACGTTGAAACGTTCTCGAGAGCCAAAAATGAAAAAGTTGGGACACTTTCGAAGTCACTATGCGCTGAAGAGTTTTAAATGCACATTTCCGTCCAAGAAAAGCACTCAACGGACGTGTCTTTACGATTCGTTTCGAAGAACTTGGCACGGTCGTTTTTTTTCTTTTTTCATCGACACGATGGCCAGGAGGGTGGAGATGTTTGCCTTTCGGCTCTACCACGGCCCTGACCTCGTCCGCGAGATCTCTCGGGAACGAATAAAAAGATTGTACGGTATTCAACGGAACGTAATCGCGTCGTCGAATAGTGTTTACTCGTGTCACGGTACCGTACGTCGATCACCGAACGTCGTTACGATATTCTCTCTCACCCCACCCCACCCCACCCCGCGCTTTATACCGATTTTATGAATGAAAAACTCATCGAGAACGAATCGCCGATCGAGGCGGAATTTTTACATCCGCGGATCATCGTTCCCTCGCCATAGAAATCGAGCGAACATTTATCGTCGATTCATCGTATATTCGATAACACATCGGGTGGCGATTTCGACACGAGTGCGCTCTATAACTGTTTTTTCCCCATTGACGTCATTGCCCGCCCCCGCCCCCTTCCCTCTCCACTGATCAAACGACAGTTTTCATCCGGCGATGCAGTCGCGACGAAATGGAATCCCGCGAAATTATTCGGCGAACGCACCCCGACGATTTCGTTTACTCAATATTCGTGCACGACGATGATCGACGATCCGGTTCACAACGGTTTCCGGTGTAATACAAATCACGTTACGATTACGGAACAACGAAACAATCGTAGCGAACAACGATGCAAAGTGACTTTCCATGAACGTGGACGATAGAAGAAGGAATCGAGAGGTTGCGTTTTCCGTTTTCTTTCTTTTTTACTTCCTCCTCTCTTCTCCGTTTTCTTTTCCTTTATTTTTTTCTTTTCTGTTTGTTTTCCGCGTCACGAAGCATCGTTGCTGGCTTCGTCACTGACCTGTTGGGGTGAGACGAAGAAACGCGCGAGGGCCTCCTTATGGTACGAGGAGCAGTTATCTACTGTGGCACCCTCTGCTACGATGGTAACTTTCGAAATCACGGTACACGACGGAATCAATAGCGGGCGCCGGCGCCCCAATGCCTCCGTGTCCTACAGACCGGAATACGCGTGAACTATTTTTGCGAAAGAGAGAGAGATTGGTCGATGAATCGGCGAATCGGGCGTATGGGAGCACGGGGAATAACTTACACCACCGTAACAAATACCGTGCAACTGGCTGAGACATGGTGAAGAACACGCGTATGACGGTACGATAACTTGTCTGACAAGCGTCGGATCTCAATGATATTTCGCAGGACTTGAATCGCGCTCTGCGAATCTGTAGCTATTTGTACGGAGTGTCCAGGAACTGTACGATCGAATCGTACCAGTATATTCGACGAACGAGAATAAACTGGGTGTATTAGTAATTGACGCGAAGACTTTATTAAAATGTAACCGTTAAGGAACTATTAAAGGAATCGATAACGATATATTTGTCCATTGTAATCGATGCGTTCTCGATCTTAATCATCGATCGCAATTCGATAAATACTATACGGTGTGAATCTATTAAAGAATCACTGTAGACATTTCCTTATGGTAGTTCGAACATTTCTGTAACATTAACTCGTGGACGAAATGAATATTTGAACACTGTCCGGTCGAAAATAATTACTGTGTGCAATCGATGCACAGCTATCGTCAATTATCGGTACCGATGTAACTTTTATTGATCACTTTCGACGATCGACAAACGCATCTCGATGAAACAAATACGATAAATAACGTCAATCTGTTCTACGTTTTAACGCGTTGGAAACTATTACTGTTTTCATTGCAGTTAATATTTTCGTTGTAATTTTGCAATGAAAGTCTTGCAATGAAAATATGTGTGTTATGGAACATCCTGGTACAATTTTGTTGTTAAATTATGCAAACGACTTTATGGGACGGAGAAGGCAAGTATTTATTACTTATTACTGTTCGATATCATACAATTCGTACCTTGTCATACTTGTACAAATGCAGTTAAACTATGCTATCGTTTGTATAAGAAAGAACGATACTGTATACACGTATTTGTAAATTTACAAGGGACATTTATCTTTGTTACAATGTTTCAATACCTAGAATATAAATTAGTATTATTATATTTAGATATCTCCCGTTGAATTGATATAATTAAATTAATTGAAATAGCAACAGATCGTTAAAATTTGATTTTAATCAGCTGGATATGAATCTTAACGTTCAAAAATTACGGTACAACCGAATGAGTTTGCAGAGAGGATTATTTAAGTTCTTGCATCTCGCAATTTATTGCGATTCGAATTGAAAATATATAGACGATGATTGTTAATTTCGAATTGCGTTTATTATATATTGTTTATTAACAATGTTAATAAATGATATGTTAATTTATTGTTAATTTGATATATTATTAATTTAATATATTCGATGTAATACTATTGTACGCTCTGAGTACGTAAGACTTTATCTGTATGGATAATTGTATGCAAGTTCAATGTGGGGGATCAAGCAGAAGCATTTGACCTTTATGAAAACTGAATCGATATCAACTAACATATACATATTCTTACTTTCTATATATAGAAGAACGTGACTGAACGTAGGTGACAGAAAAAAAAAAAAACTAAAAATTATGTAACGATCAATTTTTCTCCCGTGTTGACGTTATTTGTGTTGTACGAGGGAAATAGTTTTCGATAAACGATTGTTCCCATCAATTAATAACTATCTACGTTAAGTGATACGAAGTAGGTAAACCTCAGTGACAGTAATGTAATTATCGTTAATATTATTTCGTGTTAACGCTCGTCTCGATTATGAACAGCGTGCTCTTGTGTCGACGAATAATGAAGAAGCTTTTGTACCCCTAACCGAGAATAAAGCTTATCGTGAAACACTTTTAAATGGTCCATGGACAATTTCAAAAATTCGAATGCAATATTACGTTTAATTATTTTCATCTCTTTGTAGCTTTGTTTGATGGAGACAAATTTTGCATTGCCAATCTTATAAATAGAACACAGCAGCCTTGAAGTTTTAATTAAAACTTGTTGAATTTTTATTCAATAATGCTTGATCGTGAAATTAATGGTTGCTGTTAGGGGTGCAACAGTATTCGTTTATTATCTTTAATTGCAGACAAAAGGGGCTTATTTCCCCGTTTCAGTAGATAAACCAACCTTTGGGCAGACAAGTAGAATAACACGATGTTTCCGAGTGTCAGTTTACGTAATGCTCTACACCGCTTGTACTTTCTTTTCCTCGATAAATGTTAATTGTACATTCATATTCCTTTTGACTTAAATAATATCCCGATCGTAATATTTGTGTACCACGACACAAGTGAACTTATATTTAATTCAATGTTTCAGTGAAACCGACAAAATTAAAGTACCAAGTATAGAGGGATATTCAAATTGTGGGGAAATAACATTGAAGAACTAAAAAAGGTAAATACTTTTATTTAATATATATTTGTACATAACATTTCGTATTGCAAAATTTCTTTCGTAAAACGTTTACGAAATATTATTTAAATTTAATACATAAAATTTCTCAGCGAACGGTCTCCTTAATTAAGAACTGTGTGAAGGCGAATATTTCTGAAGTAAATAATGCAAATTAATTATAAAATTGCTAATTACTTAAAATGCTAATTAAAGACAAGTACTTACGATCGATTCGGGCTCTTTTAAATCGGTCCTCAACGAAAGACTTCGTCAAATTCTCTAACGTTTCTTCACGTTTATAATCAAATTGTTTTAGATTCCCATTAAATTTGAGATATCTAAAGATGATACGAGTTAAGGAAAATTGTGAAGAAATGAACGGTCCCAAAATTTATAATATAATTATATTTAAAGGATACAGTTCATGATAATAATTAAACGCGTCAATAGCCCATTCCAAAAGCAAATTCAGCTTCGGTCTATCAGGAGTACCATCTACTAAGTTCTTCATTGAGACATCATTTAACGAAACCATACTTCGAGCGTCTTCCAAATTTTTTAAACGATTTTTTAGGTCCTAAAGTAATATATATTCCAATCGATAACATAATCCTATGACTTTTACAAAATGAAAAACAAAATTTCATACAATTTTTGTCATATACTGTCGTGCTATACTTTCTTAGAAGCTATAATTTCAAGTTTATAAAGTTGAAAAAGAAAAATTCAATTCCAAGTTTTGTCAAATTAATCGAAGGACCAATTCGATCGACAGTCGGACAAACAATGAATAGAAGAGTTTGTAAAAATGCTCTTATTTACTTGAGTGACATTATTGAAGCGTGACGAAATATCCAAAAGAAGTGTAACTTCATCGTCGATCCCTATTAGGATTTTGTAAATCAATCTTTCGTAGAGTTCGTCTATCTTGCAGAGATCTACATTATTGACCTCTTTACTGTAACATAACGACACCTGGTGGTAGATCAATGCTCTTTTGTTGGTACAGACTCGTGTGGTTCAGAATTACTTGTCGAGTTTCGACTCTAGCAACTACAGTCAGAGAGACAGAACACTTCCCTGTGATAGACTAATAAAAAATACAGGGAGTTAGTATTACCTTGTGACTAATCGGAGATGTTCCGATTGATTTCGCAAAGCATCTAGTGGTCGCTTAGCTTCCTCGGACAATTCTTTCCACTTGCAATCGACTTTTTTCAACTGTGAGAAATAATTAATTAAACATTTGTGTAGTTCCATTTCCATATCGTGTATAGGTTATTCTTCAACAACTCGCGTGTAAGACGTTCTTCCATATAGAAACCAGAGTACGCCAGAGTGCGCTAGTTGACATAAATATTATCACTATACAGAATTGTATCCACATAAGTATAATCAACGTGAATTATCATTGTCGGTTTTAATTATAGATAGGCGATTTTTAAATAACTACGGTAAATTTTCATTTTTGGATTGAAAACAACTTCTTAGATATGTATTTCTATATACTATCGATAAAAAGACACTGTATAGTAAATGTAACAATTCCTATTATGTTCTAATAAAACCGATAAAACAAAAGTACAATCAATTAATAACAGAATGCTTTAAACCAATTAAGTAACATTACCACAAACTACGTATAGAGCAGACGGCACCATGGCCATCAATTTGTTGAAATATTCGATTAGATCGAACAAAGACAGTTGCAGTAACGGTAAGTGACCTTGAGGTGGGTATATAAGGAGCCCCCGATTGTTTAAAATTTCATTGTTCCTGAAGCCTCCGAGGTGGACGGATCTCTTCGTTTTAGGTTTATGGAAGGGGGACCCCCACCTTGGTAACCGGTACTGGCCGCCGATAGGCGGTGGTCAGTACTGGCGACCACTCTCTCAATCTTTCTTTTTTTTTTTAATTGTTCCTTTGTCTAATTCATTTCATTTGTTCTCTGATTTTAATTTCTACTTGTTTTTGCATGTTTATTTTTCTCCACTAACCAACTTCATTTCTATTTTCTATTATACCTTGACTTTAGGTTTCTCTTAGGTTCCTCTTAGGTTTCTCTTAGGTTTCTCTTAGGTTTCTCTTAGGTTTCTCTTAGATACATTCTCCAAGATGTATCGGAAAACGAAGAACGAAGAACGAAGAGGACTGATGTATTGCATCCTCCGCAGGACTGTTAATTCTAAGTATAGACTAAGTTAGTTTTAAGGTCACCATGTACGAATATCTGTGATCTGCCGAGCAATTATCCAATCTTTAGCTTATTTTTGCTCGCTTCCTCGTTCCTCAGCCCGGTCACCACTGCTTGTTGCATAAGCAAGTGACCGGCCGTGTAAGTAGTCCGAACGGTCTATCGCCGTCTCTTCCGGTGTGTCCGCTTCCAGAGGGGGCATGTTGCGAGCACAGGAGTAGGCATTTTTGCCGGTCCCTGCGAAAGCCTCCAAAATAAGACCCTCTCGTCGTAAAGATGGAGAAACGGGGCACTCCTCTAGGGGAGTGGTAGGCGTCGTTCGTTTTCTCTGGAATCGGAACCATGGAGGAGAAACGGGATAGACCTAGTAGGACCAACTGCACGGTTCGTGTCGCGTCTTTCCCAATTTTGCCTAATTTTTCCATAATGTAATTGCTTGGCAGAACTAAACGAGGAGATCGAAGGAACATTGATTCCTTCCATCTCTTTGGTTTAGTAACTTCGTTTGTATCGCGTGTCGAGGGAGATCGATGGAACTTTGATTCCATCTATCTCTCTCCGGGTCTCCGCTCGCAGCAACCTCCACGTGGTGAGACCTGGTAATCGGTATTACTCGCTGCGAGTAATATCGAGCTAATTGGCTGCGAATTTAGAATGGTTATTTAAGATAAGAAGAAGTTGAATACCTTGAAAAGTAACATTTTTATAGTGCGTATGAATGCTTGAGTATGTTAATTAAATGAAAGAATGAGATTGTATCACCGATGTATTGATATCTTTCAATAAAGTTATTTTCAGTAACAACAAAAGCTTCTTTTTGGTCATTATTTGCCTCCGATTCCTTAATCGGATCCTATCAACTTGCTAAATTACCAAAGTACAAAATCGTCGAAAATTTTGGCCAAAGTTCAGAAATTTATTCGAAAATCACGCAAAATCTCAATTCGCAAAAACTTTTGGAATTTGACGTCATTTCCA
This sequence comes from Ptiloglossa arizonensis, assembly GCF_051014685.1. Taxonomy (NCBI): domain Eukaryota; kingdom Metazoa; phylum Arthropoda; class Insecta; order Hymenoptera; family Colletidae; genus Ptiloglossa; species Ptiloglossa arizonensis. The sequence continues at coordinate 10,414,873 of NC_135053.1, read as the reverse complement.
AAAATCACCGGAATAAGAATACCTTCTCGAGTATCATGTCCTCCCGTTACCAAAGCCAAAAATTGACGAAAAATTTTAGCAGAAGTTTAGAAATTCGTTCCAAAATCCCGCAAAATCTCAATTTGGAGAAATTCTTAGAATTTGACGTCATTTCTAGGAATCCGCGAAATCGTGATACTTCCTCGCATATCGTATACTCCTGACAACAAGAGTCCCAACATTGAACATTTTATACAATTTATGTCTGAATTTCATCCTTTGGTATGAGGAGAACACTGTCGCCAAGGAAGTATGCATTTCGATTCTTTAAGTACTAATCAAATGTTACATCGATATATCTAATAGACAATTATTACTTTCCATATTTTAAAACTTTAAGAAACATCTCTTTACTTTGAAGTTCGATCAAAATCAATTTGTATAGGCGAATCAATCATTTTTAATGCATAAATACAATGCACATTGTTCGATTAATATTGGGAGTACATATAAATGTTACTAACAATCGCGGAAATGGACAAACATTCACCGAAACCGTTCGCCTTCGCAAATTTAGCAATATCTTGACGTTTATTTATCATAATTATTAACAAGCGTCGTGGGACCTTAGATTAAACAATTATTACCATTGTTCTAGTATAAATAATGGCTTGAAAGTAATCACTTTCTGGAAATATTTGTTAGATCGAACAAAGACAATCGAAGTAACCGAGCGATAAAATAAATGAATATTTCTCTATATATCGAAATATAGTTTGTATATATGCATATATATTCCAAACGCTCAGTGACACACATATGTCACACGGCAATGAAATGGGTTGCCATCTACTAGAGAATAGGTGAACTACACTTAAGGTGTGAAAACACCTGGCGGAGAAACGCTCAAGTTTGTCGAGGAATTGTTTTTAATTTTATCAATAGATAGCGCCACGAGCATAAATTTACCGACATTAAAGAAAAGTAATTCCATTTGTATGATATTCCCTACCGTGCGGTAAAATAAATAAATATTTCTCTACATATGGAAATTATTGTTTGTATGCATGCAAATATGTTCTGAACGCGCAATTCCAAACATTCTATAACGTGATAATTACATGGGTTGCCATCTATTGGACAAAATGCTAAACTACATTTAAGGTGTGAAAACACCTGGCGGAGAAACGCTCAAGTTTGTCGAGGAATTGTTCTGAATTTTATCAATAGATAGCGCCACGAGCATAAATTTACCGACATTAAAGATAAGTAATTCCATTTGTATGATATTCCCTACCGTGCGATAAAATAAATAAATATTTCTCTACATATCGAATTATTGTTTGTATGCATGCAAATATATTCGGAACGCGCAATTCCAAACATTTGCAACGTGGTAATTACATGGGTTGCCGTCCCTTGGAGAACATACTTGTTAATTTTCGCGATTGTTACTAACATTTATGCATGTTCCCAATGTTAATCGAACAATTTGTATCTTATTTATGCATTATAAATGATTATACTTATAGAAATTAATTTTCATCGAGATTCAAAGTAAGAACTCCTTTAGTAAAGTCCCAAAGCATGAAAAGTAATAATTATCTATTTAGTGCAATAGTTTAACATTTATTTAATTCTCATAATTTACACAATACGCGTAGAAGTTGTATTTTTTACTGAAACGTGCTGAATTTCTATTAATCGCTTTTCTATATAGAAAAATCATCGTGATAAACACTTGTGAGTCGATAATCGATACGTGTAGCCTGGATTTCGAGGTATCAAAGATTTTTTTAAATGTATAAAGGAAGGCTAGAATGCAGAGAAATTTCATTACGCTAATTTCGTTTAACTTTACATTTATTCGAAAGATGATACATACGAAACTTTGTACAGAAATATTTATTTATTTTATTGCACCGTAGGGAATACCATACAAATGGAATTACTTATCTGTAATGTCGGTAAATAATGCTCGTGGCGCTCTCTATTGGTGGAAATAAGAACAATTCCTCAACAAACTTGAGCGTTTCTCCGCCAGGTGTTTTCACACCTTAATCGCCGTGTGACATATGTGTGTCACTGAGCGTTCGGAATACATATCCATATATACAAACTATTTTTCCGATATGTAGAGAAATATTCATTTATTTTATCGCTTGCTTACTTCGATTGTCTTTGTTCGATCTAACAAATATTTCAAGGAATTGATGGCTTTTAAACATTGTTAATAATTGTTTAATATACGGTCCCACGATGATTGTTAATAAATATGATAAATAAACATTAAGAAATTACGAAATCTGCGAAGGCGAACGGTTTCGGTGAATGTTTGTTCATTTCCGCGATTGTTACTAACATTTACGCTGGTTCCCAATATTTATCGAACAATGTGCATCGTATTTATGCATCAAAAATGATTGATTCGCCTATAGCAATTGATTTTGATCGAACTTCAAAGTAAAGAGATGTTTCTTAAAGTTTTAAAGCATGGAAAGTAATAATTGTCTATGAGATATATCAATTTAACATTTGATTAATACTTGAAGAATCGAAATTTTTGGTATTTTCCTGATACCAAAGGTTGAAATTCAGGCATAAATTTTAGAAAATGTTTGATTTTGGGACTCTTGGTGTCAGTATACGATATGCGAGGAAGTGGCACGATTTCGCGGATTCTTAGAATTGACGTAAAATTCCAAGAATTTCCGCGAATCGAAATTTTGTTGGACTTTCGAACGAATTTCTGAATCATGGATCCCGATTTTCTTTGTATGAGGAGAACATGATAGTCGAGGACATATAGTTTTAAGTAGTTTTAGCAGTTTGATAGGATCGGGTTAAAGGAATGGAAACAAATAATGGACAAAAATAAAGTTTCTGTTGTCAGTGAAATTGATTTTATTTCAATACATCAATTCATCGGAAATACAATCGCTTTTCTTCGATCCATTAACATATTCGCACTTTCATACTCATTACAAAAATGTTGTTCTTTAAAGTACTCTACTTGTGGAAAGTACTGTACCGTAAAGTACTCTACTGTACCGTAAAAATTACTATTCTAAACTCGCAGCCGATTAGCTCGGTACTACCCACGACGAATAATTATTGTTCGTCGCGAGTAATACCGATTACCAGGTCTCACCACGTGGAGGTTGCTGCGAGCGGAGACCCGGAGAGAGATAGATGGAATCAAAGTTCCATCGATCTCCCTCGACACGCGATACAAACGAAGATACTAAACCAAAGAGATGGAAGGAATCAATGTTCCTTCGATCTCCTCGTTTAGTTCTGCCGAGCAATTACATTGTGGAAAAATTAGGCAAAATTGGAAAAGACGCGACACGAACCGTGCAGTTGGTCCTACTAGGTCTATCCCGTTTCCCCTCCGTGGTTCCGATTCCAGAGAAAACGAACGACGCCTACCACTCCCCTAGAGGAGTGCCCCGTTTCTCCATCTTTACGACGAGAGGGTCTTATTTTGGAGGCTTTCGCAGGGACCGGCAAAAATGCCTGCTCCTGTGCTCGCAACATGCCCCCTCTGGAAGAGGACACACCGGAAGAGACGGCGATAGACCGTTCGGACTACTTACACGGCCGGTCACTTGCTTGTACAAGAAGCAGTGGTGACCGGACCGAGGAACGAGGAAGCGAGCAAAATTAAGCTAAAGATTGGATAATTGCTTGGCAGATTACAGCCTTAAAACTAACTTATTCTAACTGCAGAGATAGAAGGAATCAATGTTCCTTCGATCTCCTCGTTTAATTCTGCCGAGCAATTACATTATGGAAGAATGAGGCAAAATTGGGAAATACGCGACGCGAACCGTAGAGTTGTTCCTACTAGGTCGGTCCCGTTTCCCCTCAGTGGGCCAGATTCTCAAGGAAATGCGCGACGCCGTCCACTCCTCTAGAGGAGTGCCCCGTTTCTCCCAACTCCGCAGCCAGGAGCCACGCAAAGCGTGGACCTGACTCACGGAGGATGACGAAGAGAGGGTCTTGTGGAACAAGGGCTTCCGCAGGGACCGGTGCGAACACCTGCCCCTGTGTTCGCAGCATGTTCTCTCTCAAAGCGGACACACCAGAAGAGACGGCGATCGAGCGTTCGGTCCACCTCCACGGCCGGTCACTTGCTTATGCAACAAGCAGAGGTGGCCGGACTGAGATACGAGCAAGCGAGCAAAAAGAAGCTAAAGATTGGATAATTGCTCGGCAGATCACAGATATTCGTACATGGTGACCTTAAAACTAACTTAGTCTATACTTAGAATTAACAATCCCGCGGAGGGTGCAATATATCAGTCCTCTTCGTCCATCGTTCTTCGTTTTCCGACACATCTAAGAGAATGTATCTAAGAGAAACCTAAGAGAAACATAAAGTCAAGGCATAATAGAAAATAGAAATGAAGATGGTCAGTGGAAAAAGATAAACATGGAAAAACAAGTTGAAATTAAAATCAGAGAACAAATGAAATGAATTCGACAAAGAAAGAATTAAAAAAAAAAAGAAAGAATTGAGAGAGTGGTCGCCAGTACTGACCACCGCCTACCGGCGGCCAGTACCGGTTACCAGGGTGGGGGGTCCCCCTTCCAGAAACCTAAAATGAAGAGATCCGTCCACCTCGGAGGCTCCAGGAACAATGAAATTTTAAACAACCGGGGGCTCCTTATATACCCACCACAAGGTCACTTACCCCTACTTCGATTGTCTTTGTTCGATCTAACCGAATATTTCAAGAAATTGATCGGTTTTAGGCCATTATTTGTACTAGGACATTCTTAATAATTATTTAAACTATGTTCCTACGACGGTTGTTAATAATTATGATAAATAACCATCAAGATATAGCGAAATCTGCAAAGGGAAACAGTTTCTGTGAATGTTTGCCCATCCACGCGATTGTTATTAACATTTACGCATATTCCCAATATTAATCGAACAATGTGCAACTTATTTATGCATTACAAGTGATTAAGTAACTTATAGAAATTGATTTTGATCGAGATTCGAAGTAAAAACATGTTTCGTAAAGTTTTAAAGCATGGAAAGTAATAATTGTCTATTTGTTACATTAATTTAACATTTGTTTAATTCTTATAATTTACACGATACGCGTAGAAGTAGTATTCTTTACTGAAAAGCGCCGAAATTCAATTAATCGCTTTTTTAAATAGAAAATCATCGTGATGAACACTTGGGAATCGATAATCGATATGTGTAGCCTTGAAAATTTCGGTTGGACCTCAATAAAAATAATTCCATCGCGAACCAAAATTACTTCAACGAAATGTTATTTTAAGCGTTTATTTATACTAGGACATTGTTAATAATTATTTAAACTATGTTCCTACGATGGTTGTTAATAATTAGAATAAATAAACATCAAGATATAGCAAAATCTGCAAGGGGAAACGGTTTCGATGAATGTTTGTTCATCCACGCGATTGTTATTAACATTTACGCATATTCCCAATAGTAATCGAACAATGTGCATCTTATTTATGCATTAAAAATGATGAAGTAAATTATAGATATTGATTTTGATCGAGATTCAAAATAAAACATGTTTCGTAAAGTTTTAAAGCATGGAAAGTAATAATTGTCTATTTGTTACATTAATTTAACATTTGTTTAATTCTTATAATTTACACGATACGCGTAGAAGTAGTATTTTTTACTGAAAAGCGCCGAAATTCAATTAATCGCTTTTTTAAATAGAAAATCGTCGTGATGAACACTTGGGAATCGATAATCGATATGTGTAGCCTTGAAAATTTCGGTTTGGACCTCAATAACAATAATTCCATCGCGAACCAAAATTACTTCAACGAAATGTTATTTTAAGCGTTTATTTATACTAGGACATTGTTAATAATTATTTAAACTATGTTCCTACGATGGTTGTTAATAATTAGAATAAATAAACATCAAGATATAGCAAAATCTGCAAGGGGAAACGGTTTCGATGAATGTTTGTTCATCCACGCGATTGTTATTAACATTTACGCATATTCCCAATAGTAATCGAACAATGTGCATCTTATTTATGCATTAAAAATGATGAAGTAAATTATAGATATTGATTTTGATCGAGATTCAAAATAAAACATGTTTCGTAAAGTTTTAAAGCATGGAAAGTAATAATTGTCTATTTGTTACATTAATTTAACATTTGTTTAATTCTTATAATTTACACGATACGCGTAGAAGTAGTATTTTTTACTGAAAAGCGCCGAAATTCAATTAATCGCTTTTTTAAATAGAAAATCATCGTGATGAACACTTGGGAATCGATAATCGATATGTGTAGCCTTGAAAATTTCGGTTTGGACCTCAATAACAATAATTCCATCGCGAACCAAAATTACTTCAACGAAATGTTATTTTAAGCGTTTATTTATACTAGGACATTGTTAATAATTGTTTAAACTATGTTCCTACGATGGTTGTTAATAATTATAATAAATAAACATAAAGATATAGCAAAATCTGCAAGGGGAAACTGTTTCGATGAATGTTTGCTCATCCACGCGATTGTTATTAACATTTACGCATATTCCCAATATTAATCGAACAATGTGCATCTTACTTATGCATTACAAATGATTAAGTAACTTATAGAAATTGATTTTGATCGAGATTCAAAATAAAACATGTTTCGTAAAGTTTTAAAGCATGGAAAGTAATAATTGTCTATTTGTTACATTAATTTAACATTTGTTTAATTCTTATAATTTACACGATACGCGTAGAAGTTGTGTTTTTTACATAAAAGTGCCGGAATTCAATTAATCGCGTTTTTAGATAGAAAAATCATCGCGATGAAGATTTGTGAATCGATAATCGATACCTGAAGCCTTCAAAATGTCAGTTGGATCTCAGCGAAAAATTCCTTCGCGAACAAAGAATATTTCAACGAAATGAAATTTTAAGCCATTATTTATACTAGGACATTATTAATAATTTTCTAAAGTATGGTCCTACGACGGTTGTTAATAAATATGATAAATAAACATCGAGATTTTGCGAAATCTGAAAGACGAACGGTTTCGGTGAATGTTTGTTCATTTCCGCGATTGTTACTAACATTTATACATGTTCCGAACATTTATCTTACAATATGCATCTTATTTATGCATTAAATATGATTGATTCGCCTACAGCAATTAATTTTGACCGAGATTCGAGGTACGAACGTGTTTCTTAATGTTTCAAGGCATGGAAAGTAACAATTGTTTATTAGATACATTAATTTAACATTTGTTTCGTTCTTATAATTTTCGGATTACGCGTGGAAGCTGCATTCTTGATGTAAAAGCGTCGAAATTCAATTAATCGCTTTTCTAGATAGAAAAATCTTCGTGATGGACGTTTGTGAATCGATAAACATTTCCAGCCTTGACAATGTCGGTTTGATCTCAATAACAACAATTCCATCGCGAACAAAGAATATTTCAACGAAATGATATTTTAAGCCATTAGTTATACTAGAACATTGTTAATAATTGTCGAAAGTATGGTCCTACGACGGTTGTTAATAAATATGATAAATAAACATCGAGATATTGCGAAATCTGCGAAGACGAACGGTTTCGGAGAATGTTTGTTTATTTCCGCGATTGTTATTAACATTTATGCATGTTCCCAATATTGATCGAACAATATGCATCTTATTTCGGCATCATAAATCATTAGTTAGTTTTCAGAAATTAATTGTGATCGAAAACGAAAGTAAAATATTGATATTCATATATTTCTCGATTTGCAACCTAAATTAATCTTTATAAGCAAATTATTCATTTACAATGCAAAGGAAAATGCATTTTGTAACATTATTATTCCCAATTTTTACAGTGCAAACCATTAATTAGTTTACAAATGTTAATTTTCATAAAAAATGGAGAAATATATGTATACCAAACTCTTAGTTAAATTTTCCGATAAAATTTAATTCAAATACTGTAACATAAAAGTTCGGAACGTGGAAAAATGTTTATAACAACCACCTAGAGACATAAACATTCGCTAAAGCAATTCGCTTTCCCAGATTTCGCAATATCTTGATGTTTGTTTATCATAATTATGAACAAACGTCGTAGGACCGTAGAGTAAAGAATTATTAACAATGTCCTACTATAAATAATGGCTTAAAATTTCATTTCGTTGAAATATTCTTTGTTCGCGATGGAATTTTTCGCTGAGATCCAACTGACATTTTCAAGGCTACAGGTATCGATTATCGATTCACAAATCTTCATCGCGATGATTTTTCTATCTAAAAACGCGATTAATTGAATTCCGGCACTTTTATGTAAAAAACACAACTTCTACGCGTATTGTGTAAATTATAAGAATTAAACAAATGTTAAATTAATGTATTTAATGAACAATTCTTACTTTTCATGCTTTAAAACTCTACGAAACACATTTTAACATCGAGTCTCGATCAAAATCAATTTCTATAAGTTTCTTAATTAATTGCGATACATAAATAAGATGCATATTGTAAGATAAATGTTCGGAACATGTATAAATGTTAGTAACAATCGCGGAAATGAACAAACATTCACCGAAACCGTTCGTCTTTCAGATTTCGCAAAATCTCGATGTTTATTTATCATATTTATTAACAACCGTCGTAGGACCATACTTTAGAAAATTATTAATAATGTCCTAGTATAAATAATGGCTTAAAATTTCATTTCGTTGAAATATTCTTTGTTCGCGAAGGAATTTTTCGCTGAGATCCAACTGACATTTTCAAGGCTTCAGGTATCGATTATCGATTCACAAATCTTCATCGCGATGATTTTTCTATCTAAAAACGCGATTAATTGAATTCCGGCACTTTTATGTAAAAAACACAACTTCTACGCGTATCGTGTAAATTATAAGAATTAAACAAATGTTAAATTAATGTAACAAATAGACAATTATTACTTTCCATGCTTTAAAACTTTACGAAACATGTTTTATTTTGAATCTCGATCAAAATCAATTTCTATAAGTTACTTAATCATTTGTAATGCATAAGTAAGATGCACATTGTTCGATTAATATTGGGAATATGCGTAAATGTTAATAACAATCGCGTGGATGAGCAAACATTCATCGAAACAGTTTCCCCTTGCAGATTTTGCTATATCTTTATGTTTATTTATTATAATTATTAACAACCATCGTAGGAACATAGTTTAAACAATTATTAACAATGTCCTAGTATAAATAAACGCTTAAAATAACATTTCGTTGAAGTAATTTTGGTTCGCGATGGAATTATTGTTATTGAGGTCCAAACCGAAATTTTCAAGGCTACACATATCGATTATCGATTCCCAAGTGTTCATCACGATGATTTTCTATTTAAAAAAGCGATTAATTGAATTTCGGCGCTTTTCAGTAAAAAATACTACTTCTACGCGTATCGTGTAAATTATAAGAATTAAACAAATGTTAAATTAATGTAACAAATAGACAATTATTACTTTCCATGCTTTAAAACCTTACGAAACATGTTTTTACTTCGAATCTCGATCAAAATCAATTTCTATAAGTTACTTAATCACTTGTAATGCATAAATAAGTTGCACATTGTTCGATTAATATTGGGAATATGCGTAAATGTTAATAACAATCGCGTGGATGGGCAAACATTCATCGAAACCGTTTCCCCTTGCAGATTTTGCTATATCTTGATGTTTATTTATTCTAATTATTAACAACCATCGTAGGAACATAGTTTAAATAATTATTAACAATGTCCTAGTATAAATAAACGCTTAAAATAACATTTCGTTGAAGTAATTTTGGTTCGCGATGGAATTATTGTTATTGAGGTCCAAACCGAAATTTTCAAGGCTACACATATCGATTATCGATTCCCAAGTGTTCATCACGACGATTTTCTATTTAAAAAAGCGATTAATTGAATTTCGGCGCTTTTCAGTAAAAAATACTACTTCTACGCGTATCGTGTAAATTATAAGAATTAAACAAATGTTAAATTAATGTAACAAATAGACAATTATTACTTTCCATGCTTTAAAACTTTACGAAACATGTTTTATTTTGAATCTCGATCAAAATCAATATCTATAATTTACTTCATCATTTTTAATGCATAAATAAGATGCACATTGTTCGATTACTATTGGGAATATGCGTAAATGTTAATAACAATCGCGTGGATGAACAAACATTCATCGAAACCGTTTCCCCTTGCAGATTTTGCTATATCTTGATGTTTATTTATTCTAATTATTAACAACCATCGTAGGAACATAGTTTAAATAATTATTAACAATGTCCTAGTATAAATAAACGCTTAAAATAACATTTCGTTGAAGTAATTTTGGTTCGCGATGGAATTATTGTTATTGAGGTCCAAACCGAAATTTTCAAGGCTACACATATCGATTATCGATTCCCAAGTGTTCATCACGACGATTTTCTATTTAAAAAAGCGATTAATTGAATTTCGGCGCTTTTCAGTAAAAAATACTACTTCTACGCGTATCGTGTAAATTATAAGAATTAAACAAATGTTAAATTAATGTAACAAATAGACAATTATTACTTTCCATGCTTTAAAACTTTACGAAACATGTTTTATTTTGAATCTCGATCAAAATCAATATCTATAATTTACTTCATCATTTTTAATGCATAAATAAGATGCACATTGTTCGATTAATATTGGGAATATGCGTAAATGTTAATAACAATCGCGTGGATGGGCAAACATTCACAGAAACTGTTTCCCTTTGCAGATTTCGCTATATCTTGATGGTTATTTATCATAATTATTAACAACCGTCGTAGGAACATAGTTTAAATAATTATTAAGAATGTCCTAGTACAAATAATGGCCTAAAACCGATCAATTTCTTGAAATATTCGGTTAGATCGAACAAAGACAATCGAAGTAGGGGTAAGTGACCTTGTGGTGGGTATATAAGGAGCCCCCGGTTGTTTAAAATTTCATTGTTCCTGGAGCCTCCGAGGTGGACGGATCTCTTCATTTTAGGTTTCTGGAAGGGGGACCCCCCACCCTGGTAACCGGTACTGGCCGCCGGTAGGCGGTGGTCAGTACTGGCGACCACTCTCTCAATTCTTTCTTTTTTTTTTTAATTCTTTCTTTGTCGAATTCATTTCATTTGTTCTCTGATTTTAATTTCAACTTGTTTTTCCATGTTTATCTTTTTCCACTGACCATCTTCATTTCTATTTTCTATTATGCCTTGACTTTATGTTTCTCTTAGGTTTCTCTTAGATACATTCTCTTAGATGTGTCGGAAAACGAAGAACGATGGACGAAGAGGACTGATATATTGCACCCTCCGCGGGATTGTTAATTCTAAGTATAGACTAAGTTAGTTTTAAGGTCACCATGTACGAATATCTGTGATCTGCCGAGCAATTATCCAATCTTTAGCTTCTTTTTGCTCGCTTGCTCGTATCTCAGTCCGGCCACCTCTGCTTGTTGCATAAGCAAGTGACCGGCCGTGGAGGTGGACCGAACGCTCGATCGCCGTCTCTTCTGGTGTGTCCGCTTTGAGAGAGAACATGCTGCGAACACAGGGGCAGGTGTTCGCACCGGTCCCTGCGGAAGCCCTTGTTCCACAAGACCCTCTCTTCGTCATCCTCCGTGAGTCAGGTCCACGCTTTGCGTGGCTCCTGGCTGCGGAGTTGGGAGAAACGGGGCACTCCTCTAGAGGAGTGGACGGCGTCGCGCATTTCCTTGAGAATCTGGCCCACTGAGGGGAAACGGGACCGACCTAGTAGGAACAACTCTACGGTTCGCGTCGCGTATTTCCCAATTTTGCCTCATTCTTCCATAATGTAATTGCTCGGCAGAATTAAACGAGGAGATCGAAGGAACATTGATTCCTTCTATCTCTGCAGTTAGAATAAGTTAGTTTTAAGGCTGTAATCTGCCAAGCAATTATCCAATCTTTAGCTTAATTTTGCTCGCTTCCTCGTTCCTCGGTCCGGTCACCACTGCTTCTTGTACAAGCAAGTGACCGGCCGTGTAAGTAGTCCGAACGGTCTATCGCCGTCTCTTCCGGTGTGTCCTCTTCCAGAGGGGGCATGTTGCGAGCACAGGAGCAGGCATTTTTGCCGGTCCCTGCGAAAGCCTCCAAAATAAGACCCTCTCGTCGTAAAGATGGAGAAACGGGGCACTCCTCTAGGGGAGTGGTAGGCGTCGTTCGTTTTCTCTGGAATCGGAACCACGGAGGGGAAACGGGATAGACCTAGTAGGACCAACTGCACGGTTCGTGTCGCGTCTTTTCCAATTTTGCCTAATTTTTCCACAATGTAATTGCTCGGCAGAACTAAACGAGGAGATCGAAGGAACATTGATTCCTTCCATCTCTTTGGTTTAGTATCTTCGTTTGTATCGCGTGTCGAGGGAGATCGATGGAACTTTGATTCCATCTATCTCTCTCCGGGTCTCCGCTCGCAGCAACCTCCACGTGGTGAGACCTGGTAATCGGTATTACTCGCGACGAACAATAATTATTCGTCGTGGGTAGTACCGAGCTAATCGGCTGCGAGTTTAGAATAGTAATTTTTACGGTACAGTAGAGTACTTTACGGTACAGTACTTTCCACAAGTAGAGTACTTTAAAGAACAACATTTTTGTAATGAGTATGAAAGTGCGAATATGTTAATGGATCGAAGAAAAGCGATTGTATTTCCGATGAATTGATGTATTGAAATAAAATCAATTTCACTGACAACAGAAACTTTATTTTTGTCCATTATTTGTTTCCATTCCTTTAACCCGATCCTATCAAACTGCTAAAACTACTTAAAACTATATGTCCTCGACTATCATGTTCTCCTCATACAAAGAAAATCGGGATCCATGATTCAGAAATTCGTTCGAAAGTCCAACAAAATTTCGATTCGCGGAAATTCTTGGAATTTTACGTCAATTCTAAGAATCCGCGAAATCGTGCCACTTCCTCGCATATCGTATACTGACACCAAGAGTCCCAAAATCAAACATTTTCTAAAATTTATGCCTGAATTTCAACCTTTGGTATCAGGAAAATACCAAAAATTTCGATTCTTCAAGTATTAATCAAATGTTAAATTGATATATCTCATAGACAATTATTACTTTCCATGCTTTAAAACTTTAAGAAACATCTCTTTACTTTGAAGTTCGATCAAAATCAATTGCTATAGGCGAATCAATCATTTTTGATGCATAAATACGATGCACATTGTTCGATAAATATTGGGAACCAGCGTAAATGTTAGTAACAATCGCGGAAATGAACAAACATTCACCGAAACCGTTCGCCTTCGCAGATTTCGTAATTTCTTAATGTTTATTTATCATATTTATTAACAATCATCGTGGGACCGTATATTAAACAATTATTAACAATGTTTAAAAGCCATCAATTCCTTGAAATATTTGTTAGATCGAACACAGACAATCGAAGTAAGCAAGCGATAAAATAAATGAATATTTCTCTACATATCGGAAAAATAGTTTGTATATATGGATATGTATTCCGAACGCTCAGTGACACACATATGTCACACGGCGATTAAGGTGTGAAAACACCTGGCGGAGAAACGCTCAAGTTTGTTGAGGAATTGTTCTTATTTCCACCAATAGAGAGCGCCACGAGCATTATTTACCGACATTACAGATAAGTAATTCCATTTGTATGGTATTCCCTACGGTGCAATAAAATAAATAAATATTTCTGTACAAAGTTTCGTATGTATCATCTTTCGAATAAATGTAAAGTTAAACGAAATTAGCGTAATGAAATTTCTCTGCATTCTAGCCTTCCTTTATACATTTAAAAAAATCTTTGATACCTCGAAATCCAGGCTACACGTATCGATTATCGACTCACAAGTGTTTATCACGATGATTTTTCTATATAGAAAAGCGATTAATAGAAATTCAGCACGTTTCAGTAAAAAATACAACTTCTACGCGTATTGTGTAAATTATGAGAATTAAATAAATGTTAAACTATTGCACTAAATAGATAATTATTACTTTTCATGCTTTGGGACTTTACTAAAGGAGTTCTTACTTTGAATCTCGATGAAAATTAATTTCTATAAGTATAATCATTTATAATGCATAAATAAGATACAAATTGTTCGATTAACATTGGGAACATGCATAAATGTTAGTAACAATCGCGAAAATTAACAAGTATGTTCTCCAAGGGACGGCAACCCATGTAATTACCACGTTGCAAATGTTTGGAATTGCGCGTTCCGAATATATTTGCATGCATACAAACAATAATTCGATATGTAGAGAAATATTTATTTATTTTATCGCACGGTAGGGAATATCATACAAATGGAATTACTTATCTTTAATGTCGGTAAATTTATGCTCGTGGCGCTATCTATTGATAAAATTCAGAACAATTCCTCGACAAACTTGAGCGTTTCTCCGCCAGGTGTTTTCACACCTTAAATGTAGTTTAGCATTTTGTCCAATAGATGGCAACCCATGTAATTATCACGTTATAGAATGTTTGGAATTGCGCGTTCAGAACATATTTGCATGCATACAAACAATAATTTCCATATGTAGAGAAATATTTATTTATTTTACCGCACGGTAGGGAATATCATACAAATGGAATTACTTTTCTTTAATGTCGGTAAATTTATGCTCGTGGCGCTATCTATTGATAAAATTAAAAACAATTCCTCGACAAACTTGAGCGTTTCTCCGCCAGGTGTTTTCACACCTTAAGTGTAGTTCACCTATTCTCTAGTAGATGGCAACCCATTTCATTGCCGTGTGACATATGTGTGTCACTGAGCGTTTGGAATATATATGCATATATACAAACTATATTTCGATATATAGAGAAATATTCATTTATTTTATCGCTCGGTTACTTCGATTGTCTTTGTTCGATCTAACAAATATTTCCAGAAAGTGATTACTTTCAAGCCATTATTTATACTAGAACAATGGTAATAATTGTTTAATCTAAGGTCCCACGACGCTTGTTAATAATTATGATAAATAAACGTCAAGATATTGCTAAATTTGCGAAGGCGAACGGTTTCGGTGAATGTTTGTCCATTTCCGCGATTGTTAGTAACATTTATATGTACTCCCAATATTAATCGAACAATGTGCATTGTATTTATGCATTAAAAATGATTGATTCGCCTATACAAATTGATTTTGATCGAACTTCAAAGTAAAGAGATGTTTCTTAAAGTTTTAAAATATGGAAAGTAATAATTGTCTATTAGATATATCGATGTAACATTTGATTAGTACTTAAAGAATCGAAATGCATACTTCCTTGGCGACAGTGTTCTCCTCATACCAAAGGATGAAATTCAGACATAAATTGTATAAAATGTTCAATGTTGGGACTCTTGTTGTCAGGAGTATACGATATGCGAGGAAGTATCACGATTTCGCGGATTCCTAGAAATAACGTCAAATTCTAAGAATTTCTGCAAATTGAGATTCTGCGGGATTTTCAAATGAATTTCCGAAATTTTGCTAGATCTGTCGTCGATTTTGGGCTTTGCTAACAGGAGAACATGATACTCGAGAAGGTATTCTTATTCGGGGTTTTTTGGAAATGTCGTAAAATTCCAAGAATTTCCGCGAATTGAGATTTTGCGGGATTTTGGAACGAATTTCTAAACTTCTGCTAAAATTTTTCGTCAATTTTTGGCTTTGGTAACGGGAGGACATGATACTCGAGAAGGTATTCTTATTCCGGTGATTTTTGGAAATGACGTCAAATTCCAAAAGTTTTTGCGAATTGAGATTTTGCGTGATTTTCGAATAAATTTCTGAACTTTGGCCAAAATTTTCGACGATTTTGTACTTTGGTAATTTAGCAAGTTGATAGGATCCGATTAAGGAATCGGAGGCAAATAATGACCAAAAAGAAGCTTTTGTTGTTACTAAAAATAACTTTATTGAAAGATATCAATACATCGGTGATACAATCTCATTCTTTCATTTAATTAACATACTCAAGCATTCATACGCACTATAAAAATGTTACTTTTCAAGGTATTCAACTTCTTCTTATCTTAAATAACCATTCTAAATTCGCAGCCAATTAGCTCGATATTACTCGCAGCGAGTAATACCGATTACCAGGTCTCACCACGTGGAGGTTGCTGCGAGCGGAGACCCGGAGAGAGATAGATGGAATCAAGGTTCCATCGATCTCCCTCGACACGCGATACAAACGAAGATACTAAACCAAAGAGATGAAAGGAATCAATGTTCCTTCGATCTCCTCGTTTAGTTGTGCCAAGCAATTACATTATGGAAAAATTAGGCAAAATTGGGAAAAACGCGACACGAACCGTGGAGTTGCTTCTACTAAGTCGATCCCGCTTCCCCTCAGTGGGCCCGATTCTCAAGGATATGCGCGACGCCGTCCACTCATCTAGAGTGCCCCGTTTCTCCCAACTCCGTAGCCAGGAGCCACGCAGAGGGTGGACCTGACTCACGGAGGATGACGAAGAGAGGGTCTTATGGCACAAGGGCTTCCACAGGGACCGGTGCGAACACCTGCCCCTGTGTTCGCAGCATATTCTCTCTCAAAGCGGACGCACCAGAAGAGACGGCGATCGAGCGTTCGGTCCACCTCCACGGCCGGTCACTTGCTTATGCAACAAGCAGAAGTGGCCGGACTGAGATACGAGCAAGCGAGCAAAAAGAAGCTAAAGATTGGATAATTGCTCGGCAGATCACAGATATTCGTACATGGTGACCTTAAAACTAACTTAGTCTATACTTAGAATTAACAGTCCCGCGGAGGATGCAATACATCAGTCCTCTTCGTTCTTCGTTCTTCGTTTTCCGATACATCTTGGAGAATGTATCTAAGAGAAACCTAAGAGAAACCTAAGAGAAACCTAAAGTCAAGGTATAATAGAAAATAGAAATGAAGTTGGTTAGTGGAAAAAAATAAACATGCAAAAACAAGTAGAAATTAAAATCAGAGAACAAATGAAATGAATTAGACAAAGTAACAATTAAGAAAAAAAGAAAGGATTGAGAGAGTGGTTGGTTGCCAATACTGACGACCACAAGTGTTCATCACGATGATTTTTTTATCTAGAAAAGCGATTAATTGAATTTCGACACATTTATGTAAAAAATACCACTTCTACGTGTATTGTGTAAATTATAAGAATTAAACAAATGTTAAATTAATGTATCTAATGAACAATTGTTACTTTCCATTCTTAAAAACTTTACGAAACACGTTTTAACATCGAGTCTCGATCAAAATCAATTTCTATAAGTTTCTTAATTAATTGCAATACATAAATAAGATGCACATTGTTCGATCAATATTGGGAACATGTATAAATGTTAGTAACAATCGCGGAAATGGACAAACATTCACCGAAACCGTTCGCCTTCGAAGATTTCGATTAGATCGAACAAAGACAATGGAAGTAACGGTAAGTGACCTTGCGGAGGGTATATAAGGAGCCCCCGGTTGTTTAAAATTTCATTCTTCCTGGAGCCTCCGAGGTGGACGGAGCTCTTCGTTTTAGGTTTTTGGAAGGGGGGACCCCCCACCTTGGTAACCGGTACTGGCCGCCGGTAGGCGGTGGTCAGTACTGACGACCATTCTCTCAATCCTTTCTTTGGTTTTTAATTGTTTCTTCCTGTAATTTATTTTATTTGTTCTCTGATTTTACTTTGTACTTGTTTTTCCATGTTTATTTTCTTGTCATTCTTGCCTTTATTTCCTTTGTTACTGCATGACTGTATTTAATCACTAACCAACTTCATTTCTATTTTCTATCATTTTTCTATCATGCCTTGACTTTAGGTTTCTCTTAGGTAGGCGCACCGGAGAACGAAGAACGAAGAACGAAGAACGAAGAGGACACTATCGCCGCACCCACCGTGGGATCTTTAGTTAAGCTTGGAATAAGTTAATTTTAAGGCCACCGTGTCCAAATATCTGTTATCTGTCAAGCAATTATCCAATCTTTAGCTTATTTTTGCTCGCTTCCTCGTTCCTCGATCCGGTCACCACTGCTTCTTGTACAAGCAAGTGACCGGCCGTGTAAGTAGTCCGAACGGTCTATCGCCGTCTCTTCCGGTGTGTCCGCTTCCAGAGGGGGCATGTTGCGAGCACAGGAGCAGGCATTTTTGCCGATCCCTGCGAAAGCCTCCAAAATAAGACCCTCTCGTCGTAAAGATGGAGAAACGGGGCACTCCTCTAGGGGAGTGGTAGGCGTCGTTCGTTTTCTCTGGAATCGGAACCACGGAGGAGAAACGGGATAGACCTAGTAGGACCAACTGCACGGTTCGTGTCGCGTCTTTCCCAATTTTGCCTAATTTTTCCATAATGTAATTGCTTGGCAGAACTAAACGAGGAGATCGAAGGAACATTGATTCCTTCCATCTCTTTGGTTTAGTATCTTCGTTTGTATCGCGTGTCGAGGGAGATCGATGGAACTTTGATTCCATCTATCTCTCTCCGGGTCTCCGTTCGCAGCAACCTCCACGTGGTGAGACCTGGTAATCGGTATTACTCGCGACGAACAATAACTCTTCGTCGCGGGTAGTACCGAGCTAATAGGCTGCGAATTTAAAATAGTTTTTTGAGACGTACGAATAAGTAAAATATTGTGACATAGAACATTTTTATAATCTGTGTAAAAATCTGTATAATTTAATGAAACGTATGAATAGAAATATAACTCTGATGTATTTAAATAAAGTAATTTTGAGCGACACATGTAGTTTTTTTCTATTCTTGCTTTCCTATCACTTCCTTTGTCTGATCCTAAATTATGAGTCGACGAAATAAGTATAAATGTGCAAGTCTTGTTCGATCAATCCTTTCTTAGAATATTAAGCATTACAGAGTATGGTTTAAGAACAGATGAGATTTGGAAAATTTTACTAGACCGTATGTGTAGCTGAAATTTTAAAAATATTCTTACAATTTGTTTTATGCCATTAAAATATTTCATGCTTCGTTTGTGGGAATTAATGGAACTTATTGTTACAATATTTGCTAAGACTCATAAATTTTGTAGAACATTGAACCATCAATGATATACATCGACGAGTTTTCTACGATTATTACGTTTACCGACTTCGGTGCTTCGATTGAATAAAGTTCTCAGAACTAATTTCTTAAAGGAAGAGGTCGCTCCAAACCACTGATACTTCACGACGTCGGTATTTCAGAACGTGCGACATGTTTGTTAAAATGAAATATTTATTCGGTATCTCCTCTGTGTTACATTTTTCCTATTATTGTACACACTATTTTGACGGTTCTTATCAAGTTTAATAAAAATTAATGTTTATTTATCCTTATACTTTAGAAGAGCGAAATTATTAGATACATTATTCTTGGTAACAAATATCAGCTCAATAAATAATACTCCCGTTGCTCAAATGAAACCTTATCCGTAATGTGTATGAAATTGTATATTTACTAATTGCCTCATGCATAGAGTTAGTAAAGAAAAATAATGTACGAAATATTTTTCTATTTATGTGTACTTAAATTGAAATGGGAAGGGGAGAAAAAAATATTATATTGGAAATAACAATAAAGATAAAATATAGATCATTTAATGCTGTCAAGAATGTTGTACGAAATAGTGTTATGTTTATTTCCAAATTATTTCTACGATATTAATGACTACTTTGGTTACAGGTTACATATTTTTAGGTGTAATCTAATTGAACATTTTTAATGTATCTCAAATGCAATAATTTCATTTATGGAAGTTATATATGGTCACATTTAATTTAAGATTCGATAATAATGTTTGACAAATACCACTTTATAATTCTTCCTTGACCTGTAATGAATCTTCCATTAGAGAGTATGGGTGCTACGTCCGATGGAAAGAACATAAATTTTTAATCCATCGATGCCTTGGAACTTTCGATCTTATACCTAAGTTTATAATATGTCTGTTTCCTGTGTTTAAATTAATAACACGACTCACAGTTGTAAAACTTTGTTTACGGACTCACATTCTCTTTTACATTATTTCCGTTTCAAAATTACAGTAGGTACAATATCACTCTCAGGATATATAGTGTCTCGACTTTATTGTAGTTCATATAAAAGCTTTTATTTCGAATATTTTAATGTTATTTCATATAACTTAACAAAAATATAAGTAAGATATTTCAGAAAACAGAAGTATGTAAGGCCTTTTCTTTTTAATCGGCATAAACTCATTATTTTCAGCGCTTGAAATATTTGGAAGTTTGTCTTCATTTTCATCGTGAATATAAATTTTTTCGGATGAATTTCTCTCAATTTTTCTGTTACTAAGTTTTCATAAATTTATTGATATTCGCTGCAATATTTCATTAAATTTTGACGAAATTTTAAGGCTCGTTGAATGTTTGAATCAATGTCTATAATGATATATTCCAATTTTTTGGTATAGGGATACGGTTCCAGAGGCCACACTACTCCTAATGTTTTCTTTCCTTTTTGACTGCTTTGACAGTGGATTCATTCATTCCATATGCCTTAGCAATTTTTGTAGGTTTTTCTCCTTCTTCAAGTTGGTCAAAAATTTTCATTCTCATGTCCAAAGATATCGACTTCCTCTTCTTTCGTGTAATTGAAAGTTTGTTAAATACTACTGGGTAAAAATTTAAAGATATAAATTATAAATCTAAACAGTATAGTAGTTTCTGCGTCACGCGTTCCGTCAACCGATTTCACAATTCTGACTGTATAAAACTGTCAATTTTAAAACTTATAGAAAAATATGTGTGTATATATCTCACTGCGTAAAATAAGATTGTGTAAATCAATTCCGTGTATAAAAAGTTCCGCGTAAATTGAGATAAATTTGTCGCACGAAACAAATACTCGTGTAATTTGAAAGTCACATATTAAAAAAGAAAAAACGGATATATGTAAAGTACTAAAATAAAATAAAAAAATGTATTTGATTAAAATTATATACGTATAGACATATATTATCTAAGACAGAATCTGTTTTACCATTGATTTTCAAAATCTTTGATAAATTGTCATTTCATACTCCTTGTCGTTTATAATAGTTTTTTTACTCCCGTCAGATTCGTTACTTTATTAAATTGTAATGCCAAAAATCGTTCCGAGTTATGATATTTCTGTGGTAAATGAGAGACATGAACATATATTCACTTTTCATTAGGTGCGTGCATAAAATAAAAAGAATCGAAATTGAAGCGAAGCTGTTCTTTATTCCCGAACGACTAATAAAAAAATAGAGAATGGCAGGGGCCACTGAGTTGGTATATACATCACTGGCACCACTTACTCGTGATATTTCGCCTTCACAGGGGCAGTCCGGCGGAAATACCCGAACGGACTTTCGACGAGACGGTACGGTGCGCACGCATCCAACAATATCCCTTGCACGTTCGGTAGGGTTCGGTAACGATCGGAAAACGTTTGGCTGGTTCGTTCGGACGAACCGACAGTGAGAGCACAGTATTCCGTTGACTGACAACCCCTTTGCGTGTAGCGATGTCTCGCCGCGGCTAGTCGAAACTCCCCTTTCCCTTTCTCTTAGTTTTTTCCCCTGTCTATTTCGGTATCGTCTGGGTATTACAACAGTGCCAAAAATATCGTACACAACGCCGAACCATTCGTAACTGCCGACACGTATTGACGTTTTGCCGCTTATAGTGTGTGCACGTCGAGCTATTAAGCCGCATCTGTGTCTCATCTTGCATCCTTCCCTTCCCTTTCCTTTTATCCCTTTCTTTCTCTTTCTCCAATCAAAGAAACATGGATGAAGCGAATGGAAAGATGCGGAACAAACACGAGGATGTGGACCATGCATCCCTTGATGTTGACATCCTGAATCCGTTCGTGCATCGTCTGGAGCTCGATACAACCTACGAAAAGCTCAAGGTCAGTAGCTCTTTAAATTTTGCCCTACACGAAAATTTCCTTCGGGATCGATGTTCGCGCGGTCGAGTATTTAAGCGTTGCGAAGACGGGGCGGGAGGGCGGCGGCCGGTGGGGGATTTGATTCGTGATAGAAACAATGACGTACTTTCCGGTAGGGCGATAGACGCGTCGGTATAAACGAACTTGTATTTACGTTGTTTTGTAAAATCGAAAGGAAGTTTAGACGGTATGTAACTTTCTTTTGGTATCCCGATCTCACGGGCCGATCGTTCACGCCGGTTTTCGTGCGAGAAAACACGATCGACAGTTACGTAAAATTTGTCGAGGTTTTCGACGCTTACGATCGATCATGATACACGGGAATGAAAAATAATGTTCGGACAAGCCTTATCGCGCAATTCTATGGCATTGTTTCGTACAAATTAATTGGCCGACACTTTCATGTTGATAATTACGTATTCTAGATCACGAATATGAGACAGACAGTTGAAAATTATATTTTACGTAATGTTCCGATTATACGTTTGGTACAAACGTAATTTTGTTCTTATTTTTGTTTCGTAGTAGACAAAAGCTGCTTAGCATAATAATTATATTTGTTACGTGATACACATTCAACGAAGACAGAGAGTTGAATCATTTTAAAATGACAAATAAATCATCAATCGTACGCGATACGTTATATTAACCACATTAGATGTTATACAAAAATGATATCTTTTTCCAAGCGATAAAATTTATTAATCGATTCGAATGCGTGTTACTGGAAGAACGATCGAATTATATAAAATTGAATAAATAATTTATCTCTCTGTCAATATCTCAGCAATTTGAAATAGGTTATTAACTTTTAATAGGTTTTTTAAGGTCTAACAGAAAAAAAGTAAATAAGTTTTAAGTAAGATCGATATCTAATGTATGTGGAAATAAAGTTGTAAAATTCTCAGATAATTGCACGGAACGAATATACGAAACCATTGAATAACAAAAAACGTATTTATATTTTTCGTATGCAAGCACTACGTATCGTTTACTACGTGGCTCGTAAGTGACTAACCAGCGATTCCATCGATCTCTTTTTGTCAGCCAAAAGCATTAATAGTTCGTAGTGTCAGTCGAGCGTATTTAAAGTGAGGGTAGCTTCAAAATATTTTCTTTTCCGGACACGTGCGCTAATCAATGCATACGCACATCGTTCTATAGAGGTTCGTGCAGCCGCATGATTTAACACGCGTTTCAAAATGCATCGCTCGGTTTTACAATGCTATTTCAGCGTATATTTTCGAGCGTCGGAGATCGAGAGCCAGTAAAGTCAAAAGATTCTATTGTCTCTATGCTTTGTTCTTTCAATCGTGTCTCAAACCCATTGAATGCCGAATTATCGTTTCTTTCAAAACTGATCTTCACTTTTTTCACGTTGCATTCAAAATTACTTCATTAAGCAGGAAAAATAATATTTTCGTAAGAAGAAATTGTTTCTTTAAAATTGGAACTGGTGTTCCGCGAAAGTATTATTTTCTTTTATTGAAAAATTATAGTGACATGAAATAGAATTAGTTTCATAATCGAGAAATATACCAGACTATAAAAATCAAATAAATTTTCATTCCTAATATATTATAAAACAGGCTACAACAAAATTACAATGCACTTTATTAAGGTCTCTGCTTTATAATTGATAAATAAGACGCTACTTAAATAAGTTTTAATACCGGTAAAAAGAAGTTTCTCTGAATGTCCTTCAAATAGGACACTGGTACTTAATAGGTCAACGAACCTTTAACGATTGTTTGATATAGTTGTTATAATTATATTTTCGACGACGGAAATCATTTTCGCTTGGAATCATCGTGCAACACGATTTATTCAATATTAATTACAAATAAAATACGAAATAAATAACATTAAATAATACATCTAGAATCTGTTTTAAAAATTAGTGCGCACGTATTGTAAGAAATTCCTTGCATTTTATGGTGCGTGATAATAATTAGCAATCAAATGTCGATCAATTTATATTATCTTATTATAGAAGTTAAATTTTGCGGAAACATTTCGTACGTACCAACTTAATATTTCATGTTCGTAGCGTAATAAACTTGTTAAACATAGTTTCATTAGAAATTGTGGCTGGAAGTTTCGTGAGTAATAATTTCGATTTATCGATTTAATTAGATAATCAAGTTAGATAATTCGTTAGAAATCGTTCGATCTGTTTCCGATTTACTGATTTATTTGGATTTGATTTTACATCCTTTCTGGTTTATTGATTTTTTGGATGTGGTTTTAGTTTGTTTCTGATTTGTTAATTTATTCGGATGTGGTTTTAGTTTCTTTCCGGTTTTAATACATTATTTGATAATGGACGTTTTGTTTTCGTCGAATCGATAATAAAATCGATAACTTTTGATTTTTTAAACGAAATTGAGAATTCTTTAATCCCCTGTATCAAGTTGTAAAAAATATCAATCTCGTGTTGGAACGAGAGCGAACTTTATAAACGTTGCTTAATTTAGTGTGATACTTATTAGCTTATAAAAATGTTCGAAATGCACAACAGATGCCATAAAATTGAATTCAATCTAGCACAGAATGATAATTTGCAGTAATTTTAACGGTATCTCGCCAGTTACCGTTAAATCTGATACTTATATTAAGTAAAGTTGCATCAAATCGCGATTAAACACGTAAGGATCTTGCAAAAAAGCGCGATGATTACTTACAGTTAACGTTCGAAATAACGTTACAGTAGGTATAGAAAAGAATTGTTCGCAGCATTTGTGTAAGAGAAGATTTCCTTTTTCACTTATTTTATAATTATTTCTCAGAAATATATTGTTACATTATGTAAGGGTGTTATGTGCGTGAAATTTTCCATCATGAAATTACTGAAGCCATGTATTAATTCACATTCCGTACTATTAATTTTAAGTTCTTAGAAAGTCTATTACAATAACGAATTTCAGATAATATAAGATATTGTGTAATCAAATTTACTTACAAGCTTCGTTTGAAACGAAGGAATGCATGAAATTATAAATTGTCTTATATTTTTGTACATTCCATACATTTTCTTTTTTTAAATTCTCGATAAATTAGACGGTCGTTAACGTTTCGAGGTTTTATATAAAACGGTATAAGATTTATAAATTAAAATTTTGTTCTTACAATGCTGTAATAAATATCGGATTTCTCATTTACGAAAATTTGGAGCTGTTTGGTTCTTATTGACAATTTTACGTAACTTCTGTTTGTACTTAAACAAATTTGTTCAATATTAAGTCTGTATCCTTCGTAGTGGCGTAATTTTCTTTTTAATTACACGGCTGTGCATTTGAATAGAACTTTCTCCGTTTGAAATTCACTGAGCATACCGGATTTAGAGCAATGTCGAGCACTGCGTCGTAAAGAAATTAAAAAAAATAATACGTTCCGACAAATACCTGTGACCTTTCGTTGGTCTTCTTACGACCGTTGCAGTACTCTTACGTAATAAGAAGCCGATAGTAACATAAGAAAAGATGAAGTTACAATAGAAACCTGTTTCATCGGGATAATCAGTGGGGATTCTTAATAAGAACGAAAATTCTGAAATTGTAACAGTTGGAAAGTAGATTTCACTTTACATAAAGTATGCCACACATCTGCTTCATAATTACCAATGAGCATTATCACGAGCTCATTCGTATTTTATGCGAAGATAGATACTGTAAACGAGGTTTCGAGTCTTATATGATATCATCATAAGCTTGTGCTTAACCACCGTTAAAATAGAAAAAATATTGTTTGTATACGCGTATTGTTTTTCGATCGCAAAATATTATAGCTTGAATATAAATAAAGATTCAAAAAAAATTGTGTAAAATTGTAAAAAATATTGTTTGAGATAAAGTACTATAAAGTGTTATAATATACTACAAAATATCCTAAAATATTTTACAAACTTACATATTAAATTATTATGAGGTTTAATAAGAAATAATTGCTACAATGGTTCATCGTTAAATAATGTAAATAAATATTTGAATAATGTTATTTGTATAATCCGGATGTTTGACTTTCTATTGTGTTATAGCAAGTACGAAACGTAGGTTCACGTATCTATGCAATATTGAATTTTGAAGCCTTTGACTGTCGTTTCAGTTAGACAGAAAATCTCTTTAACTATTACGAGAATATCGCATGTTCAATCGTATTCGCAATACATTTCTGATATTTACAGTTGCTTCCTCAGAACAGCATCTTTTTGTAAATGTTGGTGCACGGATCTGGTATTGGATACAACAAATACATTATTATATTTATATTATTTACTGTTTCTTAAGTTGTACGATTGTTAGACTTGTTAACAAAGCAAAAAGTATGCAATCTATAGATTTTTTATCATATTTATTACATTGACAAAGCATGTAAAGCATAAAATTCCTCGAATTAATTTTAAAATAAAGAATTGATACGATATATAAATTTAAAAAAAGGGACGAACAGAATATTCTTATCTCAATGTGAAATTGCTTACATAGGTACAGTAGCGGGTTAAATATTTGTTCAACTGCAGATGTATGCTACTTTAAAACGAGTTTAATGTATCATTTACAACTTATAAAGTAATATTTTTGATCAGAACATTGGCTTGCATTGAGTATATATAAATGATCATTTTTAATTTTGCTAAACATTAACTGACCTTTTCTAATAATAAATTTTACGACAATTTAATTGTGCATTAAGTAAATGTATTTTGTTAATAATGCATACAGTATATTATTTATTTTTGTAACCAATTATAAGAATTCAAAATCTATATAAAATAAGTATAATAGTTCGATAAATAATCGATAAATAATATAAAAATATGTTCAATTGTCCAATTTTATTGTTTGTTTTTCTTCTAATTTAAAGATAAGATAAAAGAGACTGTGAAAAGGCGAACGATACTTAAAATATGCATGACATTTGTAGTTTTGTGTAAGTAAGAAAATGAGCTTTCAAACTTGCGATGTCACGTGTTTGTAAATTTTTGCTGGTTCTGCAAAAAGTGCTCTTGTCTCGGCACGAAGAATATGGGTGGCGTGAAACGTCTGGAAAAACAATTCTCGCCAATTTTCACTAGTACAAGAGACAAGTCTTTCGTTTCCACGAAATGTGGGTCATAAGTACATAAAGAGCCTACTCCGCGGAACGTATACTTCACAAAGACTAAAATCAGAATAAAAAAACAATTCCAAGATTTTTGTTAACAGAAATTACAACGAGGATCGATACCTGTTTTCTGGTGATTCAAAGAATAAAAATCTGATCTCAAGCACGCGGAGGTGTTTAAAAATATTTTCTCGAACTTGTTCACATTGGTTGTCGAGTAATCGACTTATTACACAATTTATAGAAATCTAATAAAATACATACGAAAATAGAATTCGGTATAGTTCCTAATTGTCACATATAAATTAGTGTCGGTGTATAAATTTTGTTTGATAACAGCACCAATACTTTTATTCATCTTCTCGACACTTTGGCAATTTCCCTGAATTAAAAAACGATAATATAATAAAAAAAAATTCATTAAGAAACTTGTACTAAAGAAACATGAAGAGAAACATTTTAATAGTGTTAACTCAACTTGAGCTATTCTAAATTCATTTCCTAATTCTTTTCTGAATTGTATAAGGTTCCAAAATTGAACAGCTAATCGGTAACAGAATGTTCTATGAGCAAAAATAAGAGAAAAAAGTTGTGTAAACATAGTTGAGTAAACACTTTATTTAAAAGTTATAACGAAAATATGAAATGACGGCAAATTTTTTCTTAATACTATATGTTATAGCGTATGAATAAGTCGATGATACTTATGTACTATTTATACGCGTTGCATTTACTATTTATCGCTTTTGTTAGTACCGGT
Organism: Ptiloglossa arizonensis; assembly: GCF_051014685.1. Taxonomy (NCBI): domain Eukaryota; kingdom Metazoa; phylum Arthropoda; class Insecta; order Hymenoptera; family Colletidae; genus Ptiloglossa; species Ptiloglossa arizonensis. The sequence continues at coordinate 10,387,067 of NC_135053.1, read as the reverse complement.
AACTATCGGTTAATTGTACAAGTAAACTCCATTTTGTAACGATGTCAATCTTGTATCGATGAGTATGGTCAGTATTTTGAAATGAAGTAACAGCAAGAGTTTAATAGAAGGGATGGTATATGTACCATTTTCAGTGATGTCAAGTAACAAACACTGCGCATAAACGGATTGCACAATGTTTATGACTTATTTTTACGCTGTAACGTACTAAGAGGAAACTGGTAGTGTTTGCATATTTTCGTTGCAATTGTTTTATAAAGCGTTTATTCGACTATATTTACAGATACGTTTTTTCTTATTTTTACAGATAATATATATCAAATCTTGGAACATCGTGTATATCTATTCTAAGAACATTGAGATTCCCTTTCGGTATATTTATCACAGCCTCCGTGTTATGGCAAAACACACGAAAAAGATTAATTAGTAGAATAAATTTAAAAAATTTGTAAGAAAATGATTGAAAAATTAAGTATATACCTCAGTCGCTTATAACGTCAATGATGAGAAACGAAACACAAAAAACAAGAACTAAAGATATCTACTCATTGAGTCTACATTGTTTAAATACTCCAAGAGCAAAATAATTGCAAGATGAACAATTCGTGCGTATAAATTATCGAGTTTGGATAGAAGCTGTAATATTTGTTCAATGGAGAGTAAATGGGTATCGTAGAAAATTACTAGTAAAACAATTGGTTCTTTTCTAATTGTTCGCGAGAAATGGTCTCGTATCGTGCACGGTATAGTATGCACACGTGCATACGTGTGCATTTGGTGCACAGTGTGCGGAACACTTCTCGCCAATGCACGAGTATTTGAAAATTCTCACGTTTAAGTCACGTGTGCCCTGTTCTCCTTCCTAGTCCTGAAGAGCCTTGACACCGTTTCTGGCCGTCTGTTCGAAGTTCATTAATTCGCGCCATAGTGTTTTACACGCCGGATGAAATTCGTGATTCGTTGATTGGTTGGTTTCGCCTCGTGCAACATGTACGATACCCACACATCGACGTGACTCAATGAACGACAGTAAATTTTATAGATACTTTGCATGGCATTGAGAAGTTCATTGTAAGTTCGCGAACGAAAACTTACGTACACCGCTGTCCATTCATCTGGAATACTAATAGCAACTTTAACGAGCCCATCACGCGACCAGTCATAGGAATCTATTTCATCAAAACACCACGCAATGTTTTGGCGGCCACGAATGCGTTTATGAATCATTCGACCTTGTATCCAATTGAACGCATCGTTTTTTCAACGAAAGATTCTCAAATTCGTAAAACAATTAATTCGGAATAAAACTCGTCGTATTGAATTCAACGATATTGGACGTTATAGAAAATCATCTAGAAGGTGTCACATAATTTGTGGATCTCGTTTCAGGAATTGATTGTACATCCAGCAACAACAAAGGTAGTTCGTATAGACGTATGTCTTATCAGTCTTCGTTTGAGACGTAAGAAATTTTGTAACTGAGCGTTAATCGTAATAAACCACTGTATCTCATAAGCAAAAAATCTGTTTATAAAACATTGAGTATTTCGCGTAACATTGAATATTACGCAGGTAACACAAAATGCGTTGTATCTTGTAACCGAGCTCAAATAGCAGATGTGGTTACGTGAACTTTTTTCATTATTTTCACATGTACAATCAACTCCTAAAGTGAGTCACACGAATAATGAATACTCTATTATTCGTGATTAATATTCTCGACCAATTGTTTATGGACATCTTTGAAACTACTGATGTAAGATTAATTTACCTTAAAGAGAAATGTATATAACTTATATACAGTAAGAAAGTATGGAACATAAAACGTTTGTGTGTTTAGATTGGTCGAAATATGAAATAAAAATTTTAATTTTGTTATTTATTTCCTTGTAATATTAATTATATATATATATATATATATATATTTCTCTTTAATGTCGATTACTCTATATTGATCATTTTGAAACGGTTGGTCGAAAATTTTGAGCATGAAAATACCTTGTTACGAACATGTCCAACGTAATCGCTAATTAAATTGTTTGGCATCGCAATTTATTTCGCTGTTTCCAAAATCTATTAGATACAGCAGCACCGGTAAAGTAATAATGATTATCGCTTATATTATTTACATTTGGTTAGCAAGATGTTTATTTTCGACTTAGAACAAACTTCGAAAAAAATTTGTTATAACCGCAGAAACAATACGTTTTTTTTTTTTCAAGTATACTGCGGACAAAAAGATGTTTTTTGAAATTATCTTTACAACGAACATTCAGAATATAACTGTCGAGAATCACAATCTTAAACGGAAGCTTCGTAAAATAATTTAGCAATTCGATAATTTATTTTCAATACACGCTAACTATAAACTTTGAAGGAAAAGCAATTTTGATTCCAATCGAATTAAAACGTTTCATTCACATTACTATTATCGTAAAGTTGTTTCGTGTTAAAGTCTTTGAATTGATTCGATAAACTGCTCGTACGAAATTCAAAATAACATAAAATATATAGTTATACAAATAATCACTCTTCGATAGATGGAAAAATAATTTTTTATAACTACGGTGTAACTAGCTCGTTAACCTTTTCCGGATACGAAATCCCATTCCTACCTTTATTACCTGTTCGGACCCGCATAAAATTCTAACAACTATGATTTATCATTTTACGAAACATAAAACCAGACGGGTAATACAACATATGTTGTAGCCAAAGAACGAGGACACTAACTGCAGAAAGTTCAGTCAGATATTGGCCGATATATAATACTACGAAGTAACGATATTGAGTTATGTAATACTTAAGGGGTCATCTGCCTAGTTTCCAGCCCTAAAAATCGAATGCTCGTTGAGATGTTTTGTTTTTAAACAATTATCAGACAATAGTCAATTTCAAGCTTTGTAATATCTGTCGAAAGTTTGTAACCACGACGCGAGAAAAATGTTACGCAGAATTATGCGATTATCCGTTGAAAAATATTGATAGAAAATTATTTTTACTATCGTTCAAATCATCCTACTTTATTTTAGCAAGAATATATACAGTTTACACACTAGTCAACGCTATGAAATAATATTGCGCCTATGTTTCCTTAAACGGTCTTTTCCTCGAAATATTCTCTTTTGGACTTCTTTATCGCACGAACAATTTTTAAATAAATTCTAGCCACTCTTTGAATTCATTTTTCAATCGTATTTCGAGCAATGTTCTTCCATCGTTTGTTCAGAGCTTCGACGAGTGTTCTCTCGTCGTTGATATTTCCCAATTGTTGAATATACGCTGTGGGTGGATAAACCGCTTCATATATTGATATATACAAACAAAACAAAGAGTACACGAACAGGAAACGTAAATAAAGTAATCTACGCTGCCCCTTTCTAGAAGCAGATTAAAATAACCTAATCGTTAAAGTCGCTTTCCAGTAATTATACTAGGAAATGCATACGTTTATTTTTATTTTGCCAAGTTAAAAGAATTGTTTCGTGCACAAATAATTTATGTCGAAGTAATGCAACGCTGTGCACGATGTGTACGATTTGAACGATTTTGATGGTAAAATTTGAAGATTCGAAGAGAAAATTTTGTCTAACATTTTCTCATTTATTCTAGTTTTACAAAATTGTTAATATTTTTTACCAGGAAAATATATATTTTTTGTACACGTGACCTTCTTCGACCCTCGAACACCCCCCCTATAGAGAATTCAATTCAAAGTTCTATAATATTGCCAGTTTATCAAATTTCGCCATAATTGTTCAGGATAATCCTTTCAAGACTCGAATCTTTAACACCAAAACTACCAAATTTGATTTGTTTCAATTTTTTTTTTAAATTACCTTATTATTGATACTATCTTTACCTATAATATTCGTGGACAATTATTGAGATAGACGACTAATGGTACTCGTAAATTAATTTGCCCTTTACCCATCTAACTTCGGAGACACTTGTGTGATTCGAGACAAATAGGAATATGTTCACCGTCGGTAGTTCAAGTGTCAAGATCTAACAAGGTAAAATGAATTTTTTGTACACCTCGAAACTCCTTAAGAACACGCGTTGAAGAACACCCGTTTGCTAATTGTTCACTTTCGCCAATAAAACCGACTGATATTTTCAGCTCTGAGAAACAAACAAAAAGTGTGTTCTAAGAACAGTATCGTCTAATGAGAAGGTTTCATAGTTTCAGGTCTTTTTAACGATCTTTCTAAGTACCTTTCGCGTTGAAATTCACCGCTTCTTCTCGTGAAGTTTTGCCTTGTAAAGGGGACAAGCGTACCTCGCCGAACGACTGTTTTTGCACCAAAAAGCGAACGAGAAACCAAATATGGTCGGCGAAGACATCGATCGCTGGAATAACCAAGCCGTTGTGTCTTCAGTTTTTCAATTCTTGCACGAATAGGCACTTCCCAATAAGAATAGAATGAGTATAATGGAAAGCGGTGTGTAAAAGACCACGGTCAGCTACTTTCGAAAGACCTGCACGAAATCATTTTCAAGGAAATATATTGTAAAATATTGCGTTGTTCGGAAAGTCATTTCGTTTTCCAAAATGAAAAATATATGTAATTTAATAAAATGTTTATAGACTCTAAAATATTCGTGTTTCATTTTCACCAAAAAAAAAAAAAAAAAAACGAAGTGACTTTCCGAACAACCCAACAGTTCTCTGTGTCGCGTGACTTGGTAATCGTAATCGATTTTAAATAAATTGTTGCATATGTACTTAAACGTGGCTGAACTTTCACGTCACTAGTGACGTTATGCTTTCGATGAAAGGTACAAAAGTTTGGTCAACCAGATTTACAAATAAATAAGCAATAAATAATTGTAATAAAGTCTCGGTCGCATAGTAATTTACATTTTACAGTACAGTACTCGGTGAACGATTACTTTGTATACGTTCTGTAATGCAATAATAAATACTGTGTGAATCATATATGGGCGATCGTAAATAAAATTAGTAAACGCGTTGAATACCAATATGTGATAACGATTGCTCGATACGCAGCTGAATATTGATAATAAAAATATAGCACGATGGAATCGTAATTATTGGGAGAAATCTCGAGTAGAAACACACGAACAAATATTTTAATGTGATTCTCAAACCTCGTGATGTTGAATCATTAGCGGGTAGATTATTTTTGTCAGTTGAAGACAGATCGAAAATATAATATTTCACGAGAGAATGTGAAACGAAGAAACTTCTGTGAAAGATATCGAGAGGATAGTCGGTCGTGCCCTCGATTTTCAAAACTTGCGTTTATGTACGAACGGACAAGAACACATATAAGAACGTGTATGCAAACCGATACAAGAAATATAAGAGCATGTAACGTCGAAGAACGGAATAAAAAAATCGGACACAAGAGAAAAGCCCATTAAACATTTTCTAATAGAAGTCCATCCTGTTTTACATCGGCTCGTTTCACGGGTTTCATTGTTGCCGTGTATTCTCGTTTACAAACGATCTTCCGTTTATTTTTTAACGGTACATTTTTAAACAACGTCGATTTCTTCTCGAACGAAAATGCACGATGCTGCACGATATCGAGAACGAAGTAAATTTAATCAGTTTCGCCGTTGCCGAAAATAGTGGCACGACAAATTTATGAAGAAATGGTAATTGCTTCGCAGTAAAAATGTCGGGAATATTTTTAGAGAAATGGCACTCGTTTCATAGAAAAACTGTCCAGACTATCGAAAGGATTACTCGGTCGTGGCCTCGATCTTGAAAGTTATGTAAATACGAGCGTGCGCGCGGACGCGTGGTCTCCCGTACCTGGCGCACACGTACAAAATGGAGTTAACAGGTGATGGAGCCTAACGGAACGAATGAACGGTACTCGTTTCTCCTTTTTTTCTTTCTTCCTCTCACTCTTCCATCTTCCTTCGCCTCTCGTTTCCTCTCCTCCTCGGCTATCGACTACCAGCATCCTAAATCCTCTCCATTCTCGTAACCTTGGCCAACCGAAGAAAAAAGCAGTTCCTGTTTCGAGCGAGAGAAAGGTGATTCGTTCAATGAACTCGTGTCAATGTATCACGCCGAAAGTCTCGATGCAATTTTGGGGATTTTACGCGCGCGAGATTCTTAAACGTTACAAAATACGGTAAGAATTTTCTGTTCAAAAACTGCAACATCCGTTATGGATCCATCGGGACGAAACTTGAACGATGAATAGAAAGTAAGCGTAGCTTCGTGCGGTTCGAACTCGATACGGAGGTAAACTTTACATCAATTTTGTTATCGATTTAGTTTAACGAGAAATCTGATATAAAATATAATTCGACACGACAGCTCGATACTTAATTACGGTAGTTCTACTTCGATGCAACGACTCGGGTTCCGTCTGTATACATAATCACCTACCGATCGCAACGATAACTTGAAGTCGTTTGTCGGAACAATGTTACGTTTCACGGGCGTAGATCTCGATACGAGGATTGATAGTTCGATCAATTTTACGAAACGCGTGCACCGTTCTCATCGGGAAGCACTTTCGAATCGCAATGGAGATTGCAAATTCGTAATACGAGTTGAACGTTTATACAGAAGCAAAATTCGTGCACGGTAACGAGGGAAACGAATTCCAGATAGAAAGTGTGAATCAATTATTGAACCGTGATAGAATGAAAGTGTCGTCTACACAATGTGCGTCCAAGTGAAGTTTTGACGCGCGTGTAATGTAGTCAGGAGTCTAGCAATTTCTTGCTAAAATTCTCTAGATCGACAAAAAGGGGGTTAAGTAAATTTTAGATAAGCGAGCAGAGCGGAAGGTTATCCGCCTCGACTATTCTTTCGAAAACAATCGTTACCCTACCATCGAATGTCTCGCAAAATAAACTGCTACCCCGAACGATATCACCAGAGCTCCATTGTCCATGAAGAACTCTACGGAATCTGCTGATCAAAGTGTTCGCTTATCGGCAAAAACTTGGTCTATTCACTTAAGTCACCGTTAACATCGACCAAAAAGAAATACGAAACATTCTCGATATTAACGAAGAAAGAGGTCGCGATCATGTTCTTTGACGCGTGTGACATTTTTTTTTTTAATATTTAAAATTAGAACTACCGACAGTGAACCTATTGGATTGTTCGGAAAGTCATTTCGTTTTCCAAAATGGAGAATATATAATTTAATAAAATGTTTATACACTCTAAAAAAAAATCGTGTTTCATTTTCACCAAAAAAAACGAAATGACCTTCCGAACAACCCAATATTACTATTTGTATCGGATCACACACGTATCTTCGAAGTTAGACGAGGAGAGGGCAAATTAATTCACGAGTACCATTAGTTGTCTATTTTGATAATTGTTCACGAATATTGTAGGCAAAGACTCCGTTAATAACCGAGTAATTTTGAAACGAGTCGAATCGATTCCTTTCGTAGTTCTAGTGTTAATTCGATGGACTTGTAACGCGTTACCACCAATCATAAAAATTTCACCGAACCAATATTATCGATACCAAAGGTTAAAGTATCGTTTTATGTAGAACTATTTTATTTATGCGGATATCGGACAAGATCGATGCCTGTCCGTGACCTGCAACATTGAGAGATTCTTGTTTGAAATCATATACGAGTGTTTTATTTCTCGCAATATTATTTGAAAAAGAAGAAAATAATAGATATTTCGAACAACAAAGCTATTTCGTTATTTTATTTCAAAATTGCAGTCAAGATGATTCTTGACTGTAATTCTTTTCAATATTTTGTACTTGTCTTAGAAGAGTATCCCGAGAGTGAATCTTTCGTGTTCGACCGATACAATTTTATAGAATATTAAAAAATATTGGAGCGTGAGTAGTATGTGTACAGTGTTATGCATTGTGCGCGTTATTACGTAACGCGATTAAAATTTGTGGCATCGTGCATAAAATAACACTCACAAACTACCGGTATTTTATATCGATCAGGTGATAAGGTTTATTTATATCCGATATATTTGTATCGATATCGATACTTACTCCTATGGTATTGATGTCGGACAATATTTATCCGAAAGGAATCGTTAACAAAGTGCCCAAGGTTTTTATACATACCTTCTACTCGCGTATTTTGGTATAGTAAATTAATTATCGACCGATATCGTCCCATCTCTGAACATCTTCGAAATTTATCGAAACTTTCGACGAGCACTCGAAAGATTCGAGTACTCGATTACGTTATTAGTGTAACTTATTCGCCTCAGATAGCTGGATTATTTGATCAATATTTTAAGTAACTCGAGAAAAATCGAGTTGTTTCGATTCGAGTCAAGCACTCGATGTACTTGAATCGTTTAACCGTGAAACTTTTTCGAATTGCTCGAATTTTGAAAGTTTCTCGAAGAAATCGAATTTTCCAAGCTTTACGAGCAATTCGAAGGAATCGAATACTTTGAGCTTTTCGGACGATCCGTGGAAATTAACATTTTCAAGCTTTTGAAGTGATTCGAAGAAATTGACCGAATTCTGTTCGAAACGATCGAATTCTCGGAACTTCGTGATTCGAAGAAATCGAATTCCTCGAGTGAAGGGACCGACTCGTACGAATCGATTTTCTTCGAGTTGTTCCAAAATGTTCTCCTTACAACGTAACATTTTTTAATCGCGAGAGAATTCTTTACGCGAAATTATTTCGCGATATCGTTAACAAATTTCTGAATTCGAGACGCGAACGGATAACGATAGCTCTAATCTGTAAAATGAATTGTCACGGGCCAACTATGAAATCGTAGTCGCTAACGAAGGGGACAAACCAGCGATATTGTTTCCCTCTCTCTCTCTTTCTCTCTCTTTAAAGATCTTTCTGCTTTTCATGTTTCTCCTTTTCTGCCTCATAGTAACGCATTGACGGCGGTTGCTGAAGCGGAAGTGCTTCGTGTTTCAGACGGCATTCCTGACGGTAGCTCTTCTACCATTCAGACTGACTGCAATTACGGTCCTGGTGATCATGGCCTGGCTCCTAGCTTGTCTAGGTCTCCTTAGATTGTCCGAGGAAGATCTCCGTCGAGCCCCTCTGAAAGGGTGGAGACGGTAAGACATCAAGCAACCATTATGTCTTCTTCCATTGCCCTTTTTGTACGTACATTTTCTTATTTCTTCGACGACGCCACCAAACCGGCTGAATCGTCTGGAAGCTTGAAACGTTGGGTAGCAATTTCAAACTACGCACAAGAACACACACACATACACATACATTTAACGGATCATATTCATCCATACGAAAACTCGAAATCATTTCACGCATAACCATACACGCTTTTGCAAAACGTAATTCGCTTTCGCAGTTCGTAATTAACCCTTTGCGCTCGAAGCACTTCTCTATGCGAAGAATCGTAAATGTCGAAGAAATTTTTTACATCGAACGTAAGAACAAACGATAGAATGTACTTGGATCTTATCTTACCGAATTCGTATATTTTCCAAGGCACTTTTTTTTTCTCAGAGCCACGAAGTAAGTTTTTCTTGGAAATTAAAGAAATTGGAAAAAATTCCAGCGCATCGATTGGATCGCCTCTCGAATGCAAAGGTTTAATTGTACTTTTACTTTTCAACGATACATTGTACGTGCGCTCGACCCGATGGTTGCGCACCGCTTGTCTAACTTAATTTTCACTTACTTCGTACTCGCATCGCACACGTATCGCATTTGCCTTGAACTTGAGCATGACGCGTGTACCGTCTGGTTTGTAACGTAGGACACGCTCGTGTGTCGCAAATCTGTGTTTCAAACGCGGAACATAATAACAGTTGCGTAATTTTTATACCGCACAGTAGACGGACGCTTCGATAGGTAAATTCGGATTTTGACGAACGAATATTTTATCTACGATAACGAAAACTCGGTTCGATCCTCGGGTCAAATATAGTATATGGGAACGTATCGCGATACGATTAAATCGTTCGGTAGGAAATTCAAGCTACACGATCGACCATAAGTTCCAGACCATCCCTACGGTATTATATTTCGAATGCGGTAAACAAACAGCTAGAATTACCGATTAGGTTCCTTCCGTGGGCAATGCAGGATCGCGGTATACGTCGAATGTCCTGTGTGCGATCGAAATGTGTTTTTTCGAAAAATTTGTCTCTTTCGAAATTATAAGAACGAAAACTATACAACGAAAGGACCAGAGTAACGTGAAATGTAAACGTAAGATTCTGCTTCTTTTTCTTCGGGAGGAGGGATAACATAATTTCTGTTTGCACAATTTTGCCATGTATTGCTCGTTTTATCGTATGTCTTGCAATAGATCGCTAATTGTGTAAATAAAAATATATTTTTGACCCCTGAGGGTGGAGAAACCAAGTCTTCGGACTCTGCGAGGAACGTTGAATTATCCAATTCGAATACGATCGGAGATCGTTGGTTTTTTAATTTATAATTGGCAGTTTACGCGCGGAATGACAGATCTCGGAGGGTTTCAAGATCGACGTTGTAATTTCACGGGGAAAAGTCGGTAAAAATGTCAAGGACGCTTGAAGGTCGTTTTTTTTTTTTTTAAATATAGAACCATGCCGGTTGTTCCGTAACTAATGACAGAAACAGGCCGTCGATCATCTTACGCGGGGAAAATATACCCAAGATTAAGAAGAAAATCGACTTTAATAACACGTACATTGGGAATGCACGATTGCGGTTTCAAGTCTCGATTTCACGGATATTTCAGTACATCGCGATAGAATTTACTACCAATTATTCGCTAGGAAAAAATCAAACAAACTGGACGACCTTGGAACATCCTTGACGACTTTTCCACAACTTCCACAACTTCGATCTTCTTTCGACTCTACGTGCTTACCGAGCGTAAATTCGTTGAACCGGAACGTATGCATTCCCCTATAAAAGAGAATCAAGAATCGAATCGAATCTCGTTATCCGAAAGGTAACGGTTAAAAATGAGAATCTCGCGTTTCCACGTATCGAACGTTGAAAACTTGTCGTTAAAGTGTTCGGTGGCGTGACCTACTCGCGTTAATAGTTCTCCGTGGTAGACACGAAAATGTTCTTCGAGATGAGTCATCGACGAACCGGGGGAGGGCCCTAAATTGCGGAAATCCGTTTAAGAATTGTATTTCACGAACGTACACTTGAAACGATCGAAAACCTCGGTGGGGAGAGAGCGTGAATGACCGCGGAAAAGAAACGAGCGAGGATACGATAAAAAAGAATAAGTAACGGGAGAAAGTATGCATCAGGCAAGTAGTTCGCGTCCGTCTCTCTATGGACGTCGAGTCCAAGGAATTCACAGTGTTTTCTTACGGATCTATGTATCTACCCTCTTATCGCGAGTACCGTGATTTCGGTTACGATCGCTTAATTGGTAGAATTGCAACACTCGCGTTCAACAGCGACCACACTTTCAGCTACATTTCTCATCTTTGCGATTCTCTTCGGCTGGAATCGGGTCAATAGAAACCTTACCAAGATTTCTTGACACTGAAACTACCAAGGGGTCAATTTGACTAGTTTAAAAGTCAAATATCTTATATTTCGCTGGTGACAAATAATATGTCCGTACGAATAGTAGTAGTATCTATTTCTTAACCTAACCGAAAGCAAAGAAAATATAAAATTGTCCCGGAAAAACGATCGAATTCAAAATTTTTTAAAAATATTCTCGCCTTACGTTATTTCAGAACGGTGTATTTACCGCGACAAATTATAATTTGCAGTTATCGAAATAGACTAGGGATCGATTTGACTTGTTTGAAAGTCAAATTGACCCCTAGTTTCTTTCGATAATTGTCCACGAATACTGTAGGCAAAGATACCGTTAATAATTGAATCATTTTGAAAGGAAGTCTCGAATTTTTAAAATTACTTAATTATTGACGGTATCTTTGTTTACAGAATTCGTGGACAATTATCGAAATGGACGACTAACGACACTTGTGAATTAATTTGCTCTTTTACCATCCAACTTCGAAGATGTGTATGTGATCTGATACAAATAGCAACACGTTCACCATTGGTAGTTCTGTCGTTAAACTCTGGAAGGACTTCCGAGATTTTAGACGACTTTATGAATTTCTAAATAATTTACAGCTTGTTTTTCCGGCTTCACTTATCAACGCGTATAATTTAATCTTGTCACTTTTACAAACTGGTGTGTAACATTAAGCGTTAAGAAACTTAAATATTCTGACGCATCGTAAATGCATCGTAGATGCATCGTAACACGAAGGTGTTTGCATAAAATTTCGAATTTGTTCGTTTAATCGCTTTCGGGGCAATTTTATAGTTTCTTTGCTTCCGATTGAACGAAATAACAGATTACTATTTGGCATATGCGAAATATAAAATACATCGATATTTTTTGCAAGTAGTTATATTCTCTTATAAAAATTGCGAATTCGTTTAATTTAAACTTGTCGGGTCGAAAGTTCAACACAAGTCATTCCAAAGTTAAGATAATATTATGAAATAAAATAACAATGAGAATAAAATTCCGTTATTTTTCTCGATAGTGATTCCGTAATTTATATAGTACTGAATCACTCTTTGTAAAGTTCAGGATTCGGTCGAAGAAAAATGCATCGACGAAGATAATCGCAATTAAATTGCTAAAAATTTCGTTATCTATCATTTTACGCGATTACTAAATTAAACAGCAATTAATTGGGCGTTATCTACGATAAAATTTGCAACGACGGATTTGTACGATCATTTGTAACGAGAAGTGTGTCGTATAATTATCGTTAACACTTTCGCGTGTAATCATTGATTAGTATAAGAGAGTATCGTGGATTAGATTGAAGGAATAAAATGAATATCGGTCGATTGAGTTAGTTTGCACGAAATTGTAGTCGCTTTGCGTAAGACTGTGATGAATTAACCTGCTTTTACTTCGCACGTGTAGTTTTTAATCATTGAACATTTATTATTAACTGCAAATGCAAAGCTTCGTGCATGAAGGTAGAAGTAGAATATTGATTTTATTGTTTTTACATTATCAGACCTGGCATACGGTTCGGATAGTTAATCCTTTGAAATTTTATAAATAAAAAGGCATGGGTAACCGTAAATATTTCGAATCGTACATTAAATTATTAAACGTATTGAATAATCGAGACAGTACGTACAAGTCACGCGTAACTATTTCGTGGAAGTGAGATTAACAAAGTAACGCGTTAATAAATTGACGCACGAATCATTGAATAACAAGTCGGTACAACCTAATGAACAATTTCTATTATCATCTTTACAAAAACTTTGTTCAATTTCATTGTTACCGTATTGGATCTCAAACCGATAGAAACATGGACATTAACGATTCAATTTCAAATTTTTGTCCTACCTGATATTAATTAATTGTCGATTACTAGAATAATTGAACAACGAACAAGATTAATTTCCTAAATCGTTTAAAACGTACAAGTTGTGAAGTGTCTCTCCGTGAAGTTGTATTTTCCATATTTTCAAACATTACTTTTCGTAATTATATGTACGTCATCGTTTCCGAACGATTAATGTTGTTAACCTACTTGCAAGGCAAACTGAACGAACAAATGATAGATAACCTCGTAAAGAAATGAAAAAGCAAAGACAGTAAAGGTCGGGAAGAAAGTAGTCTTTAAGCTTCTGTGTATACAGCAGAAAATTCACACGGTAGCTTTATTTATTCATATAATAATCAATAAAGACGGTTTCTTACATGTCACGGAGTCACCTGGTCTTTCCTAGTTCCTGATAAATGATTCAACAACGTAGCGCGAAGTTTATAGGCTTGAATGTACCTTCTTAAAAAATTACTTCGTTCTTTCAAAGGCAAAGTATAAATTGCAAGTATAATGTACATATAATATCTGAAACAGGGCACTGGTCGGTGTAGAGAATTACTTTGTTGTTCCACTTTTAACGTTCCGTAAAAGTTAACGAAAAATGAGGTTGGCGCGTGTGTCGATCACCGTGTCTTGGTTTTCAGTGTTTGTTCTTTTCTTTTCTTTTTTTTTTTGTCTTTAGAGAACCATTTTGTGTTTGAGAACGCAAATACGAATTTTTTGCCATCATTTTTAAACAAATGCTTTCGAAGCTTTCGACGTCTCGTAAATTCAATACGACATCTTGATGAAAATCTACGCATGTAAAATCGACGTGACGTTTTGCACGTTTCGAGTCTTTTGTACGCTATGTGATTCGTCGTGCAACGGAAAGACGGATTAAAATAAACCGTCTCTTCGGATTAAAATAAACCGAAAATGTGGAATGATGTCTTTTCGTACGAGTTTATATATTTGTAAAAAAAAAAAAGAAGAAAACACTTTGAAAATTATTTGTGTACGTAGCGATTAATGAGCTGAATAATTGCTCGAAGGTTGATTTAATGCTTAGGGACAAAAGAATAAATCGGGGAAACATGTTTTTTTAATTTTTTTTTTTTTTTTCTTTAGTTGCATTCGAACTTGTATTCGAGTTATAAAGAGAAACGAGAAATCTTCCTAAAATAAATCACTTCGAGCATCTCTTGCGAAGGTAAGTGGATGCAAGTTGCTAGAACACATAACTCTCTATAACTTGGAAACAAGGTTAAATAGGACGTATGTTTGTAGGAATTTAAAAGTTTTCTTTAAAGTGCTAAATTCACGCCTGAAGGTTCGTTCTAGGTATTCCAGGACACACTGTATACGTAGTTGCACGCCGGTGGCACGTTTCGAAACATAATACGCTTTTACTTTTAATACGACCTACGGTTTACGTGTATACAGGGTGATTATAACATTCTGTTATCGCTTATCTACAAATTCACCTTGAGGGGATAGAGATAATTTATTTTACTTCTGAGAACCAATCTTTATTTAGTAGAATTTAAACTACGTTGTCAAAATTTTTGTTACAGCGTTAACTATCCGTTTACAAGAAAAGAAAACAATAACACTCAGAATGTAAATTAGTCCGATTTCTTTTACAAATATTGAACCTTTATATATTCAATTTTATTTCTCTTACTTTGGATGATGTTTTTTACGTTTTTCATCGTCAATGTACAATGCGAGTTCCATACGAAATGTAAAAAATATGATACGAAGTAAAAGTAAAAAAAAGTTCACTTCGTATCGTTTATTAAAAAATGTTGAGAATGTGTATAGGTGGTAAAAGTGATTTTCTTGCATTTTTATTATCTCTTTCACCGATGTATACAACGTGCTATATTCCATTTGAAATCATAAAGAATTTACTTGAAAAATTTCCTTGTACGTCTCATACTTTCCAAGATAATGGTAGAAAGTGGAACTTCAGAGGGTAGTTTTAACCCTTAAACTTCAGTTATGGGTTGGAGTGCTTCGTGGATGTTCTTTATTGATACCTGGCGTACGACTTTCCATTGTCGTAAATTTTTGCAAAATTTTTTTAACCAAACGCGTGCATATAAAATTAGTTATCTCGGAAAAGAAATTTCAACCGTGAAAAAATATTCTTCCACATATTCGATTTATGTTCCGAAGATGAATCTTCTTGTTTCCGGTTGCACTGCGTATTTTGGGTCAATGTATATCATTCTATCTGAAGGAGAAATTTGTTAAGTAGCAAATTAAATTACACTACTGATTTTAAGTACAGGTCGCGTTTCGACCGTATCTTAGAACAATAGTTATTAGATCGAATCAAGAGCCGATATCATCGATGTTATGCGACATTTTTCACTCATTTTAAAGACTATGGTTAAACTGGCCAAGATTCTCCAAAGAAAAAACGAGTTCATTGTTCGGTTTATCAATGAAACGAAATTATATATCGATTAAACGATTTCATATTTTACAACGACGCGAATAATATTGATATTTTCAAACACTGCACGACATTACACGACAATCCAGTCTCGAATATAATCGAAAAACAAAATCTGAAACACATATCGAAAAACAATCACTCGTTATTCTGTATTATCAAATACAGTTATTGCTCAAGACAGTGTTTTCCAAATTCTTTGTAAAAGATAGTCCTCCTTATTCCGTTTATTTTAATTAATTCAATATTGCGTTGCTTTTATCCAATTTTTTACTCATTGAATACGAAGAACACATTTAGAGAAAAAACCTGGCCAAATTAAATGCTTGCAAAACCCTCGCATTAACGAATAAACGATGTTCATTTGTATATTGTAAATAATACAATACGAAACAAACGATCGCGTGAAACCAGCTAGTCCTACGTTTGCATAATTTTCTTGAACAAAAATTTAGAAAACATTCGTTAAAATAAGATAATCGATAAATTTGAAACAATACAAGAGAATGTATACACCTACGTTTTCAAACCAGTACTATCCACATACTTCCGTGTTAAAAATGTTTCTTTTACGCTCACCACAAATCGTGAGACATCTTTGGTAAACACTGATTTGACATACATTTCGAATAAAAGTCGCACAGCGATCAATCGGGCCGATCGATCGACACGACGAGAAAGAAACAAAGGATAAAAAAAAGGTGTCGAATTTTGTCCAATCGATATCTTTTTTTTTATCCTTTGTTTCTTTTCCGTGGTGTCGATCGTTCGGATTTGTCCGTTCGGTTAGAACGCAGTCAAATAACCGATTGTTTCGCGGCGTGTAGAAAAATCGGTCGAATTTTCGTTAAAAATATGAAATCGGTGCAACACAGTTCGGTCAGTTTAACTATAGCGTACTCTTGAATTCTGAAACACGTTTCACTTCGCAGCTTGCACACGAAAAGAGTAACGATCGCAGGATGTAGAATAGTAGCGAAATTTCCTCGCGAGGAATAGATCTACATATATAAATTTTATATGCAAAGAGTTTCCATTAAAGAGAAAAAAACTCTTGCAAAAAAAACAGAGACGTGCGATTTGTGATCTGCTGGATGATGCGAGCGTTGTTCATCTGCGGAGGATTTCACCATCTGAAGGTCAAAGGTCGTAAAGCAGATACAAAGGATGCCCCCATATTAGTCCTAGCCCCGCATTCAAGCTTCTTCGACGCACTTCCGGTTGTTTATCTCGGCGGACCGAGCATCGTCGCCAAGGCGGAGACCGGGCGCATTCCTTTTTTCGGAAGTAGGTCTTCCAATTTTGCTCTGTCAAGCCACTCGCGTGGAGTTGTCGTTCCATCTCGCCACCAATTCTTTGTTGTTCTTTTTTTTTTTTTTCATTTATTTAATCAATAACGATACGCCCGAAAAAACGTGGGAACGTTTCGTTCTTTCGCGGGACGTTCGCGTTGCTTGCGCGCGCGAGCGGTACACTCGATCGTCTCGAATTATTAGGTCTACCGCAGACCTGGGTGAATTTCACTTAAAAGAGAGGAAAAAAGCTATTTGAAGTAAAGTTTCGGTCTGTTATTTCCCACGATGTTGTTCGAAGGCAACAACCGAAGCATCGTTCAGAAATGATCGATACCGTGAACGAGAAGAGCTTCGAAATATCGGCGACTATCGTTTACGGAAACGTGTAAATGTTTACTCGTAATTCGCAAATAGAAAGAAACTTGCAACGCATACGTCGATAAATTCGACACGCGGGACCAATTTGTATAAATAATTATCACCGTCGAATATTCCAAGTTATAAATTATGTATGATAGTAATTTCTTTCTCTCGTCGAGTTTGCATCGTTTTCTCGTTTTTGAGTAGCAGAGATTTCTCGGAACCGCGTCGGTCGTTTCCACGAGTATCATTTCGTTATTTTAAACACTCGGAATGCAATTGTTTCGTAAAATAGGATAACAACATTGTTGTGTTCCTCGCGCGTGAAATAACCGTGAAACAAAAGAATAACCGTGAAATGTTTTATTTCGAGACGTTGCTTCGAACGACATTGTTTCATAAGTGCCCAGGTCTGGTCTCACCGGAAGCGTGTCTGTCCTCGTTTTAACAACGTATAGAGGTTTTCCTTTTTAGAGAATTATCGGCACTACGCCATGAACGATTATTGATTCTTGTTATGCGTTACGGCTGGGACGCAGGGTGAATTAATAACAAACTACTGTTAAAATGATATCATTTAAAATAACCGGTTATTCGTTGCTTTGTAAAATACTGTTTTATGCGAGACACGTTTTATTCAGGACTGGTGATCGTATTTTAACATGTACTCTTTTTCGCGGTGACAAACCTAACTAAATGTTCTTATAGTTTCACTTATCGAAGTCGAAATACGCTCTTTTGGGAATCGTCAAATTTAAAAGGTCAGATTATAAAAGAATCGTAGAACGTAACGTATTTCACGCAAAACAGGTATTTCTAAAATTAATCGTTATCGACTCACCCCGTAAAATTCGACCGTGTCGTACCTCGTTTACGTTCGATAATGGAAGAAAAGAAAATGGCAAAGGACAGAACTTTCCAATAGATCTAATATTTCGAGTCTCGACGAGCAACGGAAATACTAAATTCAAGAGAAAATTGATTTCGCGATCGTAACGGTCGAATGTGACCAGAAAATTGGATTTCTTTTATTTATTTTTTTTTTTTTTCCACTTAAAGGTAAAATACGATAAAAAAATACGCTGCTCGGGATAATTAAAAAATCTCCGTGTCCGAAGATCGGACCGAATAGCAAAGGAATGGATTTCTACCGAATCTTCATTTATTGCAGAGTGAATAAATGTTGAAAATACCGGTTATTCGGATACGATTATTTTGAGCAGTGTTAAACGATGGAACGCGACTCTAGCTTCATTATAGACACGCGAGATTTCACATTCTTTAATTCCAAAACATACTCAAAACTCTTTCATAATAACAACAACAACAACAACAATAATAATAATAATAATAATAACAACAACAATAATAATACTATTTATAAATCGAAGTTTTGAACACATTATTGCGCGTGATCGTCTTACGGCTTACGTGGAAAAGAAATGATCGTAAGACCTAGCGAGAGTGTAAACTTTCTTTAATTCAGATACATCTATGGAACACGATCCATCGGTTGTATTATTTTACGACAGATATCTACGTACGCGCGTAACGTTCAATACGGTAAAAGGTCTTGAAGATGAAAGTGTGATTAACGAGAGGTATTTAATAGAAACTTTTGCTTTCCTTCGATGTTAATATTTTACGCAATCTTAATGCGATCGAAAATTTGTGTAAGTTTAAGTGCGGAGGCTATCGAGCAACTCGATGGAAATTATAACGTACACGTGCAAAAAGAAATCGAGAACACGATTGAGACACGCTAACAGAAATTATTTGTATACGTGGTGAATGGGAACACTTGTATTACTAACAAAAATGAACAACTTTGCGCTACTAACTGGCACCATTATTATCGTCACAGAACACAGTTGGGGCACCATTGTTTTTACCCGCGTGGCTCAAAGGAAAACATTCGCTCGTTACATTTTCTTCAATGCTTAACGATGCTGTAAAGCGCTTCGTATATACTATACACACATACACATATATATATATATACATATATATATATATATATATAAATTTGTTTCTCTCTGTTACTTTCCTCTGAATTTCTTTTCACTCTCTCTTTTTCTGCTTTTATGCGGTCACTCGAATGAATTGGAATTCCACTGGTCGATTATTTTTTGAAAAAAGAAGTACATAGCTGCCAAAAAATATTTCGCGAATTATATTCGAACTCTATCGGTAACGAACTTTCAGCTACTATAAACTTTCTCACTATGTCACGTGGTTCAGAAGCGATAAAGTTTCACTCTTGTGCAAACCGAACGCGGAGTTTTCTACCGTACGAGGAACGTTGTTCTCGATATATGTGTATCTTCGATCGCGTGAACGAAAACTCGTAGAAAAGAGTTGCTATCTTTTTATTTGTGTGTGTTTTTTTTTAATACAAGCAACAGATTTCTTCAATATTGTAATTATTACGCGACAACTTAATATTAACTTTGCTCGATCGTTTATCATATTGTAACGTTTCTCGACGTTCGAGTTTTATCGTCGGTTTGAATCCCGCTTTCGAGAGACGAAATTGGGGCACCGGTTCGCTTGAAAGCGGGTTGGGTAGCGATTTGTAGCGTGACCGTGGCCAAACTCGCGCGATCGGTTCGAAGAGAGGAGTGAATGGAATACAACGAGAGTGAGCGAAATAGAGCAAGACCGCTAGCGAGTCTCGTATTACGAGATGTAAAATAATGTAAAATAAGATTTCTTGTTCGTTGTATCTTTACGAAAGTATTGTCGATGTATCGGCGACATCTTCCCGAGAAAAACGAGTCCAAACACGACATTGCTGGGACTATTTTTAATTATACTTTGAATCGTTTTTGAAAAAAAAAAAAAAAAAAATGTTGAGTACATAAGTATAATTAAGAATTGTGCGAATAAGGTCGTGTCTGGACTTATCACCGATCCGTTAATGACACTCTCGTGAAGATACAATGGGTATCGGTAGAAACAGGGTTGTTCGTATGAAGTGTTACGAGCTGCTTTTTTTTTTTTTCAAAAACTATTAGGGGTAGGCACAAAATTCTTTTTCAAGTGGGCAGGAGCATTGCTGGATGGATTATATAAAAATAAGTAACATTTATTGAAGATGTTCCTCCTCGCTACGCATAATTTAAGAGGTTAATTGATTAAGAGATAATATCTTAGTTAAGAGATAATTATAATTATTTTACGTCGACGTTGACATCGATATTTATTGGGAATGTGAAAAGTAATTTCTTGGAAGAGTTCATACTGGATCTTGTAGATCAGATTTTGTATAAGACTCGTTTGAAGCTAAAATAATGCTTGTAGTCCTTGACAAGCGGTACAAGTTCGTAAAATCGTGCACGAAAGAACGAATAAACGTTTACGCGTAAATGGACGGCACTGTGAGCATTTAATAAAGTGAAATTCTTAGATACGCTATCTCTGTATTGCGATAGTGAGAAAAAGTTATTTTGCAAACACCAATACATTCCTGAAAAAGAAAATAGTTTGTAACACTTCGAAGGGGGACACTCTGTATATCGACGATCCATAACTGTAAATAAATCGTTTTGTTTCGTCCTTTTTGAACAATACTTGTATTACGTCGTGGGACGACCTGATAGTTACGAATTGTAACCGAGACTCGACGTTACGAGTACATTCGATGTTATTCGAACGAAACTAACAAAACCCAAGAAACGCAGCACGCGATGTAATATAAATCGGGAATGCGTTTAACCATGCTCGATTGACACCTGCAGCAAAATAGTGCCCTGGCTGTGCTTTATGGGTCGGCTGACTTACCAAGCAGGAGGAATGAGAATCATTGTGCGCGGAAGACAGGCCAGCAGGTCCGAGGCGCCGATCTTGGTGGTTGCGCCCCATTCAACCTTCATGGACGGAGGGATTGTCTACATAACTGGCTTCCCTTCGATCATCGTAAGACGAGAATCGGGACTGAACCCGTTCATCGGAAGTATGTGCCAATTATTGCAAAATTCCAAATTCACAATTCCGATTAATCCACCCGAGTCAACAACCTTGAGTTTTCTGACATTGTGTACTGCAGTCGTTCGTGCACCGGCCGGCGCGTAACTCGTCGGAATCACCACTGTGCGTCGCACGTGGCACGAAGATATCCGATTGGTGGCACGCGAACCACCGATGTCGTTCCACCAATCGGAAGCCTTCCCGCTCACGCGATGCGCGTGTCAAATCCCGATAAGTTTCGTATTCCCCAGCGTATGGAAATCGTATTTCACCGCGTGTCGTTTAATCTATCGAAGAGATTGCATCCCCTATCGAACGAAAAATTAATATGTTCGTCGATTTCTTTACTCGAGGATTGTCCCATTCACCACGATATACGCGTACGTTACGCGCGCTTTAAAGAGAACTTTTTTTCCTTCGTTAGTCTCGAGATATTTGTATAATCTCTGACTGAATCTCAATCGTAAGCTTATCGATGCATTAAAAAAAGAAAGAATTCACGACTAATTTTGATCAAGTACGTACCACTCACGATACAAAGAATAGGATATATATGTAGCACATCGTGAAGTACATGTTCCTCGGTAATGTAAAAATTAAGTTTTACCATTAACGTTGGATTAGGTGTACTTATATAGTATATTAAAATTGTGATAAAACACCAGAATCGACAATACCATAGAAATAATACAATCAGAATTAATTTCATTTAAGAATCATTTCTATTCGTTTGTTATATTATATGCGTGTTTCTATGAATGCGCTCGCAGAACTTATCAACTATACTCAACCGGTCTACGTTTGGAGGGAAGATCCGAATTCACGACAAAATACGATCAAGGAAATTATCGAAAGGGCTACTTCGAAAGAGGATTGGCCACAGGTATCGTTAATAATATAACAGGAGGAATATCTTCGTTAACAATAATTGAAGTAAAATTGTTTTCGGTTTCACTTTAAATACCTTTTTAGATCGATAAGACGATTAAAATTCAAATTTATGTAAAATAATTCCAGGTAAACGCATCTAATTTTCTTTTAAGTATTATAAAATTTAATCGATCTATTCCGACCATTTTTAATCATTTTTATTCGACGAACAGAGAAATCAAAATCCTATCGAAGTAAATGTAAAATGTGTGTGCCCTTCTAGTATAAATTTGTATTAATACGGTATATTTGTAACAAATAAAATAACTGAGATATCCACAGAAAAGTGTAATTAGAAATTACATCGTTCGTCTGCAACGAGAATTATACAATGACAAAATGTTCAAATTAGGCTGCAAAAGTAGCACATTTTTATTGCAAATAATCACACGTCGATAACTTTGTTATTTTAATTATTACCGTATTATGGTTATTTACGTTTTAGCAAAGAGAAACTTTTAAAATACACCACATGAACAAATACTGTCGGGCACTGTATTATTACGTAACTTTCGAGAAATATTTATTAATGAACTGATAATTTCTTCCTGCAGGTTATGATTTTCCCAGAAGGTACCTGTACAAATCGATCATGCCTCATTACTTTTAAATCGGGTGCATTTTACCCTGGCGTACCTGTTCAACCTGTATGCATCAGGTATCCTAATAAATTGGACACAGTAACATGGACTTGGGAAGGTCCTGGAGCGTAAGTGTTACATCTTGGATGATTCGAATAAAAAAAAAAGAAAATAGTTAATTGGCGAAATCAATGCTAACTTATAAAAGATTCAATAAAATACCTAGAGTATTGCACGTACTGTATACATAAATATATATTATCTTTGCTTTAAAATGATTTCAGATTAAAGTTATTATGGTTAACATTAACACAACTGAATAGTAGTTGCGAAATAGAGTTCCTGCCTGTCTACAAACCGAGCGAAGCTGAGAAAACGGATCCTAAGCTTTACGCAAACAACGTGCGACGCCTTATGGCAGAGTGAGTCTATTTCGTTAAATCATAATTAAGTATTTTAGAATTTCGAGAAACGATTTAATCACACTTGTATACATTTGTCATGTGTTTTATAACAGAATAGAAAATCACTTCACGATTCATATATTTTTCAGGGCCTTGGAGATCCCCGTATCGGATTACACGTACGACGATTGCCGAATTATTACAAAAGCGCATCAGTTGCACATACCGCGCGCGTCTACCATCGTTGAAGCTCATAAACTTCGTAATAAACTCGGGTATGCTGTACGAATACAGTAACTTCTCGACTTACGACTATTCGCAGTAACGACGAAAAAATTAAAAAAAATTTTTTTTTAAATTTTTAAAAATGTATAAATTTTTTATAGTTTTCGTTAAATATATATCATATATATATATATATATATCTTGCATGTTTCTGGCGATTGATTGCGCGCTTCTGCAATCGATTCTATCGTCTTCAGTTTGTTGTGAAACCGAACCCCGTCGTAAGTTGAGAAGTGACTATATATAACGAATCTATACAGGATGTCCTATAATTTATGGGACCCACTTCAGGGTTGATTGTATATCTAAAAATAACGGAAAACGTTCATGTAAACATATATCCTGCCTGTTTTCGTTTATAAGATATGTATAAGAAATTTTGTAAAAGAGTGGATTCTTCCTTCGTAAACTGTAGTAAACCGTCGTATGTCATGAGTAAAACATCATTCAGTTTATAAATAATAAAAATTTCATCTCTTTCGTATGACCATTTGACAATTTTACACATTTTCGTAACATTCTATGGATCGGTTCAGTATATTTAGCTTGCCTACAAATGCAAGGTGGTCATTTTAATCATTTTCTATGAAGATGGTCGGATAATACAAAATTCGTTGCATTTCATAAACAAGCACAAATAGGACACACATATATTTATATGAATTTTTTAAACTGTTTTTGGCTGTACAATCAACTCCTGAAGTGGATTCCACAAATTATAGAACATTCTGCAAATATAAAACGAAAAATCGAAAAGGAACACAATGAACAAAATAACGTGAAACCGTTCATTTTAACAGGTTGGTGGCAGCGAAGACGGAGAACGAATTAGTTCAGAAGAAAACGGAAAGGCTCAACGAAGACGTTAACTTGCACGAATTCGCACAATTACTACGAATCGATGAAAAAGAGCCTGCTACCCAACAGCTTTTCCGAATACACGATAGAGTCTGTACCGTTTGACGTATCAATTCAGTCATAAATCGATCCTTTGTTCATCCATACAGTATAGGTCCAGTCACTATTGTCACCTTACACAGTCAAAACTACGAGAGTTGGACAAGAATTTATCGAACAATTGTTGCTGGATACGAAAAGAGTCCATCGTATGGTGACATCTTTACGATAATATTTTCTTTGCCTATAGAGGCGTCCAGATAAGATTCTATTTTAACGAATTAGTTTTTTCATAATGATATATGATAACGGTTTTCGAACGAGTAGGAAGACCTGTACAAGATGCAGTGAATTTCGTGGCACGTAGAACAGAAGAAAAAATGATTCTTTATAAAAGAAATTGGTTTACAGTACAGAATAAACATAATTTTACACGAATATTTGGGTTAATTGTTCGTTGGATACGCGCATACTAAATTAGGTTTCGATTATAATCAGATCAAAATCAATATGTTAATATATTTGAAGAAGTAACTTTGATCTTTGTATCCCAAGAAGTAGCACCATCTAGAAGAAATTCTTCACGACCATATGATGACTTTTTTTTTACCGTATAGTTTTCGTTAAATTTGACCTGTGTGTTTGACTTGTATATTTTTTGTGTTTCCTAGAGTGTATGAGATATTAAGGTAGCAATAGTTACTCAATCGCTGCTGTATATATAATTGATCTATTGTTCTCTAAAATACAACGCTTCGTTTACTGACGCGGAACTATTTCAGCATGGGAAAGGCAAAATAGATTTCGAGGAATATATATTCACAGTATTAGCCACGGCAAACGCAAACACTAAACTAGATAAAGTCGAAACTGCGTTTGAAGTAAGTAGAACACAAACATCAGATTCATATTGTAATTTACTACGTGTCCTATACATAATGTAATTGACAGGTATGCGGTACAAAATCATTATCGTGCCTCGGTAAAATGGAACTGAGGAAAGCTTTAAAGCTAGCGTTGAACATACCATCGGAAGAATCTGATAAGATCTATCAACACGCGAAAATTGATCCTTCGGATACAGTAGTAAATTTTGGTAAGTGATGTCGTTAAGATACCTCGTTAAAATAAAAATATTACCTATCAACAATAACTAAGAGTTACTTTTTTTTACACATATCGTGTTATGCAGAATTTGTGCTGGCCGCGTTGTCAGCACGAGCAGAGTATGCTCATATATTTGCTGCAAATTCTGAAACAAGGAAAAAGAACATTTGAGAATATTTCATCGACTCATTCCATGCTCATCGAAGATACAGGACCCATCGTGTTTGTAGCAGGCCGCTTCTCAACCAAACTTGTGTCAGTCCTGTGTAACTTTGTTCCACTCTTGCTGATATTAATACTGTTTCAACGAATAGAAAGCCATTTTTTAGTATTATATCGTTGACGAAGCAAGAAGTTGTCTTCGTGAGGATTAAGAGAAAAACGGAACGAAAAGATTGCCGTATAGTATATTAAGGATTGTCTTAAGTAAATGAGTTGTTGTCTTGCGTTCATGTAGCGCAGATATATTTCTTCATTTCTAGAAGAACTTTTTTTCGTACGAATGAAGTCTGCATATTTAGTACATATTTGATTTAGAATAGGCTTACATCGTATTATTACTTGCAATAGCGCTTGTAAAATTTTTCATCTTCAAAGTTTCACATTCAAATTTACGGTCATGTAAATAGTACTACACAGAAGGTTTCTTAGGCGTGAGCATATGAGTTCCCTCGTGTTAAACTTAAAAAGTCATGGCGGACGAATGCAACGTAATTAGTTTTAGAATTATTTTAGATTGCTCAGGGTTCAGAAGAGTTTGAAAGCTATTGAACAATACATGTGTTATAATTAAGTGGCATTTGTCATTTGCTAACCCAATTGCGAATTTATTCGAGTTTCTCATATGTCTAAGGAAACCAAGTATATTTAGGACTTGAATCTGCATTTAGAATAAATATATTATAAAATTTATTTGTTGCACAGTAATAATACATACTACAGTATTTAATATTTAATAAACATAAATACATACACATGTATACATGCATATACATGTATATGTATGTAAAATAATGATACATTGGTCATGATATTATGATAAACTATTAATCATTGTATATACGCATATATTAAATACATTTTATACATGTATTGTATATCAATATATATGTATATACGGGAAATATATATATATAGATACAATAAAATATTCTTACAAGATATGAACTATTCCAAATAAATTTGATTATTTCTTTTCATTTGTATAGAGCAAAAGTAATAGTAGCGATGTATATACATACATTAAAATCAATTTAAGTACAAATATACATATGTTGAATATAACAGATTTATGGTGTCACACAAAATCATAGATAAAAATAAAAACTATTTTTCTCCAAATGTCGAGAAGTATACAAAAATGAAATTATCTTAAAAACATTAATGCTTGATAATCACAACCAATTCGTTGAATAACTAATTTGTCTATCAAATAATTTAATTCGAGTTAAAATATAGTAAATATTAATTATTTAAATTCTTGTCACATTATGGCAGGATATACTTTAAACTTTTTGTAAAAGCACAAGGACATTATATAATACATAAAATATCTACAGAATAGTAGTTTGAGATTTCTTTTAATAAATTTACTGTACTTTATATAGTATAAATAACAAGCTTTAATATTTCATTTAATAATATATTTTTTAAATAAGTAATTGTAGAAAGCGTGTTTTAAATATGTCAGTATTCAGATTATATTTATTTGTGCATGTGAAAGTTGAAATTAGTTTTTTTATCGACTTTTATCTTATTTTCTTTAAATTCTAATTCTCAACAAAATTCAATTTTGTAAATCTTCTGATTTCAAATTGTATCTTGAAAGGCACACCATTCTATAGCGATGTTCATTACTAATCTTAAAATAAGTTTTATCTTTAAACTTATATTTTAATCGTAACAAATAATTTTTATTTAATATTATATTCTGATTCGTATAAGTTTTGTGCATTACCTTGTATCGTTAAATTCATAAGTACAAAAATTGTTAGATGCCAGAGTGTTAGAGAGATAGAAGTAAAAAAATTTTCGTAAAATATAATGAGAAACATCAACCTATAAATACCACTGAAAAAAAAATAATTTGTTTTATTTTTTGCGGAAAATACTTGACATACTTGGTGAACTAGTTTTCTGTTGGAATATCTTGCTCACTCTTTGTCTCATATCTTCTACACCTTGTCCTACATTTACAGTGGCCATTGATAATGAAAGACCAGAACTCATTGATAATGACCTAAAAAATACCGAGAAGCAATACTTGTAAATTATTTGCAAAATAAAAGAACATAAAATAGTATTTATGTATATACCTTTCCATTGGTTTTGAAAGATCCTGTCGAGATTCAGCTTCTCTTAAAAGTGATCGTACTGCTTCTTTTTGTTGAGGTAATTGTTGATTAACTAATTGCTCAAGGTGTTTTAAACCTGGCAATAAGACACTAGAAACACACTGATTACTAAGCGGACAATAAACCAAGACAGAATATGCTTCAACTAAAGCACTGACAAGATCAATTTTTCGACTTTGTTGTAATGATGATGAAGTTATTCCAGTTAACTGTGTAGCTATAACTGTAAAATAAAAAATTAATATCTTTAATTTTATATAACAAAAAATCAAAAATACGAAATATAACGATCTCTTACCATCTTCGATGTAATTTTGGGGACAATTTGGAGCAATAAATGCTAATGTTGAAACCAATGGAAGTGCTAAAGTTGATGGAACACCCTGAGGTTCTTTAGCAATAGTTTCTAAAGTTAAACGTGCTTTATCCCGCATCTCTCTCACTTTACACTCCGTAATTAAACGACCAAGTGAAGGAATTGCAGCTGATCGAACAGTTCTAAAAATAATGTACTATCACTGTTAATTATGTTGACTATATTATTACTTCAGCACTAATTATTGAATTTGCCGATTTTATAGATCACAACACAATAATTCAAAATAAATAGGGTACTTATAAATATATCTTACATATCAGGATCATTAGCAAGCGTTATGATTGCTGGAACCACCTTAGCGCTTGCTAATTGGTCCGAAACATGAGCTATTACGCAACCAAATAATGTTGCAGTTGCACATCTTACAATAGGTCTTTGGTGCACTACTCCTATAGAAAAAGAGGAAGATGATATAATTTAATTAATAAACTTTAAATAAAGAGATAATAAACTCTATTCAACGTATCAATAAGACTAACCATCCCATAAACCACTAAGGACGTATTCTTGCATATGCTCTTCAGCACATAGCATAATTATTGCGATTTGTAAACTAGTAATACTGGTACCGCTCATAGATAAAGCAACAAGGAATTGCTTCAACGTCTTAGAAACTTCTGAACCATTTAAAGTGGATAATAAAATTAAGTATGTCGGTATCAATGTCAGACTCATATTTTTTTTATCTGCCGATAGTATCGTCAACTGCTGCTCAAGTTCAGCTACATCAGATGCAAATATTGGTTGAATCTAAAACATGGAATATTATTGAATATAATTGTGGTGTAGGATTTTATAATTATCAAGATATCAAAATTACCCGTGTTTGTGTAATATATCGTCCAAAGCCCAAACATAAATAATGAATGTACGTTAAGAGAGCATGTAAAATGGTTTCTTGTGCAATTTCTATAGATTTTACCATTTCTAAAATTTCTGTTACCCTGAAATATATTAATTATTAACATATGAAAATATAAATTAAAGACACGACTTAACAAAACATACAATGTATTTGTAAACCACTCTAATTCTGGCCATGAATCATTTTCCCATGTATTGGCAAAAAATGTGTTTAGAAGAGCTCCTACATCCACATCTCCGTCGTAAAACACTTTTGGATTAACAATATTGGAATGACACAAGTTCAGAAACACATCGGCTGCATGATAAAGCATGTATGATTTAAAATAAATTCAATAATTATTTAAAAATATTTTACGCTAAAATTTATATTACACTCACCTAAATCAGATGACATTCCATGTTCGATATACGTTCTAACTGTATCAGTATCCGCTACGCATACAATCATATGCGGAAGCAAATACTGCAATACTCCAATTGATGACACGGTTCTTCCTTCATCGATGTGATCTTTACTAGGAGAATGCTGTGAATGTCCAGACTTTAAATGATTTTTCACTTTAGATATTATGCGCGGTAATAGATGCGTTTGCAATCTCTTTAGAGACAACGCCCATTGAGCTAAGATTGGTAAAAGTAAAGAAGATGTGACATCTACAACTATAGGCGACGTATCATGAAGTGCTGTTAACGCTAATTCTTCACACTGTGAAAATAAATATCAGTCATGTAATATATCGAAATAACTTCGTTAAATATTAAATAACTTTGTTTTATATAATACCTGAAAATACTTGTCAGGATCATCCATTAAAGCTATAAGCAATGCAAGACTTCTAACTACACAAGCTCTGACTGAAGGGTCTTTATCTTCGAGTAACATTTGTTGTAACATAGAGAGCATTAAAGAGTTTCTTATGCCAACCGACATATATGGAGCCAATACGGAGCAACATTCGACAGCTAACAACCTTTTCTCAGGATATTTATGCTGACTTTGTTCCCAACAAATAGTCAATATTTCTTCACCTTCCATTGGCTCATCTTCAAGTTTTGCCATTGCAACTAAACCTAATAGCAAAACACATATGTAAGTAAAATAATCTTTATATGTTATTTACAACTACATATAATTTATAATAATGTGCATTAACCAGCTAATATTAATTGTCTTTCATCCTCCTGTGGTCTCTTCTTAAGATTGAATAAAAGTTGGAGTAATTTTTCTCTTTCTGCAGATTCAGTATGAAGTCGAATCACACTTAATATTAATGGTATTACTTCTTCGCGTTTATTGAGTATGACATTCGGTACAATACGAGGTAAAGTTTGTGCTAAAATTTGAACAAGAGTATCGCGTGTAACTCCATGTTTTAAAGGATCTTCCGCTGTAGAAACTACAGAACTTGGAATATTGACTAAACAATGAGCTATCACCTCCACCTTAAATTTCAGCGGTAAATGTCTATAAGTAAAATATTTAAAATTACTTTTATACTTTTATACTTTTATATTCATATGCAATTATTAGTAAAGATACAATACCTAGATGGTGGATTTGGAAGAATAGACGATCCTTCCGTAACGTCCACTCTAGGTAATTGAATTCTCGTCCATTCTTTATCACCAGGATCAGTTTCGCCAAGACTGACGACAACAGACACACTATCATCTTCTTCTGCTTCTTGAGTAGCGGTAGATGTATCGCGAGGCGGCGTTTCAAGAAGTTCAAACTTATCCGGAGTTGTAGAACTTGAATTTATTGTTTGTATTGTTCCGCTACTACCTTGCTATAGAAAGAATATGTCAACTACAAAAACCTAGGAAGCAATATACACATTTTTTCTTCTTTTTGGCTATTTTTCATACGTATATGCAGTTTATACCTTAACCGGGTTTTGCAATAAATTTTCATTTGTAGTAGCAATAATTTGTTGTAAGTTCATCTTTTCTTGCTCTAACAGCGCAATTTGTTGTTTCAGATCCTCTATTTCTTTTACCTATACATAATACACTTTTTAAATAAGTATTAGTCTACCATAAGAAGTATTGTAACATTTTAAAACTAAATAATTTTAACAAACCATTTGTTTAAATTCAGCCTTTTCTGTTTCAGATTCTTCTACACAGAAATCCGTCTGTACACTAACACTTGCAGAAGGGGATTTATCATATCCATTTGCTCTCATGTATTCTCTATAAATTTGTAATAATTCTGCAGGTTTTGGAATGTTCAATCCCACATCTTGCCAATCTTCAAAATCTTGATTGTCATTTTCATCACTGAAGGTGATTGATGTTAATTTGTAGGAACGTGCTAACAAATATTCATTAACAAGGAAATTTAAAGCTCTTTGTTCATGAGGTTTTATGGGTAGTTCACTAATTAAATGTTTATCGGAACACTTATCGGGCATAGTTCCTTCAGACTCTAAAACATTAAAAATATAAACTTAAAATGTAATTTTAGACATACAATTCACATAGTAAGAAAGAAAAAAACCTGTTACTACTGTAAGATTTGCACGAAGAGCAGAAATACTTTCTCTGGCCTTCCTCAATTCAAATTCCAAGATTGCTACTTTCTCATCAACACCTGCACCATCTTCAGAGTATCTTGTCATGTCAAGTGAATCTAGTGTAGCTTGACTAGATGACCTAGCTATTAAATTAAAACAGAAATATTATATTGCTTTGTATAATATTCCTATGAATAAAATGTCACAAAAACAAATATGCATAAATAAATGTAAAACAAATTTATAACAAGAAATAAATTATTAATATTTTAATTTTAGGAAGTTTGTATAGATGACACAACTTTTTACAAATTGACAATTTCAAAATTTGTTTATTTCATTGTAATAACACTAGCAAAATAAATGAGTTAATGTAATAATGAATAATGTAAGTAAAATTATAAAATTTAATAACAACACTCAAATTTTTTATCTATATTACATTTGTATTAGAATAACAATAATTTTTCAATTATTTTGTAATTAATCAATTATGTAAAAGATTAATTATTCTCAGAATATTCTACATACGCATCGAAGTATATGGTTCTGGCTTGATATTTTGACTTTCAAAATGACTTGGATTTGAAAAAAAATCCTTTAAAGTAGGTAATTCTTTTCCAGCTTCGCATAATTCTGCATGTAATTCCAAAGCTGTTAATAAAAGTTTTTCATTTAGAAGCTTGGTAGCAATCTCTTCATACGATATAGATGTTTTCATAGCAGCATATCCTAAAAGAATAGATAAAAACATCCCATATTATAAGATCTCTTTAAGAAAAATACCATATTATCAGTAATTATTAGACAATATCTCTCAACTACCGATGACGTGTATATATTTTACGAGTAAGTATCGATGACACAATTTACATTCGTTAAAAGGGCTTCTTATTTCAATATTTTTGTTTTACATTGTAAATAGATATTATTTTTAAAATGGAAAATACTAAATTCTTTTAATAAAAGTAACTATCAAAAAGAAAAATTACCATTACCTTTACTGTCTGTTGACAGAGGATCTCTAACCTCTTGTACAGCCCCAGCCATAGCTTT
Source organism: Ptiloglossa arizonensis (assembly GCF_051014685.1). Taxonomy (NCBI): domain Eukaryota; kingdom Metazoa; phylum Arthropoda; class Insecta; order Hymenoptera; family Colletidae; genus Ptiloglossa; species Ptiloglossa arizonensis. The sequence goes on along the minus strand of NC_135053.1, from coordinate 10,354,335 downwards.
CACTTTGTTTGAACGTTAACCAAGAATGACATATCCATCTAGGCTAATGAATAAAATAGTAACCCACTCAAGCGCGTGCCATGCTTTCATTAATTCAATTAAGTATATTAATAGAAATCACTTGGCTCTACGCGACACAGCACATCATTTACGACGACAACAAAGCCATGTTACCCCCCACGATGTCAGTAGACTAGCGCCTTTCAGTTATTTAGTAACTACGATCCCATCAATTGGTTAGAAATTTATACATAACTGATACTATATTACTATTTTTTCAAAACGAAGATAAAATAAATTTATATAAATAACGAATACTATTAATTATCTGAAAAATAAATAATTTTATGAACAATAATAAAAAATCTATTGTTTGATAAAAATTTAATTTTTGTAGATTTTTCAAATGATCATACTGTACGCCACAGTATCGTAAAATATTTTATAATTATCATAAGAATCTTATCCATATATTATATCAAATAACATATAAGGAATGAATGTTTAAACATACACAAGTACTTCAAAAACATAGTTCTTTATCTTTCTCAGTACAAGTTTGAAGCAATTTGAATATCAATAATTTCTTAGAAAAATTACAAATAAAATATAATTATAAGGAAATAAACGTGTATAAAATCAATACTTAAGCAGAATAAGTATTACAAATACAAGTGGTTTTGTATTATGTTACATTTAAAAATCTAAACAATTCTGTAGCTTGTTGCACATGGAAAACCTAACAAAGAGTAGGGTCTAGAGTGTACCGAACTACACTTTAATTTATTACAAAGTCACATTTATTAGTCTCAGCTCAGCTATCTCAGCGTCATCAATAATACGAACCTGTTGTTCTATGTACAATCTACTTTCTGCGCGTCTTTTGTCAAATAATAATTGTAATAAGTAATAATAGTAGTAATAACATGTCTCAAATTTTTTCGAAATATTTTTTCATTTTTTTTTTGCTTTCGCCTCGTTGATATTTTTATAAGTGTGTTGAAAAATCGGTATAAATGTAACTACTAAAGGAGTAATATTACCGTAGTAATCATCGTAGCTTAGACAAAACTCGGAAGGACTGTAACACCATTTTATCTTATCCTATACTACTATTGCAACAGTATTAAAGTTGGTTCATTTAGATACATGGTTTCGTAAAACCATTCAAAAACAAACTTCGCCAAACAATCTTTTCTAAATAACTAATACAAAATCATTAATATTTTTCTCCTACAATTCGTTCAAGCACCATTGGCTGTTTTATAGTATATGAGCGATTGAACAAATTGGGTTCGGTTAAGTCTAAAATTATTACTTCGTTCTTGATTTACTATCATTGATAGATACTACTTTGTAATGTCGATACAAACTTTGATCGACGCTAGTATGCTAATATTAATTCTTACAACTAGATCACTACCGTCGATACTATCAGCGATAAGTTTTTCGTAAGTCTTGCCATATTTCGCGATGTTGGTAGCTACGACACTTGATCCATACTGATATCCTATTTTCTTAGTTTTCTATTTATTTCCTATCATCACGTTCATATAATTAACAACTAGTTTAATTCGAACAATGATTTTTCGTTATATACCAATATATTCAATTGTCTCAGCAACCAACGGTAGACTCAAAAAACAGCATAAAATTTATATAAAGTATTACAGGTCTTCCAGAATTTTTCCAAGTTATATTTATTTCATTATATTTTCTCTAACCAGCAACCGCCAACTCCAAATTTGACTCAGGCTGGGATCGAGAGACGCAAGGCGGTATAGTACTTTTTTTTTGATTGGTATCAATCTAAATCTAGTATTTGGACGAAGTGCGAGGATGGGTCGTGCGTGCTTTTGCTTTCTAAATCGAGCGTGCAAATCTCATAAAATCGTTTTACTTCATTTAGCCACAGATAGCTTACTTTCGTATTTTCTTTGCCAGTTATAATTTATCTTCGTTAATTCACTTGATACGTGTAATAGTCTTTAAAAGAAAGAAACACGAAAACAAGAACGAAAGGTCGTAATTATGTACGCGTGTGCTTGTGAGTGTTGTGTGAATGATGATTGGAATTTGTGGAACAGCCCTGAGAAAGAGCGACCGACGCGCGTGGAAATGATGTTTAAATGAGTCAAGGCATGTTGCCTGTGTGAATCTGAATTGTATGAAAATGAACGTTTCACTGAACATGTGAATTTGGGAATTACTTATTATTTACTTCTTTTATGTTCACTTTTAACCTCAAGTCTTAAGAGCTGTATGACGCGAATCTGCACACCCGTGCCTCGAATTTGTATATAAATGACAACCTTCAACACTAAATATCGATACTTCTGCAAACAAACAAAAAATCAATAAATAGTAAATTATAGTTCGAATAAAATATACCTTTTTTTAAATAGTTAAACTTAATTTAAACTCACCGTCAGGCAACTCGTATAGTTTTCTAGGAAGAGAGGCAAAATATGGATGCCTTAATGCTTCTTCAGCTCCTATCCGTTGATCAGGATTTAGTTGTAGAAGCGACGATGCCATACTATCACCTTCGGCAATATCATAGAGTCTAGGAAATGAAAGACCCAATTTTCGTGGAGGATAGAATCCCAGTCTATGTGGTTTATATCCTGGCAGGTGTGTCACACCAGGCCAAGTGTCTTCGGTAGGAGTACCCAATACTTTGAATATTTTATCAAGTTGGTCGTACGTACAGCGTACACCTGGGAATGTTGGTTCACCAGTCAACATCTCCATAAATATGCAACCTACTCCCCACATGTCAAGCGAGGTAGAATACTCTGTGGATCCCAAAAGAACATCAGGTGGCCTGTACCATAGAGTCACAACTTCGTGTGAATATGTATGTGATGGTACAGATTTAGCTCTTGCTAGACCAAAATCTGCTAACTTGAGTTCTCCTATTTCACTGATTAATAAATTTTGTGGTTTCACATCTCTATGTAATACTCTCCTAAATTAAAATATAGTAAAATTATTTATGTATAATATTAAATTAAGTGTTTTAAATTTATGTGTATGTTTTTACCTTCGATGACAATATGCTAATCCTCTTAATAGTTGGAATAAAAACAATTTAACATTTCGTGGATCCAAGCCACCATTGCCACTTCCATACCTCTCCATATATTGAGATAAATCAGTATGAACGTATTCAAAAACAAAAGTAAGAGTCTCGCGCGTATGAATTATATCGTGCAAGGTTACAATATTGCTATGCTTCAATTCTTTAAGAAGGCTTGCCTCGCGAATGGCAGTAAATGGAGCACCTTCTTCCTCCTGCAGTCTAATTTCTTTAAGTGCCACCACTTGATTTGTAAGGTGACTATAGCCTTTGAACACTGTGGCATATGAACCTTCCCCTAATTGTTCCAGTTTTATATAAGCTTCAGATTTACCAAAAGGAGAATCTCCCTGTAAGTAAAAACATAAATATTTTTACACGTATAAATTTTTAATGAACATAGACAGAATAAATACACATGAACATAGCATTACCCCAAATGCTGAAAATCTTTTGGTTCTTCTAGGAGGTGGATCTGGCCCAAGGAAAACCTCTGACTTGGGTCGTGGTGGACGCCGAGGTCGCATGATAACTCTTGCTTCTTCACGTATATCCTCGTCAAGAAGCTTGGAATCACTAGAAACGGAAAGCTGCCGATGCACTCTCTCATGGTCGCCCATACCTGTCCATTCTATGACATCCAATTTCGTCCTTAAAACTTTCTTTAAAATAACAGCAATAGGAATCCACGTAGAATCATAATTTCTCAATATTTTATCATTACATAACATATTAGTACAGCTGATCCTCGAACAACGCGGTTTTCAACAACACCAATTTGGTTCGACGCGCTTTTTCGCGGCCTTTAAAGTCGCCGCCGCCGCCACCACCGCCACCGCCGCAGTTGCGAAATGGCGATCTCAAATCATCGCGATACAATCATAATAGTTTTAAATGATGATCGACTACTCCCACAATGGTTGATCGTCATATATTTTTCAATATTATTGCGGACACAAAGTATTCAATTTTGATAATTCTTCAACAGTGAGAATACATGTTGTATGTAACATAATTTCATATTTTATAATAGTATTGTGTATTTTCTGTGCCATAAATTTCTACACGTAACATTATGACTGGTAAACCAAGTGTCACTAATGATGCTGGAAGTCAGAAGAAAAGAATTTAACACCAGCACAGGATGGTTTAATAATTTGAGAAAAAGGTTTGGTTTAAAAAATGTAAAAGTAGTTGGAGAAGCAGCTTTGGCCAACCAAGAGGCATCTAATCAATTTCCAAATGTTTTTAATGCAGAAAAAACAGTCTTTCTTAGGAAAAAGATGCTGCAATGAACATTTATAAGTAAACAAGACATGCAGGCACTAGGTTTTAAAGCAGAAAAAACTAAATTAATACTTATTTTGTGCAAATGCAGTCAGGTTCATGATCAAAACTGGCCATATTTATAAATCAGAAAATCCTAAAGCATTGAAGGAAAAAAATAAACATAAATTACCAGTATTACTATTTAAAGCCCTTTAATATTAAACAATGCTCTTGGTCACCCAGCATCCTATGAACTCAATGTAGAAGATATTAAAGTGCTATATCTACCATTCAGTACAACATCCCTACTTCAACCTCTAGACCAGGATATCATAAGGACTTTTAAAGCTCATTATACTTAACATTATACTCATTATACTTAGTTTTATGGATTGGATTATCAAGTCTATAAACAACAAAATCAATACTGAAAATGTCATGCAAGTTTAGAAATATAAAAGTATAATATAAAAAATGCAATAGTTATTATAAATGAAACTGTAAAAGCTATCAAACCTGCAACTATAAATTCTTACTGGAAGAAATTGAGTGATTAGTTATTGAAAAAAGTACCCTGTATAACTGTACATCTACAACGGGGCCAATTGGAAACATTATAGACTAATTATACACATGACAAAAATAGTAGGAGGTGAAAGGTTCCAGGATATGAACTTTGAAGATGTTGCAGAATTAGTAGGTTTTAGGGCAGAAGAATTAACAGTATAATTACTTTATAACATTAGATAATTTGGTAGAAGGATTTCGGTTATTCAAAACTGCTTTTGACTTTTTCTACAAAATAGATTTTTTTATGATGCAGGTACTAAAATTAAAACAAACAGTAGGAGAAGGATTAACACCTTATAGAAATATTTTCAGTGAAATGAAAAAACAAATATAATAATGTATATTTGTAAGAATGCACCAAATGTATTTGCCCTTCTACTTTATAGTGATGATTATGTAATGAAAAGTGCAATTAATATGTATAAGAATATAGTGTAATTAACTTGTAAAAATAAAGGTATTTTTCTATTTTCCTTATGCTCTTGTTAATAAAATCCAATTTTTAATTAATTTTTTAAATTTATTTAATTGTAAAAATAAGACATAAATACATAGTATGTGTTAGAAAATAAAATTCTAGAGTAGTTATCCATTGTAGTTAGTTGGGGTGTGTGTGTGTGTGTGTGTGTGTGTGTGTGTAAAAAGTTTTACACAAATTTTCAGCTACATGGTTAGTTAAGGAATTTATCCCTCACGTTGTTCAAAGGACAACTGTATGTATAATGCACCTTCACTGAGCAATATAATATTATATTAAATCAATCAAAATTCATATCTGACTGCTATTAATTATTAAAGCAAAGAACCATTGGCACAGTTATCACAGGCCAATGCAAATAATACATTTTATGACAGTCATTCATACAATTTGTTATCTCTAGCAAAAAAATAAAATACTTAGCTTTCTGATAAGTGTTCATGTGTACTACAACAAGTTATTTACTTTGATAAATGAAACTACGTTTCATACTTATCTTAAGGCAAACTTTAATATGGTCTTTCGAACATTTGAAAGTACATTACTGAGATATTTGAGAACATTTGTCTTGTTAATATATTTTTTATAACGAATTAATAATTTTGCACTCACCATAACGGCGATCCTTATCTGCAGGTATATTACCGTTTGGTTCCAAACGGTCTAGGAACTCCTCGGAATAGCCATTATATGGCAGTTGACCCCTGTTTGCAGCATCATCAGCCTCTTCTTTTGATATTGCTAATGTGAATAAAACAATAGTATTGATAAACTCACATTAGATAAATGAATTCTTACAATTATATATCAGTAGTTGTATTAAGAAATTAATAATTTATCTATACACCAATATTATAAAATTGTTTAATTAAAATCGATTTTAAAATAATATACAACGATAAACACCAGATAATTATTACCATGTGAGCATTAATACTTTTATAATATATGTTATGCAATGATAAAGTATTGTAACTAGATTAAGTAATACAGTTATACTGAAATATTAAACTTAAATAAAAAACGTAAAATAATTTTTAGAAAAATATCGACAACTAAAAATTGTTTCAAATTCTAAATAAATTTAATTATACTTACAAAGTCTGCCAAAACTGTGGCTAAGTCGTTTTTTCAGCTTTTGTACTCTGCTAAGAGCACCACCCTTCTTCTCCCGCATTGTCACAGACCCTGTGCATAATAAGCGCAATCTTTAGCAACTGTAAATCAAAATAAAGATACATAAATTCAGATATTCATATACTATAATGTGTAGCCAAGAAACTCAGAATAATTCAAACACAGTGAACTAATACATATATATGTATTCTGACATCGTGCAATGTGCAATGCCAATGTTCCACGATCTTATGATTAATGGTAGCAGGGATGTACGTAAGATATATTTGCCTTGGATAAAGTGAATCGCATATAACACTTCACTATCAATGAATACTTCTAGAAATAAGAACACGATACTCTATCTCACATACACAGATAATACTTTTCTTTCTTTAAATGAAGGGAAGATAATGTTTATAACAATGTATTTGTTAAAACAATGAGCCAGTAGAGCAAAAAAGCATATAATTGTTTGCTCAAATGCAAATGACATTCTCCCTTACTTTATGTACTATACGAATACATATGCTCAATTTGAAGAAGACAATAGGAACACATGTTCAATTAATTGTCAAAATTATTCTATCATCATTACAAAGCTACAAATTACTGCAAGCAAATACTGAAAATAATGTAAATAAACTTTTAAAATGTGCAATGCACACATTCGTTGTTCTAGTACGATCTTTTGGAAACCTGTAGTCTACATTTATGTAACAGCTACTGTACTCGTTCGCTATACGATTATAAAATCCATTATTAAAAAGTAACAAGCAATTAGGAGCTTGACAGGAATATGTATACACATATATTATTGTGTATGTTTATACTTGCGTGTAACATAAAAATGCACATAAGCATATATGTATATGCATTTTATATGGTATGTATATGCATGTATGTATATATATACATGTGTTATTACTATAGGTCATTGAACTAACAAAGTTTAGTCATATGTGTCAAATAACGATAGATAAATTACGTTGATAATTTTCAGAGTGGCTACTGACTCCACATCTCGTTTCACGGTGTTCCGCATGCTTTCCCGTACACAAAAGCACTTTTCTCCATTCACGCATCTGTCGCGTTCTACCAGTGACGTTTTCGCGGCAACAAGAAACACAATAATATTCGCACTGGAGGTGACGATGCACAACTTCAATGCAATCTCACGTCTGATAAACTCGTCTACGCGGCCGAAGTTCAATAAAAAGTTTCGCCAAGAATGTACACGATCCGTTTTTCTCTTCGAAATACATACTGTCCGTCCCCCACCCTTTTGGTTTGTAAACGACACACTCTCCTCGCCTCCCTCTTTGCCGCACTCTCATGGGCCTGTCACTTTGTCTCTCTTCGTCAGACTAACGTCCACCCCCACAATCGAGGAACTTTTGACACTGTCCAACCTACTTGATCCGTGTTTTACCGAGTCCACATGTGCAATGCAGGGGACCAAAATCCACGAACAAATATATGTAGAGAGAGTAAAAATGAAAAGAGATACAGCAGCGAGGACACAATCTAAGGTTGCGGAAAAATGGAAAAGAAGGAGGGAAGGGGAGGGGAGGAGCCGAGAGAATTACTTCTGGTAGCCGGACCTCGCGCGGGTGTCAACTTACCCTCTTTGCTCTTCGAGGCGGTCGAGCCCTTGTCCTGACAGTACATGATTACTCATTCGCTCGCACGCACGAAACACATCACATATGGGCGGTGACGCACTGTGTGTGTGTATATGTGTGTACGAGAAGCTACGTTCCGTGATGTTTCTCTCGGGCAGGTCAGGTCCGGCAAGTACCACCTTCACCTTTGTCGTATCTTGTACATCGGTAGTAGAGTACGACACTTTCCTGATGAACTGATCGCCATGAAAAACACACCACCGTTTCTCCTGTTTACCGTTTAAGATCTCGCGCCGTGTGCTCTGGCAACGCTACGCGCCACCGATATTCCCCCGGTTAAACCTTGCAAAACGTTTACACGCCTAGACTCGGCCCAGAGATCGTAAATAACCTTTGCGGCCAGGGTTCTATCGCAACTTCCTGGATGTACGGCGGGTGCTCGCGCACGCCACCACTACCTTGAACAACTCATTCGCGAGAACAAACTTCTCCCAAGTAATCTTCTATTCCAACAACCCCACTGCCTCGCGCCACAGACAAAAGTCTGAAACTGGCCGATCCACATCGGTCCGGGTATATATACTTTACACAAAGGATGGTAACTCGAATGCATTTTCGTGTCCAATTACCGCCATCTTATTTCTCGCAAGTTAAACGCGAGTTCTTTTTTACTATAATTTGATTACAATTCATCGCTTAATTTAATTTACAACTTAGACGTTTGTGCAATATTTTTGTTGACGCTTTCTTTTACAAGAAATAAAGGTATTAATTGCATCATAACGCGACAAGATTGTCAAACATACTTTGTAAGTTTTATACGCCAAATTTATGTATAATTATTTATTTTTCTTTTAATCAAATGAACTTACTTTAATGAAATTATTTATATATGTAATATATGAGTTTCTTTGTAAAATTTAGCACCGAAGACAGTGAAACAATAGAAACATGATTGTAAAGTTTTAAAGCATTTCCCATTTGAATTTACAAATTTTGTTCATATCGTAATCATTTAAAATGCATTTTTCCTTGCTCTTAATGTATTGTCAAAAAAGTTTATAACGTGGTATACCATTCTATGCATTCTATGATTATAAACAAAAGCAGTGCTAGGAGTTTATTCCTAGTCTATTCCAATTAAAACCAAGTTGTGCAACTGTATTTCTGCTTACTTCACTTGATTGTGTCACATACAATGTGTGTAACTTATTTCGCAAATTTGAAAGTGATATTTCGTTCGAATAGTAAAAAATAAAGCGGTAAATTGATTGTATATGTCGCAAAGATGTCGAGTTTCATAAATTTAGAAATGAATATAACTTGATGAAAAACAACATTGATATATCACATTAAATGTTCTACGAAATTGAAAATTGCGCCTTCACGTTTATAGTGACATCAGAGCACGTGATTCATTCTTTTTTTGCGAAAATAGTTCCATGTTCATTCGCAACTCTTTGTAGCTAATATGTACGTTGCGCATGCGGATGTGTGCTTTCCGGCGTTCTGTGTTAGTGCATACTTCGCGTTGTGAGTCGGCAAAAAGGGAAAGTTGAAAACAGCTCTCAAAGATATTTCGATATTTAAGATTTGTCCGGATCGCGATCCAACATCGAGCGATGTCAAGTATAAGAAAAGAACCGTTTCAACGGTTACGAACGGAAGTTCTGCCTTATCATTATGATATAGTTTTGTCACCAAATCTCAAAGATTTCTCCTTCGACGGCAAGCTGAAGGTGCATGTTGATGTAAGTTCAATCAATCTAGATCACTTATTGAGACATTAATAATTCTTCCTCCATATAATCTGTAGAAGCTGGAATTTAAGAAGAATATTATATGTGAAATATTTATTTAATTTCTCCTTTTATAGTGGAATATTTTCGTAGCTATTGTGCCTTTTTAAACTTTACACTCTTAATAATGTTTTTTTACTACTTTCAGGTCAAGAAACCCACAAATACTATTGTTTTGAATTCAATAGATCTCATTTTAATGAAGATAACTTTCAATGTTAACGATGGAAATGTCATTCAACTGGAAGATTTTAAAACTTCTGTAGCCGCAGAAACTGCTAAGTTGGTATTTAATGAAGACTTGCCACTTGGCAAAAGTGGATACGTGAGTTTAGAATTTATGGGGCCACTTAACGATCAAATGAAGGGATTCTACAAAAGCAAATATATTGGGTACTACAATTCGTTCAATACATAATGTGACAAAGTAAGGCATATAAATGGAAGAAGTACATATGTTTGTATTATGGAAAGATGGTTTGCTTAACAATAATGTAGAAAATACTATATTCAACTATAAATTCTAACATTTTGTAGGCAAGATAAATGGTGTGTCATAACATTTTTATGTCCTACATCAGCACGTAGAATGTTTCCTTGTTGGGACGAACCGTTACTAAAAGCTACTTTTGCGATACACCTTGTACTTCCTCATGATATGTCCCTTGTTGGCTTGTCAAATATGGTAAGCATTTTTCAACATCTTTAGAATAACAAATTTTTTGTATCTGTTTTCAGACCCGATGGAAGTGTTGAATACGCAGCTGTAACTCAGTTTGAACCAACAGATGCTAGACGTTGCTTCCCATGCTGGGACGAACCAGCGCACAAAGCCACGTTTGATATTACCCTAAATGTACCATCGGGTCTTGTAGCACTTTCCAATATGGTAAGCAACGCCTAGCACTTGTATTTTATTTGTTCTTAGTTTTAAATAAAAATTAATGAAATGGTCTAATTATATAATTTTATAAATAATGTTCTTTTATTTATTTCAGCCTGTTAAAAGCAAGACGACAAACGAATCAATCGACACTGTGATATTCGAAACCACACCAATTATGTCGACGTATTTAGTAGCTGTAGTGATCGGTGAATTTGATTACATAGAAGACGTATCCAGCGACGGTGTATTAGTACGGGTTTACACACCAAAATCGAAAAAAGAACAAGGACAGTTTGCATTAGAAACAGCAGTGAAGGTGTTGCCATATTATAAAACATACTTTAAAATTGCCTATCCGCTACCGAAAATTGACCTCATCGCTATTGCTGATTTCTCATCAGGAGCTATGGAAAATTGGGGTCTAGTCACGTATCGTGAAACTTGTCTTTTAGTGGATCCACAAAATACATCTGCCCTTCGAAAGCAGTGGATCGCTTTGGTCGTAGCGCATGAATTGGCGCATCAGTGGTTTGGAAATCTTGTAACCATGGAATGGTGGACGCATTTATGGTTGAACGAGGGATATGCATCATTTGTAGAATTTTTATGCGTTGCTCACCTGTTCCCAGAATACGATATTTGGACGCAATTTGTAACGGATACGTATATCGGAGCGTTAGAATTAGACGCGTTGAAGAGTAGTCATCCGATCGAGGTACCGGTTGGCCATCCTTCGGAAATCGATGAAATTTTCGACGAGATTTCTTACAACAAGGGTGGATGTGTCATTCGAATGTTACACGCTTACATTGGCAACGATGATTTTCGTAAAGGTATGAATCTTTACTTAAAAAGGCACAGTTACGGTAATGCAGAAACTGGAGATCTTTGGGATGCTTTGGAGGAAGCCAGCAGTAAAAATGTACGGCGTGTGATGTCCACTTGGACCGAGCAACAAGGTTTTCCTGTTGTTAAAGTTCGATATCGCCAAGAAGGCAACGATCGAGTATTGACGCTGTCCCAAGAAAGATTTTTGGCCGACGGTTCTACGGACACCGGAAACAGCTCATGGATGATACCAATTAGCGTAAGCACGTCAAAGAATCCAGAGGAATGTGTACTTACCGACCTGTTGGATGAAAAAACAAAAGATTTTCGAATTAAAGACGTTCCTGGGGATAGTTGGGTGAAGATCAATCCTGGAACGATCGGCTTTTATAGGACTTATTACAGTCTAGACGCATTGTCTCTGTTGTTACCCGCAGTTAAAGATCGCGCATTACCTCCTTTAGACAGACTAGGTCTTTTGGACGATTTATTCGCCATGGTACAAGCTGGTCACTCGTCTACCGTCGAACTACTCCAGTTTATGCAAGCATTTCAAAAAGAGGACAACTTCACCGTTTGGTCTAGTATAGATAATGCTATAAGGAAAATTGGATTCCTTCTTTCCCATTTAGATTTCCAAGACTCGTTCAAAGAATTTGGACGTAATTTAATGAGGGATATTACGAAGAAATTGGGATGGGAACCTAGATCCGACGAAAGCCATTGCGATACGCTTCTAAGGTCTCTGGTATTGGGTCGTATGGCAGCCTTAAACGACACAGATACCATAGAAGAAGCAAAGAAACGATTCGAATTGCACGTGTCTGGTGAGTCGCTACTTGCTGCTGATTTGCGTAGTCCCGTTTATCGGGCTGTGCTTTCCAGGGGTATTTCCGATACTTATAAAACGATGTTGAAGCTTTATCGAGAAGCCGACTTGCACGAAGAGAAGGACAGAATATTGAGAGCCTTCGGTGCGATTACAGACGAAACACTGTTGGTGGAGGTTCTCGAGTTTGCCATGAGCGACGAAGTAAGAGCTCAGGACGCTGTATACGCGATCATGTCGGTATCGATGACGTACAAAGGTCGGGTCATGGCGTGGAACTTCTTTAAAAGAAATTGGAGAAAGCTTCGTTATCGTTACGGAGGTGGTTTTCTAATGTCGAGATTGGTTAAGACCATCACCGAGAACTTTGTCACCGAGGAAGAGGCCGAAGATGTCGAAAAATTCTTCGAAGAGAATCCAACCCCAGGGACCGAAAGGACGGTTCAACAGAGCATCGAATCCATTAGATTGAACGTTGCATGGCTCGCTAGGGATACAGACTCTATCAAGGAATATCTGACTACTCAGGTCTAGTAGCGGTACGAGTTGTTTCATGCATTGAGTTCTCATCTCTAACTTGTTACAACGTCCGATAAACAACAGGAAATCGATGGAACGGCGTCGTGCCATTGTGCGAGCGTATAAAAGAATAGCTTTGAGTTAATTTAGAAGAGGGAAGAACAGTTCTCTCTCATCAAACGAAACATTCTACGATTTTCAGTTCACACACAATGGTTGCTTAACAGATACCTGATACATGTTGTTCGTTGTTTATTTCCGTTGGAAATTCTTTGGAATGCATAGATGAAGAGACCGTTTCACGGTGTTCGTATTACTTTACAATGGTATTATTGAAACGCGGCATTAATTTCTGGCATTTATCATTTTTATTTTTTCTCCACGTGATTTTTCTTTCCAAGTTCGAGGTCAGATTCGAGTACTGGTGTTTGTCAGTCTTGTATCGCGAGTAAAATGAAAAAGGGGGAAAGAACAAGCGTGTAGCTGCAGAACACATTTGTATCACATACCATAATCGAGAAAATTGAAATAAATACTTTTACGCTTGTATTCGAACGTGTATCCGAAACACCTGAATCCATATTTAATCCATATTTAATTGTAAACGATAAATAATTACGAGAACTAAATTTCATCGATTAGTTCGTATCTCGCAGCAGCGTGTGCGTCTTGCTCCATCCGTAGGATCGAACATTCATTAATTAGATCCATTAAGTCTAACGCGACCTTGGAACTCTATCTATGATTACGATCCGTGAAGGCGAGCATAGGTCACGGAAGAAGTCAACGATCGGGAGCCATCTTTTAACGGTATTGAATTCAAAATGTAGCGTACACCGAGGATAAACAAATTCTAGAAATTGAGTGGTTTTTAATCGCCACGATAACCAACATGCGAACGTCTCGGATTACAATTGTTTCTCTATGGTTGTCAACGATAGTTTTGATTTATATACGTGCTTAATTATCGTGTACAATGTATATGATACGAAATAAGTATATTTACAAATTTATATATATACATAATATGTTCGAATAAATTTGTAATTTTTTGGCAACTGCAACAGTAGCCAACCTTGAGTCAGTCTTCCCAAATTTATGGTACGGCGCGCAACTATTTTATATTGCATAGTTGTGCGTTGCATGTGTCAAGGTATTGTTAGAAGAAACAACTCGACGATTTTCCGCAGAGAATAATAGAGGTTTTTGGCACATAGTTGGTTATAAATAGTGAATGAAAATAAAATATGAAACAAGTGAATCGGGGACGGCACGAATAACCGTGCAGAAACGGTCGCTCACCGAAACGATTCTTTTCTTCTCGGATCTTCGAAGATTACGAAACACGATCGGAGACTTGCGCGTACACGCAAAGTGACGGAAAGTTAAGAAAAAGAAAATTAATATACCGGATCCTGTAATTTGCAAGGGTGGAGAATCAACGGTCGAAATCCTAGGTAAATCGATCCGCTAGTCGTTCGAAACCGATGTTTCCGAAATATAGTTCGCCATCGGTATATTTCAGAGATTTCATCTACACTGTCCCGCGAACGAAGCTCGATTTCGTTTAAAAAATAGATTCGTTCGTGTTTCGTGAGCTGAACCGCATCCGGAAAGAGAATCATTTTCGGAGCGAGTTTCGTACTCTGCAACGAGTTTCTCGTTCAGAGCTGGTATCCGCAAAGTTTGCGATCAATTATCGGCGTAGACCTCACGGTGTAATCTACGCGCGTTCTAAATAAGGAGACGAGCCTCGACAGAGTCGAGACGACCGGGTAGAATGCCCTCATCGGTGGAGGTGTTAACCATCGTTACGCGGTATAAGGCGATGGTTGCGGACTACGGAGCGGTTCTTATCCCCGATCGATCAGCCCTTTTAGCTTTCGCGTAGGAGGGTGTGCTGCTGTCACGCCGTGAGTCAGCCTCCACTTTCGTTATTAGTGTACATCCACCGACCAACCGGCGGTCGTTCGCGTCGAGTAGTTCGCCACCCTCTATCCGTTCTCTCTCTCGTTCTCACTCCCACTCCCCCTCCCTCCCCTCTCTCTTTCTCTCTCTCTCTCTCTCTCTCCTCATTGCTCTTCGCTATGAATACGAAGTGAGCTCGAGTGGTCGAAGGGACGGAAAGCCGCGGGGACACAGCCAGTCGGATGGAATCAGTTCCCGTGGGTATCCCGTGAACCCAACGTTCCCAGGAACGCGCACGCGACCCGGGACAGGGAACACGATCAATACGAACTTTGCGAACTCCGACACCCTGCGACGATGCGTCGTTCGGCCGTACCTAGGCCCTCCTTCGACGGAGACGACCACCGAGAGGCTCCTCCCTCGCACGTGTGCGTGGATTATTACGTACACGTGTGCCCATTTAACCTCACCTCGCCCCTCGGCTCGCCCCGATCTCGTGCCTCCTCGTAGGGGGTTGTATTCGCTCGGGACGCTCGCGGATTTATCGCTTTCAGCGATACAGGAAGCGGGGAAACGACCCAACGAGAAACCGACGATGGGGATCGTTACGGACGAGCTTGATCATACCGCAACGGTTCGTTTCGGAATCGTTTCGGAATCGTTTCGCGCAACGATCGAGCACACGCGAGTACGAGGACCACCAAGCGATACGATAAGACCGACACATAACCCAAACACCAGTATCACCGATAATCAAAAACCATGCATATAAGCCACCGTCCACCGAATAAAGATTCATTCATTGTGCCAGCTTACTCGAGTCCAAATCGTTGTTCGTCACCCGTCGTCTACTCTTACCTTGTAATTACGCTAGTATATTCTCTACAGAGATATTCGGTAATTATACCAGTAGATTCTCTACGGAGACTTTCGTTAAGCGGTAACTCTTTACAGAGACGTTCGCTGAATAGTAACTTTTTGCGATTACCTCCTATTTCTACCAGTAGGAAATAAATCGAATCGCTATTATCTTAATATTTGCATTCGCGAATCGTGAGTTAAAGTGCGCGGGTGAAACGACTTCGAGACTAGAATATTTTTGTTTCGTGAGCCGATACGGTCCAGTGACACGAGCATCGCTCGTTTCGGTTTCACGGACGATTCGCGAACGTAAAATGAGGAAGGTTGCTCATTTTCGCTCACCCCTTCCGAAATCCCACGTTACTGGAGATAATTACTATCGGACCGAGTCCGACGATTCTTCGAGCTCTCTGAAGATCGGAAGATCGTCTCGGGAATTCTGTCGATGAAAGAAGTGGTCGAAAGGGTTGGATAAAATATTGTCTCGGATGTTAACCGATCTTTGTAAACGAAGAACCGAAAAATATTCGAAAATTTACCGGGGAAAGTTAGGGGTAAAGGGACCGAATGAAATATCGTTCCAGATTTTAACAAATTTTTGCAAACGAAGAATCGTAAAATATTCGAAATCTTTATCAGTATCTTACGGTACGTTTAGGGTCGATTGCAGTTCTCTAATGTTTCGCACTGGATATTGTTTATCGTTACCAAATTCTACCGTGTATTTTCAAACACATTGTACGCACATTTGCTCGAACGAAAGTAACGAACGTAATAGTCCCACGCTCGATACCGATCTTCCACGTGTAGCGGGAGTATCGTAGTCAAAAGTGATCGAACAAAGCGAAAAGTAAATATTAGTCGCCTAGCGATGAAAACCTAGCTCGCTTGACGATTCGACGGAAAGTGAAAGTAAAAATGTAGCTTGGCAAGTTGCACTTCCTTGTAAGAACGTTCTATTCGCACAGAAAGGTGTAAGGGCGATGGTAGCGAATGGTGGATTTGGACATCGGTGGGATAAGTGAAATGGTTATACAATACGTACACGTATATACCTCGAAGAGTCAAAGATGGACGTTTGATTGATCGACGCGCTGTAGGAAAGTTATATTAAATACGTGTAAACACATTCGCTTAATACAACTCTATCTTGGTCCAATGATCATCGAAAGTATCAAATGCGAGTGAATCCTTGCCTCGGCATTCCATTAAATGATCGACTAACCTCTCACTATTCGAACAGTGTTGGATACTCTGTGCACAACTTACCGGTTCGAAACGAAATTCGAAATGGTTATTGTTAATTATTATTACACCAATTTTACGTATTTGTTAATTTTATCTGTGATTATTTTACGAACGGATCGAAGCGTAATAATTAAGTCAATTATTTATGCGCGTTTATGGTAACTTTCTCGTCGCGTGTTTATTAAATAACAATTCTTTGGTAGTTCTTTGGGACGTAGTATTATCTTTATCACGAATCTTCGTCATTTCTAATCGTTTTTTTGCATTCGAAAGAGAATGGTTTATTTCCACGAATCGTTGTAGTAAAGAAATTGAATACTAAGTTACAACTTTCTTGAATGACGTTAATCTAAAATTTCGTATGAACTTTGTACGTAAACACAACAAAGTGATACGGGAATTCGAAACCTCTCGTGTCTATCGACGAAGTTTGCACGTGTTCGTGTTTTTTCAGATTCGATTATCTCGATTACGAAGACTTGCGCAAAAAGTCAACGTTACTCTACATTTTCAACTTATTTTCGTAGAAGGATCGCTGTGTATATAATAATTAACGCAATAGTTTCTCGACGAGGATCCACGGCAAGGGTTGAGAGACAAGATTACGTTTATCAAAATTGCTCCACGAAGGTATTTAATTTGACAATTTATCAAAGAATATCTGTTCAGGTGCGCGATTTCATATTCTGTGCAAATATAGAGACTTTTCGATCGAAAAATCATTTTTCCAAGAATGTTTACGATACCCGTGATTCAACAGATCCACGAAAGTAAGTGAAAAATTCGTGTCGAGTGGTAAACTAGGAATCTTTAATCCTCGATGTACCATCAGGGTCCATCGGACCCAATTTTAATTTTCTTTTTCGGTCCTATTAAAATTTCTAACAATATTGTTCCATTACTTTCCTTTCATTTTTGTTTCTGTAAATTATTCGCGAAACGAGTTCAACCTATAAAAATACAAAAATGATTTTTTGGGCCCAGATGGTAAACGACGATGAAAATTTTTCTCCGTACAGCGCTTGGACCAACACCTTTGTTCCCAAACGATTCAAAACCAGCAAAGACAACATTTGTTCGCGTTTTTATGCATATTGGACGACAAATAACTGACGAGAAAACATTTTTAAAACGTTCGAGTACCTTTATCGTATCATCTTTATTATAAACGTATAATTTGCATCGAAAAGTTCTCGTATGTGTCGAAAACCTTTTCTATTTTACCTTTGGACAGTAACTTCGCTTGAAATATTTCGAGAACGTTACAATTTCGTAAGCTTCAATTGTGTTTGTAATGACTCTTGTAACTGTAACTGTATTCACGGATTTGAAAATATAGATGGCGGTAATACTTCATTTCGTAATCCTGAGTGTGGAGCTGTTCGGCTATCGTCGGTTACGAAAGTGTTGAAAAGAGTGCGAATTTTGCTAGGACGAATGTCGGAGGTCCGTTGAAACGTAAGAGCACTCGTAACGCGCATGTTACGAAAGTGAAAATTATCTTGCTACCGGGAGAATTCGTGACGTCAACCGTCTGGTTCGTACAACGAATCGAGGAACACTCTGCACAGAGTACGGTGAATCCGTAAGGAGTTGGTGGTACGGGTCAGATTTTCGTGCAAAGAACTGTACACGCAGGAGTAATCGTATGGACACAGTTTGCATTTATTTCGCGTGCGCGAGTGTGGCACGCCCGCGCGACAATATACTTACACTTTACAGCCTTTCAGTCTTCGCGAATATACAATAGTTACGGAGAGAGATCTCTAAATTATAATATGAAAAGCAATAACAATGATAATAATCATGTAATAATATAATAATAATAATAATAATAATAATAATAATAATATAGTATCGACATTGCGATTAATGTAATTGATAACCATAATACAAATAATTCGTTTTTATTATCTACAACGGGAGTCCAAATAATACAGGCTCTGATCAACGCGACGCGATAAACATTTCTCTTCCACGCGAAAACTACGAAAGAAAAGGAGAGGAGATCCATTCACGACCGGTTGGGCGGTGTGTGTGTGTGTGTGTGTGTGTGTATGCGTGTACGTATGTATGTGTGCACGCGCGCGTGTATGCGCTCGCGACTAATTTAATTTCAGATTATACGTCGACTCATCATCCCGTAGCTACTTCGTTCTTCGGAGGAGCGGAGAAACTGTTAAAAATATTCCCTCGGATCGCAACCCGATTCATCCCCAACCGGTCGCGAGCGTCTGCGACACTTCGAAGCGAAGGTACAGAATGCGAAGAGAGAAATCGAACATCTTGTATTACGTACTCTCTAACACGGGAACACAGTGGTACCAAGGGAAATCAACGCGAAAAGAAACGTGGCACGATCGTCGTGTTATCGAAAACAAAATGTAACGAGAGGTGAGGGGAGGGGGGAGGGACAGGGAAGGGGTCTAGAGACTCGGATAACGTAGAGGATTACAAGGATCTCGGGCAGCGATGGTGGTGGTGGTGGTGGTGGTGGTGATGATGATGATGATGATGAAGGTGGTAAGGGTGGGGGGCTAGGGATCAAAGGAACAGCGGACGTAGAAGTGAGTCGATTACGATGAGAGGTCGTGCGAGGAATGCGGCGAGTTTATGTACAACTATTTACATCTTTCCTCGAAGAAAGAAGCTCGATTGGCCGTGAGGAGGCCTGCTTTATACGTTCTTCTTCGTTTTCCTTTTTCTTCGTTCCGCTTGATATTTCTCAGATGTCCCGTGTGTCGGATGCGCGTGTCCCTCGGGCTCGCTTGTCCGAACACCTAAAAATTCTATTTCCCATTTCCGTTCCCCCGTTTCACAATACAAGCGAGAAAAGCTTGTCCCGTACCGGGGCCTCGAGACCCACGAGATATCTGTACGTTCGAGGAAATGCGTGTTCGGCGACCGTCCTGGAACGCCGCGATGAATAACCGAGGTGGTGGTGGTACCCCTCGATCAACTCCCCGAAGAAGACACGAACGGTCTCGAGCGACGTTGAAACCGATGGTCAGCTCGTCGTCGGCCCACGAGGATAAGCTCGAGCGACCTGGACCTTACTTGAGCTCGTCCGCCGACGCAGGTCACCGTTCCGCGACCAGCCCGGTCATCGTGGTCGTCGTCGACGTCGTCGATGTCGTCGGTACGGTCGTGGTCGCGTTCAAAAGCGGCTGAAGGGGCTGTCGCGGGTTCGTCTTGGCGATACTCGACTCGTGATGAACGTTCGTCTCCTCGAGGGTTGTCTGTAGATCGCAGATGTACTCGATCACCCTCTGGATGACCTCGAGCTTGGAGAGCTTCCGCTTCCTCGGCATGTCCGGGACCAAGGACCTCAGTTTCGTCAGGTAAGCGGCGACTTCCTCCGCCTCGAGATCGCGACGAGTCCCGTTGATCCCGAGGCTACTGTGCAGAACACCGCGACTCGGCGGCACTCTGCCGCCCACGGGACTCACCACCATCGCCTTCATGTCGTGTGCGTGATACCTTCTTCCCCTGCTCGACGCGGCGAATATCTTTCTCCCCTTGGTCGTAATCACCGGGCCACCCCGATGGAAAAACGAAGGAAATATGTGGGTCGTCGATTAATTCGATCGCGCACACCTTCTCGCCCGGTTATCTGCCTGCTGGACGGCGGTGCACGTACACGCACCCCCGTGTATTTATCGATCGAACCAAACCCACCAAAGTGAGCGCGCGAAAGGGACAGAGTCAGACTCGTCCGATTGGACGTCCACCGTTTTCTATTTCGGCCGCTGCTGTCCAACTCTCGGCTCTCGTTGTTGTTGTTCTATTAGTTTCGGTTTTCAAGCGCACGAACGTGTCACACACACACACAGTGTACGATTTGGGTCCTATTATCGCGAGCTCGTTTCACCCGCGAGGAACATCTTCGTAACGAACTGGTCGTAATTTCTGCTCGGACGAAGCTAAGTGGGTTTTCGGGCGCAACGAGTGTGCCAGGGAGGAGCAACACAGTCCGCGTAACGTGTACGTCACGCTCGGCGGATCGAAGTCAACTGGCCTCCGCCCCTCACCTGCGCCATTTTATAGCCTTCCCCCACCCCGCGCTGTGCTACCCCCGCGACGCCTCCACTACTCGTACGGCGCAATCGCTGCCCGAATAGAATAGCGTTGGACTCGAATCGCTCGCGAAACGGATTGTTATCTGACCTATTTAATACGTGCAACTTTGGTAAATATTTATATACATGCACCTCTTTTTATTGAGCCGAACGTTCGATGTTTACGATCGATGATAGCAGAATTGTAGATTATCTTGTTTGCATGGTATTGGAACGCGTAAGGTTGTTCGCGAACGCGTACGAATTTGGGGTTAGTTTTTCGGTTAAATAATATTGTTTATCGATCGATGCGCCATCTTGACGGCAATTAAACGGTGGATTTTCTTTACTCACGCACGGATAAATTAGAATTTTTCTAATTTTGAGAATCTTGCAATTTTTAACGACAATCGGATTTGTAATCGTTCGGCGCGACACCGATCCATATTTTCACTCTTATATTTATCGGTTTTAGTCAAGTAAAGCAAACACGGTTGGCTTTCTATGCCTGTACGCGCCGTGGGAAATTTACTTTTCGTTCGGTGGGATAGGTTAATCCGATCAATTTTTCGGCACAACATCGACGGGACGGTGAAATCCTCTGCGAGTAAACAAGAGCTTTTAAAATTACACGAATATTTACATTTCTAATATCGATGGAAATTTATGACTTTGTATAACTGTGCTCATCGGTACTGGGTAAATAAGGAAACAGTGCACACGGGGACGTTCGTTTCTTTGCTTCCCGGACAAATTTTTCATCCGTTCTCAGATTCGCTGTTTCTTTCGTATTCAAAAAAAAAAAAAAAAAAAAAAAAATTAAAGAATCTCGATCGAAGCAACCGCGCGATACCTGAAAGATAAAACAACATTAACCCCCCTGAAAAAGATCAAAATTTTCCCTCGGGTTGAACCGAGTCGAAAATTTCCATTTCTTCCGTCGGTTTCGAAGTTTCTTCGACCGGTGCGAAGTCTACGAGGCTCGGACGATACGATTACCGAGCGATGCCCCAATTGCGAGCGTCGCGTCAGTACGAACCGCGTGCGCGGTGTCCCCACCGGCGTGGTTCGCGAATAAATGTTAAACTTTGTAGAAACGTCGCGCGGACGTATCGAGCACAGTTTCGGGCGAAAGGTGGCGTGTTCGCGCGAACATTAGAAGGAAACGAGAACTCGCCGGCGCGAATTACGACGCGCGGCGAGAAATAATTTGCAGGAAGGCGCGACAGAACGCCGCTAGAAATTCCAGACGGTCTATCTCGCGCGTTCTCCCCACCGCTCGGCGGCTACTCTCGGGCAACTTGTTCCAGCGAAATCGTTCGGGTCGAAGCCGACCGTAGTCGGGGGTGTTTGACGACCATGGGACCAGAGGCGTCGGCGGGACAAGCCGGGCGTGGAAGAGAAGGGCGACGCCGCGGCGCAGAGGGTAAGGTAGGGTGGGGAGTGCGACGGTGGCGGCTGCGGCAGCGAGGGGGGCTTGCGTGAAGGGTTCTAGGCGCGGGTGGCGGAGAGAGAAGGGAGACACGACCATTGTTGAACGTCCGGCGGCGCCAGCCACTAGCCATCACGGCTACCACCACCGAGAACATCGTCTCACTACCACCATCGTTCGTCGGTAGGCAACCACCGTCCTCGTGCATGCCCATGGTTCACGGGCTCGGCACCGTGCACCGCCACAACCTGTACACCATGATTCCGGCTACGGTTTTCTATGCACGTGCACGTATACGTACGCGGCGTGGCACGGCACGGCGCGGTGCGGCGCGGCGGCAGCGTCGTCTCGAGACTCTTGCCTTCTTGACTTGCGTGCTTGCGCGTATACACGCCGCGCGCGTTCTCTTGGTCTCTCGCTCGCACGTACGGTACGGTTCGCTCGCTCGTTAGGCTCGCTCTCTAGCCCCCGCTGGTCGTGACTCTGGTTACTCGGAGTCTCGTTACCGGTCGGGACAAGAATCCACCCGATGTCCGGCGCTACGGACAGAGAACAGAGGGAGTCCTTTATTATGCTACGCTTCGGAACGAGTCCCCCGAGAGATCCCGAACGAAATTGCGCTGGGAGGAGAGCGAACCGAGTCGGAGGAGGTGGCGAGAGCGATTTCTATTAGCTCGAGTAACAATAAGTTCGTTCCGATTCTTTTTTTCGCGCGCTCTCTACCCTTCTCTCTCTTTCTCTCTCTCTCTCTTTCCCTCTCTGTAGTTCTCTTTCGACGGGACGTCATCTCGTGTCGCGCGTGCACGGGACACGTGACGTTGAATGTATTGTTGGCTGACATCTGTAAAATCAAAGGAGATCGGTGTCGCGTTTTATTCGGCATCGAGGTGGCCTTATTTTTCGCCAATTCGTTCGGGCGCGACTGCCCACGAGGTCGTGTAACGATTTAAACGGGGAGCAGCGCGAAACGAACAACTCGAAGCCTGGACGATCTTTGACTATTTTCAAGACGCCGATCGAAAATCCCGACCGGTTGTCGCGAAACGACGAAAAGCGTTCGGTTCTCGTCGCAAAAACGACTTCGTGTATATCGAGAGAATACTCGAGCAATTCCAAGAACCGTATTTCTAATTTGCACGTAACTGTCCGAAACAGTGTAAAACTGTACGAATTGGATAGATAATTTTTGGACATTGTCCGTGTGTTTTTATATTTTTTCGTTAACACTTTCCCGGTGTATATCGGAATCTCTGCACTCGGCAGACTGTCCAAACAATCCGTGACGTTCACTGCTAATGTCACTTTACAATGCATTTATCGACGAATGTTTATGAAAATTAGCTCCGACTGAAATAGGTGTCCGAACGATAACTGCACGCAAAAGCGTTCACTCGTAACGATTAACACCGAAAGTGAATACGAGAGATATTTCGGTTTTGTGTAACTCGATTTTTTCGTTCAAACGTGTGATCATTATCGAGCGTTAAATACGCGATCGAATTTTTGTTTTCAAGTTGTACCTTTGCTTTTGCTTTTACAACGATAGATTGACATCATTACCGATGCAGCAAATGATTATACCCTGTCAATCCTTATCGAGAAACGTTATTTTCATTAATCGAAACAAAAAGAAGGGCAACGAATGAAAGCGAGTATACCGACCGTATAATGTTACTAATTGTAGACCAGGGTATAAAAAGTCTGGAGCGTGTTTCGCCGCGCACGTGGGAACGTGGCTTAACGCTGCCGGCGCTGTAACGTTTCGCAGAGGTGCGTATTCCGCGACGCGAGGAAAATTAGAATCCGAGATGTGGATAGCAGTCCCGAGGTAAGCGTGTTATCTGATACCGTGGAAAGATCGTGAGATCTCCCGCGGGAGTGCCATAAAGGCGGCTTTTTATAGCGACCGTTGCTCGAGGAAGAAAATGATTGAATATTCTTGCAGGATACTGATCGTTTCTTAAATATCTAAATAGACGACTGTTAGGAACCTTTTTTTTTTTAAAAACGTACACATCGCAACAAGATCGGTATTTAACGGTTCAATGATATATACATCTAAGATTTCGTAGAAAAAAGAAACGTTGCAAAATCTTACTCGATTCGAAACGTAAGTGTCGCTAAGGACACTGACGGGATGTCTCCATAACGGTTTGATCGAAATTCAAAAAATGAAATATGTTTTTAATCTGCGAATCTGTCGCTGTGGAACAAACGCACGGATCTTTTGAAAAATTACGATTCTGATTTTCAACGCGAGTTCGAAGAATAACTTTCGAAACTTCGCTAAAGTTATCTTCGTAATTTGAACGAAAAGTATCTCGACATTGTATTTTCACGCGATCAGGGAAAGGGCGACATTTTTGGTGTCGAATTATGCTGTCGACAATGTTAACAAATATCGAGAAATTAAAATGAAAAGTATACAGTACACACGCCACGGAGTTTCTCGATCGCTGAGCAACGTTAAGGATCGGAGATACTTTTCGAAACGAAATTTGCATCTCCGTAATTTTTGCCAGGTTACGATAACACGAAATATATTCGCAGAAACGAAAATAATTCGAAGATCGATTTTTTTCAACCGTCCGTAGCGGTCCGATCCCTTAAATAGTAGAAAACAACGAGTCGGAAGAGGAACTGCCGTGCCGGGTGAAATAATAAAGTCATGTTTTATAGAATTCTCGAGTGCTCTTATGCTCGAGAGAAGCACGTGGTGAACGTATAAAGCGGTGAACGTGGAGATGCGAGTGTGATAATCGAAAATGCAAAGCATAACGGGGCGCACCTCATTGCGCGCGAAATCCCGTCGTGATAAAGATTTTAGATACGGGAAATAGTCGGTCGAGATGGAAACCGAATTTTTCCCGTTACTAAAAGCGAAGGCGTGAAGCGAGCGATCGAAAGGAAGAAGGAGCATAACGGGAAACGTGGACGGAACGCGTGGCTCGTAATTTAATTTCGTTAATCGGGAAATTGTAACAAGAGAACACACGCTTACCGAATGTTACTCCATAACTGTCCGATGCTGGCTGCAATTAAGTAAAATATTAAATGGAACGGGTCTTCCGGGGCACCTCGAAAGAGACGAAAACGAACTCACGCTTTCCAAGATTATTTTATTCGATTTTCTTCGCGTTAAGTAACAAGAGAGTACGAAACAGGGAAAGAGTAACCAAGCGGATGTAATTAAAAGCAACGTGTTTCAGAAGGGAAGACTTATTTCAGCTTTTAAACATCATCTCCTTTACTTTCCAGCGAAGTTCGCTCGAAAAGTGTGTCAAGTAGGTCCGTAAAGTCAGCCGTAACATTAACTTCAATGTTACTGTGTTTTTAACGCGTATTTGACCAGAGAGTGCAAATGGAATTATTGACACTATCTTTGCGCGCTAAGGATAACGTGTTCACGCATTAAGGAGTATAAAAAATATTATATAAACGTAGCTACGGAACGTCGGCTCCATCCGAGTAAATGCAACTTTCCGTTGACGCGCTACGATTGATTTACGATTGCGTTCGATGATTTTATTCGTCGTGCAGTCGGCGATACACACGAACGTACCGTTAGTTACACTTTGTTGCAGATTTGTAACGCGTTGCAAGTAAAAGAAAATGATATATTTACAATTCGATCCGTCAACGAAGCGCGTGGAACACTGAAAAATATACGTAGAGGTACTTGCTAAAAACAACGATCGGTACGACAAATATCATTGGATAGATTACGAAGCGGAATTGGAACGAGATTAAATTGCTCCTTTGTGATGAATAACGAGGAGACAATTTGCCACCCGAATATCTTGGCAAACGTTAAAACTGCCGATCTAAAAATACACCCATCGAAAAAGCCATTAGTAATTTCAAAGGAGATGACCGAGTCAGTTCGGGGTCCGCCTCGATTTCGAATTCTCGTTGTATCGTAGCGATTTACGTAAAATAGGTTTGAAGCGACAATCGGTACGGTTCGAGTAGCGACTCGATGCACATACGCAACGGGACGTAATTCGTGTCGAATGTTTTCAAACGCAACGGGATATTTTCCAACATCGAACGGAAACCGATTAATAAGGGAATATACGTAAACGAGTAACTCCGCGATCGAACTTTCGTACGTGGCGATACCTACGACGAATACCTTAATAAGAAGCAAAAATTGACGTTAACACGATGGACGATGCGATATCGCGATAACGTGCTCGGTCGTATAACCGTGGATGCGTTCGTCGACGTGGCCAGGCGGCGTGAGGATTCCATGGAAAATTACAGGGAATAAAATCGAACGAAACGCCCGTGAGACTCGGGCACTTGCGCGGTTACATACCTGAGCAACCGGATCTCATTGACTTCTTGACCTTCGAGTTTAAGAAATGGAGTTCCCTTGACCTGGGAATAAATATACTGACGAAACCGCTTGTCCCGGCGATATCACGACGCCCGATGCTTGTATTTATACATCGGCTGTATCACTGCTCTATTACAGCGTAAGCGAAGTATTAAAGCGCTACTCGGTAATTGGAACTCGATACGCGCTCTACCTTTATCTGTTATTACGAGGTCGCGGTGGGTACCCAGCCACTTCTAACGACCGTGAATATCTCCGGTACCCTTAATTCCGTTAATTAATTGTTAAATTGATCGCCACCGGCGTTCCTCTTTCAATTTTTTCAACGCCAGTTGCGTACGAATCGCACCTACGCGCGAATAGATACAGACGACATTATCTAGTTACTATCTTGCCCTCGCACGGCGATCGTTGAAAAAGTTACGCAAATTACCATCGCCATTTTGTTGCACACTTTACGATCGTATTTACGCGGAGGTGCTTACTTTGCTTCAATAATCTCGAATATTTCATTTACACGATTATCTTACTCTTCGAAAGAACTCACATTTTTACCGAAAGGAAAACCGGCTTCGCGGAACACTTTTCTGTGGTTTTTCATCGCTGGGGAATGCGGTTTGCGTTTTATATATTTTGAAAAACGACGAGTTATGAAAAGTAACCTACGACGAACCGAAGAACATCTTCTCCAAGGATTAGAAATTATTATTATTAAGATCTGCCAAAATCTATTTCGGAAACAAAGCTTCCGCGTTGTTTCAATACCCGAAGAATCGATGAACGATTTCTTATTTATCGCAATTATTAGGTTGTTCGGAAACTCATTTCTTTCTGTTTGCTGAAAATGAAACACGATTTTTCTAGAGTGTACAAACGTTTCATTGAATTATATATTCTCCATTTTGGAAAACGAAATCACTTTCCGAACAACCCAATATATTTTTCGGATAGTAAAGATTGGTTCTGTAGATAAAAAAAAGAAGAAAATGCCAAAGGGAAAACGAAAAGCGGAGTAGAATCATCCTTGAGATCTAAACCGTGACTTGCGATTTAAAAACATCGATGCTGCACGATCGGTCGTGCAGTTGTACGAGTATCGGAGAAACCGATAAGGAGCATCAGAAAAATCGATAAGAAGTATCAGGAAAATCGGTGTTGCGGGGAATCGAAGAACGACGCGAACGGGGAAAAACTGATTCCGGAATCTAAAAAAGAAACAAGCGAGTGGCCGGTCTCTGACACTTTTTACACCGTAACAGGTATCGGAAGCATCGGTCGGTTTATCTAGATCCCGAGTTACAAGATGGTCAACGTTCGTGCGTTAATTACCGTCGAAAACGTTCGTTTACCGCCGAACGCCGCGCGATAATTATTTTCGAGCTCCTATTTTCAGCTCTTGGTCCCGCTTCGCTTCGGTAGCCGTGCGCGTTTTCAACTTTGGTTCGTCGTCGAGACGCCGACCGAGACGCCTCCGGGCATCGTTTCGTCCGTGAGGGATAAAAAAAGGACAATGTCCGGCGTTAGGAACCGGAATGGCAACGCGTTACATGGAAATTCTAGGGAATACTAACGCGACGAGGAAGTGACTTGAATGCTGGACACGTAGCCCGCGTTGCGACCACCGGATCTCCATTGACTCCGGATGACTCGTGCATAATTCGAAATCAACCCCTTCACTGTCAGGGTGAAATATCTCTTACGCAGATTGTACTTCAATGACCGGTACAATTGAGGAGGAAGTGATTCTACGTTCGAGAATGAGTAAAAAAAAAAGGAAACAAAAAAAAAAGAAAACGAAACACGAGGAATACCGAATGAAAAGATCATCTCGAGTCTCCGCGAGAGCATCGATCGATCTTCCTTGTTTTCAACTGTTCTCAGAAACGATACACTTATTTTTCGAAAAATGATCTTTCGAAAGTTAATTTCGCATTCTACGAACGCGTAGAAAATGGTGATGTTCAACACACCATTGCTTCCGTTAGACTTTTCGAAGATCACCAAATATTAAATTCGATTCACTGTATAATTTCTTTTTCAAAATCGCTGTTTCTCCAGGGATTGGTTTTTTTTTCAAACGAATCGCCCGCAAGGCAAGT
Source organism: Ptiloglossa arizonensis (assembly GCF_051014685.1). Lineage (NCBI taxonomy): Eukaryota > Metazoa > Arthropoda > Insecta > Hymenoptera > Colletidae > Ptiloglossa > Ptiloglossa arizonensis. Next base: position 10,325,386 of record NC_135053.1, on the reverse strand, counting down.
GAATCGACGAACCGTCGTTGTTTACGAGCGACGAACGATCACGAAGAATTACGCTCGACAAATTTCGCTCCTGAACGCCCCGTAAATAAAATACCGATAGATAGTGGGTTAACTACACGCGCCAAGTGCGGTGTGTCCGTGGATGGTCAATATTTCTTCGATCTTCCGTTCCGAATACGAACATCGTAACGTTCCGTATTTTTCGTTCAGGTTGCCTTTGCATACCGTGTTAGACGGAGCTACGGCGGACTTGTGTGACCGACTGTAGTTCAGGTCCCTGAATCATTTATTCCATATTTTACGTCGCGGCGTCTACATATAGAATGGGCGAGGCTGATAGGAGTTTTGCCTTCCTCTGCTCCAGTGATTTATGTTAATTATACCGAGACAGGTAAACGACGCCGCGTACACGCTTATTTTCCTCTGTCCCATTTTCCCCCGGTGAGCGCAAGTGGCACTTAATCGTCAATGGCACCACGACACGTGGCCGCGTGGTCGTTTTTATTCACGGTGTTCCGTGAAATGACGGATTTCTTCGTTTTCAGCTAATCGAGAACGAATTGTAAAACAAACAAAACGGGCGCGACCGATCGATAGATTCACGGTACGATTGACGGTGTTCCAAAGCGTACAACGAAACTGCATTTGGAGTATCCGTGTCGACTCGTATCCGAGTGTCGCGCGACTCGATTCGCGATTTTATGTTGAACGATACCTACCCGCTGATCCTGCGATTTTTACGTTCGCGTTTGTTTTTTTTATTTCGCTTTTTTTTCGAAGAAACGTATTAACGTTTCTGCGAGACTGGGCGCGTACTATCGACTTTCCGTCGCGCAACAGCTTAGTCGATGGGATAAAATATGGTTTTGTTAGGGCCACGCAATGCTCGTTCTCCACGACTCGACGATGCAAGAGAGATCACGTTCTCGTTGTTGAATTGTGTTTTCTTCGAATATCCATGTGTACATGGGTATGTTTCTTAATACGATTGTGTCTAAAGGAAACTTTATATTTCATTTTTATACTCTTATCTATCTTATCAAATTGTTCGGCCAATCTTTTGGCTTTTCTAGCACAGATATATTATATTTGCTGTTTGTAACCATTTTCAAAAGTGTTTAAAATATGTCTTAAAGAGAATGAAATTTTACACAAAAATGTCAAATACACTTGTTCTGTCTTCTATAATGGAGAGAACGTTAAGTGAAATTTTGTCGGTTGCATCGTTTGAATAATTATTTTCAGCAGTTAAAGGCGGTGTTGAAACGAGGCGTTGGTGAGTATTTCGGCGAATTCGTCTCGGTTCATTTTTTTTCAATTTCGGGATACATTGGTGGAGAATAATCGTGAGGAGTTTCACTGCTGAACATTTGACCGTAAGGGGAGACGTCGATCGATTGTCGGTTGCTAAATAGTATGCGCAGAATGCTCGAATCGTACTCGACTTAATTGTCTCGGAAGAAATTGTGTACGATTCGATTAAACTGTCTATGAGAAATGGTGGATGGTGCTCGACTCGATCGAACTGTATGTAAATTCCTGAACAATACACGACTCAACTAAACCCTACGGAACAAATCATGGACAATACTCGATTCGATCCAGAAGAAATTGTGGACGATGTACGACTTGATTGAATTATCTACGAAGTACGGTGGATGGTGTTCGATTCGACTAAACCGTCCAGAAGAAATCATGGACGATACTTGATTCGACTAAACGGCCCAGAACGAATCGTGAACAATATACGACTTGATTGAACTGTCTATAAAGTACAGTGGATGGTGTTCGATTCGACTAAACCGTCCAGAAGAAATCATGGACGATACTTGATTCGACTAAACGGTCCAGAAGAAATGGTGAACAATATACGACTTGATTAAACTGTCCATGAGAAATGGTGGACGTTGCTCGACTTGATTGAACCGTCAATAAAGTACAGTGGATGGTGTTCGATTCGACTAAACCGTCCAGAAGAAATCATGGACGATACCTGATTCGACTAAACGGTCCAGAACGAATCGTGAACAATATACGACTTGATTGAACTGTCTATAAAGTACAGTGGATGGTGTTCGATTCGACTAAACGGTCCAAAAGAAATCGCGAACGATGCACGACTAGATTAAACTGTCCACGAGAAATGGTGGACGCTGCTCGACTCGATTAAATCGTCCAAGTAAAATCATGGACAGTGCACGACTCGACTGAACCGTCCAGATGAAATCGTGGACGACACTCGCCTCGAGTAAACCGTCTATGAGAAATTGTGGATAACGCTCGAACCACACGATCGACGAAAATTTGTTAATACTCGTCCAAGGTGAATCGTTGGTCGTTACTCGTGCGCGTGCGTGTCTTCGCGTCACTCGAGGGACGCGGACCACGCTATACTTGATCGATTTCGCTGAGACGATCGCGTTTCACGTAAACCGGCGATGATCGGCGTCCGTGAACCGGAAATGCTCTCTCTCGTTAGAAAGTTTCGTCGAGCGACGCGCGCTTTCGTTCGCCGCTTCGAACTGTTCTACGGGCAATTATTTCGTAATTTACGCGCCACCTTCGTAACGCGCACCTCTTCGCGGGACGAAATAGTCGATTAACTTGTCGACGCTCGAAAAAGATTTATGCAACACCCAGCCGATTACGGTTTATTTAAACTCGGTGCAACGCGGCTGTATCGCGTCTGGTCACGGTTAAAAACATCGCGCCGATAGCCGCCCGAAGGAATGTCGTAGTTATTTTCGATCCAGTTCCAATCCAGTTCCTCGTTATGTATAAGAACGATTCGATTGCAAATTGTATCGAGCCGCAGTCAATGAAACGTCACCGGTGATTTGCATAATCTGATTTATAGTCACGAGCGTGCCCGTACCTTTTATCGATTCTGTTCCGAGCCGAGCTATCTTTCCGGTGTTTTTCGTCGTGAAACCTCGCCCGCCATCGTTCCCGCCGTAGAATCGGAATTGACCGCCACTGTTACTTCCCTCGGTCGCATTCGAACGTTTCGATTCGTCGAAATCATTCTTCGCGAGCAATTTTGTAAATACTCCAAGTCGCGGAACCTTCTTCAAATTTTATACGCGGGTTTCTTTTTTTTTCTTCTTTTCTCAAACGACGTTCCATTTTACGAAAAGTCCAGTCAGAGATAATCAGGATTGTAAACTGTTTCCAAACAATCGAAAGTCACGACTGTTCAATGTTATCGTGAATTTATAAAAATTCCGCCGTTAGGAACGGATATTTTTAGTTCGAAAACGGTGTAAAGGCCATTTGCGTAATAAATTTGCATACGCGTGTGGTCACAGAAACGCGAAACAAACGAACAAAGAGTTTGTTAGTATTTTTGAATCGATCGATAATGGAAACCTTCGAACATCTGAAAACACGAAAATTGTATACTAGTTCGAGGACAGTGCTTCTATATTGGATGAAAATCTTTTTCACAGGATTTTTTGTATTCACAGTAGTTCAATTATGTTAAAATGAAACATTTTTCAAGCGTTCGCGCTCTAGTTAACGAAGAAAATATCTAGGAATTGTTCCCAATCGACTGTTGTTTAAATTTTATATTCGAATTAATCTTGACCCACAATTTTACGATTTTGCACGATTGCTTGTGCGATTCTTTTCCACCACTGTATATTCAAATACACGTGTACTTAATTACGCGTGCACGAACGTATCCGTATATCAATCCGTATAATTTTCAGGACACGTTGTGGATACAAAAGTAAATGAAAACAGCAAATGGTTAAAATTCGAAAGAAAATTCCAATTTAGAAAATTTCAAACTCTGTCCAATTCCGTTGGCAATATCAATTGCCCCGAATGTAATTTTCCAACCGCTAGGAATATTATTACTCCGTATGAAGTCGTTTATCGTCGAAAAATGTAAAAATTGGAACTGATCGAACAGTTTCGAAGTCTATCTTCGTATCCGTAGCCTGAAAATGTTCTACACCGATATTTTCGTTTCGCGAATCGGTAACCGTGAGCTAAAAATTCTACGGAAAAGAATACGGGTACGTAAATACATTCGTAGTTAAATACAAGTGTATTCAAATATACGCGAAGAGCGTTACAAGGGTACCCGTGTACTTCGGATCACCTGTACCGAGATATTATACATTAAATACACGTGCGATAGAGAGATCTCGAGATTCAAGGTCCTCGAATTGTTTCGAACGGTACATTTTCGTTACACGACGTGTACGTGGAACGAAAAAAGAGCAAAAAAAAAAAAAAAAAAGAAAAAAAGAAAAGAAAAAAAAAAAGATTCACGAGGCAAAAAGGCAACTTTTCTTCGCGATTTTACGTCGACAGTTACGTCCCTTTTCAACGGTACGGAACGAGGTTTCCGTTCTTTGTCGGTTCGAAACCGGGCGAAGAGAACGCATGACGGCTGCGGTCGCATTCGTCAACGGCTGACTTCAGTGCTCGTCGCTATTATCTCATGCGCTATGAATGATTCATGAACAATCGCGGCGCTGGCTACGTGGCCTGCTTTTGTAAAAATCATAGATTTTCTTCGGTACCGTTTCCGAGAACGATATTCTCGACACGTCGCCTTCGAAGCCAACGGTAGGAATTTCGAAACGCGCGAGGCTAGCGATCGCGCGCTCGTTTGACCAACGAACCGCGTAAACAAAATATCGGGCGACGCGTAAAAACAAAATCTCTGCACTTTGGGCGTCGTCGATTCAAGGAGGTGACGCACGCACGTTACCTGCGCACGATTTTCGTTCGGGTACACCTGCACCGATCGGTACCCCGTAATTGATAAATAACCACTAGAGAGACAACAAAGATCGTTCGAAAGTACACATTACGTAATTCTTTATTACGCTCGCCGCGGTGGAATCGCATTCGTTGTGGACGGAGATGCACTTTATCGGCCGGGTTCTTCTCAGATAAACGCCGTGAAAAATGTCCCGGTATCGCGATAAAGAGCCGCGCGTCAACCGGGGAATTAAAAATTAAACGAGCGGAACGTGCGTCAGACTTCACCTGCGATGGTTCAACGACGAACTCTTCGTCACGGGGTCTACCTTTGTCGGAACACGGAACGACGATCCATCGACGAAACTAAAACCGGAACGTCGATTGCAAATTTTATATCGTCGCGACGTACTCGAAATATTTCTAACCGACGCCGCGTACACTTTAAACGGTGCGCCGCTTCGACACGAATCGGTTTTATGTCGCTTTTCAAACACAATCGGTTCCCTCGACGGAATTTAAATTAAAATCTTCGTAGCTTGTTACTTTTTTTCGCGGTACATTACCAGCAAGAGAAATAATACGGCAACGAGTCGTTCGATTTTCCGATTCGGAGCATACTCAGATTTTCGTTAACGAAACTGTTCCCGTCTCGCGTTATTACGATTTTCTTTAACGAAAAATATTTTCGTGAAATCGTACAGCACCATTGTTTGTTGTTTTACACTGTGCGCTGCACAAATGTCTCGATATTATTAGATACCTCTCGGTGCCAGTGTTCTATTTATAGCGCGTGTCGTAAATTTAACGAAAATTTCTTTTTCGCGAAAAGATTATTTTCCCCGCTTGATTGAAGTATTCTCGTACACAATGTATAAAAAATAAACATCAATCTTGATAAAACGATAATTTGTTACTTAATGGGATAAGTGGAAAGCGCGGCTTAAGTCGAGTGCACGAGCACCGGATGATACTTCAAGCTCGATTATCTCGAGAACGAAGGCTTCTAGAGAAAAATTTTATTCTACGTTTTCTACTTATCTTTTGGTCGAGGTATCTTCCCTCTCTTCGGTTTTACTAATACGAGACACTATGACGGGGAAAATTGTCTTCGAATAAAATAGTAAGACCAACGTGAAACGATTTATTCGCGACATATTCATCGTCAAATATTTAATTCCGTAATTAAAATTCGAATTTTTATTTAACAAGTAACGAGTTTAAAATATTCATTCAAATTTTGCCTCTCCTGGACCAATATTCGTCTTGAAATATTTAATTCCAAATTAAAGTTATAATTTTTATTCAACGAGTAACGAATACAAAATTGTGCATCTTTATTCGCTGTTCGAAATATTAATCCAGAAATTGCCTCTCTCTGTCGGACGTATTCGCCGCGAAATATTTAATTCCGAATTAAAATTCTATCCAATAGAATAATTTTCATTGAACGTGTAACGAATACAAAGTTGCTCGCTATTCGAAATTTCTATCTAGACAAATGTCTAGATAATATCCTATCTCTCTGCCGCGTATATATCTCGAGGGCATCCGCGCACCAAAGACACTCGCTATGGACGGAAAACGCGATTCGGTTCTCTTCGAATCCTCGAAATAGTGTCCGCTTTCGAAACCCCGGCATCGTCGAAGAGCACCGCGAGTGGCCGAGGTGCACGTGTCGAGCGAAATGTAATCGTTGAAATTTACGCGGCGCAAAAACAAACTACGTGCCAGAATGCAAAATGAGCGAACGCGTCCGAAGGAATCGGCGTGACTCGAAAAGAAAGAAAAAAAAAAGAAAGAAAAAAAGAAAAAAGAGAGACGAAAAAGCTCGGGCAGTCGGAGCTATTTAGTCAGCCGGCGAGTTCGCGTGATTCACCCGAGAGAAAACGATTTGGTCGGATCGACGTACGCATCCAGGTGTTTCGGTCAGCCGTACTCGTCGCGCACTTGAACGAGTTCCGTGGACGAGGCGCGTCGACTTATCGGGACAACGCGATAAGGGGCCTAGAGTCCCCTACGCAATACCTTGGTACAAGTGAACCGAAATTCTATGAATTTCCCACGGATAACGCCGTGATGTACGTATCTTCGTTCGGTTACAAGCATTGGTCGCGATAAGGTCCGCGATGACTTTTTATACTTCTCTCCGGTTTTCCAGTTCATCGACGCACGCTCGCGATTGAAAATAGAAAAAGATTCGAACGGAACTACGAGGCTCGACGAAAAATCAAGGTCCCCTGCTTTAAGTTTCTTGCAATTTGTACGAAAAGTGACGGGGCAGAGTGTATTTAATAAGTAGGTTGAATGTATGATTTTGTCGAAGATAGAACAAAATTGTAGAGGAATATTTTAGAGAATTGCACTTGTTTTAGATGGTAATTCGAGTTATATGGTCTAAGTAAACAACCAGTCGTGTCGATGACCTGAACTGCCCTGTTTGAATACGTTGCGTTGTAAACAAAGCGTGAATACAGGGGAATTAAATTTCCTTTGGTACACAAGAAATTATTACCGAGGGAAATTGTTACCCTGCTTTCTTTTACCACCTTTAAAATTCTCGTAAAATTTGCTGGTCATCGTATTTATATAGATAAGTATAGTCGTTAGCGCATTGTGCATTGTTTAAGTTGATGTTAATTCTCGGTTCTAAAAATTAATCAAGAGGTCGCGGTGTGTCTTAGAGTATGATAATTCAAATTTTACAGTTTCAAATTTTATAGTACGAATGCGTGAAAAATGTTAAATTTTATGAAAACAGAATGTACAATCACCGATCTTAATTTATTATTATTGATCGGTATATTGCGACACGTGAAAAAGTTTTCATCGATTCGTGTATGCAAGAATGAAAAGATCTTTTTTTAACATCGAAATTGTTTATAATATCATCATCAACGACAGGTCAAAATCGCAGGGTTTGATTCAGAAAACTATCTTTCAGAGGTTGGAAACGACACAGAGGACTCAGCGCATCGCTAATGTTTTCCACAGTATTTTTAATGTTGATTGTTTCACGGAACTCGTATATCCTCATAACATGCGAACGTAATTTACCGCGGTCTATCTTCGATATTAATTTTCAACAAAACTGTCAACGCGGTACAGCCAATTTCAAATGTAAATAATGATCGACGATACCGCGTTGTACACATGCAACAAACCTTAATAGATTGTGTATAATTTTAAACTAAAAGATATCGACACAATCTTCTATAGAGAATCCAGCAAAATTTTTGCACGCGGCTAATAAAAATAACATTTAACGTAAATTTGTCGAAATTCTCGATCGATAAGTTTGTAAAACCACTTAACGTTGTAAGGATTTCCTGCAACATTTACAAAAATATCCACGTTAAAGCTGCACACAATATATATATATATATATATATATATATATATATATATATATCTGTTCGATTTCGAACGATAAACATTTGGAGATTTACTGTACACTAGTTATTATTTATCTGTATGTTGCACGATGACCCTCGTATAAATTTCGGTTTAATAATATTTAAGAAAAAATTATACGTGTATTTGTCGAATCAATCGAGACCATTGTAGAGTTAAGAACTTTTAAAGAAAAAGATGGTTCCTCGATGAAAAGTTATTTCGTGCTAGGTTGCCGGTAAACTTCTCAGAAGCTTATCGAGCAAACCCTGCTTTGGACGCGTTGCGCGTTACAATTGACTCATTGAACTCGTGGGAACAGGTTTATACGTATAGCCTGGTGCTATCTAGAGGTTTGTAACTTCTAAATCCGAGTGTAAGTTTTATTTAAATCGGATCAAAATAATATATCAGTACGTGAAACATATTTTAAATTCCTCTTGAAAAACCTACACTGGAGCTATTTTCATTATCGCGATTTGTACGTCTCGTTTTTTTCAATGTTAAGATTCAGTCCTTACAAGAATTAATAAAAATCTAATTGATCGGTACGTATGGATTATGCACTGTTCGAATCGAATCTTGGAAGTTCTTCGGTATGTTTTATCGAAACAGTCACGTAAGAAGTATTTAGAATTCTTGTAGCGCACGTATCCTAATGACTTTTCATTCGAGGAAATATTTTCCACAATTCCAACTTTCTCCACACCCGCAAACACTGCGTCATCTGCGTCCTGAGTCATCCTGGACTCTGCATCCTCCTCTGAAACTTCCTAAATCTTGTCTTATCCTAGTATCTCTCTCCTAGTTTAAAAATTCTTAAAACTCCATGCTTTTCATTAACTCGGTTCAATACCAGCTCATTTCTAAGTGGATGTTCAACCATTATATTTTTATTTAGGTTGCTAGTATTTTTTATTAAGTCCATCTAATTTTTTAATAATCATTCAATTTGTTTCACTGTTACGATTAAGGATTTGTTAAAAACATTATGTTTTTTTATTTTCAATAAACTATTCGTTGTTTTAGATATGACAACGTTTAGGCGCGAAATCATTACAATAGTTTCAGAGATTGAATTTTTAAAGAGCCGTAAACAATTTTCTTTTAATTTGTCGAATAGAGTTCCAAAAAGGCACTTATTATATCTCCATGAAATCGGTAAAAAGTATTTGCAAATAATACTAGTTCTAAATTCAATTTTGTAGAATGAAAATTTTGTTAAGAACCTGCCACGAGTGTACAATTTTGCCCAAACAAAGCTATTGAATTTGCTCTTATTCTACTATTTATTATCTATTATCTACCACTATCGATTGTCCGTGTATCGCAATTGAGCCAAGTTCGTGAGTCGGAAAGGCCAAAAATTCTTCCAGCACTTATTTTCGCGGATTATTTACTTTCATAGAACTAATTTTGTAACTGTTTCGTAATACGTACCGAAGTGTCCTCTCGCGAGGTTGTTTCCAAAAAAAAAAAAAAGAAAAAATCGAGTTCGAAAAATTCGTGGGATGCGTTTGCTCTTGATTATGTCTTTACAAACGTTCCATTCTGCGACTCATTGTTTCTCCCGATGTCTGCGTTCTGTAAATATTGACGGTGGCATAACTTAGTTTCTATCAGCCTTACTATCTCACTTAATTCTTCGTTTCTATCGGGTTATTACGATGATACGATCCAATTAAGCATTACGGAGCGATTTCTCAATCGTCGCTATCTAGATACACGCGTGACGCAAAGAGTAAACCAGCCAGTAGTCCGCGAGGACTATATACAAACAATAGCGACAGTGGAACGTTCGATCTACCGAAACGTCGATCGGAAGAAAATCTAATTAATTAAGGTAGAATATCGTGAGTTTTGATATTGCACGCGCGTGTATTACAGGGGATACGTTAACAATAATGGTATCTTCGTGGACAAATGATGACAACTGTTCGAACTGTATCGGTGAAACGAATATTCGAAATGTGTCGGTATTCTGAAGAAAGTATTGTTCGATTCGAAACGAAAGAGTGGAAAATTATTAACACTTCAACCGGTGTCGCGTACAGACGATTTTATTCCCCTGGTCGCTGTGTCACCAACTTCGCTCAACTTATTAAGTTTGCTTAGGTTTAAATTTTATGTCGTGCGTTCATTACGGTTTATAGTCGTACGTTTATAGTCCCTTATAATCGTATTCGTAGCATCCTCGTGCGGCTCACTTTCGACCGTAAACGTCACTTTCGAGCCGTTCGTTTCAAATAGCTTGGTGTTACATCTTCGAAAACGGTTTAGGCTGCGGTTACAGTCGATACGTTTTCTGACGAATACGTTCAAACTGTTCATCGAACAAACGTGATAAACGATGGTTACAGTGGACGCTGTTTCGACGAACTGAACGTACGCGGTTATAAAAAGGCAGTAACGTCCGACAAAATCTTAGTCCATCGTAACATTCAACACGAATAATATCAACGATGTTTACCGCGTAATATCAACGTGCGTGGTTATAAAAAGGCAGTAACGTCCGACAAAATCTTAGTCCATCGTAACATTCAACACGAATAATATCAACGATGTTTACACGACTTCTTGGAAAGTCTTCTCTAGAAAATCGCCTTTTCCCTCGAGTCGCTCAAACAGCTGTTTTTTTTTTTTGTTCATCGACGATATTAATTTATCAATATCTACGATTCTATCTATGATCTTTGTTTGTTCGAACGACGCGAAAGATTAAACTCGTTTGAAAACTGAATTTATTTTTCTTTTTATTCCGACGATTCCGCGCAGCCGAAAAAAACAAAGTACACGTGATATTGTTCTTGCAAACTTAACGCGCACTGACACATTCGTGCGATTATTGAAAAGAGGAACACACGCGATGCGATCACTCGTCGAAGGATTCGTTAATTTGATTATTCTAACGTATTTTTCATTGTTCGTTAGAAAACGCATGCACGTAGTCTTGTATCTCATTGATGGAGATTCCCACAAATCACAATTTTGTCGTTCGCGTGAACTTACAATCTGAAATTGTTTTCGCCTCGTATAAATTTATAATTCTAAAGTATTGTAGGCTCGTATAAATTTATAATTCTAAAATATTTTCGAGTCGTGTAAATTTATAATTCTGGAATATTTTGCACCGAAAGCTTTCAGGGATAACGAGAAAGTATACGATACTCCGATATATACGGTACCAGATAAAATTGGTATTTCTTTAATCCTATTTGATATATGTAGCACGTACCTGGTGGTAATATTTGAATATTTATCCCACTCGCTCGCAAAGCTTTGAAACTGACCAGAAACACGAAACGAGGTAAACAGTATGCAAATATACACTGCTGGCCAAAAATTTAGGATCACCTTGCTTTTCATAATGTTTCGTAAGGTAATTACCAGAAGGTGACTCCGATCATTGTATTATTTTAATATTCGTTTAAAAATGGCCAGCCTCGAACAACTAGTCGAGAGAATACTCGTCGAGGATGTTGAACGAATGTTGAAAATTGTTCAAGATGCCCAGTCTCAAACTTTTGATCGACAGTACATATCGAAAGCATTACGAGATTTCGTTTTGTCCAAGAACGCTCGATCCTCGCATTGTTGCGTCAATCTTCATTGAGAATAAACATAATTAAAAAAAAAAATCAACTTCTGTGTTTCCCTGTGCGTACATAGGATATTCAAAAACATGTGGGCACAACTTCAGTGTCTAATGCAACGCACAAAAGTAAGAGAAAAAGTTCACACAGATACAGGCCCGATGTGACCTTGTTTTCTAATTACGGTCGTTTTTATCTTTCGATAATTCCTATGACGAAGCGAGCTCTTCATTCGGCTGTTTACAAGTAACGTTCCTTGTCACTTGCACGACCTTGTTGTCTGTTATGTAAACACCATTTTGTAATGTTCAATTAAATTCTTTGGATTTCTATTTGCGGGAACGCCCCAAGTTTTTGCTCGACGACACACCGGCAGATAACGTTGACGTACTCCGACTGTGTGTTCAAGATAGTTGTTAGCGAATTCGAACAATACCTGGTGATGCTTTCGTAAGGATTGGGTCTACGATAAGACGTTTGGAAGGCTGATTTCGGACCAAAGGTGTTCACTTCGAACAATTTCTGAAGATAGTCGAACGACTGGTACAATACAAAAACAACTGCAATTCGAAAAGAAGGTCGTGTGTATTTAAGTTGGTATAAGTTGCACGGTAAGTTTGTGTTCGTCATTTCGCAATAAATTT